>NC_059331.1:61098726-62345226 GCF_018350155.1 Leopardus geoffroyi | reverse complement strand
GGACACAGACCAGGGGGTGTCTAGGTCTGGGAGGGGGGCGGGGACTCACGGCCAAGGGGCACGAGTTTCTTTCCGGGTGATGAAAATATTCTAAAATTAGATGGTCGCAATGGTTACTCTACGGGAAAGCCGTTTTGTTGTTTCGAACTGGAAACTGAATTGATGGTACGTAGGCTATAGATCAGTAGGGCTTTTTTTTTTTTTTTTTAATTAAAAGTGAATTAATGACTATAGTTCTTCTGAAGGGCGCAGGGAACTGGCCGGACGTCTTTAAGAGGTCATCCCAGATCACTTAAATGGGGCTGTTTCCTGTTGACACATTTCCTCACGCGGTGGGAAATCAAAAACGCCCATTTTCCTTGGTATGATGACAAACCAAATACGCGCTCTATAAACAGCCATACGTTACTTTGGGATCACGACTTAACACAATTTGGGGAACAGCAGGGCCCTTGGAGCAGAGGCCTCTGTGCTCAGGGCCCAGGGCCAGGAGGCTGATCTCGGGGCAGGGTCTCAAGAGACAGGCTTCCCGGCTGGGCTGTGGGGGGTGGCAGGGGGGAGGCCACCTGGGAGCTACAGGGTGACCTTCAGAGGCCTGTCACCCCGTCCCCACACTCTCCAGCTGTGACAGCCTCAGACCTCAGAGCTTCACCACCCATTCAGGCAGCCCTCCCACCCCACCCCGACCCCCACCCCCAAGCCAACGGACACAGAGCTGCAGCTCACGTCCTGCCTGCCCTACCTCGTAAACACCTGTGACCCCTCTCTCTGCTGCCCAAATGCCCATCTACTGCTCCCGCTTCTCCAACTCTACCGGAAAACTCCTACACATCCTTCAAAGCCCCAGACAAATACTTCATGATGCGTTGCCCCTTCTCCATGCTGCCCGCCCCATGGACCTCCCACTCCTCCACACGGCCCACCCCACAGGACTGGCTGGAGCTGTGTCCCATGCACAGTGCACCAGGCTCCCGCTGTCCCGGTGTCTCCAGAGCCTGGTGTGGGCCAGACATTCAGATGTGCGGGGCCATGGATGACCATCCCACACAGGAAATCCATAACTGCCTCAGCTCTAGAACTTACTCATGAACCCATAAGTTCAATTCACAACATGGGATGCCCTAGGTCAGCTGACCTGTTGGTGGGAAATGCTCGCATGCCAGCTGCGTTGTAGCAACCCCGTGTCCCCGTGACAGGGAAGAGATCACAGACAGATGCGTCCAGCGTGTGCTTCCGGCCAAGCCGATACGCGAGGGGCTGCGTGGGGAGTGAAGGGGTCGTGCATGACAGGCAGCCAGAGACTGACCGACGTCCCTCGTCAGGCCCAGGACACACAGAGGAGAGGAACCTCCCACCTCCGCTGCTCAGCAGCCCAGGGCCTGTCCACACATGTGCAGGGCCTGGCTGGACGCGGCTGAGCACTGGGGCCTCCGGCTGGGCCTCTCTCTGAGGCTGCACCAGCAGAAATCAAGCGTGTGCTGCAGAGGGAGGGGGGCCAGGCCCATGCTGACCCCCACAGACCCCCGAGTGGCCTCAGAGGACACTGGGGGAGGGGACACTTCTATGGGGCAGGAAGCTCGGCCCCTCCCCAGTGATTCCCACAGACGCAGCAACTAAAACCCAGGCATCTTCTCCCTTGGGACCATGGTCAGCATGGAGTGGCCCGCTCTGCGTGGTCCCCCATGCCCAGGGCAGGCAGCTGCAGACGGCACCATCCGGGGTTCGGAGGCAGAGCCCCCCAAGCTCACTCAGGCTGTACCCGAATCCACCAGGTTGGCCTGCTGGTCAGAGGAGAGTGTTTCCCCACTGGCTGTGGGCCGGGTCTGCTCTCGGCACCGCGGCCGCCAGTTCCTGGATGCGGCCCCTCCATCTCGAGGCCCCCCAGGGCTCCCCCTGCCCAGAGCCCCTCGGAGGTCCCCTCGCCCCAGCCAGAGGAAACACCCATCTTCCAAAGGACTTGGGTGAGGAAGTTAGACCCACCCGGAGAACCCGCTTTTACCATAAATGTATCCTAATCAGGCCAGTAACCAGGGCCATCTGAGCTGGCAGATGAGCAGCCCAGGGACAGTCAGCGACCCGCTCACGAGGCCCAGAACCTGGTCCTGGTGCCCACGGGGCCTTCTGCCTCACAGGACACAGAGCAGAAAGGGGAGGAGCCCAGGGGGGGCTGCCCAGCCTGCTTCTCCCCACTGTCAAATCACACACCTGACTTCCACACGGACGCAGCAGATGCCATGGTCTGAAGGGTGTCCCCTCAACACCTGCGTGTCAAAGTCCTAGCCCCCACGTGACTGTATTTGGGGAAGGGGCTTTGAGGAGGCTTAATGAGGTCTGAGGGTGGGGTCCTAATCTCACAGGACAACTGTCCCGATAAGAAGAGACAGCCGCAGGGGCGCCTGGGTGGCGCAGTCGGTTAAGCGTCCAACTTCAGCCAGGTCACGATCTCGCGGTCCGTGAGTTCGAGCCCCGCATCGGGCTCTGGACTGCTGGCTCAGAGCCGGGAGCCTGTTTCCGAGATTCTGTGTCTCCCTCTCTCTCTGCCCCTCCCCCGTTCATGCTCTGTCTCTCTCTGTCCCCAAAATGAATAAACGTTGAAAAAAAAAAAAAAAGACCAAGGCTGCTTGGTATTAGAAAAAAAAAAAAAAAAGAAGAGACAGCCGCATTGCTCTCTGTGCACGTGCACCGAGGAAAGGCCACATGAGGGGCTTTGAGAACTCAGCGGGATGCGCCTGCCTCACTGCAGGTGGAACGAGGCATCCAGTCAAAAGGAGGGAGGCCCCCTGTTCCCGTGGGACCACCCACCACGAGGTACCCACACACAAGGCAGGAAGGAATGCTGAGCAGGTCTGCTTTCCAGAGCTGGCTGCCGGCAGGGGGAATGGGGGTGTCCTTTGCTGCCCCTGCAGCATTGCCCAAGTCAGAAGGTCTGGTGCCGCCGGCCTGAGCCAAGGGTGTTGGAGGACCTGGGGTGGAGTGCCATGGCCCGAGCTCTGCTAGGGGGTCCAAGGGAGGAGCGCCGTGGCCCGGGCTCTGCTGGGGGGCCCGACTGGATTCTGCTGGGGGGCCCAGGGAGGAGCACCGTGGCCTGGGCTCTGCTGCGGGGTGGCTGGGGTGGGGGTGCGGTCAGGGAGGAGCACCACGGCCTGGGCTCTGCTATGGGGGGTCCAGGGAGGAGCGCTGTGTGGAGTCAGGGAGGAGCGCTGTGGCCCAGGCTCTGCTTCCCCGGTGTCCGGGCAGTCATGGGGACAACACACAGGGCAGTGTTGGCCCCTGGCCAGCCTCGACCCCACGCACTGCACACTGACGTGCCGAGGGGTCCAGACGAAACCCACTCCCCACTGGGCTCCAGGAGACAAAAGGCATCCAGGCAGCCACACCCGTGAACACAGTGCTGGGAACCGGGGCCGCCCCCGCATGTGCGTGTGCCCTGTGTGTTGAGACTCAGGAGGACTGTCCCGTGCTGACCCGGGACAATCGGGGCTGGAATGGTGCCTTCTCCGCACCTCCGCACGCCCGTTCGGCTCTCACATGGGGCTGGCAGCCTGACGTCTTACTTCTGATGCCACATCAACACATTTTAGTGGCCACGGGCTTCCCAAATCCTTGTTTTTCTTCTCGAATCAGTTTCCATAGCAGAGGCCCTTCTGGGAACTTGTGCGTTTCATCCAGGTTTTCAGATATCCTGGCGTCTACTCACCCTGAGTATGTCCCTCGCATCTATTTTTAACCCGGCTTCATCTGCAGCCGCTTAACTGTCCCCGAGGCCCTTCTTCGTGTTCCTCGGCTTTCCTAGTTCAAAGACCCAACTTTGGACATTTTTTTCTGAAGGCAGAAGACCCTTGTTAAAAGACCCAATGCATCCTTTCAGTCTTTGAACTTGGGGATCTGTGCACCCAAACCTTCTGCTGAGCCGTGGCTCGGGACACGTGGGGCTGGAAACGGGGAACGTGGCTGGTTTCGGTGGGGGGGGGGGGGGGGGGGGGGGGAGGTCCTGGGTCCTGGATGTCGGCCTCCACTGCCCTCAGTGAGTTCAGTGGATCACCGCCTCCTGGGACTTGGCCACGACCCTGCGCAGGAGCTGATCTGGTGGGAAGGGGGGGAGGTCTCCGCACCCCCAAGTCCTTCCCAAAGCAGTCCTCCTCGGAGACACGGACAACACACGTAGCTGTTTCCAAGTACGGCAGAGAGCCTTCTAGAAGTCAAGCAAGCGTCCATGCAGCAGACGGCTGCCGCCCACCCTCTCCCACACCCTGTGTGTCCAGGGGCTGCCCCGGGAAGGGCTACAGAGCTGTTCCAACAGTCCCAGCTTCGAGACGCTGGGGCAGGAGCAGAATACCAGGTTAACAACTCAGGGTTTGCAGCCACAGTGGTTGTACTTTCCTCTACATTTACCTCCACACATGAAAGCTGTCAGTTCTAAGCCACAAGGGGAGGGGAGGGATGAGCACCCCCTTCCCGGGGGAGTGGTTCCAGGCACCGGACACCCCGCCACCTGCACCGAAGAGGAACTGATCTACATGGTGTCGGATCTGCAAACAGCAGACAGGGCCCGCCAGCCCCTGACTCCAGAGCAAAGCAGTGCAGCCAACAGGTCCTGCCCAGAGCAACACAGCCCGGCTGCTGGACAGACACGGGTTCTAAGGCAGGGTGTTTGCATTTCAGAGCAGGGCCCTCACTCTCCCCTCCCCTCCCCTCCCTTCCCCTCCTGCAAGCCCGCAGGCCAGGTGGTCACACAAGCCAGGCCCATCCTGCAGGCACAGCCCCAGGAGGTGAAAGGCCTGCTCTGGGCCCTGCCCTCTCCTGTCAAGAAGACTCCAGCCCCGGGGACTCCTGGGTACACACTCGTGCCCCGCCCCCACCCCCAGTTCTCCCCTCTGCCTTCACCCCAAACGTGCGTCTAACCACGCCTCCTGCCTGCAGGCACTGTCAGAGTCCCGCACTCGGTCACACACCTTCCACGGCTCCCTCCCTCTTCTCCCGTGGCCTCCCAGCTGAGGCCACAACAAATAAGCGAGTCCCCTCGACCACCAAGCGCACTGGGTTTCTCTGTCTCTGCTCGCCCCCATTCGCCCCACCCAGGACCCCATTCCTGCCCCCTGCCAGCAACCTTGCCTCCCGCAGAAGCCAGCAGGCAGGCTGCACCAGTGACTGTTCCAGAGCCAGACGCCCCGGCGGCCCCGCCCAGAACTCTGGGACCCCCTTTCCAGAATCAGGGTGTGTCCCCGGCACCCCCTCCCACAACCAGGATGCATCTGCCAATATCCCGTCCTCCCACATCACCCAGGGCACCGTCTTACTGGCTCAGGGTCTGGAGAACACCCTAGAAGCTGCTATTAAGTTGGACTAATTAAGTTGCAACATGAAAACACAGACAAACCACGCCCAGGCCACATGGTCGGGGCATCCCTCACCTGTAACCGTGGGACTTCAGGCCACCTCTTGGCTGTCCTGGGCCTGCCAGGTGGGGATCCCTGGCAGTGGTGATGCCCCAAGTGCCTGTAGATATGTGAGAGCCGCTGAGAGGCACTCCCCCTCTGCTGTCCCACAGACAGGACTTCGTGAGCTAAAACCAGCAGGGCCAGCCAGAGGAAGGCCATGACCCTCAGTACAGGTCACAAGGCCACCTAGGGAGCCGCTGCCAGGTGACAGACCCGATCCACGGGCTCCATCAGGAAAGGCATGGCCAGTCACAGTCCAGCTCGCCCACTCTTGGGACGGCCAGGGATGCATGGAAACAACCCATCCTCTCTCACCCTCCTGTTCCAAAAGCACCAGATGAAACCACCAAAGGAAATGACCGATGCGTCTGAAAATAGGAACGACTGAATTTTTACACAAAGAAGTGTGAGGCAAGGGGAACATGCCTGGGGACACGGGGCCCCTCCCAAAGGAACGTCAGCCTCTCCACAGTGAGCGGCTGGTCCACACACACAGGGACACACACCACAGAGAAATCCAAACGGCACATGCGGGAAAGTGGCATCCACATCAGTGAGCGGCCAGGAGGCGCCACGTCCTGACAGGCAGTGGGGTGTGAAGGACCAGACTCATCATCGGGGCGCACCAGAATCCGGGGCCAAGGCCTCCCACCCAGGGACCTCCGGCCTGGGAATCTGCATTTCTGGCGGGTCGCCAGGGCCTGCTCAGAGAGCCACTGCATCCCAGAGCTAAGTGCCGTTGGGTGTAACTTACAAAGATAAAATAGAGCACAACAGTATTTGCACAACAGCTCCAGACCCAGGGAGAAAAACGTGGTCATATCTGCCCTCCCAACAATGTAACTGAAGGAACCAAGTCTCTGTGAACAAAGACGCTCATGGGGAATGACATTTTTAAAACAGTATTAGGGGCGCCTGGGGGCTCAGTCCGTTGAGCATCCAACTTCGGCTCAGGTCATGATCTCGCGATCCGTGAGTTCAAGCCCCGTGTCGGGCTCTGCGCTGATAGCTCAGAGCCTGGAGCCTGCTTCGGATGCTGGGTCTCCCTCTCTCTCTGCCCCTCCCCTGCTCACACTCTATCTCTGTCTGTCTGTCTCTCTGTCTCTCTCTCAAAAATAAATAAACATTAAGAATTTTAAAACAACAACAGCAACAAACAGTGTCTCACTGTGCTGGGAACAGTCACACACGTGCACATGCACACGTAGGGCAGAAGCGGCGGCTGCCTGAAGGCAGTGGCAGAACCCTCCACGGGAAGATGCAGAAAATAAAATCGTACAGACACCAGAACGATAACGACGTGGGGAAAGAACACACACAAAGACCAGACCCGGAGAGTACAGAGCACTCGCTGGGTTGGCGGGACTGGGTGACATTCACCATTCTGCAGATTCCCTGCCGAATGAACGTCAGCCCTGAGCCTCCATTGGGCTCCCTCCTCCATCGGATGAGAACACGCGCCCTTGCTGGCACGGCCACTTCGGACCCGCCTGAGCGCCCGCACAGCCGCCGCGTGGCATCAGGAGTGCGTGTGACCGCTGACTCCCGGGGCTGGGGCCGCGGGCGTCAGGGGAGCATGCGCCTGGGAGTCTCTGCACACGCAGCCCACACCGAGGCCACCGCTACCACAACACACAAGGCCCCCCTGACCTCCGGGGGTGCACCGGCATTAGGAGACCCTCAGGTGGTCTCCGGGAAAGGCAGCAAATGGACGGGAAGAAATGAAAATAGACAAACACAGAGCAAGCAGAGAGAGATATCAGAGAACAGAGAGAAAACAGGAGGAAAAGCAAAGGTTAGAAACACACAGAACGACCCGAAACGCCACTTTTTCCAGGACATCGGGGCCTGGAAGGGGCCACTCCGGGACCCCGTGGGGGCGACAACACTGTGCTCAAGCGTCTTGGAAGTGGTCAAGAGACCGTCTGCGGGTGGGGGCAACGCCCGCCTGGAGAAATGCTCAGGGCACAGCCCCCGAGGACACACAATCATACACACATGTATGCGTGCGTGCGTGCATGTGTACACACACACTTAGACACTCACAGCCCTGCACGCGCATGCACACTTCCACACACACATATGCACACACCCATGTGCATACACAAACACACGCACACACACATGCATGTGCACACACATGCACACTTATACTCACATCTGCATGTGTACACGCATACACGCGTGTACAGTTATACACAAACATACACAATTATACTCACATCCACATATACACATGTACGCACACGTGCAGACACAAATATACACGTGTGTGCACACACTCATACACATCCACGTGTTTGCACACGTACACACTTATACACAAAAACACGTGTGTGCACATTTATATGCACACATATACACACATGCACACACCCACACGGATGCATGCACATGTACACATGTCCCCATATACACACATGCACATGCATGTACAGAAACCTAGGCGTGCACACACAGTCCACATGAATACAAACCCACACACGTGTGTACACACACAGACACATATACACACATATGCTTGCCCCATGCTCCACACATCCACATCCACGTGCACACGGACAAATGCATATGTGTCCACGCAGGTGACACACACACATGTGCACATACGCACAGCTACTTATCTCTAACAGACAAGTCCATCCACAGACGCACACACACGTCTAGACATACGTACATCGTCTACTTCTAAACCACACCCTACCTTCACTGTAAACACTAGGTAGCGTTACGTATCTATAAGTAAACACACGTGTGCAGGTTTTAAATGCGCAGCCAGGACTCCACGCCTTCCATCTGCAAGACAGTGGGCTCTCGTGTACCAGGCAAGTCACCAGCCACGCCCATGACAATGAGGCTGAGCCCCCGACACTCTGGCAAGACGGTCCGGGCTCTCCCTGGTGAGGGCCTCGCCTGAGGCTCCCAGACCACCCCGTGGGCCCCAGGACAGCAGCAGACCAGGAGACACCGCCGAGAGGGACCAGCCCGAAGACACGTGGCTGACAGTGGCTCCAGGTGGTGGGGACCAGTCCAGCTCACCCCTTAGACTGGGGTGGGTGGCCTCACTGCCCCCCAGGCTGTGGCAGGAGCCAGACAGAGTGCCCCCCAGGCTCACGGCCGAACCGCTAGCGCGGGGCCACGGGCACGGCACTCTCAGGGCCCTGGAGGCTCTGCCTCTCCGTGGGTCACGCTGGCCGGCAGGTCAGGGCCCACCATCCCTGTACCCACCGGCCAGGCCCTGCCTCGTCTCCCTCCACCCTGCTCCGGGAAGCTGACTACAGCTGAATGCCACCCCAACACCCGCCCCCAGCAAACACAACACCCCCATCTGCACTTTTAGCATCTCAGCCCCCTCCAGGGCGACACACCCACACTCGGCTCCACAGCCCTCCCTGACTCCCCAGCCCTGTGGCGTCACCTGGGCACACCTTGTCTCGCTGATGGAAACCGAGGTTGGGGACCACACAGGGTGGCAGACCTGCACCTCCACGTCTAGGAGCCCCCACTGCAGCTGCCCTGTCTCCTCTGACTCGCCGAGGGCCACCTGGGCCTGAAGTCCCTAACCACTTCCACCCTACGGTCCCGTGCTCCCTGCTCCACACCCCAGGCCCGCACTCCCCACTCTGTGCCCCCTCACCCTGTCCCATTCATGTGCCCAGCTCTGTCCCCCCTGCCCAGGCCTCTCACCCCAATCTCCCCACTCTGTGCCTCCTCCCCACACCCCATGCTCTCCACTCTGTGCTCCCTCACCCTGCCCTACGATCCCCACTCCATGCCCCACTCCTGGCCCCGTGCTCCCATCTCCATGCCTCCTCCCCGCCCTGGCTCCCTGCCCCAGGTCTCTCACCCCATGCTCCATTCTCTACACCCTAAACCCCCCACCCCGTGCTCCCACTCCGGGTTCCCCGCCCATGTCCCCCGCCCCATGTCCCGCTCCAGGTCCCCTCTCCATGTCCCCCGCCCCCTGCCTGCTGTATCCCTGCAAACAAAAGCCCCACCACACTGACCTGCTTCTCGTTCTCATCCTCCAGCCTCAGCCGATCTTCGATGCAGTTCCGGGCTTGCAGGAAGGCTTTCCGCTGGGAGCGCTCGGCCAGGATGCGCACAAACACCCCATACATGTTCACGCTGAGGAAGAGCAGGGCGTTGGCACCAAGCTGGAGGAGAGAACAGTACAGAGCACCAGGCGCGTGGGGCGCTAGCTCGACGGAGGATCAACGCCCTCGACAGCGGCCCGCAAGACGACCTCACCCTCTAGGGTGCCGCGGGGCCGGCCTGACCCACGGCGCGAAGTGGGCGTCACATGACTACAAGCCGTCAAGGCGGGCACATCCCTCCTCCTGGGCTCGTCATGGGGCAGAACGGTATGCCAGGCGCGTCCCCCAAATTCACGTGGAAGCTCTGCCCCCCAGGACCTCAGAGCGGGACTGCATTTGGACATGAGATGTTCCAGGAGGTAATTACGTGAAAACGAGGTCACCAAGGAGGGCCAGAAGCCCGTGTGACTGGTGTCCTCATAAGAGGAGGAGACCAGGACACGGACACACAGGGAGGGATGACCCCGTGAGTTCCGGGGAGGAGACAGCGTCCAAGCCACTGGGCGGAGCTGTGCTGGGCGTGACAGTCACCCCAGGTCACCATCCGAGGAAATATGAGCGCGAGGAGAGAGCAGCCACTCCGTGACCAAACAGCGGAGGAGAGCAGACCAAAAACACTAGGAAGAAAGGACCACAGCACCATAAGCACAAAGCGTCACCCGAGGTGACTGAGCATCCAGAGTCCTGTGATCGGCTCTCGCTGCCTTCCGGGGACGGGAATAAGGAAGGGGCTGGCGAGAAGGACCCGTCTGGGGTGCCGGCCAAGAACCACACTCGGAGGCTCGCACCTGCTGGACCAGGAAGGAGGCCCTGAGGGACGTCCTGCTTTCAGCAGCCTTAATTCAAGGCCAGTACAGACCACCAGGGAGCCCACGATGGCCACACCACAGGTCGTGGCAGACCCAGGGAGGACCGGGCCACACTTCCCCACTCAGCCTCCTCTGCTGGTCTGTCCCACCTCTCTTAGGCACAGGGCACGGGGCCCCCAGGCCGTTCACAGAGACAGAGAGGACACCCACCCACCTCCCCAGGGGCTGCGGTGTGTCTGAGCATCACACAAAGCCGCTGTCCTCAGTCTCTGCAGAGAGGTTGGGTTTCTGAGTCTGATTCGACGTGGGCATTTCCCTCAGGTTCTGAGGGTCACTGCTACTCCTGCACCAACCAGAAATGCCCCCCACCCAGCACTGTGACCCGCACACAACTGTACGGGACGAAAGAAACACAGAGGCAGGCTAGCAGCAGTCTCTGGTCAGACAGCCCCGCCAGGGACGAGCGGGAGGGCAGACTGAGAGCCGTGTGCATGGAGAGCCCGCAGCACTGGATGGGGCCGGAGCTGGGGCAGGGGGCTGGGGTGCAGAGCAGAGACCACACAGGCCACGCAGGGACAGACTAGGGCCCACGGAGAGCACATGGCACCTCCTATGTCCAAGCCCAGGAGAGTGTGACATGTTCCTCAGGAGGGATACACAGGGCCGGGGTCACAGACAGCAGAGCTGTTCGAGGAGGTGACAGGAACAGGAGAAAGCCGGGAACATGAATCCCCAGGGCCTGTCACATGACCATCCTTGCCCGAAACCAGGGTGAGCTCGCCAGCACACCTGGCGGCCCAGGTTCACATACACCTGCTGGAGCTCATGTCTCAACACACTCGGGAACGTACCCCCGGGGACAGCACCTCCCACACACCACGCCCTCCCTCAGGTCCAGGGAGCCGCCTGAGTCCTATGACCACGGTGCCCACGGTGACCTTGTTACCTCTGTGTGTCCCTATTCACCTCCATGTGACCTGCCCACCTCCGGGTGACCTGCCCACCTCCATATGACCCGTTCACCTCCATGTGACCCACTCATCTCTGTAACACCTGCTCACCTCCCTGTCATCTGTCTCCCTGCAACCTGACCATTCTCCATGTGACTGGGTCATCCTCGTTTGACCCTGGTCATCTCTGTCCCCCTAACCCACTGCCCCTCTGTAGCTGGAGTACTCCTTGCCTAAAGCAGGTGCAGGGCTGGAAGGAAATGCTTCTGTGATGCTGAACCAGCCTCTCGCCAGGCACGGGGGGGAGGGGGCTGGTGTGGCCCTCCTGGGGGGCCTGTGCCATGTCCCAGTGACCAGGGCAGTGTCCTCTGTGCTCTCAGACCATCTGCTCTATTTGGGATCAGCTCCTGTGATCTGTTTGTGGAACCCCTTGTTGGAGGCGGCAGAAGCCCGGCACATATGAAACCACCAAGGGCGGTTTTGCAGGATCAGTATTTAAACGCGTTCTGAGCGTGTTGCCCACAAGTAAGGTCCTGGGCACCCTTCCAAACTTCAAACAAGCACACGTCACTGCACGGAGCACGCGTCTCTTCCTGGGCAACACATGGTCCGTCTGGCTTCTAGTGCCCCTCCCGGCCTGGGCTTCACGTCCTGGAGGCACGCCGGATGCCCTCCCGTCCCGGCTGCCCACGGCATCCACGCCGGAGCCCCGAGCCACCGCTCTCCACAGCAGGCACACAGGCGGAGGACCAGGCCCTCGTGAGGGGCCAGCACCCACAGACAGCCCGGCAGTAGGGCCAGGAAGCAAGCCACATTCACAGGTGGCAGACAGCTTTTCCAGAAAGTAAGGCATCAGCTGGACCCAGAGCAGGACTCAGAAATGTGCTGTCCCCCCAGTGAGGCTGGGGCAGGGGCGGAACACGGGCTGAGGGGCAGACCGTCTGGTTAAGGGAGAGGTGGGCAGCAGAGTGGGGGCATGCAGGGACACCCCTCTCCACACACCTTTGTCACACCTTCCCTCCAGTCAGGAAGCCCCCCCCCCAGGGAAACTGAGGCCCCACAGGCCGGTCACTGAGTACCTGCCCGCCCTGTCCACACTGCTGAAACCCCTCACACGGAGAAGGAGTCAGTGTCTGGCAGGCAGGGTGAGGTGGGGGCAGAGATCTTGGGGTAGGGGGAATCCACACCCACATGGCCAGAGGCCTCCATGCCCCCCCACACACACACCTGCCCACCTGCCTCTCCTGCGTCCCTCACTCACTCCCACCCCCAGGGATCAGGGTCCCGTGGCAGGTGACACAACAGGCCACGCTGGCCCCCTAATCAGCATCAGTGACAAGGTCACCTGCTGGCAGGTGTGGCCCAAACGGGCTGAGAAGGACCCAAGCTCGGGGAAGGGTGTGTCGGGGTCCAGACCAAGCACCCCTAGAGCTGCAGGCTGGCCAGTGAGGGGGCTCCAATGCGGCTACCCCTCTTGGCCACGCCTTCCGGCCACTCTCTGGGTTTGAGGCCTCCCCGAAGGGCCAGCCTGCAGTGGTCAGCGCCCTCAGTCCCCACTCGCCTCCTCCCTGCTCTAAGGAAAGCCAGCCCCCAAGCCCCGGGTTCCAGCTGCTCACTCCTAGGGGCTCAGGGCCTCCAGGCAGGCAGGCGCCTGCCTCGTGGTGCCACAGGCACGTTACGGCTGCTGCCCCCACGGCTCCTTAACCCCGACCCGACCCAGGTCACGCCCTGGGATGCTGCCTATGGGAGCGCTGGGCTCTTCCTTGTCCCTCGTGCCTGTGCGGTGCTCCTGCCTCAGTTCCTCTAGTGCTCCTCCAACTGGGTCTGGGGGAGGGGGCTCAGTGAGTAAGGCCCCCAGCCCACACCTCCGGAGCCCCTGGTACCACAGGGGCGTGGGCCCAGAGACCCCTCTTCACCCAGACATGGGCTCCCCAGACATGCCGGCACCGAGCACGTGCCAGCCCCGGGTGGGAGAGGGCAGAGCTCTCCCTGCAGTCTTGCACCTCTAGCCTCAGCACACCTGCCCCACGCACCCATCCATCTACCCATCCATCCATTCATCCATCCATCCACCCATCTAACCATACAAACAACCATCCGTCCATCATCCATCCATCCAACCATCCTCTCAAACACAATATGAGCTGGGCTTTGGACCTGTGCCCACTCCAGGCTGGGCTGGCAGGGTCTCCTTGCCTTACACAGGCCAAGCGGCTCCAGGAACCCCGGGGACCTCATGGGCCAACAGGGGTGACAACACCTACATCGAAGCACTTCTGGGAAATGAAAATGTGTGTGTGAGCTCAGCTCAGGGGCACACGTGGCCCACCCTGCTTCACACCAGCCCCGTCACACACATTTTCTCAGACGGGAGCTGAGGCCAATGGTCTGTCCAAGGTGACACGGGAATTACTGCAGAGTGACAGTGGTGCAGAGCCCTCGGTCCCACCTGTGCCGGTAATGCACGTGGGTCACGGAGAAGCAGTCTCCGGTCAGGGAGCCAGCATCACCACGAACAAACAAACCTCCCGGAGCCATCCACCATGGCAACGCTCGCTGCAGAAAAGGCAGGGCACAGCATCTCAGACGTATCGCAGGTCCTGATCCCACCTGACCGCAGAGCACAGGAACCACAGGACCGCCCGGCTCGCTGCCTCAGCAAGAAGTCCTGTTCCCGCCCCGTCAGCTCCACGGATGCTGATGTTAACAAAGAGACACAGCCTTGGGTCATCAGCGGGGCACAAGGCTGCCGGCGGAGACTGCAGCGCACCAGTGGCCAGAGCGGCAGGGAAAGCCGCCCAGGGCCCCTCCCGTGTTCCCGGGGAGGCGGCAGTGGGTCAAAGCAGACCCGCCCCATGGATACCGGCAGACAGCCAGTGAGACAGGCGCTTCAGGGAAAGGGACAGATCACCTGGAGACAGGTGCACACGGCCCCCAGGCGAGCAGCGAACCCCCACGCCACAGAGGCACCTGCGGACCCTCGAGGGGGTGCCTGCAGGGAGGGGTGGAGCTGTCCACCACAGCAGGCAGGCCCCTCCCCCCCGGCAGTGACCAACTGGAGGAGACAGGCCCTGAGTGGAGCCGGAGGTGGATTAAAAATGGACAGAACTGGGTCTGGCACATGGAGATGAGACCGGTTCCTGCAGTGACCACAGAGCCCCAGATCTAGCCAGGAGGTTAAGGGCCACCACCCGGAGGGCAAAGGTGGGAAGGCAGCTATCAAAAAGCATGAGACCACCTTGTGTCTATGTCCCCTCCCCCGGGAGGCTCGGGAGGGGGCTCCCCAGGCATCCGCTCTGCCAGTCAGGGGCACAGTGAAAACACAGGACACCACAACAGACAGCGTCTCCCACGACTGGGACCTCTCCCAGCATTTGCCTCACTGTCATTCTCTTGGTGCAGGTGCTGACCACACCCCTCGTGTCCCCACAGCCAGCTTGCAAAGCAGAACATCCACCGTCACTGGGGAGCACACAGAAGGGCTCGCCAAGCACAGCCCCCCCCCCCCACAGCCCCGAGCTGGGATCACACGCCCTTGGCAGGGCCACCTTCTCTGGCCCTTGTCAAGTGAGCAGCTGCCACACATGAGGGATTCTGTGCACTGGCCTGCGTTTCATCACCTGGCGTCCCCACTAGGCCTCCCTGGCCACCGCCTCTGGCCTCTCTGAGCACATCTCAGAGCCAGGCCTTGACCCAGCAGCCTGGGCCCCTCCAGCCTGCTCCCAAATCTCTCCGTGCCACTAACACCGCAGCTCAGGGACAGGTGCCTCCCCTGCGGGCCAGCCCTGTTACCTATAGGACACGGCCCCCTGCCCCTGCCCAGGGTACACTCCCCGTCTGCACACGTACTTGTTACATAAACCGTTAGCTGCATGCATGCACCAGAGTGATGTGGGCTGTGCTGACCGAAGGATCATCTTGAATTTCATGATCACTGAAAAATTTCGAGATAAATAACCTAATCCAAGAAGACCCTTTAAAAACCACAGGCCACTGCTGAGGGTGGGCCACACCTTGAAGGTCTAAGGTAAGAGGAACGTGGAGGCCAAACAGGGACCTAAGCTGTGTGGGCCCTGAGCAGGTGGGAAGCATCTGGAGACCACCTGGAGACAGCAGACCCCAAGGTGGCTCCGGAGTGCAGAGGGCCAGGCACGCACTGCTCCAAGAGTTTACAGAGCCCCGAGGCTAAGCCTGCCACTGCCCACAGTTACCAGGAAGGACACAGTGCACAGAGGCTGACACACAGCCCGGAGTGACTGTCACGTTCCAAACAGGCATGAACTCCAGCTCCCACTGAGCCATCCCCAGATCCCGGGGTGGGGGGGGGGGCTGGATGGGCCTTGGGGGTCCCGTGGCTTCAGTGCTGCTGGGCTTGTTGAGAGCAGATGGCCTCAGGACAAGGGGACTCGGGATAAGGACCCAGTGACAAGTCCTGGGGAGTCAGGAAGTGCACACAATGCAGGGCTGCAAGAGGGGTGTGAGCAGACTGTTGAGACAGACGGACTTGGATGCGAGATCCAGACAGCGGCAGAGACCCTGGCCTCTGGCCGGACACAAGGTCGGGAAAGAGTCAGTGCTTCAGGAAGGAGCCAGGAACACTGGGCTCTGAGGGGCGCTTGGACCATTTGAGCCAACCGGAGGCCTCTGGAGAGGCTCATGCAGGCGGCCAGCACCCACCTGCTAGAGGAAGCACAAGGTGACCCCAGCCCTTAAAATAAAAACTGCAAGAAAACAGGGACCGCCCTTCTGAGATCTTCCCGTCCTCTTCGATTCCTTCCTCCCACCTTCGGGGAGAGACCCCAAACGTGAACGAGGAGTCCGCTGCGGTGTCATCTGTCAAGGTGACCAAGCAGTCCTCTGTCCTCATCTCCCGGAGGGCTGGGCCCCCTCCCACATGCAGCCAGCAGCTGAGGGCAGCCGGTCCCCCACCCCCATTCCCCTTTCCTCCGGGAAAGCCCCTTCCCCATGTCTACACTGCAGCTCTGTCCCAGCAGGACGGCTCTAACCAACCACAGTCAGGGTATCTCAGAGGCATCCTCACCGACAAAGCTGGTGCCCACACTGCATGTCCAGACGCCCTGCGAGGCCATTCATCCAGCCAGAAGACCACCGTCCCCGCTTTGCACAGGGGAGCCCTCAAACGGGTTTCTGGAAACAGGATCTTTGGAGAGAAGGCACACTTGGGGAAGACTGGGTAGGGGCACCTGCCTGGGGAGCCCCAGGGCTCCCCCCTCCACGGCAACCACTGGGACCAGAGGTCCCCACGTCTTCCCACAGAGTAGCTTTCTCACATGTCCAGCCCATCTGATGACGCAAACCCACCAGTCCGGAGATTTTCCCAGGGTTCAGGATTTTTAACTCTCCCCAGGAACTATCTGAGCTTGTGGCCGCAGGTGCACCAGAAATGGTGGCCACGTGGATTAGCACCTACTGTGCAGAAATGAGGAGGGAGGTGGGCTCAGGTCACCGTGAGCCCCCCTGGGATGAAGGCCACGAATGGAGGGGAGAGGAGGCATCACCGGCCACGCTGAGCAGAGACCCCACCCATCCTGGGGTCGCCTCCAAAGAGGCCTGGGCCGGGCCGGGGGCGCTTATAGTGGGCCCACGGAGACAGCTCCCACAGGAAAGAGACAGCCACAGCCATCCGGCAGGCCCTCTGGGACAACACCTGCACAGGTGAGCACTATCCAGCCCAGACAGAACTGCCTGTAGTGAGGCGGGCCACGCCTGGACGGCCCAGTGAGCCGGAGGCTTCTCCCGAGACAGGTGGCGCAGTCCGAATGCACGTGGCTGTGCCCGGCCCAGGGTCGCGCTCGGGCTTTAGGAGGCAGGCGTTGACACAGGAAAGAAGCTGCTGGATGTATCTCATCCCAGAGAGCCCGCATTCTCGGTGGGGGTGGGGGGGTGGGGGCTTTGGAAGGGGATGTAACACACACCAAAATAACCAAAAATAAGTCTGTGCCTATTGAGACAGCACCTCAAAATGTAGCCAGTCACTGCACACCCCATACCCCGGGGTCACTGCCCCCACAGCCTGGGGTCACTGCACCCCCACCTCGTAGTCACTGTACCCCCATGCCCTGGGGTCACTGCCCCCTCATCTCGTGGTCACTACCCCCCCACCTCGTGGTCACTGCCCCCCACACCTGGGGTCACTGCCCCCCCCATACCCCGGGGTCACTGCTCCCCCCCATCCAGAAGAATCAGGTCCAGGGTCCTGGGAACAGAGAAGGATCCAGGGAGGATGCAGACACGGGCCCGCCCCTCGCCCCACGCATGGGGGAGCACAGGACGTGAGCCCCGGAAGCATGGCCTGGCCCTGCCTGGACTGCACTCACAGAGCACACAGAGGGGAGGGGACACAGGCATCCCGCCCCTGGTCACTCGTGCCCACGCTCGAACCTCTCACCTGACCCCCCACCAAGCAAAGCCCAGGTGGGCTCACTTCATGGGCGGTCACCCCATGAGGTCACCCGAGGTCATGGAGCCAGAGGGCCCTGGGCCCCGTGTCCTTCAGGACAGAACTCGGTACTACTAATTAACATAAATATGCCCTGCGAGCGCCCCCAAGAGTGTGCCCATGTGTGTGCAGGTGGGTGTCTTTGTGTGTGTGAACATGGACAAGTGTGAGGACATGCATGGCACATGCATGTCTGAGTGTATGTGCACTTGATAAGTGTGTGTGTGCACATATGTGCATGTGTGTACTGTGAGTTTGTGCACGTGTGGGTGTGTACTGAGAGTGGGTGCGTGTGGGTGGGTGTGTACGTGTGCATATGTGTGAGTGTGTGCACATGTACAAGTGTGTGCACGTGTGCTAGACCTGGGGCTGCACATGACCAGCACCGCCAGGTGTGCAAGGTCCCTTCTGCCGGCCCGCTCAGCCCCTCGGTGCAAACCCAGGTGCCCGCAGCGGGGGTGGTCACCCAGGCCACAGGGCTGCCCCCCTCCCCCAACCACAACCGACAGGAAGTGGTGGGACACAGCCCAAGGACACTCCGTCTGGACAGATGGCCTGCCGCCAGCATCCGGGGCATCTCTTCCAACATTCGGCCAAGACCAGACGCGGGTTCACAGAGCCGGAGAAAACGCCCAGGTCCCAGGCCACCAGCAGCTGGTGGGGACCAGAGGTGGCTCTCATCCCACTGAACACTGGGCCACAACCAGCAGACCAAAAGGTGCCTGAAGACGTATCTGCTCCTACAGAGCCATGGAGACACCCGGAGGAAACCGAGGCACGGGGGTAAGTCCCCTGCCCGAGGTCCCACAGCCGGGAACTGCACCCCACCCTTGTACAAGCCCACCACCCCGTCTGGGTTGGGAAGCGGAACAAGGATGGTTCTGGGCTCTGAGTCAGCAGGAACACAGCACAGTTACCTGTCCCCCAGGGCGCTGAGCCCTGGCCCTCCAGACGTCGGGGGTGGGGGACAAGAGAAGGGTATCACCGAGAGCCTCCGGGTTCTGGAAAGGGCAGCTGGGCAGCATTCACAGCAGGTGGAGACAGTGGCAAGCAGACACTTCCCCACAGGACCCCACTCTGGTCTGAGCCAGGCAGCAGCCCCCACGCCCACTCATGTGACCCCTGCTCCCCACTGCGTCCCAGGGGCCCCCAAACAGAAACCTGATCAGACCCCTCCGCTAAAAAGGCTTGAAGAGCGTTGGTGCTGTTTTCCAAAGAAACCGGAACTGCTGGCGTGCCCTGCAGCGCCCACCCGAGTCCTTCTGCGCCCACCTCCCTGGCTGAGCCCAGCCCAGCAGCTGCAGTGCCATCCATCCAGGATCTTGGCTGAAGCACTAGCCTCAGGAAGTCGCCCTGAGCCCTCCTTCCACCCTGTCCCCTCCATATGCCTGCGAAGGTCACATAAGCTCCCCAGCACTGACCCAGTTGCTGACCGGGGTCCCCCGCAGACTGCAAATCCTGGAGAGAGGACCTGTTCCCATGGGCCCCCTCCCCCTCCCCCTTCCCCTCCCCGGGGGCTGGCACCCAGGCATGGATCACAGAGCTATCCAGAGAAGGTGAGTGTGCCCAGTCTGTCCCCGGCGCCTCCACCAGTCCACCAGTGGGGCCAGACTCCAGCACACGCACAGTCCTGGGGTCCTGGCACATGCTGGGGCAGCAAAAAAAGCATCTGGGACCACCCTGAGGGGAGCAGGCCAGAGCCCTGGCCTGAAGCTGGGTGGGTACCATAGGCGTCCAGACCCCTGCTTCTGATCAGCCGATTCTGCTGCCCCCAGTGTGGGCCATCCCAGGTGCTTCTTCAGGTTAGGGCCCGGGGGCGGGGAGGACAACACAAGTGAGTCTCCGAGGGACACGCCGGGTTGTGGGGAGGGGACCCAGGGATCAGGCAGGCTGTGAATCAGGTGTTCCCCGGGGAATGCCCACAGGACGCAGACCTGGAGGCGTGGGGGAGACACCCCTTGCCACTGGGGGCTCACAGAGCGGTCAGGGCTGTAAGCCTGCAGGTAGTGGGAAGCCCAAAGTGCTAAGAGCTGAGCCCCGCCCAGCCACCAGAGGCCTATGGAAAAGAGGTGCTGCTGAGGACAAGGAGGCTGTCATGGGGACACTCCTCACCAAGGCAGAGAACCCCACTACCCCCCCCCCACGCCTTCACACAGCAGCGTTGAGCCAAGAGGACCCACCTGTCTTCCCCTTGCAGCCCCCACCCAGCAGCAAGGGGTCAGCCAAGACAGGTGGCTGCACCAGCAGGGGAGCAAACAAGTGACAGGGCCCAGCCAAGCTGGGGGAGGAGGAGGGAAGTACCAGCGGGGAGAGGGGCCAGGCTGGGCCTGGCTGGGGTGGGGGGGCAGGGGTTGGAGGCCAGGTCAAGGGGGTCCAGCAGGGGCAGTGCCCAGCTGGAGGAGGGGCCCTACTTGGTAAGGGCCCAGCTGTGACCAAAGGGCGGCAGGGGCGGGGCCTGTGGAGGGAGGGGCCGGGGAGCCAGTGCTGGGGCCGAACCAGGGGGCTGTGGGGGGGGCGGGGGAGCCAGGGAGGGGAAGGGGAGGGGCCTTGGGGTGTGGCAGCAGGGGGGCCAAGGCGGCTGAGGGACCAGCAGGGGAGGGAAATGAGGGCAAGGGGAAGGGGGAGGGAGCGCTGGCAGGGGAGGGGCTCGGAAGGGGGCGGGGCACAGGAAGGGACAGACTCCCCCCCCCCCCCCCCCCCCGCAGGAGGAAGAGCCGGCGTGTGGGTGGTGGGCACGAGGCGCATCAGCAGCCTGGTGGCCTGGGCGCCCCCTTGCCAGCAGCACTAGGGTTCCCCCAAGAGCTCAGAGGAGTTGGAGGAGGGACACAGGGGGATTCCAGCCAACTCCCACTTCGCGAGGACGAGGGGATGGTGGTTTCTGTGGTCCTATCAGAGGTTCAGAAGAGGGGGAGGGGTGCACTGAATAGATTTCACTTACGAGGATAGGCAACCGAGCAAAACCATTGTGCACAACACAGTGGACCCCGTGTGGGCCCACTACAGCAATCTTACCCCACCCTGGCCCAGAAGTGGGTGTTTGGGGTCCGTGGGGGGTAGGAAGCTGGGGCTGGCAGGCGCGCAGAGCCCTCCAGTGGGGGCACCCTGAGCCAGCCGCTCTCCTCCAGGCACACCCTTCTCCCCGCCACCACCCCAAGGCCTCCACCTTGGCATGCACACACAGTCCCCAAGCAGCCACTCTGTCCTCGAGTCCCTGAGTGCCACCACCAGGAGCAGGGGGCACATGTGTCCTCTCCCCCTTCCCTCCTCCTCACCCCTCCCAGCACCCCAGGATCCACTCACCACCCCACCCCCATACCCCCACCTGGGCCCCAGGTCTCCAGGCAGACCTCAGGTGTTCTGGAACAAAATGCCTTCAATTCTGACACATTGCTCAGTTAAATAAAAACAAATTGCTTAGTTTAGATGCAACCAGTGGGCAGGGAGCAGGGGCACAAAGAAGGAAGGGGCTCCTCCTGGGGGCTGGGCTGGGTGGGGATAAAACCGTGTCCCTAAACTCTTTCTGCCCTGAGGGCAGCAGCAGGCGCCCCTCCCGGGAAGGCGGCCTAGCACCAGCCCCAATGTCAACTGTGCAGTCGTGGCCTCCTGGGTCCTCTTAGCCTCTCAGCCTGGGCCAGCCCGGGTTCCACAGGGTCCCCACAGCACATGAGCCACATCCCAGAGCTCCGCACAGCAGGGCAGAACAGGGCTGCTGCAGGAAACCCCAGAGCCTCCCTGAGGAGGGGCAGAGGCTCTGGGAGCCCCCACATGAACCCCTCAGTGCCCAGAGCAGCACTCCCCAGCACGCAGAACACCCCATGCATGTGCAGTAAAGCCAACAGCCTGGCACAGACTGCCTCAGTCACCCTACCCCTGCACAGCCTCCTGTGGGCCTCCACCTCCGGCCCCCAGGGCTTCCGCTTGCCCCGAACCAGACCCCGAGGAATACAGGACCATCCACACGCGACCACCCTGCAGGGTAGCAGGGACACTGGAGAGCATCGGCAAGAAGCAGGGGACGCGCCTGACACATGGGGTCCCACCTTCCCCACCCCGCCTCCAGGCCAGGCTGCCCAGCTGCCCCAGGACAGATTGGTCCACACCTGGGGGACACCCAAGCCCTCACCAAAGCTTCTCTGCACCCTCCCCATCTGTTTGTCCACATCACCACCACCACTAGTGTTTGTAGACTTGAACAGGAACATTCTGAAGAAGCCCAAACACAGTGGAAGCAGAAGATTCTGAATATGAGCTGTTCCAACAGATTTCCAACGGCGCCCCAGCCCAGCAGGTGGGGAAACTGAGGCCCTGGGAGGGACGGGGGCGTGCGTTGCCCCGCTGCGGGAACCCCTGAGGATCCGAGCTCCCTGGATAGGCTCCCCTCCCCCACAGATGCAGGGGCCCCTCTCATCCTGGGGGCAGAGCTCCCTGTGCCCAAGGCACCTTTGCAGACTCTTTCCTCTCCCTGAATTCTCTAAAAGGAACAAGCGGAAGCTACGTAAAAAAAATTGTTTCAGAAAAAGACAATAGTACAGCTTTTCACTGAATCGACTGAACCTCGGGTACCCCAGAACCCTAGTGGCCCTGGCCCTGGACCTGTCCAGGTCAGCTCAGGACTGGCACCACCGGGGGCTGACCTGGCCGCTGGGCCTCCCCTTTTGTGCTGGCAGGGAGGCTGTCGCGCTGGGGGGCCTGGCTGTGGGGGCCAGACAGCCAAGGGGCGGGGGGAGGGCTGCGGGGGAGGGGTTCAGGAGCACCTCCTCAGGCCGTCAAGCAAGGGCCACATGCTGCCCATGAGAGGCCAGAGGGAGGTGTGCTGGAGAGCCCTGTGGGAAGGAACCCCCTCCCCTCCCTGCGTGCAGGCAGCCCTCTGGCCCTCTTCCCTTTTCTCTGCCTTACCTCTGTCTCTGGCTTTCACCCCTACTTTCTCTCTCTCTCCTCCCCACCTCCACAAGCCCCTTCCTGGGCCCCCCCCCCACCGCAGCCTCTCTGCCAGCTCCCTTCCCCCCTTCCCTCCTCCTCACCACCCCCCCGCCACGTGCTGGCCTCTCTGGGCCTGAATGCAGGTCCAGCATTGCGCTCACAGCCCCTCTGACCATGTGGGCCCCTGCATCCCCATCGGGGGGACACCTCCCTTGGTCCCTGGGTGGTCCCTGCATCCCCATCCCTCGGTCCCTGGGTGGTGGATCCTGGTCCTGGGCACCCCCCCCCCAGACTCCCCCGTCTGATTCCCTCACCTCCTCCTTCTTCCCAAGCTTGCTCTGTCCAGCTCCCCTCACCCCATCGCCCCCACCTCCTCCATCTGCCACATTCTCTCCCTGGATGGGCTCGCCCACCTCATCGGATTCCCCCACCCTCCTGCCAAAACGCCGCCAGAGACAGAAACAAAACCCTCCTTCGGGGCCCTCGAAGCCCCTGTGGGCTGGGCTGGGCTGCACTTCCCCCCCCCCCACCCCTCCCCACCCCCGCCAGGCTCTGAAAGCCCCACACAGCAAAGACATCTGCCTCCAGCCTCCAGGGTCCTGGGGCCCAGGGGGGAGCCCGGGGGAAGCGGCAGCCTCCTTGTTCCCACTAGTGTCTCAGCAGTCTGCCCGGAAGGCAGTAATAAAGTTCAGGCGCTGCCAGCCTGGGTCAGGCCAAGGCAGCGCGGGGGCGGCAAGGACCAAAGCCCCATTCGACCTTGGCAGAGGTATCTTTCTAGACCAGAGACGGGTCCGTAATGGGTGCCAGAGTGACTGGAGAGGACCCAAATCCTCGTCCCCTCCCCACGTCCCTGGGGTGCCGCAGGCCGGGAGGGGGACTCTGCACGCGGTCCAGGCGCGCTGGAGAGGCGCCCGGAGCTGTGCGCACAGCCAGCAGGAGCCCTACCCGCCCCGGAGCCGATCGCGCGCCCACTTTCGGTCCCTCCTGCGGGATGTGTGCCGCCAAAGAGCGGCAAACCGGGATCTGGCCCTGCTTGGCCGCTCCCCAGCTGCCTGACCTTGGGCCAATCCTTGCCCTCTCCACGCTCGCGTCTCCACGCCCCACACCCAGGGGCGCTTTGTGGACGGTAACTCGGAAAAGAGGCGGGCCCTCGCAGCCCCCCACTGCGTCCTCAGCTCGCTGAGTGACCTTGAACGCCCCCCCCCCACACACACACACACACTCGGGGTGTCAGTTTCCCCACCTTCCCAGTCAGTTGATGCGCACCGGGCTTCCAGTGTCCCCAGTCCCTCCCGGGCAGGTGTGCCCCAGACCGGACCAAGGGCGCGCGGCGGCACTTACCGTCCTCCAGAGACGCGGGCGCTTGGCGGGTACCAAGGTGGCCGTGACCAGCAAGTGCGAGGCGGCCACCACGAGCCCGAAGCCGATGGCCAGCAGGCTGCGCACGGGCAGCAGGGCATAGGACACGAAGGTGACCAGCAGGAGCTGCCACACGCCCTGGTCGGCGGTCGCCGGCCCCGAAGCGGCGCCGGCGAGGGTCCCCGCGGGGCGGCCGAGCGCGAAGGGGCAGCACAGCAGCGCGAAGGTGAGGCTGAAGAGCAGCGCCAGCTGGCCGACCTGCTGCAGCTGGGGCACCTGCAGCGAGCGCACGTTGGTGACCACGAGCAGCGCCAGGAAGAGCACGCAGTGCGCGGGGTGCGAGCCCCGGGCCAGGCCGGCCGCGGGCCCCGGCGCGCCCAGCAGCTCGGCCAGCGCCAGCGCGCCCGCCAGCCCGCTGAGCACCGCCAGCGCCTTCAGCGTAGCCGCCTGCTCCAGCCGCAGCGTGTAGCCGCGGAACAGCGCCTCCAGCTCGGGGCACGCGAACTCCTCGTCGCACGCCCGCAGCCCGCGCCGGCCGCCCGGCCGGGCCGCCCGCTCCGCGCCCCCGGGCTCGCCCGCGCCGCCTCCGCCTCCGCCGCCGCCTCCGCCTCGGCCGCGCGGCGCCCCCGCCATCTCAGCGCCATGCGGCGGCGGCCGGGGCGCCGGGGCGGGCGGGCGCGGGCGGGAGGCGCGGGGCGCGGCGGGCCGACTCGGGGCGCCGGCTGCCCCGCGCGCGCGCGCGCCCCGAGCGCGTCCCCGGCCGCCGCCGCGCCTGCGCACTGCGCCGCCCGCCCCGGGCCGCGGCGCTCCGGCGGCCGCGCTGCGACAGCCCGGCCGAGCGCCGAGCCGAGGGGCCGCGTGACCGGGGCGCCCCGCCGCGCGCCGAGCCTCAGTTTACCCCGCCGGGCCGTGTCTTGGGGCGTGGAGAATGCTAGCGTCGCGCGCTGAGCCCCGGGGGTGGGGGGGAGAAGGGGGGAGTTGGGGGGAGCCGGGGTTGGGGGCGTCTCCCCGCCCACTGTGTGAGTCCCGGGAGAAGCAGGCCCCTCCGCTCTAGAGGCGCCCTGGGGGCGGGCCCCGCGCCCGGCGGCGCGGCGGCGCACCCCGAGGACCCCGGGGCCTGCGACGCCCCCTCGCGGGACCCTCGCGCGGCGCGCTGGACGCGCGTCCCGTCCGGGGCGGGGGCTGCGAGCCCTGGTAGCCGCGGCCGTGGCCTCCTGGCTGCCCCGCGAGCCAGGCCAGAGTCCCGGCAGGCGATGAAGCTGAAGGTGCAGGGGTGGGGTGGGAAACGGCGCCCCGTAGGGGGGACGCTGCAAACAGACGTGATGGCGGCACGCATTCTCCCAGCAGGAGAAAGGAGACCGTGGGTCCCACCCAGCGACTCCCGTGCCACGGCTTCTGTTCACTCGGTCCAAGGGAAGGGGCTTGGTGCTCACACTCGCCCCAGGGCGGGTGCCTCCGTCCGCCCTCACACCCCAGGATGGGGTAAGCAGCTGGCTTCAGGAGGCTTGCGGAGAAGTAAAGGCTCTCGGCAAAACCCCTGACCCCTGCGTTATGCCCTGCTGCTTCTCATCCACCCCTCCCTATGCGAGGACCAGGAACTGGGGGCTCCAGAAATCACAGAGCCCAGGAGGCTAGCCCTCTGCAGGGGTCCTTCCCAGGTGACTTCCAGACCCCAGGATGCGGTTGGTGTGGCCCAGGCATGGGTCTGTGTTAGAGGCACTACAGGGATTTCAGTCGGTCCTGGGGTGAGAGCCACTGGCCTGGCCGTGTGTTTTTGTATGGGCTCAAGATCTAGAACGTGGAGAATCCACATTCATCGGGCCATACGAAGTTGCCATTTTTGTTAATTGCACAAAGCAGTCACACATCAGCTCTGATCATTGTAGAGATGGCACCTCAGGGTCTGCCCGGTCAGGAGCTCACACCATTGCATTCTCGACAGCTGGCATCAGCAGGTAGTCACATACTCGGTGGCCACCCCACCCCTCCTCCTGGACAGGCCTCCCCACGCAGGGCGCCTCCTCTGTGAAGCCCTCCTGATTCTCCCACCCCTGTACTGCTTCCCTGTGTGGGTCCCCAATCCCCCTAGGACCCTGTGCTCTATCTGATCACCTGGTCACTTGTTCTTGTCCCCTCTTGGACCTGGCAGCCCCCGGGGCAAGGGGGGTCTGGAAGTCACCTGCCTACCCCTGTTCCTGGCTGGCCTGGTAAAGTGCCCATCTTCCTCATCTTGTCCCCACCTGTCCCCAGCAGTAGCACAGTCTGCGTGATCTTTCAGGCATCAACTATCAAGAGTACACTCTCTTGTTAAATGTATGGTGTAGTTTTTATGTCCTAATGATCAGGAAAGGAAAGCTGAATAATGTCCAAAAGTTGGGCAAGCCACCCGAGAATGAAGGCATGAAGTGTCCTGGGGCCAAGTTCACAAGCCAACAGAGCCCCCTCCCTCACCAACACACCCACAAGATGACGTTGGCACCCACCTCTTTCCAAGAGCCCGCTCTCTGTTGGGGGCGGCAGAAAGAAGTTCCAAACAGGGACAGCACCCTTTGCTCACTGCCACAGGTACGTGTCCTACTAAAGCACCCAGGGCCACCGGTCACTTTCCTGTCCCTCATCCAGTTTGCTCCGTGGCTGTCTGGAAAGGAGGAATCGCGTCCTCATTTTGTCGCTGAAGAAGCAGAGGCCTAGAGAGGCTTGCACATTGCTGCCAGAGTCACAGAGACTGGAGGTGCCAGGGCCCCCAGGGAGCCTCCTACTGCACTCGGGGGGGGGGGGGCTGGGGTGGGGGCAGGGCTGCTGGTCCCGTTTGCTGGGTTGAAAGACAAGGACTCAAGTGGGCAGTTTGCAGCCAGGGATGACGGGCAAGCTGTCTGAGACACAGTGCGGTGCCCACGCCCCGTGCCCTCACGGGTGTCATCGGTTTAATCATGCGCTGAAGTCCTAACCCCGAGGTACCTGAGAATGTGACCTTTTTTGGGGCGAAGGTCATTACAGGTGTCCTTCAGACAAGGCCACACTGGAGTAGACCAGGTCCTCCTCCAGTATGACTGGCGTCCGTATACAAAGGGGACATTTGAAGACAGACACACAGGGAGAAAGCCTGAAGGCAAATCACGCCGCCAGAAGCCAAGAAGCCACCAGAAGGCAGGAGCCTCCCCCCCCCTCCCCGCCCCTGCCACCAGCGCCTTCCCAGAGAACTCAGTCCTGAGACACTGTGATCCCAGGCTCCCTCCCAGCCCCCACAGCCGTGAGAATAGACGTCTGGTGTCCAAGCCCGGAGGCGGCCCTGGTCCAGCAGCACGCCCAGCACGTGCCGTACCCTGGGTAATGCTGCCTGTTACGCAGGGTAAATATTGACCCATGGCAAAGTGGCCGTGCAGATGCAGTCGGGAAATTATGCTCCTCCCGTAAGCACCAGGGCCGCTTGGGAGGTGAGCAGAGTAACCCATGTGTGTGCACTAATTCTGGCCCTCCTGCTCAGGTGGCCGACAGCCATCTCCCACCCGGCCAGCTCATCATTCAAGGCAGGATGCCAGCCTCCCATGCATCCCTCTGACTTTCCATCGCTTACAAATCTGTCTCTTTGCATCTGAGCCTTGTGCTTCAGAGGAACCCCCCTGAACTGGCCCGGATCGTGGGTGGGCATGGTGTGGCACGGGCCCAGCCTGGAGCCTGGCCCAGCGTCATGGCCTCCCCAGGGGCCGTGTGGTGTCCTGGCTAAGGGTGCAGACCTATGCCATGCCGCCCAGCTGTGTGACTTTGGGCAGGTTACTGACCCTCTCTGTGCCTCATCTCCACACAACGGGGATGTAAGAGTGCCTTGCTCACAGGCGGTCGTGGGCTGAGAGCCCCGAAGCTGTCCCTTGTAAGCACGGAGTAGAGACAGCTGCTGGGCCTAACAAGTCGGTGTTCTGTGCCCGCAGGAACGGGCAGGTGTCACGCTAAATCTTGGAGCCGAATGTCAGGTAAGCCAGCTTCTGTCGGGGAGTGTCCCCCAGCTCCTGGGACTTCTGCCGGAGCTCTGGTTTCCAGATGAGGTCTCTTCTGGGCTCCCACTCTGTACTTTGGGACAGAGTGTCCCCTGTGGGTCTGTGGGACACACTCGTGGAAATGCAGGCAAGTCAGGGAAGGGAAGAGGTGGCTGGTACTCAACAGGGAACCACACTCAGGAAAGCTGCATCCGTCGGATCCACTGGGGATACGAGGGCTGCAAAAGAGGCCCTGTTCGCTGTAAGAAGCCCTGACCTGGGGGCTCAGCCTCCCCATCCCCTGGCAGGCTGGTGGTTTGGGAACATGCGGAGCCCGTGAGCGCACCGTGCATGGTGAGTGGAAACCGTCAGAGGACCTGTTTGGGACGGACAGGACCCCAGCCCGAAAGTTAGTTCCCTCGCTGACAGCTGGATGGCTGACACTGGGCGGCAAGTGGCCGCAGCCTCAGACCCAGGGCGCAGAGGCCCGCGGAGGCCCCAGCCTAACTCTGTAGCCTGGCCGGGGCTACAATGGGGAACGTGGCCCCGGGCGGCTGGGACCGAGGTTGAGGGGTTCCTCCGGCTAACGTGGGGGCTCCAGTTAGAAAGGCAGGTGGGTGATCACGGAGCCACACAGCACAAGTGGCAGGAGGGACTCACTAGCCTGCCGCTTCACACGTCGCTGTCCCCATGCCTAGCCGGCCAGGAAGGCCAACTGGGCGGCCTCCCAGCCAGCTCCGCCACTTTCCTCTGTGGGGCCGTGTCGAGGGTCCCGGGGACTTGCCACCCTCACCTCTGTGCCAGGGTCTCAGAGCGATGGGCACCAGATAACGGCGGCCGGCATGCCTGGTCCACAGGGAGACCTGGCTGGCAGGGGGAGGTTTGTGTGATGGGCACATTGGCAATCACCTTGTCGCTAGGATTCGGCACCGAGCCTAATCCTGGCCCCTGGGAGAGGCCCCTGGGAGAGGCCTGGGCCAGCCCGGCAGTCCCCCAGATAACACATGCTCAAAACCATAGCCAGCGCTCCCACAGAAAGCAGCCACAGGGCGTGTCCTCTGGCCAGCCCTCTGGGGTCGGGGGAGTGGGGTCAGGTTGGGCCATCTGTGACCACACCTGAATCCCCAGAATGGAGGGGGCCTCCCGGAGACGGCAGGCAGAACTGGGACCCCGAGCTCTGGAGGCCCAGAGCCACAGTCCCCGCACAACAAATCCAGACATGGGGCCGGTGGGACTGACCTCTTCTCCCCAGAGCCAGGGGTGGTGTGAGGTCCGTGTCCTCCTGGATGCTGGCCGTGGACCAGGCAGAAGGTCTAACGGGCCCAGGCGTGAGGGCGTGCAAGGTGGAGGTCAGCAAGGACAGAATGGGAGGTTCTGGATAACCCCAGCAGGGCAGACGCCAGCCACGGGCTACCCGGGAGGGTCTAGTGAGCCCCAGAGGGAGGTGGTGGTGGGTGGTCTCAGATGGAGAGGTGCCTCCTTCCAGCCCCCCTGCGCCCACCCGGGAGCTCCAAGGCACAGCCTTCTTCCTGAATCTGACCACATCTTCCTCCAGAGGCCAAACCAAGTGTGTCCCCTTCCGGCTCCTCTGAACTGAGACTTCTTTGTACTAAATTGAGAAGCGGCTGGATTCCGGGCAGGCTCTTCCCGAGAGGGAGGGGACTCTCCACCAGGCCCTGGTCGTGCAGGTGGGGTTGGGGGAGTCCGTCCTGCCCTGAGCATCGTGCGAGAGCAGTTAGGACACACATGCCACTCTGAAGCTGCTCTGGCACCTGCCTGTTGATTTAGAGCCAGGTCCCCACTGCTCTCGCAGGAAGGACACTGTGTGACGGTCCCACCTGGCATCTGGGGGAAAGGTGCCGGGGTGGGGGGCGCTGCACCAGGACCAAAGCCAGGCCAAGGGCTGTGAACTGGAAATTGTTTGAGGTCAGGAAGGACCTCCTGTCTGGGCTTGAGGCTGGTGGGGAAGGTGAGTGTAGGCTGACTGTCCTCCTCTCTAGGGCTCTGGCAGGGGCCAGAACCTTCCAGAACAGGCCCAGAAGGAGACCCCACTGACAGGAATCATTGAGGGGGAGAGGTTGGGGGTTTTGGTCCCTCAGCACCCCTGCCATTAAGGACACAGGGCTCCAGCTTTCCTGGCTGTGGGTCCTGTGAGGACCCGCTGAGCCCAGAGACAGGCGCGTCCACCCCGGCAACTCCCTGGCCCTGCATGACAGAGACCCATATGTTTCCATCAGGGGCTCTGGTCAGGCGCCCAGAAGCCAGGGCCACTGAGGGCATCCTCAAGAGACCCATGGTGCTGGGTTCTGAAAACACAGCAGTGACCCGGTCCCCAGCCTGCACACCAGGAGTGCACAGCCCAGCAGAGAGAAAGAGGGGGACACAGCGACCCACTGGAGGGGACGAGGGGTGCCCCCCCACGCTGGAGGCAGTAGGAGCCATGGGTGGCAAGCAGTGCCAGTGTGCCCCCCTCCCCGAACACAGCAGGCTTCCCCCCCCCTCCGGCTGAATGAGGTCAGGACGGGACTCTCCATGAACCCCACTTCATGCGGTCCGCTTGCTCATTGGGAGCATTTGGGGTCCTTGTAGCTCAGGAAACAATGCTCTAGGATGCGCTCTCCTGGGGACCGTCCCCATTGCGGACAAAAGGCCAGTAGACAGGCGTGTGCGGACTGGGTGCCCGGCGTTCAGTGCATTGGGCTCAGTCGTCCTGGGGGGTCGGGGCGCTCACCCCGCATGGAGCCAGGAGAACCCGTGAAATAAGGCCTGCTCGCGAGAGCCGAATGCGGAAAGTCGGCTCTGACAGCTGCACCGAGAGGCAGGGAAGCTTCAGCCTGAGGATTTGCGCTAAAAATAGCATCGTTGGCTTGTGGGTAGAGAATTTGACCCAATTAGAGATTACCAGTTTCAGGAATTACTGGAAAAGAAATCTCATTAAATAGGTTAAATATAGGAGCCAGAGGCTGAGAAGGCCATCTGGGAGTCACAGGAAAACCAAAACCCGGGCAGGGTTGCCGGTGCGCGCCTGTCCCTGTCCCTGCACAGGAGGGTGCTCAGCGGGGACACGTGAAGCAGCGCAGGCCGGGGGCGGGGCCAGGCGGGGTGTCCCGCCTCCTCTCGGCAGGTTGGGGTGGGGAGGGCTGGCATTACCCTGGGGACCCCAGCCCAGCCCCCTGCTGGTTCTTCCCTGCCCCTCCGCAGTCTGCCTCCAAGGCCCCAGACCCGCCCACCGGAACAGGGCCTCCTGGGCTTCCACTCAGCCCTCCGTCCGGCCTGCGGGCTCCTGCCAGGACCCGGGGCGCCCTCCCAGCTGCCCGCACCTTTTCCCTGAAAGTAGAGGAAGGGAGGGTCTTATCCGTTCCTCGCTCTGAAAAATCAGAGGCTTCCTTCTGCCCCCGGGGAGCACTCCCCAGGCATGTTCCCAGCGCAGGCGCCCTGAGAAAAACCCTAAGAAAATCATTGCTGTGTTCGAGGAACCCCTGCCCTGCACCCCTGCCCAGCACCTCTACCCTGCACCCCTGCCCAGCACCCCTGCCCTTCTTCCCTGCCATGCACCCCTGCCTTTCATCCCTGCCCTGTACTCCTGCCCTGTGCCCCTGCCCAGCACCACTACCCTGCACCCCTGCCCAGCATCCCTGCCCTGCATCCCTGCCCTGCACACTTGCCCAGCACCCCTGTCCCTGTGCCCCAGCCCTCCTGGTGATACTTTGCTCCTGGACGTCCCTGCGTGGCCAAGGACCAAACCTCCGAACCTCCCCCACCCTGCAGAGTTCTGCCAGTTGCGGTGGCCAGAGCGCTAGAAGCTAGGGCAGTGGGGCTGGTTCCCTTGAGTCCTTGACATCCTGAGGCCCAGGTTGTGTTCCCTGTGGCAGCAGGGGTGATGCAACACATGGAAGTCCCCTGAGCCCAGGGTCATCCCCAGGTCAGTTCTGCCCGAGTGCGGGCAAAGAGGACCCCGTGGCCCTGGCCTCCTACCCAGGGTTGACCACAGGAGGGGAAGGTGACCTTCTGCACACGTGCTCGGCACCTTTACCAGAGCCCTCCTGGCCCCGCCGCGGCCACAAGCCTGCTCCTGGGCCGGTCGCTGTGCCCAGAGCCCAAGGTCTCTGACCAGCGGGCCCAGCCCAGGACCCTGTGTCTGCCCTGAGGAGAGGGGGTGTCAAGGGAGCCCCTCCACACCCCCTCCACCCCGCAGCTCCTCCGTGTCTGTCTTTGCGGTGGGTGGCACGGGGTCCCCGGAACACATGCCCACCTGGAACCTCAGAATGTGACCTGACTGGGAACAAGGTCTTTGCAGATAAAAGTAGCAAGGCCCCCAAGGTGCATTCCAGGCAGGCCCCAAATTCAGGAGGAGGAGAGGACTCAGAGGCAAGCAGCCAGTGTCACAAGCCTGCAAGCCCAGGCCGCCAGGGGTGGGAGGGGTCCCCACAGGCTCCGAGAGAGCGGCCCCCCGACACCTGATTCGTCAGGTGGTGGGAGTCCGAACTCCTTTTGTAGAACCACCACCTGGTCCAGTTATTTTTCCCAGCAGCCCAGGAAACTCATGGATTCCGGCATCTGTGACCCTCCCTTGTGAACTCCTGAGCATGAAGGTCACTTCTCATTCACTGTTACGTCCCACTCCTGCGTCCCCGGGTTCAGCCCCGGGCAGGGACCCATGGATACCGGTGGACTGAGGTGCATTAAGTCTGACAGCATCGAGGGTCCAGGACCACTCAGTCAGGGCAAACTACTCAATCAGCTGTGGCCCCCAGTGCGCCCATCGAGGGGGCCCTGCGCTGACAGCGTGTGCCAAAGACTCGGGAACAGTGCGGCTGAGCTCCCCGGATGGCAACAGTGCCTGAAGCGGTGTATGCACGTCCCTCTGGGTGAGGATGTGGACGTTTTCCCTCCTGTACAAGTTTCCGTGGTTTACAAAAGCTTTACAACAAATTTTTGTAATCAGAATAATGTAAATCAACGTGATGAGGTTTGATGAGAGCTAGTGCACAGCAGGTTTGTGAAGACCCGTGAATAGATCACCGTACAGACGGACTTTGGCCACACAGGAAACACACAGGAAAATACACATCATGGCGGTAACAATATTTCCTTTGAGGTCAAGACAAGTGAGGGGCAGAGCAAGGAGATCGTGTTTGTTGGGCTCACGGGGCCCGCTCCTGGCGTCCCGGGGGGAATGTGGGGTGTGGTCCATGCGCGTTGCTCCCATGTTGTTTGAGGGTGAGGGAGGAGCCTCCCTCCTCCCCCCCCCCCGGACAGTCCGACCTCTTCTACCAGCTTCGCTCCCTGGTCCTCCCCAAGCCAAGTAACCGTGTCGGTACCGCACGCGAATTCGGGTCCCCCAGGAGAATCAGTTGGGATGCCAGGAGGTCCCCATGGACGGGGATCGACACCCCGAGGAGGCACCTCTGTCCCTGGTGGGGCACAGGAGGTGCTGGCGCATCTCCTGCACCCGGCTGTGGGGCGCCAGGTGCCCCTCCCCACCCCGGCCCCTCCCCCCACACCTGCATGTGCACCTGCACCGTGAGTGCGCCAGCCAGCCGGGCACACCTTGATTTCCACAGCGGTTTCCAGGGCAGGGGCGCAGTTCGTTTGGCCAAAACTCACGGAGCTCAAGGTCTTGCTTCTCACACCCCACAGGGTTGTTTGGGCCGCGGACCCCTTTCCAGGGCAAGCCTTCCACCTGCCCAGGTGCAGGCCGCAGCCCCCTCGCGCTTGGCCTCGACACTGCCATCTGTAAAAAGAAGGGAGTCCCTGCTGACCCCTGCCCGCTGTGAAGACGGAGTGCCACCCCCTGCGGACCGGGCTGTCCTCCGCACCCCCAGCCTCCGCCCTTCCCACTAGGAGAAAGCGGCCACCCAGCCACGGCCTCTGGGAGGGAACGTGCCCGGTGTGGGCATGGGAGCAGCCCCTGACCACTCCCCTTCGGGAGATCATGTGTGAAGGAAATAAAGCTTTCCTTTTATATGAAAAGGTATGGAGACTGTTCTAGAATAACAGATGCGCCAGGACCAATTGCAACACACAAGCCTTGATTGGATCTTAGCTGCCAGTAATCCAGAGCCCCGGGGGACGGTGAGGGACGTGGGGACGGCCTGGTCTCAGATGACACTTGGCAGTTAGTAAGTGGCTGCTGGCCTGCTCTTCCCACAGAAGGTGACACTGTGACATCGGGCCAGCCTGTCCTGGTCCCCGGCCGTGGGGGCCAGGTGCTCAGGGACTCAGTGCCTGCGAGTTCCACCAAAATGCTTCTGTCAGAGAGGACCCTCCATCCCCCATCCTGTCCTACATGTTTGAAAGTGTTCCCCCTGGACGGTGGGGACACTGGCAATGTAAGGAAGCAAGCAGGAAAAGAAGACCATGCATGGAGACCCTGAAGGACTCGAGACTTTGTAACCATCACACATGGAGCACAAAACAATGAGGAACGGGCTTCTTAAGGCGTCGTGACAAGCGTGAGCAGCAGGGCTCTTGTTCACACAGCATCTGAAGGGCGGCCAGACTGAAGGACAAGCCACCACGGGGGACCAGGAGCAGGCCTTACAAAGGGCAGCCACCAGAAACCCCGACCAAGGGGCGTATGGCTTGGAAGCCCTGAGAAAAAAATCACTCCCAGCCAGGAACTGCACAGTTTACAGGTTATTTTTGTGGATGAGGATAAAATACAGACATTTCCAGAAAATCAAAGACCAAGAGAATTGCAGCAATTAGCCTACAGCAATGAAACCCTAGAGACACGTCTGGGAGGAGAGGAACATGAACCCAGAGAAAGGGTCAGAGGCGTGTCGGGGGCAGGCGGGTCAGTGATGGCGAACAGGGCAGGCAGGTGAGGACATGGGAAAGAAACACAAGCACCAGACAAGACGACCTTCACTATGACAAGTGCCACTGAGGCTGGAGGGGGGTCACCCACAGTGACAACGGCTTTGATTCATCAGGAGGATTCGGTCTGGGTCGGCTCAACTCCAACACGGACCAGGAAGACAGATGTGATCCTCTCGCCCTGCAGGCCCCCATCGGGGTGCCGACAGGTTTGGGCCCTCCTGCAAGGGCACCAACCCCACCTCCTAACACCAGCACCCGGGCAAGTCCCTTCCAACACATGAATTGAGGGGCAGGGACACGAGCATTCAGCCCTGTGACAAAAAGTGGGTCCAAACACGTAAATTAACAGTTGGCAAAACTACAAGGAGAAATCAAGAAACGTATCATCGGAGTGGTTGATGTCAATCCACCGCTTTTCAATTATTAATAGATGACGCTGAAAATGTGCAAAGACAGATGAGATTTGAACAACACCGTTAACAGAGCCGTTTCAGCCCATATATGTTCTTCCAGGTACATATGCAACATTTGCAAAACGCCGACACAGACTTCAAACATCTCAGACTCAGGCTCGTACAGTGTATGTGAGTAGAGAAAGGTTGTTGAGATGTTCCCATAAGTCTAGGTAACCCAGGACGCAAAACGAAACACCAGAAAAAGTTAAAATACTTGAAATACTAATACATAAATCATAAAAATACTGCCTGCCAACACTTAAGAGATACAGCAGACACAGTATTTAATGGGAAATTGATGGCCTCAAAGTACTTAAATAGAAGGAGGAGAGGCTGCAAATAAAAACCCAAGAACCCCGCTTAATAGGTTGGATAAAAGGGGTGCCTCCGTGGCTCAGTCACTCAAGCCTCCGAGACTAGATTTCTGCTCAGGTTCATGAGTTCGAGCCCCATGTCCGGCTCTGTGCTGACAGTGAGGAGCCAGCTTGGGATTTTCTCTCTCTGTCAATCTCTCTGCCCCTCCCGTGCTCACTCTCTCTCTCAAAAATGAATTTAAAAAAATTTTTTAATGTTTCGTAAAAAAAAAGATCAACGTAACAATGTAACAGCATATTCGTTCTGTGTCTGAAACAGAGAGACAGAATTTTCCAAATGACCTCATTTATAATAACGGCAAAAATTATAAGGGAATAAATCTAACAAAACAGGTGCAGCTCCCATCAGGAGGAATTCTGAAACTTTGTGGAAATTGCTGAGGAGAACCCAAACGAGCGGAAAGAGATCTGCTATGTTCATGGGTAAGAAAACCCCACACCAGGACAAAGAAGGAGCAAGAAGCCCCACGAAGGGACAGGGTGACCCAGACACAGAACCCCGTGCCTAGGGCGGCTCATCTTGTGGCAAAGGCAGCATGATTGATGGCCAGGAAATGGGCATTCAATAATTAACACATTCCATGTTGATAACTAAGATATCCGATAGCTAGGAAATAAAAAACCCGCTGCCTACTCAACACCACCCCCAAAACTCAGTCTTTGTGGCACAAAGATGAATGTGAAAGGCAATGCTGTAACCCGTTTTGAAAGAATATATCGGTGAGGCAATTTGACTTTTGGGGCAGGGAAGTGTTGCTTCAACAAGAGACCAAAAGCGAGATGCTCGCGGGATGAATCTGATGACATTGTAGAAGGTCTCGGCTCATCGAGGGCCCCGTAAAAGATAAAAGCCCCGGCCACGAGCTAGGGAAGGACACAAGCCGTCTCCAGAGCTCAGAGTGGGTTCTCGCCAACTTCTGCACAGAACGCTCATAAGTGGAAAGGCAAAGACAAACAGCCCACCCCCCTGAAAATGGGGAACAGACAGGACAAATATTTTATGTGCAGTTTACAAATAAACAGAAAGAAAAAGATGCTCCAAGTCTTCAGTGGCAAGGAAAGTCTCATGGAAATCGCGGTAAAACCATGTCTGCCTCCCCAGGTGGGCAAATGCCTCAGATTAGAGACAGCCACGCGGGACCATAAGTGGACCCAGCCTCTCCTGGGAAACAACCTGACATCCTCTCGTAAATTTAAACACCACGTTCGCTGTGGCCCACAACTGCCGGGAGGGTCTTCTTGTGCAAAAGGCGGGCACAAAGAGCGTGCTGACAACAGGACCCTGGAAACCACACGAATGTCCAGTCCGGGGAAAGATAGCTGAGGACGCGTCAGAACAAGGCTGTGACGGCAGCGGGAAAAGCACCAGAGTTTCGTGCCGCAGCACACGCGGGTCAGGAGACACCATCTTCTTAAAGCTTGGAAGCAAGCGCATTGCAGCTGTATATTGTTGAGTGTGCACACACCTGAGAAAAGAGAAACAAAACTATGTTACAAGATGGGGAGTGCAAAAGACAGGCTGGGGGAAAGTTCAAGCTGTCTGTCATTCAGAGACAAGTTGCTCACTGCTCTTCTCTGAACAGGTCACAAAGAGAGCCCAGAACTACTTGTGTGTGAGTGTGTGTGTGTGTGCGCACGCGCACACACACACACACACACACACACACATCATGCTGAATTATGTAATCATGAGTTTCATCCCCAATTCTGGGCTGTAAATCGGAGGCTCTGAAGCCCCAACCTGCAGCCCACGCCCTGGGGCACCCCCCTTCCCCAGCCCAGTTTCTGGTCCAGTAGGTCTGGGTGGGGGCCTGAGACCCTGCATTTTAACCCACTTCCCAGGTGCCAGGCTCCTGCAAGGGTGGGGCCCTGCCGCACTCCCTACAAGCCCCTTTCTCTGCCTTCGGCCCCGGTGCCTCTGTTTCCTCACTCCGTAAAATAACAGGGTGAAACTCTGACTGAAAACTTGGAAAAGCATTTTTAATCCTTAAAATGCGCATTTCCTGTTAACCGCACAGAGATAGACATTAACCATTTTACTTCACAGACATGACCTGTTCTATTTTTATCTGCAGAAGGAGACAGGCGGTGGCTCTTGCCCCTGGAGGTTCAAGGTGGCTGTGTGTTTACCGCCACAGTGACCCAGGGCACGGCAAGGCCGCCAGGGCACAGAGAATCTGACTGGCCCGCTGCCCCCAGCACAGCACGGCTGCAGTCAGAGCAAGAAGGTCCATGTTTCCCAAATGCTCCTCCTCACCTTAAGGTCGTCCAGAAGAGACACAGGACGGGCAGCACGGGGTCCCCTTTTGTAGGTCACCCCGTCGCACAAACAGCGACAGAAAGCTTTCAGCACATCTACGGCCTTAAGAGCTTTAATGGCATGACGGGGTCTCGCGACCTCATGCTGAATGGGAAAGGTTAAAGTCAAAATTGTGCATTCAGCGTGACTCCTAGCAAGTTAAACCCTCCGTGTGCAGAAGACGAGGCTGCCTGTGGGCATTGTGGTACTTTCTACAGTGGCACCTGCCAGTGGCTCTGCCAGGACCGTGCTACATGGGCCAACTCTCACTGTCCTCGCCAAGATCCCCGTGAGGTGAGTGAGGACAGGCGAGGGCACTGAGGCGCAGGCGGCTTGCCCACGGTCCCACAGTGGCTCCGCCCTACACCAGCACCCCCCCCACACACCCCCCAGTTCAGGGAACCGGGAAGAAGTAAGCGTGGAGGGCAGAAAGCGAGGCCCTCGCCAGGCTCCTTTTTTGTCTGTGCCCTGGCACCACCAAGGGGCCCTCAACGGACACATCACTGCGAGCCATGAAAGGGCCCACAGCCCCTGCGCCTGGACAGGGGTCCTTCACACGGGAGCAGCACCTCGCAGGTTGGCTCCCGCGCCAGAGACGCAGGCTCAGTCACTTCCGGATCGTCAGCTCCACTTTGGGGTCGGAAAGCAGAGGCTCAGAGACTCGGTGCGGCCCCACTGCGCATGTGCGGGGAGAGACCCGTGGGCGGGTGGCGCCACGCTCAGCTGGCTGTTGCAGGTGTCACACCCGCACGGGCACGGGCACACACATCAACACGCACGCCAGGCACACATGCTCACACACAGGACTCTCCAGAAGCCAGCCCCTCCCGGGGGGGCCTCCCCTCCCATGAGCCCCTGTTCCCAAGAGGCCCACCATCGTCCCGTGGGCCGATGGACCTGACGTCCCGTGGACCTGACGATCCAGTCTTCACCAGGTCTCAAGTCCTTGCTGCCATTCTGTCTGTCTCTGTTTCGGCTGCTCCTGCCTGGCTGCTCTCACCTGTCTGTGTCCCCGCCCTCCTGGGCTCTGAGGCCGGGCTCTCATCCCCTGGGCTCTCCGGGCCCCCCCCCCCCACCCATTGTGCCTTCGCCTCAGTGAGAGGCTGAGCGCATCTTCACCGCTGTGGGGCCTAGGTTCCCTACACCTCACCCCTCTCTCCACCTGCCTGGACGCCAGTCTGTCCCCTCATCCTGGGTGCCTCTGTGAGAGAGGAGTGTCTGGGGACAGAGAGCACGAGATGGGGACCCCCGACAATCTGCTTTCCCACACGGCTGTTGGCTGTGTGGCTGTGATGAGTCACATCCATGTGCCTGAAGCCTCCGCATCTCCCCCCATGCACTGTGCATGAAGGTACAGGGTCACATGGGGCACATCGCACCCCACCCCCCGCATGAAAGTACAGGGTCACATGGGGCACATCCCCCCCCACATGAAGGCACAGGGTCACATGGAGCCAGACCTATAAAGCACCTTGCAGGCAGGTGTGGTCCAGAGATGAGGGGAAACCCAGCCCCCAGCTCCAGCTCCCTGAACCGTCCCCAAGGCCTGAGTTAATGACATCACATACCCTGAAATGTTAATTTTCCTGATTCAAAAATAGAAAACCAACACACACTATGGAAAATGTAAACAAAAGAACACAGAGAACTGTAAAAACAAATCACTGGTTGGTATCTCCTTTTAATTTACTAATTTACTGCCGAAACAGAAGCTCTTCATCTATTTCCTGCCTTTTAAATTTCGCTCTCATTTCACGTGAGGCTGTTGGCTTTCTGCGTCCTTTGCTGATGTTTCTAGCGGTGTTTGACACAGATTTGAACAGCTCTTTACGGATACGTACTTCTTGTTTGTTGTAAAAGTGACAAATACTTTCTGGTTGCCTATTCACCTTTTAATTTTACTTTGTGTTTACCTTTTGAGACATGATTGACATACCACAAAGTTCACCATTGTAAACGGTCCAATTCCGTGGTTTTTAATGTATTCGCAAGCTGTACAGTAACCACTACCTGTTCCGTAATATTCTCAGCAGCCCTGAAAGAAACCCGACTCTTCTCAGCCACCCCTCCCATTCTTCCTGCCCTCACCCCTAGCAGCCCTCCACGGATCCGCGTTTTCTGGAGAATTCATGTAAATGTAATCATCTATATGCCTTTGCGTCTAGTTTCTTTCATCTAGCACAAGGCTTTCAAAGTTCACCCAAACTGGAGCACAAATCAGTACCTCATTTCTCTTTATGCCTATATAGTAGTCTGACGTCCATATAATACATTTTCCTTATCGATCCTCCAGCTGGTGGGCATCTGGGTTGGCCATGACGAATAATGGTGCAACAACATTGTGCGGTATCTGTGTGCACTTATGTTTTCCATTCCCCTGGGTATATACCTGAGAGTAGAAATTCAGTCATCTGGTTGAGTTTACAAGGAACTACCAAATGTTTTCTAAAGAGGGTTTGATGAGGGAGCATGGGGTGGGCTGAGGGCAGAGCACAGGCGGACAGCACCCCCCACCCAGGTGGGATCTGTGTGATGTTCCTCAGACACTCGTGGCTGCCCAAGAACACAGGAGGGGTTTCAAGTGCTTGCCATGGTGATGTGGGAAACTGAGGCAAATGAAACATCAAATCCCCTTACTGCCTACGGCTCACTGACCAGTCCTTGAAACTGGCGCAGTGACCTCCCTCTAGGGGTTCAGCTGCCTCCATGATGACACTTTGTGGGGGACAAAAGGGAATCTCAGCTTCACATCACCCCACCTCGAGGACCCTATAAGTCTCCTTCCTTTATCTCAACTGCCCCAGGACACACGCTGGCATCATGCTCCAGGCTTAGGGCCCCGATATACACCCCAGGGGTCTCAGGACTGAGGTTTCACTAAATGGTAGTAAATGGTGTTTCCCTGGCCACAGCGAGCCCCTCAAGGTCCTGGAAACCTTGCTTCCAAAATTCCTAAGAGACTTACTCTATCCCCGCCCCCTCCCAAGCTGAGGGTATGTGATGAGTTACCCGTCACAACCCCAGTGCAGCTCCTGCTGCCCACGGGTCCTGTCCCCGTGCTTTAATAAATCACCTTTATGCACCAAAGACATCTTCAAGAATTCTTTCCAGGCCATCAGCTCCAGACCCCGCCCATCATCCCAAAACTTCATCAGGTTCACCATTTGACATTCTAGACAAGGAAGGGGGTTTCAATTTTGTCCATATCCTCCTCAACACCAGCTATTGTCACCTGTCTTTTTCTGTTCTAGCCATCGTAGTGGGGTGTGAAGCAGCATCTCACCATGGGCAGGTTTGCATTTCCCCGAGGCCTGGTGACCTTGAGCAACCTTGAGCGTCTTTTCATGTATTTATTGCCCATTTGTACACATTCTTTGGAGAAATGTCTATTCAAATCTTCTTCAGCTGGGTGGTTGGTCTCTTGTTCAGTTGTAAGATGACTTCTCCACATATTCTGTAACTAGACACTTAACCAGATGTACAATTTGCAAATAATTTCTTCTACAGGAAAAATTCTGGGGATTTTCTGGTCACTTTCTTAATGTCTTTGTACACATAGAAGTTTTCATTTTGGTGTAGTCCAAATTACCCCCTTTTCCTTTGGTTGCTTGTGCTATAGGTACTAAAATAAGAAATTGTTCCTTGATTCAAGGTCACAAAGACTTACATCTGTGTTCTATTCAAAAATTTTAGGGGTGCTTGTGGCCCAGTCAGTTAAGCATCCGACTTTGGCTCAGTGCATGATCTCACGGTTTGTGGGTTTGAGCCCCGTGTCAGGCTGTGTGCTGACAGCTCAGAGCCTGGAGCCTGCTTTGGATTCTATGTCTCCCTCTCTTTCTGCCCCTCTCCTGCTCGTTCTCTCTCTCTCCCTCTCTCAAAAATGAATAAATGTTAAAAAAAAATTATAGTGTTAGCTCCTACATTTAGGTATTTGATCAATTTCAAATCAGTTTTAGTATATGGTGTGTGAGGTAAGGCTCTGAATTCATTCTCTGGCATGTGCACGTGCAATTGTCCCGGCCCCATTTATGGAAGAGACTATTCTTTTAGCACTGAAGGGTCTTGAGTCCCTTGTTGAAATCCACTGAACTTGTATGTGAGAGTTTGTTTCTGGACTCTGGATTTGGTCCCAGTGATTGGTGTGTCCATCCTTGCCTGGGCCACAATGTCGCTTGGTAATAAGGTTTTGAAACTAAAAGATAACCGTCTAACTTTGTTCTTCTTTTTCAGAATTATTTGGGGTGCTTGCATTTCCATATGATGCCGGATAAATTTGTCAATTTCTGCAAAAAGCAAAAAGGCTATTGGAGTTTTACTAGGGATTACATCAAATCTGTAGATAATTTAGGGGATGCTGTCATTTTAAGAGCATGACTTCCAATCCATGAACATGGGATGTCTCCTGGCTTATTTAAACTGATCTGCAGGGGGCTCCTGGGTGGCCCAGTCAGTCAAGCATCTGACTCTTGATTTCAGCCCAGGTCATGATCTCATGGTTCGTGGGTTCGAGCCCTGAGTCAGGATCTGTGATGACAGACATTGGGATTCTCTCTCTCCCTTTTCCTCTGCGTCTCTCTGTCTCAAAATAAATAAAATAAACTTCATTAACTAATGAATTAATCAAAACTGATCTGTGTGTACCAATCCTACAAACTCATTCAACTTGTAATTAACTCTATTGGTTTAATTTTATGCATTCCTTCCTTGTGATTGCCTATATACAAGATCCCATCATCTACAAATAGAGATCGTTTTGTTTCTTTTTCTGAAATCTAGGGGTCTTTATTTCATTTCCTTAATTGCACTAGTTAGAACCTGCAGTACAGGTTTGCACAGGGGTGGTGGGAACTGATCCCGTTGTCTGCTTCCTGATCTCAGAGCAAAGACATCAACCTTTCACCAGGGAGCGTGATGGTAGCTGTGGGATTTTCACAGATGCCCTTGATCATATTAAGGAAGGTTCCTTGTGTTCTTAGCTTGTTGAGCGTTTTCATTGGGAAAGGGTGTTGGGTTTTGTCAAACACTTTCCCCATGAGGTGACCATGTTTTCTTCTCCTTCCTTGCACTAATGTGGGGCATTATTTATTCAGCGGCCAGAGCTGCAAGAACAAAGCACCACAGGCTGGCAGCTTGGTCTATTCTCCCGGGTCTGGGGGGCTGGAAGTCGACATCCAGGTGTCACAGGGCCGGGTCCTCCTGAAGCCGTGCGGGGAGGCTCTCCAGCGGCTGGGGGCCCCCTTGGCTTGTGGTAGCATCCCCCCCCGCCGTCTTCACTTGGCTCTCTCCCTGGGTGTGTCTGTATCCAAATTTTCCCTCTTAATAGAAAGACCACCCTCCCCCAGGATGGTCTCATCTCACCTAATCGCTTCTTCAATGACCTTACCTCCAAACACGGTAACATTATGAGGTTCAGTGTTTGGACTTCCGTTGGGGGGCGGGGGAGACACAATTCAGCCCATAACTTCTCAACTACGGTGAAAAGTACAGATGGAAGACTGCGGACTAATTTTCACTTATGTGTAAACCCAGGCAGCCACCGCCGGACAATGCTAAACACTACAGCTCCCCAGCCCCCTCACACCGCTACTCTCCTTAAAAGCAGCAGCTGGTTTAGGTAGACTTTATTCTGAAGTCAAAAATCTGTTTTTATTTTTGTCCGGTTTCTCAGGGGAGCCCCCAAAGTCCCCCACCCCGGGTTCCACTCTGAGCCTGTCTGTCGTGTGGCCGTGGGCAGAGGGGGATCTCAGAGACCCGCTTCCCACCGGTCAGAGGCCGTCCTGCCCGGCTCTGCTCCTGGCAGGGGTTACACATCCACAGGCAAAGAAACAAAATAAGCCTTTTTTAAAAGGTTTATTTATTTAAATAAACAGCCAAACAGGCTCCTCACCCAGCACAGATCCTGACCCGGGGCTTGAACCCACAACTGGGAGACCATGACCTGAGCAGGAATCAAGAGTCAGACGCTTAACCGACTGAGCCCCCCAGGTGCCCCAAAATGAGCCTTGATTTATGTCTCACTCAAAATAGGTCATGGGCTGAAATGTAAAATGTTAAGACTAGAAACTTCTGTTTTAAACTTTTATAAAACTATAAACATAGCAGGAAATCTTCAGGATCTAGAGGTTCTGACAGAGGTCAGAGATGACACCAAAAACACAGTCCCTGACAGAAAGAAATTGATCAGTTGAACTTAATCAAAATTCAGAGCCTTAGCTCTGCAAAAACAAAACAAAACAAAACAAAAACAAAAAGCGCCATCCAAAGGACTAAAAGCCAAACTGGGGGAAATGTTTGCAACAAAATGTATCTGAAAACGTCTGGAATACGTAAAGAGCCCTTAAAACTCAGCAGAAATCAAACACATGAGATCGTGAGTGAGGATGTTCGAGGGCCAAGTGGGATACTCAGTATCCCTCCCCCTTGGAGGAAATAAAAACCGCGAGCTATCCCTTCACACCTAATAGAGGCGCTATGTTAAAGCAGCAGTAACACCAAGTGTCGGCGAGGATACGGACAACCTGGGTCTCTCCGGGTGCTGGCCGGATGCAGCTGGGCGCAGCCACCCTGGAAACCAGTCTGGTAGTTTCCCGAAAGACCGAACGTTCACCTGTGACCTACCCCACAGCCACTTCGGTGGGGGGGGAGGGGGGCGTATTCCAGAGAGATGGAAACTTCAATCCACACAGACGCTCCCCAGATAAAGTCAGTGTCTTTGGGGAGAGCCTGAAACGGAAACAGGAGAAATGTCCTTCAGCAGGTGAGCAAGCCCGGGCCCCTCCCGGCCGTGGATCAGCACCCGGTGGTGAGAAGGGTGAGGCACTGACACAGGAGAACGTGACAGAGGGAAGGGCACTGAGCTGAGGGAACAAAGGCGACCCAGACGGCGTTATGCCATCTACAGAATTCATGATCACAGTGAGCCACCGGTAACTCATCGTGGCAGCGGGAAGAGGCTGGCGGTTTCCACAGGTCAGGGTGGTAGTGGGGGGAGGAAGGCGGGCGTGACTGCAGAGGAGCTGCACGGGTAGGGGGCAGGGCGGTGCCCAGACGGAGCAGCTCTGAGATGTACTGCAGGGGTGTTTCCAGGCTCTCACACATGTGATGGACCCGTAACCACTACCGGGCACGCCAGACCTCTCGTACTATTTTTGCAAGTTCTTGTCAGCCTGCAATTATTTCAACGTGGCAAGTTTTTTCAAAGCCAACGCTGCACACAGTTAAAAAGGCCAAACCTCTGTAAGCATTCGACTTCAGCTCAGGTCATGATCTCGTGGCTCGTGGGTTCGAGCCCTGTGTCGGGCTCTGTGCTGACAGCTCGGAGCCTGGAGCCTGCTTCAGATTCTGTGTCTCCCTCTCTCTGCCCCTCCCCCATTCACACTCTGTCTCTCTGTGTCTCTCAAAAATGAATAAACATTAAAAAAAAAAAAAAGGCCAAACCTCTGTCCCTTCAACACATGCTTTCATCCTGGGGACGTTCAAGAACGATCACACTAATCTATGCCGATGTAAGTCAGACAGCGGCTGCCTCAGTTTGGGAGAGATGGACCCGGAAGGGGAGGGCAATGATGCACAGGGTGCTGACATCACAGGGGCACAGAGGTTAAAACCTCAGTGAGCCGTACACTTAAGAGAAGCATGTGGATTTATATTTTTCTGAAAGTGAGAAACCTCATCTTATCTTGTTCTATGAATTTCTGAATGGCCAGAGCAGGCCGTACCTGAAGGCAGGTTGTCCCCACCTCACCGGAGCCTTCTTGCCTTCTGTGTCAGGTTCTTGACTTCAGGGCAGAGAAGTGACTTCCTGGAATGTTCCCGGTTCCAGGCTGCATCTCTGTGCTGATCACCCTTATTGCTGTATTTGAATGGGAAGCGTCTTCATATTTACCTAGAACCGTGGATCTCACATGTGGTTCCCAGGCCAGCAGCATCGGCATCATCAGGGAACTTACCGGAAATGCCACACCCTGGAACCTGCTGAACCAGAAACGCAGAGCTGGGCCCAGCGACATGCCGTCCGGGTGGTTCTGAAGTGACTTCTGAGGACCTCTGATGTGGACTGTCTCGGGCTGCATGGAGGGCTGGGGGGGACCACGCAGCCCAGAGCAAACGTTTCCCCTCTGCAAGATCACGGCCGGGCTGAGCAATCTCCTTGCCTGCTGTCCCTCCACCCAGCAGAGAAGACCGGATTTCACTCTGTCAGGTGACCTCTGTGTCCAACAGCAGCCAGACTTGGGGTCAAGAAGGGCAGCGGGGCCGGCCCTTGAGAGGAACAGGACAATTCTTAGAGAAGGAGGCCGGACAGACCACCTGACATTTACTGCACATCCCAGGAAGACGTGCCTCGAAAACCCTGTGCCTTTCAAGTGCGATGCTTTATCTTCATTAAAAATGATAGAATCAACTTGCTTCGCTGGCTCCCTGTGATGCCTAATTTGTTTTGAAAGGAGAAAGAACGTTATTTGATTTCGGGAGGGTTAGTGTGAAGGGCGAATTAAATAGTGATACGGACACGCCCGCTCCGGTCTGCCCTCCCCAGGCTCCCGGGAGCCGCGCTGTCTTGTCCCGTCATCACAGATTACTTTAAATTATTTTGAAAAGAAAAATACCTTCCTAACAACTATAAATGGCGTATATTGGAGCTCTCAACCTTTTAAAAGATGTTATGTTTCATAAAAAAAATTAAATTACATCAAACTCAGAATTTCTGGAAACTGAGCGGGCAGACGCCCCCGGTTAAGCCTCCCTCCAGCATCTGCTGCAATATTTTGCCAATAAGCCGTTGGCCGCTCCAATCCGAATATAGTTCTGACGCTCACGGTGCTTTCTGGAATCAATGTGTGGTTTTTAACGTCGCCCCTCGGCCCTCACGTCCCGCTGGTCCCCTGCTCGGGGACCCCCCGCCCCAGGTCTAATTCTGGCCTGCGTCCCGCTCACCGCACACCCAGCCTCGCCCGCCGCGGATCCCAGAGCCCCGGTGAGCGCAGGAAACCGGCTGCTGTCTCCCTTGCAGCCCTGGGGGGTGCAGCGCGGCCCTCGGCCCCCCCCCAGCTGACGAGGGGCACCTCGCCCTCACTCCTTGCCCCCCCATATCCACCCGTCTCCCTGGAGCTGCACCAGAAGACAACCCACCCCCCGTTAACCCGCAGGGAGCCGTTCATGTTCCACCGACGCCTCCCCTTAGTCCTCACGACACCCCGGAGCTATTATTATCACCAGGCCCTGCAGTAGGCTAGGGGGCCCGGGAGGGGTTTCCGAGGGGGAATCTTGTGCTGGGAGTTTGCTGGGTGTGAGGGTGGGACGAGCACCCACGTTGGGGCGGGGGGAGCACAGAATCAACCAGCGGCGGCAGGAGCTTTGACCTGCAGGGCCCCGCAGGTGTCTCCCCTGGGCAGGGACACGGCTGGGGGCCTCCACCGCCACCCACACAAGACGGGGGATGAGTTGCCTCTCTGAGGCTGGTGAGCGGGGAAGCCAGGCTGGCTGCCAGCACTGCCTCGGGGGGGCGGTTCCTCTGCTGGCCTGGGTCCCTCTCCTGCTGCGGCCCCCGCTCCATCCGACCACGTCCCCCATGCCTCTGACGTGTCCCTGCTCCCTTCCCCCATGCCAGTCCCACGAGCCTGCTGTCCGTCGCCCTCATTTCTTGCTCTACTGACATAGCCTTGCTCTGCACACTCACCAGCTCTTGTGAGACCCAGAAATTCACCTCCGAGCTTCCGGCCCTGCTCCCAGCCCCCGTCCCTCCCACTGCAACCCTCCCGCTCCTCCAGTGCACCGGGCCTCTTCCCGGGAAACTCAGCGCCTTCCCTGCCCAGATGCGGAGCCAAACCCAGCCATCTGCTTCCAGGCCGCCGGCCTCCTGTTCCCCGGCCGCGGCCCCTTGGGCTCTTCCCAGATGTGACTTAACCACGCCAGGCTGGTCCTGCGGACCCCCCGCCCCCCCGCTGTCTGCCGCCGGGTACCTGCCTCCTCTGCTCACCCCTTCCCAGGAATACTGCCCAACCCGAGGCGGGGGCAGCGCTCCTGGCAGAGCTGGGGCAGGAGACAGGAAGGCAGAGGAGGAAAGGAGCAGAAAGGCGATGCAGAGTGAGGACAGGGAGGCTCTCGGAGCATGAACCTCGTTCTCCGAGCAGACAAGTGGGCTGTGGAGCCCGAGAACAAAGGTGCGTGTGTACCAGCGGGACAGTGTCACCCCCAAACTCACGACCACTGGAAACTCAGAGCAGGTGCGATCGGTTAAGGATCTCGGGATGAGGCCATCCTGCACTGAGGGACACAGGGGAACAAAGGTCCAGCAGGCATTCGAGGCCACACTCAGGCCAGCGGCAGGTGCATGGCGAGGCTCCGGCGTCTCTAGTGAGTAGGGCTCAGCAGGTACGGGACACGCAGGCTGAAGGTCAGGCACACCTGCGTCCTCACGCACCTAGATTCCGCTCGCACCGAGTTCTGGGCCAAAGCCATGCGTTAAACCCTAATGCTCATGTGACGGTTTAGGAGGTGTGGCCTTTGGGAGTGGTCTGGTTAGATGAGGTCCTGAGAACGGGGCCTCAAGGACGGGACGTCCAGCCTCCAGAGCTGTGAGAAACCCCAGTCTGTGGCGTTGGGCCGACAAGGGTCCCCCACATCCCCTGCAGGTGGAGACTGAGGCCCCGTGGCCAAGACCATCAGCCAGGCTCTCACAGGGAGCGGAGCGATGGGACGTGTTGTCAGCGTGGCCTGGCAGTCTACAGTGAGCACGCCACGGTCATCTTAGCCCTTCACGCTCCAGCCCAGAATGTGGGCACAGCAGATGAGGCCCCCCAGGCCTGGAGCCCAGGTCACACCAGCTGTACCGCGTACGAACTTCCTAAATTACTTTGCTCTCATGACTGTTGTTGGCCTGTGCCTAACGTGTATCCGCTGCAAAAATGGTGAACACAGAAGTAACCTGATCTAATGGCTGGTGTTGTCTATTCCCTTTGAGAATACTGAGAACATGCAGATTATAATACGTACATTATGCAATTGTGATAGTTTTGTGAGTGGATTTTTGGTTACTTTCTCTAGAAACTTTCATAGAAATTATTCTTTTGGTTTCAAATTTCCTCTAAAGGAAATTGAACATTTCTGGTAGGTTTTTTCATCCGTTTTCTTGGCAACAAGCGGGCTTTACCAGGTTTAAAGATGAAGTTTATCATAATGATTTTCTTAAAAATCACCCCCCTCTGTTCCCATCCACACCTCCTTTCCACTGCCTGCATTCATTCAAAATAAGCAAGACACAAATAAAATTAAGTTCAATACCCATTCTTAACTTTTAGGAGTCTTATTGAACAAGTAATAGAAGGCATCCCTTAACATCATAAAGAATCATCCATTTCAAGTGAGCGTCTCACGTTTTACTTGACGGTGCAACTCTTATCAATATCAGGAATGAGATAAGAATGATTCCTGGAGGGTCTAAGGAACGCAGTCTGAAAGGAGGTTTTAGTTACAAAGCACAAACGTGGTAAAGGAGAAATCGACATTTTTGCCGATGAAATAAATCCTGACTTAGAACACGCTTTCCCTGGGTGACTGGGCTCTTCTTTTTCTGGTTTTCTTTTTTTTCTAATGTGTATTTACTTTTGAAGGAAAGAGAGACAGAGACAGAACGTGAGCGGGGGAGGGGCAGAGAGAGAAGGAGACACAGAATCCGGAACAGGTGCCAGGCTCTGAGCTGTCAGCACAGAACCCGACGTGGGGCTCGAACCACAAACCGGGAGATCATGACCTGAACCGAAGTCGGACACTTAACCGACTGAGCCCCCCGCCGAGGCGCCCCTTTTTCTGGTTTTCTAATGTGAACCTTTGGGTTACTGATTCAAGACCTCTCTCCTGCTTTAATGAACACGGAATGGTCTTTGATTCCTCTGGGCGTGCCTGAAGCCCCATCCTACAAATGCTGTGGGTTTCCATTTTTTTTCAGTCCGAAATATTTTCCTATTTCCCTTGAAGATTTCCCTTTGATCACGGACGGTTTTACACAACACTGCTTCATTGCCGGGCGTTTCTTCTTTTCGTCTTTGATTCGGGCCCCACCCCGTTACACACGGAACACGTTCTCTGTGGGATTGGCTCGTGCACCTGCCTCGGGGTAATGACGCCGAGTGTGTGGAACATACCGCCGGGCTGCGCTGTCCACCCGCTCCGGAAATCACAGCGACGGGAGCTCTGGATCCATCGCTCTGCCAGGCTCTGTCTGCTCTTGTTCTGTGTGTGTCCGCGTATTAAATGTATTGAACGTGTATCTGCGTGTTGAACAGGGAGGTTTCACCTGAGGAACCGTTGGCCATAACGAGAGACTAGAGTTTCATTCCACACACCCGTGATCCCCGCGTTTGGGTGCGTGTGCATTTTGGGCTGCTGTGTCTTCACCCTTCATCGTCACGTGAGGCCCCGTCGGGGCCGACTCTGTCTACGCCGTGAAAATAACACAGCAGCTCGGTGCCTCCTGACCGGTGCCCACATTCCCTTCCACGCGAAGCTGTGTCACGGCCCCTGAGCACATCTTTTCCAGATGGTGCGGGCTGAGCTGCCCTCCCGTGCAGAGGCTGCTCACACGCGGGGGACCCTTTTATCACTTGTGTTCCGCCTGCTGCCTCTGCGTCTCACCGCCTTCCTCCACCTGGCCTCTCTTGGAATGGTCTTCCTGACCCATGAATCTGTTCCCGTCCATTATGCACTGGGTGCCCCCGGGGATCCCAGCCCACCGAGCTTTCCTGGACCACTGGGAATCCACGTTTTACCACCTGTGGTGGACGCAGAGCTCCTCCCACCAGCGAAGCCCCTCCAGCTGAGGCCACTGTCTGAACGGTGCTCCCGCGGACACCAGCAGCCCCTTCGAGCCGCAGTCATGCACATTCTCAACTGTCACACGTTTCAGGAGCTCGAGAGGAGAGGGGCCGGTCAGCGCATTTGCCCAGACGGCTGGGGTCTCTGCTCGCCTCCTGGCCAATGCTGTGGACCCTTCTGGAAATGGCTGCCACCCGGCACCGGGTCTGGTGTCCCAACACTGGGGGTGTCTGTCACTGTCACTCCTGAAGGACATTCCCTGCCTGCGTGCAGAATCACAGGGCCACGGTTCTTGTCCCTGAGGACTGCTCATCTTGCTTCTCCCTGGCTCCCGGGCTCAGATCATTTCCGTCTCGCTGCCTGTGGGCGTGGCAGTGTCTTCCACGGCTGCTTCCAGCACGTTCTCCTCTGTTGCTCGTGTCTTTACATCTTTGTTCAGCTTCTGTGTTTTCTCCTGCCTGTGCATTTCTCCGCTTCCTATACCTGTGCGTTCAGGTCTCACTGCAGGTGTGTTCCCAGCACAGCCATCTTCCGTGTCCCCTTCCGGGACACCCGGCAGGAGTTTCGGCAAATCATCAACCCTGCCACGGGGGGTCTCCGGACTCCCCCAGCATGGGAGGTGGGTGAGCAGGAGTGGGGGCTGCCAGCCAGTGTCAGAGCTGGGGACACTCTCGTGGGGGACCTTGCCCCTAAGCTGTGGGGTCTGTGCCAACCTGGGGAGCTCGGGTCAGGCTGGAACAGAAGCGTCAGCCGGGTCATCAGGTACCCCCTGGGGGCGGGGGAGGAGGCCTCTGATCCATTAGCAGGGTTCCCGCTACCGCTGGTTCTGGCCGGGCGGACACGGAAGGGAGAGGGTCCTCGTCCGGGGTCAGGGACGTGAAATGATGCAGACAGCTCTCTCTGTGTGGCTGCGGGTACTCTCTGTGCCACTCAATGGACCACAGTTCGTGAAAACGTGTAAGATCCGTGGGGGAGGGAGTGAGCATCTCAGGGGCCCCTCCAGCCACAACTCTCCGAGAGGGTTTATCCAAGGGAAGAGAAGGCACGGGGTGGGACCGGGGACTGAGCAGAGCCAGGAACCCCCCACCAAAGAGAGGGCCAGTTGTGTGGATTACAAGGAACACCTCCAAGAGCATCATGATGTCACAGACCCCCAGCTGGCCTTTACCACATTCGTTCACTTAGGAAACGAAACTAAAATAGTCACTGAAAATGGTTCCTACGGGACCCAAGAGGCAGCAGAATTTCTTGAGACAAGGTTCCAGGGGATCCGGTTAAATCTCTGCTGAGCTCAACCCAATTTGATGAAAATGTGCTGTGTCCCTCCTGCGAGCAGGGGGCTCTGTGAAGGGGAGGGGTCTGACCCCGAGGAGCCCTTCCTTGGGGAGGCCCCAGGACACCGGGAGGGGAGCAGAGGCTCCAAACCACAGCTTCAGCCCCACTCTCCTGGAGTGGTGGGCTTCCTGGAGGAGGGGTCGGCAGAGCTCAGGTGCATCGCCCTGGAGAAGGTGACAGGCGCAGACAGCAGGAAGATCCCTCCCCTCCCACCCAGGTGTAAAACACCTTGCTTCCTGTAGACGCCTGACAGACAGACAGACATTCTCCAGTTCGCTTAAACAGAGCACACATCCTCCAGGCCCTTCTGGACAGACAGACAGGGATGGACCAGCCTCACATGCACGCGAGGCCCAGGGAGACGTTCAAGCCTGTTCGCCGGGCAGCCCCACCCCTGTCCCCCTGCGTTCGCTCCCCGGCCTGACCCCACCACACCTGCACCCAGACAAGCTCCCCACAGCCACCCTACCTGGCAGGTGCTCCTTAAAACAGAAGAGAATGAAGTCTCTTCCCTGCTGACAAGTCCCTGGTGGTCTCCCATCCCCCTCCGATGAACCATCCGGGTCTGGAACCAAAAGCAGCCAGCACTCCCCTGACCCGTGCACGGCCCGGTGTGTCCTCTCTCCTGGCGCTGGGCTCCCGGGCCCCAGCACCGACCGCTCCCATGGATCCAGGTGCATCAGAACACTGTGGGCTCCCACCGCACCGAGCAGGCCTCCCGGGGGCCTGCACCCTCCCGCACCACAGCCGCGTGGACCCGCCCGAACCACCTGCTTCCTGCAGGTGTCCCGGCCCTGGGCAGGGGGAGCCCCAGGAGAGCGGAGGACCCTGGGGCCCTGTGCAGCGGACCGGCCAGAGAGCGCTTCGTGTCCAGCCGGGTTCTGCGAGCACGTTCAGCCTGTCCTGATACAACCCCACAGCACGGCACCTTCTCATGAGACACCCGGGTTCTGGGGGCTCCCCTGTGGGCGTGGCTGCTGCCTGGCGGCTCTGTCTCCGGGGTCCCTCCCGTCGGCACAGCACATGGAGACGTCGCGTTCCCTGGTAGGGGGAGTGGGTACAAGCTGGGGGTGACATGTGACCCTGCGCCTCCCTACTGTCACAACAACCTCGCTGAGACGGAGGACATGTATTTGGTGCTCGCGGAGCCCAGCGGGGGAAGGATGAGGCTAACGTCGGGAAGGACCCTGGCCGCGGTCAGAACAGAGGCTGTGGCCGCATCCCCACGACCGACCCCCAGGCCCCAGGCTCACCGCCGACCGCCTTCCACCTGTGGCCGCGGTCTCATCCCCACATGCCAGAGGCATCAGCCGCCAGGGAGGGCCGGCGAGGACAGCAGCGCCTTCCCCAAGAAGGGTCCCCGTGGTCCTCGACTGCAGCAGGCGCGTGGGGCCGCCCCCCTCGGCTGCCCCCTGAACACGAGGAAAACGGGGTGCGGCCCTGCGGGGCCGGAAGACAAGTGAGCTCACAGACCTGTGGGTCTTGGACGTGCCTGGCAGACACCGCCCTGCCCCCGTCCGGTCCCCGAGGATGGCAGGCTCGCCAGTCAGGAGGACACATGGGCGCTCTGGAAACCTGGTCCACGGGCTCTGCTCATGTTCTGGGCAGCCCGGGAGTTCGTGACTCCTCGAGCCCCAGAATGTGGGACTTCAAATTCTGGCTGGCTAAGGCTTCTGAATGTGGGAAAGCTGCACTCACACCTTCGGAGAACAAGTCTCCCTGCAAGGTCAGCAATTCTTACAGCTTCTCTGAAAAGACCCTTGGAACACCGCTGCCCCTCGAGTTGCCGTGCTTGCCCGTTTCAGCGCACCTGGGCGCGCAGAGGCTCGCGGACCCTGGATGGGCGGGGGTCCGGGCGAACCTGGAGGACGGCCGGGTGAGGGACACAGGGTCTGGCCTTCTCGACCCCTCTCACAGGCTGAGGGCGGGAAGTTCTCCCCCCGTGACTGCAGGGCGGGGCCCCACGTACACCCGGTTGTCCTCACGTCCACACCGGCCAGCGGGACGCGAACACGGGAGCACCAGGCAGTCTGAGCTCCTGGATTTTACGTGACAGAGGTCGCTGGCTCCTCGTTTCAGGAGGGTTGGGTCACTGGCAAAGACTCGTCGCGCCTGCTGCCCATGCAACACGCCTGCTCACAGCTGGGGACACGTACCTGAAAACCTGCTCCCTGAGGCAGGAAGGAGAGTTTCGTTTGTGAAGAGTCAGTAAAAAGAACATGATGCACATCCCAGGAGCCAGGCTGGGGTGGAGGGGACAGGAAGGAACCTCTTCTGGGAGACAGCCCTCAGACCTCCCCGTTCCACGTGTGTTCTCCAGATTAATGAGGACGGGGCGCCTCAGTCAGGTAAGTGTCCAAGTTCAGCTCAGGTCATGATCTCACGGTTTGTGGGTTCTAGCCCCGCATTGGGCTCTGTGCTGACAGCTCAGAGCCTGCTTGGGATTCTCTCTGTCTCTCAAAAAACAAATAAACTAGGGGCGCAAATAATTTGGGGCAAGCTGTCAGTCGGTTGAGCATCCGACTTCGGCTCATGCTCTGTCTCTCTCTGTCTCAAAAATAAACATTTAAAAAAAATGAATAAAAAAAACTAAAAACAATTTATTTTACTTTTTTTACACTTTTTTAATGTTTATTTATTTTTGAAGGAAAGAGAGACAGACACAGAGTGCAAGTGGGGGAGAGGCAGAGAGAGAGAGAGAGAGACAGAATCCAAAACAGGCTCCAGGCTCTGAGCCATCAGCAAAGAACCCGACGTGGAGCTCAAACCCACGAACCGCGAGATCATGACCTGAGCCAAAGTCGGACGCTGAACCGACTGAGCCACCCAGGCACCCTAGATTTTTTTAATGACACTGTAACTTAACATTTTTATGTTGAAAATCTAATTTTTCTTCTCTGATTTCTCCCCTTACTTCAGAGCTGAGGAAATCATCTCCTATGATAATGTAATTTTATGCTTTCTGCTAGTTGTTAAGATCTTATTTTTTCCATGTAACTCTTTATTCTAAATCGAGCTGAATTTAATTTTAGTAATAGAAGGTACGGACCCAATATGCTCCCTCTCAAGACTGCTACCCACCGGTTCTGAGAACGTTCATCAACGCGTCCATCTGTCTGTCCTTCCTCAGAAACTCCATCTCCAAAGTCAGATGTGACATGTTTCCTTTGATCTGGGAGCCTTTCTTCTGTTTGCACCTTCTTCTGTAAGTTTTAACTTGGCCACGACGCTGTCTTACAGACGTTGAATCCCTGATTGTGTCTATTTTGGTTCAGAAGCTCTGATAACCTCGCATGTATGTTTTCCCTGTATCTTTAGGCTTTTTTCTGGAATGTTTCATTCATTCCTAAACCCTTTTAAGATGTGGAAAGAATTGGCTTCGCACAAGACCCACAGATTAATTTGGGGCGAGCCATCATGTCTTGTCACACCCTGCCTGCTTGGTGAACCCACCCCAGGCTCTGTCTCCTCTGACACGTTCCGGGAGGCGCTGGTGGCCGGGACAGCTCTCATTAATCTTATTTCATGCTTTGTGTGGGTTTTGTTTCTAGTCCCAACTGAAAGCCTTTTCCCATCATGCTCTGACAGGCGTTCCTGGGGACGTGAGTCCTTCCTCTTTGGCACATTTGCCGTGAAGCTGTTGTCTTCACGAAGCCCTTTGCAGAGTCTGATTGTTTCTGCAGGAGGATGGGGCGCACCTGCCGTGAGGCTCCTCGGACGGAGGACCGGGGCTCCCCAGGCGCAAATCGTCCAGAGGAGCCCTGGCTGGGGCTACACCTGGGATTCTTAGCCAACCAACTTGGCTACACCAACTTCCTTTGAGGTTGGACAAAGGAGCCCCCACGTCTTTGCAGCCTCAGCACCCTGCCCCCGGCATGCCCAGGAAGACCCACCTTGTGGTTGGTGACACCAAGCCATCCCGTCCTGTCCTGCTCGCTGTGAAACCTCACGTTTGTCTTACACTAGTGGCAGGAAATGCTCTGATCTGGTCACACCAGAGAACCCTAACTGGAGGCGGTGGGAGGGGCCGGCGCCCCCCCATGGATGAGATACAGCCCGTATTTCGTGGCTGCGCCCACATCCTGTACTACCTTTCTCAGGACACCCTAAATGTCTCATATTCCATTGGTTCAGGAAATCACAAAAACTCTGCACTTAGGGCCACTTTGCCACCACAGCGACTGAGCCCCGAATCACTCGGGTGGTGCTATGCACGGAAAGGAGGAGCTCTGCAGACGGGAGTCTGGCCGCCCCCCAGCCTCTCCCAAGGGTGTGACAGGAGGACACCGCCCGGGCCTCTCTTGAGGGTGGCTGCAGGGGGGGGCCGGATTGAAATCGCTTGTTTTTCATATTCCAGAAAGGACGGCTGCTGTGTGGCCAAAGTCCCGAGCCACACACACGTCCCCACCTGTGATGACAGCCACGTTCAGACCAGCCCACGTGCTCAGAGCGTCACCAGTGGCACCTTCCGCCGGCCCGGCTTCTGAAGAAGAGCAGGGGTGGGGGGTGATGCCGGAGCCTCTGGAAGCCTCAGCCCCGACGCTCTCGTCTCACTGTCCTGGGTCCACCCTGTCCCAGGGCCAGCGTGCTTTTGAGCCCCAGATACTAAAACGCCAAGTGCAAATGCGATGAGCCTTTTTGAACAGTGGGCATCTACTGAGCAGAAAGGAATGTTCTTCGCAGCTCTCTGTCCAGGATCAGTGGCCGATCCAAGATGGAAAACGTGCGGAGTCGGACATAAACCACCAGAGGCTAGCAGCTAAGCCCAGACGTGTATGACTCCCAGCCCGCACCAAAGGTTTTATCACCGCACAGCCGTGGACACGAAAAACATGGCGAAATGTATTTCCCTCCCGCTTGTCCAGTACTTTTCTTCTGCAAAAGGCTTGCTTCTTTTTTTTTTAATGTTTATTTATTCTTGAGAGAGATAGAGAGAGACACAGCGTGAGCAGGGGGGGGACAGAGAGAGGAGGAGACACAGAATCGGAAGCAGGCTCCAGGCTCCGAGCTGTCAGCACAGAGCCTGACGCGGGGCTTGAACCCACAAACTGCGAGATCACGATCTGAGCTGAAGTCAGACACCTAACCGACAGAGCCACCCGGCACCCCCTTCTTTTTTTTTTTTTCTTGCAAAAGGCTTGCTTCTAAGGCTGCTGTGGTAAAAGCTCTTCTAGGTGTGACTCAAGTAACAGCAGTGACTTTTTGCAGATTGCCTCATTGAGTCCATGGGAAAAGCTGTCCTGCTTTTAATGGAGATAATACAAATACAAATTCGGCGGGTATTTGCATAAAGCTGCCAAAAGCAAAGCGTTTCTTCAAAGCGGCAGGAGGGCGTGGTGGTCGGGGGAGGGGGTGGTGGCCAACCTTCCCCGAGTCCCGGTGACCTCGCTCAGACGGCCTCCGCGGTTCTTTCCACCGACGTCAACGTCATCGTCGCGAAATGGTGCCCTTCCAGCCAAGCCCAAGCAACCATAGGACTTCGGCGAGTTTGTTGGCATTGAGGGTTCAGTGCTCACGTTCAAAAATGGTGGGTTTTCTGGGCACAGATGAAAAAATTCTGACTGTATTTGAGGCCCCAAAATCATACTTCGATTCTGAAGAGAAGCTCCAAAATCCATGTTGGTTTTATAAATAATTGACTGAGTGAAGCCTACTTATTTCTAGCTCACAGTTTTCAATTTCCTTTCAGCAACAGGATTATGCAAATCGACAGACATGCTCCGCTGCTCCGAGGAATCTGCTGCAGACGTTAGAGAAATAATGGAAGAAATATTTATTCCTTTAAGTGTCAAGGCTGTTCTTTGAAGAAACAACATTAATTAGGAGCAGAAAAGGAAACTGTGACTGGAAATGGATCATTATTACAGCACTTGCCGTGACCACATTAGAAATGGGTGTCACCCCCTCGGGGACTCCTTCCTTGTGCGTGGATGTCAGTAAATTCCCTTCCACACGTGGACGAGGGGAGCATCACTGTCGTGTGAAGGGCAGGGACAGAAAGGAGGCCAGGCTCTCTCTTGTGCGTGTCGGTGGACACGGGAGGCAACGCCACCCCGTAGATGGAGCTGCTCCGAACGAGGGGGCGGCCAGAGCCTGCAGAAACCCACCACGAGCAGGCAGCCCCCACAGCTGTCCACGTTATGTGGCTTGTGGCCGGAGACCAGCTCCCGGTGCTGGTGCTGAGCGTGTCTCCTCATCAGGGGGAGGTCAGTGGCACAGGAAGCACACAGGGGCGTGTGACCCTGAGCAGGTACACAATGCCAGGGAAGGAGAACACAGGGTCACCGCGAGGAATCCGTAAGCAGGAAGCATGGGCAAAGAGCACCAAGGCACCGTGGGGACGTAATTAAAAAGGGAGGAAGCTTAGACACTGAGAGTTTATCTCAGGGGCATCTGAGGGGGCTCAGTCAGTTGAGCATCCAACTTCAGCTCAGGTCATGATCTCACAGTTTGTGAGCTCGAGCCCTGCATTGGGCTCTGTGCTGACAGCTCAGAGCCTGGAGCCTGCTTTAAATTCTGTGTCTCCCTCTCTCTTTGTGCTTCCCCCACTCGTGCTCTATCTCTCTCTCTGTCTCTCTCTTAAAAATAAATAAACATTAAAAAAAAAAAGGTAGGAAGCTTAGACACTTAGAATTTACTCCGGACAAGCAATGAATATTTCAGTCCCAGGCGTGTCCTGTGTGGTATTGTTTTGGCCTCGGGCTCACGTGCCTGGGTGATGAGAAAGTGCTTAGTGGGCATTTGCATTTACCGTCACTCTGGCAGCCCCACCCGATGGGACTCAGGACCTCGGCATCACCGCTAAGAAAGAACTGGGCTGGGTGGGGTCTCCAGGGCCGGGCCACAAGGGCAGGTAGTGGGTGAGATCAAAGTCTCCTCTTTAAACACCCAGGGACAGCAGAGCCTCATGAGACTGCCCCCATGGGCACCCCGTGGGCACTCCATGGACAGACCCGTGAAGAGACCTGTGGGCATCCTGTGGGTAGACCCGTGGGCACCCCGTGGGCAGACCCGAGCGCCATGGCCTCAGAACCAGGCTGCCAAGGTTCTTCTTTCTTTCTCTCTTTTTCTATTTTCGCTCTTATCAAGATGAGGGCACTAACATGAGGCCTGCCCTTTCCCAGGCCTTTCTGCGTGCAGCTCAGCAGTGCTCGCTGTGGGCACAGCATGTCCAGCGGCTCCTGGGGGCCCGTCCTGCTCCACCTGCTCTCCGTGTCTAGCAGTTTGACTCGAGGGCCTCGCAGAAGCGGGACCGTGCGGTTTCTGTCGTGTCTCTGGCTCATCTCACCGAGCGTCTCGTCCTCCAGTTCCATCCACATTGGAACAGGGTCAGAATGTCCTGCCTTTTTAAGGCTGATAAGACTCCGTTGTGAGGATGGGCCACATTTTCTAGGTTGTAGGATGTGGGCAAGGCGGCGTCAGAACCTTCCAGGCCTTCCTCCCAGGTTGGCGATGATGCTAGGGGCCCTGTACCCGGGGTACAGGTTGCCGGGCCTCATTCTCCCTGACACTGTATGCTCTGGAGGCAGGTGGCCCTGCTGGGAAAACAGTAGCTGAGCCCTTTCGTAAGCACGACTTGTAATCTAATGAATTTTACCAACTTCTTAAATTGCGAGCAGAAATTATGCTTAAAGTCTCCAATATAGGAAAAATAAATTTAAAACATGTGACAGTCGGACTGTTCCTTGAGATTTATGTGCAGAGCATTTTCCCTTCTCCATTTTTTTTCCTTTAGAACATTTCAGAAGGGTTTTGAAAATTTTATATATATATATATTTTTTTTTTTTCAAAACAATTAAAAAGTCAAATGGCTCACCTTTTTCTAAACTCTCCCGCCTTCCCTAAAGAGCACCGAGAGGTGAGCAGAGTCCACCATGTGCTCCTGCCTGGAAGGTGATGTGATGGCTGGAGCCAGAGTGGCCACCCATGTCTATGAGGAGCTGGCCAGGTGCTTGCCAAGACCACGGCACCCATGTGGTTGAGCTGCTGAGCTGAGCTCCGACTTCTAGATTTCTTTGAGCCACCAGAGCTGCTGTTCTCTTCGTTCCAACTGCAATCATTCCAGAGCCTAAGAGCAGTGTGGCTGTGGCAGGTTCAGGCGATCGTGGTACCTGGCAAACGGCACATCCCGTGTGGGGGACGCAGGCAGAGGGCGTGAATAAGCAGCCTGAAGAACTCTGGCTAACTTCTGCAGGGACTAGACTCCTGGAAAACCTACACCCTTTTTATTTAAAAAAAAAAAAAAAAAAAAAACAAGCAAACCCATATTCGGTCTTAAAAGGAAACAACCATGTTTTAAAATATGCTTGGAACACAAAATGTTGTGCTCAACTTTCAAAATCTTATACTGACATTAAAAAATAAAAACTGAATGAAAGCTGCCTGCCTGTCTGGAGAAGCAAATGTGGAGAATATGTTCCAGGCCACACTTGAGAACACACATATTCTGGTGTTTATCAGTGCAGCGCCCGGGTCAGTGTGCCCTCCCATCTCCACCTGCCCAGGCGAGCGTGCTCTCACACAGGAAGCGAAGCGAAGGGTTTCCTGACTCTCCTCATGAGAGCCGCTCAGACCGCTCACGGGGAAAGGCTGGCTGCCTTACAGCGGGAATCAAGGGACCTTCTGCCACACAGGGAGCACAGGGGGTAACAGCGCCATTGCAATAAGAGGAAAGAGCACCCAGAATGTTCCGCAGCTGCAGAAAACACGGAGCCTTGGAATGAAGGGCTTGTGGGTCCCTGCGGGCGGAGGGGCGGCTGACCGAGGCACGGCTTTCCGGTGAGATTGCTGAGTGGGATGACACCGGGTGACAGCGGGAGCCGGCAAACTTCTGTGCAGGTGCTTCTGGGTGCGACTCACAAAAACAGAGCCCCCCTTCCCACGATGGTGGGGGTGAGATGACTGCAGAAAGAGCTCCCTGGGCATTGGCCACCCCACCTCCCTGCGGACCCTGGGGTGGTGAGAGGCATAGGAACAGGTAACAGGCATGACCCCCACGTCTGTCCCTCCTGCGTGAGCCCCAGCGTCCTCCCTTGGAGGTGGAGGATGATGCTGTGAGCATCCCCAAGAGGCCCCGGGGCCCAGCCTCCATGTCACAGTCTCCACAGCCCTCGCGGCGCTCAGCGTCAGCACGCCCACCATCTTCCTGCTGCTCCCCTCCCCCCCCCCCCCCTGTCGCACAAGGTCACAGCGACACCGCGGAGCCCATCACAGGTAAGCCACAGGCCCGAGGGCCCCTCCAGGCCGTGCCTTTGACGCCCAGCTCAGACAGCCAGGCTGCAGGCTAGTCCCTCGGGCTCCTGGGCCCCACTCGTAAGCCCTTGCTTGCGGGAGACACACAAGCTTGTCATTCCCTTGGCTGATCACCATCAGGTCACCGCAGCTCCTTGCTCTGGCCAGGAGGCAAATCCTTCAGCCACAGGGAAATCTCATGCTCCTCTTGAGGCTGAGAGCAAATGTTGCCGTGGACCCCAAGGCGCCCAGCCCGGGTGAGCGGACACGTGTTCTCTGTGTGCGTGGGACTGCCGTGTGCGTCCACCGTGCACGCGCTATCGGCGGGATGGCGTGGGGGGGCGGGACGCGGTGGCGCCAGCCCTGGGCCTGAAATACTGCCTGAACAGCCTTGAACAAGGGATCACATCTAATTGGAAGAAACGGAGAGCTTGGAGGCTTGTTCCCAAAAGTGCCCAACGTGAAAAATCCCAAACGAGGAGGACGCGGGCTTCCCCCTGACCCAAGTGGGGCGACTCGGGCGTCAGTGAGAAAAATGAGTGTACTTGACTCAGACACATGCCGTCTGTAACAATAATAATCCCCAGAGACACAGAATAAAAGCTGCCCTAATTTGTCTCCAGTGGAAACAAGAGTTACACCCGGTCTTTCCTCTGCAAACGTACAATTCAGCGGGAACAATGAAGCACCCACCCCACCTGCGCAGCGGATAAGAAATCCTTCCTTATGGAAGGAGACCAGCCAATAACCAGAGGCGGCGGGTGAGAGGGTTCCCCTCATGTTCCCTGATGAGCACCTGACCCAGGCAAGGTTCATCCAGGGGCGCCAAGGCGGAAGGGCATCGGATGCCCCCAGGTTCCAGACACGCCCCCACGGTCTCCAGCCGGGACCCGAGAGCTGCTTCAGCGCCAGCAATGGCCAGGCCACTGGGCATCCCACAAGGCCTCCCTTCGGCTCAGGTCATGATCCCGAGGTTATGAGACCCAGCCCCACGTCGAGCTGTATGCTGATAGTAAGGAGCCTGCTTGGGATTCACTCCCTCTCTCTCTGCCCCTCCTCCCTCCTCTCTCTCTCTCTCTCTCTCTCTCTCTCTCTCTACCCTTGATCCTCTCTTCTGCTCACATACTCTCTCTCTCTCTTAAAAAAAAAAAAAAGAAATATAAAATCAAAACTTCTGCCCTTGATCTGCACAAACCACATTTTAAGTATGTCTTGGAGACAATGGGGGACATTTGATTTGCAAATGGGTATAAGAGACCCCTTTCTTAGGGGTGAACATGGGATCAGGGTTACACAGGAAATGTCCTTAATTTTTAGGCTAGAACACCAAAGCAGTGAGTTCAAGACGCCACCCTGCGTGATGCACTCCAGCGGTAGAACATGCTAACGAGGAATCTAAGTGACGAATGGACGAGTTGCCATTTGATATTCACTGGACCTTGACCTGCGTCTGAACAATTTCATAACAAAAACTGCAAACAAACACGAGGCTTCACAATGGCCACCAGACAGAGGGCATGGTGGCTCTGTGTCCCGCAAGGCGGGGACAGGTGTGCAACAGTGAGGACTGTGGCCCCAGCACACCCCTGTCCCTCCACTGAGACTGGAAGGATGCGGGAAGGTGCCGACTCAGTGCCCAGATGGAAATGGCAGCCTCTCTGAGTGTCTTCAGATGGGCCCAGGATCCCTCCCGCGTTTCTGAAATCCAGCCAGTGTGGATCCACAGCACCTGGGATGGGAGAGGCTAGGAGGTGAGATTCGAGTCTCTCCCCAGCAGATTTAGCAAGGAGAGGAGACAGGTTTGGAGTCGATGTGGAAAATGCCTCTCATGACACGTGCCCAGAGGAGGAGGCTGGGTTGTTGCTGAGGTTTCTGCACATCCAGGCCCGTCCATCCGCCCAACCATCCAGATTCCGGACAACAGACGACACCCTGGTCCTTCCCAGCAGAACCTCCCCGGGGAGGGAAGGAGAGCTGCCAGAGGAAGGCAAGGAACCCCAGCCTGCTCTCGGATGGCTGGAGGAAAGCAGGCTGTTCAGGTGTGTGCGTGCACGTGTGTACATATGGGTGTGGGTATGTGAATGTGTGTGTACACATGTGTGTGTATGTGGGGAGGTGGGAGGGTGGAGTGGTGTGGGATGTGTATGCATGCGTGGTGTAGAGCACTGTGTGAGGGGTGTGAGGATATGCATGTGGGTGTAGTGTGGTATGGGTGTGTGCACGTGTGTGTGGTGTGTGCACACGTGTATACAGGCATGTGTGTGGTGTGGTGTGGGTGGGAGTACGGTGTGCATATGGGAGGTGTGGATGCATGCATGTGTGTGCATGTGGGCATGTGGTTGTGGGTGTGTGCACGTGTATGTGTGGTTGTGGTGTGCACATGCGTGTGTGTGCATATGTGTATGTGGGGGTGTCTTCTCTGTTGCTTTTGTGGTTTTAATTGCACTGATTTCTGCCCTTATCTTTTCTTCTTCTTCCTTCCGCTCTGTTTATTTTGCTTTTCTTTTCTAGGTTCTTGAGCTTGGTTCTTGTCGCTCAGATTATTAATTTGAGACTTTTCTTCTCTTCTGATGCAGGTATGAAAAAATTCCCAGTAAGCACTGTTCCCACTGCTTCCATCAGATTTTGATAATTTTTGTTTTCATGTGGTTCAAAATATTCTGCAGTTTCCCTGGAGTCTTCTTTGATTTATGGATTATTTAGAAGTGTGTTCTTTACTCTCCACGTATTTGGAGATTTTCCATCCATCTTCCTGTTACTCATTTTGAGTTTAATTCCTCAAATTAATTGTCTGTTTAATTGTCTGAGTACATGCTTTGTATAATTCCTATTCTTTTATATCTGCTAATATGTTGGCCCAGAATCATACCATACCCATGGCCCAGAATCAGGTCTGTCATGGTGAATGCTCCACATGTTTGCTGTTGGATGGTGAACTGTGTAGATGTCAGTCAGACCCAGGTGACCACTAGTGTTCTGTAGGCTGTCTGCACGCCTCAGCCTACCTGGTGCATCTCTTACTGACAGAGAGCATCGAGTCTCCACACAGGTCTGTTTGCCTTATGTGTTTGATGTACTTCTCACAGATTGTTAGTTGCATATGTGTTTGGTGCTGCTGTGGCTTCTGGGAGAATCAGCCCCTTTATCCTTATGTTGCTCTTCATCCCAGACCCTCTTTCTTGTTCTGAAGTCAATACTGAAGTCAAAACCGAAATTAATCCAGTTTCTCCAGCTTTCTTTTGATTCGTGTTCTTCTAATTAGTCTCTGATTAGCAGCACAGCTGCTCATTCTCTGTGTCTTTTTTCTTTTTTTCTTTTTTTATTAAAATTTTTTAAATGTTTATTTTTGAGAGAGAGAGATAGAGAGCCTGAGCAGGGATGGGGCAGACAGAGAGGGAGATACAGAATCTGAAGCAGCTCCAGGCTCTGAGCTGTCAGCACAGAGCCTGACATGGGGCTCAAACTCACAAACAGTGAGATTATGACCTGAGCCAAAGTTGGATGCTCAACCGACTGAGCCACCCAGATGCCCCATGTTTCGTAGTTTTGATTGGCCATTTTATATGATGAGATTTTGTGTTTTCTTAGCATATCATTATACTTCTTTTTAGAATTTCAGTTGTTGGGGTGTCTGGGTGACTCAGTCGGTTAAATATCCAATTTTAGCTCAGGTCATGATCTCACTGTTCATGAGTTCAAGCCCCGTTTCAGGCTCTGTGCTGACAGCTCAGAGCCTGGAGCTGCTTTGGATTCCGTGTCTCCCTCCCACTGCCCCTCCCAAGTTTGTGCTCTGTCTCTCTCTGTCTCTCTCTCTCAAAATAAACATTTTAAAAAATTTAAGAAACTAGAATTTTAGTTGTTGCCTGCCTTTATGCTAACCTGAGCTCACCTGCAGAGTGATAGCCTACTGTCCACGTGCACAGAGGCTCTGCCTACCCCCAAATTGTCCCTTTGCCTTGTTATTATCCCTCTCAATGAGAGACCCTACGCATTGTTGCTATCGTAAAAACAATTACTCTTCAGAACAATGACGAGCAAGCCCAGTAAAACATTGTGTCACCTTCAGCCACACCCTGTCCAGCAGCCTCCAATCACTGAGTGGAGGCGAGTGTCTGATCCACGGGGCTTCCCTTCTGCCTGGGAAATCCCTTCTGATGTTCTCATGTGTCATGTCTGGCAGCAATGAGTTCCTCAGTTTTGTCTTAGAAATTACTTACTTCTGTTTCCTTTTTAAAGGATTCTTTCTCCAGATGTGGAATTCTGTGTTTTTGTATTGCAGGAACACACATATCACACGTTTGATGCTGTCCAGCAGCTCTGCCTCTGCCTTTCTTCATCTTTTTCTTTGTGTTTCCGCTGGGGAAGTTTTTATGGGCCTTCTTCCAGCTCAGTGATCTTTCCTTGATGTATTCGTCAAGGTCTCCAGAGAAGCATAACTAACGGGATGTTGGCAGAGAGAGAGATTTTAAGGAATTGGCTAATGCGATTGTGGGGCCACCCGAGTCTGCAGAGAAGGTCAGTGAGCTGGAAACTCAGGCAGGGCTTCTCTTTCTGCAGGAAACCTCAGTCTGTGCTCCTAGGGCCTTCGCCTGACTAGACAAGGCCCACCCACATCGTGGACGGTCAGAGTATATGATGTAAACATTAACCACATCTAACAACTATCTTCACAGCAACATTTGTTGGACAAAAAACTGGGCATCGTAGCCTAGCCAAGCTGACATAAAATTAACCCTCATCAGCTGGCACCCACTCACATCTTCTTCATCTCCAAATTAACACAGTAGCAGCTGCACTTTGACAACAGCCCTGAGTGAGAGGGCTATTGTCAGGGCGAGTTTGACGGGGCTGGAATGAACGTGTATACAGAGATGGAAACATTCAGGGACAGTAGCGGAGGGCAAGATGTCAGGGCCAATCTGGACAGACCCCTGGATGGTCTACTGAGAAAATTAGCTCTCCCTTCTTAGCAGGGAAAGGCCAGTGAGAATTTCCAAGCAAAAAAGCGACCTCGGGTTTTTAAGAGTGTATCAGGGGTGTGCTAGCATGAGGTCAGCCATCACCTCTCAGGAAAATAACAGCAGTAAAAGAAATACCGGAGTGCACCCTGGAGGAGTTCTCACCGTACAGATATAATTGGCACAGAAATAATGTCAAGAAAATAGTAAAACGTAATAAAAGTGATTAGAAAGTTATGATGTGGACTGCCTCCTGCCTTTGCTGTTTTTTCCAGCTTTATGGGAGCATAACTGATAAAACTGTAATATATTTAAAGTGTGCAATGTGATGATTCGATAGATATTTACGCTGTGAATATCTATGTGTCACTGTGACAACACAGGTTGTGACAACAAGCAGGTTAGTTAACACGTCACCTCACATAGTTACCCTTTTTCTTTTCTTTTGGTCTGAATGCCTCAGATCTACTCTGCCGATCACCAGCGTGCCACGCGGTGTCAACTGGGGTCACTGTGCCACCTCTTAGGTCCCTGCGGCCTCCTTGTGACAAAGTTGATGCCCTTTGACCAATATTGCCCCCCTTACGCCACCCCTGGCCCAGGCAGCCACTCTGCTTCTATAACTTCAACCGTTTTATTTAGATTTATTTAGATACAAGTGATACCACACAGGATTTACCTTTCTCTGTCTGGCTTATCGCACTTAGGATATTGTCCTTAGGGTCCATCCATGTTGTTGTAAATGGCAGTATTTCCTTCTTTTTTATGGATAAATATATTCACCATGTCTATACTTTTTACCTTATATATTTGGTATATAATTTTTAAATGTTTATTTATTTTTGAGAGAGAGAGGGAGACACAGCACAAGTGGGGGAGGGGCAGAGAGAGAGAGAGACACAGAATCCGAAGCAGGATCCAGGTTCCGAGCTGTCAGCACAGATCCCGACGCGGGGCTCAAACCCATGAACCATGAGATCATGACCTGAGCTGAAGTCGGATGCTCAGCTGACTGAGCCCCCAGCCGCCCCGTCGTATTTAGTGGATCACATTTTCCTTGTCATCTATCCACTGATGGACACTTAGGCTGCTTCCATATCTTGGCACCTGTGAGCAACACCACAATGATCAGGTGAGTGCAATATACCCGAATCAATTCAAAATCCAATCAGTTCAAAGACTTGAACGCAAAACCTGAGGCCATAAGAGTCCTAGAACAAAGACTCCAGGAAAAACTCCTCAACATGGTCTTGGCAGTGATTTCCTGGGTCTGACACGGAAAGCAAAACTAAGGAGGAGAAAGACATCTCAGCTTCTTAAAAGCTTCTGCCCAGCGAGGAACAGAGACTGGAAAGGCAGCCAGCGGAAGGGAAGGAAACATTTGCAATCCGTGCATCTAATAAGAGGAAAATATCCAGAGCATAGAAGGAAATTGCGGGGCTAGAGCCCTAAGCGGGGTGAGCAGAGGGCCCCAATCCGTCCAAGGGTGTGGACAGACACTTCCAGCCACCTCCCATGTCCATCACAGCCCCACCACTGGAGAGCTTGACATCCTGAGGATTTTACAGGCCCTCTGGTCACAAAACGTCACAAGTCAATGACATTGTCCTCTGTGGTCACCAGCCTGCTGCTGTTCTAGGGGCGAGTGGGGAAATCTGCTTCAAAGGCACGGCAGCCGCCGTGATGATTAACCATCAAGTACAGGGTTGCCACGTTCCCAGATGCTGCCGGCGTGGTTCCTCGGCCGTGAGCAGACCCGACAGGGCCTTTGCTCAAGTGGTCACCAGTTCTCAGGAGATGGCCCTGCATAACCTGTGCTGCTCACATCCGTCCTTCGAGGGACACTTTCCAAGTGTCTGCACACACGGGGGCCCACGCGGCACGCCAGAACCAGTGTGTATGTGCAGACAGGTCTTTGAGGAGGCGATGGAGGTAAGACGAGGTCACTAACATCAGGCTCTACTCCAATGTGACCAGCATCCCTATAGGAAGAGGCAGCTGGGATACAGACATGTGCGGAGGGACGACCACGTGAGGACATGGGGAGGACACGGCCATCTGCACGCCCAGGAGAGGCCTCAGGAGGAACCAGCCCGCCGCCCCTGGATCTGGGACGTGCGGCCTCCAGGACTGAGAGAGAAATGTGTGCTGTCTAAGCCGTCCATCCATGGTGCTTTGTCGTGGACGCAAAGCTGACAGGCTGACAGGCTGACAAGCTGACGCAGAGGCCTCCCCGTTCCATCTACCCAGTGGCTCTGGGAGGGACGTAGTGCAAACCCACCCGACAGACAGGACAATGACACTCAGGGTCGACCTTGGGGCACAAAGCCAGGCCACGTGACATGGTGACCTCTTGAGGATTCTAGGCTTTCTGGGCATAATTCTGTTTGCTTGTGGGAACAACTGAAGGAGCTAGAACAGCTTTCGGAGCTCGATTTGGAACCCAAAAAGCTGGTATATGTGACTGGCCCAAAAGCAATTACACAGAGTGCCGTCAAGTGGCTTTCTCATGAACCAGGTCCACACCACCCGATTCTGACAAATATGAAAAGGTGACTCTCTGGGTGCTCTGGGCCCCCCAGGATCGATCTGGCTTCTGTCCTACTCAGCAGAGTCAGAAGGCGGTGGTGGGGAAGACTCTGGGGTTGAATTCAAGGGGATCCGTGAGAGGCTTTGTGACCCCCGCTGAGGTGTAGATAAGACAGGCACGGGTAAGGACCGTTTTCGCCATGGTTCTGCTCTCCTTCAGAGAAGCCACTCTTCTTGATTTACCATCGTTAGCATGTATTATAGGGTGAACAACTCTGTGTATGTAAAGAGCTCGTACAAGTTAAGAAAAATAGGAAGATAGAACTCATTACTTGTCAAGGACATGAAGGGTCACAACCCGAGGGACATACAAGTGATGAGCAAATATCTGAAGAAAGGTAAGCAAGAAAGTAAAATAAAGCCACAAAGCATGCCTTTTTGTCACCCCTATTTTTACCAGTGATTTAAAAGCTGATGTTGCCTTTGCTCTGATTTCTCTGGAGAGCCCACTGACCCCAAGGAAGGAAAGGCATGTGGGTGACCCGAGGCAGGTGGACAGGTGTGTGTGGACGGGGGAACAGAGTGCGGGAAGCCAGGGACACCCAGAGGTCCAGCCTGGGGCACTGAGCTCGAGGTCAGTGGAGACAGTGAGACCAGGCATGGGGGCGAGGGCTGGGGCGGGGGGGCGGCAGAGATACCAGTGTGCAGTCAGACCCCTCAGCGGCTCCCCACCCTGTTGGGAAGGCCTGCACATGTGACTCGCCAAAAGGCAGAACCAGGGGGGTCCCCTTTAACAATGGAGCTTGTGGGGAGCTCCAGGGCTTCCAGAAAGTAGATCTGCACCCCCCAGTGTGGTCAGAGAGGGGACCTATCACCAGAAGAGGACACTAAAGGCCAAGTAGAGGTCCCGGGGGAGAGCCCATAGCACAGGGAGAAGCAGAGAGAAATCCTCCGACATTCACCTCCATGAAAGACTCGATTATTCTCAACAGAAGAGCTCTTTCAAAAGTATTAGAGTTTAGGGGTGCCTGGGGGGCTCAGTCGGCTAAGCATCCGACTCCAGCTCAGGTCATGATCTCACAGTTCCCGAGTTTGAGCTTGGAGCCCAGAGTCTGCTTCGGATTCTGTGTCTTCCTCTCTCTCTGTCCCTCCCCCAATAGCGCTGTTTCTCTCTCTCAAAATAAATAAACTTTAAAAAAATCATTAAAAAATGGTTAGGAAGGTAAATTAAAAAAAAAAAAAGATTAGAGTTTGTGTTTGCAGAGCTACTCGGGAAGATAGAACAAACGTAAAAATCAGGCACCACATAAAGGGGAGAATGAGAGCAACCTTTTAGAAACAAAACCAACTGTTCTACTAAAAATGGGGCGCAAGCCAGCACAGGAATTACGAGAGGAGACATCCAAGCAGGACAGCCTCAGCGGGACCAAAAGGAACTCCTGCTGGACTCCAGAAGTAACACGAAGAACCTGCAGTCCCGGAGGCCGCCAGGAGGTGACCATACCAATGGGAACAGACCCCTGGAGTCAGACTCTCGTTATGCTGGGAGAACGCCAAGGAGAAAGGCAACATTCCAGCAGCTTCCTCAGGAAACAAGCAGATCAAAGGCAAAGGAACCAGAGCCGAGCAGGCGTCCGAATGGTCACTGGACATTCCAGACCCCAGGGAGGTTCAGTCCGAGCTCTGCACCCAGGCAGGAGCCACGCTCATGGTCTGCCGCAGGACTTCCAGACTCACAGAAGCTTCCGGAAGCATCTGGGTTGGCACCTTTCTTGGAAGTCACTTGAAACTGTGCTGCAACATTAGTAGAAAAGCCAAAAAAGAGAAAGCAAGAAACCGAGGCTCTCAGCTGTCCTTGGCCGTGTGCCCAGGTCTGGAGACGGGTGGGGAGGGGCCGGGCCGACGGGTTCCCGGGGTGTAGCTGCGGGCAGGCTCCCGGGACGTGTGCATGGCACACGCAGAAAGCACACCACTCTGCTCCCAACACGAGGAAAGTCTCCCAGGGGAAGGCCAGACCACAGCGGTCAGCTGGGGCGCCATAACAACACACCTGACCCAAGACGTTTACCCCGCGTGTCCTGGAGGCAGACACCCAAGATCCAGGCGTGGCTGGGATGCCCTCCTGAGGCCTCTCCGGGCCCGGCTCCCTCCTGTGTCCTCACGCGGTCGTCCCTCCCTACGCGTCTGTGCCCTGATCTCCTCTTCCTATAAGGACGCCGGTCCTATGGGATCAGGGCCCACCCTAGTGACCTCGTTTTCCCTCAATCCCTGACCCCGTTTCCAAGCACAGTCACGCCCAGAGGTCCTGGGGGCGAGCGCTTCCACATATGGGGCCTGGAGGGACACAGTTCAGCCCCTAACATGTACTGAAACGCTGTCACTAGAAAGAACAGCACAGAACACCATCGCAGCCTGGCCTCATTTTGCACAGCCGCTGGGGTGTGAGAGAAGAGAGCCCATCTGGCCACCAAACACACTCGAGGAATTTGGGTTTTCAGGCGCAGTTGGTGAGGGCGGGTGTTTGGCTCTCTCTCCTGTGATCTCCGCCAGCCTGTGCAGGGATCTTGTAGATCTGACCGCCCCCTGGTCACCCCGCTCCCCGCGGCCCACGGTTTCTAGTAACAGCGTGGCTCCCCCGCGGACAGGGATGCCAAGCCCCCCACACAGGCCCCCCACACAGGCCCCAGAGCGTGTCAGAGGGAGGCCGCACCCCGGACAGCTCTGCTCTGCCCCCCAGGGGAGCCCAGCGACCCACGGATTCAGCAGCCACTGGAAATCCCACCCTGTTCTCTTCTTGTCAGAGATTCACGCATCTCGCGTTTAGGCTTCTCTTATTCTCCGGCTCCCGTTTTGTATCTTTTCTGTCGCAGGAACAGAGAGGGCTTTCAAGTACGAATTTGCCTTGCTGTGCTGATCTACAAGCATTTGCTTACTGGTTTTCAAATGTCATAATCAATTAGGAATAAGACACAGAGCACTCAACTCAGATACAGAAAAGACTGGGATGTTACCAATCGAGACCCCACGAAGATGACGACACAGCTGAGGTCAGTCCAGAGGCGCCGGCTGAGGTGAGCGGCTGAGATTGGATGGCTGATGTGACTCTGAACTGCACTGATTCAGGGGCACCTGGGGGGGCTCGGTTGGTTGAGCGTCCAACTTCGGCTCAGGTCATGATCTCGCGGTTCATGGGTTCAAGCCCCGTGTCGGGCTCTGTGCTAATGGCTTAGAGCCTGGAGCCTGCTTCGGATTCTGTGTCTCCCTCTCTCTCTCTGCCCCTTCTCCGCTCATATTCTGTCTCTCTCTCAAAAATAAAAAGTTAAAAAAATTTTAAGTAATAAAATAAAATACAAATAAATCAATAAAGCGCACTGATTCTATCAGCCATTGGGAGCAGCAAGCAGGGAGAAGAGGAGGCGGATGTGAGAGGTCCGGGTCCGGTCTTTACGTCAGCATCACGTGTCATGGCAACTACGGTGACGAACTGGTGGACAGAAGGGAAAAGAACCAAAACAACCCGGTCAGTGGTCTCCACAGAGCCAGGTCCTCACGTTCATGGTGACCTTCCTGCAATTCGTTTTCCTGCCATGTCCATTCCTCACTAGGTGAAGCACAGGTGCACACTCACGTGCACATGCTCACACACACTCACACTCAGGACTCACACTCACATGCTCTAACACACGTGCACACACTCGCACACACCCACGTACACGTGCATGTGCGCACACTCACTCGAGCATGTTGTCACACACATGCACACATTCATATGCACACTTGTGCACACAAGCACATACTTGAACATGCGTGCATACTCACATGTGCATGTTCACACACATGCACACACATGCACACACATTCACACGCACACACTCATGCACACATGCACATGCTCATACATGTGTGCACACTCACACACTCACGTGTGCATGCTTGCTCATGCATCCACACACTCACTCCCAGGAGCTCACACTCACATGTATGTGTTTTCACACACAGGCATGCACATGTGCTGACTTCAACATGGATGATTACAATGTGAGTCCCTCCACGCCTGTTTGGGGGAGTTACCTGGTATTTCCTTGGTGGGAAGCAAGTGTGCTATGGAAAAGGGCTTTGCCATGATTATAAGCTCTGATAGGTAACCCTCCTTCTGGGAATCTATTCAAGGAGAGAGTGAAACCAAGGGAAAATGGTTCTGTAGGAGGAAGTTCTCACAAGTGTGAGTTGTAGGAATAAAACTCAAAACAATGTAAATGCCCATCAACAGATGGGTGTGCAAAGGCACTGCGGCAGGCCTGTTACATGCACTGGGCAGTTGATAAAGTTATGCTTTAGAGCAGGCTTTGATATGTGAAAATTCTACATGTTACATTACATTTTTAAAAAGCAGGAAACACACAAAACTGGTAACTATGGTTACCACTGGGGAGAAGTACTATTAACAATTTAAATGTTATTCCTTAGATTTTTTCCCCTTTATTTTCTAATCCTATAATCAGAAGAATGAGTGCATTGCCTTTTTCTAAATGTACATTCTGCCCTGTGGCTCACCCAGACCTACCCCCGAGAGCTACGCTGGGGCCGTGGGTGCGGGACGGCTCCCCACGTCCACTGCCAGGTCCTGCTGCGTGCGGACACGCCCCTTGTCACCCTGGCTCTGAATCTGTACACGAACCATCACTGTTGCATTTGGCTTAGGACTGACATTAACAGTCACTAAGTAAGAAACCAGTAGTGTGGCCCTTACCCTCCTGAGGTCAGTAATCTCTTCCAACTCGTCTTTGCAGCTCCCGCCCAGTCCTGCAAAATCCCCTGGATACTAATGAAGCTCTATATGCTTTCACGCACTTTGATTTGATCTAAATACGTTCAGTGTTTGTCATCAACCAAGAAAAAGCTGCTCTCTGAGCTCTGTAGGACTGAGTTCCTGAGACATCTCTGCTGGTGACAAGTCTGATGGTGGGAGGGAAATATCTCATCACGGCTTGCAGGGCGGCCGGCTTCAACCACACACACGCAAACACACACACACACACACCCAGGCGTCCCCCTGGATGGCCAGCAGAGAGGGCGGGGAGCAGAGGCAACTGTCCTGTCCGGTTAATCTAATCTTACTGGGATGTGTTGGGGGAATGCCCCGTGGAAGGGAGCAGGAGGAAGCAGGGACACCGGCCAGCCTGGGGAACAGGGGAGGGATGGGGGCTGGCTGGAGGCATGACAGAGCTTGGGCACAGCGCTCAAGGACGCTGCAAGGACTCACTGAAGCTCCGTCCCAGTGTCCTGGGGAGGGGGGTGATGCTGGAATCCATCCCGCAGCCGGGTGGGCAGCAAGGGAGGGATGTGATGAGAACCCCCTAGGCCTTCCTGCCGTGACGTGGAAGATTCTAGAACAGTCTGCATCTGAGTGGGTGGCGAGGGATGTGATGAGGACCCCTTAGACCTTCCTGCTATGGTGTGGAAGATTCTAGAACACAAACTGTGAGGGCAGAGATGCCTGTGGGTTTCACCAACACATGCCCATAGAATGAGATATAGTAGACACACAATAAAGGTTTGTTGAATGCATAAGAAACAAACAATTGGAACAAAAGAGTTGCCACCCCTTTTGGTGACACGGAGTGAGTGTCATCTTCCCCTGAGGCCCCCGAGGCCCATCCACTGGCTGCTGCAGCTCCAGGCATGGGCTGCGGGAGGAGGGGCCCCACCGGCCTGGAGCTTGGGGTCTGGCGGGGAGCAGGGCCACCACCTGCCGGCAGGACCAGGGCCAGCTCGTGGGGGAACATGGCTCTCCTCTCTGCGACACGGCTCTCTGAGAGCTTGATGAGAAAGTCGTGGCCTCTGGCCTTAGATGTCATTGAAGGTCTGCTGTCTGGGGGACAATCCGGCCTTCAAGGAGGAGTCGGGAGTAGGTCACACGGGACTCTGGGATTAGGGGTCGGGGGATGGGAGTGCATAGGGGGTGAGACACAGTCCCCTACTTTGTAAGGGACACAGAGTCAGTCCCGCCGTGGGCTTTGAGCAGGCTCCCAGACCTTCCGCCAGGTGGACAGCTCAGCTGCTGACACCCGGCCCAGCCCCAGCGCCCCCTGTCCCATGCAGCCTGTACATGAAGAGTGTTTTCATGTTTCTAGAAGGTTGAAGGGAATCCAGACAGAAGGCGGTTTCACCGCACGTGAAAGTTACACGGGATTCAGATTCAGGGAACACGAACCAAGTTTCGTTGGCACGGACTCACTCGGGGCCTTGGCGTCCTCTTGGCTTCCGGCCGCGCAGCAGAGCTGTGAGCTGTGACAGAAGCCGTGTGGCTCCCGGAGCCTGGGATGCAGGCTCTCGACCCTTTTCGGGGGAGCGTGCGGACCGTGCCCATGGGGGGCAGCGGGGGCACACTGTCCGCTCCTGCAGGAGCTCTGTCCTAAGAACGGGCTGTGGGGGCGGCCAGGGGGTCAACCGTGTCCACTGGGACCCCTCGAGGGACTCTGTCACTACAGGAAAGCAGGAAATGACGCTCAGCCCCCTCTGGGGCTCACCCTGAAAGCGTGCATTCGGCGTTCAATAAGTGCTCACATCATTGGACCAATGAACAATCCATGCAGACCGGGTTTTGGGGGCCAGGTCAAGAGGGAGACAAGCCAGGGTGACCAGGTTGAGGAGTAGGTCAGTCATGGAAGCCGGAAGGAGCTTCCCAAGGCAACCGAGGGTGCAGGTAAATGTAGGGGAGGGGAGGCTGTCCGCAGCCCAGGGCAGGTGCAGGGAGGGTATGGCAGGAGGACTCTGAACTGGGAAGGAGTTAGCAGCACCTGGCCTGTGCTGGCTGGGGGGGTGGGGGTGACGGACATGTCCCTGGCGTGTACTGGCCAGGAATGATTTGAGGCCAAACAGGTAAAATCTCCCAAACGGGTAAAATCTTCCAAATGGGAGGAAGCAGATCCCAAGCCCGGGCAGCGTCGGGCGGCCCCCAGCTCAGCACCAGCTCAGCCCCAGCAGGGTCTCCGCAGCTAGCGGTCCTGGGTGCAGCCTCTCCTGTGACCCCAAGCAGCCTGCAGAGATTGGGGGGGGGGGGGGGGGCCGTGGGAAGAACGACTATTTGCAGCAGCCCCCGGGCTTCTCGGTTTAGACGCCTGCCCCGGGCAGCGCCTGAGTCTGGAGTGAGCTCCCGTGCCCCCAACCCCACCCGCTGGGCTCCTGGGGCCTCAGCTTCCCCTGCAGACACAGGGGGCCCCTCAGCAGCCTCCCCTCCACCCCCGTGAGTCAGCCGGGAGCCCTTGGAGGGTCCTGGGAATAGGACACAACCCTGTCCGGTCTCCCAGGCGCCGCAGCCAGACAGCCAGGAGGCCTCAGGTCAAGTCCATGTGTCCAGCACATGGCTGGTCTGTCAGTGACCTGCCCGGGAGGCCCGTGAAAGTCAGGTGTCTCGGTGCTGCTGTTTGTGCCCCAAGATTTTATCTTTGTGCCATTGAATTTCTCCGTTCAGCTGCTCTGACAGCAACGGAGAGGAAAAGCAGCTGGTTCCAATTGTCAGAATCTGGTCTTCGTGTCGTTACCTCTCTTTCCTGTTTCTTCAGGGATACGAGACAGGATATTTACCGCCGACACTAAATTATAGTAAAACCCCAGCTGTGCGCACAGTATCGATGGCCCGATTCCGCTGTGTAAGTGACGCTGACGGTCACTCGTATTTTTTCGGCTGGCTGAGGCAATTCTCTCCTCATTACTGTGATGAGGGGGTTTTTTTTATTATTATTCCGAATGACAGCACAGAAATGGGGATGTTTATTTGAATGAGATGCAGGTTGGCTTTCCAGAATTTATTTAGAATGTTTCATAATGCATTTTAAACTCAGATTTGAGAAGTAATGTCTATGCCAGCAACTACCCTGCAGAGGCACCAAAATTGGCTATTGGCCTGAGAGGAAAAAACACGTGTAACTTTATCATAGGGAAAAACGCAGATGATAAAACTGTCATTCTTTTTCAGAAAGCAGCACACGTAAAGGTTTTTAAAATAAAAGGCGATACTTTTGTGGTGAATCTCCAAATGCACGGGAAAACGACAAAGGAGCGTTCGTTACTTGTAACCCGCCAGCCAGAGAGGAGAGAGCTAACCCTGGTGCATTTCCCCCCCGTCTTTATTCTACAAGATAAACCCCCCCCTACTAGCTGTGCAATGTCACTCTGGTAACGCCTCCAGAGTCAAAGATTGATCCCCAGTAATGTATTAAAAATAATTCCCTTTTGGGGCATCTGGGCAGCTCAGTCAGTTAAGCATCCGACTCTTGATCTGGGCTCAAGTCATGATTCACGGTTCATGGGTTCGAGCCCCTCGTCAGGCTCTATGCTGACAGCTCAGAGCCTGGAAGCTGCTTCAGATTCTGTGTCTCTGTCTCTCTCTCTGCCCCTCCCCACTCGCATTCTGTCTCTGTCTTAAAAATAAACATTAAAAATAATTTTTGTAGGGGCGCCTGGGTGGCGCAGTCGGTTAAGCGTCTGACTTCAGCCAGGTCACGATCTCGCGGTCCGTGAGTTCGAGCCCCGCGTCGGGCTCTGGGCTGATGGCTCAGAGCCTGGAGCCTGTTTCCGATTCTGTGTCTCCTTCTCTTTCTGCCCCTCCCCCGTTCATGCTCTGTCTCTCTCTGTCCCAAAAATAAATAAAAACGTTGAAAAAAAAAATTTTTTTTAAATAATAATAATAATTTTTGTAAACCTGCAAGCTCTCCTGTTTTTTATAAGGCACAGCATTCCGTCAGCCACCGAAGGGTCACGCTGTTACAATAAACCAGTCCCTTCCTCGTCAACCCCACCCTCCTCTCAAACGCTTGCTGTCTTGTTATTGGCAAAAGCTAAGCATCCGTCTGGACCCCCCCCCACCTCTGGTGCCCCCATCTCATCGGTCAGCAAACCCCTGAGACAGGACTGGCCACATAACTTGCAGGGCCCAGTGCAAAGCAAAAACGTGGGCCCCCATCATCCACAGCTCCAAGAACCTGAAGATGGCCGTGGGAACTCATCACGCCAAGCCGCTACCTTCCAAACGGACCCAGAGGCTGACGCCTCGCCCACATTACAGCCACCCCCCCGCGGCAGGGCAGCCGGGAGCCAGGGCTTCCGTCCCCACTGGTCAAGGGAGGCCCGCGGGTGCTGGCTCCTGCCCAGGCGTGAGCTCTGCTGGGTTCCTCCCTGGGTTGTCCGCTGCTCCAATAGTCAGGGGGAGGAGTTGGTGCAAAGGGTGTGAGGCCACAGAGGGATCACCATAGCCCAAGGAAAAGGTGGGATCTAACTCTATTCTCGCCCACTGCTCACCGTCTGCCTCCTCCAGCACAATGTCAGCGCAGGGGGATGCCCAGACGGGGACACATCTGCTGAATGAATGATCAAGTGAATCCTTCCATCAACCAACCGCGGTGTTGCTCCCGAATGTGCAGGGTGGGGCTCTTTGCCTCCTGGGCTGCAGAGGGTCCCTAGGGAGATGGTCTGGCCCAGAGGCGGTCCCCGGGAATGGTGCAAGAGCCGGGGTCCACACAGAGAAACTCAGGCGGTGACCCCAGACTGGAAAGAGGCCTCTGACCTGGCTGTGTCCGGGGCCCAGCAAGCACGCATGGCACCTAGGGGAGCAGGGAGAACAGGACGGCCACCCCCACCCGCCACAGAGCCTCTTCCTGGCGCCCGGAGCCGCTTCCCAGATCCGCTCACAACTGCTGTGCCTCAGAATTTAACATAAGGCTTGTTCGTGTGCTGAGGATGGTGTCGCAGGAGGGAGGGCGGAAACGCCACGAGAGTCCCTGACGGATTAAAACGACACACCCGATAAAGCGTTCGGATCCAAAATCTATAAAGAACTTACCAAACTCAACACCCAAAAAATGAATAATCCAGTTAAAACACGGGCAGAAGACATGAATAGACATTTCTCCAGAGAAGACGTCCAGATGGTGAACAGACACATGAAAAGATGCTCAACGTCACTCATCATCAGGGAATGCAAATCAAAACCACAATGAGACACCACCTCACACCCGCCAGAACGGCTAAAATCAACACAAGAAGCAACAGGTGCCGGCGAGGATGCGGAGAGAGGGGGCCCTCCCGCACTGCCGGTAGGGATACAGACTGGGGCAGCTGCTCTGGGCAACAGGGAGGAGGGTCCTCAAAAACTAAAAACAGAACTACCCTACAACCCAGTCATCACACTACTGGGTATTTACCCCCAAATGCAAAAACACGAGCTCACAGGGATATGTGCACCCCGAGGTTTATAGCAGCAGCATCTACAGCAGCCAAACTACGGAGGCAGCCCAAGTGCCCACCCATAGATGAAGGAATAAAGATGCGGTATGATATACAGACACGATGGAATACTACTCAACCACAAACAAGAATGAAATCTTGCCGTTTGCGAGGACACGGATGGAACTAGAGTGTACTATCCTAAGTGAGAGAAGTCGGAGAAGGAAAAATACCATATGATTTCACTCATACGTGGAATTTAAGAAACAAGCAAAGGGAAAAAAACGAAACAGAGAGGCAACCCAAGAAACAGACTCTTTTTGTAATTTTTTTTAATGTTTATTTAGTTCTGAGAGGGAGAGAAACAGTATGAGCAGGGGAGAGGCAGAGAGAGAGGGAGACACAGAATCCGAAGCAGGCTCCCGGCTCTGAGCTGTGAGTACAGAGCCCGATGCGGGGCTCAAACTCACGGACTGTGAGATCATGACCTGAGCTGAAGTCGGACGCCTAACCGACTGAGCCACCCAGGTGCCCCGAGATGTTTCATTTTCCATGACATAAACTTCTGTTGACCCCGTGAATGGGATGAAAAAACTGAAACGATTTTTATCAACTCATCTTCTATTTGAAGGCTCTAATGGCTCCCACAAAAACTGGCATTATCCAACTGGTTTTAGGGTCCTGTTTTTGAAAACAGAGGCCACGGAGCCACAGATACGGCTTTGCTTTGGGTTCATGCACGAAATCCAGAAATGAAAGTGAAAAAGTTAAGGTGCAACGATGGCCATTCGATCTGAAGAGTCACACTTCTCAAAGAGCCTTCCAGCTGCAGCCCCTGACGTTGTACGGCCGAATCCCTCACCTTTGCTCCTTGTGTTCTTACATAACCACGGACTCGTGAAGCACAAGTGGATGGTTTCTTGGCGGACTTTGCCCCTGGAGATTGGCAGTCTGTGCTGCGCACCCGAGGCCATGACGCCCGTCTGTGGACTTCATCCTGTGTCCGGCACACCCCACAACGGGGGCCTGTGGGCTACCCCAGCATGTTGTAATGCACTTACTTACGATAAAACAATTAGAAACGAACCCCCAGTATGAGTAACAAGTCATGTGGGACTCCAGGACAACAGGAGCGCTGGGAAATTGGAACACACCATCACTCCACTTACGTGCTTTGGCGTTCCTTGGAAGACGTGGTGGGGGCATCGGCTCGCGCTTCACCGTCCCCTCCCTTCCCCCCGCGGCTCTCTCTCTCTGCCACCCGCTTCTAGGGCTGCCTCAAGTAACTTGATACGCTGCATCCCCAGAGTCACGGACCTGGTCATTCTTTCCTGGGCGCTGTTGGTCCTGAGACAGCTTCACGCCATTTCCTCCAGGCTTGTAAGGACAGTGTCGGTGTTAACAAGAGAGTAAAGTGACCCGCTCTGTGCTTTCCAGCGCCTGGCCTTTGGCGGCACGGCTTGCTTCTGTCAGAACAGGTTGCACCCACGACCTGAGCCTGTTCCATAATTGATGGCATTTGCCACTGCCCCGAACGCGGCCGCCGCAGCCCGTGCTCGGTCGGAGCTCGTGGGGCCGGAGCAGCCCATACGTGTGAGTCCACGCCGCCCACACACTTGCGCTCTGAAACACTCTGGTCCCCCAGCGGCAGATGTCACCTTACTCAGAGGGAACCTCCACTTCTGAGAGGCTTTTAAGAGAAGACATACATTTTTAATGGGCCATGAATGCTTCCTGAGCCCGTGACCTCGCCTGCGAGCTGCACTTTCCGCACCCATTAAAATTCACGTGCGAATTACTTGGGGGGTTCCAGTTCAGCATCCACAAGTACCCAGGGAGACAGCCGTTCCGCGTGTGCGGTAGGAGGGGACTGCCAAGTGACCGTCAGACCGACAGGTCTCACACGGTGCTGCTCCTTCGTTCTGCGGGGGCGCCACTGGTCGGCGTGAACTTGGCCAAGTTCGGACCCAACAGGCTTCGGGAAGTACAGACACAAGTACTCGGTGATTCTCTGGCTTTAGGGGGTCAGGCTGGGAGGCATCCAAGCCCCATTCTAACAGCCGAGCGTCACTGTAAGAGGGGTGCTGACCGGCTCCAGGAGCCCACACCCCCCGACACGCCGCACAAACCCCAGCCTTGCCTAAGTGTGCTCGTCAGGACAGACACATCTGAACCATCCACAACTGTTACAGGGGCAATAACTCAAACCCAACCAACCACACTGAACTAACACCATTGAGCCCTCATGTGATAGATGCCGCTGACACCTTCCTGTGCCTTGGGTCACACCCTGACCCTGAAGACTCCCACCACATTCGGGACACAAGGGAGGGAAATGCACCGCCGCAGTGGTGTGGAACATGCGAGCAGGGAGGGGAATGCCCGGGGCAATGGAATCTTCTGGAAAATGGGCCAGCTGCACCTCAAACAAGAGGGCTTTCTGGAGGGTGAAACCAGTGTTTGCAAACTCAGCTACTGGGTACCCTTCTGTGGTTATGAAGGCCCCGGCGAGTGTGGGAAGGAGCAGCGAACAGGGCCCTGGGTCTGAGGTTCAGCGGCATCCAGGCCATGTCCTGGGACAGCAGCCCCTGGGCCAGACTCTGTCTGGGGTTTCGTGGACGGGGCTCTGCACCCAGCTCGGCACCAGGGACACGATACACATCACTTTCCCTCCTTGTTGTCACCAGTCTCGCTGGTGCTGGGTCGCCAACACTCGAAGGGCAGACCCTGAGGGTCTGAGCAGGTACACGTGTCGTGGCCTCTGTGTGGCACCCCTGGACACACACTCCTGACAGCAACACGTGGGCTCGGAGCCTGGGTCGCCATCCAGCGAGGTGCAGATGGCTTGTCCACGGCCACTGGTCTGTGTGGATCCGGAGTCAGAACCGGGGTCACCACACGTGGCATGTCCTACCTTTCCTGCCCCAGAGCCTCTGCCAACTGTGGAGCAAACACCCCAGGGCCCGCTTTGCTGCGAAGGGAGAACCTGCGTAAAAGCCGAGTGTCACCGCACAGATGGAAACTTGAGGGGGACTTAACATTTCCTACACTCTGTCAGTATGAGTGTCCCTGATGTAAGCCTCGCGTCCCGTTGTTCTGGAAGCCCAGTGGCCTTGATTCAACCCTGCAGCACCCCCCCTCTGCACGCTAACCAAACACATCTGAACAAACTGAATTACTAATCATGCAACAGGGTCTCCTGGGGGCTGTCAGTTGAGCATCCGACTCTTGATCTCAGCTCAGGTCACGATCTCACGGTTCATAAGACCAAGTCCTGTATCCGGCTCTGCACTGACAGTGCAGAACCTGCTTTGGATTCTTTCTCTCTCTCTCTCTCTCTCTCTCTCTCTCTGCCTCTCCCCCACTTGTGCTTGCTCTCTCTCTCGATAAATAAACACTATTAAAAAATAATCATGCAGCAATCCTTTTAGTAATTTCAATGTAAAAAATACAAATACCAGAGAGTGAAATGCAGGACCAATTTAAAATGACAGTTATCTCAAAGCGTCCTCCCCTCCCCTGTGAGTAACATCGACCCCGTGAACGCACGGAGGGAGGTCTGCGTCTGCGCAAGTTTCTGGTGACCGGCTACAACAGGGACTACAGGCTTGTGGAAAGTCATGTGATTCTTCTATAAAAACCAAGAGGGGCCCTGGAAGTAGGGATTAAAGAGGAATTAGAGTTCTGATTCTGGTGCAAATGTCTGACTCCACAAAACGCTGGGAGGAATGTAAAAATGACGAGTGAAAGTGGCAAGCCATGTGTCCGCACGGAAGGGGCGTTAAGCGGTAACGCCGGTGACACAGAGGCTGGAAGCGGCCACGGGTCAGGGCCCTTAACCGCCTCAGCCCTTGGTTAAAAACCAGGTGACCTGGTTTATGTTTTCCAGCCTTTGTCGGTGAAAACAGGCCAATTGAAGCAACGTGGGGACCGGCTCCGTGCGTGAGGTCTCTCGGGGCTGCCCCTCCAGGCTGGGTCCTCCTTGCGGGAGTGGAGCCGGACCCTGGCCCTGCCAGGGAGCTGCTGGGGCCTCAGCACCGGGAGGGCTCGCCCAGCCGGCCACAGCAGCTGTGTCCTTCCGCAGCCGAGGAAACTGAGGCACAGACAGGGAGGGGGTACCCGGCGCCCAGTGAGGAGGAGGCCCAGACTGAGGATGGGGGTTCAGTCAGACACATGGAGGTCACGGGCCACAGGGAACCAGGAGCTGGTTTGAGGGAGCTGGTTGGAGGGCAGCAATACTGGCCTTCGGGGGCAGGACAGTTCACGGGCCACAGGGAATGCCGAGAGAGGAGAGGGGCGCGGGCAGGGCCAGGCTGGGGGGCTGCGGTGACCTCCACACTTGCCTTCATGGAGGCTTTAATCCCCAGATCACCCGCCATCTGAAGCAGGTGCATCGTGCCCCAGACAGCTTGTGGGCAGAAGGGAACGGAGGGTCACTGGGCGGCGCGTATCCCCAGGGAGGACCCGGCCCTGTGGGGAAGCACCGGCCCCTGTTTCTCCCAGGGGGTCCACGCCGGGAGCAGCTGTCCACGCCGGGAGCTGCTGTCCACGCTGGGAGCTGCTGTCCACAGCAGCTGACACGGCTGCCTTCCTCCTGTCCACCCTAAACAGGAATCCCCGCTGACCCTCAGAGCCCCGGTGGGTCCCGCCAATCACCTGCGCACAGCCATCCCCTCCTGGCCCCCCAGCCGGGCCCCACGGACACAGAGGCTGGAGCAGAGGAGGGAGATGAGTGAGAGGGGCAGCTGAGGCCAGCCCAGTCCTGGACCCCGGATGGGGCGGGGGGACAGGGGGAGGAGGCGGCTGTCTCTGCTTCTGGAAAATGCATTCTCTGCCTACGCAGCAGAATGGCAGGGCCTTCCCTGCTGCTTGGGTTTTCAGATGAAGGTGGAAACTGATTTCTGGGATCCTGGAGGGCCCACGGGACTGCTCAGGGCTTTCTCGCAGCCAGGAAGTAATTGAGACGCTTTTCAATTAGGCCAGCATGTCTGAAACAGTGTGTGCTTTCAGTAAACTGTTCACTGTGGACCCCAGCTTCGGAGAAAGCTTCTCGGCAGACCTGCTCCGTGCTGGTCCCGGCCTCAGCCCTGCAGCTCTGACCCGGGCCCCACTCGGGCGCCCCAGGGGATCCCTCAGGGCGGCTTTCAAAATAAGGGCAGTAATGGCAGTAACAGCTATTGGTTACAAACATCCCCAGGGCAGGGCGAGGCCTGTGGACTCCGCCCCTCGTGCCTGGGGGGCCCCCAGCGAGGGCGGCTGTGTCCCCCACCCCTGAGGATCCCCGCTGCCCGGCTTCTTCCCTCTATGCCCCCCACAGCCTCAGTTGTCCCATCTGTAAAATGGTAACAGTGCTCTTGCCCCGCCCACGAGGGGTGGCCTGGCCCTAGTGTGACTGCGGGGAGTGGGGGGGATGGGGGGGAGTTCCAGGGATCCCCCAGCGCGGCGGGAGGCAGACAGGCCAGGACAGAGACCTGCAGACAGAGGGCCCCACCACAGGTGGGAGGCGCTGGGGGTCTGGACTTAGCCTGTGCTCAGCCAGTCCAGAGGGTCTGTCTGGTTCAGGAGGGGACTTGAATGGCCCCTCTCTGGGTCCCAGCGGACTGATAAATGGGTGCTCCCTTTTGCCCTCACTCCTGTGGACTCTGCTCCCTGAGCCCAGAGGCTGAGGGCACTGGGAAAGTGGAGGAACAGTCCTGTGGTGAGCTGACCTCCTGCCCCAACAGCTTCACCCCCCACTCGGCTAACCACGGCCCCAGAACTCCCCTGAGGGTGTCCCAGGACACCCACCCGGCACACCTAGGTGTCCACCCTAGGGGACAGCAGCCTAGGACCTGCTCTAACTCCCCGCATGGAGACAAAGACGCCCCCACCTCCTGCGTCGGGACCGTGGGACTCGAGGGGTGGGCTTCCCACGGGATCCCTGGGGCCCGGCCTCCACCGCCAGCCTCTGTGACCCTTGGCTGGCCACCCAGCTCCGCAAATATCTATGGGGGCTGCACGTGTCCCACATGGTAGCCACTTTGGGGAAGTGACTGGCCTTCCAGGGCCTTAGGGCACACCCGGGGGCACGCATGTAGTTATGCATCCCTCCCTCTCCCTTCACCCACCCCCTCCCAGCCCACCCTCAGATCTGAGCGCCAAGCCTGAGACACTCTGGGCACCTCCCGGGCCAGCCTCCTCCCCACCCTGGCCGCCGGGGCACTTCACGGTGTACAGAAATTGTGCAAAACACCTGACCCATATTTCTCAAAACCTTAAAGATCATCCAAAACAAGAAAACGTCTGAGACACTTTCATAGCCAAGAAGAGTCGGGGGACATATGGCACCTGAATGTCACATAGTGTCCAGGGAGGAGCCTGGAAGAGAAAGGAGTAAGAGCTAAGGGGACAAAGTGTGGACTTCAGTTAATAATAAGTTTCTATCGGTTGATTAGCTGAACCATTCTAAGATGTGGGCTCTAACATAATGCACATCATACGTAAGATGGTAAGTATAGTTATTTTACATGGTGTAGCCTATATGAGAACCCCCTGCCATCTTTATACCTTTCTATGAATCTAACACTGTTCTAGAATAAAAAGCTTGTTGGGGCACCTGGGTGGTTCAAGTGGTTAAGCGCCAACTTCGGCTCAGGCCATGATCTCACAGTTCATGTGTTCGAGTCCCGTGTCGGACTCTGTGCTGACAGCTCAGAGCCTGGAGCCTGCTTCGGATTCTGTGTTTCCTTCTCTCCCCTGCTCATGTTGTGTCTCTGTCTCCCTCAAAAATAAATAAACATTAAAAAAATTTTTTTAAAAGCTTGATTAAAAATTATTTCCTTTTGTAATAAATGTCTCTAAAAATATAAACTAAGACCATTAAATTAATCAAATCATACTTGTTATTCAATCTTAATGTTCCACGTTTCACTGAATAGAGAGAAATATGAATATTTGCTTATAAAAACAAAATACAGTTACGGATTTGCTCTTTTAACTTACTATTTTTAGTTAATAAATGGAAATAAAATTGCTTTTGGTAAACCCCAAAAGACCCAGTGATTTCCTGTTGATGGAGATTTTATGATCTTGTTTTATAAATGAAAATGGTGCGTCCCTAAGGATTATTTTTATTGGTGGGAATTAAGGTTTTAGCAATTTAAAAAGGTTTAAAAGGGACCCAAATTAATAAGAGCTTTCTGTTTGTATTTATAGTCTCTTTTTTCTACTGTGTATGTGAGGAAACATCTCCGTTAAAACCTCAGGGCATTTTAGTACAATTTGCCATCTGGATAAAAGTGTATTTATTGTGATCTCTTGGGGAATATTAATATCACGTTGCTTAATAACTTTGGGCTCCCTCTTTCTAAAATATTTTGTGTTCAAAATTAGAAAAACACACAAAGTGGTTTAGTTAGCTGATTTTTAATTCCTTCCATTCTCTTAGTTATTGACTAATTCCAGATTCACCCCATTCTTGCTGACAGAGTCAATGATCGTGTTTACAACCAAAGAACTTGGGTTTGTTTTACAAATGGCTTTTCTTTTTTTCAATTCAATTTTAAATTTTATTTTTGAAAAGAGACTTTTAAAATTGAAAACATGAGCAGAAATAAAAGTTTGAATTTGGTCGATAATTGCCTGTCTGAACTTTTCTTTTTTTTTTAGTTTTTTTTAAATATGAAATTTATTGTCAAATTGGTTTCCATACAACACCCAGTGCGCATCACAAATGGCTTGTTAAAATAAATGTAAATAGAAAAGACGGAAAAGTCAGAGCAGAAAAGCCAACTGATTCTTTAAAATATTAATCGTATGCACGTTTTATTTCCAGTTTGAATACCAAGCATTCTGGCCATCTTATTTTTTTTTATTTATTCACTTATTTTTACTTCTTAATTAGAAAAGTAAAACTCGACAGCTTAGCACTCTGAAAACATTGCAGGGGCTTGGCAATGAGAGGTGCAGAGAGGGACAGCCAGGCCAGAGCCTCCAGGGCCTGTCTCCCCTGCGGGAGCAGGTGGGTGCTGGGCAGAGGGAGCCAGAGCTCAGGGAGGAGGAGAGACTCCTGAGCAGAAGGATCCAGAAGAGAGTTAACCAGGGAATCTGGAAATTGCTGCCCGCCATACAGAGAAAGATGGCACGAGGAGGGATCAGACAGCAGGTGGGTCTGGGCCGTGAACAGGCAGCACTCCGAGCGGTCACTGGCCAGGTTGCATAGCCCTCCCCAGGCCAGGATGGACCTCCCGCCCAGGCTCTCCTCCCCCTCCCCTCTCTCTTCTGCTGCCCCCCCATCCTCCCCCCTCCCCCTCCCTTTCCCTCCTCCTCTACTCAGCTGTTCATGCAGAGCCCTTAGGACAGTGCTCCTGGACCCAGCAATCTCACCACTAGGAACTGACCCTGGGGATTCCCAGCACAACAACAGGAGGAAGCTGCACGGGGGAGGATGTTCACAGCATCCTCGGCAGTTCTGAGAGCGCGGGGTCTCAAGAGAAGGCTGATTAAATGATGAAAATGCCGAACAAGCCAAAGCCCTGTGATCTTTAGGGGTGACGATGGGGGGCCCTGTGCTTACTGGCGTAATCACAGTGAGAACAGCAGGTGACCTCACTCTAACGGGAGGGAGGAGGGAGTCTGGCTTTTCCCTGTGTGGCTCTGGACATACACAAGGAGGGCTGCGGCTGCCAGCCGCAAAGATCTGAGTGGATCCCCTGGTGGGGGGATAGCAGCCCTTCTTCCTCTCCCCCTCCCCCTTCCCCTCCTCCACATCCCCCTCCCTCTCCCCTCCCCCATCCCCCTCTTCCTTCCCCTCCCCCTCCTCCTCCCCCTCCCTTTCCTCCTCCTCCTCCCCCTCCCCTTCTCCCTCTCCTCCCGCCCCTCCCCCTCCCCTCCTCCCCTTCCCCTCCTCCTCCCCCTCCCCCCTCCTTCCCCTCCCCCTTCCCATCTTCCCCTCCTCCTGTCCCTCTCCCCCTTCTCCCGTAACCCCTCCTCCCCCTCCTCCCCCTCCCCCTCCTCCTTCTTCTTCACATATTCTACTGTTCTACAGTGAATGCAGATTGCTTTTGTAAAATAAATAGGTGGGGGCAGAAGGGCTTATGAGGACACACACACAGGGGAAGGTGGGGGACAGACGGGAGGCAGAGGTTGATGGGGAGGTGGGCCTGTTGGGTCGGGAGGTGGCGGTGTGTTTATCCACAGGGAAGTTCATGGGCCAGGCCAGACGGATGGAGCTCCAGGAAGAAAAGTCTCTGGTGGGCGGGAGAGGCAGGGTGGGCAGGGCGAGACAACCGAGTCCAAATCTCCAAGTAAACGCAAAACAACTGGTGTCCAGGGCGCCAGGATGTAGAAGCTGCAAGATAAAACATTTTCTTACAGAACTGCCAGATGTGTTCATTCATTCATTCATTCATTCGTTCACTACCGCCAGGTCTTGGTGCAGACACTGCTGATGGGGGCGGGGGGGGCAGGGGGGCGGGCAAATGGCGGTGATTTCTGCTCTCAGGGGGTTGAATGGCTATGGGAAGGGGGGCTTTTCAGAAGCACTGACAATAAAGTGTGGGGTGGCCAGAGGGAGTGTCCCCTGGACATTCAAGCAGGTGGGAGCGAGACAGCCCCTCCCTCTATCTGGGGCTGCTGGCTTCAACGTGAGCAGGACAAAATCCTGCAAGGCTGGCAAGATTTCCCGACACAGAGGCTCTGAACACAGACAGAGAAGTCGATGTGGGCTGTGCCCAGGGGGCTTCCCCGGTGGGTCTGGGGTCCTCATCCTTCGGTGGCCCACTGTCCTTCTCCGTCCTCCGTCTCTTCTCTTCAGGTGCTGAGTTTATTCTCTCAGTTAACCCAACACGGTGGAGCTCCCCATCGCAGACCCCCTCGGGCAGACCCCCTCCACCCTGCCTGCTGGCCGGTCTCCGCCTGGACTTCTTGCTGCCTGGGGATTCACAGTCTTCGTGTTTCTAGACACTTTGGGCCGGTCCTGCTCCGTGCATCTCCCCAGCACCAGGGAGAGCTTATGCCCGATCCGTGGCAGGGGACTGTGCATGTGGCCAAGGTGGAGAGGGCTGCCTGGGCAACGGGGGGCGGCTTTGCTGGGCTGTGGGCAAGTTTGCTGCTCCCGACGCCGCGCCCACTGTCCCTTGAGTCCCGGGGCCTGGACGGTGCATCGTGGGGGACCAATCCCAGTCTGCACATGGGTCCATCTTCCTTGGTCCTTCCGTCACCCACCCCGAGGGAGGAGTTTCTGTCCACCGGGCCAGAACCGGGCTCCCGATCTAGCCACGTTCGACCCTGTCGTCAAAGCAGGAAGGCTGCTGTGCATTTGTGAACTCTGTCCCTGTCTCTCTGCATCGTGTGCACTCTCATCGTGGTCTCTGGAGGGAGACAGCAGACCCTGTGGCCCACGTGGCCTAAGTGACTTCATGGGTCACTTTTTTGGGCCTGTCCATCATCTATTTAGGGTACCGTCCCTCCTCCTCCCCAACATGTGGTCCAGTTGCCAATGTCGGGCCAGGGTCGGGAACGCACCTTGGGTCTGGCCACCGCATCCCTCGGTCGCAGTGATCAGCTGGGGGACAAAATGTGACCCAAACCAGGGCCATCACCACCAACCCCAGGATGCTGCTGAGGGTCCTGGACACTGTGGTCCTCTCCCTCCAGATCCGGCCAAGCTGAGGACCAAGGCAGCCAGAGGCCGACAGAGGTGACTTTGTCCTCTCCATACCACACCCAGCAACCTGGGGGTGAGGCGTGATAGGCACCAGCAGGGGCTCTGCAGCCCCTCTGTCCTAAGCTCCCCGCCAGGGCTCTTCTCTCCCCCGACCTGCTATAAACCCACCATCTTGCAGCGCTCTAAAGGTTAAATCGCGGCTTTTTGGAAACAGCTTCGGTCCACAAGTGCTGTTTTAATGTTCTTCAAGTGAAAAAGAACCACGGAGAGAAAAGCTTTCTATCTGCTTCTGTGTCTCAGTTCAGTGGCCCACACCCACCGCGTTCTGATGCTCAGATACAATCTGTCCTCACGCCTGGGGGGAAGGGGGTGGTCAGGGGCCACAGCCACGTGTCCACCGCTGGGCTGGGCCAGTCCTCCCCCCGGGGACCGGGCGGGCCACACACACACCCAGCCTCAAGTTGGTGATGACATTGCCTGGTCCTAACTTACACGCAGCCTCTGGTTGAAAGTTTCCTGCCACCCTCCCCAACTGGAGCTTCTGTCCCCGACCTTCTCCAGCTCCTGACTCCTTTCCCAATGCCTCTGTGGTCAGGGGTGACATGACGGGGGGCAGGGGGCTTCCTGCACCTGCGCGTGGTCCAGGCTGGGCCCGAGGAAGCGTTGCCCCTGCACCCAGAGGCTCACCCCTTGGGGTCCTGTCACCCCTTGGGGCAGGGTCTACAGGGACCCTTCTCCTGGTTTTTAAAATATTCTAAATAATTTATTCACAGCTCCTATAAATCCTGAAACCTGTGCCAGCCCCAGTCCACGGGGTGACCCCACTCTGCACAGCTCCCCGCTGTGCCCTCCTGTGCGGCGACACTTCCAGGCCGCCATGGTGGGAAGAAGCCGTCGGGCTCACGGACCTGGCCTGCCTCTGACCCCAACCCCCGGCCTCTTCTCGAAAGGCCTCCCCGGCCCCTCCAGGCGGGGGCACCCCCGGACTGGGCGGCCTGGCTCCCTAGCGAGGTCTTCCTTACAGGGGGTCCTTCTGTGACAGCAGGGCACAAGGTGGATTTCTCCATCTTTGCTTTTCTGCTTCACACACCGAGAGCAAATCTTTCAGCTTGGACACTCTCCACGAGAGGGGTTGATTCCTTTCACAAGCTTCTTTCATAAATCCAAGCATTTTGTCAAAGATGTATCAGCTCTTATTTCCATGGACAGCTTTTCCAACGTCCCGTCTACATCTTATTTTAAGGCACCGTGTCCTTTGCTCCCTCTGAACAGAACTCCCCAGAGGCTGAAGGCTCCCTGAGTGACAGGCCACCGGGCCACCGGGCCGTGGTCGGTCCCAGGCCAGAGGACTGCGGGCCACGTGCCCTCCAGCATGTCCGCACAGCGGCCTGAGTGGCTCCAAGCACACTGTTTCCAATTTCTGTGTAATCATCCCATTGAATGAACACTGTATGACTCATTCAATCAATATCGTATCGTTGGCCAGGATCAATGAAAACTCCATCATTTGGTCATCTGGAATATTTCATTATCATAAACAGCCCTCCGATTAAAGTCTTCATATATACACTTTTAAACACAATTGCACCCGGGGGACACATTTCCAGAATCTCGGGAGGCGCTCTACAAAGACTTTTGAAATTTATCTGATACAACTTTGAGATCAAATTGCCTTCATGAATTTTGTATCAGTTTCTACTCCTCAGAGAGTGTGTCGGATGCTTCCTCACTGGGATTATCCACGCTTTTAATCCTTTCCAATTCAACAGTGGGGGAAAAAATAGCATCTCGTTATTATAATTGGTGATGTTTTGGGCTTACAACTGAAGGTCAAACATATGGTGGTGACTATCTTCTGAAGTCAACCGTTGAATATGTCCTCGTTCTGGAGTATTTCACTTGATTACCTAGAGGATTTTTAACAAGCTAATAGAAAATATTCATGTCCCGGAACCAGCCTCAGCAAGAAAGCAGCTCTCCGGGTAAGTGCTGCTCTGGACCGGTCATTAGGTGACTCCCTCCAGCTCGGTGTTTCGCCAAAAGCACGGTTACTAAGATAAATCGTCCAGGCAGAAAATGAGGGCGCTGGAGTGACCCCCACAGCAATCAGTGAGTGAGGAATCAGTCACTAACACAAGAACAGCGTCTGACAAGTATGCCACATGTTAACGCTCTGACAACCTTGCTGCAGGAAACCAGGTGCTGCTGAAAGTTGACGAGTTTATTTACCCGATTGCTCCGACTTTGCGGTCCTGCGAGTAATTTCACAGATCGCTAACTTCAATGCCGCAATCTCTAAACAGGATGAAGTTGCTACATTCTTCCAATTAATTAACCAACAGATTTAATTTCACACTGCAGAGCTTAGGAATGTCTGTTGTTTACTGAAGTTACCAGTGCAAATAATGGAACTGAATATTTACAGAACCAACATCTGGTATCGTCAATGAAGTCTCCGCAAAATGTTAATAAATCCAACTCAGCGTGGGAAACCATGTGCCGGGGGCCTTGGCCACGAGCAGCCCGGTCCAGACAGCCCGGGGACATGCGTGCCCCGACCTCCAGGGAGCCGATTCCACAGGGGGACCCTCTCACAGACTACCAGGAGAAGGTCGGCTATGTTCTTTCACACTGCAAGGGATTCGTTTACTGAATAATCAGCCATATGACAAACACCGCACTTAACAGACTTCACCCACAACCTTGCCCTGTGTTCCTTCCTTCCAGCCTGACCCCTGGGTGGGCGCACGTGCGACGCGTGTTCAAGTAGCGTGTATTCACGAGACTGCAGCCTACACGAGACTGTGTTTGTCGCCTGCCTCTTGGTGTTAGAGCTTGCTTCCCGGGCGTTGGCGACCACGCGGATGCACGCGTCCCCCTCACCGTTCTGCACAGTTAGCACTCGACCCGGTTCCTGGTGTTGATGCTGATCCGTCGGGAAGCCTGGGGTTGTTTCACAGTTTGGTGTGATTTTCTTAGAACGAACTCCCAGCAGCCAGAACAGCCAAGCAGAGGGGGGATTAACGTCTTAGTGCCTTGGGCTTCTCAACACCATATTCTGGCCCAGCTCGATCCCTTGTCTGCAGCGTCTCCCATGTCTTTGGCATCAAATGCATCCAAGAGAAACAGGCTGTTTGCTGAGCGGGCTCGGCCCTGCCCTCTCACTGCCCCGGTCCCTGCTAGGTTCCTGTTTTGCCGTGGGGCCTGTGTTGCCCTCCAAGCGTGGGAAATGCTGAGTTCACTCGCTTTCTGAGATCGGCCCACGGTCTGGAGGAGGTCAGTTCTCCAGAAGGCTATATTCCAAGGGCGCCCCTGCCCTGCCGGACTGTGAGGAGCCAACCAGCAGTGTGGACCTCTGCCCCCCTGAGGGCTCGGAGATCATGCCTGGTCTTAGCTGGCATTCCTCACCACCCCCTGGCCTGCCCTCCTGGTGCCCAGCCCCAGCCCTGTGTCCTCTGTGGCCCCACGTCCCCAGAGGGTAGCCCTTCTGTCTCCGGCGAGGAGGGGTAGAGGAGGGAGCGGGGGTCCGTCCGGTCCGTGATCGCCCTGTGGCCAGCGTTGTGCCCCCCCCCCGTTCTCTGTCCCCTCTGAGGACACCTGCGTGTGTGCCCTGCCCTGCCCTTTGCAAGGAGGGGAGCCGAGGCGTGTCACCTGTAACCTGGCCACCAGCTCCAACCTGAGAGGCTTCTCCACCAAAGCACTAGTGTCCTGCCAGGCGCACAGGCTCCACTGGATGGGGGGAGGGGGGGCTCCAGCCTGAGTCTGTCTCTGTCCGGATCGTGACCCCTGCGTGTCCTTCCTCTGAGCCGAGCCCCGGGCTTCCTTCTGTCCTGTCTCACCAGAGGGGACTTGAGGGGCTTGCCCCCACCATCCTACAAAGTCATGGGCAAGAAGCTCTGTGGGGTGTCTTGGGGGAGGGCAGGTCAGCCTCCCATGGCACAGAGGTCGATGCCCGGGGAGGCGGGGGAGAGGATGCACGGGGACCTTGGAAGGAAACCGCTGATCCCAGGATGGAGGGGCTGCTTTTCGGGATCTTTGCGTAAAGCCGGCGTCATCTGGGGCAGGAAGAACCTGCCGTCTGCCGTGCAGGTGGAGGCAGACCTTTCCCTCTGCCAGGGCCCTCCTTGGACAGGGGTCCCCTCCTCTGGGCAGGGCAAGCCCGGGCTGGGGGCGGCGGGGGGAGGCTCTCAGTGATCACTGGATTTCTGGGACCAGGTCAGGTGCTGGGGCCAGGGGCCTCTAGAGAAGGGGCCCCGAGGCAGCGAGTGCCACAGGGGTGCCCCCTGGTGGCCAAGGCCAGAACTGCGTTGTTCGGAGCAAAGCAGGGGCCCAGGACCCAGACAACGGACTCCTGGTGTTCCTGAGGGTGAGGGCGGGACACTCCTCTAGCCGGTCTCGCTTAGGTCACCAGGTGAGGCTCCTGCTAAGGGACTCTCTGGGAGACGAGGGCCTCTCTGGGCTCCAGAAGCATCTGCACTGGGCGGCCGGCGTGCTCCTGGCCCCGGGGAAGTGGGACAGAGGGTTGTGCGTGTGTGTTCTGTACACAGAGGGCGGAAGCCATCCCCTCACCGGCTGCCAGGACTCAAGGAGGAACAGGCCCCTGGTTGGGGGGGGGGGGGGTGCCTGGAGCCTCCAGTTTGAAGGGCCCGCCCTCCCAGTGCCCTTCCTTTGCCCTTCCTCCCTTCTTTTTTTTAAGTTTATTTGTTTATTTTGAGAGAGCAAGCAGGGAAGGGGCAGAGAGAGAGGGAGAGAGAGGATCCAAGCAGGGTCCTCGCTGTCAGCACAGAGCCGGACCCGGGGCTGGATCCCACGAACCCCGAGATCATGACCTGAGCCGATATCAAGAGTTGGACGCTCAACCGACTGAACCCCCAGACGCCCCTAAACGTATGTGCATTTAAAACATTCCCCTCCCAGGGCGCCTGGGTGGCTCAGTCGGTTAAGCGTCCGACTTCGGCTCAGGTCACGATCTCACAGTCCGTGAGTTCGAGCCCCGTGTCGGGCTCTGGGCTGATGGCTCAGAGCCTGGAGCCTGCTTCTGATTCTGTGTCTCCCTCTCTCTCTGCCCCTCCTTCATTCATGCTCTGTCTCTCTCTGTCTCAAAAATAAATAAACATTAAAAAAAAATTTTTTTTTTTAAATAAATAAAACGTTCCCCTCCCGTAACCCTCTTGTGTCATCCACTCTGCCCCACACGGAGACACACTGGTCACACAGCCACCAAGATAAGCCACATGAGTTCCCTTGCTTCTTAGTCCTGCCACCCACCAGTCTGCAGCAGCACCTCTGTCCTTGGTCTGCACGACTTCTCAATGCCCAACCCACAGGGATGCCTCCCCTTTCCGGATGGGCGATGCCCCCTGTGGTTTCAGTTCGCATCGCCTCCACCCCGCTAATCCTCGTCAGGAAACCGTATCCTCTGCCCATTTCGTGACAGGATCGCTTATTTCCTTGCTGTGAACTTGTACGCTTTGATCCATTCCGGAGACTAGCCCTCTTCGGAACATACGGTTTGCAAATATTTTCTGCCAGCCTGTCATCATTTTCTCCGGTTTACATGGTCCTTCCCAGAGCTCGAGGTTTTAATTCCGATGAGGTCCAATGTATCAACATTTTATGGACTGTGCTTTCAGGGTCAAGTCTAAGCACGCTGCTTGGCCCTAGTCCTCAAGATTTTCTTTTTTTTTTTCCCCAAAAAAGTTGTTGTTTTACCCTTTACACTTAAGTCCAGGGCCGATTTAGGGTTCATCTTATGGTGTAAAATGTAGGTCAGGTTCGTCTTATATGTGTGTCCATGGACGGTTCCAGACCCGTTTGTTGCTAAGACAGATCTTCTTCCAGGGCGCCTGGGTGGCTCAGTCGGTTAATCATCTGACTTCAGCTAGGTCATGATCTCCTGGTTTGTGAGTTCAAGCCCCGCGTCAGGCTCTGTGCTGACAGTTCAGAGCCCGGAACCTGCTTTGGATTCTGTGTCTCCCTCTCTCTCTGCCCCTCCCTCTCTCATGCTCTGTCTGTCTCTCTCTCTCTCTCTCTCTCTCTCTCTCTGAAAAATGAATAAACGTTAAAAAAATTTTTTTAAATAAAAAAAATTTTAAAAAAAGACAGATCTTCTTCCACTGAGAGGTTTTTGCACATTTGTTAAGAGTCAGCTGGGCTCGTTTGTGTGGGTCTATGTCTGGCTTCTCTATTTTGTTCACCGACCTGTGCCCGTCACCCCCCAATACCACACTGTCTGGATTACAGCGGGTATATGTACTCAGGGTTCGTTAAGGCTTACGTGTCCTCCTGTGTACACATGAGACGCTCCCCAGGATCCCTGGGCGGAGGAAGGAGCCTCGGTCCCGCCTCGACGGAGGGGCTTCCCAGCCCAGTGCCACCCGGACCAGGACTCTTCTCACCCAGCTGCTCAGTGGTCCCCGGAGTCTGGGGCCCATTGGCCATTTGTTGCTGAGTGGGGTCCCCGGTCAGGCCCCGTGTCCTGCTTTGATGGGAAAGCTCCCTGAGGGTCTGAGGGAGGCGTGTGCCACCTGAGACACCTTCCGCTGCCAGCCTCAGGGCTGGGGCCACCTTCCTCTGTTGGGCAAGGAGGTGTTAGACCCCCCCCCCCCCCCCCCCCCCCCCGCTGCCAGACTGCTGTCCGGTCCTCGGGTCCCAAACTGGCCCACCTTGTTCGGGCCGCCTCTTGCCGTATTCCCAGGCGGAGAGGAGCAGGAAGAAACAGGTGTCCGCCATCGTGCCCCGGCTCGAGGTCTCACTCGTACAATTTTTACGTGGCAGAACTTTGGTGAAAACACACACCTTTTACCCTACTTCTCCCCCTGTGTCCTTGCCGTGATGACTCTTAAAGGCGAGTTTTCGAGCAAACGGGCGGCCTGACAATTCAGACGGTTAAGGGATTCCGACGCCATGAGCCTCTGGTGTTGTCTCAGAACTTGCGAACGGATCCGTGATACTCGAATGGGCTCCGCTCCCCACAACGCCCCGGGTGGCAGCGTGGACCGGCCTGCCCACATTGTTGTGAGGTTCGAAAACACCAAAAATCTGCCTTCTCTCAAGAGAAGATGGAATGTGACTTAAAGCCCTTGACAAACGTTCATTATGTAAATATATTGTCACACCCAGTGTAGAAATAATAAAAATAAAAGAACTCAAGTCAATCCCACGTAGACCAGCATCGTAACCATGACGCTAGGGCTCCAGGCCCCCCCCCAGAGCCCTATAATTAGTGTTCTCACCCCGCTACACCCCCACAGCCAAATGCTCGGTTCTCAGGGTGAGGCTGGAGGATGGGCCCACGGTGTGTGAGCTGCTTTCAAAAACCTTGACCCCAGCTCCCTCCTCCCGACACGCTTCCCAGAAAGGCCGGCAGCATATGCCGTGCCTCCCTCTCCTCATAGAGTGTCCAAATGCCACGGATGGAGTGACGGGCCGAGGGTGTCACCAGCAGGCCACAGCGGCACACAGAGCTCACTCCTCCTGCTGGTCCAGGAAAGCTCGAGGAGCTTCTCTGAGCCACACACACTGTCGAGGGCGCTCCAGGAGCCTTAGAACCCACAGGAAGACCCACACTGAAGAAGTACTTAGAGATCATTAAACAAGAGAAAACGCTAGCAGCACAATTGCCCCGTGCAGGGGAACAGATGACCGGGCCCCATCTTGGTCTGGGAGTCAGAGAAGCCCAGGCTGAGGGACAGAAGCTGGACAAGACACACAGTCTGCGAGTGACCAGCAGCCTGAAGGCACCTGTGACTGTCCCTACTCTAGGCCACGGGGCCATCACAGAGTCACCCAAAGCCAGCCTTCTCAGGGTCCCTCCAGTACTGTCCAGACTGGCGTCCCCAAACTAGTCCTTCCCTGATACATCCAGACCAGTTTTCCTACAACTTACCTCAGAAAAGCATAAGCCAACAGATTAAAGAGGCCCAGTGAACCCCAACCTCAAGAATCGTGATGAAAACTACACAAAGTCATATCATAGCGTCTTGCCCAAAACCACAGACAAAGACAAAATCTTAAAAGCAGCAGAGAAATGAGACATCTACACAGAGAGGGAGGGAGGTGAGGGTGACAGCTGGTCTCTCGTGAAGCCCGAGGACAGTGAAGAGACTTGTTGCACGTTCGAAGAAAAACGACTGTCAGCCTAGAATTCTTTACCCAAAGAGAGTATCTTTAAAAATGAAAGTAGAGTAAAAACTTTCCCAGCCACACCCTAGCCAGAAGAATTTACCTCCAGCAAATAGAAGAAGAATTACACCAGATGGGAATCTGGACCAAAGCAAAGGACAGCAAAGTGGCAGAAATGGCAACTCCATGGGAAATTAGAAAGACTTTCAAAATGAATTACCCTTTATAAAAGATGGCTGAATGTGTACACCAATAATACCCATATATCGTGGGATCTGTGATGTGTGGAAAAGTAAAATAATTATAAGAAGCCACAAAGAATGGAAAGGAAGAAGTAAGAGCATGTTGTGTAAATTCCCATTCACACCCTGAAGGGTACGGTCCGCTCAGAGGTGAACTGAGATCAAGAACAGGTCATAAACCCTGAAGAAACTAGATAACCCACTAAAGTATCACGACAAAAAATAGCAAATAACCTAACAAAATAAATGCTATGGAATTAGAAAAAGAAATAATGAATCCAAGAGAAGGTAAAGAAACAAGGAAAAGAGAACAAAAGACAGATAGGACATAAGTTTCAAGGTGACAGATTTAGACCCAGTCATGTCCAGCATCAACCTTCAATGTAAATGGTCCAAAACCCATTTAAAAGGTAGAGATGGTCAGATCCAGTGAAAAACACAGCCCAGACACATACCACCTACCAGAAAAATACTTTTTTAAATTTTTTTTTAATGTTTATTTATTTATTTTGAGAGAGAGAGAACAAGAGACAGAAGATGAGCAGGGAGGGGCAGAGGGAGAGAGAGATCATGACCTGAGCCAAAATCAGGAGTCAGATGCTCAACTGACCGAGCCCCCCAGGCACCCACTACTTTAAATATAAAGTCACAAGGGGCACCTGGGTGGCTCAGTTGGTTGAGCATCTGACTTCAGCTCAGGTCACGATCTCACGGTTAGTGAGCTGGAGCCCCGCGTCAGGCTCTGTGCTAACAGCTCAGAGCCTGGAGCCTGCTTCGGATGCTGTGTCTCCCTCTCTCTCTGCCCCTCCCCCGCTCATGCTCTGTCTCTCTAATTTTTTGGAAATGAAATTTTACAAAAAGGAGAAACACTGGATTGATAGCAGCTACTTTTTGGGTGGGAGAAAAAGAAAGGTTGGGAAGGCTGGGGGGCTCAGTCGGTTAAGCATCCAACTTCAGCTCAAGTCACGATCTCACGGTTCGTGAGTTCAAGCCCCGAGTCGGGCTCGGTGCTGACAGCTCAGAGCCTGGAGCCTGCTTCGGATTCCGTGTCTCCCTCTTTCTCTCTGCACCTCCCCAGCTCATGCTCGCACTCTGCCTCTGTCAAAAATAAATAAACTTCTAAAAAAATTAAAAGTTTATTTATAAAATTAGAATCTCAGGGTACCTGGATGGCTCAGGTGGTTAAGCATCAGACTCTTGGTTTTGGCTCAGGTCATGATCTCATGGTTCGTGAGTTCAAACCCTGCTGACTCTCTCTACCCCTCTCCTCCCCTGCTCATGTTCTCTCTGTCTCTCTCTGTCTCTCTCTCTCAAAATAAATATATACACTTCTAAAAAAATTAAAAACTTAAGTTAACCACAGTCCCAAATGTAAAGCCTAAAACTATCACACTTCCACAAGAAAATACAAGAAATGTCTTTTTTATTTTGTGTTAGACAAAGATTTCTCAGATACAACATAAGTATGAGCCATGACAGCACAAAATGGTAAATTAATCTTCATGAAAATGTACAGCTTCTGTTCTCACAAAGAATAAAAAGACAAGCCACAGATGGGAAGAAAATATTTTCAAAATATGGCTCAGGAAACCACAAAACTAAGGGAAGAAAAGAGAAAGACAGGCACCCTACCAGTCAGAGAGCAAGCAGGAGGGAGCTGAGGTATCTCCCAGGATGCTGGAAGAAAGAAGTCCCCAAGTGGCATTCTGGGGCGTTTAGGGGGGCTTGTCGGGGGCCAAACAGGAGAGATGCCTCCAGGACCAGCAGTATTTGCCACAATGGCCAGTGTTTAAATGTGTTGAGAAGATTTTTCCACTCAGGATGAATTATTGATGGTGTGGTGGTTAATTTTATGTATCAGGTTGGCTGAGGTATGGTGCTCAGATATCTGGTCAAACACTTTTCTGGATGTTTCTGTCAGGGTGGTTTTGGATGAGATTAACTTTTTTTTTTTTATATATATATGTTTATTATTTTTGAGACAGAGAGAGAGAGACAGAGCATGAGCAGAGGAGGGGCAGAGAGAGAGGGAGACACAGAATCCGAAACAGGCTCAAGGCTCCAAGCTGTCAGCACAGAGCCCGACGTGGGGCTTGAACCCCCAAACCATGAGACCATGACCTGAGCCAAAAGTCGGATGCTTAACCGACTGAGCCCCCCAGGTACCCCAGGATAAAATTAGCTTTTAAATTAGTCAACTTCAAGGAAAGCAGATTACCCTCCGTAATGTGGTGGGCCTCGTCCAATCAGGTGAAGGCCTGCATAGAACAAAGTCAGACTCCCCCCCCCCCCCCAAGCAAGAGGGAATTCTGCTCTTCCTGGGTCTCCAGCGGCCAGCCTTCTCTAGCAGATTTCGGAGTCACCAAGTCTCCACCATCGTGGGGGCCAACCCCTTAAGGTAAATTTATTTACACACACCCACCCCGTATTGGTTCTGTTTTTCCACTCACACAGACACTGTCCAGACCACCACATGCTTGGTCACCACCAATGGCCAGATTTCTAAGCCAAAGTCACACATGAACCACTGCGGCTATGGCAGCATCCTGCCTCAGGAACCCAATGAGTTTGTGTCAAGTAAGCGGCTCTAACAGAAAGCTGTCCGGATGCAGCGCCCTGAAAAATAAAGAGGCCCAGCCCCCCGACGCAGTGGCTCACTGCGAGCGTTCAGGTAGCTGGGCTGGAACCAGCACAGCACAGCTTCCCCCCGAGTTCTGTGCCCCTGTCCCCACGGGCTTTGTCGTTGCCGAAACAGGACGCTGGCTTCGTGGAGCTTGTTGTGGGGTGGGGAACAGTCCGAGGTCACTGTGGCCACTCTGAAGGCCTTGGCCGGGGAGCTCGCTGCTGTGCTCGCATTCCAGCGGAAAGGAGCCGGTCAATGGCCACGCTTCCCCGAGAGGAAGGCCAGGAAACGCCATGCGGCCCCAGAGCCCGGAAGACAGGACAGGTGTCACTGAAGTATAACATGTATAATTTAAAGAAATGAATGGAGCAAGAAGAACCTGAGTGAGAGCCAAGAGAACTTGGGTCCAGCTGCGAGTTTGGGTCGAGGCGCTGCTGGGCTAATCGGGGGCAGGACCAACACTTCCCGAAAATCTGCGGCAATCAGTATGGCGTGTCCTAGGGAAAGGACAGACAGACACAGAACAGGGCACAGAACAGGGGGCCCAGAAACAGACCCACCCAAATACAGTCCGCTCCTTGACGAGGCAAGGGGGCAAACATGGTCTCTTCCAGAGGCGCTGCAGAAGCGGCCGGACATCTGCGCGAAACTGTGACTCAAGACCTGCACAGACCTCAGACCTGCACATCAAATACAGAACCATAACTCCTGGAAGGCACAGCAGAAATCCAGTCCACCTGGGTCTGGGGATGACTTTTCAGATGCAGCCCAAAAGGCACACGATCCACCGAAGAAAGCACCCATCATCAGGATTTCGCCAACGCTAAAGCCTTCCCCATTCCCGAGGCTGCCTTTCTGCCTTGTCGATGGTTTCCCTTGCTGGTCGCCAGCTTTCCGTTTGGGGATCGTCCCAACAGCTGCCCGTCAGAGAGGGCGTGATAGGAGATCAATGAAGTACAGAATTTTATACAATGACTTTCTAGCTTATATTTAATTTCTAGGGTAACCGTAAATAAAACTCAAGACTGAAACAGAAACTGGGGCACCTGCGTGGCTCAGTGGGTTGAGTGTCCAACTCCGGCTAGAATTTAAAAATTCTTAAAACTCAAGGAAACAACCTGATTTAAAAATGGGCCAAAGATGGGGCGCCTGGGTGGCGCAGTCGGTTAAGCGTCCGACTTCAGCCAGGTCACGATCTCGCGGTCCATGAGTTCGAGCCCCGCGTCGGGCTCTGGGCTGATGGCTCAGAGCCTGGAGCCTGTTTCCGATTCTGTGTCTCCCTCTCTCTCTGCCCCTCCCCCGTTCATGCTCTGTCTCTCTCTGTCCCCAAAATAAATAAACGTTGAAAAAAAAAATTTAAAAAAAAAAAAAAAAAAATGGGCCAAAGACCCTAAGAGACACCTCCCCAAAGAATGTATCCAGGCAGCAAGGACGCACATGAAAAGATTCTCCATATCATAAGCTATGAGAGAAATGCAAACTAAAACAATGAGAAGGCAGCACTACATACCAATGAGAAGGGCCCAAATCCAGAACCTGACGACGCCCAGGTCGGGCAAGGACGTGGAGCGGCAGGAACGTTCACTCACGCCGGTGGGAGCACAGAATGGGGCGGTCGCTGTGGGGGACGGTCTGGGGGTTTCTCACAGAACTAATCACACGGGGCACCTGGGTGGCTCAGTCGGTTAAGCGTCTGACTCTTGGTTTCGGCTCAGGTCATGATCTCACGGTTCGTGGGTTCGAGTCCCGTGTCAGGCTCTGAACGGGTAAATAAGGTGTGGTCCAACCAGACGATGGAGTATTACTGAGCACTACAAAAGAAGTGAGCTGTCGAGCCATGAAAAGACATGAAGGAGACTTACACCGTGTCACTAAGTGACAGAACCAATGGGAGAAGGCCATCTGTGGGACCCCAACCCTGCAACATTCTGGAAAAGACACAGCTATGGAGACGGTAATGAGATGGCCAGCGGTTGGGGGAACAGGAGAAAAGGGACGAGTAGGCAGAGCACAGAGGGTTTTTAGGGCGGTGAAAATATGCCACATGATGCCACGAGGGCGGACACGTGTGGTTATTTGCCGGAACCCACAGAACACACGACACCGGGAGTGAGCCTGTGTAGACCACGCGTTCTGAAGGATGCTGATGTGTTCATACAGGTGCACGGACCACAGGGAGTGCACCATTGAGGGCAGGGGGATGTTGATGACAGGGAGACGGCGTGAGGAGCAGGGGGTGATGGGAAATGCCTGTACCCCCCTCTAAACTTTGCCGGGATATAAAACTGCCCTAAAAAGGTAAATAAAGTCTTTCCTAACCAAAAACAAAAATGATGAGCTACTGGCACAGGTAACAACCTGGCTGTGGGAAAAATCATCTCCCAAGGTTCCGTATTGTATTATTCCCTTAAAGTCATGGGGGAAGTTGGATTTAAAGAGAATGAGATACCACTTTCTGTCCATCAAACTGAGGGAAAAAACGTATGAAACTCTTCCTCCAGTTGAGCAGCAACATTGGGAAAATGGCGCCCTCACACACCCCTGTGACAATGCCCCACAGACAGCCTTTGGGGGGGCACTGGCACATACATTTAGGGGTGCCTGGAAGGCTCGGTCAGTGGAGTAATTGACTCTTGATCTTGGCTCAAGTCATGGTCTCACGGTTTGTGAGTTCGAGCCCCACGTCGGGCTGTGTGCTGACAGCTGGGAGCGTGGAGCCTGCCTCATATTCTGTGTCTCCCTCTCACTCTGCCCCTCCCCTGCTCATGTTCTCTCTCTCTCTCTCCCAAAAATAAATAAACATTTTTTTAAGTAATTTTAAAACTTGAATGCGTGCAAATCCCCAGCCTCTTCTTCTGACCAAGGGCGGGCCAGCTGGCAGTCCAGTCCGTGCTCCATCCTGGGCTCCCTTCTCTCCCCGGGCACGACCCGCGCCACCTCGCAGCCCTGCCGGCCCTTCCCGGCCCCCTTCCCCAACCTTACCCCTCACCCCTGAGTTACATCCTGGACACAGGTGGGTCCTTCTGCTGCCAGCTGGCCGGGCAGACCCCACCCTTGACGCACCCCCACCTTGCCCTCTGTGCCTCGCTGTCCCAATGGGAAGAAGGGGATTTGGGCAGCTCTGTTCACAGTGGGAGCAAGGGGGTCCACAGGTGGTGGCCCAGGGAGGGTGCCCCCATGTCCCTGAGCTACAACCACCATCAGAGTGCCTGCCCTACCACAGCCCCCCACCAGCAGACCCTCCCGCTGTCCTGGAGCCCTAACGTCCACCGGGCTGTGCTATGGGCTCGGGGCCTGGGCCCCTCCCGGTGCTGCCCACCCTGGCGGGGAGACTCCATTCCCCAGTGGCCCGCCTCGGCCCCTCGGCCCCTCGGCTAGAGATGCGTGAGATGTATGAGCCGGGGCTTCCAGAAGGTACTGATCACCGGCAACCCCTCCCCCGCATCTTCAGAACGGTTAGCACATCGTCCGCAGTGACGTGCACTCAAGAGTTTCTAGGCTCACTATTAATAACTTGGAGTCTTGCCTTCAGCATCTGCATTTTAATAAGGGGCATGCTCTTGGCCCCGAGAACCACCACGTTCCCCGAGCGCAGTGAGGACTCCGGGGCACGGTTGTGGCAGAGCCGGGACCCAAACCCAGCAAGACAGCGAGTCCAGCTCGGGGACACGGCCACACGCACGGGCCACGCAGACCCACGTTCTCCCGCCCTGGTCTCCTCCCCAGGCTTCCCGGCGACCGAACCGGACCCTCGGGGTTTCTGAGGATACGTGGGGTGTTGGGGGTCCCTGCCTGGCCTGACCCCGACCCGAAGGCTCACCTTCTGCTCTGGTCTCACCCCGCTGGTCTGTAAGGCAAGTGTGCGGAGGGCGCCAGGTCCACCCATCCCTGTGGCCACTGGCGCCCTGGTCTCTGCGGCCCAGTGTCACCAAGATGTGTCCATGAAAACAGACGTCAGGAGATCTGGCACAGAAGTCCTCCTAAGGGCAAGACCCCCTTCTCTCCTACACGGTTGAAGACGGCAGCCTCTTTGTCACCACACCTGGGACTTGAAAAGCAGCAGGCGGGGCTGGCATCCTTCCCCCCCCCACCCCCACCCCCACTCCCACTGGAGGGGGATAAAGGATCCAGTGTCGGCCCAGCAGCAGGCTACCACCAGAGGGCAGCAGAGGCCAGGCCAGGCCAGGGCCCTGTGCACCAGGCCGCTCTCTGGGATGCTGGGTCCAGGGTGCCGGGTCCAGGGTGCTCTCTCGAGGATGCTGGTCTGGGATGCTCTCTATAGGATGCTGGTCCGGGATGCTCTCTTTAGGATGCTGGTCCGGGATGCTTTCTCTAGGATGCTGATCCAGGGTGCTGGTCCTGGATGCTCTCTCGAGGATGCAGGTCCAGGGTGCCGGTCCTGGATGCTCTCTCAAAGATGCTGGTCCCGGATGCTCTTTCGAGGATGCTGGTCCAGGGTGCTGGTCTTGGATGCTCTCTCGAGGATGCTTGTCCTGGATGTTCTCTCTAGGATGCTGGTCTGGGGACCTCTCTCTAAGATGCTGGTCCGAGCGTGTCTTCCCTCCACTAAATGCCTCGGGGCCCCGCCCGAGTCATCACCTCTAGCGCAGCCCCATCCTACGACCTTGTGAGCAATGACCAGGCTTGTGGCAGAATGCTCACGAGACACTGCTGAGCGACAGCCTGTGGAAGGGTGTGTGGGGGATGAACCCACCTCGCTGGGCAGCAGGAGCTTGCGTCTGAGAACGGTTCTCACACCCCAAGCCCTCCTGACGGCAGAGGACAGGGCCGCTTAGCGTGTCCCTCTGTCCCGGAAGAGCTGGCCGGATCCAGAGGCCAGTCACATCTGCAACCTCTCAGAGGCTGCTGGCCTTATTTGCAGAACAATGAGGTTCTAGTCTATCCTGTCTCACTGATCAGCTGGAAATTTCCGTAAAAAGGAGCTTTGCATGTAACCCCTCCTCCTTCCTCTGCTGGTTGTCAGTGGCCCTGTGGCTTTCCGCTGGGATGGGACGTCTCTGGCTCATACCCCACTTTCCTGTCTCTCCCCAGAGCCCCTGCCCCGCGTAACGGGACATGGCTTCGGGAGACCGCAGGCCGGGCACAGAGGCAGTTAACGGGTCAGGATTTGGTTTCCGGGCCTTCGTGCAGACAGAGTGAGGAAATAGGTATATTTTTAAAGGCAGTCCGTGTTCTTGTAGGGAATGGTCAGTGGGGTGAGCACAAGAGGAGCAAAGAGTCAGGAAGCAAAGGTTATTGTGCAGCAGATCCTGTGAATGGGAGACACGGCACTGGGGCCACAGAGAGGCGCGCCAGCATGATCAGGAGGAGGGGAGAGCCGAGCCAGCCGTCCTCATCAGGGTTTCCACGGGGAAGGCAAGGCAGAGCAGGGGGAGTGGCTTAGGTTTGGCTCCCTTGAATAATTCCAACGGGTTGTAGGCTGTAGGGTGTCCCCAGTTGCCTGGGGGCCCTGGGGTGACGAAGGCAGGGGAGAATTGTCCCCTGGGCTGCACGTCCAGACGGAGGAGGAGGTGTGGCTCCAGGATGCTTAGTTCCAACATTGAAGACAAGCTCCCGGATGAACTTTTGCTGTCCCTAAGAACCTGCTTACCCCAAGGGTCGGTCTCTCCCCAGCCAGAAAGGGGTTTTAAGTTGCCAAAACATCACCATATCCAGAACAGGCATTTTAGTATGTACACGACAAAGGCCCAGCGCATGTGAGTTCATACCGATATTTTGAAATCCAATGCAGGGCCTTGGGGTCTCTGTATCGTGTTACAACTTACTCAGTATGGTGTTTACAACGCCTTTGTCTGCTGTTTAAAAAAAATGTTATTTACTTTATCCAACATTCCATGCACTGGGTTAAATTTGGACTCCAAATGGGTTCAGGACACAAATACATAAACAGATGTAAGATAGAATATATAATGTATCCTGTTCATCATTTCCTATGTAATATTTAGCCTTCAATAAATAAACATAATGCCTCACACTCTGTCTCTCTCTCTTTCGAAAATAAATAAACATTAAAAAATTTTTTTTAGAAAAAGGGCGCCTGGGGCGGCTCAGTCGGCTAAACGTCCAACTTAGGCTCAGGTCAAGATCTCACGGTTCATGAGTTCAAGCCCCAAGATGGGCTCTGTGCGGACAGCTCAGAGCCTGGAACCTGCTTCGGATTCTGTGTCTCCCTCTCACTCTGCCCCTCCCCTGCGCATGCTCTGTCTCAAAATTAAACATTAAAAAAATTTTTTAGGGGCGCCTGGGTGGCGCAGCCGGTTAAGCGTCCGACTTCAGCCAGGTCACGATCTCGCGGTCCGGGAGTTCGAGCCCCGCGTCAGGCTCTGGGCTGATGGCTCAGAGCCTGGAGCCTGTTTCCGATTCTGTGTCTCCCTCTCTCTCTGCCCCTCCCCCGTTCATGCTCTGTCTCTCTCTGTCCCAAAAATAAATAAACGTTGAAAAAAAAATTTTTTTTAATTTTTAATAAAATAAAATAAATAATCATAATGCATAAAATGTAGTCTACGAGGACTTTAGGAAAACACAACAAACAGAATGATTGTCTCTGGATGATCATATACAGGCAATTTTAGTTTTTTTATGCTTTTCTGAAATTCCCAGCACAATATTTAATATGTACAGTTTAATAAGCACTGATCAATGCTCTCCTAAATTGTAATTTGCACCCACAAAATAATGCTGCAAAAGAAAGATGAAACCAAGCCATCGTGAGTAAGTAAAGACCCTGTTGACGCTAAGAGACGTGTTCTGGTTTTAGTTAAACGTGTGGTGTGTGTAAGCGGAACTCACAGGTGCGGCTGTCACGGTGGGTGTCCCCGAGGGTCAGGGTGCCCCCACCCGTGAGAATGCCACGGACACTGGGGGGCTCCGGGCTGCGTCTCCTTCCCTCCAGCCCAGAAGGCAGAGCCCCAGGATGCGGGGGGTGCAGGACCCAGGCGTCAACAGCCCACGCCTCCCAGAACACTGAACGGACGTCCTCACCATTGCTGCGACATACAGGCTTCCTGACCTCGGACCACCCTCTCCTGGTCCCGTCTCTCCAGACGCCCCACCGTGTCCAGATCCTGTGAGTCCTGCAGGGTCCAGATCACACGCCAGGCTCTCTGTAGGTGGCCCATCTGTGGGCCCTCCTGCCTGATGGCCCAGCCGTTGGTCCATGGCTGGACGCCTGAGAGCCCCTCCCCGTCGGGTTGTGGCTCATTCACTCCTGCATCTCTCAGCAGTGAATGCACCAGGGGCATGAAACACACATCTGCTAAAGAAACGGAGAACATCCTTCAGGAGCGGCGCACCGGGCTCCCAGTGCGAGATGGGGTGTCCTGGCCCAGAAAGTTCACCACGTGTGGCAGTGTCCACGTGGAGCCTGAGGCATGATGGGGTCCAGAGCAGACCCAGCGGGCCAGGCTGGGAGACCTGGTCATCTCGGCTCCTTTCGTCCAAGTCCACGTTGTGACTATTTTCATCAGTTACAAGGTACGGACCACAATAGACAACGGCCCGGTGACCTTCACTAAGAACCACGGAGCTCGAACTGGTTCCACAGAACCTTCTTGTTACTGTGAACATGTGAAGCTGCTGCTTTGAGAGCCTCTAGAGTTCACATATTCAAGCCAGAACAATCCCCGGCGCCCACACACCTGCCGGCTCCATGGTGCGCGAGGCCCTCACAGGGGATGAGAACGGCTGGTCACCGAGGGCAGGTCCTCCACAGGCCCTGAGGTGACACCTGTGTGACCAGGAGGCCAGAGCTGCACCATGTTCGGGGCTGAGCTGGGAGCAGCCATCCTGAGCTCGGCCAGCTGGGCCTGGGAGCCGAGCCTTGGGACAGAGGGCTCGGCCCCTGAAGTGCAGCCCAGCAGAAGGAGGCCAGAGTGGAGGGGTGACGCCTCACCCAGCAGGTGCTCCAGGGGCTCCTGGGAAGCCTTGCAGCCACAACCCCAGCACACTGGCGAGTCTGGTTAACATTCTTGGTTAGAATGTAGCACGTAGGGGGCAAAGCACTGCTCACCAGCGCCCTGCTGGCTGAATTCGCACAGGTGCACCCTGGGGGCGTGCTGACGCGGGGGGGGGGGGTGGCAGCACCCAAGGACAGACAAGGCGCAGAACCGTGTGTATAAATAAATGCACAAACATGACCGTTAGGACTTCAGCGACAGCATAGTGAGGGTGCCGCAGACGTGAGCCTCCATCTGTGCATTAAATAAAGCAAGACCCACACCGCGCACAAGGCCTGTCACCTTCATTAGTGATGGAAATCAAGCGTACTGAGGTTGTCTGCCCCAGCTGTAGCGGGACATGGAACCGCGTGCAATCTCTCTTGGCGACAAAGTCACGGGTGCCCCTAACAGTACCAGAGACTCCCCTCGCGGTGCTGACGGCATCAGTCACACCTCTCCTGCCACCTCGTCTGGAACCGACTCAAACACAGAAGCCAGAGTGGTAGAAAACAGGTGTGCGTGTGTGTGCATGTGTGTGTCCACGCACGCGTGTCGTGTTGTGCGGATGTTGGACATATGTCAAGTTCACCACTGGTAAGGGGCTCTGGGGACTCCAGAGCTGGGCCTGCGGCCTCAGCTGGGCTCCTTCTGGTCCCTGACCCCCCTCACCTGTCACCCCAAGAACGTGGGACCTTCGAGCACAGAGAGGCTCCCTGATCTGCTGGCCTCGGGGCACCACGTGCCCCAGGCGAGTCTGCAGGGGCAGGCCCAGGGGCTCACGCCCAACCCTCTCTTGTGTCAGAGCAGGGAGGGGAGGCCTTCCCAGGTACTCCACCAGCCCCCCGCCCCCCCAGAAGCTCAGGTCTGCACGGCGCGCTGGAGTCCTGATTCCTGACTCTGCTCCCAGAGCCACACCCCACACCCCCACCCTGGGCACCTGCCACTGCTTCTGCACCACTCACTGGAACCTCTGTCCTGGGAAGAGAGGGGACAAGAAGTGAGCATCGCCTCCCATCCCCTAAACAAAAACTTCATGTCAATCTCAGATCACGCCTGTGAAGGCACATTTCATGTGTCTGCTGGGCTAGAACTTCACGCTCAGTGTTTGGTCAAACACCAATCTAGATGTTGCCAGGAAGGTATTTTTAAGATGACATTAACCTTTACATCAGTGCACCCTAATTATAGCATAACATGGGTGGGCCTCATCCAATCAGTTGAAGATCTTAAGAGAAAAAGGCCAAGGTCCCCCAAGAAGGAGGAAATTCTGCCTCCAGGTGGCTTCAGACTCAAGATGCATGATCAGCTCCTTCCTGCGTCTCCACCTCCCCCCTGTCCTGCAGACTGGTCTTGTCAGCCCCATGATTAGGGGAACAGCTCGAAGATAGAGAGAGATGATAGATAGAAGATAGATAGATAGATAGATAGATAGATAGATAATAGATAGATAGATGATAGATAGGTGATAGACAGATGATATAGATAGATAGGCAGATAGATGATAGATGGACAGATAGATGATAGATAGACAGATGATAAATAGACAGATAGATGGATAGACAGATGATAGATAGATGATAGGTGATAGATGATAGATAGATAGATAGATAGATAGGTGACAGATACAAACACACACAGAGTGACAGAAAGATGGAGACACGAAGCAAGGGAAAGACTGACAGACTCACACAGAGAACGGGAGATACAGAAAGGGGAGGAAAGGCGGAGAGCATAGTCCTTCCTGGAGGTCAAGGAAGCAAAATGCAGAGAGGGGCAGGAGCCAGGTGGTCAGGTCCACAAGGGCCAAGCCACGCTTCTGTGTCCCTGGCGCCTTGAAGGGCCCTTGGGCTGGACCCAAAGAGCAGCTCCTGGTTCCCCAAGCCCCACACCCCCGCGGTCCCCCCTGCTGTTCAGGGCAACTTCACCCCAGAGCGGGGCAGAGTCGAGCGCGTCTGCTCCTCTGGGCCGGACCCAGGACTACATGTGATGAGATCAGAAGACTCCCTTCCTCTGTGTGTCACTCTGTCCCGCCCCCCCCACCCTGTCCCCGGCCAGCTCCATTCCCTGTGACACCAGAGGCTGTCCCTGACAAGCCCCTAGAGCTGGCTCCTGCTGTGCTAGGTGATGAGGCCGCCAGGCCCCACACCTGCGCTGTGGACACCGGTCTGCACACACTCCCCACCCAGAGACGCTACGCTGACATCTGTCTCGAGGGTGCCCCCCCCACCCCAAGGCCGTGGCAAGTCCCCTGTTTTCCAGACACAGTTCGTACCCAGCAAACAAACACAGCGTCCTGGAACCCACTCGCCTCCCGCTGGAACCCGCCACGGCCACGGAAAGAAAGGAAAGGGACTTGGTTCGCAAATACAGTCAACCTTCGGATCGTGAGGAACTCTTTCTGCGAGGGTTCCGCAAGACGAGCAAACATTCCTGATAAACTGTAACTTGATCAACGAGCCGTGTCTTGCAACACGAGTCGTACGTGACGCCGAACGTCACATGATCACGACTGAGCCCATGGCTCTTGAAATTCGCTTTGATACACGAGCGCTTTGGGTGACACACGTGTTTCCGGAATGAATTATGCTCGCACACTAGGTCTGGCTGCATTAGGACTGGCAGCAGTTCAAACTGGTCATGTGATGCATTACGGGCCACAGGGGATGATTCTGCATGGGGGTGGCATCATTCCCCAGCACATGCAGGGCGTGCACTTTGGCTCATCCTTCTGTCCTGTCGCTGCCTGACCGTGAGCCCCGAACAAGGCTTCAGAATCAGCGTTCCACTGGTGCACCTGGGAGGCTGTCGGATCCAGTGACTCTTGATCTCGGGGTTGTGGTCCGGGCCCCACACTGGGAGTAGTGATAACTTAAAAATAAAGTCTTTAGGGGTGCCCGGGCGACTCAGTCGGTTAAGCATCTGACTTCGGCTCAGGTCATGATCTCGCGGTCCGTGAGCTCGAGCCCCAAGTCGGGCTCTGTGCTGACGGCTCAGAGCCTGGAGCCTCTTCAGATTCTGTGTCTCCCTCTCTGCCCCTCCTCTGCTCGCACTCTCAAAAAACCAATTTTAATAAACATTTAAATTTTTAAAAATTAATTACTTGAATAAAAAGGATTCCTTTAAAAAACAAACCAGCGTTCCACCAGCTGGCACTCGGAAGCATTTACCCTCTGTCCCCACAGGGAGCTGGCGTTACAGCAGGACGTGATCGGACCCTCGCTTCCCTCCACCCGGAGGTAATGGAGTCACAATGAGCCCTAGACACCGGGTGTGAACATGTAACAAGTGGTGGGGACTGTTCGGTGCTGGGTCACCTCATTACTGGGGACACAGCACTAGCGTTGTGGAAGCACCTTGGTCCCATGGGCATGACCGGGACAGCCTCCGAAAACGTCCCCAGGCCAACCGGTGGCACGTGGCTCAGCGGAGAGGGACCGATCTCTCCACTTTGAAGGCTCGCTCTTTCTATGCCCTGCTCCGTGGGAACACCGCACAGTGGCCCTTTCCTCCCAGGGACACCCCCCACCACCACCACCCACCCCTCACGCACCTTACCAATCCCCCCCACCCCACACACCCCCCACACCCCACACCCCCACACCCTACACCACACCCCCCACCACTCCCATCCCTAACTCACAGCCCCCGCACCCCACACCCCCACACTCCCTACCCCACACCCTCACCCCTCCCATCCCTAACTCATACCCCCCAAACCCTAGACCCCTCCCACACCTCACACCCCCACACCCCACACCCCCACACCCCCACACCCCCTACACCCCCACACTCCCTACCCCTCCCACACCTTACAACTCCCCCACACCCCCCACACCCCTCCCACCCCTCACACCCCACACACCCCACACCCCCGAACTCCCTACAGCACACCCCCACCCCCACCCCTCCCACACCTTACAACTTCCCCACACCCCTCACACCCCCCATACACCACACCCCCACACTCCCTACCCCACACTCTCACCCCTCCCACCCCCCCCACACTCCCACACCCCCTACACACCCACACCTCACACCCCTCCCACACCTTACAACTCCCCCACACCCCTCACACCTCCCACACCCCACACCCCCACACTCCCTACCCCACACCCTCACCCCTCCCACCCCTAACTCTTACCCCCTGCACCCTACACCCCTCCCACCCCTCATCCCCCCGCCCCACACCCCCACCCCTCCCACACCTTACAACTCCCCCACTCCACTCTCACAACCCGCACCCCCCACACCTCCCCATACCCCACTATCGGCCCCAGGGCCCACTGCCCCTCCAGCAGCTGGGGCCTTAAAGGCACTGAGATGAACAAAAACACCTGACTCTCGCTGGTGAGACTCTCCGGATCCAGATGACTAAGACAAAGTCTGTGGCCTTGTAGGTCAGCACCCTCAGGGAACAGGTCCCCTAGGTGTCTCCTCTGTGTCAGTGGGAGGCAGCTTTGCAGAGCTGTACCAATGTGAGCAGGGGAGGGGCAGAGAGAGAGGGAGACACAGAATCTGAAGCAGGCTCCAGGCTCTGAGCTGTCAGCCCACACGGGGCTCAAACTCACAGACCGCGAGATCATGACCTGAGCTGAAGTCGAACACTCAACCAACTGAGCCCCCCAGGTGCCCCCAAAATGAGTTTTGAACTGTTCCCACCTCTCAATTTTTTGGATGAGTTTGGGAAGGATTGGCATTAATCCTTCTTCAAATGTTTGGTGGAACTCACCCACGAAGCCATATGGTCCTGGACTTTTCTTTTTGGGAGAGATTTTTGATCACTGATTTAATCTCCATACTAGTTATAGACCTGTTCGGACTTTCTATTTCTTCATAATTTAGTCTTGATAGGTTGTACATTTCTAGGAGTTTTTCCATGTCTTCTCAGTTGTCCAGTCTGTTGGCGTATAGCTTCTTTCTTTTTTAGGTTTATTTATTTATTTTTGAGAGAGAGAGAACACGTGTGTGTGTGTGTGTGTGTGTGTGTGTGTGTGTGTGCATGTGGGGGAGGGGCAGAGAGAGAGAAGAGAGAGAATCCCAAGCAGGCTGCATGCTGTCAGCACAGAGCCTGAGGTTGGGCTCGAACTCAGGAACCTAAGATCATGGCCTGAGCTGAAATCGATAGTCAGATGCTTAACCCGCTGAGCCCCCCTGGGCGCCCCAGTCGGCATATAATTTTGATAGCAGCCTGTTATGATCCTTTTTATTTTGCTGACATCAGTTGTAATGTGTCCTTTTTCATTTCTGATTTTATTTATTTGAGTCTCACACCTTTCTTTGTTAGTTTTAACTAAGAAATTGTCAATTTTGTTGGTCTTTTCAAAAACCAACCAGTGTCACTGATTTTTTCTACTATTTTGTGTTTCTTATCTCATTTATTTCTTCTCTAATAACATTTCCTTCATTCTGCTAAATCGGGGCTTATTTTGTTCTTCTGTTTCTAACTCTTTGATGTGTAAAGTAGGCTGTTTATTTGAGAACTTTCTTCTTGTAACATGAGCACTTACTGTCACAACCTTCCTTCTTAGTAATGTGTTTGCTGCATTTCATAAGCTTGGATGTGCTGTATTTCCATTTTCATTTGGTTACAGAATATTTCCTAATTTCCTTTTTGATCCCTTCTTTGACCTCACCGTTGCTCAAAAGTGTGTTGTTCTATTTCCACATATTTGTGAATTTCCCAGTTTCCCTTCTGCTTTGATTCCTAGTTTCCTTTCATTGTGGCTAAAAAAAGGTATTTGATATGATTTCAACCTTCTTAAATTTGTTAGGACTTGTTCAGTGACCTAACAAGAGATCTATCCTAGAGGAAAAAAAATGTGTGTGCACTTGAAAAGATTGTGCATGGGGCGCCTGGGTGGCGCAGTCGGTTAAGCGTCCGTCTTCAGCCAGGTCACGATCTCGCGGTCCGTGAGTTCGAGCCCCGCGTCGGGCTCTGGGCTGATGGCTCAGAGCCTGGAGCCTGTTTCCGATTCTGTGTCTCCCTCTCTCTCTGACCCTCCCCCGTTCATGCTCTGTCTCTCTCTGTCCCAAAAATAAATAAACATTGAAAAAAAAATTTTTTTTTAAAAAAAAGAAAAGATTGTGCATTCTGGGGTTCCCCGGGTGGCTCAGTCAGTGGACTGTCTGACTCAGCTCAGGTTATGATCCCAGCTCAGGTTCATGAGATCAAGCCCCACCTCAGGCTTTGTGCTGACTGCATGGAGCCTGCTTGGGATTCTCTCTCTCTCTCTCTCTCTCTCTCTCTCTGCCCCTCCCCAACTCATGCTCACTCTCTCTCTCTCTCAAAATAAATACATAAACTTAAAAAAAAAAGAAAAGATTGTGCATTGTGCAGCTACTGGGGAGAATGTTCTGTGCCTATCTGTTAGGTCCATGTGGTCAATGGTGTTGGTCAAGTCCTGTGTTTGCTTATAGATCTTCTGTCTGAATATCCCATCCATCACCCTATCCTTATGGATCTGATATCCCATCCATCACCCTCACCTTATGGATCTGATATCCCATCCATTATGGACAGTGGGGGCTGAAACCTCCTGTTGCTTTCACACTGCTGTCTATTTCTCTATCTCTCCCTGCCGCTCTATGGTTGTTTGCTGTAGGTATTCAGGTGCTTTGATGTTGGGTGCGTATATAATTATTATCTCTTCCTGATGAATTAACCCTTTTATGATTCTATAATGTCTTTCTTTGACTTAAAGTCCACTCTGTCTGATAAAAACATAACCATCCCATTCTCCCGTGATTACCATTTGCTGGCATATCTTCTTTCCTCCCTTCATTTTCAGCCTGTGAGTTTCTCAATCTTAAGTGAGTTCCTTATAGACAACATATGGTTGGGTCTGGTTTTCTATGGGAGGAGGGTTCTTTATTTTAAAGAGCAGGGGAGAGGAGCAGAGTGAGGGAGACAGAGAGAGAGAGAGAAAATCCCAAGGAGGCTCCACACTCAGCACAGAGCCCAAATTGGGGCTCAAGCCTGTGACCCTGGGATCATGACCTGAGCCAAAATCAAGAGTTAGACACTCAACCAACTGAACCACCCAGGTGCCCCTATTTTTTTTTAATCTGTTCAGCCATCCAATGTCTTTTGATTGGGAAGTTTGATCCATTTACATTTAAATTAATTATTGATAAAGGAGAATTTAGTTTTTCCATTTTATTAGTTGTTTTCTGTTAGTTTTGTAGTGGTTTTTTTGTCTGTCTTTTCCTCTCTTGCTGTATTCCTTTGTGTTTTGTTGATTTTTCTTTTTGTATTGATTTGCTTTGATTCCTTTCTCTTTTTCTTTTATATAACTTCTATAGGTTTTTTTGTTACCTTGTGACTCACACAAAATATCTGATAGTTATAAGTGTATTTTAAGCCAATAGCAACTTAATTCCATCACATACAAATACTCCACCTTTAACGTCTTCTGACAAATGCATTGTTACTGTTGTCACAACTTATGTCTATTCATATTGTGAATTTTAACATAGTTTTATAGTTATTTTAATACTTTTGTCCTTTAGCTTTTATACTAGTATTAAAAATTATTTACCCACCACCATTACAGTAATGCGGTATTCTGTATTTGTCTGTATGTTTACCTTTACCAATGTGTTTCATGTTTCCTTACACTATTGTGTTACTGTTTAGCATTCTTTAATTTCAACTTGAAAAATGCTCTTTGTCATTTATTGTAAGGCAAGTCTAGAGGTGATGAATTCCTTCAGCTTTTGTCTGGGAAAGTCTTTCTCATTTATTTTTGAAGGACAGTTTTGCCAGGCATAGTATTTTTGGTGGGCAATTTCTTTCTTCCACAACTTTGAATATATTATCCTACTCCCTCCTGACCATTAAGGTTTCTGCTGAAAAATTCACTGATAGTCTTATGAGGGATTCCCTTTTATATGATAAATTCTCTCTTCATATTTTGACAATTTTATTATAATCTGTCTGAGTGTAGATTTCTTTGGATTCCTCTGATCTAGTATCCTTTAGGTTTCTTGGATCTAGATGTCCATTTTCTTTCTCAGATTTGGAGACTTTTCAACACTCCATTTCTTTGATTAAGTTTTCTGTTGTTTCTTTCTCTCTTCCCCTTCTGGGACTCCCACAATAAGCATACTGATTTCCTGCTGTTTCCCTGTAAGTCCCTTGAGCTTTTTTCATTCTTTTCCATTTTTTTTTCTTTTTGATCCTCAGACTGAATAATTTCCAATGACCTGTCTTCAAGTTCACTGATCCTTTCTTCTGCTTATTCTTGTCAACTGTTGCACTTCTCTCGTGAATTTTTCAGTTCGATCACTATGTTATTCAGCTCCCTGGTTTCCAGTTGGTACTTTTTTAACTTTTTCTCTATGTTTAAATTCTACTTTGTTCGTGCACTGTTCTCCTGACCTTGATGAGCATCTTTCTGACAGATACTTGGGATTCTCTGTCAGGCGAATCATTAGGGTTGGTTTCTGGATATTTATCTTTTTCCTTCATTTAGGCATCTTTGCTTGATTGTCCATTTTCCTTGGCTCTTTGTGTTGATGGCGGCACATTAGACAAAGCAAGTACCTCTCCTGGCTTTTCTTCATGGATTGTGCTTGTACAGGAGACCTCACTAGTCATCCCAGCCAGAGGTCTGGGGCAGGGGGAGCTCTACCAACTCTCCCCAAGGAGAATTGAGCAGCTGTGGTTTGGGGATACTCAAGGGATCTTTGCTGAACTAGGGGGAATCTATGCATCTACCAATCCAAACCTCTATCTGCTCTCCCACAGGCAGCTAGACTGTGTCCAACCCTTCAAAGCCACAAGATTGAACAGACAGGTTCTAGTTCTTTGGGCATCTCCAGAGAAGTTGGGACACTGGATGAATGGATCAATCCTCTCCCCACCCAGAAAAGAAAGATGAGAGCTTAGGGGCTTTTTATTGCCTGTTTACTCTGTGCTGAGCAGGGGAGAGAGTGTACAGCAGCCCAAGCTATTGCCTCTGGCAGCTAATACTCCGGGCAGTGGACTGTGTAAGATCTGCTAGATCCCCAAGACAAAAGCCATTCCTCTAGGGGGCCCCTCAGAAAAGTTGGGATGCTAGACACATGAACCAACCCCCTTCCTCCCCCTGGGTGAAGCTGGGAACTAAGGGGTCTCTTCCTGCCCTGCACTGAGGGCAGGGGCTCCAACAAGAGGGTTCTAAAACCTCTCTTCCACCCTCAGCACGTCTGGTGTCATAAAATCTTGGCATGCAGAAGCCTTTCCATTAGTTCTGGACTTCTCGCAAAGGGAATTTGCTGTGCATAGTTGAATCAGTGTGTTTGCGGGGAGGGTGAGATTTTCCCAGGCTTCCTCTTCCAACATGTTTCTGACATCGCCCCCTCCTTCATTTTTTCTTCCTAGTTCCTCAGACCAAAGATTCTCTATTAATCTGTCTCTGAATTCACAAATCCTTCCTCCTGCCAGCTCCATTTTTTTGTAAACCCCACTAGCAAATTTTTCATTTCAATTATTATACTTTATAACTTCAGAGTCTCTATTTGGTTCTCTCTAGTATTTCTCTATATTTATTGATATTCTCTATTTGGCGAATCATAGCTGTCATATTTTCCTTTAGTTCTTTGCACATATTTCTAACTACTGATTCAAAGCTGTTATTTACAAAGTGCAATATCCAGGCCCTTCAAAAACATTTTCCATTGGTGCCTTTTTTTCTTCTATGTATGGTCCACACTTTCTTGTTCTTTGGGGTTTTGTTGTTTGTTTGTTTGTTTGTTTCATGTCTTCTAGCCTAATTGTTGAAAACTGAATGTTTTAAATTACTTTTTTTAATGTTTATTTGTTTTTGAGAGACAGAGAGAGAGCGTGCACATGTGCATGAGTGGGGGTGGGGCAGAGAGACAGAGAGACACAGAATCTGAAGCAGGCTCCAGGCTCCGAGCTGTCAGCACAGACCCCTATGTGGGGTCAAACTCATGAACTGTGAGGTCATAATCTGAGCTGAAGTTGGACACTCAACTGACTGAGCCACCCAGGCACCCCAGAAAACTGAGTGTTTTACAAAATATATTGTAATAATTCTGGTTAGCTTTCTCTCCCTCTCTCTCTCTCTCGCTCTCTCTCTCTCTCTCTCACACACACACACACACACACACACACACACACAAATATACACGATTTGTTGTTGCTGTTGTTTCACAGTTGTTCTTGTTGCTGAATATTTGCTTCATGATTTTCCTGGATTAATTCTATAGATTCTGTATTCTCTGCAAGCTCTTTTTAGTTCTTGTTTTTATTTTTAAGCCTGACTTCCTAAGAGTCACCTTGGATCTGTATAATTTAGTGATCAGCTAATTATCAATCATAAGATATCCCTCAATGCCTTGCACCACTCCTCGCCATGAGGATCTGTTTGTAGAGGTGCACCCTGTTCGCACAGGGCCCTGGGGTCAGCTTGACCTCTCCCTCCCGGGTCCCTCCTGGGCGTGTACACCTCCCTGAGTGTGCCTGGGAATACATCGGCGCTTCTCAAAGTTCCCTCCACTCACCTCCTTCTCCAGGTTTTCCTTTTAAACGTGACGCAGGCTTTTTCCACCCCAACTGAAGGAATAGCCTTGTGCGGCTGCGTATTACCAGCAGATCACCCGTTTCCTGTAATGGGATAGGGCTTTTTTTGTTTTCAACTGAATGCTGAGTCAAATCAATCCAGACTGTTCTATGAGAACGAGGACGCTGCAGGTTGTTTCTGGTAGGTCAGCCTGCTGACTCTGCTCTGAGGGTGGGACTCTGTGGAGCTTCCTGAGCAACCACCCTCTCTGCTGGCTGTGTTGCTGTGGCTTCCCACGGCTCTCATGCCACGAGCTGGGAATGAAGGGCAGGCAGTCGTGGCAGCCCCACCTCACACCCGGCTGCCCTTGTGCAACATCCATAGGGGTGTTTTCCCCAGTGGATGCCTTTCAGCTCGTTCTGTGCCTCTGGTTAGTTTCCCCCGTACGAAAGTGGTGGATTCTCATTGCTTTGTCTTTATCCGTATTGCTTTTGTGGGAAGGGAGTTTCCTGAAATCCACCATTCCAGAAGCCAATCCTTGTCAACAGTCTTTATGTTGAAGCTGCCTTGAAATTCTTTAGGAATCAAGTCAGGTATAGAGCATGGAAAGGTTATGATAGTCATCCTATAAAATCATCCTTGAAAAATGTACAGCACTATTAGAATATTTGAGAGACTTTCCAAAGCATTGAGGGGAGATTTTTATAAGCTGTATCTTCAGCCTGAACTATTCTATTTTTTAAGTGGTTCTAGTTTTTTCAACAGAATCTGATACGGCATTCGAGACAAGTAAGACACTTCCATGAACTTGTGGCCCTGACTCAGAAGGACCCCTTGAAACTTGACCAAGAGGCTATTACCTTAAGATTTCCTTGGTATGAAGGGGTATGAGATCAGGTCATGATCTCACAGTTTGTGAGTTTGAGCCCTGTGTCGGGCTCTGTGCTGACAGCTCAGAACCTGGAGCCTGCTGTGGATTCTGTGTGTGCGTGTGTCTCTCTCTCTGCCCCTCCCCCACTACACACTCTCTCTCTCTCTCTCAAAAATAAAATAAAAACATTAAAAAATTTTTTTAAGATTTCCTCAGTGCAACAAGAGCAGATGCTTATAACAAAAAATCTGCCAACCAGCTGCAGCCTGTGCAAACCACTGGTAAATCGTGTCTGATTAAAGCGACAGAATGGAAAATCTTGGCACACCTGTGTCTAGAAAGCCACTCTTACCAAGATGCTTAACGAATGCCCTGGTGGAAGAAAATCTGCATCTTCTCTTTGAGATGATTAAGAATAGAAACTGGGGCCCCTGAGGGCTCAGTCGGTTTAGTGTCCGACTTCGGCTCATGATCTCACCATTCGTGAGTTCGAGCCCCGCGTCGGGCTCTGTGCTGACTGCTCGGAGCCTGGAGCCTGCTTCGGATTCTGTGTCTCCCTCTCTCTGCCCCTGCTCTGCTCATGCGCTGTCTCTCTCTGTCTCTCAAAACTGAAAAAACATTTTTAAAATGTGTATAAAAAAGAATAGGAGTGAAGTCTGGAGACAGCCAGTCAACTGCTCTTGAGGCCTGTACAGCTCAATCATCATCATCAGCGAGTCTGAATACTTCTAAGAGGATGGATGCAGGGGGTCCGCAGGAAGCTTGCTTATTGCTTCTCCGAATTTGTAAGGGTGACAGCCCACATCAAGGAATTCACACATTTCTGGGACCAACACCATCAGCCTCGGCCCCTGTTGTCATTTAGGGAAACGATCTGAAGGATTATTGGCTCTTAATTTTGCTCACAGAGAGGAAATCAGCAAAGATACCACCAAAACTCAGAGAGGAACTGAAACCTAAAACTTACGCAGCCAGTGGGGAGTAAGAGTCACACCCAGCCGATGTTTATTGAACATGCTCTCATCTGGGTGCCGTGCTTCATTCCAAGGCTCAGGGCAGGGAGGCACCAGGTGACCCCCTCAGCCTGCCCAACCTCCTTACCCCCCAGCTGCTGACACCAGCTGCATTTCCAGACACGCGAAAGAAAGCGCTAAACCCTGAGGCCCTCTGCTCCTCGTGTGTGGGACCCTCTGCTTCCCAGCTGCCGTTTCTGGCTTGTGTTTTGGGGGCTTTATTAGCTCTCATCTCTGCTTCCAAATCCCCGGTCACTCAGCTACCTAAACAAACGTTGACCATGTACTTGTGCAAACCACTCACTGAAGGCGCGAAACAAGGATGTGGCCAGGGCGGTGCGCCTGGTACCACAGAAAATGTGAATTTGGGGTTTTATTTATACAAAAATTATGTATATTTCTCCCTTGACTAAATTCCCAAGTGGTGAACTCTACTCGGGCAACATCCCTTCACGCCTGCCCACTGCTGGCACCGCTCGGCCCTGACGGTGAGACCCGGACCCCCAGAGGAGGAGCTCAGTACAGGTGCATGACCGGGGGGAGGATGCAAGGGTCACTCCAGGACACCAGGCGGGTTTTATTATGAGGATGGCATACTCATTTAGCACGGAGTACACACAACAGGCTTGTGAGCCGGAAGATTCACCGATAACCCGAAATCTCTATATCTGAGTCCCTCAGTGCACACTCACGGGCGTATACACACAGACACATACTTACAGACACACACGAATATGCATGCACACTCGTGTCCGGACACACTTGCATACAGGTGCACGCCCATGCCAACACACAGATACACATGCACATAAGTACATGCAAATGTAGGCATACAGACACACAGACACGCGGACAGAAATGAACATGGCGGATGCACACACACACACACACACAGATGCACGCGTATGTGCACATACAGAGAGCACACCAGCCTTGAATCCCTGGAGCAAACCTCTCTTTATCGTGGTGTATAATTTTTTACATATTGCAGAGTTCCATTTGCTGATGACTTTTGTGCCTAAAATAACAAAGCTTTAGGTGTTTTGGTGGTGCTGGCTCATAAATGAGTTAGGAAGTGTCCCTCCCTTCTATTTCCTGGAAAAGGCTGGGTCAAGTTGGTGTTAATTCTTTAAATACTCGGTAGAATTTTCTAGTGAAATCATCTGTGTCTGGATATTTCAATTTGGGGAGTTTGTCTTTTTAATTACAAATTTCATTTTTTTTTTTTTTAATTTTTTTTTTCAACGTTTTATTTTTATTTTTGAGACAGAGAGAGACAGAGCATGAATGGGGGAGGGGCAGAGAGAGAGGGAGACACAGAATCGGAAACAGGCCCCAGGCTCTGAGCCATCAGCCCAGAGCCCGACGCGGGGCTCGAACTCACGGACCGCGAGATCGTGACCTGGCTGAAGTCGGACGCTTAACCGACTGCGCCACCCAGGCGCCCCCAAATTTCATTTTTTTAAGAGTTACGGAGCTATTCAAATTGTCTGCTTCACACTGGGGGAGAGGCGGTAACTGTGCTTTTCCAGGAACTAGCATCATCTAAGTTTGATATTCTTTTAAGTTTTTTTTAATTTGTTTATTTTAAGAGAGAGAGTGTGTGCAAGCTGGGGCCAGGCAGAGAGAGAGAGAACCCCAAGCAGCCTCCGCACCGTCAGTGCAGAGCCTGACTCGGGGCTCGAACTCACGAACCGTGGGATCATGACCTGAGCTGAAGTCAAGAGTCGGACGCTGAACCCACTGAGCCCCCCAGCCGCACCTGAGTTTGAAATTTCCGTGTGTCGAGTTGTGTATCCCATTCCTTCCCTTCTTATCCCTTCGGTGTCTGAGGGCCTGAGGGATACTCCACTGGATAGTTTGTGTCTTCTCTGTTTTCTTTGTCAGTTCAAGTGCCACTTACTCCAAAAAGTCTTTCTAAAAGGCTCCCTCAAAATGTATCCTTTTCCTTCCAACAGGCGCGTGAAAAGACCCTTGAGATCAAGAATCATCAGGGAAGTGCCAGTCAGAACCACAGCGAGAGACCTCCTCCACCCATGAGGAGGCCTCTTATCCAAACAAGAAGAAGAGAAAACAGCAAGTGCAGAACGCTCACCGCGAGGTCCGGGCTAGACCCCGAGGGCTGGCAGCAGTCCCATCCACCCCAGACTTGCCCCCATCTGGAAACACGCCGAGCTGGGGGTGCGGGGGGTGTTCCAGAAGGGCCAAAGCCCCAGGCATCCAGGAGACGCTTTCCGTGGAGGGCTGTGAAGGTGCCGGGGCTCCGGCTGGGAGGGGGAGGGGGCAGAGTCACGGTGTGGCCACTTCCAGGTCCAGCCCTAAGGACAGAGACGGAAGGGACGCTGTCTGACCGCGGCTCTCGGAGGTGGGCCAGGCTCCTCTGTCATAAGGAAGGACAGGATCCGGCTTGCTGTATGTAGTTGGCTACTCCATGCAACACATGCTTGGCTCCAGAAAGTTCTCTCTAGAAGAGGTGACACTGTGATGGTCCAGTTTGCCTTTAGGAAGGGATGCTGAGGATTTAGCTTGTTTCCTCTAAAAAAAAAAAATGGCACGAATTGGGAGGCAGGAGTGGAAAGGGGGTCCTGACCAACAGCCAATGCTTTCTCCCTGGCTGAGGGTTGTTTCTGGGGTGTGGCCTTCCAAGACACTGGGATTTCAACTCTGCAGCTCAGGGAGGTGGTGGCCTGGGCACCTGTTGGCTACGGTCCTGCCCCAATGCTCTAGGTGGCTAGGTGACAGAGGTGGGGGCCCTGAGACACCCCCCCCCCCGCAGGAACCAAGGAGGGACATGGAGAATCTGGAACCTCAGGACGGCTCACTCCACCTGGAGCTCTCTCTGTGTGTCTCTCTCTGGGTCTCTCTCTGCATCTCTGTGCGTCCGTCTCTGTCTTTCTGTGTCTCTGAGAGTGTGTCTGCCTCTCTCTGTGTCTCTGTGTATCTGTCTCTGTCTCTCTGTGTATCTGTGTGTGTTCATCTCTGTCTCTCTCTGGGTCTCTCTGGGTCTCTGTGTCCGTCTGTCTTTCTATCTGTGTCTCTCCTTTTGCCTCGGGGAAGAAAACAGAATAAACAAAGTCACAATGAAAAACAGAGCAATAACTAGCCCCACAAAAAGTACGCTGCGGTTTCCTTCAGGCAAACAGGACCTTAATCCCCAGGACGTTTTCATTTTCATCTTTTTTTAATATTCATGCCACAGGGGCTCAGTAAACACCGGCTGAACCTGACAAATCGAGACGCTGCTCCAGAAAGCTCAGGTCGGAGCTGAGCGCCAGATAGCTTCTCCCTGCGTCCCGCCGTCCGGCAGGTGTGAAGTGACAGCTCGCTGTGGCTTTGGTTTCTGTTTCTTTCATGACAGGTGGCATTGGGCTCCTCATCTGCTGGTCACCTGGATGTCTTATCTGGAAAGCCCTCTGCTCAGGTACTGCCCATTTTTTAATGATGGTGAGAATCTTACGTTTTAAACCTTACAATGTTCAAACTCTTCTGAAAACGCTGGGGACTGAGCCTCCTCTAGGAAACAGTGTGTTTCATGAAATTAAAAATGAGACATTAGCGTTTCTTCCCATGACAGTCTCAGGACACGGGACCGTTTGGTCGTCCCCACGTATCCTCAACATGGAGACCAGCCCCCTCGCGTGGTGGGTCCCTTGAGCTGGTCTGTGTCTGCAGGGGGTCCACGGCTGTGTCCCTGCCCATCCTGGCCAGCTGCACCCCACCACGGGGTCCACGGCTCTGTGGGACCCTCCACCCTACAGCCCCTCCAGTCCCCAGACGCCCCCTCCTCACACACATGCCTGCCGAGCCCCCTGAACCACACCACCGCCACCGAACCCGTGGTCTCCAGCCGCGTGCTGGGGCCCCCGACAGCCTGTCCTCCAACAGAGAGACACGGATGTAGATGTCCGCACATCCACCTCCCTCCTCTGGGGCTGTCCCTCTGACAACAGACTTCGGGTGGGAGGCTGAACACGCCCAGTCTCTCCCGTGAGCCAGGCTTTGGCGCATGTTTGGCTCGTGTTTTCCCTGAGGCCAGACACGACTCTGCAGTGGTCTTGTTTCTGTGGGTCCGTCCAGGTCATGGAGGGGCCCTGATGGATGCTGATTTTCGGTGGGATTGTTTATGTCCGACTGGGGAACCCCAGGTTTAGCCGTGGATACCAGGCCAGCTCCCGGAGGCAGGTGCTTGAAAGCAGCTGTCTCCCATCTGGTGGCCGTGGACTCCTGTCCCCCAGAACGTGGCCAGAAGCAAACTCATGCACACGCCCAGGCTCATGTAAGGGTCTCCGTGTCCCAGAGCCTATGGATTTGACATTTTCAGGGAAGCCTTGTTAGCCAGTATCGGTCACCTCCCACGTCATCCTGGGCAGAGGTCTCTGAAGTGCCTCCCGCCATCACCAGGGGCTAAAGCCTGGTTTCTGATTCATCAGGAGAACCAGGGAGGCTGGTCAAGAAACACACAGCAGCTTGACCCTTGGCCCACAGCCCGCGGCAGCCGCTGGGAGCCCTTGTCTACACAGTCTGCCCACCAGACAGCCACTGTCTACATGTCAGCCTTTAGGAGGCCAGGCTGCCACCTCCTGTGATGGTCCAGGAAGCCACACGGTGACCCCGTAATGATCGATGGGCCAGCCCCTCACCTGATCAGCCATCCCATGTTCCCACAGTGAGCAGATGTCACCACCATCACCGTCTTTATCATCCCGAGGTGACCAGGCCTGTGTCTGCAAAGTGGCAAACTTAGGACTCAGATGGTAGCCTGGATCTCAGGGTCTGCAGTAAAAATGCGCCTGTTCACAACCAGCTGTTGGGAGGGAGACCCCAGCCCCCCACCCCCAGCCCCCAGCCCCCAGTCCCTGGCCCCCCAGGTAAGCACCCAGAGGCTCTCCTGTCCTCCATCCATCCCGAAAGAACAAGAAGGAGATGATAGTCTCGGGATTCAGCCCAACATAAAGAATCCCATTCCCACATCAAACGTCTCATCGAGGCCACTGGGAAACCACATAAGTGACATTATTAAACCAGAGAAGTTTCTTTTTAGTGAACAGAGATCCTCACATTCATGCAAAGAAACAGTCTTGTGTTCTCTGCACACTGTAAAGACAGCTCTGGTGACCGTGGACTCTTAGGGGACGAAGACGCCCCCAGACTGCTGCCCACATGGGGCTCTCATTCTCTCTGAAGGAAAATGACCTGAAAGCAATGCCATCAGTGCTGTTCTTGGTGCCGTGTCAGCATTACCAGCGGGTCCACTGAGGCACCAGCCTGGAGCCACAAGAGAGCTCTGGTCACCGCCGTCACTGACCAACGTCCACCGCTCAGGTCACCACCGTCACCATCTGAGGTCCACCGCCCAGGTCACCGCTGTCACCATCCAATGTCCACCACCCAGGTCACCACTGTCACCATCCAACGTCCACTGCCCAGGTCACTGCCATCACCATCCAAGGTCCACCGCCCAGGTCACCGCTGTCACCATCCAACGTCCACCACCCAGGTCACCACTGTCACCATCCAACGTCCACTACCCAGGTCACTGCCATCACCATCCAAGGTCCACCGCCCAGGTCACTGCTGTCACCATCCGAGGTCCACCGCCCAGGTCACCACTGTCACCATCCAACGTCCACCGCCCAGGTCACTGCCATCACTGTCCAAGGTCCACTGCCCAGGTCACTGCTGTCACCATCCGAGGTCCACCGCCCAGGTCACCGTTGTCACCATCCAATGTCCACCGCCCAGGTCACTGCTGTCACCATCCAACGTCCACCGCCCAGGTCACTGCCGTCACCGTCCAAGGTCCACCGCCCAGGTCACTGCCATCACTGTCCGAGGTCCACCGCCCAGGTCACCGCTGTCACTGTCCAGTGTCCATCGCCCAGGTCACCGCTGTCACCATCCGAGGTCCACCGCCCAGGTCACTGCCATCATCATCCGAGGTCCACCGTCCAGGTCACCGCTGCCACCGTCCAACGTCCACTGCCCAGGTCACCACTATCACCGTCCTGCGTTCACCACCCAGGTCACTGCCATCATCATCTGAGATCCACCACCCAAGTCACCAGTGTCACCGTCCAACGTCCACCGCCCAGGTCACTGCTGTCACCGTCCGAGGTCCACCATCCAGGTCACCGCTGTCACCGACCAATGTCCACCACCCAGGTCACCGCCGTCACCATCTGAGGTCCACCATCCGGGTCACTGTTGTCACCGTCCAACATTCACTGCCCAGATCACCACTGTCACCATCCAATGTTCACCACCCAGGTCACTGCTATCATCATCCGAGGTCCACCGCTCAGGTCACCGCCGTCACCATCCAATGTCCATCGCCCAGGTCACTGCCGTCACCGTCTGATGTCCACCATCTAGGTCACCGCTGTCACTGACCAATGTCCACCGCCCAGGTCACCACTGTCACAGTCCGACGCCCCCTGCCCAGGTCACCACTGTCACTGAGATCCACCGTCCACACGTATGGCTCCTGGGGATCATGTGCTTCAGGACCACATGGAGCCATGGAGAGCACCGGGTGGGAAGAAACAGAGTCAAAACCCTGCCCTGGGCTATGGCCTTTGGCAGCTTCCCAAGTCTCAGTTAGGTGACACCGGCTCCCAAGGCCAACAGGGCAGGGCCAGGCCACACTCGAGGCAGCTACTTAGGCGGCCTTGCTTCCTGTCTCCCGGGTCCCATGCATGCATGGTGTTCCCTGTCCTCCTGGACAACCGGTCCGCCCATTCCTGTCCTCTGTCCTCCAGGACGACCGTCCTCCGTCCTTCAGGACAACAGTGTGAGCACAAGACAAGCCAGTTCCAGCCCTGGGGCCCGACGCCGGCCAGCTGCAACTGCCCACTCAGCAGGCCTGTCCCTCACCCCGAGGTCACCGACCGGCACACAGTGCCCCCAGCTCCCCACGCCTGTGCAGCCCCAGGACCTGCCAACTCAAAGACCCAGGGGTCTCACTGTGCGGAGAAGCAGCTGGGTCACAACGACTCCGTGTCCCCATGGAGACCTTGAAGTGAGGTCAGAGACGCCAAGGGAGGCCACGCATGGAAATGATGGTGTCTGCGGAACCCAGCTTCCCTGAGGACCGATCTTCAGAGGAATGGTCCCCAGGACACTGGCAGATACTAACAATAAGACAGTAAGAGGCTGGACTAAATCTCCAAAAGCAAGTGGGTCATTTAGAGCAATTATATCTCTAAGAAATGGTGCTCTCCAAGGTGACCTCGGCGTCACCAATTCAGTAGCCGCCGCAGCCTGCCTCCCAGTGTGTGGCAGGAGGTGGCTCCAGACCCCATGGCACTGTGTCTCCTGGGTCCCCACAGTCTGCGGCTGACCCACTCTCCTCACCCCATGGATGCAAGAATCCCACCCCTTGGATGCCCCAGGACCAGGCCACGTCTCTGCCCAAGGCTCAGCCCCTGAGCTGCCTCCCCGACCTGGCCTGGGGGATTCAGCTTCCCCCCATGTGGTGAGGGGGCCGGACCCCACCTTCCGGCCATGGGGCCACCAGCTGCGTTGCACTTCCAGTCCTGCTTGGAATTTCCGGGGTCCCACGTCCACGCACAGGCACCCCCCACTCTGCAGAATCCTCGGTGCACACGTCCTCCCATGGCTGCACAGAGCCTCTTCCAGCCCCCCACCCCACTCCTTTCGGGGATGTTTCCAAAGGTCAAGGAGCCCAACTGACTCTGGGCGTGGCCGTTCCCATGTGTGGCACCAAAGGGCACCAGCATGGTCTAGGGACAGAAGAGGCTGGAGGGTACAGCCAAGTGGGTGCACTGTGGGTGCAGTGACACTAGGGCAACTCACGGAGCCCCTGGGGGAAGGGGCCAGAAAGGTCCAAAGGGCGCAGGGACCACCCACCAGGCCGCGTTCAGAGGGGCTGGGAGGGCTGGTCCCCGGACCCGGGGCTCCGGGCTGCAACCAGCAGGAAGGGGGCATCTGCGGCCCTGAAACCAACTCCAGACCCGCCCCCCACACACACTGGGCAGCCTTGTCCCAGGGGTATCACTGAGCATGTCAGAACTGTCCCTGGAAGACAACAGTGTCTGGCCAACCGCCCCCCCATCCCCACACCCCACCCCAAAACAACTCAGACCGGAAAGAAGTGGTCAGGTCACAGAAACTTCACCTCTTATGCACCCAAGGTCAAAGAGGACATCCAAGCGAAACAGCACGTCACAGCCAGACCTTCAAAGACAGGGCCCCTCAGGCTACAAACTGGCCCCCGTTTCCAGGGTTCCACGTAGCAGGAGTGTCTCCTGTGCCTTCGTGGCAGATGTAAAACTGTATAAAGCACGTCCCAGAAGAAGGGCCTGGTCATTTTTGTCCAGCTCGTGGACACGTGCCCACGAATCTGGGCGGCTCCGTGTGGGGGGACGCACAGACTCAGGAGGGACAGAGAAGCCCATACCGGGTGTGTGTCCGGTAGCAGGAAAGGGTTCTGAGTCCCCTCGCCTGTGCTGCCTTTCGCTGCAGGGCCACGGACCCCACCTCAGGCCAGGCTCTCCAGCACCCACGTGTCCCTTCCATGCCCACCCCCGTCCACAAGGCAGGACAGTCCGCGTTGTGACCATCAAGACCAGTAGAACTTACACCCACCCTAGACTTATTCTTATTATACCAATATTTGCGCTTTTAAATTCTGGAATCTATGTTAGTGGCAAATCACATGAACGTTACTTGTGGTTTTCCACAAACCTTAACATCCCAAAATAAGTAAGAATCTGGTCTGCTTATAAATGCATACATACAATGCACTTTTTGTTATGTTAATTAATGTATTTTTGTTCCTGGTCTTTCCTGTTACCCCCACAGCCTGTCCTCCCACAGAGCTACTAAGGATTTCCACCATCACCAACCCAGAAAAGGGCAGGTATCTAGGATGGGAGCAAGTGCAAAGGCCCTGGGGTTGCAGCCAGAGTGGCCTGTCCAAGGATAACCAGAAGCACATGTGGCCTGCATGACGGGAGCCAGGAGAGAGTGGAAGAGGTCAGGAAGACCGTGAGGCATTTATTCCAATGAATCAGGTCAAAGGGCATCTGGCAGAAGCAGGGAGACCCTTCAGGAGACGGTCATACCCAGAGCAGGGGAAGGTGGCGGGACCTGGGCGGCGGCGAGAGGTGGTGATGCCAGCGGTGAGCCAGGGACCAAGGTCGGCTGAAGTATCATTTCCACGGAGTCTGATTGGCTCTAAGTCCTTGAATAGTGAATGATCTTTGATTACCTGGGAATTTTCCAAGCCATGAAAAATCTGCACAGAGGGAGGAAAAAATATCGGGAACGCTTATCCATCTAAAAACAAATTTGCTTTTTCGACTTTGCGCCGGAATGGTAACTCGTGTGTGGGGGTGCCTTGCGGGCTGACAAGCTTAAGGCCACTGTGTAGGTGTAGTGGGGCCGTGACCGTCTGCAGTGTCGCGGACCCTGCAGCTGGAACTGTGGCCTGGGGGCTGGACGCCTGGGCGCCTGGTGGGCAGTAGACCGTCCCAGCCTGTCCCCACTTCTGGGGGTCGCCCACCTGTGGCAGGTGGCGACCTCACCCTGACACCCCGTCTTCACGCGGCCTTCCCTGCGCCCAGATCCCCTCTTGTCCGAGGACACCAGGCACCGGGTTAGGGGCCACATCTCCAGGATGACCTAACAAACTACCCCGTCAGCAGCCTCCCTCGGCATAAGGCCGTGTCGTGGGTCTGGGGGGACGCCCCAGCACCAGTGCCCACCATCAGGAGCACCGTGCAGGCCCACCGCGTCCCTGACAGAGGACGCAGGGGCAGCAATGGCACCACGTCTGATTTCCTCGGCAGGATGAGACTGAGTCACACGCTGGTTCGCAGGCGAGGCCTCTGGGGACTAAGTCTGAGGAGTCTTTAAGGAAAACTTTCTCCAAACTTGGAAAACAGCCCTCGGGCTTCAGGGTTTCCTCCTCATGGGGGAAACTTTCCTGAGCTGTGGATTTGGCCAAGGACGTTGTGAGGTTATCTGCACCGTGAGGTTGGAGGAGATCCAACAAAACATCACAGAGAACAGAGGCTTTCTTCGAGGACACGGCCCCGCAGGGCCTCTTGGGGTCTCAGATGAGGAGGGGCCTCCCCAAGGGGGGCCGGGCGGTGAGAGCCCAGGGACAGCCCAGGGGACACCGTCTGTCCATGGTGACTAGCTCAAGAGCAGGTGGGGTGAAGCCCAGGCTGGGGCTGGAGCCTCATCAGGACCAAGTGACCTTCCCAGCTGCCACTGAGGGCTCTCTTGGGGCATCTCTAGTGGCTCCTCTGCCCTGAGCACAGCCTCCAGCCCCTGGGAGGACGCCCCTTCCTGCCCTCCGGCCACCCAGCCCGGGGAATCCTGACTCTCCTGCTTCCTACCCTTGCCGGCAGACACCAAACCCCATTCCTTTGTCAAAGGAACCCCAACTTTATTTGGGGTACCCATATGTCCAGATGCAAATGCCCACCCCCAGACTCTCTCGCTGCCGGGAGCACCTTGAACAGAGCCTGGACACTGACATTGGGTGAAGGTCTGCTGAGCCAGATCTCCTGGGAAAAGACGCAGGTCCAGGTGTGTGCGCGACCCACCCCACCCCCCTTCCTGGGATGCCACTGGTATAGAGGCCCCACCGTGGCCCGGAAGCCAAGATCTCGTGTGTCCCCTGGACCTGCTCCCGACCCCTCCCCCATGCTGTGTGGCCCCTGGACCTGCTCCTGACCCTTCCCCCATGCTGTGTGGCTCCTGGACCTGCTCCTGACCCTTCCCCAATGCTGTGTGGCTCCTGGACCAGCTCCTGATCCCTCCCCCATGCTGTGTGGCCCCTGGACCTGCTCCTGACCCCTCCCCCATGCTGTGTGGCTCCTGGACCAGCTCCTGACCCCTCCCCCATGCTGTGGCCCCTGGACCTGCTCCTGACCCTTCCCCCATGCTGTGTGGCTCCTGGACCAGCTCCTGACCCCTCCCCCATGCTGTGTGGCCCCTGGACCTGCTCCTGACCCTTCCCCCATGCTGTGTGGCTCCTGGACCTGCTCCTGACCCTTCCCCAATGCTGTGTGGCTCCTGGACCAGCTCCTGATCCCTCCCCCATGCTGTGTGGCCCCTGGACCTGCTCCTGACCCCTCCCCCATGCTGTGTGGCTCCTGGACCAGCTCCTGACCCCTCCCCCATGCTGTGGCCCCTGGACCTGCTCCTGACCCTTCCCCCATGCTGTGTGGCTCCTGGACCAGCTCCTGACCCCTCCCCCATGCTGTGTGGCCCCTGGACCTGCTCCTGACCCTTCCCCCATGCTGTGTGGCTCCTGGACCAGCTCTTGACCCCTCCCCCATGCCATGTGGCTCCTGGACCAGCTCCTGACCCCTCCCCCATGCTGTGTGGTCCCTGGATGGGCTCCTGACTCCTCCCTGCACTTCAAGCCCCTGATCACTGCTATCCACCCCCAGGCCAGCATTAAACACCAGCAGCCCCACTGCCACCCCTGAACAGACAGCTTTCTCTCTGTCTACTGACATCCAAAGCCCCATTTCCAGGATATTTTTAAAGCTTGGGGAACAAGGATGTTTTTGCTCTCATTATCTGAACAATTTGGTCAATTGCCACCTTCTGTTTGCTGATGCAGACCAGGTCTGGCTCCAGAGAGACACCATCAGACCTTCTCATCTGCAGAGCCTGAACCCCCCGGCCCAGGACCCAGGGCAGGGCGTCTGCAGAGCAGAAACCAAGCCCCCAGACCCTGAGGCAGCCCGGGGTCCCCAGGGTGGGACTTAGAGGTTTTTTACTGAGTCCAGCCCAGAGCCAAGAGTGATGGGATGTGAGAGGGATGGGGGGTGAGCCCATGAGCTGTCCTTCTGTCCTGACTGAGGCCTCTCCGGTCGTGCACAGAACAGGCTCAGCTTACATGTGGGGGTCGCTGGAGCCCAGGATCAAGGCCCCTCGTCACTCCCTCAGTGCTGCTGGTACCCACCTCCCAGCAGGCATGAATGGATGAATGAATGAATGAATGAATGGGCTTCCCCACACTTTCAGACAGGAGGCCTCCCCCCATCCCCAACACACTTGACACGAGCCCAGGCCCTGTGTCCTCACCGTCTGTCCACCAAGCGGACAGCTCTCGGCTCTGGGGCACACAGGTGCGGAGGTCCCGGGAAGGACAGCTCAGCTTCCACAGCGGGCAGCCCAGGTGTAAATGGAGTGAGGATGCCTGGGCACACGGGTGACCCTTGAACAATGTGGGTGTTGGGCACCAACCCCCTCCACGTGGTCGAAAATTCACATCTAACTTTTTTTTTAACGTTTATATTTATTTTTGAGACAGAGAGAGACAGAGCATGAACAGGGGAGGGGCAGAGAGAGAGGGAGACACAGAATCCGAAGCAGGCTCCAGGCTCTGAGCTGTCAGCACAGAGCCTGACGTGGGGCTCGAACTCACGGACCGTGAGATCATGACCTGAGCTAAAGTCGGATGCTTAACCGACCAAGCCACCCAGGCGCCTCTCACATCTAACTTTTGATTCCCGAAAACTTAGCTACCGACAGCCCCCAGTTGACCGGAAGCCTTACACCCCGTTAACACATTTTGTAAGTTATACGAACCACATGCCATATTCGTGAGGAAGAAGAGATACACCTGCAGTGTGTACTGTATGCCTAAGTGGACCCGTGCATTTCCAGCCCAAGTTTGGGGTCAGCTGTCTACTTGAAGAGGCCAGTGCACACCAGCCAGGCCCTCCGTATGCACTGAGGGCCGCTGTGGCCGAAGGCAGCGGTCATCTCCGCGGGGCCAGAATCAGGCTTGTACGTCTGCAGAGAAAACTCATTTGTGGTGGGCGCACTTGAAGGGTGCTGGGCCAAGCAGCCCCTCTTGTCTGGAGAGGCTCCTGGAGGGGCGGGGCGGGCTCCAGGGGCCTCCACGAGGGTGTCCCCGCGTGGCCAGGTGCTGGGTCCAGCACAGCCTCTGCTCTACGGGCCCCAGGGAAGCTGCAGGCGGGCAATGATGCCGGGCAGTCAGGTGGCTGATGGGCCCGGAACACGGCAGACGGCAGAGCCCTGGGAGTCACGCCAGGAAGGCTCCTAGGGGTGCGGGGAGCCGGGCGGAGCAGGACGGGGCTCGGGGCGGCCCGCACACCAGAGGACACTGGACCAGATGGCCGGTCTCCCCGCTGGATTACATGCTTTTTGACCGGCACCTTCCAAAGCTGAGGAAATTGTACCTCTGCTCTCAAGCAGCCAGAAAAACTGGTGGATCGGCTTTTGGCTAAAATTATATGCCATTTGTGTGGGAACATTAGCTACCTGTCACCAATTGAAAGAAAAGCATGGCCACTGACCCGCTGCACGTTCAGGGACATAAGGTCAGGATACCGGAGGCCTCCTGGTGGAAAGGAAGACACGGGGGCACCAGGCGTAAAACCACAGGGCCACCCAGGTGCACACGCCATGGCGGGCTGTCCCCCAGGCTCTGACCTGAGGGAGGGAGATTTCCGCTCGCCGTGTGACCATCCAGTCCTCCAAACTGGGGGCGCTGCAGCCAGGATCGTGTCCCAGTCCCTGGGACAGTCGTCAGCCCCCTACCCACACCCACCAACCCCCCGACTTCGGCACGCAGCCCCGTGCCCATGGGCAAGAGGGGTCTGGGGCTGTCTGGGGGCCCACCTGCCAGGCGGAGAGACCCCCTGCTTGTCACCAACCTCACGTGCAGGTCTTGGTGCGTGTTCGGCAGAATCAGAACCGACAGCATTTATCAGGTGGAAATGTCAGCCGGCTGAGGGTCGTCACGGGCGCTTAGCACTCGTGGAGGGCAGGCCAGAGCCTCTGGGGGACCCGGGATGTCGGGGTCTGCTCGAGTCCACAGTGCACTGGGAGGGGCTGCCATGGGGGCTGGAGGGCGCTGCAGGAATGCCGCCCTGCCACGCCCCCGGCCACGCCCCTTCCCCCCCCCCCGTCCCTCCCTGGGACCCCCCCCCCAGGACACCCTGCCCGCTGGAGCCACCTGCTGTAGGAGCATGATGGGAGTGCTGGGGGGTGGTCAGGACGGGAGGCGGGTGTGTCCAGTGTGACGCAGCATGGCGTCCAGTGACATCCATCCTTCGGCCCCAGGACTTCCTGAGGTCAAGACAGGCAGGGCGCCTGAGAGCCCCGGGACTTTCCTCGGGAACCACACATTTCCTGGCAGTGCGCAGGCAGCCCCCACAGTCCCCTGCCCTCCTGCAGTCACCGGGGCCATAGATGTGGCCAGGAGACAGCAACGTGAGCCGGCCATGGGACTGGACACCTTAGTGTGGGGGTGACCTCAGGTGTGGGGGTGACCTCAGGTGTGAGGGTGACCCGGGTGACAGGGTGTGACCCTGGGCATGAAGGGAGGATGTGCCCTTCTGAGCTCCCTGGGCTGCACGACACAGTAGTTGAGGGGGGCAGGACAGGCAAGGGTCCAGGCAGGAGCCCCGCCCCCGCCCTGTGGTGCACCTGCTTTCACATAGGGTCAGCCAGTCTCTGTTTGCAGAAAAGAAAAGCAACAGTCTGTCCCATAGAAATGTGCATCACAGTAGGGTCCGGAAGGCGCTGTCACAGGCGCCCGTCTGGCGACAATGGCCCTGCACACACCCCCACGCTCACGGCACCTCCCAGGACATCAGCATCTGTGGTGTCACGACGCCCCATGAGCCGGAACAGTCCGTCCTTTCCACGGGGAGGATGTGGCCACCAGCTCGTGCAGCACAGCCTGGAGCTCCCGACCCCTCTGAGCCACAGATGAGCCAACATCCTGAGACGCATAATATGATCAAATGGCTTTTCCTCGAGAGCTACTTCAGACCCTGCTTTTCTCATCCCACAGGCAGGACTTTGTAAAAACAACGGACTTGAAGACGTGGACTTGGCAAATCCCTGGCCCTCCCTGGACCCCGTTTCCATCTCCCCATCCATGGCTTCTGGGACGGGGTTTATTCAACCAGCGTTCACCAAACCACCCAGCCAGCCCCAACTTTTCGGGGTTCTTTGACGGCCGTGGGAAGGCAGCCAGTGGCCTTTCAGATGGATCCCGGCTGGTCTTATCTTCTCAGACAACTTAGGAAGTCAGCTTGGGGTGAGAGGCAGCGGGACGGATTGGAGACAGAGGGCAGGCAGCCGGCTGCGCCCTGCGCTCCCTGTCCTACAGGTGTGGTCACACCCTCCCTGGGCATGGAGGGCCCACCACCTTGGAAGCCCGGGCGTCCGCCTTTGAACTGGCAACAGACATGAATCTTCTCCTCTGAATTAAACCCCAGAAATTCAGATGTTGAAAACAGCCACCCGAGAGGACTTTAAATTTTTTTTTTTTCAACGTTTATTTATTTTTGGGACAGAGAAAGACAGAGCATGAACGGGGGAGGGGCAGAGAGAGAGGGAGACACAGAATCGGAAACAGGCTCCAGGCTCTGAGCCATCAGCCCAGAGCCTGACGCGGGGCTCAAACTCACGGACAGCGAGATCGTGACCTGGCTGAAGTCGGACGCTTAACCGACTGCGCCACCCAGGCGCCCCATCCGAGAGGACTTTAAATGAGATGCTTTGTCTCTTTCTGGAAGGAGTCCTGCCCTGAACGACGGGGCACCACGAGCAAAACCCCAGTCTGTCTGGGCCCCAGTTTTCTTGTCTCTGAGGCAGAGAGAGCCCTGCCTGGGAGCTAGAGATACAAACAGGGAACCTCGTCCAGCACGTGTTGTGTCATGTACTAGTTCCCGGAAATACAAAAATAATGTGTCTTTTCCCTTCTTCCGGAAGCTCCTCACAGTGGGTTCTGGCTTCGCCCTTGGTAGTTGAGTGACAGGTGCCTGAGCCAGGGCCCTGGGGAGGGTTGCTTTGCATGAGAAACGGGTCTGCTAACAATTCAGATTCCCCAACCTGAAGTGAACACCCACCCCAAGGGGAACACCCAGTGGAAGGAAAGGTGCAAGGCCAAGTCCAGGGAAAGAGGGACCACAGTCCCAGCCAGTGTCCAGGAACAGCTGCCCCAGGGATGGCTCCGCTGGGTGGGCGCTCTCAGGACCTCTCGCCCCTGATGCCCTGGAAACCATCCCTCCTGCTTGCACTGCCCGGAAGTTCCTCCCTCCTCCCAGCTTGCTGGGCTTTCCACACATTGCTGCTGAGTTTTGTTTTCCACATCCACATGAGTTCTCTCCTTCATTCTGAGAATGTGGTGATCTCTGCTCATTTTTTTTATTGTTTATTTTTGAGAGAGACAGAACGTGAGCAGGGGAGGGGCAGAGAGAGAGGGAGACACAGAATCCGAAGCAGGCTCCAGGCTCTGAGCTCTCAGCACAGAGCCTGATGCAGGGCTCGAACCCACAAACCGTGAGATCATGACCTGAGTTGAAGTCAAACACTTAACCGACTGAGCCCCCCAAGCACCCCTGCTCATTTCTTAATGTAAAACCAACCTTGCATTCCTGCAATCAAACCCACCTGGTTAGGATGTGTTATCCTTGCTCTCCAGCTGGATTCGATTTGCCAAGAGTTGCTAACAACTTCTGCATCTATGTTTATGAGGGATAATGGTGTATAATTTTCTTTTACTTCCCTTGTTCTGTATCAGAGCTCTGCTGTCCGGTGAGAGGAGTCGGGAAGCAGTCCTTACTCTCCATTTTACTAGTTTAAGACTACCGTTAGTAGTAGTCCTACCTCACATATTTGACAGGATTTACCAATGAAGCCATCAGGTTCTAGAGTTTTTCTTTCTAGGAAGGTTTTTTATTAAGAATTTAATTTCAGAAGGGTGCCTGGGTGGCTCAGTCAGCAGAGTATCTGACTTGATTTCGGCTCAGCTCATTATGTCAACAATTCATGAGTTCGAGCTCTGACTCGGGTTCTGTGCTGACTGCTTGGGATTCTCTCTCTCTCCCCCTCTCTTCCTCTCTCTCTGCCCGTCCCCTGTTCATGCTCTCTCTCTCTCTCTCTCTCTCTCTCTCAAAATAAATAAATGCATAAACATCAAGTAAAAAAATAATTCAGTTTCGGGGTGCCTGGCTGGCCTCACCAGAGAAGAATGTGACTCTCAATCTCAGGGACATGAGTTCAAACCCCACGTTGGGTGTAGAGATTACTTACATAAACAAACAAACAAACTTAAAAAAAATATTCAATTTCTTGAGCAGCTACAGACCTATTCAGATACACTGTTACTTCTCGTGCTTAGTTTTTCAAAGAATTTGTTCTTGGATCTAAGTTGTCAACCTTACTGGCATAAATTTGCTCCTAATATTTCCTTATTACCCTTCTAACGTCTATAGGATTTACTGTGATGGCCGCTCTCTCCTTGACACCAATAATTTGTAGATTCCTTCTTTCCTTCTCCATCGGCCTCACTAGGATTTTGCGAATTTTACTGATTTCTTCTGATGGCCAGGTCTTGGTTCTCTGGATTCATCTACCAGCCATGTGCTTTCTGTTACCCTGATTCCCATTCTTGTCTTTAGTATTTCCTTCCTTCGCCTTATTTTGGGTTTGCCTTTTTCCCTAGCATCTTCAGATGGAACATATCAATAATTTTTTTTAATTTTTTTAACATTTATTTATTATTGAAAGAGCATGAGCAGGGGAGGTACAGAGAGAGAGAGGGAGACAGAATCTGAAGCAGGCTCCAGGCTCCAGGCTCTGAGCTGTCAGCACAGAGCCCGACACAGGGCTCGAACTCATGGACCACCAGATCATGACCTGAGCCGAAGTCAGACGCTCAACCGACTGAGCCACCCAGGCACCCCAGAACATATCAATAATTTCAAATTGTGCTTCCTTTCTGACATAAGCGCTCAAGGCTACGAATGCTCACTCAACGCCGTTCTGGGGTGCCGCACAAACGCCAATGTGTTTTTGTTAGGATGAGACATTTCCTAAGAATTACCTAGGGACTTTTTTTCTCTGACCCATGGATTCTTTGAAAGAGTTTTGTTTAATGTCCAAATATCTTGGGGGGGTTCTAGATCTCTTACTGGTTTCTGGTATAATTTCATCAGAGGAGAGGAGTGCACTAAGTATGATTGTAAACTTTTGAATTTTATTGAGCTTGTTTTTACGTTCAGGTAGGGAGTCCATGTTCTGGAAGGTGCCACATGCCCTTCTGAGTGTCTGTTTCCACGTTCGCAGCTCTGAGGATACCAATGAGGTGACGGTGACCGATGCTACTGTTCAAATCTTCTATAGTTTTGCTGATCTGTTGGCCTGAGTGGTTTGCCCATAAAAGAAAGAAGGGTGTCAAATACCTCCAGACACAGGATTCAACTCTCTCCTCCCCAAATGATCCAAAGTAGCCATGACATTTCTGTGCAAAACCCTCAGTGTTACTTGGGAAAAGGCAGGTCAAAACTGCAAAATGCTAACTATACCGGAATTAAAATAGAAATGAGTAATTAAAAATAAGTCAACAGGACTGCAAAACACCTGTAAGAAGAGGAGACGTGATACGCCCCCAGCGACACAGAGGCTGCAGGCCAGACCCACGGCCATGGGAAGACCAGACTCAGCGGCCAGAAAACCCTCGGATTCTGAAGGTGATCCAGGGCCAGCATCGCACGGGGAAAGCAGGATTTGAAGGAAGCCCCCTCCCAAAAGCCTCATGGGAAGGAGAAGGTCCGCTGGACTTTGAGCAAGGAGGGGAGTGGTGTGTGCAGGTGACCCACAGGGGGTCCACACCCCCTTCCCCCAAAGCAAACTCCCACCAAAAGACCGTAGTCCCCAGACGCGCAGGAAAGGCCAGGTCTAACTGCAAACTTCGTGCGGAATAAACAAGGAGATGAAACGCACAGAGAAGGCGGCCGGGCGGCAGGAAATGAACGCACACAAATGGAGGGAGGAGAGTCTGCCCGACCTCGGAGGAGGCGGGAAGAAGACGGAAGCCAATGGCATGTCTACACTCGAAACGGAATTACATACTACCACCCAACAAGCATCTGAAGACATGAAAACCCAGCCCAAATCTCAGAGCGCCTGGGTGGCTCAGTCGGTTGAGCATCCGACTTCAGCTCAGGTCAGGATCTGGCAGTTCGTGGGTTTGAGCCCCACATCAGGCTCTGTGCTGACAGCTAGCCTGGAGCCTGCTTCTGATTGTGTGTCTTCCTCTGTCTCTGCCCCTCCCCCACTCATGCTCTGTCTCTCTCTCTCTCAAAAATAAACATGTTTTTAACAAAAGAAATTAAAAAGCAAAGAATTAGATTAAGCCTTTCAACCATGGCCAGACTAAACGAGACAACCACAGAGTCGAATTTCTCCAAAACCGAGGGGCGGGAGCACAGGTGAGAATTTATGTCCAGCCAAGCGGTCTCTTGAGTATCAAGGCCACAGGAAAACACATCTCCACACACAAGAATGAAGGGAATCCTTCACCCATGGGCCCTTCCGGGGAAATCCCAGTTAGTTCTTTTTCTCCTGAGTTGAAAGCAAACACTTCAAATCCTTGACACACGAAGGGAGGAGCCTCCCAGCTGTCGCGTCACGCCCCTTCCCAGATGCACACAAGTCCCTGGGGCGCCCGCACGTGGGACAGACAAGAGGTTGGGAGTGAAGTGGGAGGACAGAGTTTGTAAAAGAGAAAGACGGAAGCCCTTTATCCCTTCACCAACCCTCCCGGGTAGATCAGCTTCAGGAAAGACCAAGGGTCTGGGAATTGGCTGGTCAGTCTCCACGTGCGCACATCCTCAGGAAGGTCCTTGCGAATTTCCAAGTCACACCTGCCCAGACCCAGGCGACAGTAAACGAGGTCCTCAGAGGTCTCTAAAGAGAGGCTGACGCCTCCCCACCAGAGCCCTGATCCACCCAGAAGACACTGAAAACCCTGCAGGCCGGCGGCTGTGACCGTGTGGGTTTTGGGATGCAGAGGCACAGACCTCCTCTCTAGCAACTCTTTGTAAACCCTGTCTCTGGGCCACAAATGGGCGGATCTGGAGCCACGGTGGATGCCCGGCTGCTGGTGGCTTGGGCACCGTCCCTCCCAGCCGGCCAGCTGGGGTGGGAGTGTGCCCTCCGTGAGAGCTCCAGGCCCCCTGGTGCAGAGTCTCCTGCAGGCAGATTGATGCCCGAGAGCCGACCCAGTGTGCCCGTAAGACGAGGGCAGAGGACCTGTCATAAATAAAACAGCATCAGGCACAGAGTGGGGCAATGACCAGCCAGGGTGCCAGGGACGGGCCCGAGCCCACTGCTCCCCTGTTCCCAGCATCCCCTGAGAGTCGTGTAACGTCTAGGACCAGGTTAGAGTGAGCGGACGAGCCTACGCTCCAAGGAGCCTTGACAACTCCAGGATGCCCCACGGTGAGGTGGTCACCACCTGGCGACCGGGAGGGCCAGTCGCTGCCTCCCTCCGTGAGGAGACTTTGGTGACTCTCTTGTGCCCAAGTCATTAGAGGAGTGGTCCAGGGCACTGAGGTCAGATAAATCAGGGTTTAATCTTGTCTCCACCATTAGCCAGCCATGTGGCCTCGGGAACGTTACCTCACCACGCCGGGGCCTCAGTTTCCTCATCTGTAAAGTTGCAGTAAAAGCGGAGTGGACCCCGAGGGTCACGAGGGGATCACAGGATGCCGGGCACTCGGGCACCATTCCCAGAACGCAGGAAGGACGTGCTATTATTATGTTCCAGGAAGCCCGGGTCCCACGTTTCTCCTCTGGTGGCTTTGTTATTGGAAACCTTTTCATTTCCGGCTAGAGAAGCCGCCAAGATCCCTGCCCCCTCCGCCCCCTCCCCACATCCCTGTCCCTCCTTCCCTAACCTCTCCCGGCCCCCAGGTCACCCCGCTTTCTCCCTGCCGGGAGCTCCCTCACAGGACCTGAAAGCGGCCCCCCAGCCCCCAATCCTGGTGTCTCCCAGGCATGTTGTGTGAGCGTCACTCACGGACAGAAAACAGGCCAGGAGGAGACAAAAGGGAGGACTCAGGAGTCCAGAATCCCCCAGATGCGTTCACTTTGTGCCTGAGCTGTCCTAGAGTCGTCCTACTCATGAGCGACAGCGGCCCATTGGACCCGGGTCCTTGTTCTGCCGCAGAGGCCAGCACTCAGGGAGAACACGCCTCTGCCCACCCCGTCTGCAGTCATGCCTGCTGCTTTGTTCATGGACTCTTTCTTTCAAATGGTATTGAAGCTTCTGCATCAATTATCACCCGTGTGGCTCGGTATGTGTCCCATGAAGTCACGGGCCACGGAGGGGCAGGGGCCAGCCAGTGACGGGGCCTCCAGACCACTGGACGGGACCCCGCTGCTCTTGAAGAGACGAGCTACGGGTCTTTCCCAGGGCACTTGTCCCGTAGTCGGGCCGAAGGAGGAAAACCAGAGAGGTGGTGGCTTGTCCCCAGGGACCCTGCAAGGCAGAGGTGAGGTGGGCCTGCCCTGCCCCCCACCCAGCACCTGACTGAGTCTTCAGGGGCCTCGAAAAAAATACCACAAACCAGGCGGCTCTAGAAACATGAGTTTACTCCTCACCGTCCCAGGGCCTGAAGCCCGAGATGCAGGCCTCCCTGCGGGGCCTCTGCTGGGCGAGTGGACGGCCACGTTCTCCCCGTGTCCTCCGTGGTCTGCGATCTGTGCTCACTTCTGGGGGAGGGACGGGAAGCCGTGGGGAGCAGCACCCAGGTCCCAAGGAACTGGAAACCCGATTTCTTGACCTGGTGGCCGTGGCTCTGTGTGTTATTCTTCCTCTTCAGTGTGGGCCCGCACTGATGTGCTATGTGTCTTCACGTCACGCCATAAGCTCTAAGGGCCTTTTTCGGATGTTCTGTGCCCAGAGCCGGTGCAGACATGGCTTCTGGGGGAGCTGGCGGCCGTGTGCGTTCCCAGACCCCCTGGAGGCCCTCCATGCCCCGATGCCTCCCTCCGCGGGGTTCTGAGCAGTCCTGCTGTCGCCGGCCCAGAGCCCACGGACCTCTCAGACCCCAGGGCTCCCGCCCCAATCTATAAGGATGCCGCTTGGATTCCTGCTCCCAGAATGGGAGCAGGGGATTCAGACAGACCTCAATACCTGAGAAACAACACTGCCCCCCAAACGGAGCTCTGAGCAGGCGGAGGGGCTGGCCCTGCAGGGAGTGGGGGTCCCTGGGAGGCACAGAGACGACTCAGGAACTCAGACCCCAAGCGGCTTTGAAACCCTCCCCAAGCCCTGCACTGGGGGCGAAGTGGGGGTGGGGGGGTGCCTAAAGGTCGTGGGTCCACCTGGCTTTCTGCTCACCATCACTGGGGACGTGTCTGGGCCGGCTGGTCACCCCACACAAGCAATCCAGACGTGACAAAGGGCAGAGAAGAACACCATCCGGTTACATTGGCTTTGGGCCTTCCCAGAAGATGCAGTGTTCCTGGACAGCAGGGTCTCATATGGTAGACATTTCACAAACGTGTCATCTTCCAGCCACGTCCCATGCCAGCCAGCCTTCCCCGAATGGTGGGAACTTGCCAATAAACATGCTGGGTTTTTTCCCAAAAATCTTTATAGATGTGACTCCAAGGCAAAGCCCATCCTTGTGTTCGCAGTTCAGGGATTCTGGAACGGGGTGGGCCCAAGTGGGAGGCAGGGAGGCCCAGCCTTTCATCTGCCGCAGCCGTCCACACCTGGCCTGGTGTCCCCAGGGCTCCAGCAACGACGTAGCCCCGGGCAGGTCCCCGTTGGACAGGTGTAACAAGCACGTGCCCGCCAGGACAGTCCTGACCACCGTGGTCTGGCTGGCCGGCCAGGGTGGGGGTCTCAGGCCAGATGCCTCACAAGCCTCACACATTCACCATCGCAGAAGCCCCAGGGCACACAAACCACACACATGAGGTGTTCATGCCCTGTTTAAATAGCTTAATCAGGGGTGCCTGGGGGGCTCAGTCAGTTGAGCGTCCAACTTCGGCTCAGGTCATGATCTCATAGTTTGTGAGTTCGAGCCCCGGGTCAGGCTGTGTGCTGACAGCTCGGAGCCTGGAGTCTGCTTCGGATTCTGTGTCTCCCTCTCTCTCTGCCCCTCCCCCGCTCATGCTCTGTCTCTCTCTCTCTCTCTCTCTCTCTCTCTCTCTCAAAAATAAATAAACATTAAAAAATTTTTTAAACAGCTTTATGAAGTTCATGCATAAAATCAGCAGCCTGGCCCTCCACCATCTCCTCCCTCCTGCTTTGACCCCTCCTGCAGCCAATTATTCTGGTATTTTTCCAGCTTTAGGGAGATACGATCCACACGTAACACTGTGTAAGTTACACAATGTAACAATGCTGATACATGGTGTACTGTACGTATGTGTAGGACATTCACTTTACCATACGTGGACGCTATACATTGTGAAGTGACCCGTCACCTCACAGAGTTACAATTTTTTTTATGGTGCAGAATTTTAAGATCTAGCCTCATAGCAACTTTCAAGTACACAACACAGAATTATTAACTCTATGCACCGTTCTGTGCCTTAGGTCCCGAGGACGTACTCGTCTTGCAGCAGGAAGCTTGCTCCCTTTGAGACCAACATCGCCCCCCGCCACCCCGCCTGCCCTTTCCCCCTGCCCTCCTCCCTGCTCCCTTCTCCCCCCGGGGGGCCTGGAAACCGCCTTTCCAGTCTGTCTCTCTCTGAATTCAGAGTTTCTTACACTCCACATGGGAGCAGGATTGGATAGAATTCATCTTCTCTGTCCGACTTATTTCACTTAGAATAACCCCCTCAAAGCCCACCCATGTTCTTACCCATGTTAGCAAGGCAGGATTTCCTCCGTCTTGCTAAATACCGCACTCGCAGGTGCTGCCTGGTTTTCCGTATGCGTGGACTCCCCACCATAAAGGAGGAAGGTTCCACTCTGTTTTGGCCCCGCGGCCCCAACACCCACGGCCTCATCCTCCTTATGGCGTCATCGTATTTGGCTGAGACTGGAGGCCAGGATCCCGTGATGAGAGCCTCGAGGAGCCAAATACAAACTGGGCTGGACCCCCCTCTCCTGCCCCCCAGGGCCCCCCCACTGAGTGCAGTTCGCCGATGGCCCCTACGCCCTCTGACAGCCGGCACCTTCCTGGAGCCGCAGATCCCAAGGCCCTGGTCAGCCACGTCTAGACCAGGATGCCCTGGGGGGTGCCCCTGCTCACAAGGGTGTCCTGGGTCCTGGCCCATGCCCCCTTGTGGGCTCCCTCATGCCCAGAAGCTGGACTCGGGCACTTTGGTGCCCGTGTCCCTGTCTGACCGATGACGGCACCACAGACGGAGCTTTGCCGGGGAGCATGTTGGTAGGTGTGGGGGCTTCCGGAGAGCAACCCAGGGGTCGGTCCAAGAAGTCCCGGCCAGCCTCTCACTAACCTCCTTCCCAGAGCGCGGAGCCCGCTGAGCCCCCCAGCCCGCTTCCCACGCCTCCGCCTGCAGCAACCTTCCCGTCACTACCCGGCAAACTCCTCGCCAGGCCCCAAGGCCAGATGGGCACCCGTCCTGTGAAGGCTTGCTGTCCTGCACCATGACCCCTCGGAGCCCTCGGGGCACCACTCTGCGTCTCTGTACAGAGCACGTTGCTGTCACCAGGGAGAGACACCAGCTTGGCGGGCTCACTGCCTGTTCCACAAGCTGCAGCGTGTGCCGTGGTCTGAATGCCATCCGGCCCGCTGTCCAGCCACTCCTCCTTGAAGGACGTTTCTATCATTCCCATCTGTCGCTGCTGGAACAACACTACAGGACAGGACGGCCTCGCCACGCCTCTTATGCTTTTGTATCCGTGCCCCCTGGGGAGAAGGAATGCCCCCTCCTCCACAGAGACCACCAAATCACCCACCAAACGTGATGCACTTACTTATTGTCAAACCAGGACCCTTTCAACACATCCTGCCAACACCTGTTACTAACCACCTGTCATTTTCACGATGAATATTAATATCTCATGCTTTAATTTAATTTCCCTGAGACTTAGTTCCCCCTCGTATCCTTGTGGGCTGTTTCCACATCCGTTTGCACTTCCTTTCCTATCGATTGCCCATGTAAAAACTGGGTTGTCTTTTTCAATTGATTTCTAGAAGCTCTTTATATACGTATAGGTACTAGGTCTTAGCCGTCTGGTAAACAATCAGCTGTCCTATTTGGTTCATTCCTAGATATTTTACTGTTTGTGGCCGCTGTGCATAGGGCACCTCCTACGTGAATTTATGTTTGAACATTGCTGTGATCCACATAGATTGTTGATTCTGTATCCAGGCTTTGCCCCATTACCACCACAAAAATCTCATTGGTTCTAATTATTTGTATTGATTTTCATGGATTTTCTAGGTAGATGGTCACATATCTGCAAGTAACTGACAGTTTTGACCTTTGCTTTTCAATACATGTCCCATTTCTTTTTGATGTGTTTTTTTGGGTTTTTTTTAGTCTTACTACACCCACTAGTACCAGTCTCAAATGTGAGCATCCCTGGTTCCTTCCTGACATTAAGAAGGACACGTCTGGGGCGCCTGGGTGGCTCAGTCCGTTGAGCGTCAGACTTCGCCTCAGGTCATGATCTCGTGGTTCGTGGGTTCAAGCCCCGAGTAGGGCTCTGTGCTGACAGCTCAGAGCCTGGAGCCTGCTTTGAACTCTGTGTCTCCCTCTCTCTCTCTCTGGCCCTCTCCTCCTCTCTCTCTCTCAAAAATAAATAAATAAACTTTAAAAATGGTTTTTAAAAAGAGGACGCATCCGATGTTTCGCCACTAGGACACACGTGAAGTAGGTGTCTGGGGGCCGCCAGTCTGTGCACCCCCTGGGCCCGTCCTGCTCCGCTTATGTGGCAAACCTGCGGCTGCTCATTCCCTCTCCTCTGTCCCGTGTTTCTCCTCTGGAACATTGATTCCCAGCTTATCCTGCGGCTACAGGTGGGTCCGTGAGACGAGTCTGGCCAAGAGTCACAGGGAGAAGCCCTGGAAGAGAGATTTCCTGAAGAAAAGGTAGAGTCCTAGGGTGCCTGGGTGGCCTAGTGAATTAAGCATCTGACTCTTGATTTCTGCTCAGGTCATGATCTCATGGTCGAGAGTTTGAACCCTGCGTCTGACTCTGCACTGACAGTGCAGACTCCCCTTGGGATCCTGTGTCTCCCTCTCTCTCTGCCCCTCCCCTACCAGCACTGTCTCTGTCTCTCTCAAAGTAAACAAATAAACTTGGGGGAAAAAAAAAAGGGTGAAATCCCAAGAAGAGACTACCTCTGCCCTTCCTTACCCCCTGCTTTCACGCGGGTGAAATGCTCCAAGATGAGCAGCCGGGCAAGTTCAAGGAAGGAGGTCATGAAGCAGGTCCCCTCGTGACATCCCTGGGTCACTGCCCCAGCCACTGGTCGTGTTCTTCAACGGGATGCCCGTCGGTGCGCCACAAGAGGAGATGCAGGAGAGGCTCGGGAAACAAAGGTGATTGTACCAATAGGGCCCAGAGACGGGGAGGCACCAGGTGGTCAGGTGGGGGGAGCCCAGGCTGGAGTCTTCTCTGGGATTTCCACAGGGCACAGGTTAGCACTCACAGGGCAGGCTAATCAGCTCAAAATTGGCTACCTTGAATAATTCCAGCAGGTTCGAAACTCCGGGCTGTCCCCAGCTGCCTGGTACCTGGCCCCGGGCTGATGAGGTTCAGGCACTGCCTCCTTGGTCCACACAGGCTGGCTCTGGGCTGGCCGGCAGGCACATCAAAGGCAGGACTCCACTGGGACCTGCGCCTGCCCTGAGAACCGCTGGCCCAGGGGGGGCAGCCTCCCAAGCAAGAAAGAGTTTGTAAGATGCCGGAACATCGTAAATCACAGAAAATGAAAAGTGTGCTCAATACAACCACACACGTGGTTAAGCCGCTTCTTGTCAGTCAGGCCCCTGCCATCTGCTACCTTCTCAGACCGAGTCCTGGTGGGTCAAGGTGGCCCTGGACGAGCACCATTATTTAGGGAACTTCCGTCTTTGTCTACGATCTGGCAGAAAGTACTCGCAAATCCGAAAGGCCTGCGGTCCTACTTTAGAGGTGGAATCTAAGTGACTTTCCAACCTCATCTGAGGAGACCATTTTATTCAGGTTCCCCACCACAACTCCGAACAAAGACCCTGTTTTATTGATCAAAGCTTGTCTGCCTTTTCTATTTCATTACCTCTGTTTCCATCATTTCTTATTTCTTCCTTCTACACTTTCCGTGTTTCCTTTGCTATCTGTTACTAGTGTATTGAGTTGCACAGTTAGTGAATTTTATTTCCATCTTTCATATTTCCTGGAAATGCATCTGAGGCTACACACTGTTGGGTCCGTGCTGCGGTTTGGGGTCCTGTCAACACTCGCCAGCGCTTACCTACCCGCGCTGGGCAGGGGGCTGGTGTAGGAGGGGTGCTGCCCACTAGGAGACCCCCTCAGTCACACTGGGCACCAGACACCTCACACGCCCTCCCCACTGCCGAGCACAAATGCAGCCCGTGTGAGCTGATGCAGATGGTGCTTTTAGCGGTACAGACTCGAAAATGATTGTGATTTCCATCTTTATTACCCCTTGAACCCAAAATTACACAGAAAGTTTGTTTGTGGGACGCCTGGGGGGCTCAGTTGGTTGAGCGTCCGACTTCAGCTCAGGTCATGATCTCGCAGTCTGTGAGTTCGAGCCCTGCATAGGGCTCTGTGCTGACAGCTCAGAGCCTGGAGCCTGTTTCGGATTCTGTGTCTCCCTCTCTCTGCCCCTCCCCTACTTGTGCTCTGTCTCTCTTTCTCAAAAATAAACATTAAAAGGGGCGCCTGGGTGGCGCAGTCGGTTAAGCGTCCGACTTCAGCCAGGTCACGATCTCACGGTCCGTGAGTTCGAGCCCCGCGTCAGGCTCTGGGCTGATGGCTCAGAGCCTGGAGCCTGTTTCCGATTCTGTGTCTCCCTCTCTCTCTGCCCCTCCCCCGTTCATGCTCTGTCTCTCTCTGTCCCAAAAATGAATAAACGTTGAAAAAAAAATTTTTTTTTAAATAAAATAAACATTAAAAATTTAAAAAAAATGGGCAGAAGAGGGGTGCCTGGGTGGCTCATTCGGTTAAGTGTCTGACTTCAGCTCAGGTCATGATCTCATGGTCTGTGGGTTCGAGCCCCGTGTTGGATTCTGTGCTGACAGCTTGGAGCCTGGAGCCTGCTTCGGATCCTGTGTTTCCCTCTCTCTCTGCCTCTCCTCTGCTTGCACTCTGTCTCTCTCTCTCAAAAATAAACACTAAAAAAATAATTTAAAATAAAAGAAAGTTTGTAATTTCCAAGTAAAAAGATTCTTTCTTCCACCCTTCAGTCCTTTTAACCCAAGACTGTGGCCAAAATCATTTCAACCTTTGTCGGCTCCCCTTGGGTGTTTCAAAAGGATGAATATTTCCACTTGGGAAGAACAGACAGGTTGATAGATAATCGATAGATAATGAACATTAGATGCAGATTGTGTCAAGCTTGTTAGCGGTTATACATCCCCACTTTCCGTGTGTGTGTTTATGTGATCTTTCGATTTGGGGAGATCTGTTTAATGTGCTCCGTTTCTCCTCGTACCTGTAACAACCCTTGATCCGGGTCCTCGGGTCCTCGGAGGCTCCAGGCTGTGGAGTCCTGCTCAGCCTCTCGCTGCGTGTTCCTGGACCTTACACGGCTGATCCCGCCCCAGCCCCCCGCCCCACTCCCATCTCTCTGACGGGAGCCCTTGAGACACCGACCACCTGGTTAATTAGGGCTGGGTAACCAAGAGAACAGTGTGCTTCCCAGATACCTCATTGATCATCACTAGTATCTATTTGGTTTCCGTTCCTTGATTGAGAAGTCGATTCTCCAACTGTAGACTAAAATAGCGCTCCTAGAGGAAAGCAAATTCAGGGGCACATAAGCGGCTCAGTGGGTTGGGGGTCCGACTCGGTTCAGGTCATGATCTCGGTCCATGAGTTTGAGCTCCGCGTCCGGCTCTGTGCTGACAGCTCAGAGTCCGGAGCCTGCTTCGGATTCTGTGTCTCCCTCTCTCTCTGCCCCTCCCCCGTTCACACTCTGTCTCTCTCAAATATAAACATTTTAAAAAATTAAAAGGGAAAGAAAATCCATGTAAGAGAGACACCATGAATGCACCGTATTGGGACCACAGCCACAGAGCGCTCTGCAAAAACTGTGATGTCACTGTTTTATCTCGTCCTGACTGTCCCCTGGCATAGATGGGGCCACTGAAGAACAAGGTCCCTTCCACATCTGCTGAGGTCAGAACATCTGTGTCCTCCCCAGACTCCCGTGTTGACTCCCCAGTGCCCTATGGGATGGCATTCACAGGTGGAGTCCTCGTGAAAGAGACCCCAGAGAGCCCCCTCACCCCTCCCGCTGAGAGGGGACACAGGAGGACATCTGTGAGGCAGAGGCAGGCCCTCAGCAGATACCTCGCGGAATCTGCAGCCAGGATCCTGGACCTTCCAGCCCCTGGAACTATGAGAAATAGATTCCTGCTGTTTACAAGGCACCCAGTCTGTGGTATTTTACTGTAGCCACCGACACAGACTAAAACGACATCCTTCTAAACACACAGAGCCCAGAATTTAGGCCAAAGCAAGCAGCCTCTGGTGCTCAGGTGACACCCACTCAGCATCAGGGATGAGAGACCCAAGGCAAAGCCAGGGGCGGGGGGTGCTGAGAGAGGCCGAGGTGGGAAGGGACGGAGTCCAGCAGGGTCCCCGCTGACAAGCAGCTGACTGCACAGAAGTTTGCCAGCTCCACGGAGTTAGAGGTTACTACAAACAACTGCACCGGGGACATGCCACAGCCCAGGGAGACCCAGAGGAACACCCGCCCGCCTGCAGCAGGGGCCACACAATCTCTCCTTCGGTCACCGAACATGGGACTCTGAGACCTCCCAGGCTGCTCCGTGACCTGTCGTCCCCGCAAAGCTGAGCAGGGGACATTCATACCTCACCTCCAGCCAGAGATGATTCTCAGAGCCACGGTGGACAGACAGACAAGGGTTCCCCAAGGCAGGGACCCAGCCACACAGCGGGGAAGCAGGGAGGCTCTGGTGGCCAGGTGAGGGCAGAGAGCCTTTGGGAGGGGACCGCCACATCCCAGCCCACAAGATCCCAACCCACGAGATCCCAGCCCACGAGATCCAGCCGTTGCCTGCTCCATTCTGCTGGGACCTTGTGGTGAAGGCCACCAAGAGCCCGGCTGGAAGAGGAGCATGGCCTCGGGAGGACAAGGGACCTGCCTGCCAGGTCTCTCTCGCCGCCCTCGGAGCCCAGCCCCACCACTCACCCCAGCAAGGAGCCACCAGCCGGCATCCCAGAGACCACCCTGGGACACGGCCAGCCACTCCCCATCTGGAAAACAGGTATGAGGACCTGTCAGCCCCAAGAGGCGAGACTGTCTCTGAATACCCCGAAATAAAACAGGATGCCCCACAAGCAGGATGACTGTTTACTCAGAGAAAGCACACAGCACAGACAGAGCTCAACCAGCACTGGGGCTCACAGGACCCCAGCTCAGAGGGCCTGGCTCGCAGGGGCCTAGGAAGGAGGCCTGCACCCACCACAGCCCAGTTTCTGGTTGTGGGCGCAGACAGGGGGTCTCAGCCGGTGCACGGCCCCCAGGGGACTCTGGCCTGACCCTCAGTCTCAGGTTTTCTGGCCACAGGATGAGTATGGGCTCTCGGCCAGGAGGACTCAGACACAGGGCACCAGGCAGTACAAACACCCAGCTCACAATCTACCCCACCCAGTGCAGGTGGGGGTGGGCAGGCCAGGCCAGGGGACCCACAGCAGTGACAGAATAGGGTGAAGCCCGGACAGGGGGTGGGTAGGTCAGGAGGTGGAATCAGGGCCAGGGGTGGGGTCAGAGCAGAAGGTGGGGTCAGAGCGGGGGACAGAGGGGGTGTCAGAGCAGGGGGTGGGGTCAGGACAGGGGGTGGGTCAGCGCAGGGGTTGAGCTCAGGTTGGGAGGTGGGGTCCGAGCCAGGCCGGGGCTGGGGTCAGGGCAGGGTGCCTGGGCAGGGGTCAGGAGGGCCCGGAAACCCTGGAGGCCCCAGCCCAGCGCGGGCGGAGGGCGCAGCAGCAGCCAATCGTTCCCCGCACAGCTCCGGCCTCGGTGCGCCTTCTTCCCAGGCCCAGGAGAGGACAAGCCCGGGTGAGCCACATAAGGCTCGCAGGTAGCCAAACGGGATGGGGGTGGGGGGGCCGCCGCAGCCTCCGCCGGTTCTCCCGCCCCCCCGCCCTGCCTCCCCCCCCCCTTAGGGCACCCTCACAGCAGCTGGCCAGCGCGTTTGCTGCGCCACACCACCAGGCCGGCCATGGCCACGGTCAGCAGGACGGGCACGACGATGAGCGGGATGAGGACCTCGTCTGGAGGGTCCTCCCAGTGTGCCCTGTCCACCGTGCAGTTGGAGAAGAACTGCCTGTGGATGCCGGTGATGAAGCCTTGCGCCAGGGGGTTGGGCCAGTAGCAGCCCACCACGTTGGTCTCCACCTCGGTGCAGTTGGTAAAGCTCTGGTAGTACCTGCGGAGGCAGAGCGGTGACCACCCGGCTCCCTGCACCCCCTCCTGCCGGCCTTAACCCTGGAGGGCAGGGGAAGGGGGCACGGTCCCAGGGGGCCAGGGGGAGGAGTGCAGGGGAAGGGGGCGCGGTCCCAGGGGGCCAGGGGGAGGAGGGCAGGGGAAGGGGGCCCGGTCCAAGGGGGCCGGGGGAGGAGGTGTGTCTGGACAGCAGAGACAGGAGCGCCCTCCGGGCCCTGTCAGACGTGCTGGGACCCAGGCATCCATTCTTTACCTTCTTGCCCAGAGGCAAGGGTGAGGGGACCCTGCCCTGCCGCAAACCTTTCTGCCCCGGGGCTCAGCCCCGCTCTCCCCGAGCCTCACCGCCTCCCCCAGGCGCACAGCTGTGCTCTACTTGGCCTGGCAGGATGCCCCCACGCCAGTGACGATGACCTCTGCACAGACCCCGGCATCCTCCAGCCCAACCCCGAACTTGGCATCTCAACAAAGAGCAGCCAGAGCAAGAAAGCCCCGAGGCTGAGTCCCGCCCACACCTCAGGTGGTGACCAGCTCCCCATGAGGCCGAGAGCCCCCAGAGCCTTCCCAGGTCTGCCCAGAGGACACAGGCCTGCCCCTTCTCCAAGGCAGACGCTGCATGACCGGCAGGGCCCTCATCATCTGGACACTCTCTGAGCCCCAGGGGAGGGTCTCTCTGAGGCCAAGCGCCAGCTGCCTCATTTGCCAGGTCAGGAGGGGACAGCCCCCTCGGACAGGACAGGCTGGAGCCGCCTCCCCCCACAGGCCTCCCTGTCCCTCATCAGCAAACCACCCAGGGAAAGCCTCATCTGTCCAGTAGGTGGGCTCTGGATGGTCTCCTAACAGTTGACAAGGTGCAGCCACCAGGACCCGCCTGGCCCTGGACACGAGTGGCCTCTGGAGGTGGGGCCTCGACTGCCACCCACCATCCAAGACGTTCTGGAGAGAAGGCCAGACGGACACCTGCTGGGGTGCACCCTCTCTGTCCACTGCCTGTGCTGCCGCCTGGCTGAGCCCCGCATACAGGGCGGGAGCTGGAGGGCGAGCTCAGGCTGGGGTGAGGCTGGCCTGAGGCTCTGCGCCCCATCCCCTGCTTCCCTGCACTGTCCTGGGGAAGGTGGCCTGGCCTGAGCCACCAACAGGAAGGAACTGCTTCCCACAAGGAGTTTCCTGCACAGACGCCGTCTGCCCAACAGGGACAGGAGATGGGGGCAGCAGACCCACTTGGCCAGGCCCTCCCGGCGCCCGCCCCTCCTGCCAGCACCAGGTAAGGCCTACGAGGAGGAGCCCACATGGCCTAAAGAGAGCTGGAAGCAAAGGGGACGGCCTGAATCACATCCAGAGCTTGGGATGTGCCCAGGACAGGTCCGCGGGAAGCCCAGGACCCCCAGACGATCCCCTGCATGTCCAGCGACCTGCCGCCCGGGAGGCATCTGACCTGACACCCGGCCAAGGCCTTTGCCTGGAGCAGCCCCCGTCCCCGGGTCTGCCAGGAGCCCTGTGTTCTGACTCCCTTGCCTCCCAGAAGGCCACCACCACCCTCCCCAGGCTCCGGGGGGGGGGGGGGGGGGGCGCTGAGACGAGGTAGGGACACAGGCAGTGGAGCCCGACCCCACGCCCCCGAGGGCAGCTGGGAACAGTGCACCAGACAGGCTTCCTCCAGCCACATTTCTTATGTCCCTGAGCCTCAGTTTCTCCTCTGTAAGTGGGGCTCCTAGGACGTACCCAGTAGGGTAGCCAAGGGGCCACACGTGCAGGTGCACGCAGAGCTGAGCACAGGACCCATCTCCGTGGATCGACTCACAAGGGCCACATGCAAAATGCCCTGCCTGCTGCCTCTCAACACTGCCAGTCGGCTGGGTGCACGACGAGGGCTGCGGACAACACGGCTCTTGGCCTCCTGCCATCCCCGCAGCCCCAAGCCCTGTTAACTCACCAGCCCTGGCTCAGGCTGGACACAGAACTGGGGGGTGTTGTTCACAAGGAAGGAGGTGTTTGCTCCGTATCTTTCATCCTCGCGTCCCCTCGTCACCCAGGGCCTCCCCGGTCCCCCCCTGCTGCGGCTCCCAGAGCCTCCCTCCCCCTCCCAGGGTGCAGCTGTAACCCAGACAGCAGAGGGGCGCACACAGCCCAGAAGCCCCCCGCAGATGCCCTCCCCCACCAGGCAGACGCATCCCCTGCTTGGCTTCTTGCTGCCTGTGCTTTTGCTCAGAGGCAGCAGAGAAGGGCATCTGGAAACCTCGATAGCGGCCACCCCTTGACAGGGTGGACGGGGACGCGGCGGCGGGAGTCTCCATCCTCCACGAGCTGGTTGCAGGGCAGGGACAGAGCAGTGACCTCAGACATGGAAGGCCCTGGTGCAGGCCGCCCTCCACCCCTCGTGCTCGCTGCCCCTGGGACCTCTTGGCCCCTCGGGGGCTCCCCCTCTCTCTCCCACTCTGCAGTCATCTGTGGGGGGAGGGGGCACAGCCACCCCTGTGCCTAAGCAAAGGTGCCCAGGAAACACGAGGTAGGAGCTCTGCGTGTCTGACGGTGTCTTCGTGAGGACAGATTGGCTGGGAAGTGCATTCTAGAATTCCAAAGCCCCGGCCCGCCATCTCCTGGTTTCCAGGGCTGCATGGGGCCTGATTCCTCACCCATGTGTCCAACTCACTCTTGTCTGTCTGCACACGTGGCCCTACCCCTTCGTGGCCCACTCCTTGGTCCACGCCCTTGGTGCCTGGAGAGCCCTTGGGGTCTGTAGACCCACATCCCCGCCTGGCAGTGTCCCTGAGTTCCTTCTGTGTCTCCTTACTCTCTTTCTAGAACTCCTGCCCCCAGGGTACCACGCCTGGTGGCTGGTCCCTGACCGCCCCCTGCTTCCTGGGAGACTTCCTCCCACATTCAGCTTCGGCCCCATGCTTCACTCCCAGTGGCTCTTTCTGTGTCTGGAGCACTTCCTCTCTTGCTTGTCACTCTGTCTTGGAGGCACTGGTATGGCCTTGGGGTACCCCTCTTGCTGTACTAGGGTCTCGGGTTCCTGCCCCATGGGAGGTTCCCAACCAGGAAGGGCCACAGCAGGTGGGCGCTCGGGCCTGGGAAAGGGTTGCCTGGAAACTTCCTGGGCTCCACTGGGCCCTCCGAGGGGACCCCCGCTCCCCTACGTGTCAGAAAAGAAGGCTCACCCAAGGGGTCACCTCCTGGGTCCAGCAGGGCACCAGCCACTCTCCCCAGGTTCCCGGCTCAGTCCCAGCAGCCCAGAGGACAAGCCTCGGTGAGGGGCTCTGGACCCCCAGCGGCTCCCCAGACGGCCCTCAGGTGCTGTGCTGCCCACTCAGGGCTCTGGGGGTCAGCCCCCCTTTTGGCGTGGGGCTGGGCTTGGCAGGTGTGGGAAGTCGGCTCCCGCTGGCTCTCCGACTCCAGATGGCCCCCGGCCCTGTCCTCTGGCCCCAGGGCTGGACGTTTCCTTGACCTCCTCGTCGAGGCCTTAGCAGTGACATCTCACCCTCCCTGACCCTCCTCATGTGTCTACTCCAAGCCTGACGTCCGAGCTTCCCTCTCCAGAAGCTTCCTCAGGGCTCCCAGGACAAGAAGGAGCCTGGGATCGCGCTTTGCATCAAACATCAAGACACGCTGGCTTTTACCTCCTAGCAGATGGTCAGCGATGGGCCGGCTACCCTGCCTGCACCCTCCCACTTCAGCTTCCCGCTCTGCTGGCGGCCACCACGGTCTCGCGCTGTCCCTGCCCCATGCCTGCCAGGGGCCCCCGCCTTCCCCAGGAGCCCTGGGTCTGCTCAGCTGCATCAGCCCGTATTCCTCCAAACCACCCCCCCGCTCTCCATCCCCAACGGCTGTTCTAGGGGCTTCCATGCCCAGTGCCCCGGCAGACAGTGGCTCTGGCGGCAAGGTCCACACCCACACCACAACCCCTGCACGGACCGGCACAGACGGTGTGAGGGAACTGTTCCCGAACCAAACAGAATGAAGTTTCCGCACCTGCTGGGAACGGTGCGGGAACAGGGGTGGGCAGGGGAGGGCGGCAGGGTCAAGACCACCGCCAGGAGGGCAGGGGAGGGTGACAAGGGCAGGGCCGAGGCCGGGAGGGCAGAGGAGGGCAGGGGTGGGTACAGAAGGGTGGCACGTGCAGGGCTGCAGCCAGGAGGGCCAGGAGGCAGCAGGGGCGGCACCGGGACACTCACACGATGAACTCGGACAGGTGGCACCACTTCCAGACGTCCACTGTGTGCATCATGTCGGCGAAAGCCTGCCCGCACTGGGGCAGCTTCTCCAGCATGCGCGTCTCGTTGCAGCCCCCCACTCGGGGACACCCACCTAGAGAGGGGACAGTGTGGTCCTTCCACTGCTAGGAATGGTTTGCAAGGTGACCCTGGGGCCCTCCTGTGACATCCCCCCCCACACCCCGCCCTGCAGGCAGCTGGGTCTTCCTCCCTCACCTGGCCTCCCGTGTGGCCCAAGGAGGTGGAAGCCAGTGCAAAAAGGGCCCCACATGGGTGTCACCAAGACAGGACCTCCCATGGTTGTGACCTCCCACAGGGTGGGGAGACAAGTCAAGGGAGGGCAGGGGATGCACCTCCTGGGGGTCCAGGAGGCCGAGAACAGACAGGGGTGTGATGGGGGTGGGGAGTGGGTCCCACCAATCAGGGATGGCAGAGAGGCCCCACTGCAGCTCGAGGGTCGAGGGTGCCCAGAGCATGTCCCCAGAAAGATCCGCAGGGTCTGCTGACCGTCCAAGACTGTGAGCCAGATCTTTGGCCGTCCCACCACCAGGCTCCCCCAGGATTCCCAGCATACCCCTCCCCCCCACCGCTGCCCCCAGATCCGATCCCTCCACCTCTACCTTCCCCCAGCTCATCTCCCCACCTACAGTGCCCACCTGTCTCCTTCAGGACCAGCCACCCTCCCTCCCCAGGCACCCTTCCAAGTGTCAGGCCCCCCTCATAAACTTCCCTCCCATGACCCCTGCAGTGTGTGTTCTGGGGTGTGTGCATACATGTGCACGTGTATGTGTGCACACAGCCCTGCCACCTGTGTCCGGGTATCTGTGAGTGTATGTGTACATGCGTGTTTGTGTATGTGTGTGCTTGGATGGCCCTGTCGTGTATGTCCTGGCACAGGGTACTGTGTTGCAGGAGAAACCACGGGGAAGGAAACAGGAGAAAGGCCCACACCCAGAACCGGGCAGACCCACGCTCACACCCAGCATCACTGGTCACCAGCTCACCTCAGTTTCCCCATCTGTAAAGTGAGGGAAACAGACCGTGCTGCACAAGGGGGCTGTGCTGACAGGCGTTAGTCATGTGCCCACAGAGGCTCCCGTCTTCACCATGTCATTACTGTAGGTGTTTGATAATTGCCAGCTGCTCCCTCACTCCCCTAACCACCAGCGCCTCATTGGTATTCCGAAAAGACTTTTCGAGAGAACGAACAAATGAATGAATGATCAGGTCCTGAGGGCAGCAGCGCAAAGTTATGGTCACGTGTTCTACCAAGTGCTGCTCCCTCTAAGCGCAGGAAGTGCAGAAGAAATATCTGTTACCAGGAAAGGCAGGTTCGGAACCACTACGATTCTGCCCTGCAGGCCAGGTAGTCCCCACAGGAGGCCACAGGCCTCCTGATGCTCCCACCACACAGACCCAGAAGCCCTTGCCAGCTCAGGGAGGGGCTCTGTGTCATACAGAGGGTGGGCCCGTGACCACAAGGGCACTTCTGGGGGGACAGAGGAAGGGAAGAGTGAAGAGGCCAAGGCAATGAGAAGTTTTTCTTAAAAATTAAGTCCAGGGGCGCCTGGGTGGCGCAGTCGGTTAAGCGTCCGACTTCAGCCAGGTCACGATCTCACGGTCCGTGAATTCGAGCCCCGCGTCGGGCTCTGGGCTGATGGCTCAGAGCCTGGAGCCTGTTTCCGATTCTGTGTCTCCCTCTCTCTCTGCCCCTCCCCCGTTCATGCTCTGTCTCTCTCTGTCCCAAAAATAAATAAACGTTGAAAAAAAAAAAATTTTTAAAAAAAAAATTAAGTCCAAAAGGAGACAGATGAAAAGAGAAGAGAAAAAGCACTGATGGTAAAAATGATAGATTTAAACCAAACCACGTCAATAGTCAGATTTAGAGTCGATGGTCTAGCCACTCCAATTAAGAAACAAAGATTGTTGGGGCGCCTGGGTGGCGCAGTCGGTTGAGCGTCCGACTTCAGCCAGGTCACGATCTCGCGGTCCGTGAGTTCGAGCCCTGCGTCCGGGCTCTGGGCTGATGGCTCAGAGCCTAGAGCCTGCTTCCGATTCTGTGTCTCCCTCTCTCTCTGCCCCTCCCCCGTTCGTGCTCTGTCTCTCTCTGTCCCAAAAATAAATAAACATTGAAAAAAAAAATTAAAAAAAAAAAAAAAGAAACAAAGATTGTTAAATGAGATCAATAAACAAGCCCCGACCATAGCTGTTCACAAGCATCCTACTTTAAATAAAAAGACTCAAATACATTCAAAGGAAAAGGATGGGAGAAGACATATGCTGCTACTAATCCAAAGAAAGGTGGGGTGGTTATATGAGTATTGAACGAAGTGTCTTTCAGAGCAAAGAATATCACCAGAGATAAGGAGGGCCTTTCATAATGATAAATGGTTCGATTCACCAAAAAGACACAGCAATGCTAAACATGTATGCACCTAATAACAGCATCAAAACACAGGAGGCAAAAATGGACACAACTGCAAGGGGAAAAATGAGAAATCCACAATTATAGCTGGGAATTTGATACTCCTCTCTCAACAATTTACAGAACAAATAAATAGACCAAAAAATCAGTAAGAACAGTGGGAAAGTGCCTAGTATAGATAGGAGGCCATGAAGTCAGAAGGCACTGTGCTTAGGGGGTGGGCGTCCGTGGTTATTAGGGGTGGAAGAGAGGCAGTGTGGTTGGAAAGGTGGCTCCCAAGCCAGACTGGTGTGCAGGCCTCCCAGGGCAGTTTTCTCTTTATTTTAATGTTTATTTATTTTGAGAGAGAGAAAGAGAGAGAACACGCAGGTGCAAGTGAAGGAGGGGCAGAGGGAGAGAGGGAGAATCCCAGGCAGGCTCCATGCTGTCAACGCAGAGCCTGATGCAGGGTTCGATCTCACAAACTGTGAGATCATGACCTGAGCAGAAATCAAGAGTTGGACACTTAACCAACTGAGCCTCCTAGACACCCCAAGTTTTCAACCCCAGTGCTCTTCCCCTGAACCCAACCTCAGAGACTTTGCATCACAGGGTCCCAGGCAAGCAGCAGCCAAGACCCAGGCTTACGTGCCTTCAAGAGGAGCCTCACCATCTCCACAGAGTGCCCTGTCCTGTCAGGTCCCCCTCTCAGAGGCACTTAAAGACAGGGTCACCACGCGGGGAAGGGCACCCACCTGCCCAGTAACACGATGGGGAGTCCAGCCCAAGCCACCTACCTGCAGAGCTGCCCCCCAGGGGCATGTCACACCAGCCTGGACTTGACACCGTCATGCCAACCCCATCCTTGGTTTGCCTGAGGAACAGCATCATGCCTCCTGCCCCCATCCCCCCAGTTTAAAGACCCAAAGGAGGGGTGCCTGGGTGGGCCCAGTCAGTTAATCGTCTGGCTTCGATTCAGGTCATGATCTCATGGTTCGTGAGTTCGAGCCCCGCAACAGGCTCTGTGCTGACAGCTCAGAGCCTGGAGCCTGCTTTAGATTCTCTCTCTCTCTCTCTATCTCTCTCTCTCTCTCTCTCTCTCTCTCTCTCAAAAATAAACATAAAAAAACAATATGCTAAATATCTCTATGTAAAAAAAAAAAGAAAAAAGGCCACAGGAAAAGTGACTTTCCCACAGCCAAGTGCAGTCAACATAAGCCAGGGTGTGCAGGGCGGGCTTCCCCCCACCCTGCCCAGCTGCACTTGCCCAGCCTTCTGGCAGGAAGGCAGCCCCGGGCCCAGGGCCACGTAGGCCAGGTGTTAGTGACTCTGGGGAGTGCAGGCCCCCAGGGGCCACGCGGCGGGGACAATGATGAAGCCAGCCTGTGTTCCTGTCTCCCATTGCCACCCTATTCCAAAGTCACCTTTCTCTGCAGCTCCCCAGTGGGTGTCCCACCATGGGTGCTGGAAGCCCACCAGCATTCCCCACACCCGGTGCTTGGAGCCATCCCTGGGCCTGGCCTTTCCCTCATGGGATCATCTCAGCATCCCATCCGAGTCTCCCACACGGGTCCATGCCGTCACCTCCTGCCAGCCACTGCCACACCTCCCAGCAAGAGCTTGCCTGGACTGGACCCCGACACCAGGACCTGCTCCTCTGGACCCCCTTGTCCCCAGGACCTGGACCTGGAGCCCCTAAGCCTGGAGCCCCTGGACCCCCCAGCGTGCCCTAACCACCTGCTGTCAAACCACTAAGACCCAGCTCAGCGCTTCCTTCCTCTTGTTCTCCTCTTTCCCCTGCCCTTGGGCCCCCTTTCTTCCCTCCCTCCTCCTCCTCCTTCCTGGACCAGAGTCTCCATACCCCACAGCAGCAGGAGCTTGGGCAGGGCTGGTCGGAAACGTGCCGTTAAGGACTGCAGGCGCGCTGTGCAGGTGCCAGGACAGCGCCACCCCTGGGCCTGCGCGAGGCGGGCACCGCGGGACACCTGCCGGACCAGCCAGAAGTGTCCTGGGTGAGGGAGGGGGCGCTCCGGCATCATTTCTGGTGCACAACCTGGGCTCCCGGAGAAACCCAACAGCCCAGCCAGGGTTATAACAGAAGGTAGAGACGCAGCCTCCTGCCAGGGAGCCACCGGCTGCATCAGTGGTGGGCTTGGGAATTCGAATGAAACACAAAACTGCTTCCAATGGTCCGTCGGGGAAACAAAGAGAAGACAGGTCTGTGCTCCTTCTGTCTCAGGGTCTCCCGGGCTCCAGGAGACGAGAAGCAGCCTAAAGGATGCGTTTCCCGGAGGAAGGCCTTTTACGCCACTTGGAAATGAAATATGGGAGCCCTTCGTGCTCCCTAGGTGCCCATAGCTTCTGGAAGGTTCTGCCCCTGCCCCTGCAGTATGGGCAGGGCCCTCCTCATCCCGGGCCTCGGTTCCGTATCTATAAAACGAGGAGCGGGCTCAGGAGACCTGCAAGGCACCTCTCGGCCACCATGTCTGCGCGGTCACTGTGTCACTGGGGTACCTGGGCCCAGCTGAGTCCTTACAAGTCAGAGTGACAGGAGAGGACGGGGCATGAGGACACCATGACTCTTACCACCGGCAAATGTTCGGTGCTATGTTCACACCGTCTGGGGGTGCCGTGAGCCCCTGGAGCCACAGCCGCTGCCCAACTCCGCTTCCCACGGTGCGTGAGCCAGGCACTGCCAAGTGCTCTCCCCGGTCTACGCCCAAGCCCCCCTACGAAGGCACGGGGTATGGGGACTAAACCGACAGACTCCAACTGAAGGTCACAATAGTCCTTCCCAGGTTCCTCTTTCTGTATCCACACTGCACCAGGGGAAACTGAGGCGGTAAGTGCCTTATGATCTTGAGGTTAAGCAGCTGCAGAGAGGCCCTGGGATTCGCACTCGGACCAAAGAGCGCAATCAGGGACTGGGTGCAGGGGCGAGCCCCAGCCAAGTGGGCCCAGCTGGGCGTCACCACCACCACACTAGCTGCCGTGTCTGAATGGAGTTCTGGAATTTGCCCAAGAAACCCGAATTCACCTTCCTCGCCCGTCCCTTCACGGCCAGTGCCGGATGGGCCTCCGCCGGCAAGAACCGGCCCCCCAGCTGGACCTGCTCCCTGGATGGCCGGGCTCCCACTCCACAGAGATGTCGCAGCCCTGGGACCCTCCTTCCCGATGCAGCACCATCCGGAGCTCAGCCCCACCTCTGACACACAGCATGTGACCATGAGCGGGCATCTCGCCCGCCCAGCAGCCACTTCCCAAGACCCTGGCTCTGGCAGGACCAGCGCTGGGCTAGGTCTGCAGGGAGGCTGGCCTGGCCCCACCCTGGCGGGGGAGGAAGGCCCCGGACCCACCCCGGGCGGGCCAGGTGGCCCTCCAGACACGAGCCCCGTGTTGGTAACGCGGATGTGTGTAGGGTCTGGGTCTGGTCCTTCATGATCCCATGCTGAAAGCAGGTCCTGGGAATAAAGCAAGGGTTCCCTTCCCTGGAGGAGCCAAAGCTCCAGTCCAGGGGGCTCGCTTTTAGGCTTCCTGCAACCCCAAGTCAATGTGCTCCCGATGTCCCGAAGCCGCCACGCACCAGGCTCTTGCCTTCGGCCAGAAATCCACCTGACCCCAGGCTCTCACCCTGCGAGGTGAGGCGAAGCCACAGTCCCTCCACCCGGACATCTTGGGGAGGGGGGGGGGGGACAGCCCAGAGACTGGGAAGCCGAGGGGCTCACCGGTCCTTTCTCACAGCTGCAGCCAGTTCCAAACCAGCAAAGCCGACGAAGACTCCACACAGGCTCAACTTGGCGTCTCACAGCCAGGGCGATGCGCCAGAGAGGGCAAGGCTGATGCCCCAAAGGACCCAGGGGACAGTGGCCCCTCAGAGGGGCCCTGGGCCCCCGGCCCCGGGGTCAGGCTGCCTACCTCACCTCAGCAGCCTGCCCGGCAAGCCTCTGCAAGCAAGCCCTCCCCAAAAGCACACACACCCTCTTACTTGATCTTGGATCATCTCTCTAGTAAAATTTTCCTAAGCCAGCTTTTCATTCAATCCATTCCTGATTTGTAAACAATGTATCCTCCCTGGAGCCCCATTTTCTTGCTGGAGAAGGGATCTTGAGGGAAGCCTCAGGGAGCCGCCTCTTCCCTGTCCCGCGCACACACTGAAGGGCTGTCCTCCGGGGAAGGGACGAGCCCTACGGGGTCTGGATTCCTCTCACCCACGCCCTGAGAGTGGTGTGCACGCGAAAGCCCCAGGACGGGGAGCTCACTACCCAACAGGGAAGCGGCAGCCGACCGCCTCTGCTCGCTCGGTGTCGCGACGGCAGGCCGTCCCCAGCCCTCTGGCGGCGATTCCAGGGACATCGCAGCTGCAAGGAGCCGACCGGGCAGATCCTGCAGGACCCCCGCGCCTCCCTTCCCAGCGCCGGTCGGTCGCCTTCGGCTCCTCCGGGGAGAGCGGACAGGACCCTCCAGCGGAGGCTGGGGACGGCGCCGGGGTCTCCCCTCGCCCCTCCGGAGCCGGGCGCGCCGGGCAGGCCGGGATCCGTGCAGGGCAAAGGCGCGGCCAGGCGCGGGTGCTGGAAGTCGAAGCCCGCGGGTCCCCGTGGCCCCGGAGGGGGTCGAGGCGTCCCGGAGCCGGACCCCGCGTCCCCTTACCGCACAGCAGCTGCAGAAGCAGCGGCAGCAGAAACCGCGGGCGCCGCCGCTCTCGCGTCTCCATGGCCGATGGCTGTGGCGCGCGGTCGGCTCGGTCCCGGCTGGGTGCGTGGGGGGCGCCCGGGGACGCGGTCGAGGGTGGGGCCGCCGAAAGCCCGCCCCTAGCTGCGCCCTCCCCCTCGGGGACGCGCCCACCCCCTGGGGACACTCCTTCCAGAACGCGCGCTCGCCCAGGACGCGCGCTACCCGCCTCCAGCACGCCCTCCCTCCAACAGGACTCGCCCCCTATCCCGGACGCACAGCCCCGAGACACTGCCTCGCACCCCGGGTGTGATCCCTGGCCCTCCTGTTCTGGGGGTGCTGCCCGCGCGAGCGCGTGGGTTAACAGGCCGGGGGCAGGCTGGGGGCGGAGGCAGGCGGGGTGATGGGGGGCGGCCTCTGGGAGCGCGCCTGGTGGCGGAAAGGTGTAGGCAGGTGTCGGGCGGGAGTGCTGTGCTCAGAGCCTGTGAGAGGCTCTGCAGGGCTGGGGGCGCGAGGGCGGCTCCAGCCCGAGGACAGCCTGCAGGCGGAGGGGCGGGGAGCTCAGTGAGCTGGTGCGGGAAGGGGCCACCGGAGTGCAGCGGCTGATCCCCGAGTCCTTGTTGGCCCCAGGCCTCCAGGATCCTTTTCTGGGGGCTTCCCTGTGCCTTTGCACGCCTCTGTGGGGTGGAGAGGCATGGGGACCTGGGCAGGTGCAACCGGCGTGCCTACACACACACACACACACACACACACACACACACACACACACACCTGCCACCGGTGGCTGGAAGCCTATCCTCAGTTCCTGGCCCCCGTCCTGTGACCGCTGGGAGACCTCAAAGGACAAAATGAGGGCCAGGAAAGTGACTGGCTAACCCAGAGGACCTGACGGCAAGGAGTGTGTCATGGGCCTGGAGTGGGGGAGGGGGACTCATCTGGTTTGGTCACCTCTGTCACCTTCAGTCCCTAGCACAGATCCTGGTCCCTAGTGGACACCTAGTCACGTTGTCACAGGTCGCTGTCACTCCTGAGCACCTTGCAGGGAGGGCCCTCCTGTGCCCACAGTCCAGCCCAGGGAGCATGTACTGGTGCAGGGGCTCACAGAGCGGGGCCAGGATGCCGGGGTGCATCCCAGGTCAGGGGTACCGAACCAGTGGGCTCCTCCTCCCCAGACAAGCCTCCTCCTCTCTGAGGGCTAGGGGTGGGGAGTGATAACACCACATGGGGTCACCCCACGGTCCAGGTTGTGGTGGCAATAACAGCACTCCTGGCCCTGTGAGCGGATTGGACCTTCCTGTGTGAGGAAGCCGCTCAGTAAGGGATCGAAGCTTCCTGTGCCTTTTCTGGCAGAAGCCAGAATTATTTCGACAGAGGCTTAAAGCTAATTAAAATTGATCAGCCTTCCTGCCAGCCTGCTCCCAGAGGCGGTGGAGCGGGCAGGTACCAGAACAGCCCAGAACCTCCCATGACCCAGGCCTTCAGCTCACTCAGAGGGGCTGCGGGCTGGGCTCAGCCGCGTGCCTGTCACCCCTTCTCAAACGCCCCACACCAACCCAGACAAAGCAAGAGGACAGTACAGGTGCCCCCCAACAGCATCCCAGAGGGACCAGGGCACGTCCCTCCCCGGGAGAGGGTCAGCCGGACCCCAGAGACCCCCGCGCTCCCACACAGGCAGCGGGCTGCGACAGCAGGATGGGCCATGAGAAGAGGGACAGGCCTAACAGCACCCAGAAGCCTGTGCCAGACTGGGAGCTGGGGCTCAGCGTGACGGGACTGGGGCCCGGGGCCAGGCAGGGCTGCAGTGGCAGAGGGTACCGGTGCCCGGGGACCCGTATGCCCCACCTTGGACTCAGACAAAGTTGCTCACCTGTCGGGAAGCGCTCCCCTCCCCCATTCTGATGTTCCATCCACCCTGCAGACTCAGGAGCTTGTGCTACGAAGAATGTCCCTTGTCACCACTAGGGGCAGACCCTGAGAGGCAGGTCCCAGGCTTCTGACCACCGCCCCCCCCCCCCTGCCCCCGCCCTTCCCTCAGTGCTCCAGCGCCCAACACAGCAGGGGTTTGCTGGAGGGGGGCTTGCATGAGTGAGAAAGGGTGAGGAGAGGCCCAGAGGCCCTCCCGCCTCCCCCTGACTCCTGTCCTGGCACCCTCAGAGCATGCTGACCCCTCCTGTGCTGAGCTGTTTCCCTGCTGCTGGCTCACTGCTCCTCTCCTGACCAGAGGGGTAGACCAACGGTCATGGGAGCAGCCGCCACCCTGCTCGGACCCAGGCTGGCATCATTGCCTGCCAGGACCCCTGGATCATGGCAGAAGGACATCCTGAGACCTGGAGGCTGGGACGTGAGAGATTGGCGGCTCTCCCTCTGGGCTGCCTAGAGCTGCTTCGTGCGGACAAGGCGCGGCTGTGTGGGCATCGCTAGGACCAGAGCTCACCACGTTCCAGCCATGGGGGGCCGGGCTGAGTTGGTGCCTGGGCAACCTCAACGCACCCCGAGCAGGGCGGCCTCCCACTGCAGCCCGGACCGTGGGAATGGATGCCCACTGGCTGGGTAAGCCATGTGTAAGGGTGTCCCCTTACCCAGTCAGGTGGCTTGAGGTCAGTGCTCGTGACAGCGGGTGCTGGCTGACCCGGGGGCTGTCTGAGGGTGGCGCGTGTTGAGTCCACAAGCAATCAGAGGGGCTGCAGCCTGGATGCCTCCAGGGACAGAAGCCCCCACCCCACAGGACAGCCCACTCCTAGAGCCAAGCCGACATGGGATCCCTCCGAGGTCTCGGAGGCCAGCTGCAGCCCCCAAGCCTCAGGGCAGAGAGGACAGATCACGCTCAGCACTGATGCTGGTTCCCTCCCAGAGCTCACAAGCTGCGCCTCCCCCAGGGCCGTCTCCTCGCCACAGAGAGGATCTGCCCCTGCCCCTGGGCCAGCTTATCCCCAGGCCTAGACCCCGCTTCTCTCTTCCTGCCCATCCACAGAGACACTCAGAGTTGTTTCTGCCGAGCCGCCGGACCACCCTGACCCCCCCGCCACCCACTTGCTGGGACACCCTCCACCGTGGATCCTCCTGCCTGCCTGGTGCCTCTCCTCTCCTCTCCCTGCGTGGGCACCACGGCCCCGTCCAGGGCCGTCAGTGGGCATCTGAGCAGGAGCACCGCTCTCGTTCTTGCCTGCCTCAGCTCCAGAAGGTGCATCCCTACAGCACAGCCAGCCCTCCCCGGTCCCTCCCCAGTCCCCTGTTACTCCTGCCCTCTAGGAGGACAATGCCACGCTTGGGTGAGTTTCATGCCTCCCCAGCTGCCCACAGCTCAGCCCGAACACCCTTGAGAACAGGTCCAATCAGCTCTTAGAGGGACCCACCCCGAGCTCCCAAAACTCCCTCTGGAAACGACTTGCTCACTCCTCCTTTGAGAGGCTTGAACTAATCTCATCCACATCCTGGTGTCCACTTCTCTGTTAGACGCCCCCCCCCCCAGGCCCGGCCCCCTCCCCACATGGTGTCCAGATCAGCAGCTCTGCTCCAGGTTTTAGAGCAAAGGCTTTGGGGGGGGGGGGGGAGACGTACATCCAGCCAAGCTCCATTGCCCTCTAAGCACAAGACCCTCACAGTTTCCATCTGAACCTGGAGAAAAGAACCACCTTGCCTCCTTCCTGGATTACAGGTGAGGACGAAGGCCAAGGGAGTCCCTCCATGATGAGACACATGGGCACAAGGGAGTGGAGGGGGAGGAGAGGGAGGAGGGGGAGGAGAGGGGGGAGGAGGAGAAGGGGGGGAGAGGAGAAGGGGGAGGGGGAGGGAGAAGGAGGGGGAAGAGGAGGAGGAGGAGGGACGGGGAGAAGGGGAGAGGGAGGAGGAGGAAGAGGAGGGGGAGGGGGAGGAGGAGAGGGGAGGAGGGGAGGAGGAGGAAGCATGTGGGGGGGGGGGGACAGAGAAGGCTGGCACAGGCCTCCAGCCGCTGTCCTTGCTGGTGGCCCCATGGGTCCCCTGCAGCCCTGTGGCCCTGCACAGGTGACTTCCCCATCACAGAATCGAGGCCATCAGATCCACCGTCCTCCCTCAGGCCTGCAGGCACTCCCTGAGCATCCCGTCCCTCTCCTTACCCCTCCCTCCACCATAGGCCACCAGAGGGAAGGTGAGCATGTGGTCTCTTCAGGGAGGGGTCATTCCAGGCCCCGGACCCTGAGCCAGTTCCTCTGGGAAAGAGACAGGCACAGGCGAGCCTGAGCCCCCTGGGTGGGCCAGGTGCCTGCCCCGAGGGCAGGGGCCACAGGCCCTGTGGAGGCAGCCAAGCCCTGGAGGGTGACCCCGGGTGGTCGTGCTCCCCTGTGCGCAGCCTGGCAGCCCAACACGCCATAGGCTGGGAAGGGGGAGATCCCACGGCCCCAGGGGAGGGGCGGGGCCACTGCGGGGTCCTACGGGGGCTGCTGTCCATCTGCGGGACCCCAGGGAGGAGGCAGCCGCCCCACATCCTCTGACAGCCACCCCACGTGGCTGTGACAGTGAACGCGGGTCGGGGGGCTCATCTGGTGGGGTGGGTGCTCCAGTGCAGTCCTGCTCCCACCCGGCTCCGCTCACGTCGCGCTCTCCCCGACTCCTGAGCCAGTCCCGGTGGCTCCTCTTGCTTAGGCCGGCCTGGACTGACAGGCTAGTACCACGATATTTACTCCGTAATTTTTCTTACTTTTACACAGGTTTTGAAAAATTTGACCCCAACGTGACCTCTTCTCCAAGCAGAGGGCTGTGACCAGTGTCATCCGAGAACCGTCCCAGTGTGTGAGGGTCTCGCGTGTGCACCAGTGTGGGAGGGCCCGGGGTCGGCAGGCCCCCCATGGTTCCGGGAGGTTCCCCCCCCCCCGTTCCCCCCCCCTCCCCGCAAAGCCTGGGCCTGAGAGGCCACAGTAGCCCGCAGGTGCATGGGGGCTTGGCGCCCTCTGCCGGCGGACTGTGGCCACTGCACCTCCATCGTCCTCAGTGAGGGGGCCCCCACAGCCAAGGGCTAGGGAGGGGGCACCCTCAGCCACTTCCCAGCTGCCCCAGGACCCAGGGGTCTGGGTCCCATCATCATCATCATCATCAATAGCACAGGGCCCCCACCTCGCCACCTTCGCGCTCCAGTGGCAGTGAGCACACCCACACTGTGTGTGGCCACCACCACCGTCCATGCCTGGACCTTTTCCATCCACACGGAGGCTCTGTCCCCATTAGACACCAACCCCGTGTCCTCTCTGTCTCTGTGGACTGGACCCCTCTCCGGACCCCACGGAAGTGGACCCCTCCAGCGCGTGTCCTTCTGTGTCTGGCTCCTTCCACTCGGTGTCAAATTCTCCAGAGTCAGAGCGTCCTTTCCTGTCAAGGCTGACGATGCTCACACATTCGTGCACGCACACACACACTCTCTCTCCACATTGCCTTCACCCCTTGTTTGTGCACACGGCTTCCTCCCCTGTCAAGGCTGACGGTGCTCTGCTGTGATGTGTGTGTGTAGGGGCATGATGTGTATGTGGTGAGTGTACGTGTGATGTACATGTGATGCTGTGCTATACAGATGGACCACATTCTACTTGTTCACCATCACCCACTTTCTCTTTAAGTGAATGAAGCAATTTTACTTTCATTTGATTTCAATTTTGTAAAATCCACCCGACAATGTTTTGAGGAGAATACGCCACAGTGTTATTCCTGGTCATTTTTGGATCTGGAGGGATTTGGAGTGATTTTTAATGTATGTTCCTTTCAGTTCGTTCTCTCATTTTCCTGCAGGGCCACAAATGGCATTTACAGGGCTGTTTTGTGTCGTGTGTTGTGAGTGTGTGTTGTGAGTGTGTGTGTGCCGAGCGGGCATGTGGTGCTCTTGCCCCTGTGCTGTGTGAACCATCAGCCTGTGCAGTCACGCGGACCCTCGCTCCGGCCGTCTCCTGGGACTGATGAGGGGACGGCCCCACACACTGCTGAATGCCCTACCCCTGCTGAGAACCCACCACCCCTCTTCAGGGGCACCCGGGGCCGGGGCGCAGCTGTCCAGCCACAAATGGTGTCCTTGTGGCTGTGGTCCTTGGCCAGCTGGTGACAGAGCTCTCCTGAGGCCACGGCCGGAGGAGGGGGAGGCAGGAGCGTGTGCGGAGTCTGGGTCATTCGCTCGTGCATGTGCCTGTACCTTCCGGGTTTGCTCAAGCCCGAGTATGTGAGTGTGTGTGTGTGTGTGTGTGCGCATATGCATGTGTGTACGTACAAGCACATGTGCTTGTCTGTTGTGCACATGTGTGTGAGTCTATGTGCACGTGTGTGTGTACCTTCTGGGTTTGCTTGAGCCCGAGTGTGTGTGTACATATGTGTGTGTCTCATGTATTGTGCACATGCATGTGTGTATGTGTGTGCATGTGTGTGCATGCGTGTGGTGTTTGTGCATGTGTGCGTGCACATGTATGCTTGTGTCTTGTGCACGTGTGTGTGCACATTTATGCATATGCATGTGTGTGTGCATATGTGCGTGTGGGTGCATGTGTGTGTGTTTGTGTGTGTGGTGTGTGCATGTGCATGTGAACTTGTATGGTGTGCACGTGTGTGTGCACATATGAATATGTGCGTGCATATGTGTGCATGTGTATTTGTGTGTGTGGTGTGTGTCTGTGTGCACATGTGTGTCTTGTGCACACACCCCTAGATCTGATGACAAACCATGCTGACGGTGCATCCATGAGGGGCACTTCAGGAGGAGAGACCGGGTCAGCGGGCCACTCCCTTTGCCTGACCAGGGCTAGGTCCCCAACAGGTCCCGGGGGCAGGTGAGCCACGGTTCCCGCGAGAAAAGGAGGGCCTGCGGAGGGAGAGAGTGTGCTCCAGCCCTTCAGAGGTCTGGGCTGCGACCCCCTCTGACAGGAGAGACCCTGCCCCACACCCCCATCACTGAAGGACGGCGAGCACCCCCGGGTCTGCAGGGTTGGGGCTCAGGGAGAAGTTCGATGCACGGGGCCCACCGGCCACAAAGCCGGGGAAGGGGGGCTCTGGGGAAGGGTCGGGTACCTGGCTCCGTGCCAGGCACGCAGGCCTTACTGTGAACTTCATTTCCCCCGCTCTCCGGGAGTCAGGGTTCAGTACCAGGTGCTGAGGACACGTGGGGGGCAACAGGTGCGTCGTGACCACCGGCTACCACTGCCACCACCGCAGCGCCACCAGACGTGCCCTCGAAGGTGCGCAGGGCAGCCCGGCGCGGGCAGGGGGCCTCTGAGCACCAGCCCTCTGGGCGACCCTGGGGCTCCGGCCCAGAGGAAGGCATGACCCCGCCAGAGCGGGAGGACGGCAAGGTGCCCCTGCTGCAGGCCTGAGGGAAGCCCCTGACACAGTCCCCAACCGTGCTTCCAGACACCTGGCTGCAGGCCGATGCTTAGTTGAGCAACTACAGTTCAGTGAGCTTGGAATCCAGCTCCCCTCCGCACCCCTCCCCACCCCTCCGCCTCCGTACCCCTCCCCCTCTGCAGACATTCCAGATGCCTGGCCCGGATGACCAGGGCACAGCCTGCACAAGCCGGGGGGGGGGGGTTGTCCAGGCCCAGCAGGCCATTGCAAATGAGCTGAGACAGCCCAGAGACGGGGCAGAAACCCCTCCCAGTGACAGCACAGAAACCTCTCCCAGAGACGGGGCAGAGACCCCTCCCAGTGACGGCACAGAGACACTTCCCAGAGATAACCCAGTGATACCCCCAGAGACAGCCCCAGAGACACCCCTGAGGCAGCCCAGAGAAAGCCTAGGGACACCCCCAGAAGTGCTCAGACACCCCAGAGGAATGCCTGGTGGTCTGTGGAGCAGCGGGAATTGGGGGGCTCCCACAGCTGGGAGAGCACACGCTGGACCAGAAGACAGGGTTCGGGGGCCCAGAGGACCTGGAGATCAGCCCCCCACACACACCAAGCCCTCTGAGCGCCTGGCAACGTCCCTGGGACGAGGGGGAGGGGAGGGAGAAATAACCGTGTCCCCAGGAGCGTTGGCGGGGGGGTGTCTGTCCAAGCCTGCTGAGACAGGGGCCTGGCACCCACAGCCCCAGGGACAAGCTGGTCCCGGTGGTCCCATGCCCAATGCGAAAGGGCCAGCGGAGACCATCACGTCTGTGATGCACAGCGTCCGCACGCACAGCTCTGGTTGTGGGTTGACCTCCCACATGGCTCTGCGGGCTGACCACGCTGACCATCCGGAGCCCAGACATCGGTCCGTTCCCATACGACTGCTCCATGTCTAGGTCAGCAAGCATCCCCCCCTGAGAAGTGGACTCACTGTTCCTGTTCACAAAATAGCATTTCTTGGCCGGGAGGCGTAACCCTAAAGTGCCTCCAAGGTATCACCACCGGCGCCTCCTGTAAGTCACACTTGACCTTGTGGTCGACCCGCCCCTGAGAAGTGGACTTCCAGCCACCAACGTGCCCAACGTTTGTGGGACATGCCGCGGCCCCGGGGCAGTCTCTGTGTCATCCCAGTGAGCCTCGCCATAAGCTGTACCTGGAACAGGGCAGAATACTTCCACTCGTGTCCAATATTAGAATTTGTCATAAGGGAATGACTGTATTCGAAGCTGGACACCTTGTGTCGGCCCCTGACTCCCGGGTCTGTTACGAAGCCTCTCTAAGCCCGGCTCCTCAGTGCAGAGAGCAGATGAGCCCCTCCTGGGGCTGCCACGGGGCTCGAACGGCGCAAGGCTCCCATTGGCGCCGACTCAATGGGTCGCTGTGCATTCAGCATTGGCCCCGGAGGGGTCAGGGCTGCACAGACCGGGCCCTGTGAGACCCAGGACACCAGGCTCCACTCTGGGAGCCGGCAGGGCAAAGCTGAGCACCAGGCAGGGAGGAGAGAGAGAAGCGGGGCGAAGGACCGTCTGAATGCCTACAAATACTGCACATTTCAGAAAAGATCGAGTCAGCTTCAAACCTCCAGCCCCCAAGGCACGTAGGAAGGAGATTCTGCCAACACCAGGAGCTGCTGAGTGGAGTCTTGCTGATGTGGGCCACCGGGCCTCTCGGAGAGACACTTCCCATCGCCAGGGGGACTTTCGAGGGGCTTCTGCTGGGACCCGCGGCGTGACAAGGCAGTGTGGACCCCTCCCGAGGTGCCAGGCTGAGGGTCGCATTTGGGGAACAGGCCCCCTTTTGAAAACAGGAGGCAGGAGCATGCGTCCCTCATTGAAGAACAAAAACCGGTTAACGTCGCAAATGTGGCCGAACAAGGCTCCCGTCGCTCATGTCTCCCTGGGCAAAAACAACGTGGCATCCCGCCACGGACAACAGTGACTTCGAGGGGCCGTGGGTTCCAGCCCAGAGATGGTGAAACCCCGCTGCGGTCCAACACCGAGGGGAGCGGAGCGGGTGGCCAAGGTCCCAGCGACCGAGCAGGAAACCGCCCGCTCCCCCTAGGGCTTTGTGTCTGTCACCAGCACCAAACTCCCAGGGACGTGGGAGGCATCTCACCCACGTCTACCTCAGCCCAGGGCACCCCAGCATTCTGCATCACACATGCGTGTGTGCACACATCCACATGCACGTGCACACACACACACGTGCACACACACACACACATACCATGGCCACCACCAGCGCACATCCCCAAGCTCCCACTGCCGCAGAGAGAGCTTTTGCAGACAGCCAGTGATGTACCCAGAAGCCAGCCCGAATCTGCGGGCCGGGGACCCCTTGGGAAAACAAATGGGAGGCGGTCGGCACGTGGCTTGAAGTGGCAGGACAGAGAAAGCGTGTACGCCTAAGAATTCTGTGTCAGGAGGCAGCAAGGATTGTGGAGAGGATGTCCGTGGGTCTGAGAAAGCCTCAGCAGGAACAAAACTTCAAAGAACATGAAGAATCAAGGAGACACAACACCACACAAAACCCACAATTTTCCCAACTCAAAACACACCCAATAAACTCAAAACACAGGCGTTATGTCCAGACCGCCGCAAAAAAGTGGAGATCACGGTAAAGCAAGTCAAATGAATCTTTTCGTTTCTCAGTGGGTAGAAAAGTTGTGCTTAGGGGCACCTGAGGGGCTCAGTCTGTTAAGCGTCCAACTTCAACTCAGGTCACAATCTTGTGGTTCGTGGGTTGGAGCCCCGCGTCGGGCTCTGTGATGACAGCTCGGAGCCTGGAGCCTGCTTCAGATCCTATGTGTGTCTCTCTCTGCCCTTCACTGCTTATACTCTCTCTCTCTCTCTCTCAAAAATAAATAAAACATTTTTTAAATTTTTTTAAATAAAATACTTTATTGCAGGTTGCCCGGGTGGCTCAGTCAGTTGAGCGCCCGACTCTTGATTTTGGCTCAGGTCATGATCCCAGGGTCGTGGCACCGGGCCCCATGCCAGGCTCCACACTGAGCATGGAGACTGCTTAAGAGTCTCTCTCTATCTCTCTCTGCCCCTCTCCCCTGCCCTCACAGTCTCTCTCTCTAAAATTAAAAGAAAACAACTGTTGGGGCGCCTGGGTGGCGCAGTCGGTTAAGCGTCCGACTTCGGCCAGGTCATGATCTCGCGGTCCGTGAGTTCGAGCCCTGCGTCGGGCTCTGGGCTGATTGCTCAGAGCCTGGAGCCTGCTTCGGATTCTGTGTCTCCCTCTCTCTCTGCCCCTCCCCCGTTCATGCTCTGTCTCTCTCTGTCCCAAAAATAAATAAACGTTGAAAAAAAAATTAAAAAAAAAAAAAAAGAAAAGAAAACAACTGTTTAAAAGCACTTTATGGCTAAAATGTGCTAACCATCCTCTGAGCTTCCGGTAAGTCGTCATCTTTTTGCTGGCGGGGGGTCTGCCCGAGGCTGGTGGCTGCCGACCTATCAGGGTGGTGGCAGCTGAAGGCCGGGGTGGCCATGGCCACTGCTCAGAATAAGACAACAGGGAAGTTCACTGCACTGATGGTCTCTTCCTTTCACCAGTTTTCTCTTTGGCGTGTGGTGCCATTTGACAACATTTTACCCACAGAACTTCTTTCAAAATTGCTCAGACCCTGCTGCAGCCCCCTCCACAAAGTCCACATGATATCCTGGGTCCTCTGTTGTCATTCCCACAATCGTCACGACCCTGGATTTGAACTATACTTTAGATCACATGGACCCGACAGACACGTACAGGACATCCATCCAACAGCAGCACAACAGCATTCTTCTTGAGAGCACATGGAGCTTCCTGCAGAATGGATCACACGTCAGATAACAACACAAGTCTTAGCAAGTTTATGATTTGAAGTGTACCACCTGTCTTTTCTGACCACGGCGGTACGAAACTAGAAATCAGTAACGGGAGGAAAACTGTCTCACTCACAAATAAGAAGAAATTACACAAAACACCCATGAGCAACCAATGGGCTAGAGAAGAAATCAAAAGGGCAAGAAAAAAACATTTTAAAGCAAATAAAAATGAAAACACAACACACCAGAACTTATGGGATGCAACAAAAGCCATTCTAAAAGAGAAGTTTCGGGGCGCCCTGGGGGGCTCAGTCGGTTAAGCGTCCGACTTCAGCTCAGGTCACGATCTCGTGGTTCGTGGGTTCCAGCCCCACGTTGGGCTCTGTGCTGAGAGCTCAGAGCCTGGAGCCTGCTTCGGATTCTGTGTCTCCCTCTCTCTCTGCCCCTCTCCTGCTCACACTGTGTCTCTCTCTCAAAAATAAATAAAAACATTAAAAATTATATGACTATCTCAACAGATGCAGAAAAAGTAGGGGCGCCTGGGTGGCTCAGTTGGTTGGGCGTCCGACTTCGGCTCAGGTCATGATCTCGCGGTCCGTGAGTTCAAGCCCCGCGTCAGTCTCTGTGCTGACAGCTCAGAGCCTGGAGCCTGTTTCAGATTCTGTGTCTCCCTCTCTCCCTGACCTTCCCCCATTCATGCTCTGTCTCTCTCTGTCTTAAAAATGAATAAATGTTAAAAAAATTTTTTTCTTAAGTATTTGGCAAAGTACAGTACCCTTTCATTATAAAAACACTCAACAAAAGTGGGTATAGAATGAACATACTTCAACATAATAAAGGCCACATATGACAAGCCCACAGCTAACCTCATACTCACCAGTGAAAGGTTGAAGACTTTTCCTCTAAGATCAGGAACAAGAGACAGACAACCACCCTCACCACTTGTATCCAACACGGTACTGGAAGTTCTAGCCAAAGCAATTAGGCAAGAAAAAAAATAAAAGACATCCAAATCAGAAAGCAAAAAGTGAAATTTCTTGTTTACAGATGATATTATCTTATATATAGAAAATTCCACCCAAAATAGGTCATAGGGGGCAGCCTGATGAAGGGCCCAGGGGATCTCTCTGGATCAAAAATAACAAGTTGAAAATGTAATTTGAAAAAAATAAATAAACAAAACTTTAATGAAAAACTTTAAAGACCTAAAAATATGTGTTTATGGATTGAAAAATTCAATTATCGTGGGTGTTAATTGTTCCCAAATTGATTTCCAGAGTCAGCGCAACCCCAGTGAAAATCCCGAGGTTAACCCTGAGTCTCAGGGGAGAGGAGAGTCCTGACAGTCTTAAAGGACTCCCAAGCTTTTAGGCGTCCTGGGCCTTCCAGGAAAGCCTGTGGCGTAGGAGCACAGGGCACAGCGGATCGTGGCTGGGGGCCCGTCTGTAGCACCGGCTCCCCCATGCCCTCCTGCTCCCAGAAGGGGAACCGCTCTCCTGTGGGCTGCCTTCTCGCCGTGTGGATGGTCTCCCTCGCAGTGCAGAAGCTTTCTGTTCAGTGCAGCGAATTTCTGCTTCGGTTGCTGGTGCTTTCATGTCACAACCAAAACATTGCCAGGGCGCTCACCAAGGAATTTTTCTCCTATCTATGTTTTCTGCTAGGAATTTTACAGTCTCAGGTCCCATGTTTAAGTGTCTAACCCATGTTCAGTGATTTTTTTTTTTACTTTAAAAAAAATTTTTTTTAATTTATGTATTTTTGAGAGACAGAGCGTGAGCAGGAGAGGGACAGAGAGAGAGGGAGACACAGAATCTGAAACAAGCTCCGGGCTTCAAGCTGTTAGCACAGAGCACAACACGGGGCTCAAACTCACAAACTATGAGATCATGACCATGATCATGACACTCAACCAACTAAGCCGCCCAGACGCCCCCACACAGGCTACTTCTAAGAAATCCTTTTTCTCTTTTTAATGCCTATTTATTTTTTAGACAGAGACAGAGACAGAGTGCAAGTGGGGGAGGGGCAGAGAGAGAGGGAGACAGAGAATCCAAAGCAGGCTCCAGGCTCCGAGCTGTCAGCACAGAGTCCAAAACAGGACTCAAACCCACAAGCCATGAGATCATGACCTGGGCCGAAGTCAGACACTCAACCGACTGAGCCGCCCAGGCGCCCATAAAGTGTTACAGTTTTCAGTATAAAACTTTTTCACCTCCTTGGGTAAATGTATTCCTGAGTGATTTATTGCTTTGGATGCTATTGTCAATGGGATTGTTCTGTTTATTTGTCAGACATTTCGTGCTTAGCATATCGAAACACAACTGACTTCTCTATGTTGACTGTGTATCCTGCGCTTTTACGGAAGTCGCTGATTAGTCCCAATAGTTTTAGGGGGCAGTCTCGTTCCAGCACCATCAGCTGCAAAGATCCCCCTTCCTTCCATGGAACTGGTTTCACACTTTTGTCAAAGGGTCGGTTGGCCGTGTCTGTGCAGGGCTACCCATGCATGCTGTGTTCTGTCTACCGTCCCTATGTCTGTCCCTTGGTCCATCCACACCATCCCAACTGCTACAGCTGCAGGCATCCTCGAGCAGGTAGACAGCTTCCTCCCTCTGTATTCTTTCCCAAAACTGTTGTTGCTATTCGGGTCATTTTGCCTTCCAATAGAAAATTTTAGACGGACCTTGTCTATGACTTCCAAATATCCTTCTGGGATTCTGACAGGAATTGTGTGATAAATGTTATCAAGTCCAGGAAGTTCTCTTCTATTCTTAACTTTCCGAGAGTTTCCATCCCGATTTTTCTTCTTTACTCTGTTAATACAGTAGATTACACGGATTGGTTTTCACACCCTGAACCAGCCCGGGGTCCCTGGGACACACCCCACTCGCTCCTGGTGTGTAATTCTCTGCACACAGTGAGGAAGGAAACACAGGCAAGAGAAATGCAGCTTCAGTGAAACCTCACAACTCACTGCCCACTGCCGGACACGTGACACATGCAGAGGGTCACCTTCCCAGACACCTGATGCGTGCAGAGGGTCACATTCCTGGAGGAAGGCACGGCGCCCCTGGTGCCTTAATGTTTTTGTCTCATTAAAGACCGGAAGTAACCTTATCTTCGCGGCACCAGCCCCTCGAGGTCCTGGAAGCCTTGCTTCCGATTCCTCAGAGATGGACTTTAAGTCTACCCCCTCCCTCCACTAACTTAAAAGTATGTAATCTGCCTCCCCTCACAACCCAGCGCAGCTCTCTCTGCCCGTGGGTCCTGTGTCCGTGCTGTAATAAAGTCACCTTTTTGCATCAAAAACGTCTCAAGAATTCTTGCTTAGCCATTGGCTCACGAACCCCACTTCATAATCTCGTCATTTTGGCACCTGAATGCAGAGCATCGAGTATTTTCATCTGCACTCAGTGTCGGTGCAAACTCGGTGAGTAATTCCTCTCTCTCCCTTTACTTTCTTTCCAGGGTATTTTCAGGGAGTGTGGTCTTATTGGCACACTTTCCTGTCGATCCCTCCAGATGCAGTCCTTGAGCCCGTGGCTACTCCATGGGAAGGAGAAAGCCTGACTTTTGGCTGGAAGTTAGTGCCCTGGCCGGAATGGTAATAAGACCCAGGAACTCGAAGCCCTCTCTTTATTCCTGTCCTTCTACAGAGTTGTCTGTCTTGGGCATGGGACAGCCACCGAAGTCACCAGGACAGCTGCCAATCTTAAGACTCCTGTGTGAGGTTTCGTCCTCATTGGCTTCACATGATCCCCCACCCCGGCCCCCACATCTGGTCTAGACACTTCTGGCTGCAGGACCTCCACTGGGAGCCGGCCGAAACCAGTGCCAGATTGAAGTAAAACCCAACCGGGGATGGTTTCCTAGGAAGTTGGCTGTAGAGTCTCCATATGCTGGAATGTCACTTAGATCGTGATGGATTTCTGTCTTCAGTTTCTCATCGGTGTCCTTTACTGACTACTACAGTTACAAAATTGGATAAGTTCCTCTTGTAAAGCTTTTCTAGTGTTTTCCATGAGTTAAAAAAGGCAAGACAAGGCACAGTTTTTCGGTCCCTATGCTGGTGCCCATCTGGAGTCTAGAATGCTATTGGGAAGATGGGGGATGCTAGCATCTCTTCTCTGGGGCCTTAGTGGCTGGTCAGAGATCGTAGCAACTTCATTTGAGGGACGCTTTGGGTCATTTTTGTAACAGGACCAAGGTTCGCACAGAGAGTTGTGACACCGAGACATTTCTTTCCAGGAAGCGTTATTCATGCTGGCGTGGCTCCACTGGGTTCGTACCCGAAGAGCTGAGCCCCGAGTGCAGTGAGGTGTAGCGTTTTGTGCATTTCCTACTTCTTTGCCACACGTGGGGAAGTGTGAGTGGGTCTCATGTTACAGGGGCAGGCGGGATGTCAGGTACAGACAGAGTTGTGAGGAATGTCACGTAGGCACACAGCCAGGTTGCTTTCCCTTATCCTGAGGCCTTTTCTCACCACATTCCTTAGGGAGGAGACCCTTCCACATCTGACACCAGGAACCTCTGACGTATCCCACGTGAGATGCCACCCGGGAGTCGGGGAGGATTCTGGGTAAAAATTCTTGGCCTTCTCTACTCTTCCAGGAACATGGGATCTTCTTCAGTCCCCAAGGACTCTCCTTCGGGATGCCTTTGAACCCACTGGAATCAATTCGGATTGCAAGATCTAAGAAAGAAGAAAACAATCTTCTTTTGTAACACTGCCTGGCCTCAGCACTCCTTAGGAGATGAGGAAAAATGGCCCATTAACGGGATGTTAAACTTTAATACAATCTGTCAGTCAGATCTCTTCAGTTAGAAACAGGGCAAATGGACTGAGGTGCCCTGTGTCCAGACCTTCGTGGCTCTAAATCGGGATCTGGACCCGAGGGCCTCTTGTACAGAGTGTCTAAGCACCAACCAGCTTAACAAACCCGCTCTGGACATATCGGATGATGGCTCTAGATAGACTCATTCCTCCTGACAGGCCCGGGCCACTGGAGGAATCGCCAGCCAGTCCAGACCGAGGACCCCTGGCTCTGTCACTCTCCCTCCTCCTTACAGACCCCAAGACCCCTCTGCTCCCGGCCCCCCTGGACTAACCAGGAGCCAGACTCCGGGCCCCCAGGTTTGGATGGCGCCCTTAGGGAGGTGGCTGATGGAGAAACAGGCACAAGTAGGGTCCCCGTCCTGTTCTCCGCAGCAGACCAGGCTCAGATCACACGGCAGTCAGGACGATGTTCCGAAAACCCTTCCCAATCTACTGAGGGCTTTCAACAAGTGCATACTGTGTTTGATCTGACCTGGCAAGATGTGCACATCACGTTGTTGCACACTGAGGAGAAGAACTGTCTCCGGGCAGCAGCCAGGAGTTTGCTGACGAACCAGCCACAGGAGGCCGGGGACATCATCCGACAGGGTGCTGCTGTCCCGAACACCGAGCCACACTGGAGTCACCAAGAGGGGAGACAGGGAAGGGAAAGACGAGGTCATAGGGTCGCTTGTTGAATAGAAGGAATGGGAAAATGTTTCCCTAAACCTGCAAATTTCGATAAAGTTCAGGGAAGTTACTCAAGGGGCTGGTAAGAATCCATCTGTATTTCAGGGCCATTTAATAGATGCCATCTGTAAACACACAGATCGGGACCCCGCCTCACCTGAGGGGAAACTACACTGAGCAGGCATTTTGTAAGTCCGTCAGCACCTGGCATCCACCGAAAATGGACTGAGATGGCTGTAGGCCCCCTACCCCTACCCGGCGCCTCCTAGAGGTTCGACTGGAGTCTTTGGTAATAGAGGTGCAGTCTTAGAGCTAGAACAGGACGGGACAGCTAAATTGCAGGGTAAGAATCAGGCTGAAATACTGGCTGCTGCCACAGTGGAGTCTCCACAACAGCTGACTAGCCAGGGGCCAAAGAAAAAGCCAGAATCAGACAAAGAATCAGGTAAGTCCCCACGCTGCAGCAGAGGCCAGACCGGACCTTGGAGCAAAGGAGTTCCACACAAAAGATCTCCTCCAGGACCATGTCCCATCCGTAAAACAAGGGGGACATTGGAAGAGAGACGTCCTCACTCCAGAGGGGGCGGGGGGCAGGAAGTCACCTCCCCGCCCAAAAGCAGAAACCAGAAGATCTGGCATGATGGGGCCCTGAGGCTGGTCCTGCTCCCTTTGACATCAGGTTGACTGAGCCCTGGCTACCCCGGACTCAGGAAGTAAGCTTATCCAGCACTCTGGCCCTACTGTCTTTCTGGCCATAAAAATGTTGGCATAGAGTGGGGACCAAAATGTGCCACCAGACAATGCTTTTATCTTGTAAATATAACCGTCAATTCGTCACGCATGTTTTTCTGGTCCTTCTGTCTCATCCCACTCGATTACGTGGATGAGATCTCGTGCCTAAGCCCGGAAGCAGCTTCGCTCTGGTTAAACAAGTCGCCTTGTGCTCTTTGACCTCGAGAGGGTGCCCGCGCGACTTGTTGGTTGAACAGCCAGCTCTTGGTTTCAGCTCAGGTCATGATCTCGCGGTTGGTGAGTTTGAGTCCCGCGTCGGACTCTGTGCTGAAAGTTTGGGGCCTGCTTGGGATTCTCGCTCTGCCCTTCCCCTGCTCTATCTCTCTAAAAATAAATATTAACTTTAAAAAGAAAACGTTACCCCTTCTAACATCGGGAAGTAAGTATATCCTCAGGTCTGGGATTGTGATGTCCCAGGACAGGCTCCTAAAGCCCAGCCAGTTAAAGCGACCTTAAATTAGGACCCAGTCACTACGCCTCATCAAACACAACATCCCTTAAATCCCAAGGCAAAAGCTGGGTTACAAACACTTACTGACAAGTTTCTCCAACGTGGTCATTTTAAAGCCTCGTCTATCTCCTTATAACACTCCAGTTTTGCCGATAAAAAAGCCAAATGGAGAATACTGAATGGTGCAAGACTTAAGAGCCGTAAATAAGGTGGTGGTGCCTATCCGTCCCACAGTGCCAAATCCATTTGCTGTTGTCACCCAGGTCCCTGATGATGTCAACTAGCTTACAGTCCTTGATGTAAGAGACACCTTCTTCAGGCGCCGGTGGGGGACTCAGTCGGTTAAGCGTCAGAGTTCGGCTCAGACCATGATCTCTCACGGTCCAGGAGTTCAAGCCCCGTGTCGGGCTCTGTGCCAACAGCTCGGAGCCTGGAGCCTGCTTCGGATTCTGTGTCTCCCTCTCTCTCTGCCCCTCCCCCACTCGTGCTCTGCCTCTCTCAAAAATAAATGAACATTAAAAAAAAAAACCATCACTCCCCCCAGCTAGTCTTCCCAATTTAAAGCAAAGATGGAAACAATCTGCCTTTCATTGGTATGATCATTTAGCACCCATCTTCACTCCCCCTGCACGCTTCGAAAGCATGATTTGGTGTGTGGAAGCCGTAATAAGTACACCGTAAAGGCACTCAGTGACTCAGAAGCCAGCTCCCCCTTACTCAGGGCTGAGGGCATACAAACGCACAAAACAGTTCTACCAGATAGAATGGCTTCAGGTGTTTCACAGCAGCACAAGGTGGTCCGTGCACCATTATTAAAACAGAACGCTGTGTGCACATCCCAGATTATCACGAAAATGTCTCAGGACTATTGAAAGGAACGAATCCTCCAATTGAGGCTGTACAAGATCTTTCTCTTTCTCTTAACGACTGGCTGAGCTCCTGGGGCGGGGAAGGACCGTGGTCAACTACGAAGGTCTCTTCGTTGGGCTTCTTGTTCTTACGGCCGGACCGATCGTCTTACCTTGTGTCTTCCCATGTCCCTCAGCTTGGGCTGAGGCTCCATCACTACAATAGCTGCACTTTGACAAGAGATCCCTCCCACTCGAGGAGATGCATACACGTGGTCCACCTTGGATTCCACTGCCTCTGCCTTTGGAACTCCTCCGTCCCGAACTGACCAACGCTGGCCCAGGGGTAGGGACATCTCTACGCCCCTACTCAGCAAGAAGAAGCCACAGAAGAGAAGACCTTCCTCCCTCAACAACTTTAAGATCAAAGGATCAGAATTGTTCAGGGGGAAAATGATGAGGAAAAGAATGCAAGGGAAATGCAACTTCAATGAAGCCTCACAGCTCACCGCCCACTGCCAGACACATGGCACATGCAGAGGGTCACCTTCCCAGACAGCTGATGCATGCAGAGAGTCACCTTCCTGGAGGAACGCACGGTGCCCCCAGTGCCTTAATGTTTTTGTCTCATTAAAGACTGGAAGTAACCTTATCTTCGCGGCACCAGCCCCTCAAGGTCCTGGAAGCCTTGCTTCCGATTCCTCAGAGACTGACTTTAAGTCTACCCCCCTCCCTCCACTAACTTAAAAGTATGTAATCTGCCTCCCCTCACAACCCCAGCACAGCTCTCTCTGCCCGTGGGTCCTGCGTCCGTGCTGTAATAAAGTCACCTTTTTGCATGAAAAATGTCTCAAGAATTCTTGCTTAGCCGTTGGCTCACGAATCCCACTTCATAAACTCATCAGTAGTGCTGGGTTCCACTTGCTTGTTGCTCGTTGAGGACTTCTGTGTGTGTGTGTGCCTATGTGTCTGTGTGTCTGCATTTGTGTATCCGTGTATGTGTGTGTCTGGGGGGGGGGTGTATCTGTGTGTATCTGTGTCTATGTTTGTGTCGGGGTGTGTGTGTGTAGGGATGTGTGTAGGGGTGTATGTGCAGGGGTGTGTGTGTGCTCTCCCCTCTCTGTCAGATCCGGATGGAGTCAGTGTGCTGCTGGCCACATGAAGGAGTTGGGCCGTCCTGTTCCATTTCCTAGAACTGACTGTGGGATACTGGTCTTAATTCTACTTTATTGTTTTATGTCATTTTAGAGAGAGGGAGAGAGCGTCTGTGAGCGAGGGGGAGAGGGGCAGAGGGAGGGAGAGAGCCCGAACTGGGGCTCGATCACAAGAACCATGAGATCATGACCTGAGCCAAAATCGTGGGTCGGGTGTGGAAGTGGCTGAGCGGCCCAGACGCCCCCGCCTTGATCCTCCCTTAAATGTTTGGAGCGAAGCCCCCTGGGCTGGAAACTGCTTTTGCGGGAGCCGCGGTTTACAAGCTGGACCCCTGGACTGTCTCCTCCGGGTGCCTCGCAGTCCACACAGTGGTCCACGATGAGCAACGGAGAGCCGCCTGCAGGATTCCCTCACCGCCCCTCCAGCGCCCTATCCCTGGTTTCCGAACACACGTGCTCACCTGTCCTTCTTTTTCTCTGTCCCTCTTGCCAACGTTTGCCGATATGATTGATCTTTCCAAGAACCAGAGTTTGTGAGGGGTTTGCTCCATATATTTTTCTGTATTTTCCATTTCCTTCCTGTGGCTGGCTTGGGCTAGCGTTGCTCTGCTCCCAACCCCTCTGGGGGCGGGGCGAGACCACTGACCTGGGACCCACCCTGCTTCTCACAGCCGTCACCGCACCTCCAGGCTGCAACATGCCACATCCTCCGTGGTTCTTCTGCCTCCTGTGGCCCTTCCTTCTGCCCCGGGCTATTTGGAAGGTGTTGCTTACTTACCAGGACTTGGTAACTTTCCTGTTACTAATTTCCACTTTAAAGCCCCTGTGCTCCCAGAAGACAGGGCCACGACACGGCCCTCCTTTGTCCGCAAGCACTTGGACAGCAGGTATGCTTTGCCGTTGGCGGATGGACAGTTCTGTCACTGCCAAAGGGGTCCTGTTGGACTCAGCTGGTGCTGAGTTTGTCCACGTCCTTGCTGATTGTCCGAGCAGCCATTCTGTCACGTGTCGAGAGAGACGTACTGGTGTTGTCCTCTATAACGCGGGCTGCAGGGGAGGTAGCCAGGTCCCTGAGGCAGGCTCCCCAGGCGGCCCCATGCCCTGAGCCCACCGTCCACCGTCCGCCTCCCTCCTCATGGGCCAGCTTTTCTCTTCACTCCAGTCAGGAAGAGGCCCCGGCCATCCCTTCTCCGGGGCCCAGACCTGCACAGAGAGAGGGCCCAGCCCAACCCCTGTCCACTCCAGCTCTCTGCCTGCCCCTCAGAGGGACACAGGGAAAGGCACCGCCCAGACACGACCTGCTCACCACGCAGTCCTGAGGCCCATGGAGCTCAGATGACCGTGGAGTCATTTGTGTTGCTGAGAAGCTGTCCGCCCTTCCCGCATGCCCCTAGGTCACACTTCTCATAGGCACTAGAGACAGCGCACTGGGAATTTGTGTTTAGAATTCCCTCATTCTAGGGGGTCCCTAAACCTGGCTTTGCGTGAGAGTTTCTGGAATTGTAGAAGTCCCGACCCAGATGTCCCAAGGAGGGTCACAGGGAACAGCCGTGACCTGTGTGGTTAATTCCCAAGGGTGGTCCCGCACTTGGAAATGGCTGATACAGAGACCAGCACATACTTTTAACACTAAACATCCTGTGTATGTCAGTCGGATAAACATCCAACTTCAGCTCAGGTCATGATCTCGCAGTTCGTGAGTTCAAGCCCCAGAGTGTCAGGCTCTGTGCTGACAGCTCAGAGCCTGGATCCTGCTTCGGATTCTGTGTCTCCCTCTCTGCCCCTCCCCTGCTCACGCTCTGTCTCTCTCTCCACCCCCCCCCCCCCCCGCTCTCTCTCTTTCAAGGATAAATAAACTTTTAAAAAATAAGTCTCTGTTTGCAGACACCCTGCAGGCCTGGGTTTGCAGGTGAACAGCTGGATGCCCGAGCCCGGCTGTCCCAGCAGTGGTCTGTGGGTGGGGGTGGGGAGGGTGGGGGGCGGGGGTCAGGGGACCCCAAGGCAGCCCTGAGCTGACACACCCGAAGTCACTTTCCCGTGGCAGTCCCTCAACCCCGGGTGGGGCCACATAGCTCAGAGCACTGTGGTGTAGATCCCAGACCCGCCTGTATGCTGTGTCAAACCCATTCAGCACCTCCTGCAGGAAGGAGAGCCCAGTGCCAGCTGTGCACCCCAGGGACCCCCAGAGACTGCAGTCCTCTGGCAGTCCTGAGCCCAGAGGCAGCGTCCAGACCCTTCCCGGGGGCTACTGCAGACAGAAGTAACTCACTGATCATTCTGGAAAGTGCACGGAACATGGGAAGCCTCGAGGCAAAGGGGCCACACATATCCACAGGTGCACACGTACAGGTGTGAGCAGTGCAGGTGTGAGTGTGCGTGTGCACATGTCAATGTCCACATACACATCCATATGCACACGTATGGATACACACATACACCCTTGTCACACGGGGCCACAATAACCACAGGTGCACACGTACAGGTGTGAGCAGTGCATGTGTAAGTGTGCATGTCCACGCACATGTAGAGGGACACATGTGCACGTGTCCATGGCCAGATACACGTCCATATGCACAAGTACAGATACACACATACTTATGTCACACGGACACCCCACTTCTCCTTAGGCCCCCCAGATCCATAGGCCCACAGTCCCTACCAGCACCAGAGGTGCTGACACAGCCTTGAGAGACTCTGCATAGGAGAGAACTTTCCAGAGAGGAGCGACAGGCAGGAGGTGCAGCCGCTGTGCACAAGGGCGAGGCTCAGTGAGACGGATGTGGAAAGGTCCTCGCACCGTGAGAGCCCCGATGCAGAGGACTGAGGACAGGACCCTCACCCCGGGGTCATAACACCTGGTGACAGGAATGTGACCCTGACCCTGGGATTGTGACACCAGTGATGGGAACAGGACCCCCATTCAGGGGCCGGGACGGTCCCCACTGAGAGGGGCAAGTGGAGAGAATGGTGTGGCCGCCCTGACCCAACCTCGACCTGGAGAACTGGAAGAAACCCCGGCCTGCCAACCCCATAGGACCAGTGGGGGCCTCTGTGCTTTGCCCACTAAGTCCATGATGCCCCAGGTGATCACAGATGGGCCCGTTTCCCCACCTGTCTTGGCTTTCAGGAGCTGCTGGGAAGCAGGAAGGCATGTCTGTCTCGGAAGAAGACGGGCTGAGGGTCAGCCCGCGGGGCCAGCAAACATCCCCAGGCCAAGAAGAACCCCACATCCCTGTCCTGGGGCCGCAGAGCTCAAGGCGACATCCTTCCTGGAACCCCTGGCTTCTCCACCTGCCCTCGGGGCTGTGACCGCAGAGGTGAACCTGCCCCCATGCTTCTCCTGCCAACACCTCTGGCCCCTGCCCCCACCCCATCCCTGTGGGCTGTGCACCTCTCCTGGCCACAGTTCCTGACCTCCATGCCCCCCACAGGAGACCCCAAGCTCAGGCAGAAGTGTGGCCCAGCCACAGTGCTTAAAAGCCTCCCTTCCAAGGCAAGGAAATGGTTTAAATGATGGCAGCCCGCAGGTGAAGTGTCACACTCCACAGCCACTGGCCACACAGTGCTTTCCACTTTCCAGAAGTCTTGAGGGTACAGGGAATGCTCCGAGTATAATGTGCCTGTACACGCACCTGCGGCATGACCCCAGTGACCGAGATTGGGGTTGGGGGGAGTATCTATGTATATAGGGGGGGACAGGAGATAGATACATAGATAGACACATAGATAGATGATTGATAGATGATAGACGACAGAGATGTCTGCACAGGGAACACCTGGATGACGTGGAACCAGACCGGTAACGAGAGACCTCCAGGATGTGGATCTTGTGAGTTTTGTTTCCTTCTCTGTGTTTTTCTGGATTGTCCGAGCTTCCTGCAATGCATGTGTTGTTTATCTGATGGGAAATATTGGAGGCTGTCTCCTCCACAACCTGAATCGCATCACAGAAACTCTCCAGATTTGGTGGCACCTTTGGTACCAGTGGCCTCGTGCAGTCCCGAGGACCCAGGAGAGCCCAGGAGAGCAGGGAAAGGTCCTCAGGGATGAGGGCAGAGCCCGACCCCCCTGTATACCCCCTCCGGGTGCTCTGGGCAGCAGGTGGGCTGGGAGGCGCTACCACCCACCGCAGGGAGGAAGCATGAGCTGCTGTAGGCCCGCACCTGGCAGAGCTGGGGACCCACATGAGCACAGGGGCTCAAAAGTCCCTCTCAGGAGGGACCCTCGTGCCACACCCCTGCTTGGACTCCACCCCCCAGGGGAGAGGGTCACCTAAGGTGTGAGGTCACTGGCCACTGTGTGGGCAACCGTCTGGGAGGGAGGCCTGATGTAGTCCCCTCCCCATGGGAGCCCAGACTGGGGACACACTGATCAGGGGGATGGACATGAGCCCTGACACAGGGGGTTCATTCTGGAGGAACAGACACCCAAGTAGTAGCCAGGACCAGTCACAGTGTGTCAAGGAAGTGCCAGATGCCTGAGAGCCTTTAAGGTGCTTCCAGAGGGGAGGCTCCTTTGCCTGTGCTGGGAGGGGTGAGGCCAAGTCAGCAGGGCTGGGCAGAGGACCCCAGTGGGGAAGCAGCAGTTGTTGGGGGGGCCTGGCTGGGGGAGAAGTGAGGAGGGGGAGAGAAGAGGGTGGGGCTGGGGGGAGAGGAGGGGGGAGAGAGAAAGGGAGGGGGGATAGGGGAGGAGCTGGGGGTGAGGGGAGGACTAAAGGAGGGAAGGAGAGGGGAAAGGAGAGAGGAGAAGGGAGGGAAGGGGGAGGGGAGAGGAGGGGAGTGGGGGAGAGGATGGGGAAGGGAGGGACAGGAGGGGGAGGGCATGGGGAGGGAAGGCAAAGGGGTGGGGAAGGGCAGATGGGGTGGGGAACGGGAGGGAAGGGGTGGGGAGGGGGGAGGGGAGGAAGTAGGGGAGGAAGAAGGGAAGGGGAAGGGAGGGGAGAGGAGGGAGAGGTCCAATGCAGGACAGCACAGCTCAGAAGCTGTGAGCGGTCCTGGAGAAAGGGACTTGTGCCCACAGGTCCCACAGGCAGCAGGCCATGTCCTGGGGAGTGGGGGGCAGGTGCACCCAGCCTGGCCTCAGACCCAGCGTCCAGGCAAAGGCGCAGAGAACAGGCAGAAGGGCCAGCAGAGGGCCCTCCAGTGAGTGACAGCCTCCCCGCCCTCTCCTCCTGGGCTCGGTCTTCTGACTCAGGCCTGTCTGCTGCCTCCTTCCTGGGCTCTGGTGTGGAAACATCCCATGAACTGCCAGCCTGAAAAAGCAGAGAGGCTGCAACTCACTGTCGCTGGCCAGGATCCCAGGGGTGATCCACCTGGGCCGGGCCTGGGCTGAGGCCCCAGGACTCGGCCGAGAGGGTGCTCCCGGGGCCGGGTGGACACAGCTGGTGGCCCGAGTGGAAGTCTCTGGACCGAAGCATCTGGAAATGCACGCAGCACAGGCTGAGGGCCCCAGGGGAGTGCCGTCCAAGGTGGAGGCCCCCGGCCAGGCGGCCAGGTCGAGGAGTGCAGCCTAGACCAGGCAGCCCTAGCCCACAGTCACCTTGGGGCCCCCTCCCTACCCACCCTGGGGCCCCCTTCCTGCCCAGGTCCTCAGGGAAGAAGAATGGAGGAGGAGTCTCACCCTGACACCTTCTGGGAGAAGCCCTTCCCGGTGACCTCCCTGCGCAGAAACAGCATGCTGCTCCTAGAAAGTTCCAGAAGGGATGAAAGGCACCACAAGAGAGACAGAATGTCCCCCGAGGCTGCCCCGCCACAGCTGGGCCCCCCCGCTCTGAGTACAGGACAGGCACGTCTTCCGGGGCCCTGCAGGGCCATCCGGGACGGGGAAGATGTGTGCCGTCCGTCCTCTGCCCTGCACTTCTTTGTTGTTTTACCTTCTTTTTAGTTGGTATCGTCGTCCACAAGAGGATATTGGTTTCGGGTGACTGATGTTTGCAAACCTTGGGAAGTGATCCCCACAATGTCTCATTACCTCCGTCACCTCCTGACACTCTTTTCTTGTGATGAGAATGTTCAAGATGTACTGTCCAAGTGACCCCCCCAAACGCAACATGGTTTTGTGAACCACGAAGACCACCCACCACGCCCTTCTGCCCCCCCTCCCTGGTCAGTCCTTTGCTTGATCCTGGCTATGAACTGGCAGTGCTTTCACAAGGGAGTGGAATCACCCACCTTATCAGGAACTTTTCTATGTTTTAAAACGTGACCCTGACGCAGTGGCTGTCCAGCCTGGCGCCCCTCCAAGTCAGAAGCCCCATGGCGGCTGGGCGGGCACCAGCCTCTCCTCCCCCACGGCTCCTCCCACTGCCTCCTTTAAAGCGGGGCCGGGGCCAGTGGCCACCATCCACCACGGCCTGCCACTGGCCACCATGCACTGTCTTGCCAGCCTGGCCCTGGTCCTGCTCGCCCTGGAGGCTGCCGTGGCCCTGGCCGCGGCCCCGGCCTTCACTGTGCCAGGTAGGCCTCAGCTACCGCCACAGGGGGCACCCAGGAGGGCCCTCTGACCTCCCTGTCTCCGAGGCGCTTCCCTGACACGCACCAGGACAGCACCGGGACCAGAGGAGCAGAGCAGAGGAGGCAGAAGAGCAGGGCAGGGCCCTGCCCGGAGACCCCCATGCGGCAGGGCCCAGGCCACTGTGAGACAGCTAGCTGAGCGTGGGGGGGCCTGTCCTTGGCCCCCTGGGTCTTAACCCCACCTGCTGTCACGGGCCCGGGGCAGGCATGTCACGCTCCGGCAGATTCTTTTCCTTACAAGAAACGGCGTGTCAGGGTGCTAGGTTCCCATCCTGGGAGCGGCACCCACCCACCTGCCTGTTCCGTGCGCATGGCAGGCCATGTGCCCGGAGCTCAGCTCCTTGGAGGAGGACTCCTGCGTCGTCTCCTGCAGCACCGATGACGACTGCCCCCAAGGCATCAGATGCTGCCCCAGGAGCCCCTGCAGCCGCTCCTGCGTGTTCCCCGTCATGGGTAACAGTCACCCCTGTGCCCCACGCCAGACCCTGTCTGGTGGAGGGAGGAACCGTCCACACCCCCTCTCAGTGGCCTGCCCCACAGCCCCCTAAACTCCACCAGGCAGTGACCCCACCCACCTGCTGGCCCAGCCGCGGGGCTCCGCTCAGGGTCCCCTCCCTGAGGGCTCGGCTGCCGTCCAGGGTGCCGCACAGTGGTGTGGGGGCCCCCACCGGGACCCAGCAGCAGGGTGGACCACTGGGACCTGAAGGGCTGGCCCGTGTCTCCGCAGCACCTTTGCAAAAGGCTGGCCGCTGCCCCCGGGTACCTGTCCCGCTGGCCCCCGAGCCCTGCTCAGAGAGCACCGAGTGCTCTGTGGACAGCCAGTGTGCAGGGAGCAGGAAGTGTTGCTTCAGCACGTGCGCCATGCGGTGTCTGGACCCTGCGACAGGTGAGCACCCCAGACCCGCCCCGAGGACACAGCCGCTGGCCCCTGGGGCTGCCGGGCAGACAAAGGCGGCTCAGAGACCTGGCTGGCAGAACTTGGGCCGGCCACCCGAGCGGGGTCTGTGCCTTGGCCACTTAATCTTGCAAGGAGACCTGGCTCGGGAGCTGGGAAATTGCTTCCTGGCTACCTGTGACCCCACCTTCCTGCCAGTGGGCTCTGGTGAGGGCCGGGGAGGGGTGGGTGTGGAGAGCTCGCTGGCCCACCTGCACACAGCGTCCCTCCCTCCCCTGCCCCCACCCTGCACTTCTGAGGCCTCCGTGTCCCCTGCAGAGGACCCCCTTCAGTGACGGGCTTCCCCAGGAGTCCCTGGCTGCCCGGAGTGACCCACCTGAGCCTGCCTGGCGAAAGCCTTCTCTCTCGGATCCAGAAAGCCCAAGATGTTTCCTACCTGCTGCTAATAAAAACCCACTCTGGGGCGCCTGGGTGGCGCAGTCGGTTAAGCGTCCGACTTCAGCCAGGTCACGATCTCGCGGTCCGTGAGTTCGAGCCCTGCGTCGGGCTCTGGGCTGATGGCTCAGAGCCTGGAGCCTGTTTCCGATTCTGTGTCTCCCTCTCTCTCTGCCCCTCCCCCATTCATGCTCTGTCTCTCTCTGTCCCAAAAATAAATAAACGTTGAAAAAAAAATTTTTTTTTAAATAATAATAAAAAAAAAAACCCACTCAGCTTCATGTCTCTCTGTTGTCTGTCTGTCACATGTCCCGGGCACCTCTGGGCAGGGGCGGCAGACAAAGTACACAGGCCTCTGGGAGCACCGGGCTGTCCACCAGCACTCAGGGCTCTGGCCCTCTGGGGTCTGGCCCCTTTGAGAGGCGTTGCTGGCATGGGGACAGGAGGAGAGTGGAGTCTGCAGGGAGGGCTGGGGCTTGGAGGTTGCCACGGCCTCTCTCCACGGCTTGTGTGTGGCCCCCACCCACTTGGCAGTGTGTGCTTATGGGGAGTTTCCGCACAGACACTGCTCCCAGGAAGCCCTGTTTAGGACCTGCAGTGAAGCACGTGCACCCCACCCAACACCCAGCGGGCACCCCAGAGACCACTGCGGTTCTGATGGTAGGCCCCCCCAAGTTCCCACCAGGCTGCCAGCACCGCAGACACCTGTCCTGCACCCTGGCTCACTTAGCTGCCAGCCCTGGGGTCCGATGAACCCCAAGCTACCAGTCCGGGGATCCCACAAACCCCAAGCTACCAGTCCCGGGGGGGGGGGTCCCACGAATCCCAAACTACCAGTCCTGGGCATCCCATGAACCCCAAGCTACCAGTCTTGGGGTCCCATGAACCCCACAGCTCACATAAGTTGTGATAATGACCCACAGGACTCTGAAGGCACAACACTTCAGATCAGACCCTGTGATAAAGGACATAGACCAGCAAAGCCAAATAAAGGCCACACGTGGAAGGTGGGAGCAGAGATGCAGGAGCCTTTGTCCCCACTGGGCTGGGGCGTGCCACCTCCCAGCACGTCCACATGTCACCAACCAGGAAGCTCCCTGAGGTTTTCTCAAAGCTCCATTAGTAGGCATTTTGATGAAGCCGTTGTTGACCAGCTCAGTCCCCACATAACCACATGGTTGGCTCCAGGCCACCAGCCTGTCCTGTGCCATGAGGGACCCCTACCCCAGAGTCACCGCATCTGTTTAAACATAGACGTGAGAAAGGAGTCCTTGCAAACAACACACGACACTTGCATCAGCCAGGAAACCACAAGGTGTTGAAGCGCTGCTCCAGGAAGGGGACAGAGAGAGACCAGAGTTCCTCACCGTGCCCCCATGCACAGCCACCCCAGGGGAGCACTTTCCCCCAGCCTGGCCCCAGGTCCCGCACACTGAAGCCACCTGTCACATGCCAGACAACATGTCAGGAGCCAGGGAGACAGGACGTATCGTCCCAAATAAAAAGGGCTTTCACCAGTGGCTGAATTTTGTTCCTGGACCATTCTCCAGCAAAAGGAAGCAGGATTCCTTGGAGACGCCGTTGAGGGAACAAAGAACAAGGCCGTGGGGGACACCATGTGTCAGAAAGTGGGAGCCAACCTGCAGCCACCCCCAGACAACCTTGCCCCTCCCCCCAGCGCCACCAGCATACAGAGGAGAGGAGGCTCTTCTTAGCGGAAAATGCCAGTCAACACATCAGGGGGGAGAGAAGGACTAGAAACCCACCATTCCCAACTCCAAAGTAATCGTTCCTCCAGCCAAGCATCACCAGACGACCCAGATGACCAGAAACCCCTGCAGAAACATCACAGTCTCAAAGCAGCCCCGCTATTCACAAGGGGGAGCTCCTCCCACAGCAGAGAGCTGGGCCCTAATTGAACCAAGGGATCAAACCCAGCATCCTAGGACCCACCATGGCTGTGCATCCCCGTGCAACCCAAAGGGGTGGCCGCGCCAGAGATATGCACCAATGGGTCTTCATGAGGATGCCGTCAGATGACCGCAGCTTCCATTCAGGGTTCCAGAAGGGGTGGGGGGGGGCGGCCTGAGCCCAGCCTGGGCAGCTGGAACCACCCAGCTCACCCTTCCTCAAGCTCAGAGTGAACCACCCCCATGCTGGAGGACTCCTCCCCTGCAGAGAACGCCCATCCCCTCCATCCCTGCATTAGCCCTACATCCAGCTTCTCTAAGCCTGGTGCCCTAACATCTGCCCCGCAGGCATACTAGGCACTGAGGTCATGTTTGAGTCAACTTACCCACCCCACCCCCACCTCCCCCACAACTGCCCCAGGACTCCTCTCCTCCCATGGGGTAAGGGGAACACTTTTCAAATGCAAATCAAAGGATGCAGAGCCCATGCCCCAACCCCCTTCTCTCCGGGGTCTTACCATCCAGGCCACTATCCCCAGCCCTCCTCCCTTCCCAGGGGCAGCTGGGGGCAGCCCTCCCACAGCAGAGCATGCTAATTATTCACACTAGCCAGTCCTAAGCCCGCCTGCCCTCCCTTGTCTGGTGCTCCCCACAGAAACCACAGCAGAGGTCCGTACCACAGTGACCCCACCCCCGCCTCCTGACCAACACAGTGCTTCCCTGTGTGACCCTGAGAGGCATAGGCTGCCCTTGTCCCTGAAAACTGTGACTCGTACATTAGAGTCAACGGCAGTCCTCTCCTGATCTGTTGGCCTCACCAGACCCAGGACTTTCTGTTAATAAAGATATTTTAAAGACAATCGCTTTCAGGGACTGGAGGTCCATCTCAGAGAGGACCCGGGGGCGTGGGGAATTGTCTCCCCCCTCCACCATCTCCCACCAAGTGCTTACGGCAGCCAAGCCCAGAGCTCCCGGGCCCTACTAGGCTGATCTCCTGCCCAGGCCACTAAGCTCCATCCCCCCAAAGTGGACAAGGTAGAGGAATGGACAAGGAAAAATGGAGGAGGAGTGATGATGGAGGAGGAGAAGGGATGATGGAGGAGGGATAATGGAAGGGGAAGAGGGATGATAAAGGATGATGGAGAAGAGATGATGGAGGAGGGGGAGGGATGATGCAGGAGGAAGGATGGAGGAGGAGGAGGGGTGATGCAGGAGGAGGGAAAGACAAAGGAGAAGGGGGGATGTATCAGTCTGTGGGTTTTGGGGACCTGACTGCTGACAGGATTTGGGGTTTGGGAGGGCAGATGGCTCATCATCCTTCCCCAGTTGGGAGGGAGCCTCCAGGCAGGATGGAGAAGCACTGGGAGTTCAGATGTCTGTAGGAACCCTGGGTGCTCACTCTCCAGGTGCCCTTGGGCAGTCCCCTCCCTGCCCTCCCTGGCCTCAGTTTTCCATACATGAAGAGCGCATGTGAGGGACAGGTTCATGTGCTGGGCAGAGCTGGGGCCAGGCTGACCAGCTCTGATTCCTCTTCTTCAGGGGTCCATGCAGGCCCTGAGGGAGGATCTTTCCCTGAGAGAGGAAAGCCCTTTGGTGGAGAGTCCCCAAGACTGTCCCCAGGCTCTGTGATTCTGCAAAGCTAAGACTTCTTACAGCAGGAGGAGAGAAGAGAAACGGCGGGGGGGGGGGGGGGGGGGGGGAACTCTGGAGGAGGGCAGGCAGGAGCTTCCAGACATCTCTCGGGAACAGTCGCCCAGGAGGCGATGAATTCTGCAGTAACACAAGTGATGTGTCTGCCAGGAGGGGCTCAGTGCCCAGGGTTTCCCCCCAGGGCTGGGCTGGACGCGCTTCACCCAGAGTGTGCCAAAACCCAGCCCCGCAGAGGGCAAGCAGGTGCAGGACGGCCCCACATCCCCAGGGAGGCCCAGGAAGGCCGCATCGTGTATGGCACTTCTAAGCAGTCGTGTCTCCAAACGCCAGCCAACCCTAATGTCCCTGACCACCATCCGTCCGTCAGCAAGTGTGTTGGACGGAAGGACTGAGGTCTTCCCAGCAATCCCTCCTCTCCCTCAAGGGGAGACAAACCCATCTCAACCAGTGCTCCTGTGAGCCTGGTGCTGGGCCCGCCAGGCTGGGAGAGGGCACTGGAAACGGTGGGTGGTAGGAGGTAAGGAGGAGGAACATGGAGGGGCTCTAACGGAGCAGAATCGGGAGGGAGACAAGAATGAACAAAACTGCCACTTCTTCCCCACAACCCCACATCTCCACATCCGATCCATCCGGCCTACTGCCTCTGGTGGCCCAGACAATGCCATGCTTGAAGCTCAGGAACATGTTTGTACACATCCCGCAAAGTAAGATCCTCTCCACCGGCCCGCAAAACGGAGCCGCTACATTTCCCCACCCCCCACCTAAGCCAGGAGCTCCTCTCTGCAGAGTGTGGCCAAGGCATCTGGCCTGACCAAGAGTCTCAGAGCGTGGGGCTACCCTGCCAAAACCTGACCGTGGCCGCTCTAAATTAGCCCCCAGGCCTGACACTGCTCCCCCGAGAGTGAGGTCAGAGGCGGAGCTGAGACCACCTCTAGGGACCTCCTGTTTGCTCACTCATGGGAGAGGCTGCCATGTGACACAGGGGCTCTCCGGCCCCCAGCAGTTGCAGGGGAGGTGCCCCCCTCACAACCCCCACTAGCAACAGCGACAGGAACCCCGACAGAGGAAAGGTACGTGCGTTCAAGCCTGAGACTGTCTGTTCCCCCACCTAGCCATCCTCCCCCCATCAGGTTCCCCAAACGTCGGCAGCTCTGGCCCAAGAGGAAAGAACTAACAAGATGGCAACTGTAGGTTCCCTAAAACAGCCTGACAGCGAGGTTCACTGCCAGCAAGTCCTCTTAATGGCCCGCCACTTTTTTTTTAAGGTACCAGCTTTACTGAGATACAACTCACATGACGGATATTTACCCCTTAACGTGTAGAACCCAGCGGCTCCCCATACCTTCACAGTTAATCGTGCAACCACCCAATCCCAGAATATTTCCAGCACCCCAAACAAATCCCAGACCCATTCATCACTCCCCATCTTACCCAACGTCCACAGCCCCCTGGAAACCACTAATGGACCTCCAGCTCTGTGGACTTGCCTCTCAGGGACACTGCACACAAATGGAATCACACAGGGAGTAGGCCGTCTGGATTCCTTCATCAAGTGTAATGTTTTCAAGGTTCTTCTAGGTTAACTTGGGCTCACTGATATCCCACGGTGGATATACCGCGTCGTGTTTGTTCATGCATCTATCGGTTAGCATTTGGATTGTGCCTGTTTTTTGACTTTTATGAAAAACGCTTCTGTGAACATTTGCGTACAAGTTTTTGCACCAACGTGTTTTCAGTTATCTGCGGTATACACCTAAGTGATACACAGTAATTCTCTGACAAGAAACTGCTAAGCTGTCTTCCAAAGCGGCCATGCCATTTCACATGCCCCCCAACACTGCCTCAGCGTTCTGATCTCTCTACATCATCGCCAACGCCGGTATTTTCTGGGCTTTCCTGTTGTTCTAATTGCACCCATCCAAAGTGGGTGTGAAGGGGCCCCTCATCGTGGTTCTGATTTGCATCTTCCTGATGGCTAGGGATGCTGAGCAGTGTCCACGTGCTCCCCGGACTTCCGTGTATCTTCTTTGGAGAAACGTCTGCTCAGATTCTTTGAGCGGTTCTTACCTGGGCAATTGCCTTCTACTATCACATCGTAAGGGTTCTTTACTCAACATCATCGTTTAGAGACTCACCCATGTCCTTGCCAGCACAGGTGTTCATCGCTTTTTCTTTTTTCTTTTTAATTTTTTTTTAACGCTTATTCATTTTTGAGAGACAGTGCAAGCAGGGGAGGGGCAGAGAGAGAGAGAAGGAGACCCAGAATCCAAAGCAGGCTCCAGGCTCTGAGCTGTCAGCAGAGCCTGAGATGGGGCTTGAACCCACAAACTGTGAGATCATGACCTGAGCTGAATGAAGTCAGACACTCAACTGACTAAGCCACCCAGGCACCCCTCATTGCTTTTTCTTAATATTCATTTTTTTAGAGCAATTTTAGGTTCACAGCAAAACTGAGTGAAAAATACAGTGAAATCTACCTCTTGTCCCCTCCACACACCTAGTCTCAACCTCCCCCACCAAAAGTACATTTGCTGTGATCCATGAACCCATCATGACTCATCACGACCACCAAACCCCACAATTCACATTACGGTTCACTCTTGGAGTATACATTCTATGGGTTTGGACAAAGCTGTAATAGCCCATCCATCACAGTATCATGTGAATAGTTTCATTGCCCCAAAAACCCTCTGTGCTCAGCCCATTCATCCTTCCCCGTTCATCCTTCCCATCCTTCCTAATCCTTGGCAACCGCCGGCATCTCTACTGTCTCCACAGCTTTGCCTTTTCCAGAATGTCATGTCCTTGGAATCACCCAGTGCACAACCTTTTCAAATTGGCTTCTATCACTTAGTAACATGCATTTAAGGTTCCTCCATGTCCTTTCATGGCTTGATGGCGCCTTTCTTTTCGCCACTAAATAATATCCCATCATCTGGACGCACCACAGCTCATTTATCCACCCGCCTCCTGAAGGACACCTTGGTTGCTTCCAGGTCCTGGGAATTATGACTGAAGCTGCTGTAAACACCGTGTGCAGGCTTCTGTGTGGATATGTTTTCACCTCCCCCAGGTGAACCACGGATCAAGGTTGCCAGACTGCACGGTATCCTTTCAGACTGCGGTCACAAAATACCATAAACTTTGTGACTTACAAACAACAGAAACCTGTTTCTCACACTTCTGGAGGCTGGAACTCTGAGGTCAGGGTGCCGGCACGGTGGAGGGGGGCTGTCTGTCCTGTAGTATAGACTTCTCACTGGGTTCTCACATGGTGGAACAGCCAGGGGCTCTCTGGGGTTTCTTCTGAAGCCTCCACTCTCATGACCCAGTGACCTCCCAAACACCCCATCTCCTAGCACTGTCATTAGGTTTCACGTATGAACCTGGAGGACAGAAACATTCAGCCCATTGCACAGTAAGAGTATGCTTAGTTTTGTAAAAAACAAACAAAACAAAAACTAGTAAACTTCAAAAGTGACGGCACCATGTTGCAGTTCCAACCAGCACAGATGAGAGCTCCTTCTCCGCCACCCTTACATCCGAGAACAGAAACCAAAAGAGTACGAACAATAACAGCAAGAGGAAAAAAATAACAGCAAGTAAACAGGGAGAAGAAAAACTCAGGGGGGAAACCCCTATCATCGAAATCCTTACAGGGGTAAGACAAAAGATCGCAATAGTGAAGAAAAAAAAAAAAAAAAAACTGTAAAAAGGAACATTCAGAAGCCAAAAAAGGAGCTCTTGGTAAAGAAACACGTGTTGACAGGAACCTTCAGGAGAAGAGCCGGAAGCTAAGGAGGAAATAGCTCAGAAGGTCGAGCAAATAATGAGAGAATAACAAAGACAGGATGGGAAAACCAGGGAAAACCAGATATTGGTGTACAAGAGCCAGCATTCAAACGTGGGCATTTTGGAAAGCCAGATTAGAGGAAATGGAAGAAAGGGAATACGAATAAACAACAACGAACTCCGGCCCGAAGACAAGTGCTTTTAGGTTGAGGGCCCATCAGGCGCTCAGGATGGAGACTTGCATCATTGGGAAATATCAGAAATCATGACAAGACACAAGCTTTTAGAAATTAAAAACAAAACAAATTAAAAAGAAGAAGGAAGGAAGGGAGGGAGAGAAGGAGGGAGGGAAGGAGGGAAGGAAGGGAGGGAAGGAAGGAGGGAAAGAGAGAGGTCACTCTGCCTGTTTCAAGGACTTGTCCACAGGCAGTAAGGGAATTTGATTTTTCACTTGCCTTTGTTTCCCAAATCAATAAACACGTGTAATCTTAATCCAACAACAGAAAACAAGGCAATTACTAATACAGAGAAAGTGAAAAAGCGTGGCAGGAAGGGAGATCAAGCCCGCACACGGACTGCTGGTGCCTCGTGTGCTTGGCTTACCCGCACTTTAATTTTTTTCAAAATTAAACGTCAACACTCTCAAAAATCATAAGATTGCACATAAAATTCCATATTAAAAAAAAAAAAAATCCGGCAAGATGTGGGCAAACTGCCTGCAGGACCTCAGGCCGCCCAGGACGCCGTCCACCCCATAGCCACCCCACACGCTGGGGTGCAGGCCGGAGGGCGCCGAGCCTCCGGACGCCACTAACGGGGATCCTTGTTCCCCTCCCCTCACCACCCCCCCACCACCCCCACCCCACCCCCCCATTGCCCAACGCTCTCCTCTCCGCTCCCCGTCGCCTACTGCGCGCCCTCAGCAAAAACGGCACCCGTACGGAAAGGAACAACCAGCGTGACTTCCAGCCGGCTGCGTGCCCTCAGCAAAGATGGCATCCAACTGGAAAGGGTAGCGGCGTGACTTCCGGCCGGGCGGAGCAAGGCGAGGCTCGCTTCCGGCGGCACCCCGAGTGACGTGACGAGCGCGCCGCGCGGCGTGGTCCGAGGACGGTGCGGGCGCGCATGGAGGTCAGCGGCGGCCCTCGCGGCGGCAGCTCAGGTCTCCCGGCGGCGGGGAAGAGGCTGCGGGGCGTGGATGCCGAGGGCCGGAGGGCGTGGCCGGCTGGAGGAGACCGGACAGGCGCTCCGGGACGCGGGGGGTCAGGGGGCTGGGCTGGCGGGGTGGAGGCGGGTGAGGGGGCCGGGGCGCGGCGCGAGGTGGGGGAAGGAGCGGCTCCCGCCCGTGTGCGCACGCGCACCTCCACCGCGGTTCCGCATGGTGACCCGCGAGCGGCGCGCTGACCCTCGCGTCTCAGCGCGCAGGCCCCCGCGCCTTGGTGCGGGTGCGGGGTCTGCATCTGCGGGCGGAGCTTCGGGGCCGGTGTAGCCCAGTTGGGCTCCTGGACCGCAGCTCGCTCCCAGGTCGTGGGATCGACCGGTCGGACTGTTTCCGGCTTCCCTCTGACCGGGCTCAGCGGGTGCGGGCTGTTACCTTGGGGCCGGTGTTCTTCCTGAGCCTCTTATATTGTGTAATTAGACTAAGCGTTTTACAGCGGCAATAATGCGCTGGCCACTACCGGGTTCCGGGAAACCGAAGGTCGAACACGTTACGCTCTCTGCTTTGGCAGGCGCGCAGACCCCGTCACTCGATCGCAGAGGCAGGCAGGACTGAACAGTATCGGGATATGTGACACGCCCCTGGAGAAGGTAACGTCTTGCCTGGGTGTGGAGAGGTGATGGGTGATTTTGTGGGTGCTGTGCTGGGGGTGGGGGGCAGTCGCCCTGGCTGGGTCTATTGAAGGTGCAGGGCCTGTCGGGATGAGGGATGTAAACCCAGGAGGTCATTCTGAGCCACGTTGTGAGGCTGCGGGATGTGGGTCATACGTCCAGGGCTTTCCAGGAGCAGTCTGATGTGAAATATCGTCTTGTGCTTCTGGAAGTCCATCATTCTTGATCCTGGGTTACTTTTAAAGTAAATGAAAGGACACTGTCCGATCCTGCAGAGACTCCCACCTAGGAACCCGGGGCTGAACCTGGGGATCTGAATGGTTGAACCACCCCGTAGGCAATTGTGCTTTCCAGCCCTAGCTGTAATGCTCTTGGGGTTGGCATTTGGTTCCATCCTACAGCGAAATAAAAAGCCTCTGTGCCCGGGTATGGGGCAGGCAGAAAGCAGAGGTTCCGGCTAGTGTGGAGAGTGGCCACAACGTTGTGTCACCTGCCGTGTTCTCGGATCTCTGACTCAGAAGCTGCGCCTGCATCACCCCTTTCTCTCCTTTTCCTCTTCAGGGCTTTGGACCTGGACCTGTTCACTAGGAAGCTGCCCTCCCTGCCACCCAGGCCATCATGGCAGCCCGCCTGGTGAAGCGATGCGCGTGCCTCCTGAGAGAGGCCACCATTCTGGCCCCTGTGGTGGCTCCGGTAGGCCGACTGAGGCTTGCCAGCGTGGCGCATAGGACTCTGACTTTCTCAGCCACCTGCCCCAGTTCCCACTTCCCAGGCCCCTTGTCGGGGCTTGTGGAGAAGGAACAACTGTCTGCCCGCTGTCCAGAGCACCAGGAGGTGGAGCGGCTCATTGAGAAGGCCACCCGGCCAGAGGAGCTCCTGGAGCTGCTCAGTGACAGTCGCTGCCTGCAAGAGAACCATGCGGCCCTCATGCTTATCCAGCTTTCTCGCCTGCTGTCTGACAAGCCGGAAGACAGAGCCTTGCTCATGCAGGATGCCCGCTTTCAGCAGCTTCTCCATCTCGTTGACAGCCAGGTGGGTTTCTAAAATGTTCTCTCAGGGTTCCCCATGCAGAAAACAATGGCACCAGAGTCCAAAGCAGCCAGTCACTTTTCAGGTATAGACGGGAACTGTGCTGCCTTGCTTAGTTCTCTCCGTCCTGTGAGAAGTTTTTGTTGTATAGAGTCTAGGCTACTTTTGCTTGCTGTTCCCTGCTGATCACAGAGTGGTCCCGTTAGGTGAACGTTGCCATCCTTCCACCGTCCTTTCAGCAGCACACGGGACACAGAAGCACAGGAAGCCGCACTGGTTCCACCCGGTTCCTTGGGTGCTCATCCCCTTGCCAGGCGGTGCTGACTTGCATGACCCTGCCGCAGTGTCTGGCCAACTGTGGGCTTACTCCTATGGCTGCAGGGGATGTGGGGTGACTGACGGGGAATCCCAGGCAGCCGGGCGGGGTGGTCAGACCTCAGGCCCTCTCTGGGCTGGCTGAGGAAGGACTCCCTTCAGCCAGGCTGTTCGCTCCGGTGCCCTCACTCCCTGCCTTGGTCCGTGTTACCGGGAAGAAGCCGTGCTTCCAACACTGAGCAGGGGACTCTGTGTCCAGTTGTCCAAGAGGATGGGGAGGAGAGGCACGGATCGGGGTGGCAGTTGCCAACAGTGTTTTCCAAACCAGAGGCTGTAAGAGTAGTGGATGTGGCCTGCTGGTTTTAATGAGATAGGGTAATGGAGAAAATGCCAGAATGCGTGTGTGGTAAGGGGAGCATGGCATCCTGGAACCTCTTGCTTCAGTTAGAGGTGTGTGCTGGGGTCAGGGCACCAGTTTGCTTCCTGGTGATGCCATAGCTGGTGACGGTTCACTGAGTCCCTTCTTGTTTCGAGGCTGTAAGCCTGTAATTGTCAGTGCACATTTCACACACACACACGGAACCGAAGCAAGTTCTGGGAGACAAGAGTGAACCTTGTAACAGAGTCGTAAGCCGAAAGCAAGCGGGGACCAGAGTATGGGTAATGCGGATGGTGGCCAGGCTCTCTTATTTGAAAGTGTCCCTGCTGTCATGGAGCATGCGTGTCTCCAGCTGCCCAGCCCCTCCACGCCACCTTCCCTGTTTGCACTCAGCACCCCCGCACCCCCTAACGGGCAGAGGCTGCGTGCTGTAGGTAGAGCCGCACCTGGACTGCGGGGTCCTGCACCGGACTGTGACACACTGAGAACGGGGCCCCCTTGTTCAGAAACAGGCAGGCCCCCAGGAAGAGGGAAGCTCTGCCGTGTGCACTGGGGCTTTGGGGACATCGTGGAGCCCAGCGTGAAGCCTCACGGTGTGCCGGTGTCTGCCACGGTGCCAGTGGCAGCAGGTGGCTGGCCAGCCACTCCCCCCCGCCCCACTCCTTGCTGGTGCCAGGGAGTGTGGGGTAGGCAGGACTCTGTGACACCTGGCTTCTCTCTGCCCGCATATCAAGCGCTTTTTCACGTAGCTTCACGTGCCAGGGGCATCCCCGCGTGCTGGCTGGTGTCAGCAGCAGTCCTGGAAGGTGGGGGTTGGCGGGGTGCTGATGCCTGGGCATGCTCTGTGGGGATGTCACCTTTGCTGTCCTCGGTGGTTGCATTCCTAAGAAACTACGTTTCCGGAAACCTTAGGACTGCTTTGTGGGAGAAAAGAGGTTCAGGGTTCGGGGTTTGTCAGGTGCGATGTGGCCGCTGCTTCTGAAGAAGGGCCGGTGGGTCTGTAACACCTAAAAACTGTTACCGTTGCTACAAGCAACAGAACGAGCGGGTTGACAAAACTCTTAGTTCGGAGTCTGTCCCACACGCTTCCCCCTGGCTTCTGGACTCCACAGTTTTGCTTGGGTTTGGGCACACGGAGCCACAGCGGGTATCTGTGGTCTCCCCTCAAGGGAAATCTTCTGACTCGCACAGGGGTCCTTGCTCACGGGTGACCCTGCACGGCTGACCAGGTGGCGCGGGAGGTAGACTTGGTGGTGGGCTGCAGACCAGCCCAGGGCAGGTGGGGTCCCGGCTGTGACTGCCCCGTGTGTGTCCCCTTACCCCCCCAACCCCCACCAGATAAGTGCTGTGTGGCATGGGACCCTCGTGAAACTGCTCCGCAGCCTGTATGCGCTGGCACTGCCCGCGGCCTGCAGGGAGCTGCGCTCGGTGGAGCAGGAGGTCCGCTGGCGCCTGCGTAGGCTCAAGTACAGGCAGCTGGCCTTCCTGGCCGAGTCGAGCGCCACACATATGCGGGAGTCCCCGGAGCTGCTGGCTGAGCTGCTGCTGCACTTAGAGCGGCGCTGGACGGAGATCGATGATGGCCGCACTGCGGTGGCCCTGATGGCGAAGACGGGGCACCTCTCTGAGCCGCTGATGAACCGCCTGGAGGACAAGGTACTGCGGCAGGAGCCCCGGGCAGCTGCAGGCGCGCCCCGTGGCCACACAGTGGACCTAGCTGGCGGTGGACCTAGCTAGCGGGCTGCCGGCTCTCCTCTCCCCGGAGGGCCTCGGGGGTAGGGCAGAGCCTAAGCCCGCTTACAAGGGGGCTCCGCTTAACGCTTATGGTGATGTGCCACACGCCCCCGGCAGTCAAGTCAAATTCGGCCCCCGCTCCTGTTGTAGCGAGAGCTGGCCCAAATGGCTGCCACAGGAAGCTCGCAGCTCATGGGCTCCGGGTCCCCTGCCCTGGGACCCGGGGATAAGTTTGGCTGCAGACAGGCCACTACGGGCCCAGGGGTGCCCCGGCTGAGAACTGAGTAGGCCCGCACGGCGGGGTACTGGATTACTGAGCTCAGGTCCAGTCGCTGTCCCGCAGGGGCGGTGCTGCATGAGATCCCTGGCCTGGGCCGCCAAGCTGACCCTGAGGGCTGTGGTTGACAGTGCCTGGAGTTGGTGGAGCGCTTCGGCCCCGACGAGCTGCGGAAGGTGCTGGTGACACTGGCGGCTCAGAACCGGCGTTCAGTGCCCTTATTGCGCGCCGTCTCCTACCACCTGGTCCAGAAGCCATTCCCGCTGACAAAAGGCATGCTCCTGGATCTGGCCTATGCCTACGGTGAGCCTTCCCCATGGGGAGTGGTGGGAAGGGAGGCGGGCTGGCCGCAGCCATGTCAAATTCGGTGCCCGCCCACCCATGGCAGGCACCGGCCCAAGAGGCTGCCACAGGAACACCGTGGCTCATGGGCCCTGATCCTCTGTGCTGGGCCTCAGGGATAAATTTGGTCACGGACACCAAGCCCCTGGAGCTCCAGGCCAGGCACTGGGGGCGGAGGGAGGGCAGAGCAGCCTGCCCACCCTCACCAGGTGAACCCTGGGGTCGCTCTGTCCCGAAGGCAAACTTGGCTTCCACCAGACCCAGGTGCTCCAGCGCCTGGCTGCCGACCTGCTGCCCCACGTGCCCAGCCTGACGTCCGGCGAGGTGGCCCGTGGCGCCAAGTCCTTCGCCCTCCTCAAGTGGCTCAGCCCTCCCCTGTTCGAGGCCTTGGCCCAGGTGAGCCGAGCAGACCCTGCTCGTTCCACCAGGGAGGCATGGCCGCCCCGGACACTCCCCGGTTACGAACAGGGGCTTCCTACCCGGCTCACTCGTAGAGGCGCGGCCTCTGTGGGCAGTGGAGAATGGCGGGTGAGGACGGTGTCCTCCGTCGTGTCACTGGGCTCTGGAGGAGTTTCCATCCGTCTTCGGGTGGCTATAGCAGGACGTAGCGTGGACCGTGAGGCTCGGAATTTGCTCAGGACTCTAACTTCATTCCCTGAAACAGCGAGGAGAGACACTTAACTTTACCTGCAGCGGCTTGAGGCTGCGCAGACCACCCGGGGTGTTTGTGACACTACCACCAGTCTCTGGGTGGGGGCAATGAGCAGGGGGAGGTCTGGCCCGCCACCCTGTCCAGGTGGCCCCCGGGCGGCTGGGGGCTCGTGGGCCCTGTGGGAGGGCCCCTCTCATTCTGTCCTCCACCCCGTGTGGCCGGCCCAGCACGTCGTAGACCGAGCCCACACCGTCACCGTGCCGCACCTGTGCAACGTGCTTCTGGCCTTCGCACACCTGAACTTCCGTCCCGAGCGAGAGGACAAGTTCTTCGGCCTGGTATGGTCTGTGCACCTGTTCACCCACCCTGGGTGTGGAGGGAGAGAGGGGAGCCCTGACCCGGGACTTCAGGGGTGAGAGGGGAGCTGGAGCCCCGTGTCACAGGGATGGTCTGGGGATAAAGATGTGAGGTCCTCTACATGCCTGCTGTGCGGCCGTGTGCACAGGTCGGGAGGTGTTGGCCGGCTCACTTGCCGCAGTCAGGGCTAGGGGGCCACTGGTTCTCCCTTACTGTCCTGCTGGTGCTCTGAACCCTTGGCACACCACCATGCAAAGCAGGCCCGAGCAGGCCCACTCAGGCATAACACATCTCGCGTGTGCACCTGGGCCTCCACGGGGACACTGCCTTCCTTGTACTCTCCCAAGTTCTCCCAGGGCTAGTAATCCATCCCTGTCCCCAGGGGCCTGTGATTTTGTGCCACAGGCCCTTGCTGCTGGGAGGGGCAGCAGGAAAGTCCTGCTGCATGTTGTGCTGTCCGTTAGTCCCGGGTGAGGAAGGTTTCTGGTACTTTCTACTGGGGGAAGGGGGGACTCCAAGCCTGGCCAAGAACATCAGCCAGGATTGCTCCCAGTAGTTGTTCTAGCCTCAGCGCAGCCAAGCCATTCCAGCGCTCCGACTGCCTCCGGCCCAGGAGGTATGCGGCTGCTGAGCAGAGCACCCCCCCCCCGCCCCGCCCCTGTCTAGGTTCACGAGAAGCTGGGGCCCAAGCTGCGGAGCCTGCACCCGGCCCTGCAGGTGGATGTGGTGTGGGCACTGTGCGTGCTGCAGCAGGTGCAGGGGGAGGCACTGCGAGCAGTGCTCTGCCCTGAACTGCATGCCCGGTTCCTGGGTGAGTGCTGGGGCTTCCCCTCCCCTCCCTGACCCCAGGGGTCTGGGGGCCTCAGGCCTGGCAGGGAGGGGGCTCCAGAGCAGCGAGATGGTGCCCAGAGCTCACCTGGCTGGCATCTGTTCCTCCGTCCCTCTGCCTCTCCATGTGCGTGGCCCTTATGATCTTGTCTCTGCCCCTGATGATGCCAAGTTCAGAGTCAGTTGGGATCGAGGGTGTCACTGTCCCCTGCATGGCCCCCCTCTTTCTCTGGCCCAGCGTCGGCCTCGGCTCACCCTCCCTTCTCGTTCTGCCTCAGGCAGCGAGTCCCCAAAGGACCAGAGCACCTTCCAGAAGCTGCTGCACATCAGCGCCACCGCCCAGCTGGAGCACCCTGAGTACACGGGCCCCCTCCTGCCGGCCTCAGACTGGGCACCCTGGCTCTTGGCCTGTGATGGGAAGGCCACACCCCTGCAGAAGGAACTGCGGGACACCCTGCGGGGGCTGCTGGGGAGCCCCAGCAGGGGCAGCTTCGCAGTGGCCACGCAGTACGGCTGGGTTCTGGGTGAGGCCCTCTCTGCACTACCCTGGTGGTGGGCACGGGGCTTGTTCTGTCCAGGACAAGGTCTCTGTGCCCCAGGGACGGTCCCTTCCATGTCCACCCGTGCCCCTCCCTAGACGCCGAGGTGCTGCTGGACACGGACGGCCAGTTCCTGCCCCTGAGAGACTTTGTAGCCCCGCATCTCAGTCCTCCCTCGGGGACCCAGCCGCTGCCCCCTGGGGCCAAGAGGTACGTGGCCTGTGGCTGGCCCTGGACTCTGGCTCTTCTCTGGTGCCCCCCTCCTTCCCCCTCCCCCGGGAGGATGCCTAGCGCTCTGCCCCTCCCCCACCAGGCTGGCGTTCCTGCGCTGGGAGTTCCCCAACTTCAGCAGCCGGAGCAGAGACCTGCTGGGGCGCTTCGCCCTGGCCCGGCGTCACGTGCGGGCCGCCGGCTTCCTGGTGGTGGACGTAAGTACCGCCAGTCCAGTGGGCCCCTTTGTGCGGGACAAAGGGAGGCCCGGAACCTCGTAGATTCCCTGTGGCCGCGGCCCTGAAGCGTCTGCTCAGGGCTCTTAGAGCAGGTCTGCGCCCCACGAGTGCCTGGCCCAGGGCCGCTGACCCCTTCCAGGGCAGACGGTCCTATATGGGCCGGGGAACCCAGGAGCGCCAGACACCGTGTGAGGGTTTTGTCACATTTACTTCTTGTGGTAGTTTTGGTATCTCAATGGGTTTTTGTTTTTCACTTCAAAAATGAAAAAGTTGTCATCAGGTGCCACAGATTCTCAGATCCCTGGCCCCGGGGGCTCGGGCCCCAGCAGCTTCTTCCACAGCCACACTCAGCAGCTTCGTGGGCTTGGAGGGTGGGGAGGCCAGGTGTGGAGCAGCGGGCAGAGCACAGGTGCCCCTGCCCCCTGCAGGTCCCCTACTACGAGTGGCTGGAGCTCAAGTCTGAGTGGCAGAAAGGCGCCTACCTCAAGGACAAGATGCGAAAAGCAGTGGCGGAGGAGCTGGCCAAGTGACCCGGCCCATAGCCCGGACTGCACCCTAGGGGCCCTGGCCAAGTGACCTGGACTGCGCCCTGGGGGACCCGGCTCACAGCCTGGACTGCACTGTGGGGGAGCTGGCCGGCAGCTCCTGCTCTCTTGTGGGCAATAAACAGTGAATTCCAGTGTCCACACCAGGAGGTGTCCCGGACTTTGTCACCATTGCCACCACCCACCCTGCTCTCATGGCGGCCTGTCTGTCCCGGCTTCTCTGCCTCCCCAGGTCCCCTTGTCCCACGTGTTCACACAGAGCTGCCTGCTGTTCACACCGTGCGGTCCACACCCAGGGTCCTGGGATTCCAGCGTTTGGGCTGCGAGGACTTCCTGCGTCAGGCCTGTAGGGTTTTGAGGACACGGCTTGGGGTTCTGATCTTGGTGTGGGCACTGACCACAGGCGTCCTGGGCGTCCCTGCCTGCCTGTGCTGTGGTCTCAGATGAGTGGAGGACCCCCAAGGATTCAAGCTGACCAGTGTCACTGGCTCTGGAACAAGGGACAGGTGCAGTCAGCTGACAGGATGCAGCTACCATCACCTCCAGGGGGAATGTGCCCTGTCCCTGAGTGGCCCGAGCCTCATCTCTGCCCCGCCCAGTAGTCTGTCCCTTCCCCAAGCCTCCGCTGCAAAAGCAGGGTGACCGCCACATGCTGCCATTTGCCCCCAGCAGCTCAGAGCGGGGCAGGGAGAAGGGCCATCTCCAAAGTGGTCCCTCTGGAAGAGCTAGTCCAGTCTCCCAAAACCATGCAGCTCCCACAGGCGTTGGGGTACGGGTGGAGGGGGTCTCTGGCACTTGTCATTTGCACAGGCCAGAGGGAGGAGCAGCTGAGAGGACTCTGAAACCGGTGTCCCCGAGTGTAGGCAAGATGTGGGAGCAGGGATGACATCATGCAGTGAAGAACGGGCATGGATGAGGGTTGGGGCGTGGAGCTGGTCCTGTCCACTCAGGACCACAGGCTTTTACTGGAGACACTCAGGTCCCTTTGCAGTCTTGAGACATCACAGTGGTCCCTGTGTCCTCTATTACTCTTGGTGATGACATCTACAACTGGTATGTGTCACCAGGACACCAGGAATAGGAATCCATGTGTAGGGCTACTGCCTCCATGCAGGGGCCCCTCCTGCCACCCTTCACACCCACACCTCCCCCTGCTGGCGGCCACCAGCCTGACCTTCATCTCCACTCTTGTTTCCAGAGCTTTCTGTAGAGGAGTCTGCACAGCCCTCAGGCTGGATCTGCCTGGGCTCTCTTGGGAGACTCATCCGGGGGTCCATGCCCTGCTTCCGTGTTCCTGCAGGTGACCAGTCACCCCACACTCGGGGTGGAGGGAGCCTCGCTCTCCGGGATAGATGCCCGCCATGTGCATTTATGTGGGAATTTGAGCTGCCCAGCCCTTCCAGAGTCACTATGCCGTCCTGTGCATTCCAGAAGGTGGTACGTCTTCCCTTGGCCAGTGCAGGGAGCGCCCACTCCAGCGGCCAGTGGGCACCAGCTGCTGCCTCTGGGCCTTGCATTTCCCTGACGGCCAGTGCACTTGCATCGTTGCTCATCTGCGTGGGCTCTGGAGAAATTCCGGGCCCGGTTCTGTGTCCAGGACTTGATTTGGTCACCTTACAGAGTTGTCAGAGTTCTCTGTACACTCAGAACTCAGTTCCCATCAGGAAATGGTTTGTGAATGTTTTCTCCCGTTTCATGGGTTCCATCTTCACTTTCTTAGTGGTGGCCCTCAGGCAGCAAGCTTCCTGTTCTGGCAACATCCACCATATCTTCTTGATTTGCCTGTGCTTTTGGCATCCTGTCCCAGAGTCCTTTGGTGAATCAAGGTCATGGAAATACACCTGTTTCCTTCTGAGAATTTGATTACTTAATTTTGCCCTTACAGATTTCTCCACTTCGAGTGAATGTTTGTATTTGGTGTGCAGTCAGCTCCACTCTGCACATGACTCTTAAGCTGCCCCAGTGCCGTCACCGAGAAGATCATTCTATCTTCTGTTCTTGGCACCTTTGTTGAAACTCTGCTGGCCACAGGTGTCTGGGGTTAACTCTGGGCGCTCGGTAGCTGTCTCTTGATTGTTGCTTTGCAGGACATTTTGAAACTAGAAAGCGTGAGTCCTGGATTACATCAGAATAGCTTCTGCACAGTGAAGGAAACCACCAACAAAACTAAAAGTCAGCCTCCTGAACGGGAGGAGAGATTAGTACCCAAAGAATACAAAGAACTTATTCAGCTTAACACCAAAAGTGAAATAATCCACTTAAAAATGGGCAGAACAGGGCACCTGGGTGGTGAGGTAGTTAAGCGTCCAGTTCATTTTGGCTCAGGTCATGATCTCATGGTTCAGGTGTTCAAGGCCCACATCGGGCTCTGCACTAACAGCAAGGAGCCTACTTGGAATTCTCTGTCCCTCCCCCACTGTGCACTTTTCTCTCTCAAAATAAATAAACTTAATTTTTTAATGTTTATTTTTGAGAGACAGAGGTGAGCAGGAAGGGGCAGAGAGGGAGATACAGAGTCCCAAGCAGGCTCTGAACTGTCAGCACGGAGCCTGATGTGGGACCCAAACCCACAAACTGCAAGATCATGACCTGAGCCGAAGTCAGACGCTTAACTGACTGAGCCACCCAAGCACCCCAAACTTTATTTTTTAAGGTTTGTTTATTTTTGAGGGAGAGAGCACAGTGGAGGAGGGGCAGGGGGAGGGGGAGTGGACAGAGCATCCAAAGCAGGCTCCGTGCTGATCAGGCTCAACCTCAAATGGTGAGATCACGACCTGAGTCAACATCAAATGCTCAACCAGCTGAGCCACCCAGGCACCCCTAACAAAATAAACTTGAAGAAAAGATGTGGAAAACGGGCACAACACATGAACGTTTTTCCAAAGAAGAGCTCCAGGTGCCTAACAGACACATGAAAAGATGCTCCACATCGCTCCTCAGGGAGATACAAACCGAAACCAGGATGAGATCACCTCACACCTGTCAATGGCTAAAATCAACACAGGAAACGAGTTGTCAAGGACATGGAGGAAGGGGGCCCTCCCGCACCACCTATAGGGATACAGACTGGTGCAGCCACTCTGGACAACAGTATGGAGGGTCCTCAAAAAGTTAAAAACTACCCTACAATCTAGCAATTTCGCTACTAGGTTATTTACTCATATAATATAAAAACGTGAACTCAAAGGGATCTGTGCACCCCAGTGTTTACAGCAACATTATCTACAACTCCAAACTCGAAACAGCCAGGCCATCAACTGATGAATGGATAAAGGAAGACATGTACAGACACACACACACACACACGCACTGGAATATCAGCCATCAGATAGAATGAAGTCTTGCCATTTGCAGAGACATGAATGGACCTAGAGAGTATTACGCTAAGTGAGAGAAGTCAGAGAAAGACCTACCATATGATGTCGCTCATTCACTGAAGAAATAAATGAACAAATGAAAAAAGACAAACCGGAAAACAGACTCCTAACTGAGGGGCAGGGTGAGGATTGGGTAAGGGAAACAGGTGAAGGGGGTTAAGCATGCTTTTCTTTTTTTCTTTTTTTTTTTTCTTTTTTTTTTTTTTTGCTTATTTTTGAGAGAGAGCACAAGTGGGGGAAGGGCAGAGAGAGAGGGAGACAATCGGAAGCAGGCTTCAGGATCTGAGCTGTCAGCACAGCCCGATGCGGGGCTTGAACTGCGAGATCATGACCTGAAACCAACTGAGCCACGCAGCCGCCCCTACACTTGAGCACTGAATGATCTGCGGAAGTGCTGAATGACTATACTGTACCCCCAAAACTAATACAACACTGTATGTTAACTACACTGGATTTTTAAAAAGTGTGAGTCCTGCTTTATTCTCTATTTTGCAGGTAGATGGTTTTGGCTATTCTGGGGCCCTTGCAATTCCGTATAAATTTTAGAAGTAGCCTGTTGGGGCACCTGGGTGGCTCCGTTGGTTAAGTGTCCATTTCTTGGTTTCAATTCAGGTCAAGGTCCCACAGTTCACGAGTTCAAGCCCTGCTTTGGGCTCTGCGCCCATCATAGTGCTGAGCCTGCTTGGGATTCTCCGCCTCCCCCCGCTTGTGCGTGTGCTCGTTCTCTGTCTAAATAAATTTTTTAAAAAAAGCAGAGCCTATCAATTCTTACAAAGAAGTAGTTCAGATTATGGTGGGGATTGCAAGGAAGCCTTAGATCAGTTTGGGGAGTGTTATCTTAACGTGATGCCTTCTGATCCGTGAACGTGGGATGTTTATTTAGGTATTCCTTAATTTTGACAGTTTTGTAATTTTCAGAGTATAAATTTTGAGTTTCTTCGGCTAAACTGATTCCTAAGTACTTTATTCTTTTTGGTGCCATTATGAATGGGATTTTCTTTACTTTAATTTTGGATTGTTTATTGCAAGTTTATAGAAATACAATTGATTTTCTCTCTTTTTTTTTTAATTTTTTTTTTAACATTTATTCAGTTTTGAGAGACAGAGCATGAGTGGCGGAGGGGCAGAGAGAGAGGGAGACACAGAATCCAAAGAGGCTTCAGGCTCCGAGCTGTCAGCACAGAGCCCGATGCGGGGCTTGAACTCACAAACCGTGAGATCATGACCTGAGCCGAAGTCAGACGCCCAACCGACCGAGCCACCCAGGCACCCCATCTCTCTCTCTTTTTTAAGAGAGAGCATGACAGCAAGGGAGAGGGGCAGGGTGGGAGAAAGAGACAGGAGAATCTTAAGCAGACTCCACACTCGGCTCAGAGTCCGATCCCACAACCCTGGGATCATGACTGAGCTGAAATCAAAGTCAGATGCTCAACTGACAGCCATTCAGGCACCCCACAATTAACTTTTCCTAATGGAAGTATAACTCACACACGATGAATTTATATACAATATTTTTACATGTGAAATGATCCCCATAAGTCCAGTTACCATCTGTCACCAAAGTTATTGAAATATTATTGACAGTATTCTTCATGCTCTGTGTTAACATATGTGACCTATTTGTTTTGTGACTGGAATGTTTGCACCCTCTTAATCTCCTTTATCTGTTTACCACTCCAACCCCTCCCTCCTGTGGTAACCAACAGTTGCTTTATCTACAAATGTGCTTCCATTTGGTGTGTTTTTTTTAGATTTATTTGTAATTTATTTTATAATTTTGGGGGGAACCTGCATACCGTTTTCCAGCAGTGGCACCAACTTACATTCCCACCAACAGTGCGTGAGGGGCCCCTTTTCTCCACATCTTCACCAACACTGGTCATTTTTTTCTTTTTGATACTAGCCATCCTGACAGGTGAGAGTCGTGTCTTCCCGGGGCTCTGACTTGCGTTTCCTGGATGACGACGGTGTGGCACCGTTCACACATCTGTTGGCCATCTCCAGGTGTTTGGAGAAATATCTACTCGAGTCCTCAGCCCTTTTATTTGTTTAATTTTTTTTTTTTTTTTATCTATTTTTGAGAGAGCACAAGCAGGGGAGGGACAGAGAGAGAGGGAGGCACAGAATCCGAAGCAGGCTCCAGTCTCTGAGCTGTCCGCACAGAGCCTGACGCGGGGCTCGAACTCCTGAACCGTGAGATCATGACCTGAGCCAAAGTCAGACGCTCAACTGATTGAGCCACCCAGGTGCCCCCTCAGCCCATTTTTTAATAGGGTTATTTGTCGTTGTTTATATTAAGGTGTGTAAGTCCTTTATATAGTTGGATGTTAACCCTTTATCTGTTGTATGATTGGCAAATGCCTTCTCCCACTCAGTAGTTCTCTCTGTTTCCAGCTTGAAGCAACCCCACCTTCTCTCGCCCTTGCCTGAAGAGACTGGTCCACATAACCATTGCCGAGACCAGAGTCAGAGAACTTACTGCCCATGTGCTTCTCTAGGATTCTTAAGGTTTCAGGTCTCACACTGAGGTCTTTGATCCATTTGGAGTTCACGTTTGTGCGTGGTTTAAGAAGGGTCCAGGTTCCCTCCCTCTGCCTGCAGCTGTCCAGTTCTCCCAGCACCACTTGCTGAAGAGATGGACTTTTTCCCATTGCATATATTTGCCTTCTTCGTCATAGATTCGTCGGGGCACCTGGGCGGCTCAGTAGGTTAGGCATCTGACTCTTGGTTTCAGCTCAGGTCCTGATCTCACAGTTTGTGAGTTCGAGCCCCATGTCGGGCTCCACAATGCACAGCCTGATTGGGATTCTCTCTCCCTCTCTCTGCTCCTCCCCCACTTGCATGAGCTCTCCTGCTCTCTCAAAGCAAATAAATAAAATAAAATCTTAAAAAAATAGGTTCATTGACCCTATAAATGTGGATTTATTTCTGGGCTCTCTATTCAATTCTGTTAATCTGTGCATCCTGCCAGTACCGACTGTTTTGATTACTTATTTGCTTGGCAGCATAGTTTGAAATCTGGGAGTGTGATGCCTCCAGTTCTGTTCTTTTTCAAGATTGCTTTGGTTATTTGAGGTCAACAGTTGATTTTTTTTTTTTTTTTTTTTTTGTTATTTGCTAGGAGGGGGAGCACAAGTGGGGAGAGACAGAGAAAGAATCCCAAGTGGGCTCCACGCTGTCAGCACAGATTTTTATATCCTGATCTTGAATCCTCCAGCCTTGCTGAACCAATGTTATCATTCCTAATGATTTTTGCTGCTTTTAAAAAGATTTTGTCTTTGACTTTACACACTTTTATATGATACGCGTGTTTGTGGGTCTGTCCACATCCACCCTGCCTGGGGTCCATCGAGCCCCCTCAGTGTGTGGGAGTGTTTTGTTTTCAGCTTGGGAAGTCTGCAGCTGTGCCTTCTTTGGATGCTGTCCTCCTCCTCGTACCCCGGTCCGTGTGCGGTCTGCATGTGCTGGTGCGGTTAATGTGTTCCACACCTCTCGGAGGCTCTGTGCGTTTTTCTGTTCTCTTCTCCAGCCCGCGTAATCTCCTGTGATCTGTCTTCAAGTTCACTAGTTCTCCTCCCAGTTCAGATCTTCTGCTCAGCCCCTAAAGTGAATCTCGTCATTTCTGTCCCTTGTGGATATTCTCTACTTGCTGCTACCTCATCATCGTATCTTCCTTTGCTTTAACCATGCTCTCCTTTAGCAGTGAGCATAACTTACAACAACCACCCTCACATCTTTCTCTGTGACATACGGCATCCGGTCACTCTTGTAGGCAGTTTGTGTTGCCTGCTTTCTTGCCAGTACGTGGGTCATACTTCCTATCTGTGCCTAGTAATGTTTTGTTGGCAACTGGGCATAAAAAAAAAAATTTTTTTTTAGGGGCGCCTGGGTGGCTCAGTCGGTTAAGCGTCCGACTTCAGCTCAGGTCACAATCTCACGGTCCGGGAGTTTGAGCCCCGCGTCGGGCTCTGGGCTGATGGCTCAGAGCCTGGAGCCTGCTTCCGATTCTGTGTCTCCCTCTCTCTCTGCCCCTCCCCCGTTCATGCTCTGTCTCTCTCTGTCTCAAAAATAAATGTTAGGGGCGCCTGGGTGGCGCAGTCGGTTAAGCGTCCGACTTCAGCCAGGTCACGATCTCGCGGTCCGTGAGTTCGAGCCCTGCGTCGGGCTCTGGGCTGATGGCTCAGAGCCTGGAGCCTGTTTCTGATTCTGTGTCTCCCTCTCTCTCTGCCCCTCCCCCGTTCATGCTCTCTCTGTGTCCCCAAAATAAATAAACGTTGAAAAAAAAAAATAAATAAAATAAAATAAAATAAACGTTAAAAAAATTTTTTTTATTTTTTTTTAATGTTAATTTATTTTTGAGAGTGAGAGACACAGAGCGTGAGTGGGGGAGGAGCAGAGAGAGGGAGACACAGACTCTGAAGCAGGCTCCAGTCTCTGAGCCGTCAGCACAGAGCCCGACGCGGGGCTGGAACCCACAAGCCGTGAGATCATGACCCAAGCCAAAGTCGGACACTCAACTGACTGAGCCACCCAGGCGCCCCGGCAACTGGGCATTTCAAATAAAATATTGTAACAAGTCTGGGTTCTGACCCAACACCCCCTCTCCTCTGGGGCTTGTTACTGTCGTTACTTGCCCGTTTGCTTGGTGATGGGTTAGATGATTTGGGGGAAGCCCACTCCTCTTCCCCTGCAGGGCCCTGGGGCTTTTTCTTGGTGAGGTGCGTGGCTGCGCCCCCAGTCACCCTGGCCCGCTGTCTAGGCCGCGTCTTCACTGGCTCAGTGTGTCTTCTCCCAAAGGCCTTTGACTACAACCTCCACAGTCCTGAGGGGGCGCTCAGCTTCACACTACCCCCTGCTCAGTTGCAAGTGAAGCCAGATCCTGTGGGAAGAAACTGGGAGCCACCCACTTCACAGCCCGGCCAAATCTCAGCTGGGGCAGGCAGGCTTGGGAGAGACGCCCTCAGTGTGGGAGCTGAGCCCTCAGCGGACGGGGGACGGCAGCCTCTTCTGGTGTGGAACCACGGCCTCGAGGGGCTGCCGGGCCCAAGGGAGGGTCTCCCTCCCACACGCGGAGGCTAAAGGGAGGAGGAGCCACCTGGGTCACACTGGCCTGGGACTCCTGCCCCACCCCTGCAGCAGGTGGCGCCTCTGGCCAGGAAGTGCTGGGGGACCGGGGGCCCTGTGCTCCTCGGCCAGGTCAGGTGCATTCTCTGCCTTGAAGAGCAGGAGCTCGCGCCCTTCGGTTCCACTCCACTCGCGCCCCACTGAGGACTTGGCACTCAGTGTCTTGAACAGCTATTTCATTTGCGCATCAGACCCTTTCTGGAAGCTTTAACTGTTGGCCATAAGATCTCCACCGGTGTCACAGGGAGGTTGGCCGGTGGAGCCCCTCGTGCTTCCGTTCTGGAAGTCTGTCTGCTTTGCCTTCTTCTTTTGCCCCGTTGCAGGGTTAGGATCTGCGGCCTCGTGTTGAAAACGGGCACAGCAGCGGAGGCCCTTGTCCTGGCCCGGCCTTAGCGTTCAGTCTTCCGGCTCCCGGCCCGGCATCGGCTTAAGGTTTTTTGCGAATGATTTTTATGGAGGTAATTTTAACTTGCTGAGAAATCTTTTACAATCGGAACGGCTGTCGGATTATGCGATTGACACAATCGCATAATTTCTCTTCTCCAGCTTGTGGGCTTGACGGGTTCCGCTGAATGATTCTCACGTGCTGAGCCGCCCGTGCACACCTGGTCAGAGGTGTGTGATTGTTCTGTACATTGTTGGATTGGATTTGCCAATATTTGATTGAGAATTTTTGTGCCTAAGTTCATGGGAGAGATTGGGCTGTAGTTTTTTGTTTGTATTTGGTGCTGTCCTTGCCTTGCTTTGGTAATAGTATTTAACTCTGTCTCGTGGTACACCTGGGTGGCTCAGTCTTTAAGTGTCTGACTCTTGCTTTGGGCTCAGGTCATGACCCCAAGGTTGTGATCGAGCCCCAAGTCGGGCTCCATGCTCAGCATGGAGCCTGCTTAATATTCTCCGCCTTTCCCCCCCCCCGCCTCTCTCCCTCTCTGCCCTTGTCCCCAGCTCATTCTTTCTCTCTCACAAATAAAAATAATAATAAAATAAATTTGTCTCAGGAAACGAGTTAAGAGGCATTCCCTCCTCTTCTGTTTTCTGGCAGAAATTGCTTTATTATTTTTTTTTATTTTTAGTTTATTTTTTGAGAGAGAAAGAGAGAGAGCAGGGGATGGGGCAGAGAGAGAGGGAGAGAGAGAATCCCAGGCAAGCGCTGCATCAGCACAGAGCCCGATGTGGGGCTCCAACCCACAAACCATGAGATCATGACCTGTGCCGAATGAAGAGTCAGATGCTTAACCGACTGAGCCACTGAGGCGCCCTGGGCAGAGATTGCTTTAAGTTGATGTTAATTCTACTTTAGGGGTGCCTGGGGGGGCTCAGTCGGGTAGGCATCTGACTTCATCTCAGGTCACGATCTCACAGTCTGTGAGTTCAAGTCCCATGTTGGTCTCTATGCTGACAGCTCAGATCCTGGAGCCTGCTTCGGATTCTGTGTCTCCCTCTCTTTCTGCCCCTCCCCTGCTCACATTCTGCCCCCCTCTCTCTCTCAAAAATAAATAAACATTAAAAAAAATTTTTTTAATACTTGGTAGAATTCCCCAGTGAAATCATCTGGGCCTGAAAGTTTCTTTGGGTGAACTTTTAAATTAAAAAGTAATTTCTTTCGTGGTTACAGGACTGTTCAGATTATCCATTTCATCTTGCTTGCTCGAATTTGGTGGATTTTAATGTTTCTCATGCCTCTGGGATTTCATGCGTCACTCTGGCGCTCCCAGAACATCTCACCTGCCACCCGGGCTTCCTGCGGCCCCCTTGGGCTGACATGGAACTAACCATCCAGCCCCCAGTGTGCTCCTGGCCCTGGTCATCTGTGTCTGCTCTTTTAATGTTGGCAGCCTCGTTAGAGGTTTATCTATCTTACCAATTCTTCAAAGAACCTTTTCTTGGTGTCATTGATGCCCTCTCTTTTCCTGTTTTCCATTTCACTGATTTCTGCTCCTGACTTTATTATTTCCTTCTTTCTGCTTGTGTTGGTTTTATTTTGCTCTTTCTTCCCAAGTTTCACAAGGTAGGACCTACGATGACTTTGAGGCCTTGATGACTCTTGGCACTCGCAGACCACACACTTTGATGTTCCGTATTTTTATTTTTATCCTGTTGAGTTCTGTGTTTTTTTTTTTTATTTTTTTGACGTTTATTTATTTTTGAGACAGACACACGCACGCAGAATCTGAAGCAGACTCCAGGCTCTGAGCTGTCAGCACAGAGCCTGACTCTGGGCTCGAACCCACGAACCACGAGATCATGACCTGAGCCGAAGTCAGATGCTTAACCAGTTCTGTGTTTTTAAAAATGCCCTGGAGCACTTGCAGTTTGAGCAGGATCATTTATAAGAGTGTGGTTTTCTTCCCAGTGTTTGGAGATTTTCCTCTTGCTGATTGACTTTGTGGGAGTCCATTGCAGTCTGAGTACAAACCCTGTGATTTCAGGTATTTTAGACATGTTGACGTTTGCCTTACGGTCTGGGGTTTGATCTGTCTTGGGGAACGTTTCCCACGTTGAACACAGGGTCACTCTGCGCTGCTGGGAGGACCACCCCGCAGACCGCTGCGGGCAGGTGACGTGACTCCCTTACATCCGGCTGCTTTTCTGTCTAGAGGTCCTGACAGTCAAGTCCAGTCCTCCACCGTTCCTGCAGACCCACCCCCTCCTCTCAGCTCGGTCAGCCTCGGCCTCATGTGTTCCGAGGTTCCGAGAGCCGGCGTGTGTGGCTCCATTACCCATAACGTGGGTCAGTCTGTCACCGCCTACCCCTTTACCCCAAAGTGCACTTTCTCACATATTGACCTAGCCACCCCTGCTTGTGGTTGTGTGCTGTGTGTGTTTGGTTACTATTCATGTCATTTTCTGTTATTTTCTTCCAGCACAGCTGTCACTGGACTTGAAGTGAGTTTATTATAAACAGCATGTAGTTGTCTGGCTTTTTTTTAATGATTATTTAACTTGAGAGAGAGAGAGAGAGAGCGCGCATGCGCACAAACGCACACACAAGTGGGGGAGGGGCAGAGAGAGGTAGACACAGTCCCCAGCAGGCTCCACGCTGTCAGCACAGAGCCCACATAGGGCTCGGTCTCACCGACCCTGAGATCATGACCCGAGCCGAAATCGAGAGTTGGCCGCTTAACCAGCTGAGCCCCCAGGCACCCCCAGTCTTGCTTTTCTATCCACTCTGCAAATCTTTGCCTCCTGATTTGTGAATTTATTTTTATTTATTTATTTATTTATTTGAGAAAGAGCACGAGGAGGGGAAGGGCAGAGTGAGAGGGAGAGAAGAGAATCCCAAGCAGGCTCCACACTGAGTACTCGGTACAGAGCCCCACTCAGGGCTCAGTCTCACTAACGCGGTGAGATCATGACCTGAGCCGAAACCGGGTCAAAACGAAGTCTTGGATGGACGCCTAACTGACTGGGCCACCCCGGAGGCAGCAGGGTTCTCAAGCGTTGAAAGAAAGTGTCGCTGGAGAAGGAAGGCGCTTTAGCCACAGGTACACACCCCACCTGCCTGGAAAAGCATGCCTGTTGACAAAGGAAGGACAGGACAAGTGAGCACCTGGAGGGAGGAGGGGTGGGGCCTGGGAAAGGCAGAAATGCTGCATGACAGGGGCTGGCTTGAGGGGAGAAGTGCACGGGGGCTCTCTTCGGTGCTCCCTTGGGTCTCTCAGCCGCTTCCCTGATTTTGTCTTCAGCGCTAGACGTCACAGGTCAGGCGTCCCGACGTGGGTTGCCTTAGGGTTTGAGATTTGCTCAGCTGCTTGAAGATATGTTTCTATTCTTTGCCTACAAGCTTCAGCTATCATTTCTTTGAATACTCTTTTTCCTTAGTTTTTATTTTATTTTTTCCTTATTTATTTTTGAGAGAGAGACAGGGCATGGGCAGGGGAGGGGCAGAGAGAGAGGGAGACACAGAATCCGAAGCAGGTTCCAGGCTCCGAGCTGTCAGCACAGAGCCCGACACAGGGCTAGAACTCATGGACCGTGAGATCGTGACCTGAGCCAAAGCTGGACACTCAACCGACTGAGCCACCCAGGTGACCCCCTCCCTCTTTTTTTAATGTTTTTTATTTTGAGAGAGAAAGAGAATCTCAAGCAGGCTCTGCACTATCAGTGCAGAGCCCAACGTGGGGCTTGAGATCATGACCTGAGTGGAGATCAAGAGTTGGTCACTTAAGTGACCGTGCTGCCCAGGCACCCCTGTTTTGGTTGTCTCTTATTCCCTGCATTTCTTGTTAGATTAATCAGGAGGAACGGAGAGACCAGCCTATGTCCAGACTGGAAGCCCCTCGGGACTGCTGAAGGACTTTGGGTTTCTGGAAAATCTGTGTTGTCCAGATGGTAGGGGGTCTGCAGGGCAGTGGGAGCTAGGAGGGGGTCTGCCAAGGCAAAGGGTGAAGGGCCCTAGAAGGAGGCAACTTAGGAAAGCCTGGGAGGTGTGGATGAAGGGTGTGGGGGAGGAGAGGAAGAGAAGGGGAGCCCATGGTGGGGGGGAGAGGGAGGGGGACGAGGGGACGGGTCGCCGGCATTGCCAGCAGGTGACAGGGTGCAGGACGCAGAGAGCCAGCCCCACGCTGCGTCTGGGGTCGCGCCAGCAGCAGACAAGGTGGGGGACACTCCCCCCACCCCCACCCGCGACAACCGCCGCTCTGATTCCCTGCCGGCACCCAGCTCAGGGGTGGTGACAATGGTCATCTGTGTCCCCGGGTCGGAGCCTGGCACTGGGCGGGTGCGAGCGCGGGAGGGCCTGGGTGGGAGTGAGGGCACAGATCAGGGAGGCTCGAGAGCGCTGTCGCCCCTGGGGTGTGGCCCGGGCGGCCTCCGGGGCGAGGAAGGCGTGTCTCCTCTTCCTCCGCCCGAGAGCCCAGCGGCGGGGGGCAGGGGGACCGGGGCGGGAACTGGGGTTGGCCTCGGCTCCCCCTCCCCCGGGGCCGCCCGCCCCGCGGCGCTCCCACCGGTTTCCCTGCCCTCCGGTTTCCATGGAGCCGGGAGGCGGTTGCCACGGAGACCGACGGCGAGGACCAGCCAATCAGCGTGGAGCTGCGGCTCCAGCTCACCTCCGGGATGGAGGCAAGGGGTGGGGGGCGCAGGAGGCCGGGCACCAGGACTGCGCCGCCGCCTCCCCCAGAGCGCCCAGGCCCCCGCAGCCCGAGTTCTGGCGACCGTTCCCGCCCCCGCCCCTGCCAGTTCCCGGCTTAGGGGTGATGCTCCATGGGGTCGGGCTCCTCCCGTTAAAGACGGAGATGCTGCGGGAAAGGCGGGGCCGCGCGGCGCGGAAGGAGGGCGCAGCCTGGGTCGGGGGGAGGGAGGGAGGCTGCACCCCCACCCGGCGCCTCCCCCCAGCACGGCCCTCCGCAGTGCTCGGAGCGCACGCGCACGCTCACTCGGGGCGCCAGCGGGCGGGGCGCCTCTGACATCATCCGCTGACCCCCACCCCCCGGCCGAGGGGCGGTGGCCGCGCAGGCTCGCCCTGACGGACACACGGACAGACCGGGCACGGAGGGAAGGGCGCGCGGTCAGGCCATGCCCGGGGAAGCTGCCCGCGCCGAGTTGCTGCTGCCGGAGGCGGGCGGGCCCGGGCCCCGCACAGGTGAGGTATCGCTCCTGCGTGCGTCTCGGCCGCCCTCCGCCTCTCCCCGCCTGTCCCTCTCCGTCCTTCTCTAGCGAGCCCCCTCCCCGTCCCCTCCCGGGTCCTTTTGGCGTCCTGCCCTTTTGAGCACCTGAATCCTGACCCCCCCCCCCCCGCCCTCACCCAATGCCCCGCAAGTCCCAACTCAGGACTGCGAGGAAGGGCGGGGGGGAACCCGGGTGTCCTCCAGGAGCCAGAAGAGACTCGAGGGGCCTCGTGGGGATCATCCCCCAGCTCTGGGGCTCGCGGGCCCACCGCCCGCCCTCTGGGCCGCCGCCCCATTGTCTTCGAGGAGCCCAGGGTCAGGCAGTCCTGGGCGGCTCAGGTCTCAGCTGAACCCTCAGATGCCTGAAGGCCGCCCCAGCGCCGGTGACTGGTCGGGCCTGGGTCTGCGGAGCAGGACTGGAGCTGGAGCCTGGGGAAGGCAGAGGGGCCGCTGTGAGCCGGGGTGCCCTGGGGGAGCAGAGTCTGGGGAACTAGGGCCGGGGCGCAGGCCCACATCCTCGGAGAGGCCGGGCCAGCACTGCTGGTGGAGGCTGAGGGGGTCTGCCTGGGTCTGGGAGGACCAGCCAGGGTGACCAGCCGGAGGTCAGCCATGTGTGGGTCCTGGAGGGCCATGGGCACCTTGCTGTGGATAGAAGTCACCCAGCAATGTGACCAGTCCTGGGCCCAGGGGCCCGGTCTCCCTCTGGGGTCCCGTAAAGTGGATGGAGGCTAGGACTCCCCAGACCTAGGGTCTCAGGCTGGCTCTGCTCAGGCCGCTTGATGACCTTGATGGTTACAAAAACCTTTGACCTTTGGCTTCCCTTCCCCTCCCCCCTTGGCCCAGCTCTGCCCTCTCCCTGCCCCAGTGCGGGTTGGTAAGGGCACCACACTGGCTCGGTGCCAAGAGCCCCGACTCCACCCGACCCCGCCCACCACACCCACCTCCAGGCCCTGGGTGTCTGTCACACTGCAGCCAGCTCATGGACCCGCTTCTCAGGGTCCCCCCCCACCTGAGAATCCCAGTGGTGTGGCCCAAGGGCCCCGGGCTCAGCCACGGCTGCAGGCCCGAGGGTAGGCCCGGGAGGGGGCTGCCCCTTCGTGAAAGTTTCCTCTCTAGTCCTGGCAGATACTCTACTTTGCAGACAGAAAGCCAGGGCACAGAGGTACTTGGGGGGTGATCGCAGGTGAGCGTCATAGAGCAGGACCCCCAGAGGCAGCCTCCCTAACACCGCCAGGGGACCCACTCGTGTGTTCCTGGGTAGGGGGGGGAGCCCTTCCAGCCCCCCGTGACCCCCCAGGGCCCGTCCCCACTGCAGCGCTGCCTCCACCGTGTGCTCCAGCCCAGGGCCTGTCCCGTCAGCTCTGGGAGCAGGTACGGGGCGGGGCCGGCTACGAGCAGGCAGGCTGGCCTCAGGTGCCCACGGGGCAGCGAGGAGAGGGATGAGGAAGAGGGCCCGGGCCCCCGCGTCACAGGAGCTGTGAGGCCTTCATTGTCCCAGGGCAGTTGAATGCGGAGGCCTCTCCCTAGAGGTCACGAGAGGTCACAGACTGAGGGCAGGGGGCCAGCCAGCCAGCACCCAAGGAGACGGGTACCAGCCTCACCCCTGCGGAGCCTCAGAGAGAAGCCCATTAGTGTGTTCGGCTGACCTCCTGCCACTCCCCATCCCCCTGTCGCTGCTGCGCTGCGCCCCACGCCCCACGCCAGATGGTGCGGCCCCAGGTCACTCTCCCGCCCGCCCTGCACTCCACACCCTGTACCCTCCTCACGCCCTTCTCTTCCCACAGAGTCATCCTGTGATGTGGCCTCGGCCTCCACCCCTAGAGGGGACCGGCTGGAGCACTGTGCCCTGAGCCCGGGTCCTGGCGGCCTGGCCCTCGAGTTCCTACCCAGCAAGCCGGGCGCCCGGCCCCCGCCGGAGGGAGCCAGCTGGGATGCGGGGCCACGCGGCACCCCCTCGGCCTGGGCGGTCCCCGCAGAAGGCAGCCCCAGCCCTGGGCCACCCGAAGCCCGGCCCGCCGGGGGTCCCCCTCCAGCCACCCTGGAGCCCCGGATCGTGATGGGCGAGGAGACCCACCGGGTGCCCCCGCCACCCAGGGCAGCCCTGCCAGAGCTCAGGGACCACGAAGGTGGGCATCCCAGCCTGAACCCACCCTCCGAGTTGTGTTCTCAGGGTGACCCTCCTGTGCCTTGCCCTGCCCCAGACCCCGACTCCTACTTCACGCCTCCCTCCACCCCCACCGAGACCACCTGTGCCCTGCTCCTCGGCGCGGGGCCCCGCAGGGACGCCCGGGACACCCAGGCTGAGCTGGGGGACTCGCCGCCAGCCTCGCCCTCGGGCTCTTACATCACAGCGGACGGCGACAGCTGGGCCTCGTCCCCGTCCTGTTCCCTGAGCCTGCTGGTCCCGGCCGAAGGGCTGGACGTCCCCTCAGGCTGGGGCTTCTCCCCGCCGGGGTCTGTGGCGGACGAGCAGGAGCCATCCCCTGCCGGGCCCCCAGGGCCCCCGTCCCCGGAGTCCAGCATCTCGGCAGACAGCAGCTCTTCCTGGGGCCAGGATGGCCACTTCTTCGAGCTGGACTTCCTGGCCAACGACCCAATGATCCCCGCCTCCCTCCTGCCTTTCCGGGGCAGCCTCCTCTTCCAGGTGGAGGCCGTGGAGGTGACGCCGAGGGCCCCTGAGGAGGAGGAAGAGGAGGAGGAAGAGGAGGAGGAGGAGGAGGACGGCTGGGACTCTGCAGGGGACCCAGCCGGGGAGGGCGAGGACGACAGCACGTTCGCCTCCTCCCTGCAGTCACTGTCCGACCTCTCCATCACCGAGGGCATGGACGAGGCCTTCGCCTTCCGGGACGACACCTCAGCGGCCTCGTCCGACCCCGACTCTGCCTCCTACGCGGGGGCAGATGACGAGAGGCTGTACAGCGGGGAGCCCCATGCGCAGCCCGCCGCCCTGCTCCAGGACGGCCCTGGGGGGCCGCCCGCTCCTGGGATCTCTGAGGGAGAGGCCGGCCAGGCTATGGAGGGCCACGAACCGGGTGCCCAGGAGACAGGGGCAGTCCCTGCTCCTGCCCTGCAGGAAGCCCCAGGCCGCCCCTGGGTGACCTTGCAGGCCTGGGGGGAGGAGGCGGGCTCCGTCCTGGGCCCAGCGCCTGTTGCCACAGACACACTTCAGCCCCTGCAGTTGGAGGACGGCGCTGCCATAGGCCTGGCCCCTTGCACTGCCCCGGAAGAGGGGGACCTCACACCAAGCCCAGACTCTCCGCAGACCCTGAAGCAAGAAGCAGGCCAGGACCCTGACTCTGTGGCCCCAGCCCGGCCCCCACAGGACACAGGCCTCCCCTTGGGCCGGGCGCCTGCCGCTGCGGCCAGGCTTCAGAAGCTGCACGTACACACCCCAAGGATCAAGCCTGTGGTCACCGCAGCCCAGCAGGAAGGACAAACAACCTTGGAACCGAGGCCGGCACCTGAGGAGAGGGACACAAGACACGCTGGAGGCCCGGAGCCTTCGGCCTGGAACCAAGCCCAGCTGGAAGGCGTGGAGCCAGCTGCAGACACTGGTACACTCTGGGCCTCAAGGGGAACTGCAGGCACCCCCAAGTCTGCCACGGAGGCTGCACAACCCCCACAGCCTGCCACGAAGACCCCAGAATGCCCCAAGGTTGCCACGGAAGCCCTGGAGTACCCCAAGACTACCACAGAGGCCCCAGAACACCCTGAGCCTGTCCCAGAGGCCCCAGAACACCCTGAGCCTGTCACTGAGACCCCAGGACACCCTGAGTCTGTCCCAGAGGCCCCAGAACACCCTGAGACTGCCATGGAGACCCCAGAACATCCTGGGCTTGCCACAGAAGCCCCAGAACATCCTGGGTCTGTCATGGAGACCCCAGAACACCCTGAGTCTGTCACTGAGACCCCAGGACACCCTGAGTCTGTCCCAGAGGCCCCAGAACACCCTGAGCCTGCCACAGAGACTCCAGAACATCCTGGTTCTGCCACGGAGACCCCAGAACACCCTGAGGCTGTCACAGAGGCCCCAGAACATCCTGAGCCTGCCACAGAGGCCCCGGAACATCCTGGGTCTGCCATGGAGACCCCAGAACACCCTGAGTCTGTCACTGAGACCCCAGAACACCCTGAGCCTGTCCCAGAGGCCCCAGAACACCCTGAGCCTGTCCCAGAGGCCCCAGAACATCCTGAGTCTGTCATGGAGACCCCAGAACACCCTGAGTCTGTCACTGAGACCCCAGGACACCCTGAGTCTGTCCCAGAGGCCCCAGAACACCCTGAGCCTACCATGGAGACCCCAGAACATCCTGGGCCTGCCACAGAGACTCCAGAACATCCTGGGCCTGCCACAGAAGCCCCAGAACATCCTGGGTCTGTCACGGAGACCCCAGAACACCCTGAGTCTGTCACTGAGACCCCAGGACACCCTGAGTCTGTCACAGAGGCCCCAGAACATCCTGGGCCTGTCACCGAGATCCCAGGACACCCTGAGTCTGTCACAGAGGCTCCGGAACATCCTGGGCCCGTCACTGAGACCCCAGAACACTCTGAGCCTGTCACAGAGGCTCTGGATCATTCTGAGCCTGTCATAGAGGCCCCAGAACGCTCTGAGCTTGCCACAGAAGCCCCAGAACACTCTGAGCCTGTCACAGAGGCTCCAGAACACCCTGAGCCTGTCACAGAGACCCCGGAACATGCTGGGCCTGTCACCGAGAGCCCAGACCACTCTGAGCCTGTCACAGATGCCCTGGAACATTCTGAGCCTGTCACAGAGATCCTGGAACATCCTGGGCCTGCCATGGAGGCCCCAGAATACCCTGAGGCTGTCACAGAGGCCCTGGAACATCCTGGGCCTGTCACCAAGACCCCAGAACACTCTGAGCCTGTCAAAGAGGCCCTGGAACATTCTGAGCCTGCCACAGAGGCTCTAGAACTTCCTGAACCTGCTACGGAGGCCCTGGAGCACCCCAAGACTACCACAGAGGCCCTAGAACACCCTGAGTCCATCCCAGACACCCCGGAACATCCTGGGCCTGCCACAGAGGCCCTAGAACATTCTGAGCCTGCCACGGAGACCACAGAATGCCCTGAGGCTGCAACTGAGACCCGGGAACAGCCTGAGCCTGCCACGGAGACCCTGGAACACCCTGAGCCTGCCACGGAGGCCCCGGAACACCCAGAGCCTTCCACGGAGGCCCTGGAACACCCAGAGCCTGCCAGGGAGGCCCCAGAACACTCAGAGCCTGCTATGGAGGCTCTGGAGCACCCCAAGACTACCACAGAGGCCCCAGAACACCCTGAGTCCATCCCAGAGACCCCGGACCATCCTGGGCCTGCCACAGAGGCCCCAGAATACCCAGAGCCTACCACAGAGGCCCTGGAACATTCTGAGCCTACCACAGAGACCACAGAATGCCCTGAGGCTGCAACTGAGACCCGGGAACAGCCTGAGCTTGCCACGGAGGCCCCGGAACAGCCTGAGCCTGGCACGGAGGCCCTGGAACAGCCTGAGCCTGCCACGGAGGCCCCGGAACACACTGAGCCTGCCACGGAGGCCCCAGGACACCCTGAGCCTGCCAAGGAGGCCCCGAAACACCCAGAGCCTGCCACAGAGGCATCGGAACACCCTGAGCCTGCCAAGGAGGTCCCGAAACACCCAGAGCCTGCCACAGAGGCATCAGAACACCCAGAGCCTGCCAAGGAGGCCCCGAAACACCCAGAGCCTGCCACGGAGGCCGCGGAACACCCTGAGCCTGCCACGGAGGCCCCGGAACACGCTGAGCCTGCCAAGGAGGCCCCGGAACACGCTGAGCCTGCCACGGAGGCCCCGGAACACCCTGAGCCTGCCACGGAGGCCCCGGAACACCCTGAGCCTGCCAAGGAGGCCCCGGAACACCCAGAGCCTGCCACGGAGGCCCCGGAACACCCTGAGCCTGCCACGGAGGCCCCGGAACACCCAGAGCCTGCCACGGAGGCCCCGGAACACCCTGAGCCTGCCACGGAGGCCCCGGAACACCCTGAGCCTGCCACGGAGGCCCCGGAACACCCTGAGCCTGCCACGGAGGCCCCGGAACACCCTGAGCCTGCCACGGAGGCCCCGGTACACCAAGAGCCTGCCACGGAGGCCCCGGAACACCCTGAGCCTGCCACGGAGGCCCCGGAACACCCTGAGCCTGCCACGGAGGCCCCGGAACACCCAGAGCCTGCCACGGAGGCCCCGGAACACCCTGAGCCTGCCACGGAGGCCCCGGAACACCCTGAGCCTGCCACGGAGGCCCCGGAACACCCTGAGCCTGCCACGGAGGCCCCGGTACACCAAGAGCCTGCCACTGAGGCCCCGGAACACCAAGAGCCTGCCACGGAGGCCCCGGAACACCCTGAGCCTGCCACGGAGGCCCCGGAACACCCAGAGCCTGCCACGGAGGCCCCGGAACACCCTGAGCCTGCCACGGAGGCCCCGGAACACCCAGAGCCTGCCATGGAGGCTCTGGAACATTCTGAGCCTGCCACAGAGGTCCTGGAACTCCCTCGGCCTATCGTAGCAGCCCCAGAACCTCCAGAACCTGCCAGAGAGGCCCTAGAACGCCCTGAGCCTGCCGGGGAGGCCATGGCCCCACCCACTCCTGTCTCTGCTGGAGAGGAAGCAGTGGCGGTCCTGTTGGCACCTGAGCAGGGAACCCATCCCGGGGCCCGTGTGCGCACTGCCCACACAGCTGGGCCCTGCTCAACCCCGAAGGAGGCCCTAGGGGGTGAGAATTGCCGGGCTGGGGGCCTTGAGCCAGCACCCCAGGGGGCTAGGAGGGCACATCCTGCCGCTCACCCTGAGGTAGGCCAAAGAGCAAACCAGGGGCTTGGGTTTCCCCTTGCTGTGACCTCGGAGGCCGGGCTGGGCTCCCGTGCAGAGTCCCCACTGAGGTCCGCACCCAGGCCAGGCAGGGGCTGCCCCAAAGAGCCTACCCCACACGCACCAGCACCCTGTCTGCAGCGGGAGCCCATGCCAGGCCCAGGAAGTGGCACGTGGGCGCAGGTAGCACCAGGAGCCCCCAGCTCGTCCCCAGCACAGTTCCTGGAGAGCCCTGCCGGAGGCCCGCCCAGCGTGCCCCGGGACAGGGTCCTCGGCCCCGAGCCCTCTGCTCCCCATGTCCCCACAGAGGCACTCCTTGCTCCCTGCCCTTGCCAGGGCCCCAGGGAAGACTCAGTGGAGGGCAAGGAGCCCTCGGGCTCTCCGGGCCTCCAGCCACCACGGGCAGGAGCCCAGCGGGCAGCAGCTGCCTTATCAGGAACCACAAAGCCTCCGGGGGCCGGGCATCGTGTAGGCCTCCCGCCCCACTGCCCCCTCCTCAGCCCCAAAACGGCCCCTGTGGGGGACACCCATGCCAAAGACCAGGCCTGGAGGCTCTCGCCCCCCTGCCAAGTGCCTCCTGGCCCTCGAGGGCTCCCTGCCGCCGAGCAGCAGGATGACCAGGACAGCCTGGAGGAAGGTGAGTGGGGGGCAGGGGAGGACACGGCAGGAGCGCAGTCCTGAGCGGGGCACCAGAGTGGGTGGGTGGGCGGGCCATGGGGCCAAGTCAGAAGGCAGAGACCTTCTTCACACCTCCCCCCTCCCCAGACTCACCACCCAGGGCCCCGGGATCCGGCCAGGGATCGGCCCAGCACTCTGACAGCCATGGGGAGTCGTCAGCAGAACCAGAGGAGCAGGAACTGTCGGGAGCGCAGGGCGCACAGTGCCCGGCTCAGGTGCCCGGCCAGGGGGGAGGGCGCACCCCTGGAAGGGCACCCCCCACTCAGGGGCTCAGACCCTGTCCTCCCCAGGCCCCGGCCAGCGGTGGCAGCGAGGAGACCGTCGCCAAAGCCAAGCAGAGTCGCAGTGAGAAGAAGGCCCGAAAGGTGGGTGGGGGAGCCGGCCACTTAAGGGGACCCCTCAGAGCCAATGGCCGACGAGCCATCGAGTAAACGCAGTCCCGGACACCGGTGCGCAGCTGGGGCCCCATGTACGCCCGGGGCAGGGTGGGCCCAAAGCCCACAGAGGGTCCCCCAGAGTCGGCGGCAGAGCCCCCCTTCCCCCGTCGGCGTGCCGCCCCCCCACCCCAGCCTAGGACCCCCCCCCCCCCGGCCGATGCCCGGGTCTGAGCCCACTGTGCCCCCAGGCAATGTCCAAGCTGGGCCTGCGGCAAATCCAGGGGGTCACCAGGATCACCATCCAGAAGTCCAAGAACATCCTCTTTGTCATCGCCAAGCCTGACGTCTTCAAGAGCCCGGCCTCGGACACCTACGTGGTCTTCGGGGAAGCCAAGGTCTGGCCGGCCCGGGGTGGGGGCGGGGACTCGGGGCGGGGGCCTGGCTGACAGCCGTGCCCCCTGCTGCAGATCGAGGACCTGTCCCAGCAGGTGCACAGAGCTGCCGCCGAGAAGTTCAAAGTGCCCACGGAGCCTTCCGCCCTGGTTCCCGAATCCACGCCGGGGCCGCTAGTGAGGCCCGAGTGTGAGGAGGAGGAGGAGGAGGAAGAGGAGGAGGAGGTGAGGCCCAGGGACACAGAGGGGCCAGGGGCTCTCGGGGCTCTTCTTGGGGAGGGGGCAGCCCCAGAACCTGCCTGCTCACCTCCCCCCACCCTGCCCAGGTGGACGAGGCAGGGCTGGAGCTCCGGGACATCGAGCTGGTGATGGCGCAGGCCAACGTGTCGAGGGCCAGGGCCGTGCGGGCCCTGAGGGACAACCAGAGTGACATCGTCAACGCCATCATGGTGAGTGGCCGGCCCCTTCCCAGACCCCTGTCGCTGGCCCTGCCGGGCACCTCCCCAGCCTGCCCTGTCTTTCTGCATTTCCCACAGGAGCTCACCATGTAGCTGCCGACCGCCACCCGCCCGCCACGGATCCATCCCCACCCCCAGCTGTGCTGCTCAATAAATGGGTGTCTCCTCAGAGCCTCTGCTCTTGCTCCAAAGTCCCGGGCAGGCTGCGGCCACATGGCATTTGTGAAGGGGAGACACTTCCTGGACCCATGCAGAGCCCCAGGAGAGGGGAGCGTCTCCCCTCCCAAGTCCTACAGGGTAGAGATCTGTCCCCTGTGTTCGTAAAGGCTGGTGTGACCACCCGCTCATGTCCCAGAAATGGTGGCCTCCCCGTGCCCCTGGAGGGTGGGTGTCCTCTCCCTCTGTCCCCAGAGGGCAGGGCTCTGTTCCCACATACCCCAGAAGGTGGGGGTCTTCCCCTCATGTCCCCAGAGGACAGGGATCTTTGCCTACACATCCCAGAGGACGGGGTCTATCCCTTATCCCCAGAGAATGAGGGTGCCGTGACCCTAGAAGGTGGGGCTTTGTTTCTGTGTCCCGGAGGGTGGGGGTCCTCCCCCAGTGACCCAGAGATGGAGGTCTATCCCCTGTGTTCCTGAAGGGTGATGGTCCTACCTGCTCATGTCCCAGAGGTGGTGGCTTCCTTGTGTCCCTAGAGGGTGGGTGTCTTCTCCCTGTGTCCTCAGAGGTCAGGGCTCTGTTCCCACATGTCCCACAGAATGGGGGTCCTGTGTCCACCCCCAAGTGGGGCTCTGTCCCCACGTGTCTCTGGAGGGTGGGAGTCCTCCCCCGTCTCCCAGGGGGGAGGCCCATCTATGTCCAGGGTGCCTCACTTGCCCAGAGAATGTGGGCAGTCACGAAGGCGTGGGCCTGGGGATGGGAGTTTCGGGAAGGAACCCCCAGACCCAGGGGCTCTGGAGGATCAGCTGCGGAAAGGCATTTGCTGGGGCAGTGGGTCCCCAAAGTCCTTGGCCCCTCACTGCGCCCAGAATGGCCATGCAGCCTCTCCACATTTTCTCCAAAGTCCAGGGACCCGCTGAGTGGGGCCACATGGGAGTGGGGCCCGCAGAGGGGAGGGAGCCGTTCCTGCCGTCCACACAGGACATTTAGGGCAGGGCCTGTCATGTGGCCACCTCCCCCACTCCCGCTATGGCCACTCAGACCCATAGTGGGCTGGGGAGAGGCTGGACCCGACTGGATGTCCCCTTAGCTCTGCCTGCCCGGGCCCACGACCAGCTCCCAGACAGCCCAGACCAGAGCCAAGAATGAGACCCCTCTTCGCATCCCAACCTGCTGCTGGGACCCCTGCCTCCCTGGAAGCTGAGGGCCCTCTCCTCCCTCCTTGGGGACCCAGCACCCACCCAGCTCAGCCTGGAGCTTCTTGCACATGCTGCCAGGGGTCTCCCCCGGCAGAGGCATCTCCTGGGTGAGGGGCTCTCCACCTGACCCTCCTGCACTACAATCTCCAGGCCCCGACCCCAGGGTGGGTCACCCCTGCTGCCTCCCCATGTGCCAAGGATACAGGAGGGGCCCAGCCAAGAAAGACCTAGGATGCAGTGCCGATGGCCCCCTGAAAACCAGGATCCTGGGCTCTCAGGGTGGAGAAAGGGGGACAGGTTTGGGGTGGGACCACCTGTGACAGCAGGGAAACCAAGGAACCGGGGACTCAGGTGAGGGGTCACACCAGCACCTGCTGCCCCAAGAGCCAAAGGGCAGCCACCCCAGGCCCCCAGCCCCGCACCCACCAGATCACAAGCACACCAAGACCACGGATGAATCGTTCACATCGCAGTAAACTTCTTTGAAGGTCTCTGAGGGTTTCGACAGGAACGTCGTGTGCAAAACCGAAGGGACCCCCAGGATCCCTCCAGGGACAGGCCCGTGCACCGGCGCCCCAGGGCGCGTCCTTCACAGTAGAGGGTCAGGCCGAGTCCCGGTCCATGCTGCAGCCCAGAGCCTCGATGTCGTTGCTGATGTCCGAAATCATGCGGTCCCACTCGTCCCCTTCCGAGGGCGCAGACTGGTCATCCGAGCTGCCCGTGGCCCTGTTCCCAGGGCAGGTGCAGGTGGAGGTGGAGCTCAGCGCCCGCCGGTACCTGCCAAAGCTGTCGGTGATGATGCCCCGGCCGTCCTTCACCCCGATGGTCTCGAGAAAGTTCTCGAAGTGCTGGCTGTCCTTCTCCGGGATAAAGGGCCGCAAACCTGTGGACACAGGGTTCGCCTGAGGCTCCTGCCCCACGTCCAGCCCCGCCCCCCTGGCCCAACAGACGCAGGGGGAGCGCCCGCAGGTCCTGGCTCTGCAGCAGGTGGCTGGCCTCCCATCCCTGCCTGGTTCTGGCTGCGGCTGCTCACAGGCCTCTGAGTGCAGAACAGAGAGGGTGGGCGGACCTCCCCCGGCACCACCCACTCCTCCGTGCGAGGACCAGACACAAAAGAACATGGGGGTGGGGGGGTTGTGGGTAACTGACCCCGGCGGGGAGGCTGGGGGTCGGCGAGAGCTCGGGCTGGATGTGCCAGGTGGCAGCCTGAACAAGTGCACCCTCCCTGGACAGTGGGGGGCAGAGCCCACATCACCGGCTGCCTTCTCCAGGCTCAGGGTTCAGAAGACACAGCCGAGGCCGTCATCCCACAGGGTGTGCATAGTAGGCGTGTAGGGCTACATGTCACCCACCCACCGCCTGAGCTCAGGGCCAGCGTCTCAACAAAGGCAGGTCCTTCTACCTGGAAGTGGTGCCTTCGCTTCTCCGCCCAGCGAACTCCTAGTCACCCGCCAAAACCCACTCAAGTGTCACCTTCTTGGAGGAAGCCCCCCCACCCCCAGCAGTTGCTCTGACCACGCACACAGTCCCGGCTTCCTCAGTCTGGCTCCCGTGGGCAGGTCCTGCCAGTCAACGGAAAGAGCCCTCCGGGCCGACCCACCCTGAGCCCATCCTCAATGGAGCCTCCCACACTCCAGCCGCACGCCTGCGGGACTCACCCAGCAATAGGAACTTGCGGCTGTCCCCATACAGCTGGCGCAGATTGATGCAGAACTCATGCACTGAGGCCCCATCCCGGTACTCGTGCAGCAGCGCCGCGAACTGCTGGATCTCCTGTGAGGACAGCTTGGTGCGCAGCTGCCGGGGGAGGAGGGCGGGGATGAGCGGCACCGCCACAAACCCCGCAGCCCCTTTCCCTCCACACTCGGCCGCGATCCTCCCACACACAAGGCCATGGTCCTCCCCCCTGCAGACGCCATCCTCCCACACACACGGCTGTGATCCACACACACAGCCGCGATCCTCCCCCACGCAGCCACGATCCTCCCCAGCACACGGCCACGGTCCTTCCCCTGTAGCCGCTGTCACCCCACACTCGGCTGTGCTCCTCCCCACAGCAGCCACTGTCCTCTCTCACACACAGCTGCAGTCCTCCCCCCTACAGCCGTGGTCCTCCCTCCCACAGCCACAATCCTCCCCACACACACGGCTGACTTCCTCCACACAGCCGCGGTCCTACCCCACACACAGCTGTGGTCGTCCCACACGCACACGACCGCATTCCTCCCCCCTGCAGCCTCTGTCCTCCCACACTCAGCTGCGGTCCTCCTCCCTGCAGCCGCTGTCCTCCCCCACAGTCATGGTCCTCCCCCCTGCAGCCTCTGTCCCCCCCACACACACAGCCGTGGTTCTCCCCCTCTGTAGCTGCTCTCCTTCACCCCCCCTGCAGCCAATGTCCACCCCCGCAGCCACTGTCCTCCCCCCGCCCCCGCAGCTGCTGATCCTCCCCCCTGCCCCGCAGCTGCCGTCCTCCTACAGGGAGGGGAACGCTGACTGAGAACCACGAGGAGCCCACCCGGCAGCCCTCCTCTGACCATGAGTGCGCCCTAAGGGTGTGGGCACACAGAGAAGTACATGAGGTCACCAGCAGGGTCCCCTGTCCCTGCTCCCTGCATCCCCCCCCCCCGCCCCCTTAGGCGCACCGTGAGCATGTAGTCCTGCAGCAGCTCAGTGGCAGTGGCGCTCAGCTCGCTCTCACTGACCGTCTTGGAGTGGGGCGCCGTCTGCATACAGAAGGACAAGGGCGACACGCCACCTGCGTGCGCGCACTCGGGGAAGGAGCTGCAAGGACAGGGGCCATGGGCACGCGGCTCCCCGCCTCTGCCCCGCCGCGCCCCACGGGGGCCCAATGATGGCCAGGGGGCGCCCAGCATGGCAGTCCAGGCAGCTGACAGGAGCGAGGGGCAGTGGGCGGGGTACTCACAACGTGCCGACTTCCGTCTCATACGGCTCCTTCACGTCCACCTTGGTGGAAGAGTCGTCTGCAGGGAGTGCGGAAGAGACTGCCGGTTACATGGGGAGGGGGCACGGAGACCGGCGGCCCAGTACCTGGCAGAAGACGCAGGCCCCTCCTGGGGGGTCCTGAGCCATACCACCTGCTGCAGGTCTGGGCCTGAGCGCAAGGCTCTGGCCTCGGAGGACGCACCAAGCGGGCGCCTGAAGAGTGCTCCCCAGTGGCCAAGGATAAGGGAAACGCAACTTGGGGGCGCCAGCAGCGTCCTCGAGGCTGTGTTGCCCCCTTTGGGTGAGGAATTGAATCCCAGAGGTCGGACGACCTGCCCCACATCTCACGGCCGCAGTGGGCGGGGGGGGGGGGGGGGGGGCGGGGGTGCAGAAGCCACAATCAGAGGTGGGTCTGACCCTCAGCCTGGACCCAAGGAGCTCCATGCGGGGACAGCTACTCGCCGAGGACAGAGGCGGCCCCCGGGGGCCTGAGACCCTCACACCGGCAGAGCCTGGTGCACAGCAGCTCCTCGGGAAACACTGGACAGATGACCTCAGGTCCGTGTGATGCAGATCATGAGGAACACGGACACCATTGTGTGCAGCTGGTGAGCTCTGAGAGGGGCGGGTGGGACAAGCAAGGGGCATCCCTGGCAGTGGGAACCAATGGACACCCTTGGCGTGCAAAACACAGATATAGTGACCCAGCCGTGTGCAGGTGAAGCCCGTCCCGTGCTCTAGCGCACCTGAAAATGCTCCACAGATACCAGAGGACGTGGCGGCTTCCAAGTGCCCACCACCCAGGCAGCCTTGGTCCTGGAAGAAGCCCTCACCCCGAGAGCAGCAAGGCCTGGGGGTCCTGCCCCATACCCACCCTCCAGCCCCCTGTGCTCCGAGCCCCTCCTGGCCCTCTGTTCAGAGGTCAGTGAAGCAACTGGCTGAGAGAGCGTTCCCTGGTCCCCAGTCATGCAGGACGCCACCAGGCTAGCCAAGGCGGGGGACCTGGCTGCCTTGTCAGGCCACGGATCAACGCCCGACGGCATGGCTGTTCGCCTAGGCCCACGTACCGCTGTGGAGAGACAGGTGGTGGGTGGGTGTCGAGGCCCCGTCAAATATGGCTCGGTCCAGAAAGTCGATGGTGGACTCTGTGTACACAATCTGGAAGACCTGCCCGAGCAGGGAGCACAGCTCCTCAGCAGCGACCTGCAACAAAGCTGGACCCTCCTGGGCGGCTTGCCGGGCACCTGCTTCTCGGGCCCTGGGCCCCCCACCTCTCAGCGGGTCCCCAAGGGGACCAGCCCACATCCAGAAGGCTCTCTGGACCCGAGGGGCCAGGTGCGTCAGCCGCCAGCCCCCATCTGCTGCCCGGGGCTGCCCAGGTCCCCTCTGCTGCCCAGAGTTCGGGGAGAGCACACAGCTTCACAGGCGTGTGGGTCCCGTCGGGGGCAGTTCTACCCCCGGTCACAGGGTGGTGTCTAGAGGGACCTGCAGTGGGGACAGGCCAGGGACACAGCCCCCTGAGAGCTGCCTGGCTGAAAGGCAGGCAGAGCTGAGGAAGGGCACTGATCAGAGGCTCCCGCGGCACCGCGGTCCCCACTAGTCTTACAGACATAAACTAAACTGATGACTACTAAAGAGCTCTCCTAGGCTGCCAGGTCTGAGGCAGCTGGGGGGCCCCAAGCCCACACTCGCCCCTCTCAGGGCACAGCTTGGGGTACGGGAGACCACTGCCCCCATAGGTCTTAGAGAAAAAGGGGTGAGGCCCCTGAAATAAAAAAGCAGCACAGCCTGAAGGCACCAGACTCAGTGTAGCTGGCAGGAGCCTAAGCAGGGCAGTGCGCCGGCATGTGGGAGGAGCCTGGACTGGGATGTGGGAGGGGCCTGGGTCATGGATGTAGGCAGGTTGTGGGAGGGACCAGGGCAGGTTGTGGGAAGGGCGTGGGCCGGCATGTGGGAGAAGCCTGGATTGGGATGTGGGAGGGGCCTAGGTCATGGATGTAGGTAGGACCTGGGCAGGTTGTGGGAGGGGCCTGGGCCGGCACGTGGGAGGAGCCTGGGTCAGGGTGTGGGCGGGGTCTAGACAGGGGTATGAGCGGAATCTGGATCAGGGTGTGGGCGGACCCTAGGTTGCAGCGTGGGAAGAGTCTAAGTCAGGGTGTGGGCAGAGCCTGCTCAGGGTGTGTGAGGAGCCCCCGGGGTCGGAGGAGTGTAGGGGAAGCCTGGGTCAGGGTGTGGACAGGGTCTGGGTGGGGGGCATCTGGGAGGAGCCTGGTTGGGGTGTGGGAGGGGTCAGAGTCTGGGTTGGAGGTTGGGGCGGGGCCTGGGTTGTGGGCGGGGCCTGGGTTGTGGGCGGGGCCTGGCCAGCTCTAGGAAGCTCAGGGACCTGGTGGGGATGGGTCTGAGTGCCAGGGCCCATCCTCTACCCACCTTGCTCTCGGTCGCCAGGATGACCAGGCAGCACGCCTCCACAGGCCCCACTCCACTCTCTGACAGGGAGACTGTGGTGAGGCCTCTGGAACTTTCTGCACACAGACTCTGGCTGGGGGAGATACCAGGGTCCTGGGCTGGGAAGCAACGTTGCAGCAGGTTAGGGCAGGTGTGGAAGCTCAAGAGCAGGCTCTGGGCAGCCCCTACCTGGCTCAGGTAAGGGACAGGCCTGCCCCGGGTATGCCCCTCCCTCACCCCCTCTAAACAAAGCGGGGAACAGGTGAGACACGCCTTCACCCTGGGCCGTTGCTCGGCCGCTGCTCACTGAGAATCAGCACCCTGCAGGACCTCCTGGCATCCCCGCTACCGATGACGCAAGCACCTTAGGCTGAGACACGAAATTGCCGATATTCGGCTGCTTTGGATCCACACAGAAGAAGGTATTCCCGGGGTTCCATTCACAGCATCACTGAACCATGGGCATGAACACAATTCCGACAGGAGACAGGGAAACTGAGGCACGGGGGCCGGAAGGGCCGGGCCCAAGGGCATGAGAGGAGCAGAGGCCAGGAGGGGGCCCGGCCTGTACACGCTCCCGCCCACATTTCTAACACCCCACACAGCACCTCCCCAAAGGTGCCCTGGGGCAGACGCAGTGGGGAGGCCCCCGTTGGGCGGCCCGGGAGCAGGAATGGGAGGTGGAGCCTCCCTGATGCTGGGGTGTCTGGGGGCAAGCCCACCTCACCACGGAGGACACCCAAGACTCACACATGGCCTGACACGGGAACCAGGCAGGAGCCACAGTCGGGACACCTGTGCCCACAGAGACCGGGGCCCTGTAGGGCGGGCAGCACCCCATGCGGGGCCAAGACCCACAAACGCCGCAGTGAGACCCCAGGGCTGCACAGCCCCACGTCGGCACCAGGCACTGCACATGTCCAATGTGACAAGTCCACCCTGTGGTGCGCACGGAGTGTGAACAACACACAGGGTCTCGGGAAGTACGGAGAAGAACACGTGACGTCTTAACGATGGTTGAACTGGTGACATGCCAGCACCATATCTGGGACACAAAGGACACCTATTTCCCTTGCTTGCTGTCACTGCTGTGACTACGAGGACAGTCTAAGTAGCTCCATGGCCGTTCCCAGGGACACAGGGTGTGCGGCCCCACAGTCAGGTCCAGTGCGCGTGTGCGGTCTCCGACAAGCCCACGTCCGGCCACCAGCAGCGTCCCCACCAGCCGTCCCGCAGCTGCTGCCTCAGATCCCCACCCGCCCTCACACATCCATGGAAACCCCTCCACGAGACTGCGCAGTCCGCTCCAGCCCGGTGAGCCTGGACGTCTGGCCCCCGCCCTCCGAGCCGGGCCTGCCACGCGCGGAAGCCCCCGCAGCCAGACGTGACCCCCACGCGCCCCTCCCAGCACCTGCGAACCCTGGACCCAAAGAGGCATCCAGGGGCGCTACACGCGGTAGGCACTTAACAAATGTCAGCTGCCCGTGCCAGCGTGCTGAGGGCCGCTCTGCTCAGGACCTCATACACAGCACACCTGGCGCACACAGGAGCCTCGCGGACGTGCAGGCTCACGGTCTTGGGCCTTCGCTGCAGGGCCAGCCGCTAAAATGACGAAGATGCCCGGGACACACAGACTCATTCTCTTCCTTCAACTCGAAAGCTCTCAAGTTTTCGTCTCACTTTGCCAAGTGTCTCCTATGGAGTTCGCTCTCTCCCTTTAGAAAAATCCATTCCCCATTTCCTAGCAATTGGCTCTAATGATGAACGCAGAGGAATGTCCCGCAACACAAGAAACCAGGGGGGCCCGGCTGCCCACCCAGCAGGCTCAACACTGGCAGGCGCTGCTCAGAGGCCGGTCTTCCCACCGCTTGTTGTCCCTCAGGATGCCGCAGACCTCGGGCCTCCTGCGGGACTGTCTGTCCCCAGGCAGGGAAATGGGCGGCCACAGCGGCACCAGGCAGCAGTGGCGGGAGCACTTCTAGCACCATTTCCTAGGCCGGCCAGCACCCCCATCTCCCTCCTGGCCCTCCGCCAGTCCCTCAACCTCTGTGCTCTGGTGGTTCATCTGTGAAGCGGGAGAACGGGACCTTCCTCACAGCTTATGTGGAGAGTGCATGAGATGATCCGGGGCCCACACTTTCTACTAGTTTGAGCCACACCAAACTGCCATTTTTATAAATTAAAATGGTTACGTATGGTTAAGTTTTGCATCATTCAACCTGAAATAATGCCCATCATTAAACATCAGACGCTCAGCTAAGGCAAGAATAAGCAGATGACAGAGGGGACCTCGATGCACAGTGTGTCAGATCAGGGGTGTGAGTATGAATGTGCCTGATGTGTGGGGTGTGTGGTGTGAACCTGTAAGGTGTCTGTGACATGTTTGGTGTGTGTGTGTCGTGTGAACGTGTCTGGTGTGTGCGAGTATATGTAGTGTGTGAGTGTGTGGTGTGAACATGTCTGGTGTGAACGTGTGTGACGTGAACATGGTATGTGTGGTGTGAACGTGTGTGGGAATGTCTGTGGTGTGGATGTGCATGGTGTGAATGTAGTGTGAATGTGTGTGGTGTGAACGTGTGTAGGAGTGTGTGGTGTGAATGTGTGGTGGGAACGTGTGTGATGTGCAGTGTGTGCAGGAGTGCTAAGCCACAGCCGCACAAGCAGAGGGCCTGTCTGTCACTCCCAGGGCACCCCCCACAAGCCGCTGCAGGTACCGTGTGGTGGCCCCACAGTAGGCCTCCTGGATTCATGGCGGTAACCTCCCGACTGTCCTCGAGAGCCGCCTACACTCAGGGGCATGTGTGAGAAGCCTCACCAGGATCCGGTCTCCTAAGAAAATCTCTCAGATGCCCCACGAACCACCAACCTCGGGTAGAAAAACAACGTTCCGCCCGCACTGCCTAAAGTGTACTCTGGGTGAACCACCTGGCCCCCCGCAGGCCCTGCCCCCAGGCGGCCTGGAAATGAATGGCTTCAGGACCCCACCGGCCCCCAGAGCACCCAAAGGAGCCCAGGACATCGGTACCGCGGCGCCAACCTCAGATTTCCCCGAGGGGCACAGCTCAAGCAAGACCGTGACTTTTTCCTCATGTCTCAGGGACTGGGTACCAGGCAGAGGCTGTGGCCCCTGGTGGGCGGCCCATGGGGAGAGCCCAGCAGGCGACACTGGGCGCCCATCCCCAGAAGAGGGGTGGGCTAGGTGCAGGGGGCGGGGGGCCCACCCCCTGGGGGCGGGTCTTAGGGCCCTCCTGACTCCTACAAGGACACGCACAGAACGTCTCAAGGACCAGGAGCTCCGTGATGGTGCGGTCTCACCTCTGCACCCAGCTTTGAGAAGCCATGGTCAAAGGCAGAGCCCAAATATTTGGAGGGCTGAGCTGAGGCGCACTTTGTGGCTGTACCACGCCCGCACACCTAGAGGACACTCCAGCGTCCCAGAGGGGGCAGCACCAGGCACAGAGGCAGGCCCACGGACCCCCAGGGAGAGGGGCCGGCTCAGCACCTCTTTCTCCTGGCCTCCCAGGTCACTGACCTCCGGCCAAGGCTGACCTCAGAGCTAGCAGGGCGGGCCGGAACAGCGACCCGACGCTGGAGGCACCGTCTCCAGGGCTCCATCAGATTCCCAGACTCACTACCGAGGACCAGGCCGCGGGCTGCGCCCAACAAGGACCCCTTGGCCCCACCTCCCAGGTCCATACCTGTCTTCAGGACCACCAGGTGTGAGGCGTCGTCCCGCACATAGGACACGGCGGCGATGTCATGGATGGGGACCCTGAGGATGGTGTCTTCCCCGTCCCGCCAGGCCAGCTTGACATTGTAGGCAGACAGGCTGATCACAGCATCGTGCTCCTGGGTCAGGTGTCCGGGGAGCTGGTGGGCTCTCTGGAAGGTACCACAGCATCAGAAGCGCAGGCCCGGCTGTGGCCCCGGGAGCCCCACGGCGTGTAGAGGCCGGGACTCGCCCTACGGCATAGCCACGCTTGCTCCAGGAGCTCTGTGGCTTCTGGAGCTGCCTGGGTTCAGATTACAGCGTGTGCTTTACCTATCTTGGAAACGTGATTTCCAGAAACAGCCCCAGGCCACAAGGAAGAATAAAGTTCATGTTCGGACAGAAACAGTCTTTATGGCCAAGAGCCAAGCGCACCCATAACATGACGGGACAGGGCCATCGCCCACGGCCACGGAGGCCCAGTGTCAGAGGACCAAGAGCTGGTGTCACAGTATGAGGGTCAGAGGCCAGAGCTAGGAGCTGGAGCAAAGGGAGGGTCAGAGGTCAGGGTCAGGGGGATGGGGTTACCTTTGCATTGTCTATGAAATGCAGGATTTCGGTCCTACTGGAGGGATTCAGGTATCCTGGTATGGACGTTAACTGACCTAAGTACTGAGAGAAAGCGAGGAGAGAAGCTGCTGTGAGGAAGGGAAAGGAAGGGAAGATCAGCCGGCGTGGGTATGCAGAGGGCAGAGCCCGGCCTCCGCCTTCCGCCACCAGGCCTGCTGGCCCGGCTCGGGGCGGAGGCCCCCCGAGGAAGCACACTCTGAGCTCCTGGGGAAACCCTGTTGGCGGAGGAGACGCTCCCACACTCCCCGCCGTCCTGCACTCTGAGCAGAGCGTTCTGTTCTCCGTGACAAGGGCCTTCCCACAAGGAGAACTCGCTTCCTAGCACCGGAGCCACCAGGGACGGGAACCCCCGACTCCGGCCCCCAGTCTTCTCTCCGGAAGAGGAAGCAAAGTGAGAGGCATGTGTGGCCGTGGCAGCACAGGGGCACAGGCTCGCGGGAGGGTGCAGGCAGACCAGCCACGGGATGAGAGTGCACCCCGCCCCCACACGTCGACCTCCAGCCAGATCAACACGCAACCTCACATGCATGGCGTGTCTACCTCCGTTCCTTCTACCTGATACATCCTGTCCAGCTTCCAACAAAAAGTCACAGGGCACGCTGAGAGGCAGAAACCCTGTTTGAACGGACAGGGCAAGCATCAGAGCCAGATGCAGACACGCCAGGGCTGTTCTCAGGAACCGCCAGACCCAGAGCTCAAAGCAGTGTGCCTGGTACGCTAAGGGCTCCGACAGAAAAAGTGGACATCGCTCATCATGGGTGATGTGAGCAGAGACACAGAAATTCCAAATATACATCAGTGGGAAACACGGACGATCAAAAACACCACAACAGAGATGAGGACCAAAGAGCGCCTTTGACAGATGCGTCAGCAGGCTGGACACGGCCACGGGAAGAATCGGTGAGCGTGGAGGCGTGTCAGCTAGAACGCAGAAAAAGAGGCCGAAGCATGAAGAAGATGGGACAGGATATCAAAAAACGGTACGAAAATGACAAGAGGTGCACCATACATGTCGCGGGACCACCAGGAGAAGAAGAGAAAGAAGAAATATCTGACGCCGGAACGACCCCCACACCAAACCACGGACTCGGAAAGCTCAGGGAACACCAAGCAGGACGTAGAAGGAGAAGAGAGGAGCGAGAAAAAGGAAAAACCCTACACCTCGGCATTTCATATTCACCCCATAAAAAATCAAGGCAAAGAGAAGAACTTAAAGTAAGCCATGGGAGAATAGTACATCCCTACCGAGGAACAGGCCGAGGAAGGACATCAGACTTCTCCAGACACCAGGCCCACAGGAGAGGAATGAAACACTCAGGTGTGGAAAGAATACCATCAACCTGCAACTCTGTATCCACTGAGCCTGTCCCTTGAAGCAAAGGGGAAAAAAAAAAACCTGTCTCCAACAAACAAAATTGGAGGGATGTAATGGTTACCCGGCAAGAGACGTTAAAAGAATGTATTCACAGAGTTCAAATAAAATCAGAGAAGGCAGAAAAAGAATAGAAGGCCAAAAACCAAAACAGAGAAAAGAAGCAAAGAACAAGGGCAGTGAATATATACAGCTACAAATATGATAGACACGAATCCAAGTGTCTGAATCATCACTTTAAATGTGGCAGTTTGCATATACCGATTAAAAGACAAAGACTGTCAGACTCAATACAAAATTCAAGACCCAGGAATGCCTGGCTGGCTCCGTTGGTAGAGCATGTAACTCTTGATCTTGGGGTCGTGAGTTCAAGCCCCAACTGGACACAGAGCTTGCTAAAAATAAAATTTTAATTCAAGACCCAACTCTAAGTTGACTACAAGAAACCCCCTTTAAAGAGGGGCCTTAGGGGGTGCCTGGGTGGCTCAGTCAGTTGGGTGTCCGACTTCAGTTCAGGGTCATGATCTCGCAGTCTGGTCTGTGAGTTCAGGCCCCGCGTCGGGCTCTGTGCTGACAGCTCGGAGCCTGGAGCCTGCTTCTGATTCTGTGTCTCCCTCTCTCTCTGCCCCTCCCCTGCTCTATCTCTCTCTCAAAAATAAACATTAAAAAAAAAAATTTAAGAGGGGCCTTGGGGGGGCTTCAGGGTAGCTCAGTCAGTTAAGTGACCGACTTCAGCTTGAGTCATGATCTCACGGTACATGGGTTCAAGTCCCACATCAGGTTTTGTGCTGACAGCACAGAGTCTGCTTCACTCCTTCTCTCTTCCTCTCTCTCTGCCCCACCCCAGCTTGTGCTCTCTCAAAAAAAAAAAAAAAAAAAAAAAAGTAAAACACAAAGGGGCCTTGGGTGGCTCAGTTGGTTGGGCATCCAACACTTGATTTTGGCTCAGGTCATGATCCCAGGGTCATGGGATCAAGCTCCATGCCTTAAGATCCTCTCCCTGCCCACCCCCTACCCCCCACCACTCCTCTCCCTGGTTTGTGCGCACACAGTCTCTCTCTCTAAAAAAAAAAAAATTTTTTTAAGTGGGGCCTTACATAATGAAAACAGTTCTCTAAGAAGATGTGGCAATCCTTAACATATACGTACCCAACAACAGAGCATCAAAATACACAGGGCAAAAACTAATAGAACTGCAAGGAGAAATAAATGAATCTACAACTGTAACCAGAGGCTTCAACCCCCTCTCTATCAGAAATGGAAAGACTCAGCAGGCAGAAAATCAGTGAGGACACAGGTGAACTCAACACCCTCAATCAACAGGATATAACTGGTATCTACAGACGACTTCAATGGACAGCTGTAGAGCACACATTTTTCTTAAGCTCACGTGAACATTCACCAAGGGGCAGCACATTCTGGGCCATCAAATACACCTTAAATTTAAAAGACTACAAACCGCACACAGTATGTTCTCAAATCACAATGAAATTCTTTGCAAGACCCAACTATCAAAATTCACATAAAGAGAAATGGATAATCTGAATAGGCATAATAGATCTATTACAGTAATTGATTCAATTTAAAACCTTCCAAAACAGAAAGCACCAGCCCCAGACACGTTCACGAGTGAATCCTAGCACACGCTGAAGGAAGAAATGATACCAATACTCTATAATCTCTTCTGGAAAATAAAACCAGAGAAAACATTTCCTAACCCATTCTATGAGGTGGCATTACCCTAGTATCAAAATCAAAGATCCTACAAGAAAAGAAAAACTACACATCAGTATTTCTCATAAACATAAATGCAAAAATCCTCAATAAAATATTAGCAAATTGAATCCAACAAGGCATAAAGATAATTACGCACAATGACTAAGTGGCATTTATCCAAGGTAGGCAAGGCTGATTCCAAATTCAGAAATAAATTAATGTAATCCATCACACATCAACAGACTAAAACAGAAAATCATATGATCATATCAACAGACACAGAAAAAACCTTTGGCAACATCCAACACCCATTCGTGACAAAAACACTCATCAAAGGAGGAACAGAAAGAAACTTCCTCAACCTGATACAGAGCATCAACAAAAACCCTACAGCTATCATCGTAACTAATGGTGACGTGCTTGAACATCACTTACATCAGGAAAAAGACACGGATGTCCCCTCTCACCACTGCTTTTCAACGCTGTATTGGAAGTCCTAGCTAAGGCAACGAGACAAGAAAAGGAAATTGGAGGTACAGACTGGGAAAGAAAAAATCAAACTGTGTTTATATGCAGAGCCCTCTCCGACTGGGGAACCGAGCAGGTAGGTTACTCTGAAGATCACCGAGCGCGAGCAAGGTAAACACGGAGTCGCCGAGCACAAGCAAGATAAACATGGAGGCTCAGGCTGGTCTGCCCAGGGCTATGCCAGGCAATCACCTGCTCACCTCCCCTCGAGGAGGAAACTGGTGGAAATGCACACCGCACACAGCAGCAGGTGCAAGTCGAGCGGAATAAACTTCAGAAAAGCTGCTTTCAACAGCTGTCCGTGGGTGCCGGGCAGCTCTGCAGGGAGACACACACTCGTTCTAAAATGTTTTAGGGGAGACCGGGCGGCTCAGCCGATTAAGGGTCCGACTTCGGCTCAGGTCATGATCTCACGGTTCGTGAGTTCGAGCCCCGCGTCGGGCTCTGTGCTGACAGCTCCAAGCCTGGAGCCTGCTTTGGATTCTGCCTCCTCTCTCTGCCCCTCCCCCACTCGTGCTCTGTCTCTCAAAAATAAACAAACATTTAAAAAAATTTAAAAACAAAACAATGCTGTGCTGGCAAGGACGTGCAGGACTGGAGCCCTGTGCACTGTTGGTGGGAAATGGTGTGGCTGCTGGGGAAAACTGTGTGTTGGCTCCTCAAGAAATGAAAAATCGAATCATAGTATTCCACTCCTGGGTCTACACCCACAAGACTGGAGAGCAGGATCTCAAAGAGATACGCACACCCACGTCCACAGGAGCACGAACCACAGAGCTTCAGGCTGGAAGCAACACGGGGTCTATCCACGCAACGGAAAGTGAGTTAGCCTAAGAAGGAAGGTGCACCCCGGGGCACCTGGGGGCTTGGTCAGTTAGCATCCGACTCGTTTTTGGCTCAGGTCATCATCTCAGGGTTTTGTGAGTTCGAGCCCCGTGTCAGACTTTGTGCTGACAGCGCAGGGCCTGCTTGGCATTCTCTGCCCCCCTCTCTCTCTGCCCCTCCCCTGATCATGCTCTCTCTCTCTCAAAAATAAATAAACAACAACAAAAGAAAACAAAACAAGGAAGGAAATCCTGCCATAAGGTGCAGGGTGGACTGTGAGGACACTACGCCAGGTGACATAAGCCAGTCACAAAAAGACAAACGCTGTGTGATGCCACTTAGATGAGGCACTCGGAGCAGTCAGAACCACAGAGACAGAAGACACAACGGGGGCTCCCTGGGGCTGGGGCAGGGGAGCGGGGAGGTGGCATGCGGGGACAGCTTCAGGTTTATGAGAGGACAGAGTGACGGAGCCGGACGGTGGCGGCAGCTGCGGAGCGGCATGGACGTACTCAATCCTCTGAACTGTGTGCTCACAGACGGCTGAGGTGGAAGACTTCGTTATGTGCATTTTAACACAACGGAGCCACAGCAGAGACTTGAGCAGACATTTGTCCCCAAGTTCACAGCAGCGCTATTCACAACGGTCAGACGAGACGGACACCACCCACCGCCCTGCTGAATGAGGGGTAATAAGTAAAATGTGCGTATACATGCCGGCACGCACCCAGCCATGAGGAGAGACTCTGACACTTCCAACAACACAGCCACAACTGGGGGACATGGCGCCAGGTGGACCGAGCCAGACACAGAGGGACACACACTGCGTGGTTCCACGTGTCGGAGGTCCCACAGCAGAATGGGGGGTGCCGGAGGCCGGGACGCTGGGGTTCCACAGGGACGGAGCTTCAGTTTGGGGAGATGAGAACGTTCCGGACACAGACGGTGGCAGGGGCTGCACATAAACGTGAGTGTCCTTTGTGCCACCAAAACACACACTCAAACGTGGTTAATGTGACAAATTTTGTCGTGTGTGTTTTACCAGGATAAAAAATGACCGCGTTAACTTTACTCACTTCATTTGCTAGAAATGTCTCGAATCACCATCAACATGATACTGGGTGTTAACTAGCACTCCTAGCTTCAGTGCTTGGCTGAAGTGAACGTGTCCCAGTTCCGCGTGTGCGGGATATCGCGGGGACTGCCCTGCCTCCCTGCAGCCGCGGGGGGGGGGGTGGGGGGGGCAAGGACAACGCTGCCCATATCCTCCCTTCCTCTTAGTGCCACCAAGCTTCAGACTCAGGCCAGCGGATCTCCAAAGAGAAGTCTACTTCCTTCCTAGGTGAGTCCTCATTCGAGATCTTCTTCGCGGTCGAGTGGGTCTTGGTGAAACAGGGTGGCCTGGCCAGTTCTCACCACACCCTTCCCAAGGTCCTGCAAGGTCCCTGGCCACCCCTGCAGGCCCGGCAGCTGGCCCATACCCACAGCACGCCCAGAGTGCCACCACAGCAGGGCCAAGATGATGAAGCGTGACAGACCGAGGGGACGTCTGACTGGCAGTCATGTGCCCGGTGGCCTGGCACCAGCGAGGGGCAAGATGATAGAGCCAGGCCGTGTCAGGCACCGCTGACCCCACTGCCTTCCCACCGCCCTCACGGGGACCACAGCGGTGTGTGCTGGCAAGCTCATGCTCCAGACACGGAAGGTGCTTCCAAAACTCCCTGCCGACGGGACACAATACAAGTCCATTTGCAGCTGACCCCAGGCTGGCCTCTTGACAACGTCCACCCCGTGCGGGACTCGATCGGCAATACCCCATGTCAGGCGGGGCCAGCCTGGCGGGAGGGCAGGGCTTTCACACGGGGAGGGGGACACAGGGAGGTGCACGTGGGGACCTAAATGTCTTCTCGATGCCCCAGGCCTGCAGAAGTGGCCCATCCCCACTTGTCGGAAGACAGACAACCCCCGCCCCCCACACACACACATGCACACACAGGCATGTACACACCCCTTGCTGGGCAACAACACTCAGGCCTCAAATGGGATGGGCACGTTTCACGACCCTTCACCCTCCCCGGGGTTTGGCCTCGGTCAGATCTCAACAGAACACGTCTGGAGACTGAACGCTGATGGGCTATGGGCCTCTCCCCATGGCATAAACGCCACTGGTCCGGCTGTCAGCAGCTCAGCAAGAGTGAGGGCCGCACTCAATAAAGGGGACGTTGCACTGTGGCTGTGGTGGCCAGGGCCCCCCGTGTAAGAGGGACCCCCAGGCTGCTGCTATCCCCGCCCCTTGGGAGGGCCAGATGGACACCCAGCTTTGGAAGGTGCGCTGGAATGGAGGCAGCGGCACCACGAGGGGCTCCGTGAAGGTGCAGGTGACCGCATGAGACACCCCGGAGAGAGGGGACGACAGGACTCAGGGAGCAGAGTCAGATGGCACCAAGCAGCCGGGGATATAAAGCCAGGGCACCACCTAGCGCGCATGCACAGCACACAGACACGGACCACACAGAGGACGTGAGCCGCTTCCAGACCAGAAGCGGGGCCAGAGGAGACGCAGTCCCAGGAGAAGGCACCCACAGTACAGGCAGACTCGCCGCACCCCGGGGCACCCTGGGACACCCTGGGGAACGGGAAACCCTTCACAGGTTTGGAAAGGCAGGTCTGGGACAACGCGCAGGGGCCAGGCCCAGGTGAGCACAGGGCGCGACCTCAGGGTCCAGACCCACGTCCCCTGTGCCGCGGGCAAGCAGGAGCTGCTGGCACACAAACGGCCGCGCAGAAGCCCCTGGAATTCATCCCACAGCTGTCCCTGGCCACAGTACCAAAGTAAGAACAGGTCGCTGCCACTCGCAAAAGCAGAGAAGTGCTGCCCTCCAGGCCCTACATGGCTCCAGGATACCGGGCCCCGCCTTGTGCCCAGCTCCTGCAAAACCACTGGTGCCTCGTACGTGGCTATGGCCGTGGCCCGCACAAGTGAACCAGACAGACTCTCTGTGAGAGCTGAGCCCAGCTCGGCACCAGCTGGCAGCTGCTCTTTGGGCAAACACATCCCACGCCCAAGCACGATCACGGTCTTACCGCAGAGCCCCAGGACCCCATAGATGCGCGGGGCTCCCCTTAGCTCACCCTATGGCCTCGCGATGCCCGCATGGAGCTGACGGAAGGCAGAGGCTCTAGCTTGGCTCGAGTATCCGGGAACATGCCAGCACACAGCAGTCCTCATCACGGCAGCAGACTCTGTGGTCCCGAAAGGCACCGTCCCACGAGGGAGCCAAGTCAGCCCTGGCATGTGGCCCAGGGACAGGTTTGTGTCAGCCGGCCCTGCCTGTTCCAAGTGACATTTCGTACATACAGGTGCGGGCTCGGGCTGTGGCTCCCTTGGAAAACTGAGCCAGCCCCTCGTCCCTTCACAAAGGAAGTTGTCCCCTTCATTCTTCCCGGGAGACACCGTGTGGAACTGGTGTCGATTCTCCAAACGCCGGAGAGAGCGCTCCAGGGAGAGCACGGGGGCCTGGAGGCTTCTGGATGGAAGGTTCTGGATGGGCCGCTGAGCATGGTCACCAGCTACAGCGCGATTCAAACCACCCTGTCCTCCTGCTACATGTGGCGGGGCTCAAGGAGGCGGTCCACCTGCTGGCCGCCATCTTTTCCACTTTGACCCTGGGCCCCGTGGCTGCTGTCCTCCGTTCTCCCTGTGGACAACGTGGTCCTCCCTGTCCCTGCTCATCAGAAGTTCCCTGATGACGTGTGGGTGTGAACCACTCGTGCTGTGTTAGGCTTCTCAAATCTCTAGGTTTGTCTTTTGCCCCAAACAGCTTCTCGGCGCCCCCTCCAGAACTCTAACGACACCCACACTGGGAGTGTGCTCTGGTCCCACAGCGGCCGTCCAGGGCGCTCCTCTTTCCCACTGGGCAATGAAGGACGCTCCGGCTCCCCCAGGGCCCCCAGACACCCTAGTGTCCCCCGGGTTCATCGGGGGCGAAAGTCCCTGTTCCCAGGGAGGGCGCGGGCCCCCATTCACCCTTTTTCGGTGACGGGGCAGAGCTGGGGCCTCAGGCTTTCCCACCATGTTTGTTCTTAGGTATTGTCTGTCCTGCTAGACCATCGCCTTCCTGGTCTTCGGGCCAGAGGGAGCGGCTTCTGTTGGGGTGTGTCCGCACCCGTGGGTGTCTCTGGGTTGCCAGCCTCTTCGGCTCCAAGCCTGGGATTCAGGTGGAGAGAGAGATACCAGGGGCCTCCTGTCGGGCCCACAGGCCGCTGAGGCTCTGCCCTCTGCCAACCTCGCAGAGCTTTCTTACTGTCACTGCAGGGATGACGCCCAGGACTTCGGTCGTCATGGTAAGAGGGACAAGGACATGCGGCAGAAATCCCCAACCTTACTCTGTGGTTTAATGCAGGCCACCTTCCCCAGCACCTGCTCTGCCCTCCTCACGTGGCTCCGACTCTTCCCAGTTCTTCCTGCAACCACACAAAACCAGCCTGTCCCTTGTCCTGGTGCTGCCGCGGCCAGTCCACACACTCTCACAGGGGTGTGGGCTCCTGCCTGGGCTGGAGCCTAGGCTCTGGGCCCACATCTCCACCCTCACATTGTGTCCCCTCCCAACGGGGGCCCGTGTCCCACGAGGTCACACTGGTGGCTGGCACGGGTCCCACCTCACGGTCTGGAGGCCACCTCTCCTCCACCACACCTGATGGGCCTCCTGGACCGACCTCTCATCTCCTCTGGCTCCCTTTCCGTCTCCTGTTGACAAACTTCCTATCTCTTCATCTTCCCATTATTCTTTCCTGGTGCCTCTCCTGATTTTCGTCCACAAGACACACACTGACATCCTTTTGTCCCAAAGGCTCTGGTCTTCAGCCCTTTATTTAAAAGTGGATCCTGTCGCCTCACAGTTCGCAGTATCTCCTCTTACCTCTTCCAGAACATTCCGCTTTCCCACTGTGTCCTGCACGGCTGCTGTCACATCCACGTTTGCTTGTGCCTGTCTCGGGCTCCATCCTGAGGTCACCTTTCCTCGAATGTATACGAACCTCAGAGCCCCTGACAGAAGCCGTGCATGGGCGGCGGGGCGGTAACCGGGTCAGCACGCAGACAGCAGACCGCGGGGACGCACCTTCCACTCTGTGCATAGGCCGGCTTGACTCCCCGTCTTCACTCTGGGTCGCCCAAACCCTCCTCCATGCCAGGTGTCCCCACGTCTGAGCCTCCCCAGTCCCATGTGTCTGCCGGGGACACTGCCCACCTCCCTGGTGACCTGACGGCCCGGCCAGAGTGGAACCCCCTCTAGGGACACACGTTGGCCCAAGGCCTTTCTGACCTGGGGGTCAGGCTGGACCGCCATGCATCCCCTCCGCACACCGTGCTCCCTCTCTGAGCACGGGGGCCATGGTCCTGGAGGAGCCCCCTCCACACCTCCCTGACCTTGAGGCCGCGGCCCCCCTCTGGCTTGTGTCCACCCAGCGAGCACGGGATTTGACAAGGTTCAGGCCGTGACCATGACACACAGAACACGCATGCCCGCCCGCCCTCGAGAGAAAGGAGGCGGCTGCTCTGGTGGAAAGAGCTGGAAATGGGGCCGGAAGGCAGGAGGCTGGAGCGTGGGCACAGTCCCCACAGGCCACCGAGGCGGAACAGCGGGCAGAGCAGCGTGGTGTGAGCGCTGGGCAGCACGTCCTGTGGCCGGACTTACCTTCACCTCCTTCTCGATGTAGTCGCTCAGCAGTCTGTCAGGCTCCACGCGCTCAGGCAGGGACAGAGCCACAGTGTGCAGAGGGCGCCTCTCTGTCACCTTCTCATGGGCTTTCTTATCTCTACTCTTTTCACCTTTTAGGAATACTCGTTTAAACGGCGACACAATCCCGGGCTGCGGGCAGAAACGGCAAGGATTGGAGTTCGTTATTCCTGAAGGCTTTGCGTTGCCCCCACAGCTAACAAGCTGAAGCCACCAAGCACGGTCCCCACGCATAGGGGCCACCCTCGTGGGCCTGGAATGCACAGGCCGAGGGCCAGTGCACACCGGGGTGGGGGCCCATCCCTCACCCTCTCAGAGACACGCAGGTGCACAGGGGGGCCATCCCTAATCCATCACAGACACGCAGGTGCACGCAGGCCCGTCCCTTACCCGCTCACAGACACCCAGAAGGACAAGGGCCCATTGTCCAGGTAAGTGACCTCATGGCTAAGAAGAGAACGGGAAGGGGGCCCCCCAGAAGACAGGAATGTAGTGCCACCCAACCCCCTGACACCAGCAGGTCACTTCACCCCAGGACCCCGAGCAGGTGTCATGGCCTCACAAAGGCTGCAGCACAACAGCCCCTTGCCCGCCCGCCTCTTCTCGACACGTGCACTCTGCGTTCCCTTCCCTCGTCCAGGGCCTCGCTGACCCCGGGTACTGACCAGCATGGGGCGACCCACACGCCAATCGGGGTCTCCCCTGGAGCCCAACCCTACGACCAAAGTCAACCCACAGAGCATGAGCAAGGGGGGTGCGGCCAACAAGTCAGCCTGACCTGGCAGCCCCAGGAACAGGCCTGGGGTCCCCTCCCTGTGACTCTGCAGGAAAGCCCCTCAACGCCTGGGCACAGATGCTCACTCAGTCACTGTGTCCAGCCAGCCCGAAGGAACGCAAACCAGAGAAAACCCACGCACAGCCTCATTGGGAAGCAACGTCCCATCAGTCCGAGAGGGCAACTCGCCAGCCTATGCGGCCTGGTGCCCAAATGCAGCCGGGACCCAAGGCCCAGCCTAGACCCACACTCACGGAAACAGCTGGAGGCCGACGCCACAGAACATTCCTCACAAGCTCTTGCTTCTGTGTCCGCTGTGCACGGGATAGGGCCGTAGGACAAATCCCACACAAATCCCACCACCATGACCTCTGAAGCTGTGAGGCTCCTCCCCAGCCTGTCAGCCTCACGGGCAAAGGTGAAGAGGGGCAAGGACCACCCCCCAGCAAAGGCAGGCAAGGCCTTGGTGCCTCTCAGCACACCTGCACCCACCAGCACATTCTGCTATGCAGCCTCACCCCCTCCCTGGAGCACCTCCCCCTTGCCCTGGAGCACTCCCTCCCTGCCCTGGAGCACCTCCTCCTACCCCGGAGCACCCCCTCCCTGCTCCGGAGCACCTCCTCCTCCCCGGGAGCACCTCCCCCTCCCCTGAAGTACCCCCTCCCTGCCCTGGAGCACCTCCCCCCTGCCCTGGAGCACTTCCCCCTCCCCTGGAGCACCTCCTCCTCCCCTGGAGCATCCCCTCCATGCCCTGGAGCACCTCCCCCTCCCCTGGAGCACCTCCTCCCCTGGAGCACCTCCTTCCTGCCCTGGAACACCCCCTCCCTGCCCTGGAGCACCTCCTCCTACCCTGGAGCACCTCCTCCTACCCTGGAGCTCCTCTCCCCTGACCTAGAGTACCTCCCCCTCCCTGCCCTGGAGCACCTCCCCCCTGCCCTGGAGCACCTCCCCCTCCCCTGGAGCACCTACTCCCTGCCCTGTAGCATGTCCTCCCTCCCTGGAGCACCTCCCCCCTCCCCTGGAACACCCCCTCCCCTGGAGCACCTCCCCCTTGCCCTGGAACACCCCCTCCCTGCCCTGGAGCACCTCCCCCACACCCGGGAGCACCTCCCCCACACCCTGGAGCAACTCCTCCTCTCCTGAGCACCTCATCCCCCACCCTGGAGCACCTCCCCCCTGCCCTGGAGCAGCTCCTCCTCCCCTGGAGCATCTCCCCCCTGCCCTGGAGCACCCCTCTCCTCCCACTCCCCATGCCCCCTCCATGGAAGGCCTCAGCGCTCTTGACAAGGGTGAGTAGAATAAGGAAGGAGGCCCACAGGGCTACCATGGAAGCTGGATGATGTCCACGCAGAGCTTCACGTACTTGTCTCTACTCTCATCTATATTTCGAACCTTCCATCTCACTAAGTGTCTTACATAAGGACAAGCACAGCTCCTGCCAGTGATTCAGCTGAGACAAGATAGATGCCTGGTGTCACCGGAACACAGCCACCACAGGCACATGACGGACTGAAAAGAGACAGAGCATCTCCAAGGAGCCCACCTGCTCCTGGGGTCTGGGCAGACCCCAGGGGGTTCCAGCCCCACACAGTTTTGGGGAGTGGCCGAGAGTGGGGGTGCTCTGGGTGAAAGCCTGGGGGCATCAGAGCAGGTGGGCACTGTGTGCAACTCCCACAGGGAACGGTGGGAAACAGTCACCCACAATTGGCCCGACACCAACAGTAAACTTCAAGTTGAAAACGACCCTGGAAATTTAGTAGAGCGAACACCACGTCTCACCAGCCCCACTCCAGGCGGGCCACACTGGACTGTGGCCACCGCCCTGGCCCGCACCCTCGTCATCAGGGCCCTTCCTGATCACTGGCTTCTGAACACAGAGCACCTCCCAGGCCCTGTGACAGGTGTGCACTGCCCCAGGGCTGCGGAAAAACTGAGGCAGCACACAAAAACCTCAACCTTCTTGAAACCTACAATCTGCACAGATGCTGACGTCTGTCCCCATACCACCTCCACTTGGCAGCCCCACAGAGCTCACACTCCTGGATCACAACCAGCTGCGGCACCTGGGAGCAACGGGAACTGACCTCTGAGAGGAGAGGTTTGCCAAGGTCAGCTTCTTGCCACGAAGCCCAGGCCAGATCACCAGGTGCACTGATCACACATGACCCACAGTGTTACTTTCAGGTTGAGACACAGCTCATAGAGTTAGTCTGCGCACATGGTCTGTGCCGCGAGGGACCCCGGGCCTCCCCCTGCAGCCCGCTCTCAGGGCAGGCCCTCTGCAGGTCGATAAACAGCACCTGTCTGGCCCCTGCAGGCAGAGGAAACCAGGACAGCCACATCCTACTGCCCAGGGGCCACCGTCCCCCTACTGAGCCCCACACCATCAGCCTCTGCTGCACGGGACCCCGCACAGGACCTCAGCACTTGGGGAAGCAGAAAGTACTAGCTGGTGAACACTCAGTGCCTGTGCTGACCAGCCAACAGGCAGGCCCCATGGGTAGATGACACAATTCTTACATCGAGAAGGCGCAGTCAGGCAGGGGAGTCAGCCCAGAGCAGGTGAACAGGCATTAAATCCACAATAAAAAATGTATGCCTGCTGTGTATCTCTGACAGAACCAGGGGACAGTGGTCTCTACTGGGAACCTACATTAATCTTAAGGTAACACATATCACCTGGCCGCGTGTGCACAACTCGGAGCTCAGTGTGCTCTGCACAAAGTCCCCAGCAGCACCGGAAGGGAGGGGACGCGCTGAGAACCGGGGGCGCCTCCATGCAGGTGCAGGCATTCTCAAGGACATATTGTATTTCATCCTTTACCTAATGATACAGAACCCGCCCCAAGTGCAAGGCCATGGCATCCTTAAGTTCAGCACTGAGCAAATGTGTAATGAGTACCTCGTTCGTGCCCGGCACTGGGGCAGCTGTGCACGGTGGTAGGGGCCATGCGGGGCTGTGGTCGACACTGGAGGAGGCACTGGAGCCAGAGTGGGAGTCAGGCAGAAGGCCCCGAGGCTACACTTCCGTCCAGCTGGGCACGTCAGCGGCTCCTGCCCGATAGACTCACATCTGCCCCAGGCGCATGCGGCTGAGTGGAAACCCCCTGCGGTGAGCGTCCAGACACACACACACAGCACCTTCATCTCACACCTGTGCTGCAACACTGCTCATCTTTTTTTTTTTTTAAGATTTTATTTTTCAGCCCCAATGTGGGGCTCAAACTAATGACCCCGACAGCAAGAGCCGCCCACCCTTCCGACTGAGCGAACTGGGCACCCCAACAGATAAGCTTTCTAAATCATCTTCAGTACTAAGTTCCTGCCAATAGGACACAGCCCATGCCCTCAGGCCTCCCGCAGGCTTGGGTCCCCATGGCTGCAGACATGCAGGCCACCCACGGACGTCACCCACAAGATCCTGGCCGCGCATGTACATGTGCTTTCTCTTCATCCTTTCCCTGATTCGCTTTCCAGCTCAGATCCTGGGTCCCAGCCGACCACCGTCCCCTGCACATGGGACACCTGAGGCCTCCTGCCTCTTGAGTTATGATGACGGCCCCTCCTCATCACTCACCATCCGCTACCAGCCACCACTTCTCAGACCCGGAAGCCACAGGAACCCTCCTCCCCTCTTCCCGAAGCAGGGGTGGGGGGGCCCGGGGCGGCCCAGGCCCACACCATCGTCCTTGCTGGCTCCAGCCCCACCGGGCAGACACCTACCTCGTTCTCCATGGGACACGGACCGGCCAGCAGGTGTGTCCGAACAGGGACTTCGGGGAGGAACTTTAGGGAGGGACTTGGGAAGAGCGCTGGTTCCTCCCTGCACTGGCCATTTGCTCCTCCCTCCTCTGCTCACTCCTGATCGTGATGAAAACACGCTCGGATGGCAGCCCTCCCCCCGAAAGACACATATGAGAAACAGGAAGATGGAGACCACAGCTTCCTTCTGCAAACCCACTGAAGCCGTTCAGCTCCGTCAACAGCATGAGAGGTGGGCAGCACGTCTAAGTGCCCGCAAAGCCTGAGAACAGCCACGGGCACGGACAGACGGGAGCGGAGCCACACCCTCACCGCCTCAGCGTGTCCAGCAGGGCACACGGGCGGCCTCCCCACGCTTCCAGCCGGGGCCGCAGCTTGACCGAACCGCATGACTGCAATCCTGCACCAGCGCGAACAAGAGTGAGTGAGCAAACCCAGGGCCCCATGGGGCTCCCCCCTCCACCGCTGGGGGGTGCCTCCTGGCCCTCAGCCTCCCCGCCCCCTGGGCTCCTGAGCTGGGGCCCCCACTGTGACCCTGAAGAGCGTGTCTCTGAGCAAGTTCCCGTCAACGTCTTCGGGGTCAAAGCCGCTCATGTGGAAAAGCGGAAGCCCATGAGCTGCCGGTGAAGGCCCTTGCACAGAACATTCCAGAACAGCCTGCCGACAGGGAAGGCTAGCAACTAAGCGTCTGGTGACAGTGAGCACGTATGCTCATTGGTCAACAGTCAAACTCAACAATTACAACAGGTTTGTTATTAGCATGAACCCAATCCACGTGCTGACTTTCAACAGCCTTTTGCCCATGAAAGTGGCCATTTCCTGTGATTCCATTTAGACTGTGGCAAAGTTCAGTACTTCCCGATTCCGAGAAGACCAAAGCTCCAAGGCGATCACTCTGTGCCTCAGTTACCACCCGTGCACCCCGGATGGAGAAGGTGCCACAGCACATGAAGGCTGCCGGATCAGACTGGCTGGAAGAAGACCTGGTCCTGGCTGGAAGGAGACCCGGTCCTGGCTGGACTGTCCCTTTATCTCCTTAGGAACTTGTGGCCGCACGCTGCCTAACCTCGGATTTCTCCTTCTTCCTCAAAGCCGCCCCCGCGAAGCAGGACCTCGTGGCCCTGGTCCCCACCTGGCTGATGAGAGCAGATGCGGGCTGGCCCCTTGACCCAGGCACAACTCCAGGAAGCCCTGGGAAGTGCCTACCTGCCAGGTGGCCTGCTCCCACACATACCACGGTTGCCTGCTGGATGAGAAAGAAACAGGCCAGTGAACACCTAGCAGACGCTGCAGAGAGACAAGGACAGACACATGCCCCTTGCAGGTGTCTGGGGAGGGCGTGGATGGAACCAGCCCACTAGTGGACCGTCCGGCCAATGTGCCCATGGCGCTAACGCTGAACCCCAATTAAACAACACACACCAGCCCCCAAAACAATTCCATTCTCGGTAGGGCTGTGACACAAAAACACCGTACTCAACGATCATCGTACTTTGAACTTCATCCATGAAGATCTTGTGGGAATCCGTTCCCTCTCCGTGTCCCTGATTTTCCCTCTTGGGCCACAAAACCAAACATATGCACTACCAGTCCCTTTTTACTGAAGTTTGCTTGCCCTGTCCTAGAACACAAAGCAAAACATGAAAAACAAGACAAGAAAGAAACACTACAGGCCACGGACGCCAGACCCATAGCCTGTAGGTGATCCAGAAGGGGACAAGGGCAAGCATAGGGTCAAGGGCAGGTATGGCGACCCAGAAGGGGTCGGGAGGGGCATGACAACCCAGGAGGGAGGGATCAAGGGGGGGCAGACTGGAAGGGACTCAAATTCTGAAGACAGTGCTAAGACACTGGCTCTACAGACTTGGAAAAGACCTTGTACGAAGGCCGACTGGGACAGATGGACCCCAGACACGCAGACCCAACATCATAAAACTGCAGGGCTCCAACAGGGGACTTAAAGCGTTCCGACAAGAAAACGTGGAAGGGCTTCCCGTTCTGGAAGGAGCTCAGAAGCATCCCTGTCAAGCTCTGTGGAGCAATTATTTTGAACCTAGAAGTTCATACGAGGTCAAACTGTCCAAGTTCAGGCAGAGCAAGGTCAAGTTCATATGTGCAGTGCTGGGGAATGTTTATACCCCAAAACCTCTTGGGGAGAGGAGAGGAGGGGGATGAGGAAAGGAGGGGATGAGGAGAGAAGGGGAAGGGGGGGTGGGGAGGGGAAGGGGGGAGGAGGAGGAGGAGGGGAGGGAAAAGGAGGGGAGGGGGAGGAGAGGACGAGGGGAGGGGGGAGGAGGAGGAGGGGAGGGGGGAGAAGGAGGGGAGGGGGATGAGGAGAGGAGGGGATGAGGAGAGAAGGGGATGAGGAGAGGAGGGGAAGGGATGGGAGGGGAAGGGGGAGAAGGAGGAGGAGGACATGTGAGAGGAGGAAGGTGGACACCAATGTCTGACCAGGTCCTAGCACTTTGGGGCTCATCACAGCGACCACAGAGCACCTGGCATACCCCGCCCTCCCCGCCCCCATGACAGAAGCTGAGCACAAAGCTAAAGGAAACAGGCTGCTCCGGAGTTTGCTCCGGTCATCCTCCCTTCTCTCTGGTCACAGCAGCCACAGCAATGCTGATCCTTTACCATCACCCAACGTAATTGAGGACAATCCATGGCCATCGCCTTGCGGATGCTCATGTAGCCCACCCTCTGGCCAGTGGCAGGGGACAGCTTGGGGGAGACCCTGGGGACAGCTCAGGGGACAGCTTGGGGGATGGCTCAGGGGAGAGCTTAGGGGAGAGCTCAGGGGACAGCTTGGGGGGAGAGATCAGGGGAGAGCTTGGGGGACAGCTCAGGGGACAGCTTGGGGGGAGAGATCAGGGGAGAGCTTGGGGGACAGCTCAGGGGACAGCTCGGGGGAGAATTTGGGGGACAGCTCGGGGGATGGCTTGGGGGAGAGCTCGGGGGAGAACTCAGGGGACAGCTCAGGGGAGCAGCTTGGGGGACAGCTCAGGGGAGAGCTCAGGGGATGGCTCAGGGACAGCTTGGTGGAGAGCTCAGGAGACAGCTCGGGGACAGCTTGGAGGACAGTTCGGAGCACAGTTCAGGGACAGCTCAGACCGGGGAGGAGCCACCAGGAGCACTACTGCCCCTGCAGGAAAGCACTGAGGTGTTCGCTGGCGCTCGTTCTGGGGACTTGGTGACAGAGAGCGAGGAGATGAGCTTTTTGCATTTAAAGACCTTAGGAGCTCAGAGTGACAGTTCCAAATCCATCTGGTCACGGGTCACAGATCAGCTTCCTGGGAAGGCTGTGCCCCAGCCTCCATGACGAGAGTCCACACGTAACGATGCGAATGCAAGCACACTGCCACTTTATCCTCAAACACACACAGCAGGTGCAAAATGACACCAGGGTTATTACCAATAAGACGATCATAGAAAACAACTTGTTTAGGGCTTTTTTTGTAGGTCTCGTCCTTGGTGCAGAGCCCACTGGGGGCATGCGTCAAATGTCCATGGTTTAATTACCTCAAATAACTCTTCCCTGAGAGGTTATCCTTTTTGTTGGTTTACACCCGTTTTTTTAAGTTTATTTATTTATTTTGAGAGAAGGTGGGGGCAGAAAGACAGGGAGGGGCACAGAGACAAACAGAGAGAGACAGAGAGAGAGATGTCCCAAGCAGGCTCTGCACTGCCAGCCCAGAGCACACAGGGCTCCATCCCACAAACCGTGAGACCATGACCTGAGCCAAAACCAAGAGTCAGACGCTTAACCGACTGAGCCACCCAGGTGCCCCTACATCATTTTTGATACACATTTTGCTTTTCGTTTCCAAGTGACATTTTAAGAAGCTTTTACTCAATTTGTAGTATTACAGAACATTGGATGGTTGCGGTCATGAGGCTTATGCTAAGCAGTCCCACTCTCCTTGCCTCCAGGTGACCACTTACAAACTATCAGAGTGAGTACACCCACACGCACGTCCTGGGGCCCGCTCACAGGGCTCTCTGGTCATGCTGCCCTGACAGCCGGCGTGTGGGCGCAGCGCAGTTTGGGGAATGCGCACCTACACATGGCACGTGGCCACGATGCACGGCTCAGGGCACAAACTGCTCCCCACTGCTGCCAGCAGGTCCCTGGGCGGTCCCCGGAAGTGGGATGCTGGCTCAGTCAATGCCACGGCGCCCTGTCAGCTGGGAGGTTTCCGCGGACCTGGGGGGGAGGGACTGATGGCCAGAGGTGCTCTCGGTTTGCATTTCTGTTCTAAGGAGTCTGAGCTGTGTCTTCACACATCAAAACCCTTTTGCGTTTCTCTTTCCATGAGCTGTCTGTTCCCACGTCTTGCCTGTTTCTCCTCTCAGCCCCGGGCCTCTGCTCTGCCTTCCATGTGTTATTTACGAGATGTTCACCTTCCCTGTTAGAAGTCGCAGGTCTTGTCCTCTCCACCTGTTTGACTTTTTACTCTGCTTATGCGTATGTTACGGCTCAACTAGTTTGTTTCTCACTTCAGTCTCTGTCCATCTGCTGTTCGTCGGCACAGAGTACGAAGGACGCACGCGTTTTACCCTTCTGTGTGCGGCCCCGCGCCTGCGGCAACTCCTCGGGGGAGCGTGAAGTTGAGTCATTGGGCTCCAGAGAAGAGACGGGTGGCATCTTCGCGGGGTCCCGGGGGGACCAACACAGTCACGGGGCCGCCATCCCGTCCAATCACGAGACGGGTCCTGTTTCCGCCAGCGTTGGTCTGTTTCAGGAGTCTGTCTCGCGGACAATTTCGGCCAGGTCTGCTCTCAGCCCAGAGCACCCATGGGCGGGGCCCCCTCTATTACAGGCCAGCGGGCCGAGCAGAGCCAGCGACACAGGCCCCCCACCGCCCACAAGTGCCCGTGCTGACGTGAGCGCTGGTGCTGGGGTGCTTGGCAGACAAGGCTTAGGGCACCAATGCCGCCACACGGTAAGGCCGTCACCCCTAGAGGGGCCAAGACACACGACGGAGCCCAAGTCGGGCAGAAGCCACGGTGCATGGAGCCCCCAAACGGCAGGGCTGTTGCCCCCACGCCACCCGGCTAAGTAACTGGGCCTGAACGTGCCGCCACCACTGCTGGCCCCTCATGCGCCCTCTGAGGAGACAAGGAGCAGCCCGTCACCGTCTGACCTCTCCATTGGCTGCACGACGCCCGCACGTGCCAAGTGACGGTCGGCCTCATTCTGGGGGGAGTCCTGGCTGATTGATAGCCTCCAGAGAGCACAACCTGCAAGGGTACCAGGCGTTTCCGCACTTCTGCCTAAAGGGCAGGTCGTGACAAAGGCGAAGGCAATGGCCCAGCTTCCCCAGGTCACCCCGAGCCACCTGGACAGGACCACGGACAGCCCCACACAGGCGGGCCCCACGGCCACCAACAGCAGAGGGGACACCCAACATCGCACAGCCTCTTGGGAGACACAGGAGGCTTCGTCCACGTGTGGGTTTTCCACAGCTTCCTCCCAGTGTGGCTGGAGGTGAGCAGCTCCCCACCACCCACCAGGAACCAGTCCCCCCGTTTCCACCCCCCTCGTTCCCTCCCTATGCGTGGCCCTCATGACCTCTTGTCTCTGCCCCTGATGATGCCAAGTTCAGGGTCACTTGGAGGCGAGGGTGTCACTGTCTCCTGCCTGATCCCCCTCTTTCTCTGGCCCGGCGTCAGCCTCAGCTCACCCTCCCTTCTCATTCTGCCTCAGGCAGCAAGTCCCCAAAGGACCAGAGCACCTTCCAGAAGCTGCTGCACATCAGCGCCACCGCCCAGCTGGAGCACCCTGAGTACACGGGCTCCCTCCTGCCAGCCTCAGACTGGGCGCCCGGGCTCTTGGCCTGTGATGGGAAGGCCACAACCCTGCAGAAGGAACTGTGGGACACCCTGCGGGGGCTGCTGGGGAGCCCCAGCAGGGGCAGCTTCGCGGTGGCCACATGGTACGTCTGGGTTCTGGGTGAGGCCCTCCCCGCAATCCCCTGGTGGTGGGCATGGGGCTCGTTCTGTCCAGGACAAGGGACCAATAAGGGGTGCCACTCCTTCCGTGGCCAAACCCCAACAACGGATGAAGCAAACCAGGGGGTCAGACAACCATGTCCCACAGCTGAAGGCAGGCACTGGGGACACGAGGCGGGCCAGGCGTCCAGGACCTCCCTGTAAAAGTCAAATCATGCCCCTTCCAAAATGCTGTGGCACTGAGGAGATAAGCACGAGTTTCTTATGATGTGTAGGATCCAGACACTCAGGAAGAGCTCTGGAAATGAGGGTTCCCAAGCAGGATGCTCCGGGAGATCCGTGGCTGTCGCATGGTGTCTTCTCTGCATGCCCCAGGTGATAAAACACCGCTGACAGGGTGTGCTGCAACCGGGTTTTCTCCCTCTGGTAATTACAGCAAAACTTCAGCTATAGGAGCAAATTTACGAGAACACTTCACACAGACGCAGAAGGGTCACCCCAGAAACAGGGTCCGCGGATGTCTCTTTGTAACAGGCATTAAAACACAACAGAATCTTCAAGGGATGCCCACAACCAGTTACCCTGACGCCTCCACCTTCTTCCAGGACAAGTAACTCCTCACAGGTGAGCTCCACCTCCTGCTTGTCTCTACACAGGCCAGATGTAGCTACAGAAATCTGTGCTGGTCACCAAGGAGCAGCCCAGCAGGGGCAGGCAGGGTGGGCCCTACTTGTCCAGCAACAAAAGGACCACGTGACAAGGTGAAGATAGCAAGGAGATGGAAGAAGGGCCCTTCAGAGAATCCACTCATTTTGCAAAGTGCACATCCTGACCCACCGCCCTGTGCTCCTTCTAACAGCACTCTCTCTATTTCATGGCACTAAAAGCTCCCCCAGCAGATGGTGAAGGAGTTCTGGGAAGGCAGTGACAGTTCCCCAGAAAGCCCTGCACTCAGTGAGCACTAAACCAATGTTTGCAATGAATGAAACCAAAGAAATACAACTGTGCACAAACACAGAAAAGAACGCACATGTAAGAAAGCCACCTGAAAAGCTCTAATGGTTGTTTCTAGAAGATGGGATTTTTTTTCCATTTATTTCTTAAATATATTTTGCTACTTTTTCTCAGCTGTGCGTTTTTCATTTAAGTTCATTTTGGAAAATAAATCCCCAAATTATTAGCAAATACCATTTCCACCTATCGGCTTGACAAGCATTCAACAGTCTGATCCAGAATCAAAACCTGTACTGCTGTAGGGAACAACTTACAGGTACCTACTAAAATTACAAATGTACGTAAGTAAGCCTTCCTGACGATTGCATTTTGGGGAACTAATCCATGGAGACAGTACACACGTGTGAAAGGTTAGTAGACAGCCAATCTCTGCATTTTCTGTTGGAGCAAAATGACAACGTAAAATTCTATAAATAGGCTACTGTTCAATTATGAATCCTATTAATCCAAGGGAAAATGCCACCGAGCCCCAAAGAGGAGTAACAAATGCATAATGAAAGCTCTCCAAAAATACACTGTCAAGAAAAATAATCCACAAGAGGTTACTAGTCCCCTCATAGAAGTAACAACACCCCCACAGCAGTGAACACATCCACTGACCAGATCTTGGTTTCTAGAAACCACCTCCACTGAGAACAACCAGGCCCCTGGACAAATGTCTGGTTCTGGGCTGGGGCAGGAAAGCTGCAGATTAGCCCAGAACATCTTGTAGCAAATGTAAGCGAGAGCTCATAGAATACTGGGGACTGGTCAAAAGCCACCAGCCATGCAACAATGTGAACACACTTAACATGACCAGACTGGCGGGGCACGTGGATGGCACGGGCGGTTAAGTGTCTGCCTTCAGCTCAGATCATGATCTCACGGTTCTTGGGTTTGAGCCCTGTGTCAGGCTCTGAGCTGTCAGCACGGAGTCTGTTTGGGATTTTCTGTCTCATCTCTCTCTGCCCCTCCCCTGCTCATGCTCTTTCTCTCTCAAAAATAAATAAAGATTTAAAAAAATGGTTAAGGGGCGCCTGGGTGGCTCAGTCAGTTGAGCATCCGACTTCAGCTCGGGTCATGATCTAATGAACAGTGGGTTCGAGTCCCGTGTCAGGCTCTGTGCTGACAGCTCGGAGCCTGGAGCCTGCTTCAGATTCTGTGTCTCCCTCTCTCTCTGTCCCTCTCCTGCTCTCACATTGTGTCTCTCTCAAAATTAAATAAAGATTTTTTAAAAAATTAACAATAAGTAAATAAATAAATAAATAAATAAATAAACAAATAAAGTTAAAATGGTAAAAGGTAGGTGATGGGTTTTTTACCACAATTAAAACTAAAATGACACCAGGGGCACATGGGCGGCTCAGTCAGTTTAGTATCCGGACTCTTGATTTCAGTTCGGGTCATGATCTCATGGTGTGTGGGCTCAAGCCCCACATCAGACTCTGCACTGACAATGCGGAGTTCCTTTGGATTCTCTCTCTCTCTCTCTCCCTCTCTCTCTCTGTCCCTCATGCTCTCTTTCGCTCTCAAATCCACAAACTCTGATAAATAAATAGACACCAGAGCCAGCCTAAAGTGGCAGCTAAAGTGGCTCAGCTCCCTTTGGCTGAGTTTGGGACAATTTGAACTTAAAAGTAAATAATGATAATAAAAGATTATAGCCTTGTGAGTAAAATAAGAACAGACTTTAAGATGCAGAAACCTGGCAAGTGATGGGTCAGTGTCACCAGAGAGCAAATCAGCGTCAGTTAGCAAGTGTGGATGGGGTCTGAGAACCAGGCAGCAATACTGGACTGATGCTAATTTTCCTGATCACAACAGTCTGACTGACGTTGGAGCGTCCTTGCACCTGGGAAACACACATTGAGGGCAACAGGGTCATGGGGCATCACGTCAGCAATCAATTCTTAAACGATTTAGAAATGTTAACAGCCGGGGAGTTTGGGGGGAAGGTATACAGGGACTCTGTGTGCTAGTTATGCAATTTCACACACAATTAAAATTATTTCAATATAAAAAAGCAAAAATCAATTGTTTTGTTTTTAATTTTTTTTAACATTTATTTATTTTTGAGCGACAGAGACAGAGCATGAACGGAGGAGGGGCAGAGAGAGAGGGAGACACAGAATCCAAAGCAGGCTCCAGGCTCCGAGCTGTCAGCGCAGAGCCCGACGCGGGGCTCTATCCCACAAATCGCGACACCATGACCTGAGCCAAAATCAAGAGTTGGATGCTCAACCGACTGAGCCACCCAGGCACCCTGAAAAAATCAATTGTTTAAAGCAAAAATGATAATGCTGGCTTTACAACACGTACAGGAATAAATCAGGAGCTAGACTGTTGACAGTCTCCCGCAGCAGGACAAGAAAGAACATGGCAGGGAGCCTGGGGGCTTGGTCGGTCAAGCATCTGCTGCTTGATCTCAGCTCAGGTCTCAACCTCAGGGTCATGAGTTCAAGTCCTGTGTTGGGCTTCACGCCAGGCAAGAAACCCACTTAAAAAAGGGGGGGGGGGGGGGCAGGGAGAGCATGGCAGTGATTTGTGGCTGTCTGTGCACCCTACAGCCCCCACAGCAGGCCAAACTAGAGTGGTTAGCAATACAACAGAACCCTAAAAATACTCGATCCCAAAAAAGACTAGAAGGGAGGATCAAAGCACAGAAGAGAAACAGGAAATGAACAGTGAAATGGCTATCAATAATTACATTACCTGTGAAGGCAAAATTAAAAGGCACAAGTTGTTAGACTAGATTAAAAAGGCGTAACAACCACACAAGCAGTACGTGGATTGTAACAGATGCAGTTTAGATACAAAGCTATAGACACGCTGGGGGACACAGTATGCCCACGTGCAGTCGAAGGAAGCTGGTGTGGTTCAACGGCACAGAACATGAAAAGTTTATGACAGTGCTTTCCAACTGCACATTGTGACTAGCCATTAGGAGACCACCATTTGTTGAGTTTTGGTATAGTATCGATAACAAGCCGGGGCACCTGGGGGCTCAGTCAGTTATGTGTCCGACTCTTGATTTCAGCTCAGGTCATGATCTCACAGTTCATGAGTGTGAGCCCCACCTGGGGCTCTGTGCTGACAGCTCAGAGCCTGCTTGGAATTCTCTCTCTCCCTCTCTCTGCCCCTCTCCCACTTGCTGTCTCTCAAAAATAAGTAAACATATTTATAAAAAAAAAAAAAAAAAAAGGAAAAACCACCAATGGGGCACCTGGCTGGCTCACTCAGTACAGCATATGACTCTTTTTTTTTTTTTTTTTTTTAATTTTTTTTTCTCCACGTTTTTATTTATTTTTGGGACAGAGAGAGACAGAGCATGAACGGGGGAGGGGCAGAGAGAGAGGGAGACATAGAATCGGAAACAGGCTCCAGGCTCTGAGCCATCAGCCCAGAGCCCGACGCGGGGCTCGAACTCACGGACCGCGAGATCGTGACCTGGCTGAAGTCGGACGCTTAACCGACTGCGCCACCCAGGCGCCCCTACAGCATATGACTCTTGATCCTAGGAGCTGGAGTTCGAGCCCAACCCTGGGTGTGGAGCCCTTTAAAAAACTAATAAAGCAATGATTTTTAAAAAAAGAATCAAAAAAATTAAAAAAAAAAAAAGAATCCACCATTATCTGAAAAGGCTATTAAAATATTTCTTCCTTTTCCAGCTACATATCCGTGTGAGGCCAGATTTTCTTCATACTTTTCAACCAAAACCACATATAGCAACAGACTGAATGCAGAAGCAGATATGAGAATCTAGCACCCTTCTATTTACCTAGACAATAAAAAGATTTTCAGAAACGCAAAAAAAAAAAAAAAAAAAAAAAAACCAAGCTGGTGTGCCTATGTTAACATCAGGCAAAGTAGATTTCAAAACGAGAAATAATACCAGAAATAAAGATGGTTGTTTCACAATGAAAAAGAGTCATTTCCACGACACAATGATCCTGAATGTGTACGTCCTTTAGAAAAAAGATTGAAGCCAAAATGAACGGAACTACAGAAAACAAACCCAGGATGATCGCCCGAGATCTGAGCGCCCAAGTCTTGCAGTAGCTGCCACAATTAGGTGACAAAGATACTGGGAAGCCGTGGGGCGGTGTCTCAAAGTTAAAACGTGGTTACCATATACTTGGCAATGCCAGCATTTGGTATCTGCCCAAAAGAAACGACAAGATACATCCACGCACTGACTTGTTCGCAAACTTTCTGAGCTCCTCCTAAGAGCCTGAAGCTGGAACGGACCCGAAGGGCCGGCGGCAGACGAACGCATCAACATGCTGTGCTCTCTGCGCACAACAGAGCGCCACTTGACACGACGGAGGAGTCTCAGAGCCGTGATGCTGAGTAATGGGGTCCAAGCACACAAGAACGTGTACTGCGTGAACCCACGCGTGAGGTTTGAGAACAGAAAGTAACCCCGCAGAACTCTTCCAGAGTGGACACGATTGGCACGGCACCCGCCCCGGGGATGGCACGAGGGACCTTTCTGAGTGAGGGAAATGGCCTACATCTTGGCAGGGGTTTGGGCTGTATGTATGCACAACTGTCAAAATTTAGCTGACACGCACACTTCGCCCTATATCGGTTGCACAGAGAACTGCAAAAAAAACCTGTAAACAGCACTGAACTCTAGCTAATGATGTGCACGTTGCCATACTCAGATAGAAGCGAATGATGTCTCAAGTGCATCAGGAGGACAAAGGGAGTTGATGGGGGTCCAGACAGAAGCAGAGGAGTAGGTACGGGACAAGACAAGCACAGCAAACGTTCACGGTAGAATCTAGGGGGTGGGCGGACAGGTATTTACTGTAAAATCTTTCAACTTCAGTGTATTCAAAAACGTTCATAATAAAATACTGGGGGGTGGACTGTACACTCTCCCTCCACGGAGGGGGCTGAAGATTCAGTGCTGGGGGAAAGGAGCCTCGTAACAGGGCCGGAAATGGGTCTGACATCAGGGCACACAAGGGCAGGTCGGCTCCAGCCACTGCTCCCCCGCCAAATGTGAACTGGTTAGAGCCATGTATGGTGACGTGTCTACTGGCACTTAGACCTGGGACGTTTCATGACATGTGACACACAGGATGACAGACCTGACACATAGGCATGAAATCAGTGAACTGTGTCCCCACCAGGTCTACAGCAAGGGATTCTGAACCACACCTGAGTGCAGGGAGGCTGTAACAATAGCCAGGAGGCATAGTGGATTTGGGGAAAGACACCGCGTGCAACTCTAACCGTAGGACGGACCGTAAAGACTCAAAGACAGAAGTCTCCTTCTCAGAGTCACATGGGACAGCAGGTCGAGCAGTCCACCACGCACGAGTGCGTGGCGCCACACCCGTCCACACCAGCCGCTCTTTGAGAAGTCCACTGTTCTTCCCGCCTCCCGAGTTACAGAACACCCAGCACCCTAAGCCTCAGACAAAAGCTCCAGTTCCGACTGCCTGCTGCACCTGGCGAAGGGGATGGTTTCCACTGCTCGGATCCAATGCCCACAATCAGGTGCCCCAGTTCTTGGCAGCCTGGCCAGAAACTGCTACTTTTACAGTGCCAAGAGGAAACAGTGTAACATTTCTGGCACTGGCTGGGGTGGGAGGGGGGGGATTTCCTTTTTATTTGTCCACTGACAAATCCAAAGCGGAGCTCCCTGCGGAACCATTAAAACCAAGCTGCCGTTCCTGGGCTGAGAGATGGGGAAGGGCAGAGACATGTACCTGTGCAGACCACGGGGCAGGACGAACACCCTCAGCCCGCCCCCCGCTGCAGACCTCCAGGCACCGAGCCTGTCATGGGCTACACATCCCGAGTGTGCGACGCATCATCCTGCCACTGAGTGGCTCATCCGTGTCTGAGGGGTCAGCAGGGACAATCAGAACCCCTGGGCTACATTGAAACCACTCCCCCCAAGAGAGTTCGAGCACAGACTCTGGCCACATCACCCTGACGTCTCGAATGGCCTTGACAAAGCACCAGACCAGGTGGCTCAGACAACACAGTTATTCTTTCCCAATCCTGCTCGTCCCAGATCCAGGCGCAGCCAGGCTGGTCCCTCCCGAGGCCTCTCTAGGGGGTGCAGATGGCCGTGTCATCTCCGTATCCTCACGTGGTTGTCCCTCCGTGCATGTCTGTGTCCCAGCTGTCTTTCTATAGGGACACCAGTCACATTGGAGTAGAACCCACAATCGTGACCTTGTTTTACCTCCATCACCTCCTCAAAGACCCGTCTGCACCTACACACCAGCTCTGGGGTGCCGGGGGTCCAGGCTTCCCCATGAGGACTGGGGGGCCCTGGTCCAGCCCATCACAGCTGGGGAACAGGCTGGATGAGGAGAAGACCAATGATGTTTGCACTCAGGGCACAGGAACTCTAGTACAAGATTGTCTCCATGCCTGCACCTGACGTCTTCATAACAACAGGGGTCTTGCGCACACTCATCAAAGCTTCCTCCGACTTCACTCTCATCTGCCCTTTGAGCCGCATCTCCAGCTCAGTGGCCACAGAGCTCACATGTCCCCTAGCGTCCAGTCCAGCACATGGTCAGTGCCAACAAACAGTTCTTAAAGGCGTACAAAAACCTCCGGGGTCTTCTGCTGCATCTAGGACCCAAATACCCCCGCCCCACTGGGCCCAGGCTGTCCCTGCACCTCCCCTGCTGCTGAGCGTCATGAACTGGTGCCCACGTGAGACAGACTGCTGCCCACCGTGTCTCTCCCGACGCAGTGGCGCTGGCCCCCTCCTTCTCCAATGACGTGTGAGAGGTGATGGCCCCAACAAGTGCAGTGTCCTTAGCCCTTCTCCTCACTGTACGTGGCAGGTCAAAGGCGCTGGGATGAATAAACTGGAAGATGCTGTGTGTTAAACCTACAGTCTGACTCCCACCACAGAGCCGGACTGCCGACAGAAATGAAGAAACGTGAGACCAGCAGTCACTGCAGTGACCAAGCGCACTGGGACAAAAAGCACTTGTCCCTGACCTCACGGGCAGAGGGCTGACGGCATTCTCACCTCAGAGCCGCGCCCATCACGGTACCGTTGCTGAAAGAGATGTTTTCCTCCACACGACATTCCTCCGAATGATGCTCAGAGCAGTAACAGCCAAGCCCTGCAAGGTTCTGGCGCCTTCGGACTCTAAAGCACGGTAGCCAGTGGATCACGGAATCTGACTGAAGGTGGCAGGGATTCCACGTTCCTCATGTTGAAAATTAATAAATACAGGATACTATCTCAGGGCACCTGGGTAGCTCGGTGGGTTGAGGGCTGGACTCTTGACCCTCAGCTCAGGTCCTGATCTCATGGTCGGTCGTGAGTTCAAGCCCCACGACAGGCTCCGCGCTGGGCGCGGAGTGTGTGTAACACTCTCCGATTCAGAGAGGAATGAGCCTCACAGTTGCTGGTCTCCCTGGACTCACCTACTGGCCGCCTGACCTACAGTCTCTGCCAGGCACGTCGTGCACTGCTCTTCCCGCCTCCTTGCTCAGGGCGCCACATGGTCACACAAGAATCACCGTGAAAACCACCCAAGAGGAAAGATGAAACAAGGCATTCACCCCAAGTGCCTTTGGCTAATTCACCTCAGCAGTTCCGGCTGCGACAAGGCGTGACTGGCAGTTTTTTAATGGGAGGGAGGGGAGAACAGAATAAAAAAATCAGAGTGTATTGCTTATATTAAGCACCATTTCTTTAAAGTTTCATTTCAGGTATACAAATATTTGCACACACACACACACACACACGCCCGTGGAGAAGGCTCTCTGACGGCTGGAGAGACGAACATATAAAGGCATTGGTCCAGGGGCACGTGGGCAGCTCAGTCAGTTAAGTGTCCAACTCTTGATTTCAGCTCAGGTCGCGATCTCACAGTTCACGAGTTTGAGCCCTGCGTCGGGCTCTGTGCTGACAGCTCAGAACCTGGAGCCTGTTTCAGATTCTCTGTCTCTCTCTCTCTCTCTCCCAAAAGAGTAAACATAAAAAAAATTTTTTTTAATAAAAAAAAAAAGAAAGGACAGGGCTGTACCTGGGGCCACTCTGTATGAAACCCACTCTGTTCTATTTATTCTCTGGCAGCTCACAGATTCCCATCCCGAGGAAATAAACAGGCCACGTTAGAACAAGCCTGAATAACTGCTTGACTGGGGTCTGAAGACCTGAAAAAGCCTATCAATCCATGTGTTTAAAGGTTAAATCTGGGGGTGCCTGGCTGGCTTCGCCAGTAGAGCATGCAACTCGTGATCTCAGGGTTATGAGTTCAAGCCCCACGATGGGCCTAAGGGTTACCTTAAAAACCTTTAAATAAAAATTAAAAATAAAGGTCAAATCTGCATTTTTTGAGGGAGCTAACTTGAAGATAGAATTTATGTTAAATTTTTTAAACATTTACTTTTTTTTTCTTTTTTTTTTCTTTTTTTTTTAATGTTTTACTTATTTTTGAGACAGAGAGAGAGACAGAGCATGAGCAGGGGAGGGGCAGAGAGAGAGGGAGTCACAGAATCGGAAGCAGGCTCCAGGCTCTGAGCTGTCAGCACAGAGCCCGATGCGGGGCTCGAACTCACGAACTGTGAGATCATGACCTGAGCCGAAGTCGGATGCTCAACCGACTGAACCACCCAGGTGCCCCAAACATTTACTTTTAAGAAAGAGACAGAACACGAGCAGAGGAGGGCAGAGAGAAAAGGAGACACAGAATCCAAAGCAGGCTCCGGGCTTTGAGCTGTCAGCACAGAGCCCGATGCAGGGCTCGAACTCACAAACCGTGTGATCACGATCTGAGCCGAAGCTGGATGCTTAGCCAACAGAGCCACCCAGGCGCCCCTGAAGAGAGAATTTACATGCCCAAATTGTACTTTCATAAAATGATGAGGTCATTACTTCTGCTATTTTAGCTATTGAGTTCTGTGTATCAGGTTTTAATTTAATGTTTATTTCCTTTTAAGAGAGACAGAGTGCGAGTGGGGGAGGGACAGAGAGGCAGACACAGAATTCAAAGCAGGCTCCAGGCTCCGAGCTGTCAGCACAGAGCCCGATGCGGGGCTTGAACTCACAAACCGTGAGATCAGGATCTGGGCTGAAGTCAGACTCTTAACCGGCTGAGCCACCCAGGTGCCCCACTTTGTGTATCAGTTTTAAAATAGATTAATCTGGTTAGTTTACCCCAACGAGAACAACATAAGCACCAAATTTCGTGAGTTGGAAGTGACCTCACACTGAATGGAGGAGCAGAGCAGTTATGCCTGGCAGACAGCAACAGAGAAAGTGTGCTAAGTGGTGGCCTGGATGGGAACTCGTGTCCCAGAGCCGGCTGGGACCAGCACCACCACCCCACCCCACCCCCACCCCCGCCCCCGTGGGAAAAAGAGGTAGGGCAGTGGCAGGATACAGAGAAACACTGAAGCCTGACTTGGACAACTATGTAACAAGAGATTATCTTCTCTAACAGAGACAATGAAATTCATCTTTAACCTTCTCTCTAGCCTGAATCTCAACACCGCCCCAACTCCAAAACTCTTGAGTTTTGCTGGCTTGTCACTTCTATTTCAAAAGCTCAGGAATGCCTCACTGATTTCCCGTCTCTCTCAACACTGCTGAATATTTTACTGTTTCTACCAAACCTGCTAGAAGGAAGGCTCTAGAAAGAATTCAGCCTACCCTATGCTTCCCCATCACAGACAGGTTAGCATCCATTCAAAGGGAGTGACTCTCCTTAGCCAGCACCATCTGGCCTGGGTGTGAAATATACCTGGAGGCCAAGACTGGTGCTGTGCTGGGACACAGCTCCTCTGGCAGCCATGCACTGGGGACAGGCCCTGTCCTGGGCGTCCCGGCCCACCTGCTGCCTACCTGCAGCACAGCAGAATGGAGTGCACTGACTCTTCTGGAGCTTTCCCCCCAGGTGGGCAGCCTCCCTCTGCAGTCTGGCGCTTGCAGGCTGAATCACTTTCTTGGGCTGTTTTCCAGACTTAACCATCTCTGTAGGGAACTGCAAAACTAGAAGCGAGAGTGCTCACAACACAGCCCGGAGAGAAAGTGAGGACAAGCTGGGCACGACCCCCTGAAGACCCCGGCCACTGGACCTCAAATACAGCCTTTTTAAAACGGGGCGCCTGGTAAAGCACGGTGCTGCAGAGGGGTCATGGAAGGTCATGGCCGGGGCCAGCTCCCGCTGCGAAGCTCGGAGGACCCACCAAGGTCTGTGTTAAGCTCGCGCACGGAGTGCACACTAGCGAAACTCTGCAGAAGACAAATCCTTTAGCACTAAGATCCATTTTCCAGCTTACCCCGCTGAGCGTACCAACGACTCCAGCCTATAATTAAAGCCACACTTTTAAAACTGCAGGAACTAAGTACGGCGCCTCCTGAACTATGTCCGAGACACAACTGCCAAATGTAGCGTCACTGAAATCGTTCGGCTACACTCGGGCAGAGCAAACCTCGGCCGGCGAGCGGCTGCCCCGTGGGGTGCAGCCTCTGCTCCCACCCGGGTCCGCTGAGCAGCCCTTGTTGGGGCTGGCCGAACCCCCATTGTCCCCAGGGCTGCGGCCCCGGAAAACTTTGGGACCCGCTCCGCGGCAGCCCCCGGTCGCTGACCCGCGGGGATGGCCATGTGCAGAGCCCGGTTTGGGGGCGAAGGGGGGGTGGTGCACTGGCCGGAAGGAGAGGAAAGGCGTGGCCCCTTCCTCCCCCGCCGCGCGGGCCGGGCCCAGGACCACCTAACCGCATTGTCCGGGGGCGCGCCGCCCACCCCCGGCCGCGCGCACCGACCCCCGCGGCCCTGTCCCGGGCCCGGCCGCGCGCGCTCCAGCTCCCGCCTGCCCGCCCGCCGACCGCGCTCCCCCCGACCTCTCCACGCCTGACCTCCAACCAGACCTCCCGAACCCCGCGCCGGCCGGCCAAAGCGCGACCCCGGGGGACCTTCCCGGTCCACCCCCGGCGCCGGCCCTTCCGCCCGGCCCCGGGGTCCAGCTCGCCCCCCGCCCGGCCCCCGGGGGGCGCGCGCCCGCGCACGCTCACCTTTTTGCCCTTCTTGCCCTCCTCGTCCATGTCGCCGCGAGCGGCCCCCGCGGCCCGGCCCGCCCCGGGAGCCCCGCGCCGCCCGTGGCCGCTACATGCTCGCCCGGCCCCGCGGCCGCCGCCGCCGCCGCTCCTGCGCCTCCCGCCCGCGCGGCCGCAGTTTCCGGCCGCGGCCGCCAGGGGACGTCCGCGCCCCGCACCCCGCACCCCGCACTTCCGGGCCGAGGCGCGGCCCCGCCCCGCGCCCCGCCCCGCCCCCACCCCTCGGGGCTGCCGGGGACGCTCCCGGCGCGCCCCGCCCCTTCGCGGCCGCGGGAGCGCGCCTGCCGCGCCCCTTTTCCGCCCCATTGCCCTTCGGAGGGGCTGAGAGCGCGCCTGCCCCGCCCCAGCCCGGCCCCCAGCCCGGGCCCCGCCCCTCAGGGCCGCAGGAGTGGTTCCAACTTTTCAATTCTGCCGCCATCTTTAGGGCAGCCAATTTCCCGGCCTGCCTCGCGCTCGGGAAAGCCGCGCTCCGGCCCAATGGAAACAGGAGGCGGGGCCGGGGAAAGGGGAGGGGCTAGCCATAAGAGCAGGGCGTGGCTGGGGGAGGGGTCGGGCCTGCGAGAAGGGGCGGGCTACCAGGAGGAGGGTGGGCCGGTAGCAAGGTAAAGGCCAGGTATGGAGAAGAGGCTGGCCTGGTGGGAGGAGCGGGGCTCTAGGGAAGGTGCGTAGCCGGTAGGAAAGTCGGGACGAGAAGGCAAAGGAGGTGGAGTTAGCAGGACGGGGAGGGCGTGGCCTGTGAGATGAAGGCGGGACAGGCGGGGATAGGAGGGGCTAGCTGGAAGGGGCGTGGCTTGCAGGAAGGTGAGAGCGGGGCCTGTAGGGAAGGGACGAGGCAAGAAAGTGGAGAGGGGAGAATGGGAAGGAGGCGGGGCTGGCACGAAGAGAAGGGTGGGGCCTATGAGATGGCGGCGAGGCCGGAGGGGTGGTGTGGGGCTAGCGGGAAGGGTGGGCGTGGCTGGCAGGAAGGCGGGGGTGGGCCATGTGAGTTGAGTGCGAGCCGCCGGGTGGGGCGGGGCTAGCGGGGAGGGAGGGCGTGGCTGGCAGGAAGGGGAGAGGCCGGCCGGAAGGTGAGGACAGGAAGGGGAAGGGGGCAGGGCTGGTAGGATACCCAGGACTGGGCCTGCCGGATGGGTGGGCGGGGCCAACGGGAATAGGAAGGCGTGGCTGGCGGGAAGGGAGATTGGGGGCTGGGGGCGGGGCCATCGGAAGGCTTGGGCGGGGCCAACGGGGCGAAGCCGCTTCCTTTATCTTTCTCAATCTGCGCCTAAATTCCGTCTGCCTCAGCCGTGCCCTTTTCCGCGACTTCCTCTGTTGCAGTCCCTGTGTTGCTCAGACAAGCCCTCAGGAAGGTGGGGATGCAGTAACTAGCAACGCCTGGGTCCTATCAGAACAGTCACCGTAACAGTCAATGACCTTAAGGGTCACCAGGGTAACTGCCGCCTTTTACAGACGAGTCTGGAGAGTCTGGTGGTTTGCCCGCCACGCTGCAAGTGGGAGCCAGCAACAGGAGGACACTATTTTGCCACTAAGCCAAGCTGCTAGCAAGAAAGAGCCTTGCAGCACAGGGGTTCCTGGGTGGCTCTGTCAGTAAAGCGCCCACCTTAGGCTCAGGTCATGATCTCACAGCTCGTGGGTGGCTCGTGGGTTACAGCTCCGGATCTGGCTGTGTGCTGCCAGCGTAGAGCCTCTTTGGATCCTCTCTGTCCCTCCGAGCTCACGCCCTCTCGCAAAAAAAAAAAAAAAAAAAAAAAAAAAAAAAGTTTAAAAAATGTTTTCAGAACCTTGCAGCACAGCTAGAATGTAAACTGATACCAAACAAACCATTACTTGTCTCCACTGATGTTTTACAATGTTGCTTGCTGCGCCGGTTGTCAGGGTATTATCTCTAGCTCCGCGTTCACTCTCATTCCATGCACTGCAGGATGGAGCTGGGCCCTCTGAGCGCTCTTCCCCTGCCAGGTGGGCCATTGCAGAGGTGTGCCGGGGAAGAAACCCCCTGGGAGGCAGTGCGGGAGGAAGGGGCTTTGCTGCCCGGCTCCAGTGAGTTCCCTTGACAGCTGCAGAACGAGAGGCGTCCCCGGAGCCCACCTTCCCGCACCAAGGACGGCTTCTTCTAGCTCCAGGTTCCGCGAGCACCCGACTCCGCGGTGCAGGCTGCCAGCATGCTGCTCCAGCTCCTGCCCTATAGCCGCAAAGGCGCGCCCCTGAACAGCTTTCCTGGCACTCCGGAGGGACTGCCAGACGTCCTGCCAGCGCTTCTCCGCCATTTGGTGAGCTGTAGCTAGGCTATCTCCAAGCAAGTTGGACCTCAGCCCTGGGGGTAAGGAGGTCTCTTCCCCCAGGGGCTTTATCCCAGCCCTCAGAATAGCGGCTCCTTCTTACCTCTACTATTCTCCCATTCTTCAGAGCTCTCTTTACTTTTACTGGCCTATCCCTTGGGACCCTATTTGAGACAGATACCAAATAAATAGCTGGTCCCTAGCACTCCCAAAGGTATTCCAGGCCCTTTGGCATATAGAGCAGAGGTGGGGGAAATGATCTTTCAGTCTTCCATCTGCGTCGTTTGGCACCCACCCCCGCAAATATGAGCAGTGCAGCCCAGGGCTCCCACCCCAGCAAGGAGGTCTGGTCTTCTGGGTCTCCCACTAACGTACCTTTTTCTATACTCTCAGTGGGTGGTGCAGCCCATAACACTACTACAGCTTGCGGTAGCCCATGTTTTAGGAAAAACCACTCTCCTCCTGTGTCTCCTTTACTCTTAACAGCTACCGCTCCTGCAGCGATTCTGACACCAGCTGTGTGACACCAGATCCTGACACCCAGCAATTCTGTGACATCGGCTGGGTATCCCACTGTAACTCACTCTGGCACCATCCACCTGGAGACGGCATCAGATCCACAGGTGGAGGGCTTCATCCTGCAAGAACCCCTACACTTCAGACGCCAACCGCGAGTCCAAAGTGGTATCTGTGCTTCTGACCAATTGGCTATGAATATGAATTAGGGTTCCCATGACCCTCCCTCAGGTGCAATTAACTTGTTAGAGCGGCTCACAGAACTCAGAGAAAGAGTTCACAGACTGTTTACCAACTTATTATAAAAGGATATGACAAAAGCTACAGGTAAGCTTCCAGATGAAAGAGATGTCTGGACCAAGGTATAGGGACGGACACACGGGGGTTCCATGTCTCTCCAGGTCACCAATCCACCAGCACCACCATGTGCTCACCAACCCAGGAGCTCTTTGAACCCAGGGAAATAATGAGGACCCACCAAATGAGAACAAGAAAAGGCTATTTGTTCAGAGCCTGCGATAGTGAGGGAGTCACTCCATCACCTGGCCTGGTAGAGGCCCAGAGGCAGCAAGGGAGGGGGAGAGCTTCCTGGTGGAAAAGGGGGACTCAGGGGTGCCCTGATGGGGGCTGTGTGCCTGAGGGAGCCAGAGATGAACTCTAGAGAAGTGGGGCATCTCCTGTGTTCGATTTTCTCTGGTTGGTCCTGAGTTGGACCCGGGAACAAAAATTAGGTAAGATGTCAGTTATTGACCGAGTCCTGGCCATCTGGCTTATTTGGACTGTCAGAGGGTATTGTATGGCTTTCTGGGTTGTCACCAGAGCCAGCAGTCTGAATTGCCCCAAGTCTGACTTCGAGCAGCCGGCTTCCTGGGCGGGCTTCTGCAGAGGAGGCATTGGTTTTGGGCGGGCTGCTGCAGGCCATGGGCCTATTTTCATAAATGGTCTGGCCACTGGCCACTTGTATATTCAGTTTCTCATAATAGGCACTGATGAGCCAGTGCAGTGTTAACAGAAAACATTTCTCCCAAGGTCACAACTCAGCTGTGAAGTGTCCTGACAGCCTCTTCCTTCTTACCGGTAACCTCCATAGCCCGCTCTGTGGCCCCACCTCATGAACAAAAATACCTAAGACCCAGCTACTAAGTGGTCCACACTTCGTGACAGCAACCATCTGAAGATGGCCCTCACTTCCCCTCTTCCCTCCTCAGAATTATTCAGTGCAACCCCAAACCTTACAAAATTCCCTCTCCAGTCTCCTCATGAGACACAATGCAGAAATCTCTAGGGTTCTCTCTTTGCAACAGGTTAATAAACCAGACCTGGTCTATTAGGTTTATCCCTAGTGGACTTGACTGTTGGGCATTTTCACCCAGCTCAAGTATCTTCTCCTCCACTCAATCTTTGGATGCAGTTTTTCCCTCCTCCAGCCCCAGAATACTTTGTGTGTCCTGGTGCTAGAGTTAATTAGCTAGAGTTAATGTTAGGACATTTCCTCTACTAGACTGTAAGGCCCTTTAGAGACTGTGTGGGATTCCTCTTTGTGTCCGAGTTCTAATGAGACAAATGATGTGCACCTGGCCAGACAAAGATGGACACAGTCTCCCCTGGCTAAGCTCTCGAGTGTTCAAGAAAGCCCTGAACAAGTGAAGATTTATCTTCAACTGACCCTCTCAAAGACAGTTTTCTATGGACTCATGTCTTGGCTAGATTCCAGCTAATTGGTGTGGGTTTTGTTTGTTTGAAGTTTATTTTGACAAAGAGAAAGAGAGAGCGTGTGCACACACACACACGCACACACATGCACACACAGCACTTGAGCAGGGGAGAAGCAGAGAGAGAGGGAGAGCGATAATCCCAAGCAGGCTCTGCACTGTCAGTGCAGAGCCCGACTGGGGGCTCAAACTCACGAACTGTGAGATTGTGACCTGAGCCCAAACCGAGAGTTAGATGCTCAACAGAGCCACCCAGGTGCCCCCCCCCTTTTTTTAGTGAATCTTTTCACTGTTCCGAAGGCTGACTTCAGTGTTTTCTTTCTTGTCCCTCTCCCCCATCCAGGATCTCCCCCATGAGACTAAAGAGCACATAACTAACGAGAGGTCTCCAAATTGTCCTTGGACACATGCACCTCATACCATGCTGTGCCCATGACAAATCCAGTGGGTTGATTTACTCAGCAAAGAAAAGAATTTCAACTCACTTCGAGTGAATTCTCTTTGTAATTTCAAGTTTCCAGGCCTGTAAATGATAAAGGACCAAACCAACTCTAGATTGTGACAGTCCCTGTGGAGTACAGCCACCCTGCGTGGCCTCCTGTGGAAGAGACCCCGCCAGCTCCCCGTTGACATTTCCTTGGCTGTAACTCCTTATGTATTCTTCCAGAGCCAAATTGGTAATATTCTTTTCCAGGCATATATCCCAGTTGGCTTGGAAGAATAGTGGAGTTATTCTTTGGAGATGTGGATTTGAAGAAAGTTCTTTTCGATAGTCTGTTAAGTCGTTAAAATGATGCTGAGAGGTCTGTCTCCCTTTGTGCCTGTCTCATGCACCCTCCCTGTACAACTCAAGTGAGCTTTGGTTCTATGGTAGTTAATGTTTTGGCACCCTTTTTGTTTTAGGTGTATTTATTTATTTGGAGGGGGGCAGAGATAGAAAGAATCCCAAGTAGGCTTAGAGCCATCCGTGCAGAGCCCAATATGGATCTCAAACTCACTAACTGGGAGGTCATGACCTGAACCGAAGTCAGATGCTTAACTGACTGAGCCACCCAGAAGCCACTGGCACTTTCTTATTCTTTGGAAAACAGTTTCCATAGAGCATCGTCTCCTCTCTAGTGAATTTTGTTATGATTTTAGAAAGCAGCTCTTCTCTTTCCGTCCTGGGGAGAGCCCACCTTTTTTGGTCACACATATACACCCACACCCTTACACCGTTTCTCTATCTCGTGGCAGACTCACGGAAGGCAAACAGCACCAAACTCTTGAGCTAGAAAAACCTAGCCTTCCAGGAGATCATGAGCAAGCCTCCTAACTTCTTTCGGTAAATGTTATTTTCCATGTGAGCAATCTGGAAGTAAAACTCCTGCTCCGTCTCATGAGATTTAATAAAATACATAATGGGATTCGTATACGCTGAAGTGCTTGAATGGAATTAGCAGGTGCCATAAGTAAAATGAGTTTCGAGCACTGCTCAGCTCTTTACTTACAGAACTCCGTTCTCGCCTTGCGAGCCTGATCCCTGATCCCAGACCCCCGAACGTGCAGTCCGTGCCCCCGGTCCCCTCGGAGAAGGCCCTACAATCTCCGACCAGCCGCACCCTTTCCGGCTTCAGTACCTTCCCCGGCGCGGCCCTCCCAACCCAGTCAAGCGCTCCACAAAAGCAGAAGAGAAGGAAATACTTTTATTTCAGCGAAAGAATAGACCGGGACGGGCTGCGCACCACGGGCAAACCACTCACGGGAGGCGACGACAAAGAAAGCGCTCTCGCGCTCAGCCCAGCGGGACCGGCCCTGCCTGCCGGCCGTGCGCCCTCCCCGCGCCGGGACCCCGGGCGCCGGGATCCCTGAGCCGTCAGGGACACCACTCGAGCGGAGAGGGCCGTGAGGCGGAAAGGGGGGTGCGCACCCCGATGGGAGCGGACAGGACGCGGGCCCCCCCACCCCACGCCCCCGCGGCCCCGGACAGCCGTTACCCGACTTCCGCCCGCGTCCTCCCGGTGGCCGACTTCTGGCGCGTTGCGTGACGTCATTGCGGCCGGCTTCCGGCGCGCTGACTTGTGCTCGGCGCTGCCATGTGTCGCTGGCGACAGGAGGCTGCCAGGCGGCCTGGGCATCCGAGGCCATCGCGGGTACCCGGCGGCGCTCGCGCCCTGCTAAGGCCAGGGGAGGATCGGCCGTGGGGGCAGCGCCGCGGGGATGGGGTCGCGGCCGGGGGCGGTGTCCCGGCGCCGGCTGACCGCGTGTCCTCCTCGCGGCGCTGCCTCGGGGAAGTGACGCCGCTCACGCAGCTGCTCCCCGGCCGACGGCGCCCGCCACCCCGCTTTCACCGGAAGCCCTTGCAGAATCCGCCGAGTGTGCCCGGGGGTCTCGGCCCGCCGTTCCGGAGACTGATCGTAGCTGGGGAGTACTTGCCGGGAAGACTGGCAGGAGGGCAGCTCTGGGTAATGACCGGTTGTACGGCTGTTTCTCTGTTCTTGGAAGTTGAGGGAGTTCCGCTCAGGAGCTCCAGGGTCGTGGGGGACAGCGTTGAAGGTAGCCCCTCCCGTCTGGTCTGCAGGCCGGGCCGGTGCCCCAGGCCTAGGGGCTTCCGGGCAGGTGGGCGGCAAGCCTCCAGCGTGCCTGGGTCTGGGGTGGCCCCGTGCATTCCTGCAGTGCTTGCAAGAACATTGGGAAACGGTTTGAGGCCTTGCCCTGCTCCATCCAGAGCAAGGTTATAGAAATTTCGAACAGATGACCGCGTTTTTTCCATTTCTGAAGTGCTGCACGTTGTAAACATCTGCAGTTGCCACATGAGTTTAGAGGAAGTAAAGTTTCAAATCCGGGTTTTTATTCCCTGCTCACCTGGCAGGTGCTCAGGAGACACACTTTTGGCAAGTGGCTACTGTTGGAGACCATGCAGCTCACAGAACGTTTCCATCTACAGAAGTTATTGTGGATTTGGGGGTGTTTGCTGTGTTCACGCTCGCTGCAGATTTTATTTTATTGTCCTTAAAAGCCTTGCAAAAGTTGGAAATGAAGTTTAGGGGGAGTGGTAAAGGGGGAGCCTCGGGGAATGATGAGTGGAAAACAGTGCCAGACGAGCCCGGTGGGATGGATGGATGGATGGATGGGATATCACAAGTTGTAGGAAAAAAACGGTGAAATTCTGCAGCGGGGCTGCTGGAGGGTGAAGCCAGCGTGTGCTCGTCTTAAAGGAGGGCACCCCTGTTGGTCTTTGTTCTTCCCCCAGTTCAAATCCTTGGGGACCCCCGAGAGGTGGTCTTGGGTCCAGTATGGAACAGGGGCCCACGTCCAGGGTTGCCCAGCCAGAAACTGGCAGATCGCGATTGCACAGCAGGCCTCTCCCACACTACTTACTGTCTGCCCTTTTCCAGATGGCAGACCCAGAGGGAGGAGTGGAATCTGGAAGCGGGTGGGAAGCTTAGGTGGGGTGTCCTGGCCTTGGTGGGAGGGCTGTTGGGTGCTGTCAGGGATGGGCCAGTGTGGTCATGGCAGGGCAGCATAGCTCCTCTGGGTGGCCGGGTCACACCACCTCTCCTCTGAAGGTTGAGGCTTTCAGCAGACTTGGGATCTGCCTCTTCAGTCCACGTGCAGACGCTGACCACACCGGCCTTGAGGACACACTCAGTCTCATGTTTCTGCGGTCTTGTGAGCAAGGCGTTGACTGAACTCTGGCGCATCTTCAGATGTTCAAATAGCAGCCAGCCTTGGGACATACAAGGGAGTGCCTCCCTCTGGGGCAGAGAGCAGGTAAAAGGCTTGGCTTTCCTGTAACACGCAGCCCTCCCTGTGTGTGGGTGTCTTCCGGCTCCCCTGGTGGGAATTGGGGCTGGGGGAAGATGCCAACGCCCTGACTGCTGCTGCTGAGAAGGGTCAGCTCTGTAATCAAAGGGCCTTGTGTTTCCTACCAGCATGCTTGAAACTGGCGGGCCACCTTGTCACCCTGCCCAGCACATGACAGTACTGTCCGCGGTCCCCCAGTGTGTCAGCCACCGCAATCCCAAGACGCAAGAGCCCTGAGAGATGGCCTCGTTGGTGGCTGCCAAGCCATTCCTGGCATCTGCAGTGGTGAGTGTGCTGGAGAGGTGTGTCTTCACTTCACCTCTACTAATTTCCCTAAGTCCCCTGCCCAAGAAGTTCAAAACCATCAACTTATTCTGATCTTCCCATATTGAAAATCAGATAATGGAGTCCCAGAAAGATTAATTGCTTTCAAGCTCACAAGACTATTTTTGGACGATAGTGGTCTAATACCTGGACTCCTCAGGCCCTGATTCTTTGGCAAGGTGTTGATTGCCTTGGTGGTTTTGGATTCGACCTGCAGCCTTTTCCCCAGGAACCTCCGGGGTTGGTGGTGTGCTGGCCTGGGAAGGCCAGGCTGCTGCTGAGTCCCGTCACAGGGCTGGTTAGCTCACGGTGTGGCCAGGGGTGTGGATCCTGGTCCAGTTCTGTCCCTGCCTCTATGGAAACTGACATTTGGGAGTCCCTGGCTGTGCTCAAGTTACTTGATTTTTCACAGCAGGCCTCCAAGTCCCTCCTCCTCCTGCCTGAAGGTGTGGCCTCACCACAGACATGCCCTTGTGCTGCTCCCATTCTCAAAGCAGGAGTCCTGGCATGCTCCCCTTCATGGAGGCAGCTGGAATTTTTTGTTTTCTGCCCAGGCTGGGGTCAGGGTGGCCTGGGGCCTGGTGTGCGACTCTAACTGGCGTTCTCTGATCTCAGGTTTGGATGCCACTGCGCTGTCTGCTTCCAAAACAAGGCTCGTCGCTGTCATTGTGACCCCGGCCCCTCTGACAGCTCCTGTGTGGGAAGATGGGGATAGTTAATAAAATCTTTTCAGTGTGTGGTTCAGCCTGGAGGGGTCTCCTTTCTTGTCACTCCTGTCTTTGCAAATGGCTGTGTAGGTGATGGGGCCCCAGCCCCCTACCATCAGGAGCTTTACCTGGAGCCTCAGAGCAGCCTCTGCTGCCTTGACAGACTTCCTTCCCTCTAGTCCTCACCAGCGCGGTGAGACCTGGGTGTGGGGCACATCTTCACACCTGCACACACATGCAGGTGGCCAGGCCCATGTGTGGGCTGACACTCAGTGTGAGCGATGCACACGCAGTTGACTTGTTGGAAAACTGACGCCGGCCCTCTGGTGGACTACACCTGCCCACTCCCAGGTTTAGGGGTTTATTTAGCTCATGTTGGTGAGGCTATTGGCAAGGAATGTCAGCAGGCCCAGCTTGCATCAGAAAACATGTGTGGTCATGCATGCGGTCAGTCTGTTAACTGATAGTGTGAATGCACAGTGCCCACAGGTGTAACTCCAGGCCACACCAGAAGTGTACTTTCTGGGAGGAAACCCCCGGGGTGGAGGGGGAAGAGTGGGCGGTGGCTGACGAGGTGCCCTCCCTGGTGGGGCCTTCCCTGCAGCAGCCTGCGGTTCGGTATGCCCTCCCCAGTCAGGTGGGTGTAAATCTTTTTTTTTTTTTTTTTTTTAACGTTTATTCTATTGAGAGACAGAGCATGAGTATGGGAGGGGCACAGAGAGGAGGAGACTGGGAATCTGAAGCAGGCTTCAGGCTCCGAGCTGTCAGCACAGAGCCTGACACAGGGCTCAAGCTCACAAACCACGAGATCAGGACCTGAGCCAGAACTCGGACACTTAACCGACTGAGCCACCCAGACACCCTAGATGGACGTAAATCTTGAGTGATCCGGGAACCTGCCAGGGAGAAACCAAAAAGGTTAAGGGCATCAGCAGGGGCCAGGGTGGGGCCGGGAAGGAGAGGGACCTGGCTGAGGGAGGCATCTTGGAACTTCCGCTGACCTCATGAGGTCAGAAGAGTGAAACACCCCCTGTGCTCCTGCTCAGTGCCCCAGCTGAAATCCCGCAAGGGGTTTGTCGTGCCCCCCAAGATGGGGAGGCAACCAGGAAGGGAAAGGACTTGGTGTGATGTCATCCCCATCTCCAGATAAGACTGGTTAGGCCCGAGGTCACGCTGACAGCCCATAAAGCCCATAGCAAGCTCCGCCCAGGGTCCAAATCCCCAAGCTCAGGATGGTCTTGACATTTCTACCAGGAAAAACCCAAAGAGAACTATCCAGTGATGTGAAAATGGATTCCGTTCAGGTTTTTGTGTCCCTGGAATTTCAGACCTCACCTGAGTTCCTCTAGTGTTAATGCATGCTGGGGGACGGGGGACCCCATGGGTTGGAGATTGGGGAAGTGACATCCTGGGTCAAGATTCTCCCGAGCACTGGTGTGGAAAAGCCCTTCAAAAGCACCAGGCCTGTCTTGATGGAAGGGCCAGGCCAACAGCTCCCAAGAGAAGAGGGTGTGCAAGGGTGCCTGCCCAGTTTAATCGGGCATTTAAATAAGCATTTCCCAGTCTTACTAGGTTGTATTCATCTTAATGAATTTGAGGGGCAAAAAAAATCCCTTAACTTGCATGTCAGTTACTGCAGAGTTCAAAAAGTGGGTTCATTGAAAGGCAGTTATTAAACAGACTAGTTTTTGAGTACAGGCCCCCAAAAGCATCCCACAGATGACTCAATTTTGGCCGATACTCCGACCTCCGCATGACCCAGCGGGTGGAGACAGAACTGTCCGCCTGGAGGATGCCATGGGGTCAAGGAGGCTGGAGACAAATCTGAGCCAGCCGGTCTGCCCATTGTAGAGAGCTCTCTACTATTCCTAGATACTTACTACTGAAGGGATAGGCCGGGGGAGGGGGGGACAGGCTTCCTGTGGCACGACTCTCCCGAGCCTCAGCCTCAGCGTGAGGATCCCAGGCCACCAGCCCTGTGGTGTGGTGCAGTCTGACCTGGAGCAGGGTTTGTCATTCGCATCCTGGTGTGGCCTTGCACAATTACAAGAATGTTACTCTAGACCCCGGCCCCAAGCTCTGGGCTTCAGCATTCCCCACTCTTAATCAAGATACAAGGTACCCACCCTAAAACGCACCTAGTGTTGAGCTCTGAGAGTTCACACACATGGGGTTGGCAGCCATGACCACGTCAAGCCACACGAGTGACCCTCCCCCCTGCTTGGGCCAAGGCGTGGGCATAGAGACCACAGAGGGTCCAAGCTTACTGAGGCAGTCAGCAGAAACCTTCCAGAGCCCCCAGTGCCTCCACCATCGGGAGTCCGCCCTCTGGGTGGGGGAACCAGGAAGCAAGGGTGAAAGCCCCTCTCGGGAGGGAGCGGCAAGGGGGGAGGGCAGCCCCTCCCCAGGGCCAGAACCCACTTCCTCCTTTACCACACGCGCTCAGGGAGACAGGCCCAGAGGGCTGGGCCTACTCCCAGCACCCTCCCCTCCCCTCTGTCCCTCTGCACAGGAAGGTCGGGGCCACCTGGCCCGGGTGCCTCCCGCCAGCAGGATGGATGAGGAAGGCCCTGACTGCGGCAAAGCCGACTTTGTGCTTTTGGACCAAGTGACCATGGAGGACTTCATGGAAAACCTAAAGCTCAGGTGAACGCAGGGCACCGGGCCCCCTCCCCCACCCCCAAGCTCCCTGGTCCCTGTCAGCCCAGGTTGGGGAGGTGGTGCTTACACACACACACACACACACACACACACACACACACACCCGGACCGCTGTCTGGGTGACTACAGGGGGACCTGGCCGGGCACAAAGGACAGTCCTCCCAGGGCGAGGGTGGCCAGCCAGTGATGGGCCGGCTTCCCAGACCCCCGCCTTCCACACAGTCTGGCTGCCTTCTGCCCCCTCCTGCCCAGCAGGGACCAGGAGGGACCGGCAGGTGCCAGCCCCGACAGGGCACACAGTCTCTCTCTGGCCGGCCAGGGATCGTGCTGGGCCCTGTCCCCCCCCCCCCCCCGCCGAGGGAAGTGAGCAGGCCCTGTCCCGGGGTGTAGCTGAGATGATGCTCAGAGGGGCGCATGGGGTGCTGCAGGGCGTGGCTGCTAGAAGTGACATGGGGTCTGATTTGCCCTGCAGGAGCCAGGGGATAGGGAGATGGGGTGGCCGCCAGGACCCGGACAGCTGGATGGCCAGGGGGAACAGAAGGCGGCTGTGGAGTTGGGGTGCACCACCCACCCGGCACACGTTGTTGAAGGAGGAGGACAGGAGAAGAGCTATTTTGTCCAGGGCTAAGCATAACCTCACTTCATTCTGACAATCTAGCCCATGAGACGGGAGGGCATCCCCAGCTCCATTTTCACGATGGAGCACTGAACCCGGCCACATGGTTCGCAGGGGGCAGATCGGGCGACAAGAGGGTGTGTGGAGGGAGCTGAGCTGGGGGACTCCCTCTACTGAGGCGGCAGCAGAGGAAGAGGAACCCCTGACAGGGACCGGCCACAAGCTGCTGGGGCAGGGCGGGTCCCAGACCGCTGGGGAGCAGGCAGCCCCGGGTGCCTCCCAGGGCAGAAAGGTCAAGAGGGGGAGGGATGTAGGTCCTGGTGGGGGGTCCTGAAAGGAAGGGCTGAGAGGTCTGAGGACGTGCAGGGGGAGGGGCCGCAGCCCTAGGCCCCCTCCCTGCACTCCTCCCCAGTCCCAGCCATCTGGGTGGGGCTGGGCGGGGGCCTCAGGACGGAAGCAGCCCGAGTCTCCTCCCACTGCCTCCCAGCCCCTTTCTCCTCTCCGACCTCGACCACCTGGCTCCACCTTTCCCAGTGTGGCCTTGGCAAATCGGCCTTTCATGAAGTGGGTGGTCCTGATTCCTGGTACCCCCGTGGAGAGCAGCGTGGACCCCAACGTGACCCTGCAGCAGGGGTGGGGTTCCAGCAGGATGGCACCGGGAAGTCTCAGATCACCCCGCACCCGCTTCCCACTCTCAGCCCTGGGGTGGTCTAGGGCCCCTCCAAGGCTCCCCACAGCAGCCCACGGCCCCAGCACCTGGGTGTACAACCCCAGTCCTGAGCGCTGAGGCCCGGCCCCTCCTGTGCCAGGTTCGAGAAGGGCCGCATCTACACCTACATCGGCGAGGTGCTGGTGTCCGTGAACCCCTACCAGGAGCTGCCCCTGTACGGGCCTGAGGCCATCGCCAAGTACCAGGGCCGTGAGCTCTATGAGCGGCCGCCCCACCTCTACGCTGTAGCCAATGCCGCCTACAGGGCGATGAAGCGGCGGTCCAGGGACACCTGCATTGTTATCTCAGGTACGTGCCCTGTCGCCAGGGCCCAGGTAGCCTAGCCTCCCCGGACCCAGTGGAGGGGGGTGCACAGGGAACCGGTCAAGGGGAGCAGCCGCTAATTCTGTCTGACTGTCCGTCTGCCCGGCAGGGGAGAGTGGGGCAGGGAAGACAGAAGCCAGCAAGCACATCATGCAGTACATCGCTGCCGTCACCAACCCCAGCCAGAGGGCAGAAGTGGAGAGGTGAGAGCAGGGAGAGCTGGCCAAGGGGTGGCTCTGGGTGTAACGCCTAGAGGGGAAGACCCATAAGAGTTCAGTGGGCTCATCTGTCAGGAGGGCTCCAGGTGACCCGCGCAGGCCCTCTCAACCCCGGGGGAGGCAGGCCCAGTGCCAGGGGGACCCACCGCCAGGAACATGAAGAGGCAAGGTGCACAGGGCCGACAGACAGGCGCTGGGCCCTCAGGCTGACCCCACAGAAGGGAGTAGTTGCCCGGACGGTCAGGAAGGGCCTGGCCTGGATGAGGGCCCGCCTGTCCACCTCCTTGCCCGCTGCTTACCGGCTGTGACTGGTGGGGCCACGTGGGAGCAGCTTCCTGTGTGAGAGCCCCAGTTCTTCCTGGGCCCTTCCTGTCGAGAGGGCCAAGGTGGAGTTCCGGAGGCTGGGGGCCCAGTGCTGGAAATTCTGGGCCACCCCGGGACTAGAGGTGCATGGAGGTGCAGGGCGGGGTGTGCTGTCCTCCCTGCAGGCTGCAGGTGCCTGGGAGGCAAGGAGGTGCACTTCCGAGAGCACCTGGCAGGTGGCCTTCCCAGCCCACAAGATGGGAGGCGGCAGGCAGGGGTGCCGGGTCTGCGGCCTCCAGCCTGGCCCCCCTGCCCCACCAGGGTCAAGGATGTGCTGCTCAAGTCCACGTGCGTGCTGGAGGCCTTCGGGAACGCACGCACCAACCGAAACAACAACTCCAGCCGCTTCGGCAAGTACATGGACATCAACTTCGACTTCAAAGGAGATCCTGTCGGGGGGCACATCCACAGCTACCTGCTGGAGAAGGTGGGCCCTGCTGCCTGGGGTCCGGGGGCAGGACGCACTTTCTGGGAGGTGCCAGGCTCTGAGGGGGCCCCCTCTGCACCAGGCCTGCCTCACCCACTCTGTCCGCACCACCCTGGGGGCTCTGGGAGGGGTCCCCTGCGTGGGGCCAGGGCCCAGCTGCCCTTCTCTCCTCAGTCTCGGGTCCTCAAGCAGCACGTGGGCGAACGGAACTTCCACGCCTTCTACCAGGTGAGCCAAAGCAGGGGTGTGGTGGCGCCCAGGAAGGCATTCTGACTGCCCCACCCACAGCCCATTTCCCTCCCGGTCTCCCCTCTGCTGTGATACCGCCAGTTCCCTACCCACCCTGCGGCTGGGGAGCTCCCTGGACACCATTCGGGGCGGTGTCTACACTGGGTGAGGCCCCCTGGATAGGATCTTCCTGGACTCTGGTGGTGTTTATATCATGCCTGACTGCTGAAGCGGGATCTCTCTGTACTCCCGTGGTGTCTACAGCATGTCTGACCGCTGGACTCAGGCAGTGTCCACACTGTCAATGAACTCCCTCAGTTTTGTCCTCCTGCACGTTTGCGGGGGGGAGTCCTTGGAGTTCGGAGGGCCTGACGAAGGGGTGTGCCTGACCTCCAGGTCCTGCGGGGCTGTGAGGACTCACAGCTGGAAGACTTGCACCTGCAGAGGAACCCCGCCCTGTACAGCTTCACCCGGCAGGGAGCGGGGCTCAATGTGAGTGGGGGTGGGGCTCCGCAGGAGCACCAGGGTGCCCAGGCTCCATGGCGCCAGGTGCCAGGGCACTGGGTATAGGCAGGCGGCAGGACCACAGAGGCCCCGATTTGACGGGGATCCACGGGGAGGAATTGGGGGCTTTGCGTGGGGAGGGGTGCAGCAGGTGAGCAGGCAGGACAGGTCAGAGGCATCACGGGCTCAGCGTGGCACCGGGAGGCTGAGCCCCTCCGTCTGCAGCCCTTGGACAGTGACGAGAGGAGCCACCACCAGGCAGTGATGGAAGCCATGCGGGTGATCGGCTTCAGTCCCAAGGAGGTGGACTCCGTGCGCCGGATCCTGGCCGCCATTCTGCACCTGGTGAGCCCGGCTAGGGGCTGAGGGGCCGTGGTGTCCTAGGGCCACCCCTAGAGGAGGAGACTGGCCTCTGGCAGTCCAGCCCCATAGCCAGCCCTCTCCTGGAGGCCGCCCCGAGCTGGGGGTTTTGTGTGCCCACATACGGGTCAGGCCTGCAACATGCCACGTCCGTGTCTGGCAGGTGAGCCTGCACTCAGCAGGCTCAACAAAGCTGAGCATCCTGCGGATGCCTCTTGCACCTGTCATTTGAGGTCTGTGTGGCTTTAGGCAGTTGCTCCACCCCTCTGAGCCTCTCTGTGAGGTGGCTTGAAGAGCAGGGAAAACATAGAGGGTGCAGGAGGACGCAGCAGGACCACGGATGTAATGTTCTGGGTGGGAAGCCTTGGAGAAGGCTCTACTGTGCGCTGTGGGCCACTCCCTCATCTGGGGCCACTCCCCTGGCAGAAGCCAGGCCCCCCCACACCCCTATCCCTGCCTGTCCTTTCTTCTCCCGGGGTAGAGGTGTGCAGGCAGGCTCCTCTGGGACCTGGGATGGGGAGCCTGACTGTCATGGCTCGCTGTCACCAGGGAAACATCGAGTTTGTGGAGATGGAGGAGGGCGGGCTGGAGCAGGGGCACGTGGCCGTGGCCGAGGAGGTGTTGGTGGACCACGTGGCCGAGCTGACGGCCACGCCCCGGGAGTCGGTGATGCGCTGCCTCTTGTCTCGAACTGTGGCCTCAGGAGGCAGGGAGCTCATTGAGAAGGGGCACACGGCTGCAGAGGCCAGCTATGCCCGGGACGCTTGTGCCAAGGTACTCTGGGGGCAGGCTGTGGGGAGGGAGGCGGGGACACCCAGGAGGCCTTCCCAGAGGAGGCAAGGACAGACGCAGCTCAAAGCAGCTGGCTCCTGGCCTCCCCCCAGGCAGTGTACCAGCGGCTGTTTGAGTGGGTGGTGAACCGGATCAACTGTGTCATGGAACCCCGCGGCCGGGACCCCCGGCGTGACGGCAAGGACACAGTTATCGGCGTGCTGGACATCTATGGCTTTGAAGTGTTCCCTGTGAACAGGTGGGCGGCCCAACCACCGCATCCCACACTCTGACTCCAACCTCTAGGGCCGCCTTAGTCCCACAGAGCTCCGCAAGGCTAGGGAGCAGGATGTGCGGCATCTGTCTGTCTCAGCTGGTCCCTAGCCCCAGGCTCATGCCCCCGAGTGTGCCTCAACTGTGCTTCCCATCCAGTGGTGCCCAAGAAGGCAAGATTTGGGGCTCACTTCCCCTGGCCATGACTCCCAAATCCACTCTGGAGCATTGGCGGGGGTGGGGGGGGGTGGTCTGGAGCGGGAGATGCTCCCCCACAGTGGGGCGTCTCGGGGGAACTTCAGGGGAGCTATTCCGGGAGGGGCCGCCGTGGGTGCATGGGCTCTACACAGAGCGAACAGCCCCAGACGGGCCGGCCGGGCAAGTGCAGGGCGTAACCGCAGGCCCCTCCACTGCCCGCAGCTTCGAGCAGTTCTGCATCAACTATTGCAACGAGAAGCTGCAGCAACTGTTCATCCAGCTTATCCTGAAGCAGGAGCAGGAGGAGTACGAGCGGGAGGGCATTGCCTGGCAGAGCGTGAGTGCCGGCAAGGGTGTGCGGGGGCCACGGGGGGCGGTGCGCACGGGGGCCCTGGGGCATGGAGTGGCCCAGGCTCATGGGCACACTTGGAGACACCAGCCGCTCTGCAGGTGGACTACTTCAACAACGCCACCATCGTGGACCTGGTGGAGCGGCCCCACCGTGGCGTGCTGGCCGTGCTGGATGAGGCCTGCAGTGCCGCGGGCACCATCACTGACCGGATCTTCCTGCAGAGCCTGGACACGCACCACCGCCACCATGCACACTACACCAGCCGCCAGGTGCTCCTCTGCCCCCTGCGGCCGCCCCCGCCCCACCTGTCCCCAGCTGGTCCCTGTCTGAGCCCCACAGGCACTGTGCTGCCTGTCTTGGTGGGACCTTGGTGGCCGGGCCTCCCCTCAAGGACGGTCTTCTGTGCCAACCCCTGCCCTGTGCCTTTACCCTGGCCCGCCCCCTCCCCAGCTCTGCCCCACAGACAAGACCATGGAGTTTGGCCGAGACTTCCGGATCAAGCACTATGCAGGGGATGTCACGTAAGGCCCTCTCAACATTTTTTTTTTTTTTTACTTTTTCTTAGTTTATTTATTTAGTTTGCGAGAGAGAGTACAGCAGGGGAGGGGCAGAGAGAAGGAGAGACACATTCCCAAGCAGGCTGTCAGCACAGAGCCAAGTGTGGAGCTTGAACTCATGAACCTTGAGATCATGGCCTGAGCTGAGATTGAGAGTCGGACACCTAACCGACTGAGCCACCCAGGCACCCCATCTCCCCTTCTTGCACGCTTGAGACGTGCCTGTCAGCAGGTACACAAGTGAAACGCATGAAATGGAGGTTTTAAGATCAGAGCTCTCAGTCCTGCCTGCACCATAGAATCCTCTGGAAGCTTTAAAAGGTGCTCTCATCTAGGCCCCACCCCATGCTGGTGCTGGGGGAGGGACACGCTATTATGGAGGCGTCCTCCCTGGAGGTGCAGGTTGGGAGCTGGGGGTGGGGCGCAAAGGGGCCAAAGTCAGTGTTTCCAACAAGCTCAGTACCAATGCCCGCGGAGTCCTTCGGAAATCTCTGTGCTATTTTTACAAATTTACCTGTTGCTCACCTCATCCTGACTGGGACTTGAGGTGGCCCACAGGGAGAGGCACAAGTGTCTACTTATCCCTCACAAGGACAAGAGGCAGAGAAGACAGTGCAGCCAGAGGTCAGACCCCATGCCCGCAGCCTTTGCCGGAGCCCCAGGTGGAGCCAAGAGTTTGGCCCTGAGCGATTTCTAGCCTTTGTCATCAAAGGGCAAGACAAGGAATCTGAGGTTCTTGGTGCCACAGTCAAAACAGACCAATGAGTCAGGAGTTCCTCGTTTAATTGCTGCTACTGATACTTACAGAAACTCAGTAGGCGCTGTTCTGAGCATGTGATGTGTATCAGGGCACAGACGGGTTGTCACTGGTCCCAGGCCACACAGCACGTATGCACTAGAGCCAGGGTTCAGTGCTGTGGGCACAACCACCGACTCATATTCCTGGAGGGAGGCTCTCAGACAGGGGAGTCTTATGTGGGTGTTGGAGGGGGGAAGGGGGGAGGCTGGTGGGGACTTCCTGGGGCTGTCAGAGGCCCCTCACCAGCCCTGCCTCTGCAGGTACTCAGTGGAGGGCTTCATTGACAAGAACAGGGACCACCTGTTCCAGGACTTCAAGCGGCTGCTGTACAACAGGTGTGTGGGCCAGAGGTGCAGGCCGAGCCCCAGGGCTTCAAGCACAACATGCTTTCAGACGCCCAGGTCTGACACCCGCCTCATGGGCTGACAGCCTGAGGTTTAACACAGAGGCCACAAAGCTTACCAGTGGCAGAGCTGGGGCGGGGCTGCCCTCCAGAGGGTGGCTGGGGATGTGGCCTGTGTTTGCAGCTCAGACCCCACCCTGCGGGCCATGTGGCCAGACGGGCAGCAGGACATCACAGAGGTGACCAAGCGCCCCCTGACAGCCGGCACCCTCTTCAAGAACTCCATGGTGGCCCTGGTGGAAAACCTGGCCTCCAAGGTACTGCCTCCTGCCCCTGCCCCCACCTTGGATCTTTCCAGGTCCTTCTGTCTGTGCCTGTGCATCAAACTGCACCCCACCTCCCCCACCCCGCCGACTTCTGCACATCTTGGGAAAGGTGGTGTTCACCTCCTGCAGTGAGCTGCACCCCACCCCCATGCCCACCCCCACCAGCCAGCAGGAACCCGCCACAGTGCCAATGACATGTCCTGGGCTGGGCTGAAGCCTGAGTAAATTCGTGGTTTGAAGCCTCTTTCCTGTCCCCACCGCCTAGTGCATGGGCGGGACTCACAGAGACAGGAAAGCAGCTTCTTGGGGAGCTCAAAGTCAAAAGGGACCTCAGGAAGACCCCAGAGCCCGCTTAGCCACAGAACATCTGGACATTCAGCCTGGCCTCTGCGGAGGCAAGAGGGAGGCCGGCACAGCCCCTCAGCCTCCCCTTTCCCCTGCAAGAGCCCCTTCCCATACACACAGTGAGGGAGTGGGGCAGGGGACACACCTGCCAGGTGGCCGGGTGGGGGGGCTGACGCTGGTCTCCCTGAGTATCCTCTGTCGTGGCAGGAGCCTTTCTACGTCCGCTGCATCAAGCCCAATGAGGACAAGGTGGCCGCAAAGCTGGACGAGGGCCACTGTCGCCACCAGGTCGAGTACCTGGGGCTGCTGGAGAATGTGCGTGTCCGGAGGGCCGGCTTTGCTTCCCGCCAGCCCTACCCTCGGTTCCTGCTCAGGTACCACTCCCTGTGACTAGGAGCCCCATCCCCCCAGTGTCTGTCCCCCACGGGCTCCAGTGAAGAGTCTGAGGGGTAGGCAGAGGGTCCCAGACGCGGCCAGGGCCCCTCAGACGCAGACACGCAGGACACTGGCAGCGAGGACCCTTGCAGGACAGGGGACAGGGTGGCCGTGGGCTGGAGTGAGTGGCATGTGGGGCGGTGGCATGGGCCAGGTGTGACAGGCCAGCGTGGGGCAGCTCCACACCTGTCCCTAGAGCATGGCGCCCACCGCCCCGTCCTGAATCACAGGTACAAGATGACCTGTGAGTACACGTGGCCCAACCACCTCCTGGGCTCCGACAGGGCAGCCGCGAGTGCCCTCCTGGAGCAGCACGGGCTGCAGGGCGATGTGGCCTTTGGCCACACCAAGCTTTTCATCCGCTCACCCCAGACTTTGGTCACACTGGAGCAGAGCCGCGCGCGCCTCATTCCCATCATCGTGCTGCTGCTGCAGAAGGTGTGCCCGGCTGGGTGCCCACCATGGAGACTGTGGGGAGAAGGGTGTTCACCTTGGGGGGAGGCGGGAATGGGTGTGCACCTTGGGGGGAGGGGGGAGGGGTGTGCACCTGGAGGGGGGAGGGATGTGCACCTGGAGGGGGGAGGGGTGGGTGTGCACCACCTGGAGTTGGGGGTGTGCGTGCACCAACGGGCCCACAGGCACACCTCCAGGCACCACAGGAATCCCCTTTAGCCAAAGACAGACCAGGACTAAAACTGACTTAATCAAAAAGTATGGCTGTGGTTCAGTTCACCTCAGTCCTGAGGCTGTTGGTTCCAGGCTGGGGTGGATCCAGGTGCTCAGAACAAGATTTTTAGGAATCTGGCTGCCATCTTTTTACCTTCCTTTTTTTTTTTTTTTTTTTAATTTTTTTCTTCTTTATTCTAAAAGTCTTGGGACCTGGACAAAACCATGCATGCTGGTGCTCCAAACTCCCCCACCTACTCCCCGTAATCAGTTGTGTCACCCTGTGACCAGTGTGATTTTCTGCAGACACCTGCACCCCACTTCAGTTCTGTTCAAGCAAATCATTTTGTTTAGAGTCGTTTCAGGATGTGTTTCCAAAGGATGGGGATGCCGCCGTGTCTCTCCCTGTTTAACATTTTAAACCTACTGAAAAGTTAACAGATTTCTCTGATTACTTACTGTCCACCTGGACTGCTACATCCTGTGCCCCCTACCCCACCTCTGTGCGTCTGTCCCCACACCCACATTCAGACACTCATACACGTGTATTTCTGTTTTCCTGAATTCTATAAAGTAACGACACCCCCAAATTTCTCAGCACACATGTCCTAAGAACAAGGATGTCAAACCATGCTGACCTTAGCAGACAAGAAACCTAAGGCTGATAAAACATCATCCGTATATCTGAATCACACGCAGCCTGTGTTCAGGTTTCCACAAATGTCCCACTATTACTTCTCACATCTTTTACAAACCCAGCCAGTGACAACACACTGCATTTAATAATTGTTAGCTTTGCTCTCTCTCCTAACACATAGGGACCGTTTTTAGGAACAGGACACAATACCTCTGTCACAGAAACAGGACTCAGGAGGCTCACACTGGGTCCTTGTGGCCCCATGTTTCCAGGGCTGTCCACAGTGCCATCCATCCTGTCCTCCATCTGTTTGAGTCTGGGCTGCCTGCTGTGGGGCTCCAGTCTGGGTTTTCATGGTTGTATTCTTGGGGTGCCCCCCATCTTGGGGCCTCCTGGGGTTGGAGGTCAGACCTGGGCCAGCTCAGCTCAGCCCCTTGTGGGGGGGGAAGCACCCACACCTGCGGGTGTCGGATCTTCCGTCTAAGGGTGTGCAGCGGGAGCTCTCCCGGGGTCAGGCAGAGGCCCCGACAGGCAGGGCCGTGTGCCCACCTGGGAAGCAGCCTGCCGCCAGGTGGAGGTGGCCCCTGGGCGACACAGACAGGTCAGCCTTGCCCAGCAGCAGGCTGTGGGTGGAGGGGGTGGGGGCCTGGCCGGGCCTGATGAGAGCCTGGCTGGCCCCCCAGGCATGGCGCGGCACGTTGGCTAGGTGGCGCTGCCGGCGTCTCCGGGCCGTCTACACCATCATGCGCTGGTTCCGGAAGCACAAAGTGCGCGCTCACCTGGCGGAGCTGCACAGGCGCTTCCAAGCCGCGAGGCAGCCCCCCTTGTACGGCCGGGACCTGGTCTGGCCGACCCCCCCTGCTGTGCTGCAGCCCTTCCAGGACACCTGCCGGTTGCTGTTCTGCAGGTGCGAGCCCTCGGCCCCACCCCTGCGCTCTCCCCCATGCAGCTAGCGCCCAGTGAACTCCCGGTGCCAGTCACCTGCACCTCGCAAGCCCCATTTCATAAGCGGGAAAACAGGAGGCTGTGCACATTAGCTGGGTCCCCACACCCCCACGGTCATCAGCAGAGCCCCGAGGTCTCCTTGCTGGAAGCCTGCAGAGGACGGTGGCTGGCTGGGGCCAGGCAGTGGGGGAAACAGCATCTGAGTAGAGCTCTGAAGGTTGGGCAGGAGTTCTCCGGGAGGGAGCCCCAGCAACTGCTGTGCTCAGACCAGGGAGGCTGAAACACAGGGCGGCCAGGGCCAGGCTGAGAGGCTGGGCCTTGTCCCATGGGGGAAGGGAGTAGAGGCCATGCATGTGAGTTCTGGGGGCAGGACCTGGGATGGGGTCCATCTGACCACCAGGTTCCCTTCAGGTGGCGGGCCCGGCAGCTGGTGAAGAACATCCCACCTTCAGACATGGCCCAGATCAAGGCCAAGGTGGCTGCCATGGGGATCCTGCAAGAGCTGCGGCAGGACTGGGGCTGCCGACGGGCCTGGGCCCGGGACTACTTGTCTTCTGTGAGTGCTGGGGCAGTGAAGGCTGGGCACCAAGGAAAGGCTCAAGGCTAGACCTTGCCGGTGTCCACCCCCAGTGTCCTCTCCCAGGGCTTGGCTGTCCAGCCGGCTTGGAGGCCATGCCCCTCTGCCAGCCCCTTGCCTCTGAAGTTTCAGCTTTCCACCCAGAACCAGCTGGCCTGGGCTTTACTGAACATGGTCTCCTCCACCCTCTGTCCCCCACCCACCCCCTTCTCGGGCTCATGCACCCCTATGCCATGGCTCCCCTTGGCCCTCACACAGGCACCGGGAGCTGTGCCCCTGGCCCCATTCTATAGGGGATGAAGGCCAGGGGCTCAAAGTTTTCCCTGGTCCCGTCTGGCCCCTGCCATCCCAGCTTCTGGGCTGGTGGGCAGCAGTGGAGGGCACAGGCCTGTAGAACCTGGGGCTGCACCGGTCCGTGCAGGGGGGCCCCCAGAGAACCCAGGGGAGGCTGCACAAGGCCTCACTCAGCTTGGCTTCCAAAGCGAAGGGTAGCCGTGTGGATTCACCAGACTTGCTGCTGGTCAAGCAAGGACCTCCCTCAGGCAGGCCCCATCTGTCCTCAGGCCACCGACAACCCCACAGCCTCTGGCCTGTTCGCCCAGCGACTGAACGCTCTCCGCGAGAAGGACGGCTTTGGGACTGTGCTCTTCTCCAGCCACGTACGTAAGGTGAGAAGTGGGGCCGGAGAGCCGCAGCCCAGCCCAGCCCAGGGTGGAGGTTTCGGGAGCTGTCAGCTCCACCCCAGTCCGTGAAAACCCGGGCCCAGGGAGAGGAGGCCCTGGGGTGCGACAGGACCCCCAAAGCACCTGTCCCGCAGGTGAATCGCTTCAACAAGAGACAGGACCGGGCGCTCCTGCTCACTGACCGGCACCTTTACAAGCTGGACCCGGGCCGTCAGTACCGGGTGATGCGGACCGTGCCCTTGGCCTTGGTGAGCCCCGTGGGGGTGAGGTGGGGGCTTCTGCGGGGCCCCGCCCCTCGAGCCTACCTGGGAAGACCTGAGCTTTCTAGAACTCAGCATCAGCTTGGGGTGGCGGGAAAGGCAGGGACTGAGCCGCGGGGCCCTCTTCCCCGCACCCCTGTCTCCTGCCCCACCACGCTCTTGCCCCTGTGGGGGAGGGGGTGCTGTAACTGCGTGGGGTCCCACCTGGTGCGTTGGCCACGCCGCTGGCGCCGGTTAGACATTAATGGGTGGAGGGCAGAAGGTTCAGCGTCCCACCACGCCAGCACACTCAGGGTGAGAGCCGCAGGGCCGTGGTGGCACCGGGTTAGAGGCGCCCTTCGAGAACATTCCACCCTGTCCTGGAGCAAGTTCTCGGGAGCAGCGCCTGGGCCAGTCCTCCCCTTTGGGGCGGACCCAGGCGGGGAGCTCGCAGGGGCCGCGGGGACAGCCGGGTGGGGAGGGGGTGGGCGGCTGAACCTAGCTAGCCCTCGCTGAGCAGGTGACCGGGCTGAGCGTGACCAGTGGGCGGGACCAGCTGGTGGTGCTGCACGCGCGGGGCCAGGACGACCTAGTCGTGTGTCTGCACCGCTCCCAGCCGCCGCTGGACAACCGCGTCGGGGAGCTGGTGGGGGTGCTGGCGGCGCACTGCCAGGGGTGAGTCAGGGGCGCGCGGGGGTGGGGGGGGGCTCTGCCAGGGGTGAGTCCGGGGCGCGGGGGTGGGGGGGGTGCACTGTTAGGTATGAATCCGGGGCGCGCGGGGGTAGGGGGCACTGCCAGGGGTGAGTCCGGGGCGCGCGGGGGTAGGGAGGCACTGCCAGGGGTGAGTCCGGGGCGCGCAGTGGGGGGAGCACTGCCAGGGGTGAGTCCTGGGGCGCGGGGGGCTGGGCACTGCCAGGGGTGAGTCCTGGGGCACGGGGACAGGGGGCGCACTGCCAGGGGTGAGTCCCGGAGCGCACAAGGTAGGGTGCTGCGCCGCGGATCCCGCCCCGCCCCTGACGGCCCTCCCACCCGGATTCAGGGAGGGGTGCGCCCTGGAGGTCCGTGTCTCCGACTGCATCCCGCTGAGCCAGCGCGGGGCCCGGCGCCTGGTGTCAGTGGAGCCGAAGCCCGAGCAGCCGGAGCCAGATTTCCGCTGCAGCCGTGGGGCCTACACCCTCCTCTGGCCGAGCCGCTGACCGGCCGAGCCGCTGACCCGCCGGCCGTGCCTTGCACCCCCCCACCCAACGCCAGCCCCGCAACGCACAATAAAGGAAGCGTGTCTCTGCCCTTCCAGACTTGCATCTGTGGGTGGACGTCCGCACAACAGCCAACAACTTGGGAAACGTCACTCCAGCATCCTCCGCTGACCCCGTGCGGTCATGGGAAGGGGAGGAAGAGGCCTGGGGGCCCAGTTCGGTGGGGCAGCAAGACCCAGTTCTTCCAGGGACCCAGACTGGACCCGCTGGATATGCTGCCCACAGTCCGGGAGGAAACGTGCCCTTTATGTTCCAGGGCCAGGGTCTCTTTTCCTGTTCCCCTCCCATAAGGCTCCTCGCCTTATCCCTACTGAGCCATGGGGAAGCTCGGGCCTCCCAGGGCCACCTCAGGGCAGGGCTGTGGCTAAGCGCAGCAGACACTGTCCCAGCTGCTGTGTCTCTGCTGAGTGCGGGCATTCCAGGCCCCAGGAACCCTCCCTCTGGGACACAAAGGACCTTGAGTCCGGGGCTGTTCAGAAACCACCCAGAGGAAGATGGATACGCCTCCCCTCTCTCTGGCCAGTATAGCGGGTCCCCAGCCCCTCTGTCCCTCAGTGTCCCAGCCCTGCCATCCCCACCCCCAGAAATCTCTGTCCGTAGGTGGCTCCTTCCTCCTGGGACTCACTAAATTTGGGTAGCATCCTTGCCTTGTTGTTCCCAGTTGATATGGAAGGACGTGGCATGTGTCCACCACAGCCACCTGGAAGGGCTCACAACTTCTGAGGCCTCGGGGTGCGGCAGGTCGCCACCTGCTGGGTGGGTGGCTGTGTTAGGCTGTTCCTGCCCTGGGAGCCCAGCCCGGAGGCCCATGGAGACTCCCACATAGCCCGCTCCCACGTCTGTCCCCAGCTCTGGTGGCCTTGGGACAAGCCAGCCCTTCTCTAAAGAGCAAGCTGACGGTGAAGGGTGCTCAGATCCCCTGGGATCTGGAGAGTCGGCTGCTCTGCACAGCGGGTGGTCCTGGCCAAGGCCAGTAGGACAGCCTCCTTCCTTTCTGGGTTCTCTGCGGCTTTGTGAGGGAGAAAACACTTCCTGGCCACATTTGGGGGTCCAGCCCTGCTGGGGGTGCTCAGTGCTGCAGGCCCAGAGCCAAAAGTGGTTTCTCCAGCCTCCAGACAGGAGCGTCATGGCTGCCGGGCAGGTTCCCCGGGCTGCAGGGTCTGGACACCAGCAGAGGGGTCAGGAGACAGGCCAGGAAGAGGAAGGTCTGGACCCCCTGTATTCAACCTCACATCAGTCTACAAATCCCCCAATTTGTCACATAAGGAGCGCTTTGCAAATGACACTCAGCCCCGTACCTGCCGAGGTCAGAGGTCAGTGTGAGCTTTATCTTGCTCTGTGACGGGGGGGAGGGGACAGGTTCTGTGACCAGCCATCATGTGCTGAGTGGGGCAGATCCAGGCACACACGCCCCACAGCACACCAGCCGAGGCACTGGCTTTGCTGAGTCACGAGACTCAGCCTTTGCTGCCCCTCACGGGGCAGGGCCTCGGTGCCCTCTGGCCTCGGGTGGATGTCCGCGCCCAAGCAGGATCCCCCAGACTCCAGGCTGGCCCTGAGAAGAGGTGGGGGCGTCTCCGGGCCCGGGCCTTGAGAAGCCAGAGACACGTGGCAAGGGGCCACGTCACAAGGGGCCACGTCGGGAAGAGCATGAGACACAGAGAGAGACAGAGGTGGGGCGGAGGCGGCCAGACCAGCAGTTTTGCGCAGTGGTGGTTTTAAGCCACTACATCCAGTGGTGATGTTTTTTGCACTGTGATAGGTAATGGAAACAAAGATTAAGCTTTCTGACCCATGTCTGCATATCTTTCCGTGTCCCCAAGTCTAGCCAATGAGCTGTCATAAGTTGTCTGAGCTTCTCTGCAATAGTCTTGCACATCTTTATCACATGAATTCGTGGGACCACTGGATTTGGGTGCTGTCGTAAATGATAACTTTTTATTTTTTTTTTTTAACTTTTTAAAAAATGTTATTTATAAAGAATAATAGGGGCACCTGAGTGGCTCAGTCGTTTAAGCGTCCAACTTCGGCTTAGGTTGTGATCTCACGGTTCATGAGTTCAAGCTCTATGTCCGGCTCTGTGCAGACAGCTCAGAGCCTGGAGCTGCTTCAGATTCTGTCTCCCTTTCTCTCTGCCCCCCCTCCCCACCCCCCACTCGTGCTCTGTCTCTCTCAAAAATAAAATTAGAAAAATATAATAAAAAATCGGGGCGCCTGGGTGGCGCAGTCGGTTAAGCGTCCGACTTCAGCCAGGTCACGATCTCGCGGTCCGTGAGTTCGAGCCCCGCGTCGGGCTCTGGGCTGATGGCTCAGAGCCTGGAGCCTGTTTCCGATTCTGTGTCTCCCTCTCTCTCTGCCCCTCCCCCGTTCATGCTCTGTCTCTCTCTGTCCCAAAAATAAATAAACGTTGAAAAAAAAATTAAAAAAAAAAAAGAAAAATATAATAAAAAATAAAAGAATAATACAATAACTATATATCCAATACTAAGAGTGAACCGTGAACATTTTGCCACGTTTGGTTCAATTTTTCCTGAAATATTTTCAGGTTAATTGTAGATACCACACCATTTCATCCCTAAATATATCGATACGCACCTCTCAAAATGAAGCATGTTATCTTACATGACCAAAAGATGGGATCAAAACCAACAAAACGTGTAATAATTCCCTTATGTCGCTGAACACTTGGTCAACGCTCAGTTTTCTCCAAATGCCCTTTTACAGTTGGTTTGTAAGAACTGTTATCAAAATAAAATCCACATATTTGTCTCAATCCTTATCCAAGCAAGGGTCCCACATGGTAAGCCTCTTTGTCCTGTGAAGTTCTCAGAATCCACTTGTGTGGTCAGCATTGTGGACCCCAAGTTTATAGACGAGGGGCTTGGCCATGGAGAGGGGTTGTCAGGAGCGGCCCAGGAGCTGGGTGAAGACCCCTCCTCCCACAGAAGGAGCCAGTTGTGCAGTCTTGGGTCCTGACCCACTGAGCCGTCCCACTGAGGGTGGGAATTGCTCACGTAGAGGGTGTCCATGCCTGAAGCATACACACTCCTGCAGAAGGGCCCCAAAATGTGCCCACGGAATGCCCCTGCTGGCTCCTGAGGGGACAAGAGGGGAGTGGTGTGGGGGCCTGGGGAGGCCAAGCAGCTTGGGGCTTGTCTGGAAAGGGTGTTCACAGGAGAGGGTGGTCTGCCCATGGTCTTGGAAAGACCTGAAACAACGAGAGCGCCTGGCTCACCAGCTGCCCATTGGATGGGCTCAAACCTCCTGGCTGAGGGGAGTCGTCGGACCTCATCATGGGGCCACACCAGGTGGGCCCTCGGGATGCACTTGAGGCAGGAGGAAAGGGCCCCCCAGGGCGCGGCCAGCCCAAGGGAGGGTCACCAAAAGGAGGCAGGAGCCTTTTATGGGAGAAGACCTCCCCCAGACACCCCCAGCCAAGGCCAGACCTGGTGCTGTGCCTGAGCTGTCAGCACAGAGCCCAATGCGGGGCTCAAACTCATGAACCATGAGATCATGACCTGAGCCGAAGTCAGATGCTTAACCGACTGAGCCTCCCAGGTGCCCCAGTGCTACAATTTTCACTTATACGTCTGAGTCTGTGATCTGTCTGGAATTAGTTTTTGCGTCCAGTGTAAAGTAAATGTACATGTTCATTGGTTTTCCCACATGGACATTCAGTATCCAGCACCATTCGGTGACAGTATCTTCCCTCCCGTAGACCTGAATCCTACTTTCATTTACCGATGGTGTTTTTGAGTCTACCTCTCCGTGTGTCTGTGTGTTTAGAGGTGGCTCTGAGTATTACCGTGTGCCTATGTGACCCATCACAGGCCCCCTGCATTGACGTGCCACGTTCCTGTGATCCCCACCCTCCCGTGTTTTCCTAGTGCAAAGCCTTATCTTGTGAGAACGGAACTCTCTTCGTCCTCTTCTTTGTGATTTTAATACCTGGATTTCATTTATCTCCTGCATTTTTATTCTCAAGACTTCTAGAATAGTTCCTGCAGGGAAAAAAAAAAAAAAACTTAAATAATACGCAGGTCAGTGAAAGTCACTATCGCCTTCTTGATCGAGGGGATGCCTGGATCGTGCTCCCATGTGGGGGATTTTGGCTTTCAACCTGAGATTATTCAGGAAATAGATGCATTTCTTTTTTTATGCTTTTTTTTAATATGTATTTTTGAGAGGCAGAGACATAGAGCAGGAGCAGGGGAGGGAGTAGAGAGAGAGGGAGGCACAGAATCTGAAGCAGGCTCCAGGCTCTGAGCTGTCCGCACAGAGCCCGAGGCGGGGCTCGAACCCATGAACTGTGAGATCATGACCTGAGCCGAAATTGGGTGCTTAACCAACTGAGCCACCCAGGCGCCCCTACACACATTTCTTATTGAGTTTTTAATTGTAAATGCACTTGACTTTTATCAGCTCTCTCTGTAGGGTCATGAAGAGGCTTGTCACATAGCATATAAATTACATTAAATACAAGCATTATATTATCATGTTTTAAAATCATCCAGAAAAAATAACACATGGAAATAGCCAGAGAGGCGCACAGTTACCACACAATCAGGAGGACACGCCCTCCTACCTTCGAGGCCCCTTGATACCCACAGACAGGAAGAACAGACCAATGCAAGACAGGGAGCCCACAGCACAATTCCATTCTAAGGTTATGAAATATGGTAAGAACAGCAACAAAAACTGCTGCCCTCCCAATAAGTGTTCTTGGGGTAAATTACTAGGTATCTGGGAGATGTTACTAAAATTAATCTAGGTTGATAAAAGTATCAAATGTAAAAGAAAACTTGATTAATATACATCTAAATAGTTATATTACCTTAGCGATGGGAAATCTTTGTTTTTTAATGTTTGTTTGTTTTTGAGAGAGAGAGCTCTCAGGAGGGGCAGAGAAGGTAGAGTAGAGGACCTGAAGTGGGCTCTGAGCTGCCAGCACATATCCCAACCTGGGTCTCAAACTCACGAACTGTGAGATCACAACCTGAGCCGGAGTCCGACACTTAACCGACTGAGCCCCCCAGGTCCCCCAATGGAAAATCTTTGTAAGCATGAGAGCAAGGCATAGAATGTGACAGAAAAATGTACATGTATGCATATATGTGTGTCGTATGTCTGTACAGAGCTATGTGAAAAGCAAAATGCTCTCATAAAAAAGAAAAAAAAAAACCCATACGTGAAATAACATGGCAACTGATGAAATGGGAAATCGTAGCATACAGGGGAAGAGTTTTTTGTTTTCTTTTTTTTTTTAATTTATTTTTCAAACAAGGTCTACATGGGGCTCGAACTCGTGACCCTGAAATCGAGTTGCAGGCTCCTTCCGCTGAGCCATCCGGGGGAGGGCGGCGTACCTGTGTCACGCGTGGTGCTCTGGCAGCCGCGTCCTCATGGTGGCAGGCAGGAAGGCTCTGAGGTGCTGAAGCAGTCCACGCAGGCTCCCAGGGGGGAGTGAAGTGCGGGAGGACGGCGGCGGGGGCAGACCGGCTGCGGGCCAGCGGCTCTGACAGCACCTCAGGGAGCCACACGCGCCCCACAACTGGCCAGCACAGATGGCCCAGAGCCGGGGCAATGCGCAGGCGCAGGGATGTGAGCTGCGTGCGGCAGGCCACCACGCAGGGAGCACCGGGCCACCCTCAGGACCGTGATGGAAACGTAATGCTAAGGAAGGAGGGTCACCTGCACAAACGAGAGGAGTCATACAGAGCAGTTGTAGCTTCCTTACAGTTTTGGGGAGCCAGGAGGGGGACCTCCCTGTGGTGCACTGTGTCCATTTCCTGTTACTCACCCCTGCCCCGGAGCTCATGTCTGAGCGTGGGCTGTGCATCTTAGGGCGAATCTTGTGAGCCCAAACCACAGCCCTGACTATGCTCGGCGGCAGCCTGTGCTGTGGGTCTGGAAACACATGGGCTGTGGGGGTCACGGTCAATGCCGGGACTGCGCCGCTCAGGACCCAGGTCTCCCGACTGAGCCTGTCCTGCCGGGCATGGATTCCAGCCACCTGGGCATCCATTGTGTCCACACCTGCCTCACACGCCTCTAACGGGTACTGGACACCCACAGCCCAACGATCGCCACCTGGGGCCACAGCTGCTTGCAGGGCACCTGCACACTCTGTGGGCACCGAGAAGAGAGACCAGCGTCCACAGGGAAGCAAGAAAGTGCATCAGTGGCAGTGGAGAGTGGCTCACTGTTCTCTACTCTTTTTGTTTATTTATTTTGAAAGAGAGAGAGAGACCCAGTGGGGGCGGGGGGGAGGGGGACAGAGGATCCAAAGCATGCTCTACACCGACAGCTGAGAGCTTGATGCCGAGCTTGAACTCGTGAACCATGAGATCATGACCTGAACCGAAGTCCAACACTTAGCTGACTGAGCTCCCCAGGCGCCCCTCGCATTTTCTACTCTGACCACGCTTACACCTCTCGGCAGGCAGGATGCCTGTCTTCTGCCAGCAGTGCTTACGTAGCAAAGCAGAAAGCCAGTGGTCAGACCCGGGGGACTTGGCTTGCCCTGGAAACCCCAAAGCCTGGGAGCTGACAGTGCAGAACACAGTCCAACGGCAAGAGGGGTCAAGACACAGATGGCATGTTCAGTCTTCCAGTAGCCACTTTAGAGGAGAGAAAATGAGAGGCGCCTGGGGGGCTCAGTCCGTTAAGTGTCCGACTTCGGCTCAGGTCATGATCTCACGGTTCATGAGTTCGAGCCCCCCATCGGGCTCTGTGCTGACAGCTCAGAGCCTGGAGCCTGCTTCGGATTCTGTGTCTCCTTCTCTCTCTGCCTCTCCCCTGTTCATGCTCTCTCTCTCAAAAATAAATATTTAAAAAGAGAGAGAGAGAAAATGAGCAGGTGAAGTGGATTTCAATCATGTTTTATTTAACACAATCTATCGAAAACATTATAATTTCAACAGGTAACCAGTATAAACATGATTAAAGTTTTTACCCTTTTCGGTACTATCCAACACCCACTGTGTGTTTCCACCGGATGCGCATCTCAGTTTGGACTCCCAGAGCCGCGTGGCTGGTGGAGGAGAGCATGGCCTCGGAGCTCTGGGCCACAGACACCTAGCAGATCATTCAGGAGGGACTCGAGAGAACCGGAGCAGCAGGGGTGGGAGGGGGAGAGGTGGGGCTGGGTCGGGGGCTGGATCCCCTCTGGGACGGCGCAAGGCCGCCAGGGGGCGGGCAGGAGGCCCTGCTGAAGCGACCGGTTTCTCTGTCTCCTCCTCAACCTGCACTCAGCTGCTGGACTCACCTACAGCTCTGGCCCTCCTAAAGGTCACAGGCCTCTCCTGGACCCCCCTTAGCAGGTTGTCAGTAGACAGTGTGACCTAACAATGCCACACTTGCGGGGAGGCCACAGGCCCCCTGGGAGGAATGAAGGATCCCGTGCCCACTCCTTCCACATCTGACACATCAGGCCCAATCTGAGTATTTGACCCCAAGTGTAGGTTTACAAGTTATTTCAGAGGCGCCTGAGTGGCTCAGACGGTTAAGCATCCGACCCTTGACCTTGGCTCAGGTCATCTCACTGTTTCCGAGTTCAAGCCCCACATCAGGCTGTCCGCTGTCAGTGCAGAGCCCACTCCAGGTCCTCTGTCTCCCTCTCTCTCTGCCCTCCCCTGCTGGTTCTCGTTCTCTCTCAAAGTTAATAAACTTTAAAAACTAAAAAAAAGGACGTTATTTCAGATATTAAATTAACAAAAATTCCTTCAAGGACATTTGAAGACCTAATTGGCTTTATTCAATGATTCACGAATCAGGCAGCAACCCATCCAGCAAATACAAAGGAGTCCCAAGGAGGGAGCTGCACAGGACATCGGTATCTAAAGGCAGAGCGGGGGCAGAAAGAAGGAAATTATTAGCAAGGAAGGCGTCACTTCCGGCAAGGTGGCACTCCTCAGGGGAAGGGAAGGGGTGTATCGGCAGATTAGCGCCTGGTGCTGACAAGAAATCCCAGGTCGGCTAGTGAGAGGTCACATTTCTGGGGGGGCTGGGAGTGTGGGCAGGTCAAGGTATTGGGTCCAAGAGTGCTGGCATGGGCCTCAGCACAGGTGGCTCTGTCGGGGGCCTGCTGTCTTAAACACACCCCAAGGTGACTCTCATTTCTCACCTGGGGGAAACAGCCTCTTTGCACCAAAGACCCTAGGGAGACAGGAAGGGCAATGAGCCTCTTCCCTGAGGCCACTCTCAGATTGTAGTTCCCCACAGGGAGATGCCAAGGCCCTGTGGTCACCAAAGGAATCCGGCACAGCTGACGCCAGACCTGGAAGGGGCCACAGGCCTTCTCATCTGGGGGAAGGTTCTGGTGGCGGGCAGGGGCTTCTCCCAGTGTGGTGGGTGGGCCCTGCAGTGGGGTACCCGGTCCTACTCAGGCCACGTCAGGAGACCCGCTGTGCCACATGGGTCAAAGCCCAAATGCAGAGAAAGTTTTCTTTCTTGCTGAGCTGAAATCAGACTTTGTGGCAGCTAAGTTCCACACGTCACCCACCATGGAAGCCCCTTCCACATGAGCGTCCTTCCGTGTCTGGGACTACCTCAGTCTGCCATCCTTCCCCAGCCTCCCACCCCACCCAGCCCCAAATTCTGGCAAAAATGCCTGAGTTCCTTTAAAGTTCCAAGCCCTCTTCCAGCCTCATCAAACTCCTCGAACGTGGCCTCGAACATGGCCTCAGGGCTCTGGTCACCCAACGTGTCCCTGCATTCTGAGCAGCACGGCACTTGGGCTTTGCCTTTCTTCTTTCTTTTTTGTAAATTTTTAAAAATATTTTAGAGAGAGAGAGAGAGAGAAAGAGAGCAGGAGAGGGGCAGAGAGAGAGAGCGAGCGAATCTCGAGCAAGCTACATGCTGAGCTTGGAGCCTGACGTGGGGTTCAATCCCACGAACCATAAGATCACAACCTGAGCCAAAACCCAGAGTCAGACACACAACCGACTGAGCCCCCAGGCGCCCCTGCTTCTTCTCTTTTTTAAATCATGGTAAAATACACATAATATAAAATCACCATCGTAACCGTGAAGCGTGCAGCCTTGTGGCACCGACCACATTCAACTGTGGTGCAGCCACCGCCGTCCAGCCACTGAACCTTCTCATCCTCTTGCAGTGATACTGTGCCCTTGAAGCGCTAACTCCCCGCCCCTCTCCAGCCCCCGGGACTCACCGTTTCAATCTCTGTTCTTTCACAACTGGCTTATTTCAGCTGGCATAGTGTCCTCAAGGTCCGTCCATGCCTTAGCGAATGGCAGGCTCCCCTTGTAAAGGCCAGATCACGTCCGTTGTGTGGACGACCAGTGACGAGCCACGCATCCCTGGCCCAGCACGGCACCGTGGTGCTCCCGCCTGCAGGCTAGCATAATGCTATTGTGAACACAGTGTTTGGGTGTGCAAATGCCTCTTCATGCTTTCAGTGCTTTGGGGCACGTAGCTCAGAGTGGACTTGCTGCGCCACACGGTCACTCTATGTTTGCTTCTTTGAGGAAGTGCCACGCTCTTCCCGTCCCCAGCAGCCCGCACCCCGTTTCCTTCTTTTTGTAACAGCCATCCTGCCGGGTGTGACAGGTTCAATTTGCATTTCCCAGATGATCAGTGATGCTGATCATCTTTCCAGGTGCATAACGGCCATTTGCGTGTCCTCTTTTTGTTAAAATTTTTTAATGTTTATTTATTTTCTAGAGAAAGAGACACAGTGTGAACAGGGGAGGGGCAGAGAGAGGGAGACACAGAATCCGAAGCAGGCTCCAGGCTCCAATCTGTCAGCACCGAGCTCGACACGGGGCTCGAACCCACAAACCATGAGATCATGACCTGAGCTGAAGCCGGATGCCCAACCAACTGAGCCACCCAGGTGCCCCGAGATTTTTTAAAAATAACCTCTAAACCCAATGTTGGACTCGAACTCACAACCCCAAAATCAAGAGGCATATATTCCACTGACTGAGCTAACCAGGAGCCCCTAAGAATTTAAAATAAAAGGAAAAATCACCCACAATTTTACCATGCCTGAATCCAGTGAAATAAAATTATACATTTTCCTTTTTTTTTTAATTTATTTATTTTGGGAGGGGTGGGGGAGAACATGAGTGGGGTGGGGGCAGAGAGAGAGAGAGAATCTCAAGCAGGCTCCAGGCTCCGAACTTTCAGCACAGAGCCTGACGCGGGGCTCTATCTCATGAGCTGTGACACGAGATCATGACCTGAGTTGAAATCAAGAGTCAGACACTTAACAGACTCAGCCACCCAGGCCCCCTATTTTTTTTTTTATTTTAGAGAGAAAGCACACACACAAGCGAGAAAGGGGGTGGGGGAGGGAGAAGAAGAGAGAATCCCAATCAGGCTCCACACTCCACTCACAGCATGGAGCCCAACTAGGGGCCCAACCCCACGAACCAGGAGGTCAGACACTTAACAGACTGAACCACCCAGGTGCCCCAATTTTTTTCATTTTTAAATTTCCTGTAATATTTTAGTGAGGCTTTAATAAATGCTACTTTAAAAAGACTTCATTTCTATCTCCTGGATTGTAAGTTGACTTAAGCCTGGAAGCAGTCATCTGGAGGACGTGGGGTGGCATCTGGCTGGTACCCCAGCGGGCAGGCAGGAAAACACTAAAGTGATTGGAAAGAGAGAGAGGGAAAGTGTGATCCCCTGGACCCAGAGGAGTTTGCCCTTTTGTCCTGTGAAGACAGGAGAGTGTCCGGGCTTTGGAAATGAAGGCATTTTCAAGGCTCTGGGCTGCGACTCTGACCCGCGGTGTCGGGCTCCATTTTGGGGTAAGTTCAGCCACAGCACATGCCTCAGGGGCAGATGGTGTAGCCGAGCCTCCAGCAGTGGGGACAGCAGGGCCAGGCCTGAGGGGACCTGGGGGGCGGGTCTCAGTCACATGGAGTCTGAGGTGGAGGCAGGACGGCCAGCTAGAGCCACACAGCACTTGAAGGCACCTGACGGCGACCAGAAGGGTCAGCCTGGGGCAAAGCGGTTAGAGCTCAGAGAGCCATCAGTGCCCCCAAGGAATATGTGAGGGGCTGTCAGGATCCCCGGGGGGGTGGGGCAAGGGGAGGTGACCAGGTTCCAGGATCCCCAGGGGGCAGCAGGGAGTGGGGCGGGAGGCGGGGGGGGGGGGGCAGGTGATGGCTGATGGCTGGGCTCTTGGGATCCCAGGGGGGAGGCAGGGAGAGGTGCCCAGGGTGGAGAAGAGATGCAGGGCTGGGGTGTGGGGACAGCTTTGTGGGACTCCAGGCAGCGAAAGCCCAGGCCACCGTCCACCACAAGGTCCACAAGCTGTCCCTGAGGCCCAGGGTAGGGGTGGCAGTGTGAATGAGGTGCAGGCAGCATTGGGCGCCCTCCGAGAGTGACCTCCCCAGTGAGAAAGGATCCATTTACTGCTCACTTAACTGAAAAGACACTCATTGCCCCTCGGCATCTGGGGGATGTGTGGGCAAACACAGGTGTGCGGTGACTGCTGCCAAGGAGCTGGCCGACCTCCACCTAGACCCTGAGGCACTGAGCACACAGAGGGGGCCCAGGGCCCACTTCCCTCACCAGTGACCCTCAGATCCAAACGTAGTGTGTGTGGAAGCCCAGAAGCTCCCCCAGCCCATCCTCTACTCCTGCTCCTTCCTGCTGGGATGGCCCTGTGCTGTCTTCATAAACTCACTCTCTTTATTCCCCATTCAGATCCAGCAGCCTCTAGATACTGGGGAGTGACAGGAGGTTCTCTGCCCCACTCAGTTAGAATTGGGGTGGGTCTCATCCCAGACTAATTCCATCAGGACACATGGATCCTGGACTCCAGTGTGCAGCCAGGCTGATGGCCACGGGCCAGGAGACACTACAGCATTTGCCACACGCTCGTATATCAGCACACAGGCCATCGCTAAGAGCACCCAAGGAAAAGGAAAGATGAATTGCAAACAGGAAAAGAGAGCACAGTTGCACTGAGGACACACACAGAGTTCCCCGCCTGACAGAAACATGGGCAAGAGCCATGAACAGGCAGTTTCCCTGCAAGGAGATACCTAGAGCTGGCACACATGAAGACAGACATCTGCCCCTTGTACATCAGGGAAACGCCAACCAAGGCAGCAAAGAGGAAGTGTGTCTCATCCATTCCAGGGCAGACCTGAAGCATCTGGCAACACCAAGGGCTGGAGAGGCTGAGGGCCAGGGGTGCAGACATGGCAAGGGGCAAAATCAGATCAGAGGCTGAGAAGATCACTCAGCCTCTCATGGGCCCAACAGCTCAGGAAACCACTCCTGGGTGTTTACCTAAGCCCCAGCCCCAGTGTGTACCCCAGAAAAACAAACCCCAGAGCACCCAGCCTGTTTGTGACAGCAACCATGGCCCTGATGCCACGTCATGGTGGCATTTCCCTACAATGGAATATTATACAGCAGTGAATATGAGTTGACTCTAACTAGATGAAAGATGGTGTGTGAATCTTCACACCATCATGGGGAGTGAAAAAATTCAAGTCCAGGAGACCACTTATGTGATGGTTAATTTTATGTGTCATCTTGGCCAGGCCATGGTGCCAAGATATTTGGTCAAACGCCAGTCTAGATGTCATGGTGAAAGTGTCGTTTAGATGAGATTAACATTTACATCAGAGGACTTTGAGTAAAGCAGATCACCCTCCATAACATGGGTGGGCCTCATCCAATCAGTGGAAGGCCTTAAGAGAAAAGGACTGAGGTCACCCAAGGAGGAAGGGAATTCTGCCTTCAGGGGGCCTCTAGACTTGGGATGCAACCTGGGTCTCCAGCTGCCCCCTGTCCTGCAGACTGGACTTATGAATACCCACAATAGTATGAGTGATTCCTTAAAATAATCTGTCCTACTCTCTCCCTCTCTGCAACACAGGCACACCTCATTTAAATGCACTTTGCTTTGTTGCATTTCACAGATGTTGTGTTTTTTTGTTTTGTTTTGTTTTGTTTACAAATCTTAGGTCTAGAGCAAGCCTGCACTGAAGAAGTCTATCAGCACCATTACAGCATCTGCTCATTTCGTGTCTGCATCGCATTTTGATAATTTTCATAAGATTTCAAGCTTTTTTAATTACTATTTTTATCTATTATGGTGAAATGTGATCGGTGACTGTAACTCACTGAAAACTCAAATAACAATCAGTATACTTTAGTAATAAAGTATGTTATAGGGGTGCCTGGGTGGCTCAGTCAGTTAAGCATCTGACTTCAATTCAGGTCATGATCTCACCATTTGTGAGTTCAAGCTCCGTGTCAGGCTCTGTGCTGACAGCTCAGAGCCTGGAGCCTGCTTCAGATTCTGTGTCTCCCTCTCTCTCAGCCTCTCCCCTGCTTGCACATGCATGCTCTTCTCTCTCAAATTTAAATAAACAGTAAAAGTAATAATAATAAAGTATGTTTTAATTAGGCCGTGTATGTCCTTCTCATGCATAACGCTACTGCACACTTAACAGACTGCAGTCCAGTACAAACATAAATTTTCGAATGTTTATTTTTGAGAGAGAGCACGTACACATGCAAATGAGAGGGGCAGAGAGAGAGGAAGAGAGAATCCTAAGCAAGCTTCACGCTCAGTGCAGAGCCCGACACCAGACTCGATCCCAAGACTCTGGGATCATGACCTGAGCCAAAATCAAAAGGCAGATGCTTAACTGACTGAGCCACCCAGGCACCCCCATTTTGGATCACTTAAAATTTTTGATCACTTAAAATTTTGACAACTAGAATTTTTTTTTTTTTTTTTACTTTTTATCTTGATATAATTTTAGACCTGTAGGAAAGCTGGCAGGCAAGCATGTGTCCCATTCATCGTCTAACTGCCTGCTACCATCGTCCTACGTCGGCTCTATCACTGTGCACGTACGTGTCTCTTTCTGAATCGTCTGAGCATAAACTGCATCCACAATGCCCCTTTTACGTATAAATGTTGCAGGTGTATTTTCTAAACACAAGGATATTCCCTTATATAGCTATGGCACAGCGATCAAAGTCAGGAAATTAACACAATACTGTTATCTGATCTATGGGCCTATTCAGACCCCCCAGTAATTTACAGTGAAGAAGCACCCAAACCACAGGTTTTCACATCCCGTCTCCTTTTCTCTGAAGCAGCTCTGTGTCAGCCGTGCACACCCTGTGTCCATGTGGTTAGCTTGCAGCACGTTGTGGGGTTCACTTGAACCTCGCGGCTCCTCCTGCAGTGTGGGCTCATCTGCTGTTCCCTCAAGCCCAGACACAGGGTCTGCATTCTTGGTGGGGACCCCACAGGGACACGTCCTCTCAGTGACCACAACAGTTGGCCCCGAAGTCGAGGGGCCCTGTTCCCCGGGATGCCACCCGTGGCCCCTTGTCACGCTACTCTGGGACCAGGCATGCATTCACTTCACTCAGTGAGCCTTCCTCCGCTGGTGATGTGTGACTCAATCATCACGATGGCTTAATGGCGCTTTTCAGAGTCCGTCTTCTCTGCTTTATCACTGGGCTTTCCTTTCTCTTGTGTGTTTGTCTCAGGAGGTATACACACATTCTTGTCTCACCCAGCATCTTATCATCTGTAGCTGTCATTACTTAGGTGGTGCTTACGTTGCCCCAGATGGAGCCGGCAGGAGTGTCCTTTTGACATGTTCCCCCCACCCCCACCCCTCGTACTCTGAGCAAGTGCTGCCTGGCACAAGATACTCCAGGCTCAGCCTGCGCTTTCTCTCCTCTAGCCCTGGGGCCAGACATCTCTCTGAACAGCTCTGGTTCCTCTCAGTAGAGAATGGAATTAAGAAACCAAGATCAGGGGGCACCTGGGCGGCTCAGTCGGTTAAGCATCTGACTCTTGATCTCAGCTCAGGTCTCACAGTTCATGAGTTTGAGCCCGGCATCCAGCTCTGTGCTGAGCATGGAGCCTGCTTGGGATTCTCTCTCTCCCACTCTCTCTCTGCCCCTCCCCTGCTCACACTCTCTCAAAATAAATAAACATCAAAAGAAAGAAAGAAAGAAAGAAAGAAAGAAAGAAAGAAAGAAAGAAAGAAAGAAAGAAAGAAAGAAAGAAAGAAACCAAGATCTGTGTGCTGGGTGTGCTCACTGCTGCTGGGATGTCCTTGATTTTAGGAAACACGTGTAAGTACATTTGCCCACACCTACGTGTCTGCGTGCGTAGATTTCCGCATCCGTCTGTGTCTGCATCTGTGTGTGCTTGTATGTGTGTGCATGTGCACACACTTGTGTGATGAAAGCACGAGCTCATACTGCTACCTCAAATCTGAATCTCCTCCTGCCCATGTTTGTAGCTTGCTTCGGGCTGTCAGTGTTACCGCAGGGCCAGAAACCATCCTCTCCTGATCGGGCCACCTTGCGTGGTGCTCAGGCTTCGGCATCACCAGCCTGCAGGAGGCCCTCATCTGGCTGAACAAAGGACAGATGGAGTCACCAGGCAGGGGCCTGGTGCTGAGCCAGACGGCCTTCTGGAAGGTGCCAGGGAGGCAGAAGCAAAATCCCCAGGAAGCTCTGGGGCGAGGGCAAAACCCTAGGATTTTCTGGATGAGATGAGAAGCCAGAACAGACGGCTGCTGTCCAGCTCTGTGGAAAGACCACAGGGGGCGAAGGGTCGCTGGGAAAGGGCAGACGGGTCCCCAAGCAGCTGGGACGGGGCTCCTCACACCCTGCTGTCCCCCAGGAGAGGCCACCCTCCCTTGAGGGCATGAGTGACTGGGTTCAAACACGAGTGACCCTGCTTATGCCCGCCCCCCCCCCCCCCGCTTATTCATAACCAGCGAATACAATCTCCAGGTGTCCTATTTCTGGGGATCTTGCTCCTTTTCCTTTTTTTTTTTAAGGATTTATTTAATTTTATTTTAAGTAGGCTCCAGGCCCAATGTGGGGCTACAACTCACCACCCTGAGATGAAGAGTCACATGCCCTACCGACTGAGCCACTCGGGTGCTGCGGGGTCCTGTTCTGTTCCCCTCAAGTTTCTTCTGTTGGGGGTTTCATCTGTCTTGTCCCACAAACATAGTTCCCCCCACAGGCAAAAGTACTTCTGGGGTTGATGTGCGCATGCTCTCGACTCAACGCTGGCCCCAACAGAACGGGGAGCCTGCAGAACGGGTCTGCACACAACCAGGAAGAGCACCAGCAGGGGCAAGGCCATTCTGGAGCTCATGGGCCGGTGCACGAGGCCTCCTCCCTGCCCAGGGTGGCGCACTCAGGGCCAGGAAGCAGGAGTGAGGCCGCTCATCCCTCCAGCTCCTCCTAGTGCCAGGCAGTGGAGGCTGGGGTGCTCTGAGGAGGAGCCTAGGCTCCCCAGGCCGCATGGCAGGGCCCGGTGAGCGCGGGATCAGCAGGGCTTGGCGAGTGCGTTCCGAGCTGTGCCGGCCTCCGGGAGCGCCCTGAGAGCTGCATTTTCCAGGCCAAGAGGAGCTACAAACCCTGGAGAGCTACTGTATTGACTGATACGCCCCAAGGCTAGAAACTGTGCCTGGAACTCAACACCAGGGCGGGGAATCACAGAAGACAGGTGTCCCCAGAATGACAGCAGGTGCAGGCCTCTACCCAGCAGCATGAGGCAATCTCCATGGCTGGCACAGGAAGATGTCACTGGAGGCTACGACGCAAGCCGGCTGGATGCCGTAACCAGAGCATCAAGCCAAGATGCAGGTGCACATGGGGTGCCAGCCGAAATCTTGGCGCCCACAGGAATGGCACCCCCAACACCGGGGCATCGTGCCTGCACCTTACTCTCAAATGGTTCGGGGGTGAGAAAGAACAGAGAGAGATGAAGGAAAAGTGAGAAAATATTGACATTTGGGGGATCTGCATCAAAAGTATTATTCCTGAGTGGTTCTGTTCCAACTGTAAGCTTAATAGGAAAAACAACGGGGGGTGGGGGTGGGCGGGGAAGGAACCAGGAGAAGGGCCGGTCATCTGAGGCCACAGACCCTGGTCCCCAGTTCCTCGCGTGTGTCCTCAGCCCTGGCAAGGCCCGCTGCCATCTGCGCCTCCCACCCAGCGCCAGCTGCTCACAGTGGCTGCAGGAAGCAGCGTGCTTTGGCCCCAGCCTCAGCCAGACCAGCTGCTCAGGGGGGACTCTAGTTGAGCCCAAGCCTCCCACCCAGCAGGCGGCCCCCACTCGGGCCCTGGAGCAGGTGCAACCTTTGGCCCAATGCCCCATCTCCTCTCCCAGAAGCTCCTGTGTCTCTTACCCACTCTCCCTGGTCGCAGAAGAAAAAGGACGCCTCCTCACCCACCAGGGCTGAGCCATTCCCTCTATGCCCAGCTCCTGGCAGCTGCAGGCCCTCACTTCATAACCGCCCCACGTCCCCCAGCCTCAGAGCCAGCTCGGACCTCTGGAAGCAGCCTGATGCCTCCCTTGACTTGCCTCCTTCTCCACCTGCACTCCTCCTTAGCTCAGTGACGTCTGGCTTCCACTCCCCCCAGATGGGGCATGAGAGACAGGATTTAGAACTGCCACGAGCCATCTCTGCTCCACCTCTTAGAGCCATAGCATTCTCGCCACCCTCGGCCAGGGCTTGTGGGAAGCCAACATACAGGCTCAAGTATGAAATGTGACATTGACTCCTCAGCCTTTCAACCCCCATCTGGTCTGTCTGCCCCTGCCCCCCCCCCCACAGCCTCCTGGGGGCTCAAGTCAGACCCACCCTGTCTGCCTGTGGCTCCCCAACCTGTGCCCCTCTGCTCGACTTAGCTTGTCTGGGTCCCACAGCTGCCTAGAGGTCTCCCTTCGGGCAGCCGGCCAGCTCCTCAAATTTAACATGCCGACCGACACTTGGGCCCGCTCTCATTTGTGCCGGATTTGCCAAAAGGCAGTCGCAGCAGGTGCTTAAGGCCACTAAGAAGAAACAAACTTCTGGGGAAAGAATTTGACATTCCAAAGATGCATCAAAGTGGCCCATCTAGTGTACCAGTCACTGTGACTTGCATGGGGCAGGACCCCAAGGTCTCTGTTCGGTTCTCCCCATCAGCCCCCGAGCTGGCCCTCCCCAGCAGCCCTGGGCACTCTAAACTCAACTTTACTCCTGTTACATGTCCCCATATCTGGTTTTTAATCCTGACTCTTCTCTTGCCCCAAAGGCACGTCCCATCTCCGCTCCCTTGGGTCTGCAACAGTCGTTGCCTCCCATTCGAGCCGTCTTGCTGTCCTGTGCCATGGGTCACCTCCTAGACATACAGAGCAGACATGTCACACTCCTGTTCACACAGCTCTGGGGCTCCCCTTTGACCGAAGCCCAAGCCTTTGCCTACAGGTCAAGGCACTCCCACTGCGGTGTGCACCACCCCCTCCTCACAGACCGGGCCCGGCTTCAGTCAAACCAGACTTCTCGCCATCTGGGAACATATGTTCCCTCTGCCCCAAATAATCTCCATCCATCTCCACCTGTCAAGATCTGTTCTTGTTCAATAAATAGCACTGGGACAATTGGCCATTGAAAGGACATTTTTTAGATTCTCTGCTTCAGAGTATACGCCAACACTTATTACAAACTAGAATTAAACATAAAATATATACAATGTAATCACATGTATTACACAACCAAACTGTAAAACGTCTGAAAAATATGAGGTTATCAAACACATGAAAGGGAACAGCATAAGCTTAATGAAATTCCAGAGTAAACAGGCAATAGATGTAATTCCGGGGACAGAACCTCAGTCATCAGAGGCAAGCTGACATAAGTGGGCAGAGGCAGCGCGCCCTCCGCGCCGCCAACAGAACGGGCCCGGGCAGCGCGGGCAGCGCGGGAACTCGGTGGCTCGGTCAGCAGGAACTCAGACAAGGAACCGCGCGCACGTCTTCGACCAGGGTCTTGCACGAGGGCCGGGTGAGGTCTGGACTTTCATTCCTTCCCTAGCTCTTGGGCGTCGTGCCCTCTCCAAGCCTGAACCTTTCCGAGCCCCAAACCTGATGTTTTTGGGCTCTCCCGTGTTTGTTTGATAGCGATCACCGTGATTTTATTTTTGATTGGGTCTTTTTAACGAACGGAGAAGGGCTGATTACTACGCAGCGCGCGGTTTGGTGCTTTGCACGCGTTATATCACGTACTTATCGCTCCCGCTTAGCACGCGGAGGAACCCGTCACCGTGGCGACGCTCATTTCCCCAAGGAGCTCCCGCGCCCGGCCCGCCGCAGCCCGGGGACACCCGCGCCCCAGGCAACGAGCCGGGGGCCGGCAGGGACCGATCCTCAATTCCGCTCCCCTTCCGCCCTCGCAGCGTCGGGATGACGACACCGCGCGCCCACGTGATGCGAGCGCCTGCCACTCCCTGGCCGTTGCCCAGCAACACCACCAGGTGGGCTTTGTTCTGAGTACGGATGGCCCGGGCATTCCCGCACCCCGCCCCCCCGCCATGTCCTTTACTTCCTCTACCTTTAAAAGTAATAACAATCAAAACCGCGGCACTGAAGCACCCCTGAGACACGCAACCGCAAAAGGGGTGCACAACACCGCCGCCCGCGGCCTCCCGCGCCCTCCCCAACCCAGGATGTCCTCCCCTTCCCAGTGCGCCGTGCGCCGCTACGTCACTGCCTCGCGCCCCGCCGCTGCGGGCGCGGCGCTTCCGGCCGCGAGGACGTGTGGGCGGGGGCGGGTGGCGTCAGGGGGCGCGCGCCGGAAGCTGGCGGGAGCCGGGCGGAAGTGGCTGGGCGGAGCGCGGGGCGATGGGGGGCGGCGGCGGCGGCCGGCTATGAGCGGCGGGAGCGCGTGAGCGGCCGGCGGGCGAGGCTGGGGGCCCGGGAGAGCGAGCCGCAGGGCGGAGGGCGGGCGCGAGCGCGGCGGGCGGCGGCGGCGGCCGAGGCGCGGCGGCGGCGGCGGCGGCCGAGAAGATGGCGGACGGCGACAGCGGCAGCGAACGCGGCGGCGGCGGCGGGCCCGGCGGCTTCCAGCCTGCGGCCCGCGGCGGCGAGCAGGAGACGCAGGAGCTGGCCTCAAAGCGGCTGGACATCCAGAACAAGCGCTTCTACTTGGACGTGAAGCAGAACGCCAAGGGCCGCTTCCTCAAGATCGCCGAGGTGGGCGCGGGAGGCTCCAAGAGCCGCCTCACGCTGTCTATGGCGGTCGCCGCCGAGTTCCGCGACTACCTGGGCGACTTCATCGAGCACTACGCGCAGCTGGGCCCCAGCAGCCCCGAGCAGGTGGCGGCGGCGGCGGCGGGCGCCGAGGAGGGCGGCGGACCGCGGCGCGCGCTCAAGAGCGAGTTCCTAGTGCGCGAGAATCGCAAGTACTACCTGGACCTCAAGGAGAACCAGCGCGGCCGCTTCCTGCGCATCCGCCAGACGGTCAACCGCGGCGGCGGCGGCGGCCCGGGGCCTGGCGGCCTGCAGAGCGGCCAGACCATCGCGCTGCCCGCGCAGGGCCTCATCGAGTTCCGGGACGCGCTGGCCAAGCTCATCGACGACTACGGCGGCGACGACGACGAGCTGGCGGGCGGCGCGGGCGGCGGCGCGGGGGGTCCGGGCGGCAGCCTGTACGGCGAGCTCCCGGAGGGCACCTCCATCACGGTGGACTCCAAGCGCTTCTTCTTCGACGTGGGCTGCAACAAGTACGGCGTGTTCCTGCGTGTGAGCGAGGTGAAGCCGTCCTACCGCAACGCCATCACCGTCCCCTTCAAGGCTTGGGGCAAGTTCGGGGGCGCCTTTTGCCGGTATGCGGACGAGATGAAGGAGATCCAGGAGCGGCAGCGGGACAAGCTGTACGAGCGACGCGGCGGGGAGGAGTCCGAGGGCGAGGAGGTGGACGAGGACTGACGCGAAGCGCGCTTCCTCCCCGATGGGCCCCCCGCCCCACCACCGTCCCCTTGGCCGGAGAGCCCCTTTCCCGCTCATCCCCAGGGAGCCAGTGGAGGCGGAGCCAGGGGGGGCCCCATCGGGAGAACACACAATGAAAAATAATACAGTTAATTAAGAGAAATAACCACAAAAGAACAGTCGCGAACAATTAAAAGCAGCAAAGTTCCAAGGAGCTGACAGCAATCTGCAAAAAGAGGACAACCTGAGCAAAATCGTTTCGGCTTCTGTTGTTTCCAGCTGAGGTTTCTGAACTTGCCAGAGTAGCCCTGGAGGGGTCAGAGCTTCCCATGCCCAGGCCGTTGATGACAGCTGAATTGGTGTCACGCCTGGGTGTCCTGGCCTGACCATCTCTCCAGACCTCACTGTCATGGTGTCGATCCCTTCACATTCACTGAAATCAGCATATTGGATCTGGGTCTTCATGGAATTCTTGAGAAGGGAGAGGCCTTTGTCTTTATCCGATTCTGAGAGTACAGGTTTCACGCAAAGGAACGCGGCTCCAAATAATCATGGACAGGGCAAAAGAGCAAATCAGGAAGCCACCAGGGAACATAGAAACCCATTGGGTTCTGTCTAAAATGGCTTTGCGTGGAACCTGGACCAGTGGCTGTCTCTTTGTGGAATTGTTTTTCTGGATGCAGATGGAGTCAGACGTCAGTCCTTCAACTAGAATCTGTTACTAAAGGATTTTAAAAGTTGGCAGAATTTCTCCGAAGATCAGAGCAGTTTTACACTGGGGATTGCTGAGGCAGACGCAGGAAGAAATCTGGCATCAAGCACAAGGAGGACGGAGTGGATGGGCTGCCGCTCACTTTAGTCCACTCCAGGTCTGCAGACACCGAGGTCCTTACCCAGAGATGGTTTAGGGGTGAATGAGAGCCAGGTGCACGTGGCTGCACCGTGCGAGGCCAACGAATTATGGCTACTTCGGCTGTTTGGGCCACTGGTTGGCTGGATTTTAAACCGTAAAACTTGAAGATCCCTGCAAAAGGAACCGTGTGGCTACGAGCCTGAGCTTTAATGGAATGTACGTCCTCCCGGGAAAGTTGGGGATAACCAAAACTGAAGTCTTTATCTACCTTCAGTTGAATCTGTGGATTTGCTCAAACACTAAAGATCCTCAGGTCCAGAATTCCAGCATCATCTATTCTTTTAAAGTAGATTTGTAAGAACTTGATTCATTGTTTCAGTACCTCACAATCGAAGTTGGCAAATGATGGATGAGTGATTCGAGCCGTGTGCCCTTCGGAAGCTGAGATCCATCTGCATGGGGATGAAGAACGTGAAAACGCTATGTCCTGGAAGCATTTTTATACCATCTTGAAATTTCCACAAACTGGCCCTTGGCCAGTTGACCCAGCTGTTTTCCAAGAATAAAAGTTGGGGTTTTCAAGGATCGCCTCTTCTATATTTTAAATGGATTTTCAGTAAAAATGATTTTTACTAATCAAGTTAATCCCACCCCATCAAAAGGTATTTCTAGAAGTGTCACAGACCTAGGTGACTTTGAATTGAACGGGAGCTAACGTTCTTTCCAAAGTTTGTAGGTCTTCCTGTGCGACACCTTCTCAACCAGGAGGCAGGTAACCCCCACCTCCACGATCTTAGTATTTTTTTTTTAACTGCATGCCTGCCCTTTATTTGAGCTGCCTTTTAATTTATTGCGTACCCTTTTTATTATCTTATTTTGGTATTATTCAATCTATACAATCTTTTTGTATTTATTGGGAAATAAGTGATCTACAGAAAGGTCGTTTTCACGCATTGTGGCCGAGAGGGAGAGCAAGAACTGTACATAAAATTAGGCTTTTTTAAAAATTAGACTGATTCAGAATACTGTCGATATTAGATTTTTTTTTTTAAAGTGGAAGAGCCACAAACAATGGTGCCCTTTTCAGACTATTTCTCTACTCTCATCATCCACAGTAGACTTTTTAAACAGATTTTTTTTAAAGCTTTTCCTTTTTTTAAAAAAAACTTTCTCCGTTGCAAAGAATGTTTCCTAAATTGTATGGGAGCAATAGTATTTTTGATGTTTTAATGACATCCGTATACTTGTACTGTATTTTGTACTACAAGGCAGCTGTTTTCAATAATGTCCTGCTGTATTTACCTATGTGTTTTGAGTGTTTATTTCTTTGCTGCGGAGAACAAATCCCTGCATAGTTTTGGTAAGGGCGCCGAGAAGCTGGCATGAGGTTTGCAGAAACTGTTTTGGTTTCAGACTTCAAGGCAGCGATGGAAAGTAAGGTTGCAGCTCTCAGTTCATTGCTGTGACTTTTTCCTTTTCAAACCATGTACGATTCCCATGCAGACCGATGCGTCTGCTCACTTCCGCGAGGGTTCCCGTCGCCCAGCTGCAGTGAGCCAGTTCAGTTCTGCAAGGGTGCAGCGCCTCTCCTTTCTAAGGGGCGGGTTGTCTTTTCTTTTCTTTTCGTTCGGCTGAATTGCAGTCCTAGCCTTGCCTTTCTATTCTGTAGAAATGACAGGGTCTTCGCAGTCCTTCACCAGTGGCTACTAAGCTATAATTAGCTGAATAGAAAGAATGTGGAAGTGGTCTGAGGCATATAGACTATATGCCAGGAGCACTACCATATACGGCATCAGCTTTGGTTACCAGAGAAATTTTCTTAGTCATTAGACCATGTAACAGTAATATATCATATGTAAATCTTTAGATATCAATTTGAGAATCCTCCAAAAACAGGAGCAAAGAATGCATAAGCTATGTGTTGGAAAAAGTAATTTATATTAAAATTTTGACCTGCCTATGTAAGATTAAGTGGTAAATGTCATAGTGGTGGGTTTTTAAGTCTTAGCCGATCTTAGAGGTTGGTTCCTCCTGCAGGGGTGGCTCGGGGCCTCCCTCCTCCCTGCAGGAAGATTACGGGAGGGAGGGCGTTGATTAGCTGTGGCGTTTCACCGACCCTCATTCCGCTCACTGATCTGGGGCAGTAGAAAGCCTAGAAGCATGGAGGCCGTTCCTTTGATGTGCGGTGGGTCCGAAAAGGCTGTGTTTTGGAACTCGTTCATAAACCGTGCTCATTAAGGAAAATCTTGGTTGATTCTGGCCACCACATGGCCTTACAGATGGGGAGACACCCACTTTTTTTTATCTTGTGTTTCGTCGTCTCCTACGAACAGTGATTTTTAGGGCTCATTTTTTTAACTTTGGCAAACATCCCAGCGAATCACATGTTCCAAGTAGTCCTGTTTCTGAGAAGCAGAGAACTAAAATCCCCTTTCAGACAATTGCTAAATCGTTTCTCAAACTACTGCTGTTAGAAACGTGAGAAGTCAAATTTTAGGCACAGGATCAAGAGAGCAAAAGTCTATGACGAGATCCTACGACTCCCTTTTTGGTTTCTATCGTCCCTGCTGTCGTTCAAGCAGGACGGCCATCCTCGGCAGCACAGAAAGGCCCCCGTGCACGCGCTCTGCCCAGGGCGCAATGTCCATCGGCACAGCACCCCAAATCCAAGTGGAAACCAAACGGAAAACCCAGACACCCTATGTTGCTGCGGGAGGCATGTAGATGGTATAAGGGACTGTGGCCGCGGCGCACACGCGGCCACCTGTCAAGTCACTTTCCATAACTTTACTGCAAAACGATGGAGAAGCTTCGGGTGCGGGCAGCCCGTCGCCTCCCGCCGCCTCTGTTCCCTCCGTCGTTCTGCGGTAGTCGCAGGTCTTTTAAGAGACGCGAGCTTCAGTTTTCTCAAAACAAAACAATTCTCCTGTCTTATCCGAAAATGCAGGGTTGTGGGCAAAAGAGGCTGGTTATAATAATGCCCTCATATTGAGTGGTGTGAAAACGGCTGCACACTGCAGGCACCGTGGTTGCCGAGGACGCTTTGTTACGCGTGACCTTGACTGGCTCTACTGGAGGGTAGTCACCCACGCAAGGTGTGGCAAGGTAACCAATCGTTGGCGTCTGCCTTGCTCTGAGGTGGATGAGCTGGAGGAGAAGCTTGAGTGTGTAAGCCGTGCACATGAGTATTCTTCACTGTAAATTGTGTTTTCATTTTTAACCCAGTTGACGGTACTTTGTCCAATGCACAACTGATCTCTCAGTAGATATTCATTTGCAAATAGTGTGGCCTTGATCAGTGAGGGAAGGGGAGAAGTGACTCTGCGTGCGGGCAGGTGGTCCCTTTACCAGGGGGCCACTTGCAACACGCTTAGTGGCGAATGCGCTTGCGGTTCGTCTCCTTTCTGACTGGGGAAAGTTCATGGTTTTGACCCTGGAGGTATGAATTCAATTGAGTTGTCTTCTATTTTTAGGAAGTATCAGAATTGCGCTGATAAGTAACAAAGTTGACTGCTTTGGTGTCCAATCTCAGGTTTTAGAATATATATAGTGGTGTGAAAACCCCACTGTTAACTCTTAAAACAATTTTAATTTAATACACCCTAAGAGTCCCATGCACGAGGCCTGCTCAGAGAGTAAGACCTCACCCGTTTCGCTCCTTTTCCACTTTGTACTTCACTTGAGAAAGTGTCGATGATTTACATTGTATATTTCCATTGGAACCCCGACATATTTCTCAAAGCTAAAGCACTTTTTGATAATGAGATACATGGGATCTTTGTGTGATGTGGGTCACGGTTTCTCAGGCTCCCTTAGATAATCTGCTTATGAATATTGTTCTGTGTAAGAAGAGTGAAAATCTTAGCTGATGTTAGAAAGTTTGTATTCTTGATCCAGAATGCGTTTTGCTAGCTTCCAATGCGCGGGAGAGTAGACAATGCTGCGTTCACGAGGTAATACGTTACTTTCCCTTAAGCCTTAAGGTAACTTTTTGTTTTTTTTCCTGTCAACAACAGCACTGAAGTTCTAGTAAGTGAATGAGATGATCAGTTTCCAGGGTTGCTTTTAGAGTACTGTAAATCAGCTAGTTGTCTTCCTAAACAGTTACCATCCCCCTTCAGTAAACTGGATGGTGGGCGTGTGGGTGGGCTGGGGAGATCATTTGTAGAAAAAAGAAAAGAAAAAAAGAACCACGTTTACCTTAAGAAAAATACAGACACAAAGTTAAAACCGTGCATGTCAGGGCCCTGTGTGAAATTCCAGACATACGTCATGTCCCCGGTTGTTAATCCAGAAAAGCAAACTCCTTGATTTTCAAGTCTGTGCCCAGAAGTTTCCAGAACTCAAGCTCGGAAACGGGGAATGGTGGGCTCCCTTCCTGTATCTCAGTTCACTCAAGTCACTGTTCCCAGCTCTTGGGCTTAAAACGTTTTCATTACTGTTATTTTGCTAACTGTGGTCCAGTTGTCAGTATGGAAATTGGACTTGGGGAAAACAAAAAAAAACAATCCACTTGTACCGTGAAGACTTACTACTCTGGAGGTTTCCAGTTAACACCTGTTTCCCTGATCCAAGTAAGACTTTTATGAATGTATTCTGTATTTCCTGATGAAACAGGGAATATGCCATCAGTGTGATCACCCTTGCTCACCCCCCATCTCTTAGGTTTCATTTGAAAATCTGCCTCCTCCTTCCTCAGATTAGACATTCCGACTGGGACTGGGAAAGCTGGGTTCAGACGGCAGCAGACACCATATTGGTAGTTTCACCGCTCGGTGGGGCTTCTGATAACAGGAGGGCAGAGCTTTATTTGAAGCAAAAAAAAAAAATTTTTTTTCTCCCCCCCCCCCCCCAGAGGTGATTCTGACAAATGGTTTTTTGAAAGGGTCTGACTGTACTTGTGATTAGCATGAAGGTTTGAGTCTAGGAGCAGATGTCATTCCCTACATGTAACGTGTCCGCTGATGTGGATGAGGGGGAGGGTTGGTTCTGTGTTTAGGAGTGATGAATTGTGGGGCCACCGTATCCCGAGAGAGTGGTAGATCTATCCGTGCTCCTTGTGCACGAGTATACTGTAGGCGACATGAGGACATGAGCCTGTCTCTTTTTTTTCCTGCCTTCAGTAACTTCAACACCTAACTCAAGAAAAGTGAGTTAGACTAGACCTCGTTTCCTATAGGCAGCTGTCCATCCCCAGCCTCACACTGTGTTGTAACATCAGGCGAGGTCAAAAGAACTCTGTTTGGAAACAGAATGGCAAGTAGTGGACATAACAGCAGCAGGGAGGGTCCCAAGAGAATTGAAAAAGAGGACTGTATCACTAAGCACACTTGTGTTGTAGGGATTGGTTACAATTTCATTGTAAACAGCTCAGATGTGGGGCACACACCCTTTCCTCCCAGCCCACGTGTCTTCACATCCCAAAACTCTCTGGATTTCTAGAAATTAATAGGTGCAGCAAAAGTCCAAAAACTGAAGTTGAGTCAGTACAGAGCTTACTTGTAGAGTCTGTATTTTACACGTTGTGGTCGCAGGTGAGTCTATTTGGTTGTTTTTCAGTGATTATCAATATTTGAGTAATAACTAAGAATATCGGTGCATTTGAACAGTTAGTGGGGATTTACTCTTCCTTTTGCTCCTTCATGCAAGTGTTTTTCTAGGATCACTTCTAGAAGTCCATTTGTCTTCTGATAGGTCTCCAGGTAACACACTGTCCGTTCTGTAGGCACCTTCACTGCCAGTCATGATCACCAGGGGCTTCCTTAGACCCGAGTCTCCACTCCAAAGTTGGGACTGATGTCCTACCGGTAGAGAATCTGCAGAAGTTGTTCAAATGAGTTAAAACCAAATCTTGACAGCAAGAGACGGAGCTTCCCTGATCTAGACGGACATCTAGGTATTTTATTGGGGGGATGGCTCCGGTCTCTGTGTAAATACCCACATGCTTGTGCATTGTGCACCAAGTGTGTGTTCCTGTGTATGGATTTGTAGAACTGATTTCTGCTTCAAGAGAAGCGGCACCTTTAATTTTATAAGGTCCCCTCCACCTGTAACCCTATAAATATTTGTAAATAGAACACTAAAATCTGTAGCGTTAGGATCAATTTGGGAATATCTGCTGAGAGACCAAAAAGTTCATTTTTTTAAGTACCTTGGTTAAAGAGTAAAGATTATTCCTCTTATTTTTCAAAAGAAGAATGCACTTTAACAAACAGCTGCACGGGCGATTCTGACAAACCCGTGGAGCGCAGTGCGGTTCAGAAATCACACTTCCTGGAAACCGTTCAAAAGCAGAGTGTAGACGGGCTGCTGAGCTCACTGCCTGGAGACCAGCGACTCCGGTGCCAGTCGGTCTCCAGACAAGCAGGGCTGCTACAAAGGCGCAGCGAGAGCACAGCCAGAAGCTTCCGGCAGGCCTGTGACAGGCGGGTCCCGTATTTACCACTAACTAGCAAAACTGACAGAAAAGCAGAGAGAAAAAAAAGTGTAAGAATCCTTACTGCTGGTGTGCACTCCTTACAATAGCGGATTTTGCAAATGGAGTTTTACAGTCTATATTTAAAAATTGTATGTTTGTAACAAATAAAGTATGCAGAAAAGTGAATGACAGTCTTGTGCTGGTGTCTGATTTAAGGAATCAGGTGGGGAGCGGGAGGGAAAGACCACTGACCGTCTGGGGCTCGTAAGTGGGTCTGGAACCGGGTGCGTTGCCACCCGAAATGACCTAAAAGCCAGTGCAGCTTGCATCCGGGAGGCGGCTGGGGAGGCCCGAGCCCCTGGGTTGGTGGCGGGGCCCCCTCCTCAGTCAGCAGTCTGTGGCAAGCCAAGGCTGCAGATTAGTTTCGGCTTTGGTTCATATTCCAGACAGGCTACTACTTGCTTCCCTACCAGATTCCCAGTCCACTGGCTGCTGGGCCCTGTCCCTTCCAGTGGTGGCCAGAAGCCGCTCCCACGTGTACCTCACTGTCCATCGTAGCTGAAGGCAGGGGGGTGGGGAGCAGCCTTACCCCACCTTAAAGGAAAAAGACCAATGCTCAGTCCCTAGATCCCAGTCATGCTTCCTAAACCTTTGGTCTGAGGAAGCCCCTGTACACTTACCAGAGGCTCCCCCAGGAGCTTTTATCTGGGAGGCCTGGGTCAGCTGATATCCATCGTATTAGAAGTTGGATTCTTGTCCAAGCAAAAGTAAAAGTACACATCCCACTGGCTGCCAGCAGCGGCGCCTCGAGAAAAGGCCAGCGGGTGACAAGGTGAGGCGGGTGAGCACCAGTGTGGCGGGGAAGTGGTCTTGACCCCGATGGCCGTCTTGTTGGATGTGAGGGATGGGGTCAAGGGACTAGCAGGGCGTGTCATCCCCCAGCGCCCCGGGTTCTTCCGGATGAGTTAGAGGCCCCGGCCACGAGATGGCCCCTGCACCCACCCACACAGTGTCCCTGGGACTTGAGTCCCTGGCCGTGTCCCCGAGCCACAGAACCGCTGGGGGAGCAGAGCACTGATGCCCAGGCACCACCCGGGACCCCTGCATCAGAGTCTCGGGGACACGCACGTGGTGTTCTGTGAGCTTTGCTCTACCTCTGTAAGTGCCCCAAGGGACCCTCCTGAGTCGGGGATGGGAACCAGTGGCCTGCGGTATCGCGGGGCACAGAGAGAAGGTGGGTGAAGGGCCGGGAATGTCCGCTGCAGGAAAACAAAAGACACCCAGGATGGCGGAGGAGGTCCCAGACTGGCTTTACCCTGTAACCCTGTGCCTCGACTGCCCGCAGCTCCACCCACACCCGCTCGCAGCGTCCGCAGCCCTTCCCGGGGAGGCCGGGTCCCCCGCCTTTGCCCAGGGTCCCGGGCCACTTCCCAGGAGCTGCCGCAGGTGCAAGGCCGCACTCTGACCCCTCGGGGGCGCCTCCGCGGGCGCGCAGGTGCCGCCGCCGCCCCGCGAGCTGCTTTTCGGGAACCCTGAGCTGGCTTCTGTCCCTGCCTGTGTCACACACTAACAGTGTGGCCCTGGGCAAGTATCGGACACAAACTTGAGGCCCCGCGACAGTCTGGTGTCCAGAGAAGCCCCCTGGCGGCCGCAGCCGGAATCTTAGCGCTCGACAGACAGCGAGCCCCACGCGCTAAGCTAGCGCACCGGCTGCGGAGCACAAGGTCCGCGGCGCCCCCGGACGGGCAGCCAGAAGACTGGGGGGCTTCGGGAGACGTGGGGGAGCCAAGTCCCGCGCCCTGCTCTCCGGAGGCCAGGCCGCGAGGCCGCGCGGGGGCGCAGGAGCACCTCCCTCCTCGGGGACCAACCGCTCTACCTCAGATCCCCAGGCGCCTGTCCCCAGAGCCCAGCGGGGGCGGCAGAGGCGGGAAGCCGCTGGGAACCCATTCCGCCCGTCCTCCTGCGCCGCTCTTCGCGCCCTGGGTTCCGGGAGGGCGCGAGCGCACCTGCTCCGGGCCTCCGGCAGGTGGACCGGGTGCCGAGGCTCCTCGCCCGCGCTTCCCGCTTCGGAGGCTATGGAGGGGCGCCCCTGGGGGCCGAGCGCCCCAGTCTCCGCAGCTAGGAACCAGACATCAGCCAAAGCAGGCTTCACTCCTCGCAGGAGGCCGTATTCCCCACGCAGGAGGAAAGTTCGCGTAGACCTCACCGGTGATCGGTATACACCTCAGCGGGCCCAGGTACGGCCTCTAAGCTAGTCCGCGGCGGGAATGAGTCCACATCTACACCGGTTCTCTTCGCTGCGGTCCCACTCCCATGCCAGGAGCCCGCGCGTGCTCCACTGAGCCTTCCAGAACTTCGTAGGGCTCCTGCAGAAAGGCAGGCGGACGTAGAAGGGCCGGGTCACACTCACCAATGCCTTCAGGGTATGGTATCTCAGAACAAAATTAAAATATTTCCCTAAAGTTAAAAAGAGAAAGGTGCCGATTTGGTTCATTTCTATCAGTGGCCAAGAAATAAAATGCTGTGGTCTTGGATCAGGCTGAGCCCCACTCAACCGGGAGCATCTGCAGCACCCTGTGTGAAAATCGGGTTTCCCTGGCGGGGACACAGATGGGCCCAGAGTCACACTGCAGGAGTGGACTGGGGCCAGACAGGTACTTCCTACCAACCCAGTGAGACGAGCTAGTGGACTTGAAAATAGCCCGTTTATGCTATTTTATGGTTTTTGCATCCTAGGTGTCAAACTAAGAAATAGCCAAGTTAAGTAAGAAAGGGCAGTGGTCTGTTACTTGGGTGTCCATCAGGATTCCCGGGGCTGCTCCACAAGCCAGAAGCTGGGGAGGATGGACTGAAGTTGTAGGAGAGGGCTTGGCCCCCACTGGGGCCTTTTCCCGGCTTCCCTACCTTCCTACTCCCCAGACTGCCAGGAAGCCCCCCTGGACGGTCCCACCCTCAAAATTGCCCTGCCATTTGCCCATTTACTAAGCGCCTCTTAATCTGTGGGCATCTTTTTAGCGATTATAACCTCTACACTTTCTTACACTTTGTTTTATTATAAACATTAATTCATACTCTGTTTGACACATGTGAACAGTGGAGAATCACTGTAAAGAAACAGAAATGAAATGTTCTCTCTTTCTCCAAACCCAATACTGTTAAAGAATATACTACCTTTTGAAAAAACTTGATAATTTAAAAACTTTTTTGAAGTTTATTTATTTGGAAAGAGAGAAAGAGAGAGGGGGAGAGAGAGCACATGCAAGCAGGAGAGGGGCAGAGAGCAAGGGAGAGAATCCCAAGCAGGCTTTGCGCTGTCAGCACAGAGCCCAATGCGGGGCTCCAACTCCTGAACCGTGAGATCATGACCTGAGCTGACGTTGGACGCTCAACTGAGCCTCCCAGGTGCCCTAATTTTTTTTAAATCTCAGCAGTTAAGTGCCTACCACATTTATGTATATATTGAAAAAAGTGTTCAATGATAAAAAAAAATCCATGTTAGGTATGTGGAATTTGAGATACAAAACAGATGAACATAGGGGAAGGGAAGGAAAAATAAGATAAAAACAGATAGGGAAACAAACAGTAAGAGACTCTTAAATACAGAGAACTGTTGCTGGGGGGAGGTGGGGGGGATAGGCTAGATGGGTGAGGTGCACCTGTTGGGATGAGCACTGGGTGTTGTGTGTAAGTGATGAATCACTGCATTCTATTCCTGCAATCGTTATTACACTACATGTCAACTAACTGGGATTTAAATTAACACGTTATTATTACATTGTGCCACCAAGCCAACAGCCCCCATGCAGAAATGGAATTGAAAACTAATGTTTCATTACTTTAGGCTTGATTCAGACTCAGGCAAATGCATCCTCCCTGGTGGTAAAACAAAACCTTTTGAGCCTCTGAAGTTGAGAGAAGAGTGTCTCTATTTCGTGAACTCTGATAAATGGAGAGATTGCTGCATTTCTGATCCATTTCATATTTCCTTTCAGGCAAACAACTTGCCTTTCCAAGTAAGTCATTAAATGAAGGAATGCTCACCCTGGGGGATCTAGTTGCCCTTCGATTTTGATTTCGTGTTATGAGACTCTTGTTCAGTTTAGGAACATGAAAATTTTTTGTTTTTTTTTGTTTGTTTTTGTGTGTGTTTGTGTTTGATTCTGTGACATACAGTGTTTCCCCGACCGTAACAACAGGAAGCAAAGGTAGTTGTTTCCTACCTTTAAGCTTTGGCTTGGAGCTCAGAGCAAGCCTTGATGAATATATACATTGTGTCCCTAGAATGCACACACAGTTCAGAATACAAAGGCAGGCTCCCCACCCTCAAGAATAAATAATGCAAGAAGAACGCACGTTAGGTTCTCAGAAAGACAGGCAGACGGCAGTCCTCCAAGGCCAGGAGAGCTGCTGTCAGCAATGTGGAATGTTCTAGTGCGGCAGCTGCTATTCCCTGGCTATGAAAACCCAGCTGGGGATATCACTCAGGCTAGTGACTCATCAGGGCAGGAGGGCTCTCATTTGTCTGCCCAGCTGACACCACACCTTTTGGGGGTGGGGGTGCTACAAACTTGCTTTGGATGTACGTGCTTCACTCTGCCAAACCCTCTGGCAGCTCAGGTGTTCTCTTGTGGATGGGACCCAGGATGAAACAAGTCTGTGGGGAACTCACTGCTGTGTTTCTGCACTGCACCTGCCAGTGAGCCTTTGGAGGCTACACTTGGCGGGAGCCAGCTCTTGCTTCCCCTAAAAGCTGTTCTCACCCACCCGCCAAGGGCCAGGGCCTGACATCGAATCGAGGGCGCATTCTAGAGTAGGGCTGTGGGCACAGTCATTCTTACGGTCATTAAGCCCACAGTGGACCTTGCCAAGCACCCGCCAAGGCCACACTCCAGGCCTTCCCAGGAGAATTTGGCTGTCCTTTCCAAGAGTGGCCAAAAGAAGATTTCTTGATAATATTTTGGAGAGTATCTCCATGTTAAAGTGAATTTAAGATTGAACACAGGGGTAAAACTCCTGGAATCTGTGTAGTAATCATGTAATCATGAAGGCTTTCTACTCGAGAAGCTAAAACACGGTCATTTCCCTGGCAACATTGGGGAAATGGATGTCTGGTATAGGAGGACCCTGTCCGTGTAAATGTATTGTTGACTCAAAAAATTACAATTTTGCGAAGAAGAGCCATTGTGTGGAGTCAGGTGTCCCAGGAAACAGACTTGGACATGGGGATTTGCCTTCATGGGGTTCACTGTGGGTGGCTCCTGGTGACATTACTATGAGAAAATGAAGAAAGCATTAAATATAATGGCGATGTTGAACAGCAATGCAGTTCAAGCGGGTCGGTGTCAATCACACAGCAGACTCTGAAATGGAAAGGCTCTTCAGAGTCGAGTCAGAGTAAGGCAAAAAAGCCAGGCACCATTACCTCACACCCACTGGTGGCTGGTGATTGGCTGCCCCCACAGCACTGATCCCTGGGCCGTGCTGTTCCCTCTGGCCAAGCACAATTCCCTAGAAGACTGCTGAGCAGCGACCAGTCAACACTCAGCTGCTGATGCAAAGGTGCCTCTGTGACTATGCGTGAAGCTTATTCTCAAATTGTAGGGCACACAGATCCCCTGGGGGGCCTGATGGGCCCACCCACAGTTTCCCACTCAGTGGGTATGGGTTGGGCATCAGAACCTGCACTTGCAACAATTCCAGGGGACCCCAATGCTGCTGTGTAGGGACCACACTTTGAGAACCATATACTGTTATCTGACCAGGTTAAATCCTGCAGGTTGAATAACACGACATGTGTGGTAGTTTATCACTTGTAGATGCTAATTCCTACAGTTCCCTGGTTAGGCTGGTCTTTGTGAGCCCATGCCACCCGCTCTGCAGCCCTGGTTCACTGGAAACCAGACTTGATTCGCCGACACACGTCCTTTATAAAATTGGTAATAGGCAGGTTTTCTTTTTACAAATGCGGTAAAGTTCCCACCCGATTTTCTTCTGTCTGTGGGCCTCAATCTCCATCTAGTTCTCCCAGCTCTAAACAGGATGCAGAGATGGGGAGGCGAATCACTACTGTTTGTGATGAGCACCAGTGTCTGTCACCCTAACTGCACTGTCCTCCACTCTGAATCAAGGACTTGAGAGCCGAGGGGCGACGGAATGAACTGGCGGTTAAGGAAAGAAGTGACCTAAGTGACCGTGTATCGGACATGACCCCGTGCTAGGAACAGGACGCTTCCTCCTAGGTTGCTGAATGAGCGCTCACCCCAACGCTGCGCGGTGGGCACTCTTGCGGACAGATTTAATGACCACACAGGCGTGGGCATACGCGGTGCCCTGCGCGGACCACGCAGCCAGGGAGCGAGGGCTCGAGGTCAGGTGTCCCCACGGGCCGCACCGCCCGAGCCAGCGCTCAGAGCTGCGCGAGTTTGCGTTCCCCCCGTCCCCCCCGGCGTGTTGGAAGGCCAGGGTCTGCAGGTGAGCGCTGGGGGTGGGGGTGGGGGAACGGCCAAGATCTCAGTTGAGCTCGGAGAGCAAGGGAGTCACCGAGGGCGCAGGGAGAACCGGGGTCTGCAGGTGAGCGCTGAGGGTGGGCCGGGGGCGCGGGGAGGGCGCCCGGGCGCGGCGGGAACATGCTCTGGAGCCGGACTCGGGGTTGCAGGATGCCCTCCTCTCCGCCACCCCCGCCCGCACCGGGACCACCCGGACTGCATGAGGAAGCCCCCACGGGAATCTGTGGGGTCCCGACCGGCGGTGCGGGCGCTCCCCCTCCCCTCCGCTCGCCCCACGTCCCTGCCCTGCGCGCACGCACGAACCCCGGGCGGGAGCGCCGGGAAGAGGGCGCCTGCGGCTTCGGAGAGGGCGGCGAGGGGACAAAGGCTGATGCCGGACGCGGCAGAAGGAAAAGACAGGAACATCCCTGCGGGGCCCGTCCTGAGAAGGTCGACCGCTTCCCCTAGTCTCGGCGCTTGGACGCCCCTGAGAGCCACAGGCTCGCGAGAAGGCGCGCGCGCGGGCGACGCCCACCGCCACTTCCGCCCAGAGCGCAACTCAGAGACTACTCCCCGCAGAGAACGCGCGGGAAAGCGGCCACCACCTCCAGTCACCCCACACATTGGCTAACCCCGCTGTCGTTCCCGGCAACCCGCCTCCCCTGCTCGCGGGCAAGGTTCTCATTGGCTGAGTTCTGCCAGCCGTCCGTCCTCATTGGTCCGCCCCTCCATTCATCTGGCCCGAGCCTTGGAGACAGGCGGAGAGCGGCGCGTGGCCCCGCCCCCGCTCGCACGAAGGGCGGTCCTTGTCGGGGCTGGAGGCCCCGCCCCCGTGTGCCGTGTGCAAAAACAAACAGCCGTTAGGGAGGTGGTGCCGGGGGCGGGGCCTGACTAGAAGGGGGCGTGCGATTGGGCGGCCGCCGGGGTTCAAATTAGCAAGGAGAGTGGGGATTGGTCGGGGCGGCGCGAAGCGGGTCCCGGTTATTGTCCGGGCTCCGGCGGCGGCTGCGGCGGCGGCGGCGGCGGCGGTGGTCGGTGCTGCGGGGCGGCGGCTCGGCGGCGGCTCGGCGGGAGCGAGGGCGGGAGCGGCCGAGACCATGGTGAGGGCAGCGACCGGGCGGGCGGCGGCGAGTGGCGCTACCTGTTGAGGCTGCGCGGTGCCGCCTCGCCCGCTGTGGCGCCGGCGTGGAGCGCGGGGAGAGGGCCCTGCGGCCGGCCTGCGTCCCGGGTGGGTGGGCGCTCCCTGTGTCCCCCGGCGCGGTGCCTCAGACCTGCGTCCCTCCACCAAGCAGCTAAAATTACGGGTTGGACGCGGGATCTAAAAATAGCGGCGGCAGAGACTTGTCAGCTAGTTGTTGGGATGCTGACGTCGGGGCTCCGGGAGCAGGTGCCCTGCTGGAAGGAGACCCGGTGTCCGGCTGGGAGGGACCCCCGTCCGGCGCTCCCTCGTTCTCCGGGGCGCGGACCCCAAGCCGATGTTCCCTCGGCCCCCGGGACGCGGACCACCGGCCGGGCCCCTTCCTCCCCGAGACGCGGACCCCCGACAGGTGTCCCTTATGCCCCCGGGACGCGGACCCCCGACATGTGCCCCCTCCCTTCCCGGGATGCGGACCCCGGCCGGTGACCTCTCCGCCCCCGGGATGCGGACCCGCGGCAGCTGCGGGGAGTGGACGTGCCCAATTCGGGGCCGAATCGTCCGCTGGCTTCTCGAGTGCGAGCTGACCCGGGCGGAGCGCCGGGCAACTTGGTGGCTGGTGTCCGGAAGGTGACCGCGGCCCCCACACCTGGCAGAGTCATGACGTCTGTTGTTCTTAAAACCGTGATTTCACGCCTGCCTCCTTAAAAAGCAAATCAGACAGTAAACAGGATGGATTGGACACAGGCTGAAGTTGCCTATGAAGAGTCAATTCGGGCTTTTGCGGTTTGGTGGCTTTGGATTGGTAACTAGTTCTTATTTCCTGATTCGGCCCTGGAGGCACGGTGATTGTGATTTTAGATTCCGGCGCCTGTTGAAAGGTTTTTACATTTTATTCCGGGACAGATAGAGCTGAAACAATTTCTGTACTTGAGGAAGAAGTGGGAATGTGTTATGTAAGCCAAATTCAGAAATCAAAAAATTCTACAAAAACCTTTTTATCGTATATCCGTGTGATCAGAAATTATTAAAACATACAAGGCATCCTGTAGAAACCTAGAGCTTCTCAGTCCCCTCTGTTAAACTTAAATCACTGTCTCCTGCTAAAGTGCTAAATGTGAAAAACATAGGAATTTGTTCTTAAACTTTTTTCCTGCTTCTAATACGTGCCAAGACCTGTATTTTTTTTTTTTTTTTTTATGTCGTTCCGGGAAATAAACATTAAATCACCTGAGGCGTGCAATTGGGGGGGGGGGGGGGGGGGCTATGTGCAGTTGATTTTTTTTTAGCTTAAAAATTTTAAGAAAAACATTATAAAGGGGATATGCCATTTCATTGCTTATCCTCTGCTTCGAAAATGTAGATCCTTGAACAGCTTGTCCGTCTTGTAAACCAGTTTTTTTTTTTTTTTTTTAAACAGGGAAGCCATAATAGACTTAAATGGTAAAATTAAACAGTCCAAAGAAAACAGTAGTTTCTCTCTCAAGTCAGATTCTTGGTATTCCCCCGCCCCCCCCCGCCAGAGGCAAATAGCTTTTCTAACATATTGTGTGTTCTTCTGGAAATCTGTGTGCACACATACTCTGCATAGAAGACCCCATGTTTATGTAAGGAAAAGCTCCCTGCACTGGTACATACTTTGCCTTTTCCACTTAAGAGTTTTGTGGGTGTTTATGACACATATCTTTGTCTCATTTGTTGAAATGGCTGCATAATATTTTCCTTTTTTTATGTGAAAGAATTTTTAATATTTATTTTTTTAATTTTTAATTTTTTTTAACGTTTTATTTTTATTTTTGAGAGACAGTGTGTGTGGAGGAGGGGCAGAGAGAGAGGGAGACACAGAATCCAAAGCAGGCTCCAGGCTCTGAGCTGTCGGCACAGTGTCCAACGCGGGGCTTGAACCCACAAACCCCGAGATCATGACCTGAGTGGAAGTCAGACGCTTAACTGACTAAGCCACCCAGGTGCCCGTTGAGTATTTTTTTTTTTTTTAATGTTTATTTATTTATTTTGAGAGAGAGAGAATCCCAGGCAGGCTCCGTGCTCAGCACAGGTTCATGGGGCTTGAACCCATGAACCATGAGCCAAAATCAAAAGTTGGATGTCCAGCCGAACCACCGAGGCATCCAGCAAGTTTGGTTTACTTTTCATTCATTGATTGACCTTACCAACAAAAAATGATTTTATTCAGGAATAAAAGAGAATTGCAGTGTGGGAAAAACAAGCTGTGAGCAAAACCGTAGGCAAGTCCTGGCAGGATTACTTTTTTGTTTTTCTTGTTTTAAACCTCAACCAGCCAAGTATTTATCTATCTATCAATCAATATGAGAGAATACTAACACACACACACACACACACACACACACACACACACACACACACACACACACACGAGGGGGGTGGTGGGGGAAGGGCAGAGAGAATCCTAAGCGGGCTCTGCACGGTCAGTGCAGAGCCCAGCATGAGGCTCAGTCTCACAAACTGAGATCATGACCTGAGCCAAAAATCAAGAGCAGGACGTTTAATTGACTGAGTCACCCAGGTGCTCCTATTTAATTAGTTATTTGAGACAGAGTGAGTACAGTTGAGGGAGGGGGAGAGAGAGAGAGATAGAGACCCAAGTAAGCTTCATGCTCAGAGCAGAGCCCCCCGCTTGGGGCTTGATCCCATGACCCTGGGAGCTGAAATCAAGAGTTGGCCCCTTCCCCCTGCCCATCCCTTGCTTACGTACTCCCTTTCAAAAATAAACATATTTTTAAAAATTAAGAGAAAAAAAAGTTGCTCCCTCGACTGACCCACTCAGGTGCCTGAGGTTTTTTGTTTTTTTTTTGTTTTGTTTTGTTTTTTACTATCTATTGATAGTAGGATTTGTTTAACCCTTTTAGTGTAAGTGGTTCTTTTTTTTTTTAAATATACATACTAAAACTTGCCGTTTTAGCCATCTTTAATGTGCAATTACTGATGTTAAGGACATTTAACACTGTTATGCAGCCGTCACTGCCAGTCACCTCCAAAACTTCTTCCCAAAGTGAGTAACTCTCCATTCCAACCCTGTCTCCAGTCTCCTGCAACTACCATTGTACTTTCTCCCCCTCTGATTTTTTTTTTTTTTTTAATTTTTTAATGTTCGTCTATTCTTGAGAGAGTGAGACAGAGCGTGAGTGGGAAAAGGGCAAAGTGAGAGAGGGACACAGAATTCAAAGCAGGTTCCAGGCTCTGAGTTGTCAGCACAGACAGAGCCCGATGTGGGGCTGCAACTCCCCAGCTGGGAGATCATGACCTGGGCCGAAGTCACCGCTTAACGACTGAGCCCCCCAGCTGCCCCCCCACTTCTGATTTTTTTTTTTTTTTAATTTTTTTTTAACGTTTCTTTATTTTTGAGACAGAGAGAGACAGAGCATGAACGGGGGAGGGTCAGAGAGAGGGAGACACAGAATCTGAAACAGGCTCCAGGCTCTGAGCGGTCAGCACAGAGCCCGACGTGGGGCTCGAACTCACGGACCGCAAGATCGTGACCTGAGCCGAAGTCGGGCGCTTAACCGACTGAGCCACCCAGGCGCCCCTCCACTTCTGATTTTTGACTAGGTACCTCATTTAAGAGGAATCCTACAACATGTGTCCTTTTGGGACTGGTTTATTTCACTTAGCATCACATCTTCAGTTTATCTGGCATAGGGCGTACCACAATTTCCTTTATATAGCCAAATGCTGTTCCATGGTGTGTGTACACCCCCTTTTGTTGATCATTAGTTCCTCAGTAGGCCCTGGAGCCCTTTCTGTCCTGAGGCTGTTGTGGACTTGCCTGTGTGTTGCTGCATTGAGTCCTCTGCCGGTTTCAGTTCTTTGGGTAGAGACCCCAAAGTGCAGTTGGTGGGCCGGATGTTAATTCTGCGTTTAATTTTTGGGTTTCTTCTAAGGTGCTTTTTTCTCTCCCAAAAGAGCTAACTTCTTTTTTTTTTCTTAAGTTTCTGCAGTTTTTTTAATGCTTATTTATTTTTGAGAGAGAGAAAGTGTGGTGGGAGAGGGAAGGAAAGAGGGACAGGATCCCAAGCAGGCTCCACACTGACAGCAGAGAGCCCGCCATGGGGCTCGAACTCACGAACCATGAGATCAGGACCTGAACTGGTCAGAAGCTTAACCGACTGAGCTTACCCGGGCTCCCTGATATGTTAATATTTTTAAAAATCACTACGTTATGAAATATTTCGAGCATGAAAGTTACATTTACTTGATGAAGATTCTTCGGTGTGAAATTCAAGAAAAATAGGCAAACTTATAGAAAACTCAATTTAAGAATTTAAGGTTTGACATCATATTTACATAAATTAGTAAATAATGATATAACACACGTATATTTGAAATTGAAGAAAGGGATCACTTACAAATGTATATTTTTTAACTACCTGAAGTAAAAGTGGAGAAAATTGTTTCCCAAATGTTTTTGAAACAGCATTTTCGAGTCTTCATCTGGAGGTTTTTTTTTTTTTTTTTTTTTTTTTTCTTTTCTCTTTCACTTAGGCTGGAGGGAAAGCCGGAAAGGACAGCGGGAAGGCCAAGGCTAAGGCAGTGTCTCGCTCGCAGAGAGCTGGGCTCCAGGTAATTGATGCCGTCATAATTCACGACTGGGTTATTTTCTTCATTGTTGTAATTTAGGACCCATAAATGTTTCATTACTTGCAAAATTATACTTGTACCGCTGACCTTTTAATGAGAGTGAGTGGTCAAAAATTAAAATCCCAATGCAACAGTCTTTTACTTTGGATTCTTCCAAATGAGAACAAGTTATGAAGCGGTGTTAAATGAGCTCTTAAAATCTGTTATTTCTAGATTATCATTATGTTCCTGTTTTTGTTATAAATTGGCCCCCATGAAAGTAAGTATGCCGTGATTTGTCTTCCGGGGACGGTCCGCGCCATGTGTGTTCACCCTGAGGCAGACACAGAGCTTGGGGGAGGACTGGGCAGTGCACCCGTCCCCTGGATGTCTCCCCTTGAGCTTCCTTCAGTTTGAGCCAGAGTGATACACTTGAAACACTAAATACTTTCAAACTTCACACATTTGAGTTGTTGCAACTTTGATCCACAAACTCCAGTGTTTCTGAATGAGTGAGAACCGCTCCTACCTAGAGGAGGAGACTTTGAAACAGGACGGTTTGCAGGCCAGACTGTAAGGTTTGGGTTTTCTTCTTGGCGGTGGTGGGGAGCCACTGAACATTGTGGAGCGGGAGAGTGACGTGAGCCAGGGGCACCGAGGGGAGGTGGAGGGAACTCCCCCTAGAGGGTGACTAGCTGGGCTCTCCCTGAGCATTGCCAGGGGCAGGGGCGTCAGTGACCGACAGTGACCCTTGTCCGCGAGAGGGCAGGTGATGAGGGCAGGTGACGGAGGCTGTGCCGCGCTTTAGGACTGAGGTAGGCACACCTAAACCCCGTGCAGCAGAAGGAATAGAAGGCACATGTGCCTCCCGAGAATGGACAGGGAGGCACGGGGGTTCTATAAGGCTTAGAAGCACAGCATCAGAGGAGTTTATGTTGTAGCAAGAACGCGTCAGGAGAGAAGTTGAAGGTGAGTCATTTGAAGTTCCACCAAAACATTCTCAGGAAAATGTCTCCAAGTTGTAGATTTGAATCCTCTTTCCAAGAGGAGTGATGAAAAGAATTACAAAGTTGAGATCACATGTGTAAATTTGGGAGCTCGTGCCGCAGTGAGTCTGGTCACAGAGGACGAGAGGGGAACAGGGGGCCTTGGGCGGACCCCACATGCAGCCTGGGAGTCCCGGGAAGGCTGGGGACCAGCCCGAGGGCACAGAGAGGCTCGAGTCCTTGAGGATTGGATCTAGAAATGGCTACTGGATTTGGCAGTTAAAGTGCCACCACCTACCTTTAAGAGCAATGGCAAAAGCCAAGGTTGGGTTAGAATAGAACAGGTGACAGGACTTGGGGTGCCTGGGTGGTTCAATCGGTTGAGCATCTGATTTCAGCTCAGGTCATGATCTCGCAGTTTGTGAGTTTGAGCCCCGCATGAGGCTCTGTGCTGACAGCCTGGAGCCTGCTTCGGATTCTGTGTCTCCCTCTCTCTCTGCCCCTCCCCCACTCGTGCTCTGTCTCTCTGTCTCTCTCTCTCTCTCTCTCTCTCAAAAATAAACATTACAAAAAAATTGAAAAAAAAAAAAAAAACAGGTGACAGGACAGTTAGGTGTCCGGGATTTGCTTTTAAGTTTTGCCTTTGGAAAGGAGAGCGGGGAACGGGCTGGAGTGGGGTTGTTTGCTGTGAGGCTCCGAGGACAGGTGCAGGGGGGAAGGCTTGGGGGTGGGGGTTGAGCTGTTGTGGTGCTGGCATGGTGAAGGGTCACAGAAAGTGCGTGAGAAGGGGGCCATGGGGGCGACATGCCTGAGGACACATTGGAGAAAGTTCTGTCCTCGGAGAGTCCCCAGGAGAGTTAGCATAGCTGTCAGCCGCAGGGAGGGAGCCGGGAGCTGGCCACCCCACCCCCCCCCCACTCCCACCCCCATCCCCTGGCTGCGAGGCTGCCCCAGAGGGCAGAGGGGTCAAGGGTCAAGTCTGGCACCAGCACACACCTGGCCCCTCCTTGGGCTGTGCTGTGCCGGCTGCCCGTCTTCAGAAGCTAGTTCCTCAGACCCCCCCCCCCACCCCCACCCCAACTGGGTCTCTCCTCAGGAGGGCAGAGGTGGGACCTCTAGGCCCTTACTGCGACACACAGGTGCTAGCAACCGTTCCTTGTTAAGTGGGTCTGACTTCTCTGATCCGTGTGAGTTCACGGTCCGCCTTTGGTCTCGCTCGGTAGCGCGCTGGTAAGGCCATGCCTCCCACCTGGATGCTCTGTCTTTCAGTTTCCCGTGGGCCGCATCCACAGACACTTGAAGACCCGCACCACGAGCCACGGGAGGGTCGGCGCCACGGCCGCGGTGTACAGCGCCGCGATCCTGGAGTACCTCACGGCCGAGGTCAGTCGTGCACGGTCCCGGCAGGTGCGCCGGGTGCGGAGTGGTAGAGCCCACGGGGGAGGGGGCGCCTCCTCGGCACCCAGCCTGGTGGCACCCAGCCCCGTGTGGGAAGGACCTTGATGCGCTCATGCTGAGTTAAGGCAGGGTCCGTAGCCCCACGTCTACGGGAGGTGATGGGTGTCTGGTGCCTGCAGTACTCCGCTACTAAGGAAGTGAACCTTCAGCGGGAGGTTGTGAACTGAAATCATGATCTCTTCCTGAAGATGGGGTGGGGGGGGCAGAGTTTGCCAGGGTGATGTACATTACACATCCATTCTGATGGTGGAATCTGGTGGAAGAGCAGACGAACCCTCTTCTCTGCGTGGTTGCCTGCGTAGACTGCCTGCCAAGACTGCGTAGTCTTGGCCAGTGTGACATTGCAGGAAGATGGGCTGATTGGGTGAAATTCTTAACACCTGGGTGATGGACCAGCCACTTGTAAGGAGAACCCCCTGAAGACCGCCCCCCATCCCTGCACTATCCGCCCCAGTCAGGGCAGGATGAGTAGCAAGCAGGTCAGGCGGTTAGAAACAGAGGGAAGTTCTTCCCCACGATCGTGTGGTGGGGACCTGGACTGAAAGGTGGGAGTTTGGGGTGTGTGTGAATTGTTAATGCTGTCATCTCATTAACTTCATCTGGTCCCTGCACTCCAGGCAGTTTCTACGGTGTTAGGTCCTGAGACAGGGACACGGGGCCTCCCCCCACCCCACCTTCTCCTTCAGCCTTACACCAGTTTGTGTTTGGTGAGCGGCAGACTTTTCAGGAAGGTACACGTTTCATTCATCACGTGGAGGCATATTCTTCTGACTCAGAATGTTCCAGGTCTCATCCAGACTCCCATTTTCTTTATTCCCGGGAACTTTGAGTACAAGTTTTTAGGTTAAGATTAGGCCATGAGCATTTATGTAAGCAGTCAACATATTTTCAGGTATTTGTGTTTGGGGTGTTAGTCATAGTGGGATGCAAAGAAAATACTGAAATCTAAAGTCAGTAGCTTCACATTAGGGTCACTTGGAGCTTCCAAAAGATACTGGTGCCCAGATGGGTCAGAGTCTTGGGAGGAAGAAGCAGGGGTCCCCGCTGCTTCTGACATACATGGGGACTTCCCACCGCTCTGTTTAAGCGAGGCTCTGTGGAGTTTTTTTTTGTAGGACTTCCATCAAAGGTTTTATAATGCCAGTATAGTCTGTAGAGGCAAAACAAAACAAATTAGAAATGCAGTTTTTATGGCCAGCTGGGACTTTGGAATTGTTTTAGTTGAAAATTCCCATTCTAGAATAAAGGGCTTCTGGTATATTGCCTCTAGATTAGAGGACCCAGTGATGTTAAAAACTCTGAATAAGAAATTATTTTTTAAACTTTTCTACAAGTACTAAGAAATAAGTTCCGTCCATTAAGGGCTGGACAAAAATAGACTATGGGGCCATACTGAAATCACGATTTTCCTCGATGTTTGCATTTGGAATCTTGGCTAGGGAAATAGTGTTATCCCTTGCCCTTCTTTCTGGAGAAGTGGGTTCTTGCTCAGGGGTCTAGCTCTCCTGCAGAAAATGAATATAAGAGACCCTAGCGAAGTAACAAGATTCCTATGAAAGCATCAGAAATGTGAAAAAGAAACCCGCATTACCGGCTCATATGCATTGCGTGTCTTCTGTGCAGATACCGTACAGGTCTGTGTAGCTATAACTGCAGGTCTGCGCTGAGCCTCACGCACTTGAGCCTCTGATGCACCGTCTCACGGTGCTTTGCAGGTGCTGGAGCTGGCGGGTAACGCCTCCAAGGACCTCAAGGTAAAGCGGATCACCCCGCGCCACCTGCAGCTCGCAATCCGCGGCGATGAAGAGTTGGACTCCCTCATCAAGGCAACCATCGCCGGGGGTGGTACGTAGGATCCCCACTCCCGCCCACGTGGCCGTTGGCCGTTCCGACATCATTCGATCAGTGACCCTAGAACTCATACAGACCTCGACTCCAGGATTCCAGGACTCCAGGAGTGTTGAGTCTGTTATGTTACAGTAAAGGCTCCTTTATATTCTGATCCCAATAAATGCTATCGCCAGATACAGCACTGCTTTAGTTTGGCACATTCCTTGTCTAAATCTCATAAATGATTCTTAAAACCTGGGGTTTTAAATATTTCCCATACCCTTGTAGTGGTGTCTTAAAGATGATCCTGAGAACCTGCTCTGTGTGATGCCCTTGAAAGTCAGGGCTGAGGTGATTGAGTGAGTCAGGGTCAGTGAAGGTGAGATGAACACCTGAATCCCTTCCGGGTCACCTTTGGAGAAGCTCTTGAAAGCTATGCTTCCTCTTCCCCAAAGTCCATAAAAGCGGTGTTTTATGTAGTTTTAGGGGGGTTCCCAGACCTCAAGAGAGGGAGGCCTTGGCATGGGTGGGTGGGTGAAGAGGGCCATCGGCAGACTTCATGTCTGGGGAGTTGCTCTCCAGGGAGGCCCCGAAGTGGAGAGAGTGCCCGTGGAGAGTCGTTCATATGTTTCTGTTCCCTTCCAGGTGTGATCCCGCACATCCACAAGTCTCTGATCGGAAAGAAGGGACAGCAGAAAACCGCGTAGAGCATCGTTTTAACCAGCCCCTTCCTCCCGTCATTGTACTGTAACCGAGACAGAAGAAATAATGGGGACATGGGGGGTTTTTAAAAGAGGCAGATGGAAAAGCTTAGACAATTACTGTAGACACGATAAGAGACATTTGTACGTTCTTAGGCTCAAAGTTTGATAAAGTACCTTTCCACGCGGCAGCGCTTGTGTGGTGATTGGCTAGGTTTCTCCCGTTGTGTTTTATACAAAAACGGAATTGATAAACCATTTTTTACAAAAAGAATTGGTCTCAAAACTGTTCTGTTCGTGACGTGTTGGAAATATTTTGCTCATACTTTGAAATTTTTTAGATTTCAAATCGGTTATTCTATATTCAGGATAATCTGAGAACATATTGGGAATCTAGATTTACCAGGATTGATACCATATCACCGTGTGCTACCATATAGTAGGTGCCATCCACTTGTGGTACAAACCGTCGTGTTACACACCCCAAAAGAAGGAAAAACGGCCAAGTAAACCGTGGGGCGCCATCAGCTGTGGGACGCTCCCCGATCCAGAGATGCCGGAATAGGAAAACGCATGCGTTTAGGATTGATGACCTAGGGTAGTGGACTCGTCCACTGAGCACTTACCATGGCAGGCCCTGAACTGAGTGCCTTAGTGATCCAGACTTTACTCCCCCCCGCTTTTAAAGATGTAGAAACCAAGGTGCCCAGAAGTTACTTGTTGGAAGACATTTATCTAGTAGGTAGGACTCGCAGGGCTGGGAGACAGGCCTCGATTCGGCGAACTCCGGAGCCCACACTCTTACCTGGATCAAAGTTCAGTCTATAAGTTTTCTGCTTTTACTTAAACCTCCAGCTTTTAGTGGTCTTCTGTTGACATAGTAATATCCAGCAGTTGGTGCCATATTTAAAAAAATATTTTACTTTGTCAGCTTTTAAGTAACTTGTAAGGTTTAATGTACCAACTAATAGTCCATCACAAACTCTCTTTTTCCACTTGGAAGTCTTCATTAAAAAAAGATCTTTCAATGTTTTATAATCTAGCTCTATCAAAACAAAGCTCTCATTTTAAAAAAACTTATTTTATTATGGAAATTTTCAAAAATACAGAACAATAAAGAGAAGAGTATAATGAAACCCCGTGTACTTACCCTCCACCTTCCAACAACCCTCCTGCGGTCAGCGTTGTTTCACCTGTCGGCTCCCTGGTGGGTTGGTTTGAATCCTGTTTCAGGCATGACTTCCTGCCTTATATCTATGCTTAAGTGTGAGTCTCTAAAGATGAGGCATAATCGCAATCTTAAAACAGCATTTAATGTTTTATTTTTTAAGATTTTTTTTAAACTTTATTTGGCGGGGGAGGGACACAGAGAAAGAGGGAGACAGAACCCAAGCAGGTTACAAGCTGTCCGTGAAGAGCCTGATGTGGGGTGCAAACTGTGAGATCATGACCCGAGCTGAAGTCAGACACTTAACCAACTGAGCCACCCAGGTGCCCTGACAGCATTTTATAGTGTCTGACCTATTTGGTGTTCACACTTTCCTATCAATTTGTTTATGGTTGGTTTGAATCAAGATCCAGACGTGTTCTGGATCTTTTTTTTATTTTTGAGAGAGGGAGACAGGATCCGAAACAGGCTCCAAGCTGTCAGCAGCACAGAGCCAACATGGGGCTCGAACTCACAAACTGTGAGATCGTGACCTGAGCCAAAGTTGGACACTGAACCAAGTGAGCCACCGGGTGCCCCTTTTTTTTAAGTTTGTTTAATAATCCCTGCAGCCAGCATGGGGCTCGAACTCACAACCCCAAGAACGAGTTGCATGCTCTACCGACTGAGCCGGCCAGGTGCCTAGCTTGTTCTATATCCTAGATTTTGTTGATCCCTCTTGTTTCTTTTCTATTTTTTTTTTTTAATTTTTTTAAATGTTTATATTCATTTTTGAGACAGAGACAGAGCATGAGCGGGGGAGGGCAGAGAGAGAGGGAGACACAGAATCCGAAGCAGGCTCCAGGCTCCGAGCGGTCAGTGCAGAGCCCGATGCGGGGCTCGAACCCACAAACTGCGAGATCATGACCTGAGCCTAAGTCGGACGCTCAACCGAGTCCTGCAGGCGCCTCCCCCCACCTTGTTTCTTTTTAATCCATGGGTTTCTCCTCCCTTTTCCTTACAATTTTTAAAGAAACGGGGTTGTGGAATTTTCTCAGTTTTACTGAATGCATCCTGCTGGTATTTGAGATGTCTTTCCCCTAAATTTCCCGTAAGCCGACAGATCTTGAGGGGTTGGCTTTTGTTGCGTTTTGCTTTTTCACAAAAATAATTCCCAGGTGACACTGTACTCCCTGCGGTACCTCGTCGGGGGGCACCTGGCACCTGCCATGTGAAAACTGCCGGTTGGGCTGTGCCAGCCGCTCTCCCGGAAGGGGCCTGTCTCAGCATTCCACGGGGGGCGCCGATGGGGGACACGCTTGCCATCCTTATGCATCCAGAATTCCTGCCGAACTGCTCTTTGATTTACAAGGCAGGAATAAGAAAGAACATTTCAATTTTGGATTCAGTTAGCACGTATTTTGAGGTTTCTGTGTTGAGTGGGCCTGCGATTATCCTGTGAAATTTTAGTAGTTTCCGGAAGCCAAAGTAACAATAGCAAAGAAGGCAAAATAGAGAAGAGTGACTTTTACTAGAGTTTTCTAGGTAATTGCTTCAGATACCGGCCTCCCTTTGGCAGTTGCTTGTGGTGTTCCTAGAATTGTTTTCAGTTTTTTAAAGAGGAATTTTTTTTTTTAAGATTATTTTGAGAGAGAGTGAGTAGGGAAGGGACAGAGAGAGGGAGAATTCTAAGCAGGCTCCACGCTGTCAGCACAGAGCCCAACGTGGGCTCAAACTCACAAGCCCGAAGATCATGACCTGAGCTGGCCACCCAGGTGCCCCTTGTTTTGTTTTCTAATGGAGAGGAAGTCAAACAGCTGGGCCCCGCCCTCCACCCCCATGGGTGGTCCTTGTTGCCCTGCATGTACCTGTCCCCCACCACCCCCCCCACCCCGCTCACGGGCCTGGGCCTGTGTTGAAGTCCGTCCCCTCCCAGACTTTGTGTTCCCTCTGTGGTGCCTTAACAGGTGTCTCCAACAGAAAACTTTTTTTTTTTTTTTTTTGAGAGAGAAAGAGTGTGTGTGCGCTCACGCGCCCTTGGGAGCAGGGGAGGGGCAGAGGAGACAGAATCTGAAGCAGGCTCCAGGTGCTGAGCTGACATCACAGAGCCTGCTTAGGATTCTCTCTCTCTTTCTCTTGCCTCTCTCCTGCTCACACTTTTTGTCTCTCCAAATAAATTTAAAAAAATATTTTACCATATTTATCACATAATTATTTTATCACACCATATTTTATCACATAAATATTCATCAATGGCCCTTATTTGCCTGATGTTTTATGCTCTTTATTTATTGAGAGAGAGAGAGAACGTGAGTGGGGGAGGTGTGGGGGGGCATGAAGCAGGGTCTGAGCTGTTGATGTAGAGCCCGACACAGGGCTCGATCTCATAAACCCTGGGATCATGACCTGAGCCAAAATCAAGAGTTGGATGCTCAACCGACTGTACTACCCAGGCGCCCAGGAATCATTATTTTAGGTGCAAATAGTGGTATTTTGGTTATGTTAAAAATGCAAATTCGTATCTTTTAGAGACAAACTATTTACTAGAATATTTGTGCCTATGATACGTCTGGAATTTGCTTCGAAACAATCCAGTCAGAGAACAGGGAGGAGGAGGGGAGGACACGAAACAAGGTTGGGTCTCAGGCAGCAAAAATATACATGCAGACACAGGTGTCCTCAAGTGCCTGCATGTGACATGCGCCAAGTCAAATAGTTAATAGTTAAACGAGTACAAGCTGGGAGCTCACAGGTGAACTGTATGGTTGTGAAAACGAAGACTGTTCCCCCCGAGTTAGGTGGCCAATTGCATGGATGCGTCGACCTCTGCTGCCCCCAGACCCTCTTATAACTGCAGCTCACAAGGAAGGGCTCACAGACCCCTGGGACCACCATGTCCAAGCAACACAGGGCAGCTCAGAGGGGCTCCTGCTGGTCAGACGGGGGGTGGTTTGAGTGTCAAAAATTGTATTGTTTGTAACAGGTTCAGTAAAAATTCGTGAGCCCTTAGTAACTGGAAGAGGGAGAGATTTGAAATTGTTTTTACAACTACAGAATAATCATTGATCGAGGCAAAGATCGTTCACGGGTGCGAAGGCAGAGCCATCAGGCGAAAGGTCTGGGAACGGGGTTCAGACCGAGGCAAAGTATCGCCCACAGATTGCCTCCTCGCTGGGAAGAGGACACAGTGCCTCCCAGGGGGCTGTCTGGTGAGTCGGCCTGAGGTCGCGTGCACCCCCCAGGAGGCAGGATCGCGTACACAGTCACCCACAAAGTCTTCCTGCTACGAATGTGGAGCTTGTGTCTAAATTGAGATTCTCGGCCTAGCTTCCAGTTTACAGAGAATCCAGGAGCCAGACAAGTGGGGGACAGGAATGGGTGGCAGTGGGCAGCTCCAGAATCAAGCACGTTCCTTGAAGTCAACGTCCTGAACCACTTGAGGAGCCAATGACATAGAAAAAAGTGGAGGCCAAAGATCTTACATATTTTTAGTATTTATTTTTGAGAGAGCACGAGCAGGGGAGGGGCAGAGAGAGGGGGACAGAAGATCCAAAGCAGGCTCTGTGCTGACAGCAGCGAGCCCAATGCCGGGCTTGAACCCATGAACCACAAGATCATGACCTGAGGCGAAGTCAAACGTTCAACTTACTGAGCCGCCCAGGTGTCCCTAAAGAGTTAAAAAAAAAAAAAAAAAAGTACATTTATAGTGTATAATTATAATCTCCATACAATTATTTTTTTAATGTTTACTTATTGAAAAAGAGTGGGTGCATGCATGCTCCTGAGAGCAGGGGAGGGGCAGAGAGAGACAGAGACAGAGACAGAATGCCAAGCAAGCTCCATGCTGCCAGCACAGAGCTCCACATGGGGCTCGACCTCAGGAACAGTGAGATCATGACCTGAGCCAAGATCAAGAGTTGGATGCTTATCTGAGCCACCCAGGTGCCCCTCCATAGTTATGTTAATAATAGAAGTGACAGTGCGAAGGTCGCCTGATGGCTCTCTCCGGCTCTCTCCCGCCTGGCGGCTCTCTCCTGCCTGGCGACAGCCTGAAACAGGCGGAAACCGATGCACAGAGCAGGGGAAGCGCGGCCTTTGCACTTGCAAGTTCTTGGCTTGGGCCTTTCTTTCCCTCACTTGGTAAACTCTCCAGGAAAGCCACTCGGGACCGATGAGGTCTTATTACACACGCTAACACCACGTTACCAACTCTTGGCAGCTGGCCTGCCTGCCCCTTGGAAAGCTAAGTCGGGCACCACTCTACTTTGGTTACCTTTTTTTCCAGTACCCAGCGCGGCGCATTGGTGTCAGACACTCGGCGGCGGAATACACACAATCAGTGACTAGGCAGGTGTGATCGCGTGCTCGAGGACAACTCTAAGTGAGGTTGGGTTGATGAAAGGCTATCACCACCTGGACACAAGCCATCCATGGACATTAAAGGTCACTGCAGTCACCCAGGGAGCAGGGGAAACGGGACACACCCAGAGGCACAAGCATTTGGTGAAGGAAGCAGCCAGCAGCCCGACAAATAACAAATTGCAAACATTCTCACACCCTCAGGACAGAAATGGCTCTGGGTCAAGAGCCCCGGTGGGGAGGGGCCCTGCAGGGAGAGGAGGGTGTCCCGGGCTCTAGGCAGACAGGTGCCCCTCAGCCTGTGCAACTAGCTCTGGTCACTAGTTTGCAGCCCAGTTAAGGGGGAAGGGCCTATCCTTTGCCAAATCCTACAGCTTGTGACCGTTAGATCTGTGTGACTGAGTGACTGTGGGACCTTGAGGGGGCCAGGAGGGGATCACTGGTCGGGGAGAGCAAGGACCGTGGGTCACAGTACCAGGGACCCCCACAGGCCAGGGTCTACCAGACTTTGTCAACAATTCCAGAATTGGGACTTTACTGCACACCTTTTGCCCCGATTCTATACCCCCAGACTAAACCGGATCCGAAGACCCTTCCCCAGAGCCTGAGGCCCAACACTCAAGTTTTCCCTGCTGATAAACAGCACAATTAGCATCTCCTGACACCTTTTCAAACTTCATCAAAACCAAGAAATAATGGGATCTTAGAAGAGCGAGTGACGCACTCATTCTCCAGTGTTAGAGGGATTCTCCACTTACTGTGGTGCCAGTCCACGTGCCAAGTGCAAATTTGTCCCCGCTCCCCTTAAAGGAGCACCTGTCCCGCCTGCCCGTGGTCACCACCTCCCTCCCAAAATCCTGGCTCTTTCCTTCCTTGCCCCCACCCACATCTTCAACACCCCCCAACCCAGGACCTTTGGGCCAGGGAAGCAGAAATGGCAGCTGTGGAATCCAGCAAACTGCAGTGTTGCCAAAAATGCGAGCTGCAGGACCCCCGCGCCACACAAGGACAGACAAGTGTTGTTTAGCTTTTATTTCATGATCATAAACTTCACTCTGCAATCCAGCTAAACTTGGAGGGGAGTAAGGAGGACACAGGACCCGTGGAACTGCGGCAGGAACACAGGGACTCTAGATTTCGAGCAGATGGGGACAGAAGGGCGCTCTCCCGAGCTACAGAAGGAATGGTCTGGTAGTTAAGATAAAACACGAGTCAAATTTATTAGATTTGTCCACAGTCAGCAATGGTGATTTTCTTGCTGGTCTTGCCGTTCCGGGACCCAAAGCGCTCCATGGCTTCCACGATGTTCATGCCTTCCTTCACCTTGCCAAACACCACGTGCTTGCCATCCAACCTGTAAACGAGATGGAGCGTCAGCACTGGTGCCCAGGGGCCACTGAGCCTGCGCCACACCCCGAGAACAGAGACCCACAGAGCAGTACTGCACCCCCGGAAGAACAGCTGGAGGCCGGGTTACACAGTTGTCAGTACCAGTTAATGTGGATCAACACTGAACACCTCATCCTTCTAACAGAAACAGCAACACCATAGGTCACCAGGAGTCAGAAGATTCTCCAACTCCTGTCAAAACTCCCGAATTTACAATGGACCCCTAAAAAAGGACCAACACCCACAGGCCAAGGAGATCTAAGTACTACTCTTTTGTAGTTTGTGTTCACTTGCTTTTTAAGTCTATTGTTGTTAATTACCTCCACCCCCAACCTGGACACAAAGGGGTGCATGCTCTGCAGACCGAGCCAGTGGGCACCCCACAAGTACTGGTCTTAACTACTCAGCTCAGCGCCCCGTTGTGCTATGCTCAGTATCTTGCTTTCTCCACGGACCCCCGTTTCGGCTTTCTCACATCCTCCCACGCTAGAAACAAGGCCAGGCTGAAGCGGGCAGCGCTCCTTGCTGCAGGGATCTGCCCTTACCAATCGGTCTTGGCGGTGCAGATGAAAAACTGGGAACCGTTCGTGTTGGGTCCGGCGTTCGCCATGGACAGGATGCCAGGACCTGTGTGCTTCAGGATGAAATTCTCGTCGTCAAACTTCTCCCCGTAGATGGACTTGCCTCCAGTGCCATTATGGCGTGTGAAGTCACCACCCTGTGGAGTGAGCAAAACCTGTCACTTCTGGCAACAGCGTCAGAAAACAAGCCAAGTCTGCAGAGACCTAGCTTCAAACTCAAGTTTAAATGGACTAGAAGGTGAAGCCGGACCAGACTGGCAGAAAACAGCTCCCATGCACTCATGCTGCGTTCTCCTAGCTCTAGCTCAAGCTCAAGGACCATCACCCAAACCAGAGTCCATGAATTTCATACCTGGCACATAAATCCCGGGATAATCCTGTGAAAGCAGGAACCTTTGTAACCAAATCCTTTCTCCCCAGTGCTGAGAGCACGAAAATTCTCTATTAAGAGAGAAAAACATTGGTCACACACAACTAAAATCCGAACAGGTAACAGTGAATTAGACAAGAAAACTAACCTGCTGTCTTGGGAACTTTGTCTGCAAACAGCTGTAAGACAAGACGGAGCGTCACTTCACCACGTCTGCCCCCCACTGCGGCTCACGGAGTCTCGGGGGGGGGGGGGGGGGAAGCTCCCGAGCACGAGCCCACTTTCTCACCCTAAAAGAATGCTTCTACAAGAACCACTGGCCCCAAACCTGAGCCGCTACCTGAAGCCTCGGGGCCCTGTGGGGTCGCGCAGAGTAACAGAGACCACCACCCCCCCCCCCCACACACAAATCCAGCACCAGCCAGGACTCCACCCCCGGCCGTGCAGCCCGTGGGGCGTCTCCCACGTGCCCCCGTCCCCCACCCCCACCCGAGCACGACCCCGGGAAACCGGCGAGGCTCCCGCAGAACCCCTCCCGCGCGTGAGGGGCGCGTCCTGGCCACACACGAGGGGACGAAGCCCGTCCGCGAGGACAGCTGTCCAGGCCTCCACGAACCGTTTCGAACACGTGCGACCGAACCCTCCCTCCGGCTGCGGAGCAGGCGCCGCCATCTCAGGGCCGGGAGTTCGGGCCGCGCGCGGGCGTACAGCCCACTCAACACAGTAATCCGCGGGCGTCCGTCTCAGCCCGCACCCTTTCCGCGCGTGAACGCCACCCCCTCCCGGCCGCCCCGCCCCCGCCCTTCTCGCGGGGCCGCCCGAGCCCCCGGAGGAGAGCGGGGACGCGCACCCCGAGGGCCGCAGGCTCCCGGGAGGCGGCCGAAGGGGACCGTTAGGCGCGGGCGGGGCCGGCGTCGTCTGCGCAGGGCGGGGGCGCCGCTGGCTTCCGCCGGGCGGGGCCGGGCCCGCTTCCGCAGTGCGCCCGCCACCGCCCCCCGCCGCCCGCACACCCTCGCGGCCGCGCCTGCGGGCATCGCCCTCACCCAGCCCCCACCGCGACCCCGCGCGGCCTAAACACGTGCGCGCCGCCCCGCCTTTGTCCGCCGCCGCCCCTCCCCCGCCGCCCCCGGCCTCCCAAAATGGCCCCTCATCAGGAAATGGCGCCACCCGCCCGCCCGCGCCCCCCGCCCGCCGCCGCCCCGGAGCCGCCCGCGCCCGCCCGGCACACCCCGCCCGCCCGCCCGCCGACCTCGAAGGAGACGCGGCCCAAGGGCTCGCCGTCCACAGCGATGTCAAAGAACACGGTGGGGTTGACCATGGCTAAGAGGCGCGGGCGACTCCGGGGCGGCGGCGTCTGCAAGGCGGCACGAGCTCCGCCGCGGCCTCTTTTATAGCCGCCCGGGCCCCGCCCACGGCCGGTCGCGCGCCCGGACCCTGGCCAATCGCTACCGCTGGCCGGTCGGAGTGATGGTGTGGCTGGCCTATGAGCTGAGACGGCGCCGGCGGGGCGGGCCGGCGGCGCGCGTGCGCGTTGGCGGCGCAGGCAGGTTCCCGCCCGCGGGCTCCGTCGCGGTACTGCGGCGTGGGGACTGGGACGGGGGCCGGGCGCGGGGACGGAGGCCCGGGGGACCGGCGGAGCCCGAGGGCGCGCGGGGAGAGGGGTCTGCGGCGCGGGCGGACCCACGCAGCCCGGCGGTCAGGGCGTGTCCCCATTGCGCAGAGGGGGCAACTGAGGCGAACGCAGGCCTCAAGGTCGCGCCGCCCCGCCAAGGTCGCCCGGTCCCGGGTGACCCCGCTACCCCGCGTATGTCTGGGGGCTCGGGGGGGGGAGGGGGCTGGGACATCGCCTCTTCCGCGCACGGGAGGTGCCGTCGTCCCCGTCTGAGAAGTTACGAAATGCTTCCAAAATGCCCTACTTTCCATAAATATCTTGCTCACTCCGTCTGAATTTTCTCCAGCAGGAAGACGTTGACTCGAGAGCCTGGCAGACTCGTACCTGCAAAGGCGCTGTGTGCTCTTCCGCCCTCCTTCTCCGTCCTTCTGCGCCTCTGCGCTCCCGCACGTGGGGGCAGGACTGGGCCGCGACCCCGGGCGCCCGGGAGCGCGTCCTGGTCAGCCCTCAGGCTCGCACGCCAGCGGTGACCCGGTTCTCTGTGCGTGCGGAGCCCGGAGGAGGGACTTGACAGGTTCTCGTCCGCCCCTGAGTTGCAGTATCCAGAGCATCATCTGGTTTCCAACTCACTTTCTTCTCCGCACTACCGGGGAAGCCTTGGGATGTGCCGGGTGTCGGGCGTCCTGCATCCCAAGGGTCGCTAGCTGCCACCAGAGCGCACCTGAGCTGGGACTTCGTGCCCCCACTGACACACGTGCCTGAGGAGGCTCCGCCGTGGGAGGAGCCCGCCCCGGGTGTCCCCAAAGCCAGAAACTGCTCCCCCCCCCCCCCCCCCGCGCCCTTCTCACCTGGTGCTTTGTGACCTTGAAGCTGCTCGTTCCCCTGTGACTGAAAACAAACGCCCAAGGCCCTGAGATACAAGTGCCCTGCACTCCGGTCCTTCCTCCACGCTGACCCTTGCAGCAGCTAGGGACCCCTCCTAAGAAAGGAACGAGTGTGTGGATGAGAAAAGAAATCAGCCGGTGTGACTTACCTGGCGCCATTGAGAGTCCTGTCCTCTTGTAACCGGCAGCATCAGCAAGGCCACTGCCTAATTCTAGAAAACTAACCGCTGGTGATTTGTTTCTGGGGGAGCCGGTGTTGTAGGGAATCCTTCATTATTACCCTTACCTGTTGAACTGGACTTTCTAACTAGCAAAGGAGGGGCAGGCCCAGAACCTCAGGAATGTAGGGCTGTCCCTACGGTGCTGGGATGAACCAGACTGAACTCAGCAGGGCCCAAAGGGACGGGCATCCTGGGTTCTGTACCCACAAGCGCAGTGCTGTGGCTTCACTCCTACAGCGGGTTGTAAACAAAACTTCTGTCCAGAGCGTCTCTGAGCAAGAGGAGGTAATGGGGAAATCAGGGCATTGAAACATCCAGAAAACAGACAGCTTTGGAAGAGGGTGACTCGCCTCCCTTGTGCCTCTTGCCCAGGGGCGGGCGTGGTCACCTTGCATCTTCTGGGACCACTGGTGACTTCACAGCCCGCCGTCTCAGGGCTTCATCCAGGGTGAACTTTCCGTGAGGACACCCTCCATCAGGCAGGTGTCCGCCCCCCTACTGCTCCCTCAAGGCATTCTCCAGCCCTGCCTTTCCCTGTGAACTCCTCCACAGATTACTCCCATGTCAAAGTTCCGTGTTTGATCCTGTGGGGTTCCTTGCACACGCGCCATGACCAACCTCCTCCGTTCCCAAGGCTCAGATCATCAGGAGGCTTCTAAACCTGCCCCCAGACCCACAGCTCACTCCACAGTTCCTACAGATCCTCCCTGCTCACCGGGTCCTCCCCATGGATGAGTCCCTCACAGAGCTCTTCCAGTTCCCTCTCCAGGCCACAGCCTAGGCCGCTATGCTACCCTCCTCCTCCTCTCCCTCCTCCTCCCTCCTCCTTTCCCTCCTCTCCCTCTTCCTCCCCCTCCCTCCTCCTTCCCCTCTTGCACCTCCTGCTCCTCCCCATCCCCCCTTCTCTCCTTCCACCTTCCCTTCTTCCTCCCCCTCCCCTTCCTCCTCCCCCTCCCCTTCCTCCTCCCCCTCCCCCCCTCCTCCTCTACCTCTCCCTCCTCCTCCTCCTCCCCCTCCTCTTCCTCCTCCACAGGCTTGGTCTCTGTGCCCACAGCTACAGCTCCTGCTTGGCCTTGTTTGCAGCAGCCTCCTGACTGATTACTGGACCCCAGTTTTTCCAGGGACTTCCAGGATGCTTATTCTCAAAACCCTCTGCAATTGTAACTCCTGTGCTGGACGGCCTCTCCCGGGTTCCTGGTTGCCTACACTACAGAGCGTGGCCCACAGCAGCCCTGTCTCAGCTGGCTCGCCTTCCACTCTTCTCCGGCCGCGCTGAATTTCCCCACACTGCTCCCTGTGTGTGCAAGGCTCACCCCTGGGCTGTGCAGGGCCTCCCTGCTCCCCGCCAGCAAAGCTCCCCACTGTGCTTGGTCCTTTCTGGGAAGCTTTCCTGAGCTCTCCCAGAACTGGTTGCTTGAGAACACCGTGCAGAATCAAAACTCAGCAAAGATGCACTGAGCTAACACATACACAAGGTCAGCCCTGGTGCGTGTGGTGAGAGCCTGGCACTGAGGTGTCACCCCAGAGGGCTAGTCAGTGAGTTTGCATACCCCTCGGTCACTCGCCCCCCAAGCTGTCCCTGCTCAGGCTCCAGGATCTCGGATTCAGAAGCCGCAAGGACTCGTGCTCTGTGGTGGCTGGCATTGACCCCATGGAGGAGGCAGGGCGCCCAGCTCGGGGCTGCAGTGCCCAGCCCCACCGCTCAGGTCAGGGCACAGCAGCAGCAGGTGGGGAAACCCCACCACAGTGGGTCCCATGGGAATTTATCTCCGTGCTGAAGGTCATGGGCAGAGCACAGCTCCCGGTGCCCTCAGTCAGGAGAGCTGTGCAGGGGACACCTCTCAGCAGGCATGCCTGCCCCCCAGAGCAGCTGGGCCCAGGAAGGCCGCGAAGGCACCATGGGGCAAGGTTGACCCGATACGGAGAAGATGTTTATGGATCTGACTGCGGCATCATGCGTAAGTGTGCTTTGGGAGAGAGGAAACAAACACGTGGTCCGTGCATCCCCTTCCAGTGAGGACAGGGGGCCCTGAGTGGGCTGCGGGCAGGAGCCAGGCCCGGGACAGGCATGCTGGGGTGGCCACAGGCCGTTGTCGCTGGCACCGACCTTGGTTAGGTGTTAGAGTATGCACTTGTTTTTCTCTTTGATTTATGTACCTACATGGAATTCACTTGTGTTAAACATACAGTTCAGTGAATTGTAGAAACCAGAGCTGTGGGGCGCCTGGGGGGGCTCAGTCAGTTGAGTGTCCGACTCTTGGCGTCAGCTCAGGTCATGATCTCTCTGTTCCTGATTTCCAGCCCCGTGCTGTCAGGGCAGAGCCTGCTTGGGATTTTCTTCCTCCCTCTCTCTCCGTCCTTCCCCTGCTCCGCCTGCTTGCGTGCTCTGTCTCTTTCTCTCTCTCAAAATAAATAAATAAAATTAAAAAAAAGAGAGAGAAATCAGAGCTGTGCAGATCCCGCCACAATCTAAGATTAGAACATTCTCTTGGCTCCAAAAAGGACCTTGTGCCCGTTTTTAGTAACTCCCTGTTCCCGTCCCAAAACTGCATTTTCAAATGTAAAGTTAAAAATTGACTGAGGGGCACCTGGGTGGCTCAGTTGGTTAAGAGTCAGACTTTGGCTCGGGTCATGATCTCATGGTTCATGGGTTCAAGCCCCACATCAGGCTCTGTGCTGACAGTGTGGAGCCCACTTTGGATCCTCTGTCCCCTTCTCTCTGCCCCTCCCCTGCATGCTCTCTCTGTCTCTGTATCCAAAAAAAAAAAAAAAACCACATTAAAAAAAGGAAATATTTGAAAATTATTAAAAACAAGTTCAAATCTGCTATACTCACAAAGATACTAACATGGTTTCTAAGCTAAAGAGTTATGTTTTAAGATGACAACTTTAATAAATGAGATATCAGCTGTTAAGGTAAAACAAAATAACCCCGAGTCCTTTTCCTACATAAAGAAACCCCAGGTCCCAAATCGCCAGACAGGGGCCCCGGGGACTCTGCTCTTCCCGCGTCCCTCAGGCTCAGGCCAGTCACCTCAGGGGCCTCTCCGCAGCCCCCAAGTTCACGTTCTTCATCCGACTGCCTGCCGGAAGACTAGGAAGGGGAGAGAAGGAAGAGGCCAGAAGGCAGGGAGTGACGCCACCAGTCAGGCCTGTTCTCGGCGGCTTCCCCAGGAGCCCGCCCAGCTGCTTGCACCCTGGTGCAGGAATCCGGGAAGATGAATGTGTGGGTCCGGGCACGCTGCCACCCCCATCCCCCCCCCACCCCCGCCTCCTGCTGGTGAGGAGGGAGCAGGAGCAACGCCTTGGGTAGCTGGCCGGCCGGCGGCAGAAGGGGGCACAGGCCGGGAAGTAGCAGGCGATCAGAGCCAGGAAAGCAGCACCCGCCGCCGGGGGAGACGCCCCAGCCCAAGACGGCCCCGGCGGGAGGTGGGGCGGGGCGCGGGGTGGGGTGGGGTGGGGAATGCAGCTGCTGCCTCGGCCTCCAGAATCGTCAACGCGATGGCGGGGCGGGGGCGGTCCATCTGCCAGTGGAGCCCGGATCACGCAGATCTCTGGAGGCTGCTGCTGTCTGGAGTGTGCACACAGCCTCCCCTGGGACTCGCCAGGTGGGAAATGTCCCCGGCACAGAAAGGGGCGCAGTACCCGAAGCAGGGCAACGAGGCCCAGTTCCTTCAGAATTCTGGGGACTGTCAGGGCCCCTCAGCCCCGTGACGCTGCTGTTTTCCCCAAGGGCAGAGAAAGCTCAGGGAGGATGAGAAATTTCCTGAAGACTGCACAGCCAGCCAAAGGTAGAGCCAGGGTGGACGCCCATTCTCCCTGACTCTCTGCTCGGTGCTCATCAGCAGGGCTTGGCTTGAAATTAAAACAAACAAAAAAACCGTGGTGGGGCGTCTGGGTGGCTCAGTAGGTTAAGAGACTTCAGCTCGGGTCATAATCTCCCAGTTCAGGAGTTCGAGCCCCGTGTCAGGTTCTGTGCTGACAGCTCGGAGCCTGAAGCTGCTTCAGATTCTGTGTCTCCCTCTCTGTCTCTGTCCTTCCATTGCTCACACCGTCTCTCTCAAAAGTAAATAAACATTACAAAAAAAAATTTTTTAATAAATACAATTAAAAAAATTTATCAAGGATTTCGAGACAGGGACAGCAGAGTGTTAAAGCAAACGCAAGTCCTCTCTGAGAACCCCTGGGCCACACGCACTGGCACTGCCTTTGGCGACAACCTGTCAGTCCCCGGGGGGCTCCAGACACACATAGCTCAGCTCTCTTCCAAGAGCCGTCACTAAGTGCTCATAAGACGGTGGGGGGTCCAGGGGACCAAGGAGCTCCCTGAGGCACAGGTGCTCAGGGCCTGCCAGAGTCTGAGGGAAGACCCGGGCCCTGAGAGACCCTCCAGGACAGGGGCTTCCCAGTAAGATCCTAGGAGTGACCGTGCATCTGCTGCGGGGAGCCGTGAGTGGGGCCCCGGCCTGAGGCTACCAGAGCCTGAGACTGGAGCAGGAGGCCTGGAAGAAACCAGCCAGGCGGGCCTCACACCAGGTAGCACCTGGGATTCGACCAAGAGCCAAGTCCACGAAGAGGCTCAGGTCCCAGAGACTCGTGGTGCTCTGGGGGCAGGGGGGCACCAAGGGAAACATGGGGTGTGTCGATTGCCATCTGGTGGCCCTCTACCGTTTGGGGAGATGAAAGAGAACAGAGGGCCACCGGCCAGCACAGGGCCACCTGGCCTGCTGCAGCAGACCCCGACCCACTCAGATGCCACCCCTGCCCCACTCCACCCAGAGGAAGGTATGATCCTTCTGCCCGCAGGCCACACAGCCGAGCCCAGAACCAACAGCCAGCACCAGAAGGGGCAGGCCGTCCTGGGCACATGGCCGCTGACCTGTCACACAATGCCTGGCATTCAGTCACGAATCTGTCCCACCTTCCTCCTGCCTCCTGCCTGGAACTTACCCCATCACTTGTCCCGGGGCCCTGGCTGCCAGTTCACCTTGCAGACCTTGGGATGTGTCAGCCTCTGTATTCATGCGAGTTAATTCCTTGTGATAAATATCTTTATATTAATTCTATTAATTCCTTTATGTGTGTGTGTCTTTTATTGGCTCTATTTCTTTGGAGAACTTTAATACAGACACCCCAAAAAAGCAAGCTGATGTGGCCCATCGTCCAGGGAGGCGACAGTCGATAGAAGCAGACCCAGGCATGGCCTGCAGCAGTGTGGGAAGACAGTCTTTAATCCCGGGGAGCGTGTGATAGGGTGTAGTGCTAAGGGTGGACAGCATGCGCGAAGACATGGGGGTTTCAGCGGAAAGAGAGAACAATAAAGAAGACCTGAGCAGAGCTGCCGCAAAGGGAAATTATGAAATTAGAAGGAAATAGGACATTGGAGATGAAGGCCTCTTGCAAGGACGGAGAGTGGACTGGACTCACAGAGGGAGGTCCCGGCGGGTTTGAGGGCAGCTGTGGACTGGACGTCTGTCCCTCTCAACAGGTCATGTGTTGAAGCCCTTAGCCCCAGCGTGACTCTGTTGGAGATGGGGTCTCCACGGAAGTAACTCAGGTTGAATGAGGTCACGAGGGTAGGCCCAGATCACATAGGACTATGCCCTCCTCACGTCTGGCTCTCCCTCGCTCAGCGCACACATGAAGGAAAGACTGCGGGACCGAGAAGGAAGCTTCCTGAGGGTCAAGAAGAGAGGCCTCACCAGAAAGCAGATCAGCCGGAAGCTCGACCTTGGACGTCCAGCCTCCAGAACCGTGAGAAAATACACATTTGCTGTTGAACCACCCAAATTGTGATGTTTTGTTGTGGACACCCAAGTCGACTAAGACAACAGGGCAAAAAAAATGATCCAATCAGATATATGAAGATAAAGAAAAATCAGGAGAAATAAAGCAGCAGCCAGCACTGCAGATGTGTGAGACGATGTCTGACTGTGCGACCTGCCTGCAACTAGCATTTCCTGAAGGTAATGAAACGTGTCAACTGATCCCAGAAATCCCAAAATGGATTTAAAAACAAACAAAGAGGGGCGCCTGGGTGGCTCAGTCAGCTGGGTGTCTGACTTCTGCTCAGGTCATGATTTCACGGTTTGTGAGTTCAAGCCCCACGTCAGGCTCTGCGCTGACAGCTCAGAGCCCAGAGCCTGCTTTGCATTCTGTGGCTCCCTCTCTCTGCACCTCCCCTGCTCTCTCTCTCTCTCTCTCTCTCTCTCTCTCTCTCTTTCTCAGAAATAAATAAATGTTAAAAGACATGCATTAAAAAATTTTTTTTGAAATGGTCAGTAAAACCCTTGAATGGCCTTAAAATTCTGAATACTATTTAAAAAAATAAGACATTTAAAAGAACCAGATATAAAGTATGAGGTGTTATTTTTTATAATCTCGGAGAAGAGAGGCGGCCAGGAGACGCGGACTAGATTCATAGGTCAGTAATAATAAAATTAAAAACTACTCCAGCCAAAGGCTATAAACAAGGTTAAGATAAGCAAGATTCAGGCACAGACAGAAGGTGAATATCTGTAATATTTGAAGTGTTCTTTTAACTAGAAAAAGACACTAGAGAAGAAAACCAAAAAAGGAACATTCGGTATGAAAAACGGGATGCAGCCCACCGATCATCAAAGAAGCATAAAGCATGACATAAGACCGTCCATGGTGTCTGCTCTGGCAGAGATGGAAAAGCAAATTATGCCAGGCTTCTCTCTAGGCTTGAGTTGGACACACGGAATACGCAGCTGTTTGTACGTCATACCTCAGTAGAGTGCCTTAATAAAAGAGAGAGAGAAAGAACGAGAGGGAGGAAGAAGGACAGGAAGACAGCCTGGGTCTGGCAGGGAAGTTGTGGGGGAGAGCGTGGGGAGGCGGGAAGGTCATCCCATCGCTAGACCTGTGGCCCGGCCCGTGTCCAAGCCCCAGGCGAGGCGGGTGGGCCTGGACAGCTCACCCGGGGCCGCAGCTGCTGGGACGCAGTGGGGGGGGGGGGGCACAGGCATGGGAGTCCTCCTCCGGCCGTGAGGTCGCCAGGGAGCCACGTTCCATCAGAGTCGAGCTGCTGACTTGTGTGGACAGTGGACGGCTGTGCTGGGTGAGCACCTGCTCCCGTCAGTGCCCCGACACCCTCGGGGGGCCCCCTCACTGCACTGCCCGTACCAGGAAATGTGATGGCATTTGGTTTAGACCAAATTTGGTTTAGGCCCGGCCAGCATGGGCCTCCCCAGAGCTTTCCCACGGACATGGGGTTGGAGGCTCCCTTTCTGGCGGCCGTGCTGGGAGGTGGCCCTCACTCCTCCCTTCGTGGCGGCGTCCCTGGGCCATGTCCCTGCCCCAGGACCACTTCTCAAGTCTTGGCTCAGCACCCCCACCCCCAGCAGCTGTCCGTCTGGCCCCTCATCTCGCTCTGGCTCTGCCGGGACTTCATACACAAACTCTGGAGCCCAGGACAAAATGAATACTTGGGGCCGCTTCTTGTGAAGTTATGAAGAGTTTCAAGACAGGGACGGTGCTTCTGAGCACAGGTCCTGTGTGACTCTGCAGTGGCCTGACCTGAAGCCACCGCTCGCCATGCAAGTGCAGCTAGAGGTGCAGCCAAGACCCAGCGGGGCCATCGGAGTCCCCGAGCTGCCTCTCTGCAGGGTCCTCTCTGGACTTGACCCCAGGCCCTGCTGCTGGGGCAGGGTTTCCTCAGTCCCGGGGCCCTGCTCTCTGTGGGTCTGCTTTCCTGGCCTGGTCTGGCTGGTGCCACGGGGAATGTGGGACGTGCCCCAGGCCCCTTGCTTCTCCCAGAGACCACGGCCCGACTGTCTGGCGGCTGAGAGCTGTTGTCTCTTGCGTCCAGTGCTGACGGGATGGGGTGAGGGGAGTGAGTTCTTCTGCGGTGACTAAACCAGAAGTCCAAGGTTGTTTTTTAAAGATGTGTGTATCTGGGCGCCTGGGTGGCTCAGCGGGTTAAGCATCCAACTCTTGATGTCAGCTCAGGTCACGATCTCACGGTTCATGGGTTTGAGCCCTGTGTTGGGCTCTTTGCTGACAGTGTGGAGCCTGCTTGGGATTCTCTATCTCTCTCTGCCCTCTCCCCCACCCCCCAATAAATGAATAGACTTAAAAAAAATAAATGAATAAACTTAAAAAATATGTATCAACCAGCCAAAAATCGTGTGCCTATCAGCAGAAACCAGTCCCGGCTGAGTTAGGCCGATCTGGTCACACTCATGCACAGTGGAGGGCTGGGGCCGCAGGCTCAGAAAATGGGCAGGAACTAGGAGCCTACATGGCCCCAGCATCTGGAAGGATGCCGCCCAGTGCCTTGGTGCTCCAACTGGCCCTGTGCCTGTGGCAGCCCAGGCCTCACCCGCTGGGGGACCTGTGTAGTCAGGGCATACATGTGCTTACAGGAGTCCTGCCTGCTTCCCACCCGTTTAGGCCATTTTGTTTGTTTTAAAGTCAATGATGGGGCGCCTGGGTGGCTCAGTCAGTTAAGCGTCTGACTTCGGCTCAGGTCATGGTCTCGCAGTTTGTGGGTTCAAGCCCCGTGTGGGGCTCTATGCTGACAGCTCAGAGCCTGGAGTCTGCTTCAGATTCTGTGTCTCCCTCTCTCTCTGCCCCTCCCTTGCTCATGCTCTGTCAAAAATGAATAAATGTTAAAAAAAATAAAAATAAAGTCAATGACAATGATTAAGAATTTGTATCTGGTATTTAAAAATAATATGTAAAACGCCGAATTTTTAACAGACTTTGTGAATAGACATTTTTAGAACAGTTGTAGGTTTACAGCAAAACTGAGTGGAAGCTTCGTACAGAGATTTCCCCCCACGTCCTCCACATCCCCCCACCATCACCACCCCCACGATTTGGTGTGCTGGTTACAACCGACAAGCCCACGCTGATGCGTCATCATCCGAAGTCCACGTTTGATGTGAGGACTCCCTCCTGTTGGGCATTCTCCGGGTTTGGACAAGTGTCCCGCATGTACCCACTGTTGTCGTGTCACACGGGGCTAAACCCTGCACTCTGCCTGTTCATTGCTCCCCGCAAAACCCTGGCAACCAGCAACCTCCGTACTGTCTCCGTACTTGTGTCTTTTCCGGAAGGTCAGAGAATTGGGACCAGTGCGTAGCCCTGGCTTCCTTCACTGGGCAATAAGGTTTACGTTTCCTCCGCATCTCTCCATGGCTCAAAGGCTCATTTCTTTCTAGCGCTGAGTAATACTCCACTGTGTGACTGGACCGCCGTGTAGTATCCGTTCACCTGCTGAGGGACACTCCTCAGCAATCCTGGTTGCTCCCAGGTCGTGGCAGCTATAAGTGAGGCTGCTGACACCGGTGTGTGGGCTTCTGTGTGGACACAAGTTTTGAGCTCCTTTGGGGAAAATACCAAGGAGCTCGCTAGCCGGACTGTATGGTGAGAATATGTTCAGTTTTACAACACCCCCCCAACTGTCCTGCAAAGCGGCTGCACCATTTTGTATTCCCACCACCACCCGGTGAGCCCTCCGGCTGCTCTATTATTTCTTTCACCACGCATGTGTGTTTGCAGCACAGAAGCAGCCTTTCCTGCCCACGCAGGGAGCTCTGGGGACCGTGGCCCCCGTGGCTGACCGCCGGCTCTTCTTACTTTGAGCTCCCATGGGGAGGGTCAAAGGACACAGAGGCGGATGGCCAGTCGCTGGCGAGACGACTGGAAACCAGGGGCCTCCGGCTCTGTGGTCTTGGGCAGCCTCGGTCAGGATAAGGTTTGGCTTTGAGACAGAAGCCACCACAAGCCAGGCTCAGACTGCACGGCTGCCAACCTGCGCACACGAGTGAAGGCCCCGGGGTCTGGGTGCCGCGTCCTGCCCGCTCAGGAGAGAGGAGCAGCGTCCTGCAGGCCGGGTGTGGGAAGCCGGTTCAGTCCAGCCGGAGAGCAGGGCGGCCGCTCCTGAGGCGGGGGGAGGAGGGGAGGTACCCCCATCACGTTGTTGGAGGGGCTCCTAGCGTAGGCCTGTGCTGGGACCCCGGCCATCAGGGCTCACCCTGCCCTCAATCCTCATCGGAGCACATGCTCGCCGGACACCTGCCGGCCATCCCACAGTGCACCTGCAGGGCACAGGGCCTCAGCCGGGACAGCGGCAGGCTGGTTGGAGAGACGCAAGTGGGCGACAGTAGGGGTGCTGGGTGCTTAGCCGGCCATGGGGTGGGGGGGCTCGTTCCGGGCACCGGGGCCTCGTCCCTGCTTAAGCTCTCGGACAAACATTGCTGGCTTGGGGATAAATCGCGACACAGAAGTTGGTCCTCGCCCCCATGGAGCTCACGGTCTGGAGGGTGGACACTTAAAAACCAAGGCTTGTCTGACCAGGAGCATTCAGTCAAGCTCTAGACGTCCCTTCTAGGGGACAGGACACACAGGGCAAAGCACTGAGTGTTGCCAGGACCATATGTACAGGTGAACGTGGGCCTTTCTGTGAGGCAACTGGCCCAAATTGTTCAGAAAATCAGCGTGAGGGAAAAAAGCCAAGGGCTCTTCTCTCTTAGAGGGAGCAGAGACACAGCCACCAGTCGCAAAATGTGAGCCTTGACAGAGTCTTGGTTGGTAAAAGTTATAAAAGGCATTGGGACACTGAAATGTGATGGAGGACGCAGTGGGACTGGATGTGCTCACGTAAGGGAACATTTTTGTTTCTCCAAGACGCAAGCTGAGGTGTTTAGAGACCAAAGGTCCATCTGCAACTGACTTTCCAAAGTTGGCAACAACTGTGTGCACATAAAAAACACAGCTACACGAAAAGATGGTGGGAGGAAAGAGGCGGCAAAATGCTCAGTCCGCAAACCTGAGGGTTGTGCAGATGCTCCCTGTGCTGTTTAACTTTGCAAAGATGGAAGTGTTTTTGAATAAAACATCGGGGGGCCTCTGGGGTGCTCAGTTGGTTAAAGCGTCTGACTTTGGCTCAGGTCATGATCTTGTGGTTCATGGGTTCGAGCCCCACGTCGGGCTCTGTGCTGACAGCTCAGAGCCCGGGGTCTGCTTCTGGTTCTGCGTCTCCCTCTCTCTGCCCCTCCCCTGCTCACTCTCTCTCTCTCAAAAAAAAAAAAAAAAATAAATAAATAAATAAAAAATAAAATAAATTTTTAAAAATTGTGAATAATACATGTGGGAATGATCACTACCAAGTTGTCTGTGATCAGCTGCACGGGGGCCACGGAGGCAGCCATGGAGAGAGCAGTGGCCACAGCAGGCGCCCCGACTTGTTCTGGAGGAGGGCCCCCTGGGGCAGGGGCAGGTCAGGCGAAGCCTGGATTTGGGAGAAGCCTGTGTGTCTCTGGCAGGTGGCCTGTGACAGGTCAGCAGGGGCCGTGGTACTTCTGGTACCTGTTCCCTGTGGTGGGGAGCTCTCCTGACCCTACCCTGGTCTCGACCCCCTAGCCAGCCAGCCAGAGCCCCCCCACTGCAAAGCAGGTGGCTGAAGCCTTGGTGGGGTGTCGGCGAGAGCAGGCAGGGCTTGGAAAGGCAGGTCTCTTGCTCCCTGGCAGCCGCTGCTCTGGAGAATGAGGCCCTCAACGGGGGCAGGCCGTTCCGGGGCTGTGCCTGCCAGAGTCCGGCTGTCCCCAAGGCACTGGGTGGCCCTTTCAGGATGGCTAGCTTCCATCCTTCCCTTCCAAGCTGGTCCCAGTCACTCGCAGCCTGAGCCATGGCGAACGCACACGGAAAGGGCACAAGTGGAGGGGGCCTGGCCGGAGATGTGGAGGCGGGAGTGGTGTCAGCTCGTCTCCCACACCCGTCACAGACAAGGAGGTGCCAGCCTGGGTGGCCAGCAGCTAACAAGGGGGCGCAGCCCCGTGACCCCACTGACAGGCTCAAGACCATGCTAAGTCATTGTCTGCTGACAGACGCAGAGTAGTGGTGGGTGGCCGCACAACAGGGACAGTGACGGTGCGTCACCTCACATGAGCCCACTGCACTTAGCATCTGGGCAATTCATAGACGCCAACTTTAAAAACTGGATTGGGAAGAAAAGAAAAAAAAAAAACTGGATTGGGCAAGTGGCCAGTGATTCCTAACCTCAAATGTAAACTAAAACAAGTGATCCTGTCCAGGGACCCTCCCTCCAAAAGGGGCCTGGTGTCCCGACTTGTGTCATGATGCCCATCCTGGTCCCCGTGGCTGGCCCAGCTTGGGAGGGGGTGAGGCAGGGGCCGCGCTGCAGGGAAGGGGCTCCTGAGGCTAAAGATGGGGGATTCCTCAATGTCAGGTAAACGAACCCGAGCTGCATGGGGTCCCAGCTTGTGTGTGTGTGCTTGGGGGGCAGGTTGACCAGGGGCTCCGCGACCATGCTAGAGTGTGCACTCTGTGGTCCCCTCGCCTCCCGGGACCTGCACACTGGGTTGTCTGTCTTCTCCTCTCTGTGACGGTGGCCGCAGTTTCTGGCCCCATTGCTGACCTTAGTCACTCAGTCAGACTCCAGGTCGGATCATTCTGTCGCTTCTTAGAGATGCGCGTTTACCTGGTCTCCTCTGCATGGGCCTTGATTTCCTCCTCTCTGCGGCTTTGGACTGTTTCCCTAGTTCCTTCAGGTGCAGAGTTGGGGTGTTGAGAGCTGTTGGCAGCTAGAAAATTCCCTCCTGTCACTGCTTTCACTGTTGCCTCTTAATGCCTGCTTGGCTGCAAAGTATCTTGTAATTCGGCTCCGTACTCCTCTGCGCTTTGGAACGTAGCGGTTGTTTGACCTCCACGCTCGTTACTGTTCCATGGAAGGTTACGGTGTCCCACCTGAATGCTGTTGGTAACACGCAGCCTTGTCCCACTGGGCTCAGAGAAGGTACCTCGTAGGATTTCTGTCTCTTTAATTTATGGAGACTTGTCCTGTGGCCTCAGGCAAGGGGTGTCCCCCCGGGGCATTTGAGAAGAGCTGGTGGGTGGTGGTCAGTGCTCTGAGTCCTGCCGGCTTGTTTTCATATTGCACACATGGCAGACATGAGGACATGATGAAGCACGAGGACAGCTGCCACTCACCTGGAGGTCATCACCGGTACCCCCCATGGTGAAGCACTGGTCGGTGTGCCCTCGCTGTCCCCCGGAACTATAGCGCATACATAGGAGTCCCGTGAAAGGTAGATTTGGTGTTGTGCTTTACTAAAATGGCACGTCCTATGTGAATGATCGCACTTTGCTGTCACCCCACGTTGTTCGAGGGGAGTCCCCATGTGGCCCCGCCCATCCCTTGGGAAGACTGCCTCAGCTCAGGTCTAGAGTTCTCCGTTCCACCTAGAAGCACCCAGAACACGCTGACGGTGCACGGATGTCCAGTGAGACCACACCCCGCATGGCACCCTGCTCTGCCCACCCCCCCACAGTGGGACAGCACTCTGGACGGGCCCCTCATCCCCTGCCGTGCTGGGTGGCACTTCCCATTCCCTCAGCAAGGAACAGGCTGCAGGCAGACACTAAGGCTCACACCCGGGGTCCCGAGATGTCAACAGCTAAAGCCACCTGGGGCTGGGACACCTTCCACCCGAGCTTTCAGCACCCCACCACACGGTTCAGACCTGCTGTACAGGAAGACCCTCGGGGCCAGGAGGAAAGGGCCACCCAAGCAGCTGGCAGACAGAGGGGCCTGCAAGACCCGGGAGCCCAGGACCACCCTCCAGGAGCCGCCTGGGGCTGGTGTCTAAGGCCCCTCCGGAGGCCCCTGTCTCCCTACCCCAGGCACGTCCACGCACAGTGACATGGTGGCAGATGTGTCTCCTGGCCCTGGTGACACCTCACAAAATAGTTCTCCAGCTGAGGCCAACTTGGAAAATTCCAGAGACCAGGAAATTTACCGTGAGGCAGGAACAGCCGGGTCTTGGCTTGGAATGGAGCCCTGCCCACGTGAGGAACACGGGCAGGGCACAAAGGAGGGACTGGCCAGGCCCACCTTGAGGGAGTCCTTTAATAGAGACTGGCAGACAGGGGACACGACTGGCCCCCCCTCCCCCACCCGGCCTGGCCCCGGGGTGGACGTGGGAGAGGCAGTTTTAAAAAACACAGCGGGACCAATTCTTCACGTTCACGGAAAAGGGGTACTCGGGCAGCCCGCTGGAGTCTGTACACAGAGCTGGGTCTGGGCACCCACCCCCGGGAGACCGAAGCTCATGGCCATCTGCCCCGCTGTCTGCACCCAGGAGGGGCAGGAGCCCGCAGGGTCCCCGGCTGCTTGCCCAGAGCTCTTAGTGTTTCTACACTATGTACATTGTTGTGCTTTGGACCTCCTACCCCATGGCCCTGGCCTGAGGCTTCGGGTGGGAAGACGGACCCGCTCCCACTGCGAGCTCAGGCTCAGGACAGGGCCGCCCTGCTCCTCGCCAGGGAGCCACAGGGTCACTGCAACAGAAGGGTCAACGCTGGAAAAGATGCAGGCTGGTGGGAGCAGGCGGGGTTGGGTCCAGGGGCGAGGTTGGGGACACAGGTGTGTATGGACGGGGCCCAGCTGGGGTTGGGGGCAGCAGGTGGTGGATGGGGTGGGGCTGAGCTGGGCGGGGGCGGGGTGTCTGAGGTCCCCTCCCACCCAGCGCAGCTGCCTCCAAGGTCCGAGGGGGGTGGTGGGCAGGTGGCTGGGGCAGGGTGTGGTGGCATCTGCGGGTGTGTCCCCGCCAGCTGGGCGGGGGCGACAGGATCAGTTGTTCTCGAAGAGAGAGAGAAGGTCGTCATTGCTGTTTGTGGGGAGGTCAGGTGGGCCAAGGTAGGACAGCAGTTCTTCGGGGTTGGTCAGTTCTGGGAGCAGCTGGGGACAAAGCAAAGCCATCAGCAGCTTTGGCCTCAGGCCCACCACACCCCTGCAGGGAACCCTGTGCCTGAGCCCCTCAGCCTGCACAGGCCTCTCCCTGCCGAAGGCTGCTCTTTGACCAGGAATCACTCCATACAAGTTGTCCAAGGACAACCTGGGACACAGAGCGCCTGCCCCAGGGGGCACGCATGGGGCCATGTGGGGACCTCGATGTGAACAGAGCAAATGCAAGAAGTGGGGTTTCCAGTGTCTGGGATATTCTGCTTTGAGCTGCTCTAATTTTCTCCCGCTGAACTTCAGGGTGTTCGGTTTATTAGAGAGAAAGACCGTTACCTGCAGTGCACGCACTGATTTTGGCTCACGCGACACCTGTGGGTCAGCTCAAACCACACCGAGGCCAGTGTGGTCCTCTGCAAGCCCAATCTTCTTGGGGACTCTACACAGGTTCCTGTAGCCAACTGCCTGGACAGAGTCATCCCGCGGCTACTCAGGTACCTGACACTCATCATCAAAAGAGCTGACGCTATCTGACCAGCTGTCCTGGCTTCGAGGTCACTAGGGCGTCAGCGTCCTCCCTTCTATGAAGCATGTGGACCCTGGGGACGACGGACACACCGTCCCCAGCCCCAGCTCCCATGCGCTCCCTGGCATAGGGCCTGTACTCACGTCCAGGGCTGGTTCCGGGGCCTCCCCCGCCCCAGACATGGGGGGCCCCATCACGCCTGTGGCAGTGCTGAAGGCCAACTCGCCGATGGGGCCTGAGCTCACTGGGCCCAGGGGCTGCCGGGATGCTGGGGGAGGGTTTGGATGGTGCAGCTGGGGCCCTGGGGCCCCTCCAAGGCTGGGGGCGAGCAGCCCTGGAGCCCCTGGGTTGTGGGCAGGGTCCAGGTGACCCGCTGGCGGCATCTGGAGAAGGAGAGAACCACCAGGTAGAACAGCTCCTGGCCCCCTGGAGCTGGCCCTCCGCCCCACAGCTTGCACTGACCTGGCCTGGGAGGCAGGGAACAGACTTCTCAGGTGTCAGGAGGCTGCTAGGAATGTCAGACTGGTAGGAGCTGGGGGGTGGCCCCGGGGTGAACTCAGGAAGGGCCGGGGTGCTGGGCGTGGCAGGCGGGAAGGACTCAGGGAAGGTCCCGGGTCCCAGGAAGCTGGAACCTGAGAGCAGAGCCCATGTTGGGTGAGGCCTGGGAGCTGGCACTGGGGAGAAGCCAGGGGGTGAGGGGGGCTGGCGGCCCAGGCTCCCAGCGCTCTCCGCAGGTAGCTCTGGGTTTTACAGAAAAGAGCATTTCCTTTCATCACAGGGGAGCGGGCCTCACCCAGGCACACCCACACATGGGGTCAGGTGGGGCCGGGCCCCCAGCGGGCCAGCAGAGAGCCTCCGTTCCCAAATGCCGGGCCCCCCTGCCCGTCCCCATGGCGTGGCCACACCTATCCCACCAGGTCCCCAGGAGGCCCCCCCAGGCACAGGGCCCGCAGCAGACTGGTCTGGAGAGAGCAAATCACTGGCCCGTGGCACTCACCCTGGCCGGGGTAGTCACCAGGGGCTGGGGCCGGGGCCGAGGGGGGCTGCAGGGGGGCGAAGGGGGCGGCGGCGGGGCCCAGGGCTGCTATCATCTCCATCACGCTGGGCATGAGCATGTGTGCAGGGCTCACGGTGCGACAGCGCTTCAGCACTGGCCCGTCCGGCTCTTCCTTGACGTGAACGTCGGGCTTTACGGGCACCGGCTTCCAGCTGCACGTGGGGTCGATGGTGATCTCCTCGTAGTCAGAACTGGGCAGGGACACATGGCTGGTCACCAGCTGTCCTTGCCGTCTCTCTCAGCCCCTGGCCCGCTTCTAAGCAGACCTCCACTCCAACGCCTGTAGCCGCACGGCCCATCACACAGGCCCCGTGGGCGGCCGGGCCCGGTTGGATGTGGGTTCCATCTGCGGCCGGAATCAGCCCGCCCCGTGGCCGAGCTGTCATAGGGCCGCCGGCGGCGGGAAGGCATGAAGACACTTACTTCTGAATGTGAACGAGGACACCCAGCACATACTGGTCCACCTGCAGGCCCTCCAGCAGCGCCGTCTTGCTGTAGGAAACCAAAGGCATGTGGCTCAGGGGCCTAGCCCGACCTCGCCCCGGCACACTTCTCGGCTCTCTCACCCTGCTTGAGGCCACATGGCATGAAGTGACCCCGCATGCGATGACCCTGTGTACACGGACCCCACGTAAAGCTATTCTATGAGATGATCTCAGAGATGACCTCGCACAAAGCGACTGTGTGCGTGAGACTTGTGCCCTGAGCTGCACCGTCCTCGTCTGCTCTGTGACCCCCTAAACCTGGGGTTTTGTTGGTCCCCGTGCCTGGGATCCCAGGAGGACTGTCTGGGAGACACTCACTTGCACACAGGGCACCGCCAGGTCCCCCGCTCACAGTTGAGCTGCAGGTAGGACTCCAGGTCGAAACACTGCGGGGAGCAGGAGAGATGGCTTCTCACGCGGGTGCCGGGGGCAACCGGGCCGCACTTTGCGATTGAGCCTTGTGGTTTCGGGCTGAGTTACGTGAATGTTGAGAAGCCACGTGGGCCAGGCTTGCCCAGGGCACCATGCTAAGTGCTTGGCCCTGGGGGCAGCCGGGAGAGCACAGCCCTAGTGGGACTAGAGTGCCTGTGGCCAAAGAATAGGGTATCTGTGCTGGCAAAGACCCGCCTCCGGGACACGGTGCTGAAGGGAAACTAGGGCCGGGGTCTGTGCGTGCTGCTCCGGTCCAGGGCAGGAAGACCCCACCCGCCACCCTGACGCCTCTTGAGATGTGACACGAGAACGCAGGAAACCATGGGGTGCGCTCCAAGAAACCAATGCCTGGTCTGGGGAGCACGTGGGGGACGGTCTGGTGAGTGCGTGGGGGCTGGTCTGGGAAGCACGTGGGGGAGCCGGCTACCCGCCCGCTGGCTGGTCACCTGCTGGTGGAGGGTCCGCGGGAAACTGCTGCACATCACAAGTTCTGGACCACCCACCTGTATGTGGCGACAGTCATGGCCTCGGGCGGGGAGCTGGATCCTGCGGAATGTGATGGGGCACCTGAGGGACACCTTGATGGCTGTCTGCTCCACCCCGTCCTCACCGTTGGGCCCAGGGGTGCCGGGGACGGTGCCGCTGCTGAAGTTGCGTTTTACTGGCGTGCACGGGGAGAGGACTCGAGTGAGGGGCCGCCAGCTGGGCCGGCCGCTGCCCCTACCCCCCGAGTCCCCAGCCCCGGCAGATGTGGGGGTGTGCCATGTGGTGGCTGGTCACCGGGCGGCCACTCACTCTTGGTGATACAGTGCTCCGCGGGCAGGAGGCGCTTCCTGAGGAGGCCCTGCAGCACCGAGCGGACGGACGGCCGGTGCACCAGCTGCAGCACGAACAGGTGGGACTGCGGGAGGTGAGGAGGGTCAGGGGCGCGGCCCACACCCCCACATCCCGCACTAGCTGTCTGTCTGCGGCCTGTCAGAGCACCGACCCCCAAGAGCCCCCCTGCACGCCCTGCAAACTGCACCTCGAGTCTGTGCAGGGCCTGGGCCTGCCTGGAGTCCCCAGCCGGGGAGGGTTCAGGTCAGCCTCCCCCTGGGGAAGGACAGGCCGCCGTCTTGTAGGGAGTAAGCGAGAGCGCCAGGCCCCGGTGAGCAGGCCTCACCAGGGAGGAGGGAGGTCCCCTCTCTCGGCAGGGGCTGGGGTCCAGGAGGCACTCACGCAGCAGCAGGCTGTGACCGTGATCTGGATGGTGTTGCGGCCCGGCTGGCACACGTGCTTCAGGTACAGCGGCTTGTGGGAAGTCTTGTTGTCGCCGCGCTCGATGGTGAGCGGGGTGGCGTTGACGCTGACCTGCACCGACGCTGGCCAGTTGGTGTTGGTCTGCCGGTCCTCATGGTGATAGCACTTGAACTGCAGCTCCAGGTCTGGCCTGTGAGGGGTGGGCCGGTGAGCAGGGGATGCAGGGCGGGGCTCGGTACAGAGCCACAGTGGGGATGGGGCAAGAGGGCGGGGCCCTAGAAAGGGGCCGTTGGGTGGGACCACTGAGAAGCCTCAGGCAGCCAGAGCAGGCTGCCTCCGTGCAGCTAGGCAGGGCCACAGGGCGGGGCGGGACCTCTGGGAAGGGGGCTGCAGGGAAGGGTCACACTGTGTGGCGGAGCCGGGCTCCAGGCCGCTGAGATGTGGCCGAGGGGCAGGACTTCATGGAGTGGGGTGTGGGTGGGAGGGAATATCTTGGGGTGGAGGCACTGAACAGGGGTCTCTAGGCGGGGCCATGCTGGGGGCGGGGCTTCCGGAGGGGCGGGGCCTCTGAGAAGTGTCAGGCGCTGGAGGGGGCTGCGCAGCTAGGCGGGGCCGCAGGGCCCCGCTCACCTCAGCATCAAGGTCTTGTAGACAGAGTCCCGGAGCTGGAACGCGTGGTTGCTCACAGCCAGGTTGTGCTGCAGGCGGAAGGGCTCCAGCACTACCCCGTCCCGCACCGGGAAGGTCAGCCGCAGCTCATCACCCGGGCCGCTGCCTGCGACACGCTGCTATGAGCCGGCCACCCCTGTGGCAGGGCCCCGGGGTGGGGGGTGGGGAGGGTGGGCAGGTCCCCTCATCCTCCCGCTCGGGCTGGTGTGGGCGGCATCTCCCCCGGGGTCCTGGGCCCGGCCATCACCCCCAATGGGAATAGGATCTTGGTTCTGTCCTGGTTCTCCCGCTGTTCTGTCCTGCCTCAGTCACCTGGCCCCATGTCCCCTAAGTTATGACTGGAGAACGTGCCCCAAACCCAGAAAAGAGGGTGCTCCTGTGCTTTCAGAAGGGGTGCAAGGCTAAGAAGGTGTGAACGGACCACCTGCCATCATCCTAGCGCTTGAGCTAGGGTTCTAGGACCCCAGCTTCTGTGTGGTGGTCTCCCCCAGAGCATGGGTCTCTTAACCAGGAGTGGACCTCAGGAAGCCCATAAATCCCCTGAAATTATACACAGAACTTCGTGTGTGGGGGTATTTTTCTAGGGAGGAGATCAACACCTTGAACGGATGTGCAGAGTTCTAGGAGCACAAAATGAAACTGAGAGCCCCCCACCCCCACATTCCCTGCAGAACTCCAGGGTCCTGGGATCCCCGCCCAACCGTCTTAAGAGCAGGTGACACTCACTGGGGGATGATGGGTGCAAGGAGCTCACGCTGGGCTTGAGGTCTGGCAGGAAGGGCGATTTGACCTCCTGGCTGGTGGACATGTAGGGGACGCTGCTGCCGGGGGTCATGGGTGGCGTGGGGCTCCCAGGCAGTGGGGAGCTGGGGTAGCCAGGGATGGAACGGGTGGGCTGTGGGGTTGAGCAAATAGTCAAGGTGGGATGGTGGGGGGTGGAGTTTGTTCTTGAAGCACCCGCTGGGACCAGTCACAACAGAAACGGGCAGGGGTATCCGGCTGGCCACCCGCACTTCCTCCTGCTTGGGTGCCCTCTGTCCACGTGCCCACCCTGAGAGCCGCCCACCCATGTGCCCGTACCCCACTCAGGCCGGGCTGGCTGTAGCTGACGCTTCCCCCGTTGAAGTTGGCACCCTGCCCGTTGAACTGCTCTGTGGGCTGTAGGGAAAACACGGTGTGCGCCCGGGGCCCCAGCCTGCCCGTCGCCGGGCCCCTGAACCTGACTCAAGGAGTGGGCTGGGGGCAGGGAGCCCACCACACACATGGCACTAGCCTGTTTTCTTTGTACACTTTTGAAGTTTACCATGTGATCTGCAGGGAGCACGTATCATTGTGTAATTAAAAAAAAATTGCTACTATAGAGAACAAGATGACCCCATGTGTCAGAGGGGTTTTGGGAGAGCCACAGAGAGGCTGAAAAAACAGCCCCCCCCCCCCCCCCCCCCGCCTCCAGGCCTTGCTGGGCTTCTCCATGGTGAGTGGAGGGAGTGGAGACACTTTTCCACAATGAAATTCAAGTGACTTGGGGGCCTGCCTACTGCTCCCTACACCCAATTTCCAACAAGATATATGAATTTCAGAGGGTCCTTTCAGAGCTGGATCCCTGCCCTGGTCAGGAACCCTGTGAAGCTCCTGGCTTCTTGGTCACCCTGAGTGCACAGGGCCCAGCAGGAGCTGTGTCGGGCCCGGAGGAGCCATGCCTACCTTGTAGTGCAGTCCTGCTGGGCCAGAGGCAGACAGGGACTGGCCCACACCCTGCTGCAGGGGCAGCCGGTGCCCAGGGTAGGAGGACGGGGCAGGGGGCGGCCCGGCACCGGACGTGTACTGGGTAGCACTGGGTCCGTACTGGCTTCCTGGCAGGTACTGCTGTCCTGGATAAACCTGAAAGAGGCACCATGCCAGGGGAACAGGTGTCGGGGAAGCCAGGTCCCAGGGAGGATGTGGTGCCCGCTCCATGAGGCGTGGCCGCTTCTCTCACACAGAGGCCCAACCTCACCATGGGTCTGGGTGGAGCTCAGGATGAGGGAGGAATGGACACTCACCTCGCTGGAGTAGGCTCTCTTGACCCCCTGTCGGGGCAGTGGCTGGGCCTGGGGAGGCCCAGGGTACCCGTGCTGGGGCAGGCGCTGCCCTGCATAGAGGGGTGCCATGCCTGCTGCCCGGGTGGGGTTCATGCCCATGGGGTTCATGCCAGAGGGGCCCAGCAGCCCTCCCATGCTGGTGGGGTTCATGCTGCCAGGGACGCTGGGCCCCCGGGGACCTCCGTGCTGCAGGAACTGGCTGTTAAAAGCCTGCCCGGCCCCCATCTGGGGAGAAAAGAGAGGAGCCATTCAGTACCCCCACCACTGTGGGTGCTGCCCAGTTCCCCCCTGCCCCCCTCAACCCCCTCGTCTCTCTGTGTGCACATCCCCAGTCCCCAACCCCAGCTGCCCGACTGGTCCCTGCCTTCCAGACCAGCACATGTGGGCTGCACAGGAGGAGCGGCTGGGCCTCACCGCTCCGTACTGGCTCAGCTCCTGGCTCTGCTTCTCCTGGAGGGCGGCCACGGTGGCCGTGGCGGTGGCCGTGGCAGTGGCCGCAGCAGCAGCCACTGCAGCTGCTGCTGCCGCCTGAGTAAAATCGGTGGAGGGTCGTGGGGCATGTGAGGGCAGACCCAGGCCCCCTGGCCCCCCCGGGCCGCCCGCATACCTGTGAGAGACACAGATGGCTTGGCTCAGAAGTGCTTCCCTGCCTGTCACCCGGGGGCCACATAGCACCTGCCGGGGCCCCCTTCTTGTCTAGATGCTCCAGCATCAGCCGTGGGAGCCCGCAAGAGCATCACACTCACAACAGTCAACAGACTGGTTCACATGGTCCCAGGCACCTGCCAAACCAGAAGCTTTGCACCTGGAGGACTCCCAGCACACCTCACAGGTCAGGGGTCCTGCTTACCCAGCCGTGAAGCCAGGGCCCCCTGGGTAGCCCCCGCGGCCATACACTCCTTGCTGCACGAAGCCCTTATTGGCAGCGCCCTCGCCAAATGCCTGCTGTCCGAGGCACTGTGCGGAGTTCAGGGCAGGGCCACCACTTGCCACACCAGGCATTACAGAGCTGCCGGGGGGGCTCCCTGCAGGGCCCATGGGGTTCCCCAAAACCTGCGAGGAAGCAAGAATTGCCAATGGGAATCATCCAAACAACTCACTTCCTGCAGTTGCTCTAAAGGGCTACAAAGGAGAGGCCTGCCAGTGAGGGGCTGGGGGCAGAGGTGAGGGAGGAAGGAGGGGAAGAGAGGAGGGGTGCAGAGGCCCAAAGACGGGGGAAGAAGTCCCACATAACATGTGGTGGGGGGACTTGCCTACAAGGATGGGGCAGACTCGGGGAGCCCAACTCCATTTCTGTCTAAGGTCTAGGGGGGCCCTGGCAGCTCTCAGGGGTGGCCCCACTGCAGGCTCACCTGACTCTGTGCCGCGTTGCCGACGCCCCACACGGTCGTGACGACAGACAGCGACCCTGCTGGCTGAGTGGCGCTCTGCTGCCAAGGCACCGGCTCATAAGCAAATGGACCATCACTGCAAGTAGACAGGTGGGTGGGGAGGCCCAGGTCAGGAGGCCACGGGTGTCGAGACCCCTGGCTGGGGAGGCTGGCAACTGGGGGTGGAGAGGTCCTGCCCTGCCACCCTGCCCGTACCCGAGGCCTGAGAAGGGAGGGCGGCAGGAGACCCACTCACCCGTGCGGTGTGGGGGGCAGGGCGGGTTTTACGGGGTGCATGGGGTTCATTGGCCTCGGGCAGCCTAAAGGCCGGGTCTGCGGGTGGCAGGAAGTAGTCCTCACAGCTGTTTACGTGGGACTCGGCTGGTCTGGCTGTGGGGACAGAGGAGGACGTCAGTGGAGATGCAGTGGCCGGGGGCTGTCGGTGGGGTGCTGGGAACCCCCAGCACCAGGCCCCCTTGCTCTGCTCTGACTGATGGAGGGCCGGGCGACAGCGGGGTCTGAGGGCCACTGTGGGGGTGGGGGCAGCCTCAGCCTGAATTGCCCACCCTGACAAACCTCTGTCCTCTGCACCCCTAAAGCCAGCCTGGAAGCCAGCATTAACCCTTTCAGGCCAGGCCCTGCTACTCACAGCCCCTGAAATAGAGCAGGCTTTCTGACCCAGATCCTTTTCACACGCCCCTCCCTCAAGAAGGCCTGGATATCCATTAAAGTCAGGGAACTCCCAGGACCCAAGTGCCAGAATCCCCCAGGTAGGCCCCAGGGTGGAGGCCAAGGCCAGAGCCAGCAGAGAAGAACAGAGGAGGACCAGCTGGCGGCCACCTTCTGCTCAGGCTCTGAGACTTGCCCACTCTGGGGAGGGGGCTCTGCTAAACAGGGCTGAGCAAGGTCAGCTAGCTGCCGGCTTCACCCTGGCCTGGGGAAGGGAGTACGGGTCACCTGCGTGCTCCTGGCTGACAGCCCCTCTAGGGCTGACGTGGGCACAGGGCCAGGCGGACCTGACCCCCCACGGGCCACGGTGACACCCACTGAGAGGTCCCCAAAGGGGAGGGACGCACACACGGAGCAATGGGCAGGGGGTTGGTGCGAGCCCAAGGGCATGTCAAGGGGCCAAGGGGAACACGGCGGCAGTGGCTTAGCAAACTTTCTTGGGACCCATGTGCCTGTGCAGGGGGCGTCCTCCTACTGTGTGAGGCTCACCACCCCTTCCAACTGCTGTCTCAGAAAAATGAGGGAGGGATGGCCAGGCACTCACATCCTCCAACACCCCCAAAAGCAAGTCCAAGCCCTTGTTGGCACCCCCAGGGGCATGCTGCACACCTAGGTCTGCCTGACCCACCACAGAAGCGCACTGGCTGTGGTTCTCAGGGGTCCCCGGGAATCCCGGGTGGGGGGACTCTGCCCTCCTGGTGTCCAGGTTCTGTCCTGGAGCACCAGTGCCTTTTAGGGGCTGCAAGCCCCCCCCACCGAACATGCACACATGCCACCCTGGACAAGCTAATGTATGGTGGCTCAACCCAGACACCCCAGCACTCACAGCACCTCCCTCTGGCCTAGGAGTGAGAAAGTCGCCCCAGAACCCACCCAAGCCCGTGACTCACATTCCTGAGTGCTGACCAAGGACCTCAACGTTACCATGTCGTCTGTAAATAGTCCTGGAGGTGCATGTGGGGGGACCCTCATCAGGGACCCAGAGCAGGGAAGGGGTACAGTGGGAACTGTGACACGGGTGGTTCTGCCTTCGGCCCTTCGTGCCACTGAGCACTGAGGTAAGTGGGTCCCGGAGCCGCAGCAGAGCCGGGGCTGGGGCAGAACAGTTGGCAGGTCTGCCTCCTACCTGGCTCTGCTTCCCCTCTGAACGCTGTTCTCCCCTGCCACCCAGACCAGGTCCCACTCTGGAAACAGAGGCCAGAAAATGCAGGAGTCAGTGGGTCCAGAAGGCTGTGGCCCCAGGAATCTGGGTAGACACAGGCCTGCGAGCCAGGATCACCCAGCCAGACTGGTGTCCTCGGTCCCTACCGTCCAACTCCAGGACGGTGATGCGGCCACCGTGGATATGGATGGGTGGACCTGCCAACCAATGGACCAGACCACAGAGGGCACAGACCAGGCACCGGAGGAAACCGGCATTGCAACGCGGGGCTCCCACAAGCGAAACCAAAAGTTCTAAACTTCACATCTTGTGCAAAAATTAACTTGAAATGGGCCACGGATGTAAATGAACAACAGAAAATGATAAAACCTTTGGAGAAACTCTTCGGGACCTGGAACCAAGAAAAGAGCCCTTATATGTGACACCAGTGCAGTCCTCACAAGGGAGAGGGGGAGTCATCTCAGAAAGGCCCTGCTGATGCAGAGCGACAGGTATGCCCGCAAGTCGCATCTCTGACGAAGGACTAGTATCTAGGATATATAAAGAATTCTCAAAACTCAAAAGAAAAATAAACACCCTAGATAGAAAATGGGCAGAGAACACAAAGAGACATTTTAGCGAGGAGGTCGTCCGGACGGCATGCCGGCTCAGGAAGAGACAGACATCCGACGTCATGGCCACCGGGGACGTGCAAACTAAGACCACACGGAGGCATCGCTATGCACCTATCAGAGTGGCTACAACAGTGACACCACCAAGTTCCGGGGCTGGGGGGACTGGGGGGACTGGATCTCCTACCCACGGCGGGTAGGACTGGAAAATGGCGCGGTCACTCTGGAAAACAGTCTGGCAGCGTCTTGTGAAAGTCAGCACACAGCTACCAGGCAACCGGGCGACCGCACTCCTCTTCGAGACATGCAAGCTGAGGTTCACAGAAAACTATGCGTGTGTCTACACCAGCTTCCTCCTAGCAGCTCAAGAGCGGCCACCCAGACGCCCTTCGGGTGAAGTTAGCCAGCCGTGGGGCGTCCACAGCCCGCGGGCATGAAAAGGAAGAGCGAGCAGGAATCCCCAGAGGATCGAGCCGTGGAAAAAGCCAGTCCCCGAAGGTTACACGCGGTATGATTCCCTTTATGTAATGTTCCTGAAATGATGAAATCACAGAAGCGAGGAGCAGAGCCCAGCTGCCAGGTGGGGAGGAGGGAAGCAGGTGCGAACAGAAGAAGGTGCGGAAGGAGAGATGTGCATCTGGCCCGTATTCCCGGAGCATCCCGGTGTGACGTGCCCGTCGTCTGGTGAGACGTCACCGCCAGGGGAGCCAGGAAAAGGATACGAGGGTGATTTCTCACAGCTGCACGTGAATCCGGAATTCTCTCAGAATACAAGTTGACTTGAAAAACCACCACCACCACCCGTGGTCTCCACAGACAAGCCCCCGGCAATGCTCCCTTAGCCCAGGCTGGTTGGGCTGGCCGGGCCCACTCAGCTGTCCCAGAAGCAGGGGGGAGACCAGCCCCCTGCCCGGTGCAGAGCCCCAAGACTGCAGGTGCTCCACTCTGCTCCGGGCCTCCTGTCTGGCACATCACACTCACCTGGAGGGCGGGGGCCGGAAGACTCCTGTTTCTAAAGAGCTTGTGGGTCAGGGTCAGGCTGCTGCTGACGCAGGGACCCCAGTCTGAGAGCCCCGGAGATCCGGGGAGGAGGGGGCAGGGCAGGGGCCCCAGGAGGCCTCCTACATCGCCCCCGAGACTTCTCTGCCACGGAGACCACAGACGGTTCCAGTTCCCCCTAAGGCTCCTGCACGCCTGGGTGCTTGGGTGTATGTGTGACTTCCTGCCAAACTGAGTCTGCTCTCCTCCCTGAGAAGACCCAGACTCTCCGAGTGGGGCACCCCACAACCCGCTGCTCCCCACAAATGGACAGGTGCTCTCTGAGTGCAGACCCTCCTCCCACTTCCTGGCCTTGAAGACAGAGCCAGGAAAACCGGTGCGGGCCCATGGGGCTTGTGCCCCAGTGCCAGCTGGAAGCCGGGACCCCTCGGCAGAACTGCCCTGCTTCTGTGCCCCATCTTTCTCCAGAAAACTCACCACTCAGGCCCCCTGCCCCAGGGCCTCAGAGCAGCTGCGCCCAGGCTCCTGTGTGCCAACCAAAGGCAGACGTTAATGTGGGTCAACCTCTTCCACTCCACCCTGTCCAGGCCGCCTGGTCACCCAGGGGCAGCACGCCCCATGACAAGCCACCTGACCCTAGGAGGGCAGGCCTACTCCACGGTCACAGAGCAGGGAGCCCATGGTTCCAGGGCGAGTCCCCAACCGGAGGGACACCAGGGTCAAATGGGCTTAGAGGAGGTAGAAATGACGGCTCCAGTGAGCACGACGGCACAAGGTGAGGACTCAGGTTCTGGTGTCTGCAGGTCCTACCGCTCTACATGTGAGGCCCCAACACTGACCAGCTAACTAGAGTCGTCCAAACACCCAGAAAGGAGCATTTGTGAATGACCCAGACACCGGACACATCAGAGACCAGCTACAGGGTTTCGCTACTCTGAGCCTCGGTTTACAATGTGTAAAATGGGTACGTGGTAGCCACCCCAGGACTGAGGAAAGAGGAAGACACATGACTGCATTTATGCCAGCAGCCCTGACTGCTGTAGTGGAGGCAGCCACCAGTGGACACGCCATGGGGAAGCCTGGCTGCCCTTGGAGTTCTCCCCAGGCACACCCTGCCTGTCCTTCATCATCTCCTCCTCCTCCCCCCCCCCCCCCCACTTCTATTCCCAGCCAGTAACCAGCCCCTGGGCATGGCAGGTCCTCAAGGCCAGTATCCCACCAGGTGAGGCTAAGACCCCGCACGGATCCTGGCACCTCCCTTGAGCCTGGAGAGGCCCCCGCTGCTAGCAAGCCAGGGTCTGGTTGGTGAGTCTGTGCTCACTCTCTCTACATCCACCACCGGCTTACAGATCAAGTCACGTGTTCTGTGTAGGTCCCTGCGAAATCTTGAGATAAAACAAACGACTTACAGACGTGGCCATAGATGTTCTGCAACTATCAGGAAGAGAGCAGGGCAGGGAGGAAGCAAGTGTGGGGGGGTAGGAGGGAGTAAAGGGGAGCAGGGCTGTGGGGAAAGGGGACCAGGGCAGGGAGGAAGCAGGTCATGAGGGGGAGAAAGGAGGATGGCTGGGAGCAGCTCAGAGGGGGAAAGCGGAGGAGGAAGGGAGCAGGTCGGGGGAGCAATACACCCTCCCGCCTCAGCTTCGTGCGTCCCGTTTGGAAAGGGGTGTCCCCACGGAAGCCGCGGCCGGAGGCTGAAAGGTCGGCCAGTGTCGCCGGCCCGAAGCAGACCTGCGTGGGTCCCACGTCGCTGGACGGTGGGCGCGCACGGCCCAAGACAAGCCCGGAAGGCGAGCCCGCCGGCCAGAGCGCGGGGCGGAGGCGGCGGAGCCAGGTGGGGCGAGGGCCGGGGGTCACCCTCCCCGCTCAGGAGGTCGCCGGGGCCGCACACACCCGTCGGGCGCTCGGCCGGCTACCAGCCCCAACAAAGGCTCAGGTGAGGGTCTCCCGGCGCGCACGGGGTCGCTGGGCCCAAAACCGCGACGCGCATGCGGCAGGTGGGCAGGTGGGCGCCGGGGCCGCCCCCAGCGCGGCCGGAGCCCCGGGGCAGAGGCGCCGAAGGGCCGGGCCCGGGGCGCCGCACCTGCCCACCGCGCGCACCTGCCGCACCTGCCGCCCCCGCCGCCCGCACCTGCCCGCCCGGCCCGCTCACCTCCGCCCGGCCCGGCCCGGCCCCTCGCCGCCGCGGCCCCCGGCCCGCGCCGCTCCATGCGCTCAGCCCGCCCTCCGCGCCGCCCGCTGCCCCGGGGCTGCGGCCGCCACCACCCGCGCCATCGTGCCGCCGCCCGCTCCGAGGGCACAATGGAGCCGCCGCGCCGCTCATGCATATGCATGACGCCGCGCGCCGGCCCCGCCCCCCCAGGCCAGAGCAGTGGAGCCCCGAGCCGGCGCTCGGGCGGGGCTGCCGCGGGGCTGCCGCGGGCCTGCGCGGGCCGGGGTGGCTGACCGAGTCGGGCCGAGCCGGGAGCGGGCGGGCAGCGCGGGCGGCGGGGGACCACGACCGGCGACCCGCGCTCCCTCCACACCTTTCCGAACGCCGCGCCTGCGGAGCCTCCAAAGCTTCCTGCTCGCTGTCCGCCGGGGCGTGGCCAGATGGAGGGGCGGGGCCTGATGGAGTGGATGGGCCCGGGCGGCGGCGGGGACGGCTGATGGGCGGGGCCTGTCAGAGGGGTGTCAGAGCCTGGCTAGGGGGCGGGGCCTGGTGGAGGTGGCCCAGCGGAGGGGCGGGGTCCAGCCGGAGGGGCGGGGCCTTGCAGAGTGGGGTGTCAGAACCAGACTGGAGGGAGGGGCCTGGTGGAGAGGGCACAGCGGAATGGAGAGCGCTGCCGATAGGCGGGGCCTGTCAGAGGGAAGGGGTCCGGCAGGAGAGGCGGGGCCTGGTAGAGGGGGTTCAGAACCGGGCTGGGGTCGGGGCCTTGCTGAGAGCCGGGCCAGTCAGATGGGGGGGCAGGGCTGAGGGCGGGGCCTGGGCCTGTCAGAAGCGGGGTATCATAGTCTGGCTGGGGGGCGGGGCCTGGCGGAGGGGGCCGGTGGAGGGGCGGGGCCTGGCTGGGGGCAGGGCCTGTCTTGAAGGGCGGAGGCGGGAGGTGAACGGGGTCTCTTCAGGGGCGGGGCCTGGAGGGAAAGAGGGCCCGCCCACGCTGGACGGGTAGCTGTAGCGCTTTAGCCGATGAAGCGCCTTCTCTGATCTGCCTCTGATCTGATCTGATCTACCTTCCAAGAACTGTTCTCACTCTTTCAGTTGTCCGCTTTTTCCTATCCTTGCTTTAGGGACACCTCGTTCTCCTGAGTACTCATAATTAATCTTTTTTTTATCGGGGGAGGGCCAGAGAGAGAGGGAGACACGGAATCCGAAGCAGGCTCCACGCTCCGAGCTGTCAACACAGAGCCCGACGCGGGGCTCGAACTGCCCCACCGCGAGATCATGACCTGAGCCAAAGCCGAACACTCAACCGACTGAGCCACCCAGGTGCCCCTCATCTTAGCTATTTTAAAAAGTATTTTTGAACAATTACTATGCACTGGGCAGTTCTTTATTTTAAAGTTTTAATTTATTTTGAGAGAGAGAGGAGCACAAGCAGAGAGGGGCAGAGAAGGAGGGAGAGAGAGGGTCTCAAGCAGGCTCTGCACTCCCAGCCAGAGCCTGTCATGGGTGGGGCTCGAACTCACAAACCGTGAGATTATGACCTGAGCCAAAACCAACAGTCAGATGCTTAACTAACTTATCCAGTCGGGTGCCCCAGAATTTCCTTCCTCTTTAAGACTGATAATATTTCATTGTATGGATGTTTGGCAATTTGTTTATTCATCCTTTGGTGGATGTGCCATGGCTTTTAACGTTCTTCCCTCTAGACTGTCTGAACCCTGTGCTGTTTTTCTTCTTCTGTTTATTTAAAAACAATTTTTTTTGGTTAACGTTTATTCATTTTTGAGAGAGAGAGTGCGAGTGGGAGAGGGGCAGAGAGAGAGGGAGACACAGAATCAAAAGCAGGCTCCCCCCTGGTGTGGGGTTCAAACCCACGAGCCATGAGATCATGATCCGAGCCGAAGTCAGATGCTCAACTGACTGAGCCATCCAGGCGCCCCTTTCTTCTTCTTCTTTTAAATGTTTATTTGTTTTGAGAGAGAGAGAGAGAGTGGGCCAGTAGGTGAGGGGCAAAGAGAGAGGGACAGAGAAAGAACCCCACGTGGACTCTGTGCTTTCAGCACAGAGCTGGGTGTGGGGCTCGATCTCAAGAACATGAAGTCATGACCTGAGCCCAAATCAAGAGTAAGATGCCAGACCACCTGAGCTGCCCAGGCACCCTGGTGCTCTGTTTCTTCAGAGAACCATTTGTCAAATGGTGGCTCTGTTTTGTGCCAGGCACTCATCTGGGCTCTGAACACTGGTCTGTCGACAGTGACCATGACAGCAAGGACTCTCCAGCCCCAGTAGAGGGGACAAAAAGAAGCAGGTGACTCACCAAGTAACAATGTGTCCTTCAGGGAGAGGGTTAGGAAGAAAAATAAGGCCAGAGCAGGGGATGGGGAGTGCGATAGAATGGGGGAAGATTCTATGGAGAGTTGGCCCACATGAAGGGGGAGGCAGGCACCAAAGGACCTGACCCTCTTCTGCCTCCAGGAGGCCATGGGTTTGGGGGAGCTGCAGGCAGGTGTCTGGAGGAGGCCAGAAGGGCTGTACCAGGCCTCTGGGCCTGAGACTGGCATCTCTGTCATCTCCCCAGGGCAACAGCCGCCCCCCTCATCCTGGGAGATGCCATTTGGTGGCCACTCCCTTCTACATCGTGTTTTCATCTCTGACCATATGAACTGTTAAAAGAGTCTTCCTTATTTGCTGGGAAAAATATGCCCTCCCCAAACTTTTCTTCTGTGACTGCATAAAATGACAGTCTTCACTTTGGTATGTGACAGCTCTTCAGGGATTAGAAGAAACTTCTCATTGCCCCTGAATCTTGGGCTGGAGGACACATGTAACTGATCCCTTAAGTGTTTCAGAGCCGATACAACAGGCCACTCCCTCCCTCCACTCCCTCCGCTGGGCAATGCCCTTTTTAAATGTGACACCAAGTGGGGGACACAATACTCTAAGTGTGGCCTAAAGCTACATTTGCTTTTTAACTTGGGCCCTCGGTCTTTATGAATGGCTGCTAAACACACATAGCTTCACCTGTTCTTGACTTGCAAAACTGACTTTGAAAAGAAAAAACCTACCACTTCTTTGCATACGAGTATTTTATTCTGATTGTAGAAAATACAGAGGAACTTTTTTTTTTTTTTAATGTTTATTTATTTTTGAGAGAGAGACAGAGCGCAAACGGGGGAGGGGCAGAGAGAGAGGGAGACAGAATCCGAAGCAGGCTCCAGGCTCTGAGCTGTCAGCACAGAGCCTGACGCGGGGCTCAAACTCACAGAGCATGAGATCATGACCTGAGCCCAAGTCAGACACTTAACCAGTTGAGCCACTCAGGTGCTCCTAGAGGAACTTTCATAATAAATCGAAACCTTTCACCATCCAAATGTTCAGCGTTAATCCCTGTTGATTTTTTTGGTCTATTTTCTCTCAGATGGTTCTCCACATATCTGAGCACACGTGTGACTTTGCAGCCTTATTTTTCACTCCATCAACAGAAATGTTTCCCTTCTCATAAATGTTTGAGCCTCCTAAAATCAATGCGAAGGTTTGTGCGCCAGGATGTTGCACACAGGCAATTCCTGTAATATTGGACGACTGGATTCAAGCTGAGTTCGACCTTTCAAAACTTTTTACTGAGCTCCTGCTACTTGCCATACATTGTTCTCAGCTGAAATACGTCAGCAAGCGAGCCCAGGAAAACGTGCGGTGGCCAAGCGTCCATCTGTAAGCCCGGAGTCATGCTCATTAAGTACAGTACCCCTGCAGGCTGCAATTTAGGGAGCGCCCAAATCATGCTGTTGGAGCTGTTTAATTGTATGAGAAGACATTCACAATTCAATCTGCTAAGTAAAAAACCAGGATACAAAGTTGTGTATGATGACAGCATAGTTTCTTAAAACCGTTCATGGAGCAGAAGATCTTCCCCAGGTGTAGAAAAGTACTTTGCAATAAAGATGTGGCTTAAACACCCCCTTAACCAAATGAGTGACCAAGTCCGCAAGGCTGGGCGCGGGGCCGCTGACATCCGTGTGACTCGCGACCAGAAATGTTTAACCTGAACCTAATCATGACAAGGCCACGCGGGGGTCAGCCCCCAGCGCTGGTCTGACTCGGAAAACTCCAGAAAATCAGCCTGGGGAAATGGCCGGCAGAAGCCCCGGGGCCGGGACCCCCGCCGCGACCTTGGGTGGGTGGGGAAGGCATGCGGCGACGCTGGGGCTCCCAGGGCGCGGGCTACAGGCGGGAAGGAAGGGGCTTGGCTGCGGACGGCCCTGGGGGACCCCGGCGGGACCTGGGGACCGGAGGCCGGCCTAGAGGCCCCGGTGAGACCCGCCGAGAGGTGTGCAGCCGGAAGTGGAGGCACGTGGCAGAACCGTGGCGGGGCGCGGGGGCAGGAGAGACACAGGCAGGAAGTGGATGGAGGGCGTGTTTGTAAGCGGTGCGCGCACTCCTCAAACCCCCGATGCTGTAGCTGGCTGCCTCCGCCCAGGGCAGGGAACCCAGAGCCTCGGGGCACGCTGGGCCGCGCACAGCGGCTTCCGGGAGTCCCGGCAGACCCGCGGGGTGACGGCAGGAGCTGCCGAGGTGGGCGGTGGCGCAGGACGGCGGTGTCTCCCAGGGACTCGGAGACGGGGACAGGGGACCGAACTTTTTCTCAAGGGTGTCCTTGGCCGCTGGCGAGGAGCTGCAGGCCGCGCTGGGTGACCGGTCCTGGCGCCGGCACGGCAGGGTCACTGCGACGCGGCAGGTCGGCGCTCAGGGACTGCTCCCGGGGCACCGTCCTGTTTTCTTCTTGGAAGGGGTGCTGGCGAGGAAACCCGCCCAGGCCCCACCCAGGCCTCCCGGCCCCCATCCCCAGACCCTGCCCACCCCACACCCCGTTCCACCCCACCCAGACCCCGCCAGACCTTGGACCCGGCCCAGGCCCTACCCCAGGCATCCCCAGACCCCACCCCACCCAGACCCCACCCAATCCCCAGGCCCTACCCCACCCCAGAGCTCACCTCACTCCAGACCCCATCCAAGCCTCACCCCAGGCCTCAGGGTCCCCGCCCCAGACCCCGCCCCACCCCGCCCCTGCTCCACCCCACCCAGACCCCGCCCCACCCAGGCCTCACCCCGGGCCTCGGGGTTGGGCCCCCATCTCGACTCCACCCCACCCCAGACTCCACCCCAGCCTCAGGCCCCGCCCCACCCGAGGCACCCTGGCCTCACCCCAGACCCCACCCCCAGGCTTAGCAAATTGTATTAGTTTTTAAAATAACTTAAATTTTTTTGTCATAAAAGTAATACATATTCATGTAAAAAATTAAAAATAAGCAAATAGAATAAATTTTACTGCAACTTCGTCTCCCCGAACAAAAATTATTTTTGGTGTACCTCCTTCCAGTATTCCATGTGTAAACTCTCTCGGGCAGCAGCAGAGACCACACGCACTTGTTCCCTACCCAGAGCTGGGCCTGACTCCGCCTTCTCCTGGGTCCCTGGGGTCACCCGCCTCCGCCTCCACCTACCTGCCCCAGCGTTCCTGTGTCTCAGCGGGGGCTGCCCCGTTGGCACAGGCAGGGTCTCCTGGGGGCTCCTGTGACCCATGACCAGCAAGACTCTCACTGTTACTGTTTGCTTCCCAAGCCCCTGACCCTTGGGGTCCGGCAAGGGGTGGACATCTGGAAGGTGAGGACAAAAGTCAGCTGCGTCCCTGTCTCTGCCGGCCACGGAGGCTCCCACGCCCACAGGGCAACACTCCAGCCCTGAGCCTCAGTGGGGGCGGGTGGGCAGTGGAGAGAAGGCAGTGTCCACACTGTGTCCTCCAAGAGCCTGTGACACAGGACGCACCCCCACCAAGGTAGCACCTCTGGTGGCATCCACATCCTCCCGAAGCGTCTGCTCCTGGGCTCTTCAAACCTGTCTCCATTCGCACATGCAGCCTGGCACCCGCCCCCTCTGCCTGTTTTCCTTCCCCACCATTGTCTACAGTGTACCTGTTCTTGGTCAATTCACCCAGCTCTGCCAGACATAGACCACTGTCCCCAGCTTCCTGCACGCTCTCCAGAGGGCCTGCTCGGGATTTCAGGAGCTAATCGAACTAACAGGGGACACAACCCGCGTCCCTGTCCAGCTGCACCTGCTACTGACCCAGTCCTCTCTTCCCTGGAGGTTGCTGCTTGCAGTGGGCAGATTAGTGGTCCCCAAAGACATGTCCATGTCCTCGTCCCCAGAGTTTGTGGACATCACTTCCTAGGACAAGAGGTGTAACCAGGGACTGGGAAAGGATTAGCCAGGTGGTCCTGAGAGGGTCAGGGAGAGACAAGGCGACTTTAGAGACAGACCCACAAACGGCGATGCAGCCATGGGCAGAGACGGGAGGTATGCGGCCAGCAGTCAAGGAAGTTGGAGGTGCCCGGAAGGGTGCTACCCCAGAGCCCCAGAGGGAGTGTGGCCCCGCACACTCTGATTTCAGACTTCGGCCTCCAGACTGGGGAGAATGAACTGCTGTGATTTGGGGCCCCTGGTTTGTGGTCCTCTGTTAGGGTGTCTGCGGGGCCCGCTTCCTCTGTCTCCTCCCCTGCATCAGGTCCCTCAGCGCCTCCCACCAAAAACCAGGGACTGCCAGCCCTCGGGGACCTGTCTCCCTGCAGCCACCCCACTTTCTCCAGACTTGCTGTCCCCCACCGTCCCCGGGCAGTGGCCAGCCTGGGCTCAGTCCTCAGGGCTGCCCTCTGCGGTGACACGTGTGGCCCTGGAGCTTTGTGTTTCACGAATCTCCTGCCACCCTCGTCTGTCTCTTTTTGATTCCGGCCTCGGCATGTGCACAGGTGGTACTCCGGATCCTGCCCCAGGCCCACTGATCCCACTCCTCTGGCAGGTCCTCTCCCACAGCCACCACCGTCCAAACCCCAGTTCTCAACATCATTTTAGTGGAGATACTGTTCAGCCGCTTGAAGTATACAATTTGGTGGCACTATGTGTATTCGGAATAGTGCCGCCATCGGCACAAGTTGAGGACATCTGCATCCTCCGGGGAGAAATCCCGCTCCCGGGCGCTCACACCCCAAGCCTCCCCCAGCCCCTGGCAACCAGCCGTCTACTTTCTGTCCCCTTGAATTTGACTGCTCTGGACATTTCCTACCTATGGTATCACATGGCACGCGGTCTTTCCTATCTGGCCGCCTCACTTACCGTTCCTGGGTTCGGCCGCGCTGTTGCAAGACCGCACTCCTGTTTGAGGCCGAGGACTGCTTGTCACGTGGATGGACAGGCCTTTGTACCCATCAGTTAAGGGGCATTTGGATTGTTTCTGCCTTTTGGCTATTATGAGTAATGCATATACACGTTTCTGTGTGGACATGTTGTGGGTCATACGAGAACTCTAGGTTTAGCACTTGAGGTGCCACTGGATTGTCTTCCACAGTATCTTACGTTCCCACCAGTGCACGAGGGGTCCAGTTTTTCCACATCCTGTGTCTTACTCACTATAGTCATACTAGTGAATGTGAAGTGGCATCTCATTGTGTTTTTTTTCTTTGTAATTTTTTAAAATGTTTTATTTATTTTTGAGAGAGAGAGAGAGAGAGAGAGAGAGAGACAGACAGAGAGAGCACGAGTGGGGGAGGAACAGAGAGAGAGGGAGACACAGAATCTGAAACAGGCTCCAGGCTCTGAGCTGTCAGCACAGAGCCCGATGCAGGGCTCAAACTCAGACCATGAGCTCATGAACTAAGCTGAAGCTGGACGCTCAACCGACTGAGCCACCCAGGCGCCCCTCATTGTGTGTGTGTGTGTTTTTTTAAAGTAACCTCTATGCCCAATATGGGGCTTAAACTCATGACCTCTGAGACCAAGAGTCACAAGCTCTTCCAACGGTGCCAGCCAGGTGGTTGGCTGTGGTTTTGACTTGCGTTTCCCTGATGACTAATGATGTTTTGAACATCTTTAATGTGCCCATTACCTATTTCTATACTTTAATTAGTTGCCTTATCGAGTTGTAGGAATACTTTATATATTCTAGACACAAGTCCTTTATCAGATAGATGATGTGTAAATATTTTCTTTCACTCTGAGTTGCCTTTTTACTTTCTTGATGGTGTCTATTGACTTACAATTTTTAAAATGATGTCTAATATATATTTGTTATTTATGCTTTTTGTATCATATATAAAAAACCCATTGCCTAATTCAGGGTCACAAAGGTTTATACTAACGTTTTCTTCTAACAGTTGATAACTTTAGCTCTTACATTTATGTCTCTTTTTTTAAAAAATATTCACTTACTGGGGCGCCTGGGTGGCTCAGTCAGTTAAGCGTCCGACTTCGGCTCAGGTCATGATCTTACGGTCTATGAGTTCAAGCCCCATGTCGGGCTCTGTGCTGACAGCTTGGAGCCTGGAGCCTGCTTCGGATTCTGTGTCTCCCTCTCTCTGCCCCTCCCCTGCTCATGCTCTGTCTCTCTCTGTCTCAAAAATAAATAAAAAAAACATAAAAAAAATTAAAAATATTTAGTTATTTATTTATTTAGAGAATGAGCAGGGCGGGGGCGGGGGGCAGAGAGAGAGGGAGACAGAGAGAATCTCAAGCAGGATCCACACTGTCAGCTTGATGCAGAGCTGGAACTCACAAACCATGAGATCATGACATGACCTGAGCTGAAGTCAGATGCTTAACCAACTGAGCTACCCAGGCGCCCTGGTGTTTATTTACTTTTCAGAGAGAGAGAGAGGGAGACCGTGAGCAGGGGAGGGGCAGAGAGAGAGGGGAGCAGAGGATCTAAAGTGGGCTCTGCACTGATAGAGAGCCTGATGTGGGGCTCGGTCTCATGAACTTCATATTTAAGAAGACAATAGATGCTAACGCCAAAGTGAAAGAAATGTTAGAATTATCTGACAGAGATTTTAAAGACGCTGTCGAACATGCTTCAACACGCACTTATGAACACTCTTAGAACAAATTTAAGAAACAGCCTCAATAAATAGAAAGTATGAAGAAGAGCCAAGTGGAAAATTTACAAGTACAAACACCATAACTGAAATTTAAAAACTCAATGGGTGGGCCTGCCGGCAGAATGGAGAGGGCAGAGGATGGCACAGCTGGAAGGAAGAACAACAGAAATGAACCCAGTCTGAACAACAGAGAGAAACTGATGGGAAAAACGAAACAAAACCGAGCTCAGGGACTTGTGGGACAAGAACAAAGGATCTAACGTTTGTTTTTATCAGTGTCCTGGAAGGAGAGGAGAAAGAGGGCAGCTGGAAGAGCACCTAAAGAAATAGTGTCTGAAAACACTCCAAATATGACGAAAGGCAAACACATACAGCTTCAAGAAGGTGAGCAAGTCCTAGAGTGGATAAACCCAAAGAGACCTATGCCGAGACATATCATAAGCAAACTTCTAAAAACTAAAGACTGAGAAACACTGTTCCATGCAGCAGGACAATTAATGTGACAGGATTTCTCATTGGAAACCAGGGAAGCCAGAAGGAAGTGACACATTTCCAAACACTAAAAGAAAAGAACTGCAAAAACAGCAAAAATATCCTCAAGGAATGAAGAGGCAGCCAATACATTCTCAGATGTAGGGAAAGTAAGAGATTTGTCAGTAGCAGACCTACCCTAAAAGAATAGCTGAAACACGTTCTCTAAACAGAAGGGAAATGATAAAAGAAAGCACGTCTGACCATCAGAAAGGAAAAAAACAACATAGACAGCAAACCATGGTTTTAAGTAAAATAGAACTGGGTCTTCTAAATTGTGTTTGGTGGTTGAAGCAGAACTTATAACACTGTCTGATGTGGTTCTAAATGTACAAAAAGGAAATATTTAGGGTGATTATATTTTAAGTGGAAAGGGTAAAGGGATGTACAGGGAACTACATTTTCTAAAAAAATTTTTTTTACCATTTTAATTTATTTTTGAGAGAGATAGAGCACAAGTGGGGGAGGGACAGAGAGAGAGAGAGAGGAAGACACAGAATCCAAAGCAGGCTCCAGGCTCTGAGCTGTCAGCACAGAGCTCGACGTGGGGCTCGAACCCACAAACTGTGAGATCATGACCTGAGCTGAAGTCGGACGCTCAACCGACTAGCCACCCAGGCACCCCTGGAAATACATTTTCTGCACTTTACTTGAACTGTTAAAATGATGACTCCAATAGACTGTGACAAGTAACATACACATTATGTCATACCTACAGCAACCACTAAGAAGCTATACCATAGACAAATACCAGTGGTCAAAAACACCACAGATAAATAAAAATGGAATTATAAAAAACATGGTAGTTCACAGAAAGGCAAGAAAAAAAGGATAGAAATTAAAAACAGGAAGAACAAACAGAAATTAAAAATAACATGGCATACTTAAGCTCTGACATAGTAACAATTACACTAAATGTAAATGGTCTGAATATACCAATTAAAAGATAAAGATTGGAAGAATGGATAAATATTACATGCTGTCTACCAGACTCTCACTTAAAAAATAACTTATAAGTAAAAGAATGGAAAAAGATAAAGATATGCATATACCTGGAGATATTAAGCAAAGAAAAGCAGAGGTGGCTCTATTATCATCAGATAAAGTAGACTTCAGAGTAGAGAGAATTAATGGAGTCATAATGAAAAAAGAGCCAATCTACCAAGAAGACACAGCAATCCTAAATGTCCATGTACCAAACAACAAAGCTACAAAATAAGTGAACAAAAAACTAAGAACGAAAGAAGAAAATGAGAAACCACAGCTGTACTTGAAGATTTCACCATCTCTCTCTCAACAACTATGGAAAACTAGAGAGAAAATCCATCATGATGTAGAAGGAGTCAACAACCATCAACCAACAGGATCTAATAGACATTGACGAGACACTTCACCTAATGCACATTCTTTCCAAGTGCCAATGGAACACACACCAAGATGGACCATATCATGGGCCATAAAACAAATCTCAGTGAATTTGACACAACTGAAGTCATATAGAGTGCCTTTCTCTAGGGACAATGGAATCAACGCAATCAATAACAGAAAGAGAACAGGAAGCAACACATGTTTTAGAGAGGGAGTCTCAAGGGAAAACTTTTTCAATGTACCAAATTCAATGAAAATGAAAAAATAAAACATATCAGAATTTGTGAGCCACAGCTAACAGCAGTGCTGACAGGGAAATCTATGGAAGTAAATGCATTAATTAGAGATGAAGAAAAGTCTCAATTTAATAACCTACACTCTCACCCAAGAACCTAGAAAAAGAAGAGCAAGATAAACCCAAAGCAAGTAGAGGAATAAATAATAAAGACTATAAATCAGTGAATCAGAAACAGAAAAGCTAAGTAGAGAAAATTAATGAAACAAAAATCTGGTTTCTCGAAAAGATCAATAATGTTGGCCAATCCCTAGCAAGACTGGTAAAGAATGCAGAACGCACTCAAAGAAGCTATAGATTGATAGCTGCATAGAGAATAGAATCCTCATGGAAGAGCGTCTGTAACAAAATATTATCAATGTATAAAAGACATCACACATTGTGACCAAGCAGAGGTTCATCCAGGGATCCAAGGACAGTTCAATGTTCAAAAACCAACCAACATGACAGACTAATGAAGGAAAAGACTAATGAAGGTCACATGATTGTGACCATCACTGTCGGTAAAGCATTTGACAGAATTCAACACCATTTAGGATAAAAACTCCCAGAAAAATAAAAACAGAGGGGAACTTCCTAACCAGATAAAGTAGTCTACAAAGCACCTGCGGCTAACATCATACTTAATGCTGAAAGACTGAGCTCTTTCTCCCTGACTGAAAGCAAAGCAAGCCATCTGCCGTCACGGCCCTCGTCCAGCATGGTGACGTGACTCCGGCCTGTGTGACAAGGCAAGAAAAGGGAATAAAAACCATGTCTATTGGAAAGGAAGAAATAAATGTCCCTATTTGGGGCTGCCAAACCCCGTTCTTAAGGCTAATCGTGATCTGGAGCCAAGGAGGCAGCAGGAAATCTGAACCCCCTCGTTCCCAAGGTGAAGAAGGTCCCAGCGCGGAGGGGAGAGCACAGCCCTAGAGACTCCCTCAGGTGGCCACAGCCGACCAGGGAGACGGCAGGAACACCCTGGGGCCGTGTGTCCAAGCCAAGGGCCACCAAAGGCAGGGGGACCCTGGGCTGGGGAGACGGGGCCTCTGCCTGCCCATCTGACCCCAGCAGACGGGGGGACGGGGAGAGGGAGGGCTTGAGGCCGGGTGGTTATCCCAGGCACACAGGGGCTAACAGGCTGGGGCAGTGAAAGGGGGGCCCTGGGCACAGGGGGTCACAAGGGACACATTTCCTTACACCGTGAGCAAGCTCTGGGGTACAGCGCGCAGCACAGTGGTTGTAGTTAATGCGTATTTGAAAGTTTCTAAGGGAGTAAGTTTGAAAAGTTCTCGTCGTAAGAAAAACTATTTGTAAATATGTATGGTACAGATGCTAGTAACATGGAACCACGTCGTACACCTGGACTATAACGGCATGTATCAATTACCTCTCAATTAAGAAAAGGGCCCTGTTGGGGCGCCTGGGGGGCTCAGTCAGTTGAGCGTCCAACTTCAGCTCAGGTCATGATCTCGTGATTTGTGGGTTTGAGCCCCGCGTGAGGCTCTGTGCTGACAGCTCGGAGCCTGGAGCCTGCTTCTGATTCTGTGTCTCCCTCTCGTTCTCCTTTCCCGCTCACACTGTCTTTTGCTTTCTCAAAAGTAAATAAACATTAAAAGAAAGAAAAGAAAAAGAAAAGGACCCTGAGGTGATGAAGTCGTCAGGGCTGGGAGATGGGGGGTTATGTGACATGGGCTCTGAAGGGACAGTGGGAGCTTGAGGTGGGGGTGTGGGCAGTGTGGCCCCAGACCGTTTTCTATCGTTCTGCTGGGTCTGGGCCCAACTGAATACTAGCTGACGGTGGGGGGTGGGGGAGGGCGGAGCTCACTGCCCCACCTAATTTAGGGCAGAAATAGGTTCCACATTGATTCCAATTCCCTCTATTTCCACTGGAGAAGTTGGGTGGGCACCTCACCCCATACCTGCCTAAGATGGATCAGGCGTCAGCTGCACCTGGGCCACCCCCCCCCCAACCTCCTCCTTGCCCAGGTCACCTGTCCTGGGGCTGCAGCCCCCTCGGGTCCAGGCCCCCCAGCACAGCAAGGTTTCAAGCTGGTGCGGGTGTCCGAAGGGCCTCTCTGTCCAGAAACACCCCTCAGCAGGTGCATGCTCACACTCGCCCTCCCCAAAGCCCTGTCGGAGCAGGCAGGATGCTCTTTCGCGCAGAGGTAGGGGCGACCGAAGGGTGAGCAGACAGCTGCTCAGCGAGGTCTAAGCAGCGCCTCGTCAAAGCGCCCCCCAGCGGCTCTCGCTCTACGCGCCAACCACAAGGTGGTGGCATCGAGAGGCGACATTCCTTCACCGCAGGCCTCCCAGGCTGCAGCAAGTGGAGAGGGGACCCCAGGGAAGGGAAGGGGCTCCTGCCTCTCATTTTTTTGCCTCCTTTAACCCTGATCCACCCTGCGGACTCCATCAGATGCAGCACCCTGCTGGTCCTGTTGTCCTGACCCCACACCCAGCTCCGCCTGTGTGTGGCCAGTCACATCAGGGCTGGAGGACCCACAGCCAAGCCACAGGGAGCACACGGGACAACATGAAGAGATTCCAAGAGGCTTCAAGAACAAGGGACCCAAGTGTGTCCTAGAAGATGGGGTGGCTGTTAGCCCGTGTCCACACTCAGGTCTTTCCCTGAGCTCGCTCAGTGCTGGAACCTGCTGACCCCCCAGGAGGCAGAGGATGGTGTGCTGTGAGCCCAAGATGGTGGGGCTCTTGTCAAGAGGGGACACCAGGCCCCGGGGGTTCTGCACGCGTGGCTGGTTCCCCTGCAGAGGTTGTCCAGGGGCACAAACTCGTCGGGGAGCAGGCCGACCAGCCCGGGGTCTAAGGAGGGACCACCGGGCACAATCTGTACCTGTGACACAGGGCCATGCAGTGAGAGGCTGCTTCCGCGGCAGGATGGGGGTGGGGGGGGGGTGTGGGTAACAGAATCACACACAGACGGCCTGAGGGTAACTTCGTTTATGGGTCAAGCCAAATGCAATGCAAAGTTGTTTTTGTTTTTGTTTTTTTAACCAAAATAAATAAATCAGATTTGTCCCTGTGATGGGTGAGGGGAGCCGCCCCTGGCCCCGGACCTCCTGTACCCCCTGACCGGCTACGGCACGGCCCAGACAAGACCGCTTCCGTCTCCACAGCGTTGGCGTCGGGAGAAGCGGGACACGAGGGTGGGCTGAGGGGGCGGGTGTGTGTGTGGGGGGGCAGGCAGTGGCCACGCCCTGGCCTGGTCCTGAGCCCCGCATCCTGTGGCCTGGCCTCAGGTGGGTGCAGTGTGCACGGGCCCCACGAGTGGCCCAGGCCCCTCTCGAGGGCCAGAAGTGGATGCCGTAGAGAGCGGACCCGCCTTCTCTGTGCCAGGCCAGATGCAGGCCACCTCCCGCCCGCAGCCCCACCCAGCGCCTCGGTTCACCACGCAGTGGGGGCCCCAGTGGAGCCTGCCCTCTCCCGCCGCTCTGGGGGTTGGGGTGGGTGATGTGAGGCTGGGCCTGCAGTGCGAGAGGGCCGGGGCACGGCAGACCCTCCTGGGACACCCGCAAGGGCCCCTCTCCACGCGGGATGCTCAGCCGGACAGAAGTCGCGGCGCCTGGGGGCATCTGGCCTGGGGGGTGGCCAAGCACTGGGGGTATAGCAGCCTAACGTTAAGCGGGACAGGGTGTGCGGTGCGGTGGACAGCAGAGGTGCGGACAGCGCTGAGGCACTATTCTTTAGTGGAGAAGCGAGGGGCAGCCGTGGCGTGGAGGGTGGCGGCTCAGGCGGCCTGGGCAGCGTCTACGAGAAGTTCTTGAAGGCGTCCAGGTCGAAGGCCGTGTCCAGGAGGCGCTGCAGCTCTGTCAGGTGGGTCTTCTTGTTGCCAGTGGCCGGAGCCGCGGCTGGATCCCGGCCAGCGTACCTACGGGGGGGAGGCAGGGTACCGTGGGGGCACAGTGAACCCAGAGCCTCAGCCCCCGCTGAGCCAGCTCCCAGGCCCCGCCCCCATTGCCCCCAAGGCAGCCAGTTCCCAGGGCCGCCCCCAGCCCCTGCTCACCACACTGGCTTGGCACGGCTGATGGTGGTGCGCAGCCGCGGCTTCACGTAGTCGTAGTAGCCCTGGTTCTTGTGCTCCTCCTGGCACCAGGCCAGCTCAGCATTGGGGTACTTGCGCACCTCCTGCAGCAGCAGGTCGAAGGGGAACGGGGACAACTGCAGAATGAGGGGTTCCCGTCAGAGGGGATGGGGCCTCGGGCAAGGAGGGATGCTGGCCCTCACCGCAGTGCCATCTGCCCCCACCTGTTCAATCCTGGTGATGGCCACCTGCTCGGCCATGCCCCGGGCCTTCCGCTCGCGGGTGAGGTCATAGTACACCTTGCCGGTGCAGAAGAGAAGTCTCCGGACGTTTGCTGGGTTCTGAGCCGCCAGGCCGTCTTCTGGGATCACCCGCTGGAAGTGGGTTCCTACAAGAGAATCCCCACGGCCGGGGGTCCTCTCAGGACCTGGCTGAGGGCACCCAGGGCCCGCTGCTGCTGCTCGTGCAGGAGCCGGGCCCCCGGGGCAGCCACGCGAGAACACCAGCTCCGAACACCAGCTCTGAACGAGCACCAGCCTGGGGGAGGGGGCCCTGGAATCGCTCCGGACCCAGAGAGCCTTGAGAAGCACATCGTGTGCAGTGCATAGTAGGCAAGGCCAGCCCCAGACAGCAAGCAACACCGGTTCCTTCCTCCCAACAGGAGGGCAACGAACTCTGCTCACTCGGCTCAGATTCCCCACGAGGTACAAACACCGAACCTTCCGCACAGCTGGAACACATACTCAGCTTTCCAGCGCTGGCCCGGCCAGGAGAACCAGACTGCCCTCTGGAAGGGGCATCCAGAAAAGGGTCTCACTTAGTGATACACACATGACACATGCACAATCGTGCTACAGGAACTTTGCCTGTGGAATATAGGCCAGAAACAAAAAGCCCACCACGAGCACCAGACTTGGGGGTGACAGAGCTCTTCCTCTAAGATCAGGAAGAAGACAGGGACGCCCACGGCCACCACTCCTGCCCAACCTCATGCTGGAAGTCTCAGCCAGACCAGTGAGGGGAGAAAGGAAAATGAGAGGCCTCTGAACTGGAAAAGGAAAAGGTAAAACAATCGGTGTGTAGATGGCCAAAACCCTAGAGATTAGAATAAACCAACCCAGCAAAGTTGCAGGATAAAAACGTCCATACTCAGTGCTCAGTTGCATTTCTGCAGACTAACAACGACTAATCCAAACACGAACAAGAAAGCCCATGTGCACCAGCATCAACAGGATAACCGGAGACGGTGAGGACTTGGGATAAAAACTGTAAGGTGCTGCTGAAAAGCACTGAAGACACAAGTGAACGAAGACGCGTGTCCTGGGGGGTCAGGCTTATTGCTATTCTGTAGTGACATACCTGATGCTGGATTAGTAACCTCCACACACCAAGAACCACAATTCAACAAGGCAAACAGCCTAACTCAAACTCAGGTGAAACCACGCACAGATGCTTGTCCAAAGCGGACACCCAGATAGCCAGCAGACGTGCGTGAGGGGGCTCAGCATCACTGTCACACAAGTGTAGAGATGAGCTCTGGCGGGCTGAACGTGAGATGGCATGGCCGCCATGGACAACAGTTCCTCAAAATCCCACGAACAGAATTACGTGGGTCCCCGCCTCAGGGATGCACCCGAGTGAGTGGAAAGCAGACTCCAGAAGAGGCGTCTGTACACCCACGTCCACGGAAGTGTCACTCTCAACTGCTCGAACGTGGGAGCAACACCATGTGCACCAAAGGATGAACAGTCCACTCGAGCGGACCGCCCAGACAGGGTAGGTCAACAGCCACACGGTGGAAACGGTCCCGGCACCTGCTCTGTGACGTCTGCGGGGCAGGACGGGAGCACAAATGGCCAGACACAGGAGGACATGAGCTGCACGGCTGCACCTGTGTGCAGGGCCCCTACCGGGTGACCCAGGCACAGCAGCAGGGTGGTAGCCACTGGGTCTGGGGGGGTTCAAACAGACTGGGGAGGCTTCACCTCGACTGAAGATGAAGGCAGCTGCCCGGCCCAGGGGCCTGGGGTCTCTGTGGGTCTCACGGCAGGCCCCCCTCCTCAGAGTGGGGGAGATCTTAGCTGACTTGCTCTGCCACCTCTGAAGGAGGCCTGGGGTGCCCAGGCGAAGGCTGCAGACGGGGGCGGGGGCACAACACCCAAGCGCAAACTCTGGCTTCTGGGCCGTCGCGTTCACTGGTGTGTGTGCAACGACCGCAGGAGACCGTCACCACCCCACCCCCCGCACACCCACCTGAGAGCATCTCGTCGAAGCTGGTTCTGGCCTCGGGATGCCGCAGCAGGGACTTGGGGGTGAAGATGATGAGCTGGAATGGAGGAGCACAGGCCCGTGATGGGTCAGGCCCCATGGGGTCCAGAGGGAGGCCCACTGTGTGGCCAGGAGCCCCGCATCCACTCTCCCAGCTGCGCTGAGTGCCGGCACCCTGGCCCTGGGCCCCCAGCCTCTCCTCGGGGTCCCCACCCACAGCCAGGCTCTGTGGACTGTGGGTCCTTCACACCCACTTCCCCTTTAACGTCCCGCCCAGGAGCCTGCTCACTGGGACCCTGCCTGGTGTAGCACCCACTATCCCCCACCCACAGGTCCATCCCCCTGCTGGGCAGAGGCCCTGGACTCCTGAGGCCCGGCCTCTGGGCAGGGATGCCCTGACTGACCGGCTTCCGGAAGGGCAGGAGGATCTGCCGCCGCAGCACATGGAAGAAGTTGCCAGGCGTGGAGCAGTTGACGACGATCCAGTTGCAGTCGTACAGCTGGTTTATGTCGAAGTTGGCCTCCTCCAGGTTCTGCAGCATGAGGGAGAGGCCCCAGCCCTGCCTCAGGTACCATGGCTGCCCTGGCAGGGTGCGCGCACGAGTGGACCCCACCAGGAGCTCTGGCAGCAGCCACACGCTCTCGTTGAGGTTCTGTGTCCTGTTCCCTCCCTCCTCCCTCCGTCAGTCCTGAAATCGCCAGAACTTTCCTCTACAGCATCTGCCTGAACCCATCTGCGCACAGCTGCTCCTTGCAGGCCCCCGAGGCAGCACCCACAGCAGCAGGACAGAGCCTCTCACTCCGGGGTGGGGGTGGGGGGAGGGTGCTCTACTCACCGGTAGGACGTCCGGGTCGTCATTGCACATCTGCAGGAACCGCTCTGGCCGGGCAGAGGAATGTTCTGGACCCTGGAACCAGACACACAAGTTACAGGCAGAAGGTGTATTTGCAATGTCTCTTCCTTAACGGACTTGGGTCATTTCTGGTCTGAAAAACACCAACTTCCATCGACCTGCTGGCATTTCGACCCCTTTCCTGCCCCCAGAGCATGGAGGGGTGCTTCTGTGTCAGGACAGGGCCCACAGCCTGGCTCCACACGGCTCCTCCCGTGGGGCCTCGGCAGTGAGGACAGTCCTCCTAGGCCCAGGGCGGGGACAGGGAGGTGGCAGGGCGTTTGAGCCGCTGTGACCCGCACTGGCACCCCTGCTTCCCTCCAGAGGTGGAGTGGGACCTACCACCTGCCCTGGGGGGCGGGGGGAAGCAGACCGCACCCTGGGCAGGAGGGAGGGCGGGGACTCACCATGCCCTCCATGCCGTGGGGCAGCAGCAGCACGATGCCGTTCTGCCGCACCCACTTGGCCTGTCCTGGGCAGATGAACTGGTCGATGATGCACTGGGCTGTGTTGTGGAAGTCACCAAACTGTGCCTCCCAGAGGACCAGGGCGTTGGGACTGGCCATGGCAAAACCCAGCTCGAAACCTGCAGAGCGCGGAGGAGGAGGGAGGAAGGAGGAGAGTGGACCTGAGCCTACAGGTGGGCGGGCAGGGGCAGCAAGGGCTGGGCCTGAGGGACGTGGCACTCACCCAGGACCCCGTACTCAGACAGCGAGCTGTTGCACACAGTGTAGGGAGCCTGGTTGGGCCAGAGGTGGTTCATGGGGATGCAGGTCTTCTTGTCCACGTTCTGGTCATGGAGCACGTGGTGGCGGTGGCTGGGGTGGAACAGCACAGGGTAGATGAGGGAGTTGCAGGGCGTTGGACCGACGAGGAGACCCAGGCAGTAACCTGTTCTCAGCCGAAGTGCCCCCATCGGAGCAGGGAAGGGGTGTGTCTGGGCCAACAACGGGACTGCATGGCTGCTTCCCAGCAGTGATTTTCTTCTCAGGATAAATGCCAGGGCCCTCCCTTTCCGTCCCCTGCACTTCACTGGGGCCACGAGATCACGCAGTTACCTAAAGGTGCCTCGCTCCACATCCTGGCCGCTCAGTCGGATGTGGATACCCTCCTTCAGGAGGGAGCCGAAAGCCATGTACTCCGCCAGGGCCCAGTCCACGGTCCTGTTCTTCACCAGCTCCCCGCGTGTCTTCAGGATGCGGCTCAGCCCTGTAGAGACGACGCTCACCAGCTGCCCGTCACACCCCCTCGTGATGAGAGCTTGTGGTGTCTCCTCTGGCCCAGCCCCTGGGGTCCTGACTCGCCTCCCGGGGGGCAGAGGCTTCCTCACCTCCATGAATGGTGAAGTTCTCCACGGGCACGGAACTGGCCACGTTCCCGATGTGCGTCAGAATGTCCTCTGTCAGGCCCGTGGGTGGGCAGGTCATGCTCCTCGGCTGCCCGTCCAGGGTGAAGAAGCCTATGATGGGAGGCCCAGCTGACGCACAGCCACCACCATCCCGGAACCAAACTGTGGGCCCTGGGGGCGCTGTGGGGGTGGGTGAGGGGCGCATGGTGACGTCCCCGCTGCTCACCAGGCCAGGGGGAGTCCAGCCAGTGCTTGATGTGCAGGATCTTCTCGTCCTTGGACCTGGTGAAGGCCTCCTCGCAGATCTTGTCATACTTGGAGATCTCCTCCTGGAGGGCGGGGCACAGCACAGCTGTTGGGGGTGCTGCGCAACAGGCTCCAGGGTCCCCGTGTGCACAACCACTCAGAGGCCAGTGAGGAGCTGCCGTCCTTTTCTATGCCCAGCACCTTCTTCTCCAAGTCTGGGGAGCCCCCACCCCTACCCCACTGGCTTCCTTGCAAACTGGCCCAGTTCATATGACTCCTAGCACCACTGGGAGAGGGGAGGCCTGCAGCGCCACCCCATCGCCAACCCTGACCTCCACAGGGCCACCAAGGCCAGCCCTTCCTGCCTCTGTGCCCTGAGCATGGGCACGGGCCTCTCTTAACCTGTCAGGAGTGACCAGATCCACAACAGGCCCTTTACCTGCCCCCACCCGCCCCCGGGCTCTCAGGACCCACCTCTTTTGTGAGCTCCCTGCAGCTGCAGGACAGTCAAGAAGTGACAGTTGTAAATATTGCGCACGCTCTCACTTGGGGCCTCCGGCCGGCCGCACCTCATACTCACCTCGTACTCAGGCTGGTTGACCACGCCCTGGGACACCAGCAACTCCGCGTACTTCTGAAGCACTGGCTTCTGCTTGCGGATCTGCTTGTACATGAGCGGCTGCGTGAACATGGGCTCGTCCATCTCGTTGTGGCCATTGCGCCGGTAGCACACCTGGACACAGCCCAAGATGCCAGCGTCAGAGACACACAAGCACCTGCCCCCAACTCCTGTGTGATGCCTCAGTGCACCTCCTCTAGAATTAGGGTCTATGTCTCCTTCACACCAGAGTTGCTCTGTCACAGGAGATGGAACAAGAGCGACCTGGGGACACCCTGGGATGAGACCCCAGCTACTTTCTTTCCCGGGCATGGCTCACCCAGACTGGAGCCTTGAGAGCTCTGGGGAGGGGCGGCAAGGCGAACCTGCGCCAGGGAGCCTGGCCTTTCTCTCCCTGGCGCAGACGGGGGTGGCTCACCAGGTCCACCACCACGTCCTTGTGGAATGTGCTCCTCCACTCGGCTGCCACCTTGCACACGTACATGACGGCCTCTGGGTCGTCCGCGTTCACGTGGAAAATGGGGGCATTCACGACGCGGGCCACGTCAGTGGGGTAGGGTGAGGAGCGGGCCATGCGCGGGTCTGTGGTGAAGCCGATCTGCAAGGGACACCCAGACAGGGTGGGCAGAGCGCCACCAGCTGGCGGCCACCCAGCTGCACCAGCCCCACCAGGTCCCCAAGTACCTGTTTAGGGTTACTTATTTATTTATTTGTAAATTTACATCATTATTTTTTTAATGTTTACTCATTTCTGAGAGAGAGAGAGAGAGAGGGAGCATGCGTGCGCAAGGGAGCGGGGGAGGGGCAGAGAGAGAGGGAGATACAGAATCCGAAGCAGGATCCAGGCTCCGAGTTGTCAGCACAGAGCCCAACCTGGAGCTCAAACTCACAAGCTGTGAGATCATGACCTGAGCCGAAGTCAGACACTCAACTGACTGAGCCCCCCAGGTGCCCCTAGGTCTTTAAAAAAATTTTTTGTTGTTTCTTATTCTATGAACAAAATTCATACATGTTCAATATACAGAGTTTGGAAAACAGTATAAAAAAATGAAAAGTTAAACAAAGTTGTGTACCTTTCCACCAGCCAGTGGAAATATCTTGATGTTTTTCTTTGTACATGTACACATGTAACCTATGTTTAAAATTCTGAGGGGCGCCTGGGTGGCGCAGTCGGTTAAGCGTCCGACTTCAGCCAGGTCACGATTTTGCGCTCCGTGAGTTCGAGCCCCGCGTCGGGCTCTGGGCTGATGGCTCAGAGCCTGGAGCCTGTTTCCGATTCTGTGTCTCCCTCTCTCTCTGCCCCTCCCCCGTTCATGCTCTGTCTCTCTCTGTCCCAAAAATAAATAAACGTTGAAAAAAAAAAAAATTAAAAAAAAAAATAAAATTCTGAATGCTATTCTCTAACAGCCTATAATAACTAACCCTAACTATACCGTAACCCCCACTTTTCCTCCTGAAGCACTCAGGGTTGAGTTGTAGAATCCCCATTTCCTAAAACAGGGACATGCCCTCACTAGCCTGAGCAGTTCCATGTCCCAAATACGTAACCTGACCCACGGTGTCCACACACACTGTGCCTGATGACCCACCTTTCTGCCCCTGGTCCAGCGTCCAATCCAGCACATCACCCTGTGCCAGTCTTGTCTCCCTTCATCTGGAAGGCTCCCCACCTCCTCGGTTTTCCGAGGCACTGGCATTTGTCTATGTTGGTGGCCTGTGGTCAATCCGCTGTTGCTGGACACATTCTTACACAGGGTTGGTCCAGCAACATGGACTTCATGTGCGAATTCTCCCAGCAGGGAGAACTGAGGCACAGGGCGAGCACTGTGGACATTTCCGAACAGCAGTAAACTGCTCTTCAAAAGTGTGAGCATGCGTGTCTGTGCCCCATGCTCCTGCCAGCACAAACGAGTGCCCTGTGCTTCCTCTCACTGCACGGGGACTCTTTCTCTAAGACATCAGATGTTCTAACACTTATACGGCACTGCCTCCTATGGCTCTGCCAAAAGTTATGCAAAGGCTTCTATCGTCAGGCATATAGCTTATTTCCCACTCTTGTGCCAACATGGTTTTGACACACACAGAAAAATATTTAGCTCCCGAAGGCTTCCTCAGGAGAGAATTTTAGAAGGTTGAACCTGAGGCACGTTCTTAGCGAGACAAGGGCCAGGACGGCAGCCACTTCTCCTGCTACAGATCTTATCGACCCCATGCACGCCATCAACTGTGGCATCAGAATCAGTGAAGAGATTAAAGAAAACCCTTGCTAAACTGAAGCTCTTACAGAAGACTGGGCATCATTTATCACACGTTGCTTTCACGTACTCTCCTTTATCACACTAGCTAAAGAGATGAGAAATAGAAACCGATGAGGATGTTAACTGATGACAGTTCTCATGGACACACACAGTCTCCTCGCCTGGGAAATGAGCACAGGGACTGGTGAGTTAGTGATCACAGCATGCGTGCCGTCTCTAGTGCCTCACAGAAAGGAAACTGCTCTGGAAGGTTAAGACCTCAGGCCCTCGGCTGCCCCCCACCCCAATGTCCGCCAGTTACCAGCTTCTGTGTCTTTAAGCACATACGGATGTGGGCACACACACGTGTGTGTGGAGACGGTGTGCTCTGTGGGTGTGCACGCACACAGACGTAGGGAGATAGGTGTTTACACACAATACCTTTCTGCACGTAACAGATCTTGTAGGTCATTTCAACAGTGTATGAAACAGTTGAAACAGTTTCACTGCGTGGTATTAATCACTTTGGTAACTTAGGTCAGTGCTTATTCGTGGGCTAGGCACTATTCTGAGCATTTCATGTATATTAATTTTCATGCGTTAATTCACGTAAGCCATATGACACACATGTGGGTACACCATATATTATGTAACCAGCTCCCCATTGATCTAGGGATGGAAATTTTCATGTCTGGTCTTGTTGCATTAGCGATGTCTTTTTTTTTTTTTTTTTTTTAAGTTTTTTTTTTTTCAACGTTTATTTATTTTTGGGACAGAGAGAGACAGAGCATGAACGGGGGAGGGGCAGAGAGAGAGGGAGACACAGAATCGGAAACAGGCTCCAGGCTCTGAGCCATCAGCCCAGAGCCCGACGCGGGGCTCGAACTCACGGAGCGCAAAATCGTGACCTGGCTGAAGTCGGACGCTTAACCGACTGCGCCACCCAGGCGCCCCTCATTAGCGATGTCTTTAAAGACATCGTGAGGGCACCAGTGGGAAGACCCCACTGACTGGAACTGCTGGTGTGAGAGCCAGAGACCCTGAGGTCAGCCCTGGCTGGAGCCCTGTCTCCCTCAGCCCTGCGGCTGGTCCCCAGCTGGAACAGAGCTGGTTGCTGAAGTTCTTCCTGTCATTCCACCGAGACCTGATTTCTGGTTGTTAGCACCCATGGTGCCGACTCTGCTGTCACACTCTTGCTGTGTGAATCATTCGCTCACAGGAAGGGAGCCTTCATGCTTCCTGGGCCTTCTATCTTCTGGGCTACACGGGCCCAGCTTCCTGGGAGGGTAGTTTTCAGACACCGCCATCCTAGGACACTCTCCCCTGGATCCGGCCTCAGGCAGGTGCAACCAGGATGCTTAGCTTTCTGTCACAAGAAGTCTGACACACCCAAGGCCTACCTGTACCGTTTTTGTGTAACGTGATTCTTAAATCGGAATGTTATTAAATGTTTCTATTGCAGAGAAGAAGGGTTTCACCCCGGTGATTTAAGAAACCAGGAAGAGAGGCTACATTAAATCCAAAGCAAATAGAAGGAAAGGAACAACAAAGAGCAGAAATCAATGAACTAGAAAAACAGGAAAATACAGAAAATGCAATGAAGCCAAAGCTGTCCCTTTGGAAACAACAACCAATCTACAGCCACAGCAATTGAAAACAGAAAGAGGAAAGACACGAATCATCAATATCAGGAATGAGATAAGGGATTCCAGGACAGATGCTAATAACAGAACATCACAAACTCTAAGGACACAAATTGTAATTGTACGACTTACATGAAAGAAATTACCATAGCTCACTCAAGAACAAACAGACCTGAAGAGTCTTATGTATACTAAAGAAACGGAATTTATACTTAAAAGAAATGTTCTCATAGGGACTTGCACTTCTGGAAGATGAAGGAGGTGAACCTTTCCCTATTCTTCCTACCAAGGACAACGGAAGCCCCAGGACATTATCTGTAGAGTAAACATAAAACTCTGAAGGTAGACAGAAGTCAGACTAGCCAGGGACCATAGGGCCTGAGGAGTGACTCAATGACAGGTCCCAGGACGTCTCCTCCTATACCCTGGGCTGGGTGCTGGAGCAGGTTGCTTGGCAACACCAGCAGGGGGTGCCTGGGTGGCTCAGTTGAGTAAGTGTCAGCCTTCTTGGTTTTGGCTCAGGTATGATCTGACGGTTCATGGGTTCGAGTCCCTCGCTGGGCTCTGTGTTGGCAGTGCAGAGCGTGCTTGGGATCCTCTCTCTCTTTCACTCTCTGCTCCTCCCTTGCTTGCATGGTCTCTTGTCTCTCAAAATAAATAAACTAACACCAGCAGGCACAGGCAGGAAAGCCAGAGGACCAAGACACTATTAGACAACTGTCACCCTGCTGCAGCCAGCCCACAGAAAACACCGTGGCCCTTCCCGACCCCCACCCAAGATGCCTAGGAGGTGAGCCTCACAGAAGATTTAAGTAAGATCGGAGTCTCACAACACAATGCTCAAAACATCCCAATGTCATTTGAAAACCAGTGGAATGTTACACCAACACCTGGGAAAACCTCATGGAGTGAGAGAAAGCAATCGGCAGTCAGCACCACGATGACACACGTTAGAATCACCTCACAAAGACATCACAAAAGATGTCAGGAAAACACTTTGATGAAATTACGAACATGCCTGGCATGCGTGAAAAAAATAAAAGCTCTCAGCAAAGACACAGGAGACATAAAGAGAACTAAGTGGAAGTTTAGAACTGAAAAGTAAAGGAAATTGGGGGAAAACCCTGAATGGAGGTCTGTATAGTGGAACAGGGCAGAGAGGAAAGAATCAGTGACCTTGGGATCACCCCAAATCTCATGAAATAGAGACTGAAGGTCACCATGAACAAAGCCTCAGGAAATGTGGGGTCTAACAACGTGTCTGACGTTGGTGCCGCTGGAGACCCAGAAAGAGGGGGTGGGGCTTAATAAATGTCTGAAGTAAGAGACACTGTCTGCAGAAATAAATATAAAAGAAGGGGTGAGAGACCTGTCCTCTGGAAACTGAGGACATTCTGATGAAAGAAACTGATTATGACACAAATAGATATACCATGCTCATGGATTGGCAACATAAATATTAAAATGCCCAAACTGCCCAAAGCCACCTACAAATTTAATTCAATCCCTATAGAAATACCAGTGGCATTTTTCACAGAAATAGAGCAACCAATCCTAAAATTTATATGGAACTACAAGACCACGAAGAGCCAAAACAGTATTGAGAAGGAAGAACCAAGCTAGAGGTGCCACATTTCCTGATTTCAAATGATACTACAAAGTGTAATGATCAAAACAATGGTCCTGTCATAAAAACAGACACATAGACCAATGACAGAATGGAGAGCCCAAAAATAAACCCACACCTCTATGGTCAATTAAGTTATGACAAAGGAGCCAAAAATATACAATGAGGAAAGGACAGTCTTTTCAACAAACGGCATTGGGAAAATTGGACGGCTACATGCAAAAGAATGAAACCAGACCACATTCTTCCATCACACACAAAATAAACTCAAAACAAAGACTTGAATGTAAGGCCTGAAAACCATAAAACTCCTGGAAGAAAACACAGGCTGCAAGCTCTTGGATGTTAGTCTTAGTGACTTTTTGGAAATGACACCAAAAGCAAAGAAAACAAAAGCAAAAATCAACAAGTGGGGCTCTATCAAACTAAAAGTTTCTGCACAGCGAAGGAAACCATTACCACAATGAGAAGGCAGCCATGGAATGGGAGAAAATATTTGCAAACTGTATATCAAATTGTATATATGGGATTCATACTCCAAATACATTAAGAACTGATACAACTCAGCAAAAAACAATCCAATTAAAAAACAGGCAGAGGATCTGCACAGATATTTCCCCAAAGAAGACATCCAGATGCCAACAGACACATGAAAACATGCTCCATATCACTCATCATCAGGGAAATACAAATCAAAACCACAATGAGATACCACCTCACACCTGTCTGAATGGCGAAAATCAACAACTCAGGAAGCAACAGGTGTTGGCGAGGATGCAGAGAAAGGGGAGCCCTCGTTCACTGCTGGTGGGAACGCAGACTGGTGCAGTCACTCCGGAAAACAGTACAGAGGTTCCTCAGAAAGTTAACAATGGAACTACCTTATGACCCAGTAATTCCACTTCTGGATATTTATCTGAAGAAAACAAAATCACTAATTCAAAAAGATACATGCACCCCTATGTTTACTGCAGATTTATTTACAATAGCCAAGACACGTAAACAATCCAGGTAGCCATCAACGGATGAATGGATAAAGAAGATGTAATATATATACAATGGAAAATTATTAGGAAATCAAAGAAGGAGGGGCGCCTGGGTGGCTCTGTCGGTTAAGCGTCCCACTTTGGCTCAGGTCATGATCTCGAGGTTCATGAATTTGAGCTCTGCATCAGGCTCTGTGCTGTCAGCACAGAGTCTGCTTCCTATCCTCTGATCCTCTGCCCATCCTCGTCTCTCTGCCCTCCTTCTCTCAAAAATAAATAAACACAAAAAAACCCCCAAAAACAAATCAAAGAAAGAAATCTTGTCATCTGTGACAACACGCATGGACCTTGAGGGCATTTCGCTAAGTGAAATAAGTTGAAGACAAATACTGTATGAACTCCTTTGTATGCGGAATTTAAAACAAAATCAAACCCAAACTCATAGAGAACGTTTTGGTGGTTGCCAGAGGTGGGAGTGGGGAGGAGCATGGGTAAAAGGAGTGAAGGTGGTTTGGAAAAAAAGATACAATGTTTGAAAATTCCCCAAATTTGTCAAAAGATACAAATCTACAGATTCAAGCAGCTGAATGATGCCAAGTCACGTGGGTGGGGGAAAGACGGTCTTCTTCACAGGTGGTGAGGTGTAAGGCAAGCCCCCCCTCCTTGCCTCACACGCAAAAGTTAACTCCAGGGGGTCACAGACATAAGAGCTTAGAGGGAAACAAAGGAGGAAAAGTACAAAATGTTCAAAAAACAACTCAAGAAAGTGAAAAAGCCATAAAGTAAGAGGAAACATTTGCAAATCATTTATCTGATAAAGGGCTTGTATCCACAATATATGAAAAATTCTCAAAACTCGTAACAAAGAATCCAATTTACAAATGGGCAGAAAATCTTTGTGGATATTTCTCCAAAGATCTACAAATGGCCAATAAACACATGTGAAAATGCTCAACATCGTCAGTCATTAGGGAAATGCAAAAACCAGTTCACACCCTCTTTGATGGCTGACAGAAGGGAGACAGTAAGAAGTGTGAGAGAAGACCGGGGAAAGTGGGAGCCCTCAGACACTGCGGACATGGGGGGAATGGCGGCCTCCTGGGAAAACAGTCTGTGGGGTCCTCCAGAGGGTACTCAGAGCTACCATGTGACCCCACAACCCCACTCCTGGTACGTGCCACACAGAAGCCTGCACCCGGAGCAGCGTTACGTGTATCAGCCAGGAGGTACGAACGGTCCAAATGTCCGTCAACAGACACGTGGGTGGACAGCACTTGACAAAGCCACAGGATAGCCATCCATGGCCATCACAAGGATGAAGTCCTATGATGTGGCTAATGGCTGTGTAGGCCTGGAGAGCACGGGGGGCAAGCATGTGACAGCTAAGAGACACAGAGTTTCTTCAGACAACGTAATGCTCTACAAGAGTGAGGACACCAGAAGCTCCTGTCCGTTGTGGGGATCCCAGCTCAGTAAAGCTGCTGAGACAGAGAAAACGTGGAGCAAAGCCCCAACAGGGTGGACGGGAAGAAATCAGGTGCCATGCAATTGAGCCCTGAACGCAAAGACAAGGGAAAGGCCTTCCCATGGCCAACACTCCAGGCCACCAAGCCTCCTGCTGGCAAATTCCACTCAGTGTTTACAGAGGAAGTTAACACCCACTCTACACAGGCTTTTCCAGAAAACAGAAGACGAGGGAGAAGTTCCCAGCTTACTTTATGAGGCCAGTGCTACCCTGGACAGCCAGACCAGGCTGACACGGCCAGAACACCACAGAGCCACGTGGTGTGTGAGCGGACACAAGAGTCCCACGCTCAGAGTGTATTCACTGTCCGCAAACCAGTTGACCATCTTCAGAGACGCAGAAAAGCATCTGCTAAGAAACACCAGCCCCTTGTGATAAATACTGCCTACAAACTGGGAACCGCCTGCAAAGGCACGGACAGAAAACCTACTGCAAGCACCACACTTAGCGGCCAAGACTGAGCGCTTTTGTCCTAAATGGGGAACAAGGAAGGGACGTCTTCCCTCCCCCTTCCACGCTCTGCTTACATCCTGGCCGCACAACAGGAAAGAGAAACACGAGGTGTTTATGTATGTAGGTTGGACATGAAGAAACAAAACTGTCGCCAAGACAGGGCTGTTAATACAGAAATTCCAAACTATCACAAAAAAATTAGTAAAAGCGAGTTTAATAAAGTTGTGGGATAAAAAACGCAAAACTGAACTCTATTTCTATATCCTAGTAACACTTGGATATTAAAGTGTTTAAAAAGTACCCTTTATGATAGCCCCCAAACAGTGAAATATTTAGGTGTCTCACAAAACACGTGCAGGATCTATACTTGGAAGATTACAAAATACCTAGACAGAAATTAAAAAGAATCAAAATAATGGAGAGATTTACGTATTCTCAGATCAGAAGGCTCAATGTTGTTGCAGCTGTGGCCCCTCCCTAGCGGACATACCTGCCAGCGCACTTCTAATCACAATACCAGAGCTTTGTGGAAACCGACAAGCTGCTTCTACAGTTTGGATGAAAAGGCTACCAACTTAGAAAAGCCAGAACAATGTGAAGAAGGAAGGAAGCCGGAGGACTCCCACGGCGGCCTCCAGACACACAGCAGAGCTACGTCATCAACGCGGTGTCAGCAGAAGGGACACATGCACATCAGTAGAAAAGAACAGAGGCAGAACACACCTGCAGTCACGTGGTTAATTCATTTGACAGTCCCTTCCACAGACTGTACCGGAACAAGTGGATATCTACACCCACCTCGAAACTCCAAATACATCACAGACTACACCCTATAGAAAAGATGAAACTGTAAAACTTCCAGATGGGGGAAAATCTTCGTGACCTCGGCAAGGCAAAGTTTCTTTAGATCTGACATCAAAAACATGATCCAGGGGCGCCTGGGTGGCTCAGTCGGTTGAGCGTCTGACTTTGGCTCAGGTCATGCTTTCACAGTTCATGGATTTGAGCCCAGCGTCAGCTCTGTGCTTTTGGTGCAGGGTCCTTGGTCCCCCCTTCCCCTCCCCTGCTTGCGCCCTCTCTCTCAAAAATAAACAAACATTAAAAAAAAAAAAAAAGAAAAAAGACAATGCATTGTCCACATTCTTATAAAAAGACATGTATTTTTATAATCAGAAAAGAGCAACTATGCTAAAAAACTGACACACGCCACCCTAGGTAAGACTAATATGAGCACAAGGGCCCTTGGGAGGGTCTGACCACAAACCCGATGCTGTGGCCTCAGTGGTCTCTGCCACCAAGATGCAGAGGCTGCCTGGAGCCCGGGTTACCTGGTTGTTGACGACCACGTGGACGGTGCCGTGAGTTGTGTAGGATGGCAGGTCGCTCAGATGGAAGGTCTCATACACGATGCCCTGGCCGGCGAAGGCAGCATCTCCATGCAGAAGGATGGACATGACCTATACACGTGCAGAGAACACCCCAAATCTGACAGAGCCCCGACCACCACGTCCACAAGGCACCCCAGAGACAGTCACTTGTCTGCTTTCCCAAAAATAATGTTTAAAAAAAAATTTTTTTTAAACGTTTATTTATTTTCGAGAGACAGAGACAGACCGTGAGGACAGGAGGGGCAGAAAGAGAGAAGGAGACACAGAATCCAAAGCAGGCACCAGGCTCTGAGCTGTCAGCACAGAGCCCGACGTGGGGCTGGAACTCACGAACCGAACCGTGAGATCATGACCTTAGCCAGTCAGTGGCTCAAATGACTGAGCCACCCAGGCACTCCCCAAAATAACGTGTTTTGAGACCATTTCAGACTTAGAAGAAGAAGTGGCAGAACACAAGACCCCCTAGACTCCTGCCAGTGTGTCTGCCCTGCATCACAGAGCCCACGGACCTCATGCTGAGCACAGCAGGTGGGACCCTCCACCAGGGCAGCAATGCAGGCCGGGCCTTGACCGGGAGCAGCCCATTGCCCCTCCTGTGTCCACAGCCCAGACAGGCCTGGGGTTCTGGGGTGCTTCATGAACAGGCTCAGGAATGGCGCCCTCTGTGCCAGGACACCTCAGCTGTGTCCCCCATTCACCCAGCCGTGTCCCCCGTTCATCCAACTGTGTCCCCCATTCACTCAGCATTTCCCGTGTCGTGAGAACGGCCTCTGTGAGGACCTCAGTACCCCACTCCTCATCAAACTCTGCCTGGCTGTGGTCGCTCCAGCATGTGTTTGCTGGGGTTCCAGAAGAGCCTTCCCTTCTCACCCTTTACGTGTGCTACTGCAGGTTCAGGAAGCCCTAGTCCGTCTGGGAAGCACCACGGGCTCACAGAGCCCTAGTCTGTCCAGGAGACTGTAAACGATTAGTGTGATAGTGACTCTGTGGCGCCCACCATCCCAGATTTGGCATGGGAGCCCCGTGCCGTCTAAATGGGCTCTGTGGCTCCCGCGCCTCCTGCTCTCTGGCCGGGCAAGGTTCAGCCTCACGCTGCGTGGCCCCCGCACAGCCTGGAACCACATTTCTCTGGGAGCCCGCGTCCTTGAGCAGAGCACGGGATCCAAGATTAGTATTTGCGCACAAGGGTGTCTCCTGGTGTCCGTGTCTCTGGCAGGATGGCAACACTGCCCCGTGCCCTCCTCCCTGAATGTCTGTGAACACCTCTTGCACCATGAGACACTGTTCCTGCCGCCTCGACATATCCCCAGCGCCCCTGATCCTGACAACCTCCCGTGTGTCTGTCCTCAGTGCCAGGAAGGGAAGGTCTGCGACGTCCTTCTTGGGGACGAAATCTAGATCTATTAAACAGAACCCTGCGTGTCCTGCCTCCGGATGCTCACGAGGACAGGGGAATGGCGGACATGGTGCTAGGTTTGTGCAGGGGCCTGCTTGGTGCAGCTGGGGGGAAGGTCATGGGAGCCCTCCTCCTGTCGTGCTGTCTCTCCTGAACTGGTAAAGCCACACGGCTGTCCCAGAGGCTCCTTTGGCGTGGTGCTGCTTGCTGACGCCACAGGTGCCCAGCGTTCCTGGTGTCTGACAGCCCCCGGTGTCCCACACGGACCCTGGCAGGAGCGGGTCTCAGGGCAGCCACCCCTCTACACCAGGGGCCGCTTTCCCACAAACACCCAAAGGGCCAATAGGGCCAGACTCTGCCTTGGTCACGCCTACAGAGGTTACATGACTGTTCTTAAACGCCGAGTGACGTGGTGTAACAGACCCCAGCCCGGCATCCTCAGTGGAACAGAAACTGCAGACGGTGGGGTCTAGGTTCACGGCCGAGGCGGGTGCGGGCTCACGCCTGGGCAGCAGCGCTCCCCAAGACCGGAGCCTCTCCTGGCCGCACATTGCACAGCAGGACCTATCAGTGCCGTCGCCTGGAGCACGTTAGCTGTGCCTGACAGCTTTTGCCGGTTTCCTCCCTCTCTAGGATGCTCCCAGCACTCCCACTGAGTGCTGCTTTGGGGACAAACGAGGACACCACATGGAGCTTCCTGCCATCTCGCTCCCTGCTCGGCTCCCAACGGCCCAGCGAGTGTCCTAGTCCAGGACAACGGAAATGCTGGAGGCAATGGTCATGCTGGCCTCCTCCCCATCCCTCCCTGGCCACCCTGTTCTTGCCGGTCCCAGGGGCTGCATGGGGTCCCTTTCCACCTGGAGTATGTACGGCACCGCCCAGGCCCCTAAGCCCCTGGGTGTGGCCTTCACATCCTGCCCCTTGTCTGCAGGGCATCTGTCAGCGCAGGAACCACTTCCTGTTGCCAATGCCTGGCCTAGACCCATCGCCGCTAACAATGTCCCTTGTCACCCTCTGCGTGTGGTACTAGTGAACCTATGGGATTTTGAATCACGGAACCCAGTAAATGAATGCTCGGCTCCACCTGTAATGAGCTTGACTCGTGTAAAGGTTGCCCTGGGCCAGCGGCCCCCTCTCCCCTCAGTGCCCCCGACAGGCCTCTACCCTAGCCCGTCTTCATCTCCAGAGAAGGTCCTTTTTTGGAAGACCAGCTTCACCACAGACGTGACAGCGGCAGCGGCCCCTCCAGCCCAGCCCTGTGCTCACCACCTGGAAGGGAGCACTCTGAAGGCAGGCCTGGGTCACCATATACAGGTCCCTTGAGGTCTGCTCAGAACACTTAGTTAAATGCCAGAAACTCGAGGTCTGAGATACGACTGGGCCTGTGAGCCCGTCCTGGCCGGCCCCCCACGGCCTTACCTTCTTGCCCTCTGTGTCCCCGCAGTAAAACTGCTCGGCCTTGGTTTTGCCCATCACCACGGGGTCTGCGGCCTCGAGGTGGGAGGGGTTGGCCACCAGTGACAGGGTGATGTTCCTGTCGGTCACGCGGTTGATGCGCCGGTGGTACATGCCCAGATGGTACTTCACGTCCCCGGAACCCTGACACACAAACAGCAGTCTTGGCTCTTGGAGGGAGGGGCTCAGGCTGCTGTGCTACATCCAGTCCTAGGACTCCCAACCTGCAAAGGTTCTTCCCAGGACGGCTCCCGCCCACGGCACCGGGAGGAGGTCCCCTGCCAAGGGGCACATCCTGGACCCCCAGCAGGAGGCCTGGGGGTTGTTGCTGGGCCTCTGACCTGTGGCCGTCCCTCTTTTCTCAGAGAGGACGGCCCCGGGCATGTCCTCTGTGAGTGGGGTGGAGTGGGGTGGAGCCCCCACCCCTGGAGGCCGTCCTGAGAAACACACAGAGAGGGGATCCCATGTGGGCCGAGCTGCGCCAGACGTTTCTGGGAGAAAGTGGGGGCCTCACCTCATCGGCAGCCTCCAGCTTTGAATCGAACTGGCAGAAGATCTGCTCCAGCTCCTTCCTGATGACATTGGCAAGTACGTTCAGCCGCCCCCTGGGACACAGAGACCGGTGAGCAGGGATCAGCTGCTCTGGGCACCTCAGGCCACGGTGTGGCAGGAGGCAGGAAGGTGGAAAACAGGCCGCTGCCCATGGGGAACGCTCCACTAGCCCCTTCGGCTGCGGCCCCACATGGTCGGGGATGGGGGAGGCTCATGGGGACGGTCACCGGGGCGGGCACCTGTGGGGCATCCCCATGATCACGTAGTCCACTCCATTCTCACTGGACTTGTCGATGATGGTCTTGAGCGCAGGAATCAGCACCTCGCACCCCTCCAGACCAAAGCGCTTCTCGGACGACCACTTTCGCTGCAGGAAATCCTCAAACCTGGACAGGGACCGAGTCACCCCGAAGAGCCAGGTCACCTGGGCCAGTGCGGCTCGCAGGGCCTGCAGCCCCGCCTCCTGCAGCGACCCCCTGCCCTGAGCGCAGCCCCCACCTGGTAGACCGCACGAGCCTGGCCAGCAAGGTCCGCTTCTCCTCGTTGGTGAACTGCATGATCCCCGGTGTCTCAAACTTCTGCCGGATCCACTGGCACTGCTCCAGGTCATTGATGAACATGAACTCCACCCCGATGTGCTGACAGTACGCCATCTGCTTCACACACACAGATCCCATCAAGGCTGCTTGCCCAGGGCTGTTGGCCGCCCACCCAGCCAGGAGGCCAGAACAGATGCAGCAGAGCCGGCTATGACCCAGGGCAGAGACCAGGGTGGCACCAGGCCTGGGTCCACGGCCCCCTCTCGCTGCCAGTGTGGCCGCGAGGTGCTTCCTTGGGGTCACGCTGTGCCCACTAAGCAGGGAGGGGCAGCGAGAACCATGGGGCCACAGTGCTTCCCTTTGTGGCAGGAGGACGGAGGCACCTGCCAGGGGACCGGACGACTCTGGGAAGATAGCCTCCCTGAGCCCAAGGTCAGACTGTGCCTGGTGCCAAAAGAAAGAAGGGACCACACTGTTGGCAGGTGATGGAGCTCAATGGCCACCTAAGATTTGCAGGTGCTTAGGTTTTAAATTCAACTTTTAATAACTGCCTCCTCCTGGGAAGGCCGGGTCCTACAGCAGCGTGCTTGCACACATTGCAAAGCAAAGGGCCCTGAACAGAGCGAACGCATCCCATCCACGGTGCGGACGCTGCCACTGGGAGGGAGGCCGTGTGTCCTGTGGGAAGCATGGGCTCCCTGGACAGGAAATGGTGGGGGGGACACAGGAAGGCCAGGAGGGCCCAGCCTCAGGGTGGGGGGCCTGGGCCCGGGCCCGTCTGTATCCTCTACCAGTTCAGGGTGAGAGCAAACCCCAAATCAACACATGAGCTAAAGAAGAAAAGCACCTGGTGTGGCAACAGGGCGATTTTATGAACCCCAAAACGTCTCCAACAGCCACACCGTCCAAGCACTCAGTACCAGGTTCTGTCTGTGCCCCATCGGTTTTTACAACAGATACGGAGCCTACTGGCACAGGGCAGGGCGGGGACATGCCCCAGGCCCTTTGATCCTGTCATCTGGAAGAGTGGGCGTCTCTGCACACTGCTCCATGATTGTGAAACAAAGGAAGGTTTGCCCTGAACTCAAAATAACAGCCAAGCACTACACATGCCATCATGCTAGCCAGGAGGAGGACGACCTTGTCTGGGGATGAAGAGGAAGCGAGCTGGGGAGGGCCTTGGTGCTTCGGATCGGTTCATCAGCCAGGTCAATGAGGGTGTCTCAGTGATAACAGAGGGTGCAAGAAGTCCGGGGCTGGGGCTGCTGGGCTGCCCTCCCTGACTGCACGGTTAGCACTAGCTTCACGGTGCCCAGGCTGACCCACAGAACATGTAACACAGCCCAGAGTGCCTCTGAACATGAACCCTCCTCCCTCAGCTTCAAAAAGGTCTTCCTGGGGTCTCAATACAATCTTCAAGGCCGAGAGAGAGGGGGAGTGAGATGGAGGGGAGATCAGGAGTTAAGAAGGGGGGGAGGGGAGAACAGGAAGGGAAAGGGGAAGGAAGGAGGGAAAGGGGAAGAGGGAGAGATGGAGAGGAAAGCAGAAGGGGGGAAAGGGGACAGGGAGAGGGAAGAGGGAGGGGAAGGAGAAGGGGAGGGAGAGAGGGGGGAGAGGAGGGGGAAGGGGGAAAGATGGAGGGGAAAGCAGAAGAAGGGGGGAAGGGGAGAGGGAGAGGGAAGAGGGAGAGGAAGGAGAGGCAGGGAGAAGGGGAAAGGAGGGGGAGGGAGGGGGAAGAGGGAGAGATGGAGGGGAAAGCAGAGGAGGGAAGGGGAAGGGAGAAGGGGAGGGTCAGGGAGAGGAAGAGGGAGTGACAGGAAGGAAGAAGGGGCTAGAGAGAACAGGAGGGGGACAAAGAGAGAAGAGGAAGGGGGACAGAGGGTGAGGGCAGGGGAGAGAAGGACGAGGGGGAGGAAGGGGGCAGGGAGAGAGGAGAAGGGATGGAGAAGGAAGAAGGGGGCAGGGGAGGGGAGGGGGAAGGAGGAGGCAGGGAAGCTCTGGGCACAGGTGGGAAGAGGGCAATGACAGGTGCCCCTGACACCTGCTCACACCTGTGGGGCATAATTTCCCTGAGGGAACACTTAGAAAATCAAAGGAAAGATCAGGCAGAAACTAGAAACGAGTGAGGTCAGTGTGGGTTGAGCTACTAACTGGGGCACGTGGTTACTGGGACCTGGACGCAGTTTTGTTTTTTCCCGTTCCTGGTTCCATCCCCAGGAAAAACAGCAGTGAGTTTCTCAGCCTCTCTCCCTAGAAACAGGTGCCAAGCGGCCCTGGCTGCAAGCAGATTGTATCGCCCTGGGGCCCCGGGCCTGGCCTGTGGTTCTGGCAGCGCACGTGCGCCAGCAACCTAGTGTGGACAGGCGTGCGTGAACGTCCACACCACCGGCAGGCAGGCAGGTCTGCCCAAATGCCTGGCCACCATGAGCACGGCACTGGGGTGGGGATGTGGGCACCCTGGGGTTGGGACACGCTATGGTCAAGGTCCCACACCTTAAGAGTGGGCTCCTGGGCTGAAAGAGAGCCATGGGGCTCTGCTCCCTCCCAACGCCGGGGTCAGGGCCACCGGGGACTCCAGCCTGAGGAGGTCAAGCACAGGGCTCTGAACATCTCCACTGTGCTCTGGCAGGGGAGGAGGGCTGAGCTCCCCACTGGAGACCATCTCTGTGAAGGGAAGCAGGGGCAGATGCACAGCATGAGCTCCTGTGCCGACTGGTCCAGTCCCTGCCTTCCGGAGAAAGTCAGCTCTGAGATGGCTGAGGTGCCTGCAGGCAGGGGTGCGGCGTGCACAGGCTCATCTGGATGAGGACAGGTCTACAAGGGTGCTGTTTCTGGGGTCTAGACCAGGAGAGCGCCTGGGTCAGGAATGTCCCAGAGAAACACAACATGAGCACACATGGAATTAAAATTTTTCTAATAGCGCTGAATGAGTCCTCAGACCATGTAGTGAAGTATCAACACGTCAGGTCTTTAATACTAAAAGGTTACTCAGATCCTCTGTACACTTCCAGTGCTCAACTGCCACAGGTGGCTGCTGGCCACGTGTGCACAGAGCGGGTCTATACACTGCAGTCAAGGTGCACACGGAGGAAGAGGAGGGACCAAAAGTCCATTGCCTTGGCCAATCCTGCCCACCCCTCCCTGATGTCCACCTTCCCTCACGCTTCCCCGTGCTCACCTGTCCCCCATGCCCACCCCTCCCTGATGCCTGCCTCACCCCAATGTCCACCCCTCCCTGCCATGCTCACCCCTCCCCCATGCCCACCCTCTCTGAGGTCTACCCTTCTCCCCCTCCCCACCCTTCCCTGTGCTCACCTGTCCCCCATGCCCACCCCTCCCTGATGCCTGCCTCACCCCAATGTCCACCCCTCCCTGCCATGCCCATCCCTCCCCCATGCCCACCCTCCCTGAGGTCTACCTTCCCCCCCTCCCCCCCTTCCCTGTGCTCACCTGTCCCCCATGCCCACCCCTCCCTGATGCCCACCCTGCCCCAATGTCCACCCCTCCCTGCCATGCTCACCCCTCCCCCATGCCCACCCTCCCTGATGTCTACCCTCCCCCCCCACCCTTCCCTCCCACACTCACCTGTCCCCCATGCCCACCCCTCCCTGATGCCCACCCCTCCCCATGTCCACACCCTCATGCTGGCACCAGGTCACCAAGTTTCTACATTTTACCCCACAGCCTAGAAGTGACAAAGACCAAACTGAGGTGCTGATGCCATAGGCCACTTGTCACAAGTTAGACAATGTCACCAATAGACACTCAGACCTTTCTAGGCCACCGTAGCCACATGTGGTACCACTGAAAGGAGCATTTTGATCAGACCCCACCAGCTGGAGTTGGGTCCCCATCGTCACACCTGAGTCACAGGGCTGGGGCTCTGGCTCAGTGGATGGAGGTGTCAGTGGTGGTTCTAGGGCCCAGCCTGGAGACCCGCTGCCCGGTGTCCTTCAGCTGGGGATTCCAGGAACGCCAGGTGCCACCCGTGATTCAGAGCGTGCGTGCCAGGCAGCACCCCAGAAGGCTGCACAAACCCGCGGGGAGCCCACTGCAGGGTAGTTTTTTTCTCTGTCTGAATGGGCAGTGTCTGCATATGGAGCCTCCCCCCACCCTGTGTAGACCGTGGGGCTGGACACCAGCAGCCAACAGCAGAGCCCTGTGTAGCCCCAGTGTGTTTGTGTGTGTGTGTGTGTGTGTGTGTGTGTGCAGCGCCCAGCAGGCTGTGAGGCCCAGCCCCAGAAAGGAGAAGGAAAAGAAGAAAACCACAGAAGGACCCTGTCTGGGGTGGGGACCTGCCGGGTGGCCCGGGGCTCGTTCCCAACGGGGCCCAGAAGGTGGAACTCGTGCTCTGGGGGACCTCACACTCCCGAAGCAAGCCACTGAGCTTGGGACGCACAGAAATGCTTTTTCTCTTCTATGGTTGATTGTAAAAATAAAAAGCATGAATCTTTATCTACAAAATAGCAAAAATGCTCCCTATTACATTAAAAAACAAACAAACAGAAAACAAGACAAACAACTGCCTCATCTGGAGACCCTCCCCCACCCCCTGCCTGCCCCCACTCCATCTGGAAGCCCCTGTCTGTTCAGGTTTGCAGCAGGTGCACTGGGTTTCTGTGGACGCACCCTGTGCCCCCTCACCTCCAGCCGCCGGATGATCTCCCGCAGAGGAAGCGCCGACTCCTGTCCCCCGATGAACGTGGTCGTGGGCAGGTGGAAGACCTTGTCCAAGTCAGACTCATCCAGCCCGTAGAATCCTGCATGGTGAGGAGAGAGGGGCACAGCCACACGGGGGCCATAGTTTATGGAAAGGGGAAGGGACTCCCCAGGGGAGAGAAAAGAGAAGAGCAAAGTCATAAAAACCTCTGATATATATGAAAATAAGTAATGTCTTATAGCTAGAAACACAAACTTTAGCAACAAACAGCTGTAAACATTACTGGTATGGTAGTTAAACAGGAAAAACGTCCATATTATGTGTGTACTAGTCCAGTGAACCAGTTTTTCATAATTTAGGAAGCACTGTACTTCAAGGTCCCAAGGACATAAATTTTGACTTAGAAAGGCACTGGGTAAGTTAATCAGAAAGCAAAAGAGAAGCAGTTAAGGGAGGAATTCAGGTAGACACTGAAGAACTGGTGTAGAATAGGGCTAGGACCTTGTGTGCGGAGGTGGCGGGCGGGGCTGGGGGGGGCTGGGGGACCGGGGGACTGGGGCTTGAGGGCATGGGCCGTGGCCGCCCTGGATGAAGGTGTCCCTCCCTTCTAGGAACCGCACATCTGCACCCATCCTGCAAGTGGAAGTGCACAGGTGCCCCCAGTACCACACCAGCAAGGACCTGCTGACTAACCACTAGTATTTTCTACGTTGCCAACCACACAAGGCGCCTCTGTATCTGAAAGTGTATTTCAAACTGACAAAAACGTGAAGGGAGGGCTCTTTCTCAGGCATGACGTGCTTGTTTCGTGTCAAGGTAAGTGTCACGGGAGGAGACCTGGCAGACTGTTGGGTGACACAGCAGGCAGGGTCACTTCACACCAGCATCCCAGATGCCAGGACGGACAGGGAAGCTCTACGCCAGCGCGCCGCGGTCTCTGTCACCTGGCTGTGCAAGGTTAGACTGTGTCCTGGTTTCTGCCTACCCGAGTGGCAACAAGACGCGACGGCCCAGTGTAGGACTCAGGCAGTTGCCGGCAAATACGGTTGTGTGTCTGAACTGTTTGTAAAATTGTATATTTCCAGGCCCCATCCCCAGAGCTGACTCACTGGCGGCACACAGGCCAGGAGTCCCCCGGTGTTCCCATTCAAGCTGCCATGGGAACCACAGCCTTTATGTCTTTAGCAATTCTGCACACGTTTTATAAGTCTTCAAAGCAAATTCTGTTTTTCAAACACTTTTTGCTGGCTTTTTCACATGGGGGTAGCAATGGCAGCAGTGGTGTGGGTGACCCCATACGTCTGTGTCCTGCCGCTATTCTACCAAGAATGAGGACAGGCCATCGCACAGGTCCAGGGAGGCTCTGGGCGTTCACAGTCCAGTGCGTGGCAGTCACGGGGGGCAGTCAAAGTCATTTGGGTGCAGGGAGAGGGGCATTCTCCCTAGCTGATGAAAACACCAGGCGTGGCTACTCTTGGGAACATTCTGACCCGGAGACCCTCAGCCTGCCATGACCTTTCAGCATAAAGTGCCCCTGGCCTCAGCACGGCTCTTTGCCTCCATCACCTTATCTGAACACTCCGGGGCTGTCCCAGTGAGTCTCTGCACGGCCAGCCCGGCTTCACGTGAGAAACGGAACCTCAGACACCTGTTTCCAGGAAGGTGGAGCAGACATCTTCATATCTCTTCCCCACTAACCGCAACTAGAACCCAGACATCCTACATAAAATGTAAGACAATGTCAAAGGGTGGAGAAGAAGGCTGACCAGCCAGTGAGGTCCCCGGATTTGCTTCTGGGCTCCCATACCCCAGATGTGGGGCAAAGAACCAGAGATCTGTGAACTCCTGCAAATGCAGACAAAAAAAAGCCCCAATCAGAGCCACTCTAAAGGGTCGGGAGAGGGGCAGCCGAGCAGGACAGAGAGCTTTGACAATGACGGCTCTATTCTACCCAAGCACACAGACCACGCCCTTGCCAGGCTGCCATGCATGCCGATCTCTGGCCCCGTCCCAAGGCTTCAGGCCCAGGATGGAGCTCAGGCTTCGCTCCCTCCGGGAGGTTGTGCACAAGCCCACTTCCCCATCCTAGTGTCAGCGGGGTCTGTGGGGACCGGGATGCGCACCCCAAGCTGGCAGTGAGGAGGCGGCCCCTCCCTGCCGCAGCAGTGTGCAGACAGGCCTGCTGTCACAGAGCTCCGAGTGAGACTCCAAGTCTGGTAACACCCGCACGTCCTGGTCTCAATAAAAGAATCCGTCACAACAAGAACACTGCAGACTGAATGAAGAAAGACAAGCAACAGACACCAGCATCCGGTGGCACGGACGCTGGGGATTACCTGGCGGGGGCTCCCTAGGAGCCGTCCTCAGACGACTTTGGTGAGCAATGAGAATGTGACAGAGACAGTGGGGAACCAAGTCTCTGCAAAGACTGGGGACGCCAAGAAGGACCAGATGGGAAATTCTGAAACTGCAAAATGCAATAGCCCTGAGTTAAAGCTGGCAGATAGGCTCAGGGGCAGAATTAGGGTCACAGGACTGGGGACCCTGAAAACAGAACAGTAGAAATGAAGTAATGTGAAAGAGAGAGAGAAAGCAGACTGGGGAATGAACGAAGAAAGCCTCGGAGACACGTGACATAAAACAAGAGACTGTGTTGTGCCCATGAATCCCAGAAGGGGAGGAGGGAGAGGGAAGCTGAAAAAAGGGACTTGGAAAATAATGGCTGAAATGCCCCAAACATGGCCACAGACTTCAACCCACAGATTGAAGACGTGGTACGAACTCACACAAGAAACCCAAGTACGACCACGCCAAAACACGGCATAAACTTCTCAAAATTAAAGATGAAGAAAGAGTCTCAAAAGTAGCAGTTGTCCAGGACACCTCACCTGGAGGGAAAAACCACTTGCATGACTGAGGGTTTTGCATCAGGAACAAGAGGGCAGAGTGGGGTCCGCACACTTTTCCAGAGCATGAGGAAAGAGCTGTCTCCCTAGAACCCCATGTGCCGGGTTTAACACGCTTTAGGAACGAAGGGGAAATGGAGATATCCTCAGTCACAGGGAATGAAGAGAGTCTGTCACCTAAGGAATGGCTATTGGAGGTGCTCTACAAAGAAAGGAGGTGATGTCAAAAGGGCTCTTAAACACTAGGAGGAAGTCAGGACATGGAAGGCAAAACACAGGCAAACAAACCAGATTTCCTTCTCCTCCTGGGTCTTCTAAGTTTGGTTTGATGTGATGCCAAACCTCTGACCTGCCTGATGTGATTCTAAATGTAGGCAGAGTAAGTATTCAAGACAATTTTACTTTAAATGGGGAAGCTAAAGGGACGTACAGGGAGGTGCACTTTCTACACTTCACTTGAACTTGTAACACAGCGACACCAGTAGGTTATAGTAAGTTCTATATATATAATATCATACCTAGACAACCACAAAAAAGGCAGAAAAAAACTACTAAAAACATGTAAATATGACCAAAAATACTATATATAAATAAAAGTGAAATTTTAAAATGTAGGCTTGGGGTACCTGGCTGGCTCAGTTAGAAGAACATATGACTCTAGGGGCGCCTGGGTGGCGCAGTCGGTTAAGCGTCCGACTTCAGCCAGGTCACAATCTCGCGGTCCGTCAGTTCGAGCCCCGCGTCAGGCTCTGGGCTGATGGCTCAGAGCCTGGAGCCTGTTTCCGATTCTGTGTCTCCCTCTCTCTCTGCCCCTCCCCCGTTCATGCTCTGTCTCTCTATGTCCCAAAAATAAATAAACGTTGAAAAAAAAAAAATTAAAAAAAAAAAAGAAGAACATATGACTCTTGATCTCAGAGTTGTGAGTTCGAGCTCTATATTGGGTGTAGAGATTACTAAAAAACGTAAGTAAATGTTAATAAATAAATAAATAAAATATAGGCTTAAAAACCCATATGAAGTCAGGAAAAAGAGCCAAGAAATGAAGAAGAAGACAAACAGAAAAGAAAGAATAGGAAGTTAGACTTAAGCTCTAGCATAACAATAATTACATTAAATATAAATGACCTAAATACACCAATTAGAAGACAGAGATTGGCAGGGTGGATTAAAAATCAAACAAACAAAAAAACAGGACCCAACTATATGCTTGTCTAAGAAATCCACTTCGACTATAATCTTACAGGCAGATTAAAAGTAAAAGGATGAAAAAAGATATATCATGTAAACCCAAGCAACAGCAGAAGTGGCTCTATTATTACCAGCTAAATTAGACATCACAAGAAAGTTAATAGACACAGAGGGAGCATGATATAACTATAGGTCAATCCACCTAGAAGATACAGCAATCCTAACTGCACATACACTCAACAGAGCTACAAAATATATGCACCAAAAACTGAGGACCAAAAGGAGAAACAGAAACTCACAACTATAGTTGGAGACTTCAACTCTTCTCTCTCAGTAATTCATTGAAAAAGTAAATAGACAAGGATGTAGAAGGACTCAACAACTATCGACCAACAGGATCTAATGGGCACTGACAGGACATTTCACCTATCAGTAGCAGAACACACGTTCTTTCTAAGTGCCCATGGAACTCAAGACAGACAACACCCTGGGCCATAAAAAATCCTCAACAAGTTTAGCGGAATTGAACAGAGTGCACCCTCTAACCACAAATGAGTCAAATTAGAAATCAGTAACAAAAAGACAAAAGGAATGTCTCCAAATTATTGAAAATGAAACAACATGACCCTAAATAATCCACAGAGCACAGAAGTATTAAAGGGTATCAATAAAATGACCTGAATGAAAAAGAAATACAACATATCAAAATGTGTGGGACAGCTAAATTTACAGTAGTAAACACACACATTAAAAAGAGAAAAAGTCTTAAGTCAGTAATAAAGCTCTAACCACAAAAACCTAGAAAAGGAGGGGGGAAACCCCACACAGAAAGCAGAAGGAAATAAAGATAAAAGCAGAAATCAATTGAAATCAACTGAAATTGAAAATAGCAAACAACAGAGAAGAATCAGTGCAACAAGGAGCTGGTTCTTTGAAAAGATCAATAGCACTGACAAACCTTTAATAAGACTAACAAAGAAAAAGACAGAAATTACCAATATCAGGAATAAAAGCGGCTATCAATACAGACCCTGCAGAAATAAAAAAGATACTTAGGGAATACTACGAACAACTCTATACATGTACAATGTATACTTGACAACTCATATGAAATGAACCAGTTCTAGAACAATACAAACTGCATTACTCACCTGATATGAAACAGATAATTTGCAATATCTCTACCACTATTAAGGATATTGAATTCATAAATAAAAAGTTTCTGAAAAAGAAATCTCCAAATCCGATGTTTTTTTTTTTTGAGAATTCTAGAAAATGTTTCAGCACTTTTAAAAAATGTTTATTTATTTTTGAGAGAGAGGGGAGAGAGAATCCTAATCAGGTTCTGTGCTGTCAGTGCAGAGCCTGATATGGGGCTTGATTCCACGAACTGGGAGATCATGACCTGAGCTGAAATCAAGAGTCAGATGCTTAACCCACTGGGCCACCCAGGTGCCCCTCTACCGAATGTTTAAAAAAGAATGAACACCAATATATGCAATCTGTTCCAAAACAGAAAACAGAAAAGAAAAAAAAAAAAAAAAAACCACCTCATTTTATGAGGCTAGAATTACCCTGACACAAAGAGCAGACAAAGACAGTTGAAAAAGAAAATTACAGATGAATCTCCCTCATTAATATAAATACAAGAAATGCACAGTTGCAGGAATATGTATAAAAAATTATAACCAAGAGAAGTTTGTTCTAGCAATGCATGCTGGGTTCAATATTTGAAAATCAATGAATGTGGGGCGCCTGGGTGGCGCAGTCGGTTAAGCGTCCGACTTCAGCCAGGTCACGATCTCGTGGTCCGTGAGTTCGAGCCCCGCGTCGGGCTCTGGGCTGATGGCTCAGAGCCTGGAGCCTGTTTCCGATTCTGTGTCTCCCTCTCTCTCTGCCCCTCCCCCGTTCATGCTCTGTCTCTCTCTGTCCCAAAAATAAATAAACGTTGAAAAAAAAAAAAATCAATGAATGTAATCTACCATACTCTCAGGTTAAAGAAGAAAAATCATACGATTATATCAACAGATACAGAAAATTTTCACTCTTCCTCATAAATAACAATAAGCAAAAATAGGAATAGAAAGGAACTTCCTCAACTTGATAAAGAGCATCTACAAAAAAATCCGTGGCTAATATTATACTTGGTGATGAAAGACTGAAGGCTTTCCCCCTAAGACCAGAAACAAGGCAAATATGTACATTCTCAGCACTCTTACTCAACACAGTGCTCTAAGTTCTAGCTAGGGCAATTAGGCACGAAAAGGAAATAAAAGACACACGGATTGGAAAGGAAAAAATAATTGTTCCTATTGTCAGGTGACATGATTATCTACACAGAAAATCCTAAATACTCTACAAAAAAAAAAAAAAAAAAAAAAAGTCCTAGAATAAGCGAGCTCAGAAAGGCCACAGGATACAACATAAATGCAAAAATCAATTCTATTTCTAGATATTGGTAATGATACGTAGACACTAACATTAACAAGAAAAAAAGTCTTGGGTATAAATCTAACACAACACATACAGAACTGGTAAGGTGAAAACTACAAAAAGCTGACGAAAGAAATAAAAAAAGATCTACATAAACGGAGAGGCATACAACGTTCATGGACTGGGAGACAATGGAGTAAAGACAGAACATCTCTTTAACCGAGCTGTAGGTTTAGCACCATCGTTACCAAAATGTCAGCAAGTCGCTCTGTAAACGCAGACAAGCCTTTTTTCAGATTTAAATGTAAAATGCAAACCTAGAAAAACCACTAGAAAAATACACAGGAGACAATCTTCAGGTTCGTAGGCTTGGCAACGAAAGCACAATCCATCAAAGGGAAAACTGACAAACCAGACCTCATCAGAATTTAAAATTGTGCCTCTCAAAAGACTCTATGAGCCAAAGAATGGGAACCACGTGAAGGTCCCTTAATGAGTAAGGAGTGGACACAACGGTGGGAGCCCACGGCAAGGGGTAGCGCTCAGCAAGGAGGGACAAGCTGGAGTGACAGAGCAGCCTGGATCAAACCCAGAAAAATCACGTTGACTGAAAAATGCCAAATCCAAAATGCGACGTATTATGACTGCATTTGCATAACACCCTGAAATGATGAATCACAGAAATAGAGACCAGGGTGGTGGCTGCCAGGGGTTCCACGGGGTGGGATGGAGGGGAAGCAGTTGGGGCTGAGAAGGGCAGCAGGAAGGACCCGAGGTGATGTGTGGCCACACCGGCACGGGGGACCCCTGTGAACTCTTAGAGCTGCTGTGAATCTACAGCGATCTCACAAGTGCAATCAGGATGAGAGTCACAGCTATGGGACGATGGAGGAAAAAGAGACCCTCTGAGCGCCAGCTGGCGTGGGTAAGACTGGCCACTGGTGGGGGGTGGGGGGGATGACGACAGGCAGATGGCCCCCAGCACCTCACTCTGGATTCCTCAAAGGCGCTTTGCCCAGAAGCACAGGTCACTGAGGATTTCTTACTCGATGAAGTACGTGTTTACAGTACTTCAGGTGTCCTTCACACACGGGAAGATCAAAGAGAGATCTTGTCCAAAACGCCCGGGAAGCAGAATCTGAAAGAATCCAGAGCCCCGTGGAAGGCACAGCACGGAAGGTGGTGGGAAGGAGGAGCCGACATGCACAACACCGTGTGGCGTCAGGCCCCGCTGGCCCCGGCAGGAGCCACAGGCCACCTGCACCGGACAAGCCCAGCGAAGCAGCGGCCACACACTCCAGGAGGTGAAAATGGACAGGGACAGAGACGACACAGAAGTGGCTTCCCCTGCTGGGTGACAGCCAAATGACGGGACAATCAACAGTCAACTTTCCCCAAATGGCATGCTGGGAAAAGTTGCACATCCTGCTGAAATGAAGTCCTCGGCTCAAGAAAGGGGAGAGGCTCGTTGTTTTCCTACCTCCTACGGTTAGCATTCGGAGTCGTTCCTTGAAAACTGCAAGGTCTGAGAGGCAGAGTGAGGTGGCATGGGTGAGCGCAGGAGGAAAAAGACAGCAAGAGTTAGTTGAGGACCCAGACACCCCAACCCTGCACCGTCACCACGGTCACGGGGAGCACAGACACCGTCACACAGACAGACACCAAAAGGGAACAGGGTGGGGCTTGGGGGCTGAGAGCTGCTGGGGTAAGTGTGGAAACCGCTCAGGAAGAGCAGGAGTGAGGGGATCCTGAGGGAGGGATGCGGGCCAGCCACCGCAGTAGCGGCAAGACATTCTCCCGACCCGTCCCGTCCTGTCTGGAAGAAGCGGCTGACACAGGCCTCTCCTGGGATGTCAGACCCACCCAACCCAGCTGGCTTCGGGAACAGAAAAGGAGAAGGCCTAATGTCTAGCATACCGTCCTCAGAATCGGGAGCACCAGGCAACAGACCAGACCTACACCTCCAGACTCTGATGGGTCCTAGAGGACACATGCAGGTCCTCGGTCCCCCCCTTGGCTAGACGGCAGAGCTGGGGGGGAGCCTGGCTGCAGAGAACCACCCAGGGGGCCTACACATGGCTCCCGCTGCAAGCTTTTCAGTGCCTGTACCGTTCCTGGCGCTTTTCGGGCCGCTGGTGAAAACCCACACGTTTGTCTGGATGCACAGAGCACTTTTCTGACCCTGGTCACCCAGCAGGGGGCATGAGCCCGGGGAGGTTCGTGGCAGCGGGGCACCCAGGCCTGACTGACGGTCACTGCAGCTGGTCCCTGCCCTGGGAGTGAAGAAGAAGGCCAGTGGATGCCGTCTTGGGGGCTGAGAGTGAAAACTCTGAGGCAGGGCAGGCAGGGACCCCTGCTCTGGGTGGTAAGCCCCCCTCCCCACCCACAGGGACAGCAGCACCCAGCAAAGACCACAGAGCTGGTGGCTCTTAAGACAACAGATCGTCGAGTTCTGCACAGAAGTGCGGATACTCGGCTTGAGGCAAGAATAAAGAATCTTCATTTTTCTCCTTCTATCCTCAGAATTAAGACACAGGGCCACACCAGGCGGCCACCCCCACCCAACAGGGAAATGTAGGGGGCCACATCTGTTAACAATCTACAGGCAACACACGAAATGTCCTGAAATGTTTACATTTGTTCACTCTGTACTGGTTATGTGGACGTGTTCAGTTTCATCTGTACTTCTTTGTCTTTTTAAAATAAAACGTGAACAAAGACACCAGCTGAAGGCGAGTGGAGCGGCAGTGGCATTCTGGCTGTCATTTACAGAAAGTGCATGGGGGCCCTAGCTATCCACACGCGACACCACGCTGGACATGGAGAGGCTGGGATTCGGCCACGGTGCCCTGGGGCGTCCAGCAGGACACCTCTGCAGGGCACGGCCCCTGTGGCCCTGGCTTGACTCCAGCCTGATTCCCAGCTCTTCACTCGGGTGTCTGGTGGCTCCGCACGCCACACATGGCAGTCCCTAAACGTTAAGTGAATTGTTCTCTGTTGCTCTGAAATTAGGAAAGTTGACTAAAAAATCAACTCTATTTTAGTTATTCTCCCCGGCCATCAAGGGAGCACAACTGGCCCTGGGGGACGTGGAGTGGTGGAGCAGGTGGGGAGGACCAAGAGGACCAGGAGGATGGGCAGAGAGGCCCCATTGCTGGAGCAGGTGGGGAGGACCAGGAGGATGGGCAGGGAAGCCCCACTGCTAGAGCAGGTGGGGAGGATTAGGAGGAACAGGAGTATGGGCAGGGAGGCCCCATCGCTGGAGCAGGTGGGGAGGACCAGGAGGACCAGGAAGATGGGCAGGGCGGCCCTGTCCCCCACTAATGCATTCAAGCATCAATGCTGCCGTGATCTTGCACTTCTGACTTGGCTTTGTAACTGCAGACACACCTTGCGTTGTTGGACTTCACAGACAGGATCGGTCTTACAAATTTTAGAAGTTGACACATTTGTGGCAACCTTGCACCAGCAAGTCTATGGCCCTGTTTGTCCAACCGTATTTGTGCACTCCGTCTCTGTGTCACATGGTGACTCTCACCGTTTCAAACTTTCCACTGTGACTGTGGTCTGGATGTGAGGAAGGCCGGACGGCACTTTTCAGCATAAAGTATTCCGAACTAAGGTGCGCACGTGGCCTTTACCCACAGTGCTCCACTGCACACTCACAGTGTGAATGCTTCTGTGCAAACGCGCAGGGAGCCAAAGCGCTCACGGGGCAGGCTTCAGCGTCACACCAGTTTTCCTGTGCAGGTCTGGAGCTGAGCTGGAGGGGTCTCCAGCCACGCCGCCCCCGCCCCACCCCAGCCCTGCACTGAACTCAAATGTGAACAATGGTGGCAAACAGGAGCAGCACCGTGAGGTTCTTCCCTGCTCTTTACAGATTTTGTCTCGGGCCCCCTTTAATTGTGTTTAAATCTCACACCATGGTAAACCACCCCTCCGAGGGTGCCCCAGACCATGCGAGGGTGACTCGGCTCCTTCCCCACCCAAAGGAAGGAAGCGAGGGCTGCGGGCATAGAACACCAGCCCCAAGGCAGAACCGCACACAGGCGAGGCAACGTGGCTGCGTCCACAGTCTGTAGCGAAGATGGCAATGCCCCGACTCCACAGGACTCTCTGTCTAGACCTTTCCATCTGTCACACCCTGATCCATCTTTCCCACCAAGCAGAAGAGGCCTCACTAGGAAACCCAATCCTGTATGCACCCCCCACAGCCTCCCCTGGGGTTCAAGGTGGAGCGTGTGCCGGGGCCTCTCAGGTCAGCGCTCCCGACTCTCCTCCACAGACGTGGGGTTGACGGTACAACCTGACACAGATGAAGATGCGTTACTGGGGCCCACCTGGGACACCTGGCTCCCCACAAAAGGTGGGAAAAGGTGCCCCATTCCCAGTAATCACCTACCCAACTGTGGCCTCATTCAGAAACTGTACCAACATTAGTATAAATTTAAAATCGTAGTTAAAATAATTATGTCCTCAACGTTCCTGCCACACTGGCGGTGTTCTGTGTGCGCCACATCCGACATAACCCTGGAGCCCTGGCTGTCCAGGAGCACTGCTGGCCACAGAGCCTACTGGGACGGGTATGAGCCTGGCTACTGGTATCTGTTTATTCAGGTGCTGGAAGGCACGAGATGGTAGGGTACAGACCCTAGGCCAGCATTTCCCCTTCTCAATACTGGCCAAGGGGCAAGAGCTTTGTGGAAACTATTTCACATAATCCACTTTCTTTAAAATAAAAAAACAACTCCGAGTGGACACGAGCCATGCCAGCACTGCACACGAGTTCAGCACGGGACAGCGCGTGCTGTCTGCCTCCGGAGCCCACGCCTGCCCAGCGCTGTGCCCCCTCCCACGTGATTCTTCAGCAGAACGTGCTCTCAAACGTGTGTGGAGCGAGCTTCTCCCCAGCCTCGGTTTCCCCATAAGAGGATGGACAAATTGTGCTCACCTCCACAAGGAGAGGTCAGCCTGGAGGAGGTGCGAAAGGGTCCCAGGCCCAGGGAAGCTGCCGTGTGACTGGGTGGTGTGTCCCTGAGACCTCCACATGGAATGTGCAGGCCACCCTACTCCGGCCGTGGCTCTGGGCTCCCTCACCACTACTGACTCCGGTGTGACCCCAGGCTGCCTGCCCCCTCAGTTGCTCTCATTGTGACCACGAGGTCTGACAGCTACTTATGTCAGAAGACTGCTAAGCACCGCACTAGCTCACACTCCCACGGAGCTCAGGAAGCTCCAGGCAGCATTCTAACGAGTTTATCTAATTCTGCAACAGCCTCACGGATGAGGAGACGGAGGTGCACAGCCGCTCCCACCAAGGGGGCTGGTGCTGAGGCCAGGCCCGTGGCCCAGAGGAGACCATGGGCACGTTAGCGCCTGTGCCTGGGTCCATGAGCAGCGGTCAGGCTGGACCGGCTGTTTTCCTGAAGACCTGCACGTGCCAAACTGACATTCCTGCAGATTTATTTCCAGTGTTTGCACCTGCAGATCCGCTATTTCCAGTGTTTGCACGTAAAGCAAGAACTCAGCACAACTACTCCGTGCTGACGCTCAACTTCACACAAGCACAAATGCCCAGGGACACTATTCTAAGATGGAATGTTAAGGGGAGGCCACAGCAGCCCAGAAAGAACTGGAAAGCATGATGCAAGCCCTGCCCTGACCCCTGCCTCTGCCCCGGGCCAGTGCTGTGAACAGACACTGAGGAGTCCACAGGCTTCCCACCCTGCACAGACCAGCCGGGGGACCTATAAGCATCCTGTGCTGGAGCCCGCAGGATGCAGCTCGGTCCTGGCCTGACAAGCCTCACATGGGGCAGAGCAGAGCTGCACGCCCCCCTCCCTGCAGTGCTAATGAGAGCCCATAACCAGCAGGAAAGGTCCACTTTAATACCAAGCACCCTGCCAGCACGGATGCCCCCAGATGCGATGCGGTGTCAGGTGGGAGATGGCAGCCCCCACCTCCTGCGTCTGGGAACACTAGCCTCCGACGCCCTCACTGGTCTCTGGGAGAGAGGCCCCAGGCCCCCAGCTGGCCCCGGGCGGCTCGCCTGCCTTCCACACCTGGAGGGGACTCCCTGGGGAGGACTGGAGGCACCAGCCAGGGCTTCAGGACAGGCAAGCATTGGTAGAGTGGGGCCTGAGTGCTGCAGGGTGGAGAGGAAAGGGAGGAAGCCCTGTACCCCCAGCAGCGTTTCTCCAGTGGAGATGGCAGCGATTCGGTCTGAAACCTAGCCTACGGGGTGCCGGGACACTACGGTGCGGGAGACCGTTATTCGAGGAGATGGGTTCCGTCCCCCCGATAGGGCAGCGTTAGGCAGGTAGGCAATCGTCAGTTTTAGTAGCATGCACGGTGTGTCTGTGGACGCCTGGCCATTTCGAGATCAGTCACGTCTCAGCACAGGTTAGTGGCACAGTGACCGAGAGCAGATTAACTGGAGGAAGCAGCTGCAGGGTGAACCCAGCGCCCTGTGCTGCGCGGTGGCAAAGGAAGGGTGGGGACGCGTGACAGCAAGTGCCCGAGCGCCACACACACGCCTCCCTGCACGCCGGGACACCTTCCAAAGTTTCCTCGGTGTGATCACCAGCATTTACGGATTGACAGCCAGCGCACAGCACGGACCCGCCCGCTACAGGCAGCCATGTCTCGTGCCCAAGAGCACAGCGTGTGCCCACGGCCCCGAGAAGAGTCCCTGGAGGGGTGGAGGCCGCACTGCACCGGGATCTGGACACCCAGCCAGCAGAGCTGGCCTCTGGCATGTCTTCTGACCTGCCTGCCCAGCGAGGCCATCTTTTCCTCTGTGCCACAAACCTTTTCTGCCCCAAATTTTACTCTCCAATTTTGAGACCCAGATAATTGAGCTCATACTGTCTGGCTGAAAAGCTGGGATAAACGTAACTCGTCCCAAACGCACTAAATATTGAGTGATCAGAACGAAGGAAACTTCAGAGTCTCTCCCTGGCGCCTGAAGACACCCTGGCCGCCACAGATGTGACACCGGGCGGCGGCGCGGCGCTGGCCGCCCCCAGACCCTCACCAAGTTTGTCTGTGGATGAGATAATGTCAGCGGGCACGGAGGAGTCCAGGTCGGCATCCAAAATTCCCAGGGGGTCCAGCTGCGCTACATGGTGCCCTCGTATCTACGAGCGGGCCAGCGAGGGAGGGGTCACACACAAGAGGACAGGAGAAAAAAAAGAGGGAAGGGGTAAAAAAAAGTAAAATTACATTAAAATTAGCGTTTACAGACGCATTCTCACCCACGTTTGAAGACACAGTTACCGGAGCACCATCAAAATTTACACAACTAATGCCGAGAGGATCAAGCTTTGCAATGTGGTGACCCCTGACCTGGAAGTAATAACACAGGCAGGCGTTAGCAGGACCCGGGCTGTGGGGGATGTTACACCTGGTCCGACCTGAACCCAAAACAACAAGATTAGTCGTCATCATGAAGCACACTTGTGCTCATGGATGAACCTGGCGGTTCAGAGATCAGTTTTGGGGAGCCCTGCTGCCCCCTGGGTAAGTGGAGCGGGACATGCTGGGTGCTCACTCCCACGTGAAGCCACACAGTTCAGCACCTCTGCACCCTGAGAGGGGATGAGCAGGTGCTGGCCCAGAGTTGGGGGGGGCAGTGGCCACTGGGGGTCTGCCCTACACCCGGCCGGGCCCGCCGAGAGGCACAGGGCCTTCCCATCTGATCCCAACTGCCAGAGGAGCAAGAGAAGGAAGAAAATCCCTCCCAGTTTTAAGTCTTGACTGTTTTGCCCACGATTGTGTGCTAGCTCTTTGCGAAGGGGCGGCTGCTGGAGGGACATGGGACCAGGTGACATTACTAAGGCTGCAGGAGGCAGGTGACAGTTAGAAGCCACCCAATATGCCTCTTTCAACTGAACAATGCTGGAGAGCATTGCTGGCCACTGGCTCAGAGTTTCTCCGTCTGCTCGCCAGGACCCACTACCCTCCCCCGTGCCACCTGCCCCAGCGTGCTGTCTCTTGGAGACAGAACACGGATGAGGAGACTGCAGCAAGCCCAGGTGCCAAGGACTCCCAGAGGGACACCCTGGGTGCTAAGAGGCCTTGGGAGGGATACCCTGGATGTCTAGGGACCCCCGGAGGGACACCCCAGGCCTGACTTCTCCTCCTATCCTTCTCGGGGCTACCCTCAGAACAGGTGCTCAGGTTTGAATTCTGGGCTCTTCCCCGTCAGGTGAAGAAATGTCAGGGGAGCCCCACTTGCCCTGACACTCCCTTCAGTGGTGCTGATCACCAACTGGAACATTCCTGGACACTGCTCCACCCTCACGTGTCTGCGGGCTCAGTTTCTGTCCCCAACTCTGCGGGTTCATTTTCTCTTGTCGTATCCGGGCACTGGCGACTGAGAAGGGGCAGACCCCTCCTGGTCACTGCTCCCTCCCGGTGGCTAGGACCCCGCCCCACCCCCCAGCCATGACCTTCTTTCCCTGCCCACAAGCTCTTCTTGCCAACTTATGGGAAGAAATGAGGAGCTGTTCACATCTGCAAACAGGGTCAAACTGTCCTGGCTCCTTCCGTCTTGGCACATCTCAGGTGTGTTCCCCAGGCCCCCGGGCAGGGAGGGTGTGTCTCAGGGTTGGTGGGGTGCTAGTTATAGGACAGTTCACGCGGAGCGCCCGGTGTCACAGATGTGCCACCGCCCGGCCGGCGCCCTACCTGGTAGGCTCTGATGAGCGACTGCACTGCCAGGTGGTCCTCCACCAGCTTGTCCACGTTGGGCTGGGCTTCCACCAGGGGCTGCACTCTGGCCACGGCGGACAGCGAGCCTGGGCTCAGGGGGAGCGGGCTCTGGTAGGCGGTGCCTGGGGGCGCTCCGGCATTGGTGTTTCGGAAAAAAATGTCCCATGACTAAAGACAAACAAAGAACTCACGTTATCCTGATCACTTAGGACACAGGACTCATCTTTAGCCCAAAGGAGCTCTGTTTTTGGCAGGCAAGTCCCATCCTGGGGGGGCTGATGTGCTCCTCCGCTGGACGGCCGGATCCCAGGCCTGAAGTACGGGGCCTTGCTCCCAGCATCCCCACAGGACACCCCTCCTCACCCCCACCCCAAGATGCAGAGGACTTGAGGCTGCCCTGCCATCAAAACCCCAAAGGCCCAACGTCTCCCAGCAATGCCACACCCCAGTGACATGCCGAGTGTCTCTATGGCAGGCTGCCCGGGGGGCAGGTGAACGCAAGCCTTCCCACCCCATCTGCCCCCAGTCCGATTATCGCCAAGACCAGAGCTCCTGGCCCCTGGCCTGCAGCTCTACAGCTGCCCCCACGAGACCCCTTGAGGGGGAAGGGGCATCCTAAGTGCGTCTCCAAACCCCAGAGACTGGGCACGGCCTTGGGGGCCCAGGCTGGCTTTGCTCATGCTCATGTCCCCAGGTGCAAAATGGAACCAGGGCCTGTAAGGAGCTGGGAGCTTGTACCGGGCGGCCTGCCGGGCTCCCTCACCGGACCCTAGACAAACAGTCTCGTTGGTAATTCAGGAGGGCGACTCTGGGGCTAAGGGCCCAGGGAGCGAGCTCAGAGAGGGGACCTGGTGTGTTGGCCCTGACATCCTGGTGAGCCTCCTGACTTGCTGGGCTCGGTTTATCTGTGAGCGGAAGACACAAGTACTTCTCACAAGTCTGCTGTAAAGATCAACTCACTCGGGGAAAGACGCTCACATGTGACCTGCAGGAAGTTTCCTCCAGGCCCACGTGAGCCACCTCATCTACTTCTTCCTCCTACATTAGCTTATCCCGTGTTTGGATGATCCAATTTCTGATCTGTGTAGATACCACGAACTAGAATAATTTATCATCTCATGCGAAGGTATGAAGTTTAAAGTAAATATCTTAGAGGTCAGGGAGATGAAAACTCAGTAAAATTCCTGTGGAGAAAAGAACACTATTGAAAAGTGGCAAATTCAGAAACACGAGAACACTGTCTTTCCTGTCGGCCACACGTACTCCAGTTTCCAAGATTCTTCCGTCAGTAAGCTCTGATTTAGACTCGTGGAAAGTCTGGACAGGAGGAATGTCGCTGGACTTTTGTGCTCGTCCGCCCAGGAAGAGCTACCAGGACCATTTCCGGAGTGGCTTGGCCGGGGCTCGGTGGGCAGCAAGTGGGTCTGTTGGGGTGCGGGCTGACACTGGTCCTCGCCGTCTTCTGGCTTTCTCAGAAGGACTCTTCAGTGCTGTTCAGGGCACAGACCTACTGAGTCCATGGCCCCTCAGTGGTCGCTCACAAGCTCATCACCGGTGTTACTGGCTCACTGTGCTGGCCCAGAGTACCGTCTCCTGCAGGACAGTCTGGCTTCTCCCTACAGCCACTTTTTGAGGGAGCTTTGAAGAATGTTTAAACCATTCTACAGTAAGAACATATTCCTTTTGTATTCAGAAAAATTGGTTTTTAGGGGCACCTGGGTGGCTCAGTAGGTTAAGTGTCTGACTCTTGACTTCGGCTCAGGTAATGATCTCAGGGTTCGTGGGTTCAAGCCCCGCATCGGGCTCTGTGCTGACAGTGTGGAGCCTGCTTGGGGTTTTCTCACTCTCTCTCTCAAAATAAACATACTTAAAATAAAAAAATTAATTAAAAAAAAAAATCAAACCAGAAACAAGATGACTGTCCAACACTGAGTTGTATACTTTATGTGATTTAGAACTTAGTAACAATTCTAAAACGCTTTAACTGTTTTTACCTTTCTGGTTAAGCTGGAGTGTGCCAGCTGACGGTGGGAGGGGAAGTGTGGCTCTCTGGGGGCACCTGCCTTAACACCGACACAAAAGCACCTTGTGGCATGAAACCTGAGGCCAGACACCCTGTGCAATCCAGGACTCAGAGGCCCAGGGCCACCCCCCTCCCCCTTCAAACATCGTCCTACTATGCTGGCCCTTCTGACACATGTCTACCAGAGAAGGCAGCTGCCTTAGTCTCTGGAGGGAAAGAGAGGCCACCTCAGTGTGGACTCCTTGGGGAAGATGAGGTTGCCCTCCCCACCCTCTCATCCCCGCTGCTTGGCACCCACTTGGTTCCTTACAAGGACACCCCCTCCAACTTCTGACCTCGTGGAGCTTTGCCAGCAGGTCTCAGGGAGCCCCTGCATTTGGGGAGTGGCTGTGGCCCAGGGCTCTCCTTGACCTGAAAGAAACCCCCTGCCTGAGACGGCAACAGCAGCCAGGCAAGAACCACCGGCACGCGGCCCTGAGCAGTGGGGACCCAGGTTGGCGGGCAACTCCAAGTACACGGCCCTGCTCACCCGTCCCCCCCCCCCCCCCCAGCAGATGACGAAATGAAAGGCCTCTCCAGCAGACACCGAGGGTGCAGCTGGGAGACAAGGGCTGTGGGGGCCTGTCCAGCCCGGGCCCTGAGAAAGGGGGCGATCACCATCATCGGGCCTCCTCTCTCTGACCTTCTTTTGTGCTCAGAATACAACTCCAGGTGACTTTCAACTGGCCGAGGACAAACGTATGGCCATGAACCCTGCTCGCGCTGGAGGCGGTCAGAAGAAACTGGTTGGTGGCAGTCCTGCAGAAAGCAGGGAGCCAGCACCCGCTCCCCTGGTGCTCACCCCTAACACCCAGCCAGGCTGGGCACCTGCCCTCATGTGACCCGCCCAAGGACAGCAGCCCGGGAGGCCGTGCACACCTACAAACCCGCTGCTGCGCTGCCACTCATGTCGGTCAGACCTCAGAAAAGTCTGCCTGAAAGTGGAGGGCGTGTTTTGTCCCTCTAGTGCTTTCTGTTCCCTTAGGAGCCTCTTCCTCTCTCTCTCTCACCTCCGCCTGCCCGTTCCAGACTGGGGCCCCTTGCTACCACCTGGAGAGAGAGCTTCCTATCTGACAACCACAGCCCTCACACGCACACACCTGGATGGCAGGTTTTACAGACCTGTGCGCAGACAGGTGACCACAAGGCTGCAGCACTGCTCAGGGGCGCCCCTCCCCTCCTTGAGGAGAAAGCTTCCAGAAGAGGACGCCTGTGCCTGCCCACAGGCTCCTTGAGCCTGAAGGTATGAGGCTGATGTGCCATCAAGGCAGGTGGCCCCAAGTTCTTGTCAAGAAAAACCCTGTAAATGTTGGCCACCTCAGTGAAGTTCTCTTTTTCTCTGAGCCAGACTCATCCCTAACGATCGCGTGCTCTTGTGTGGATGCCCCAGTCCACGGCGCAGGGACTTGTGCCTCCAGCAGTCACTCGGGTGACCCAGCAAGGAGTGAGGAGAAAGCACAGGTCTCTGAACACCTCGAGAAACAAGCCGAGCCGAACTGGCTTCTGTCTGGGGTCTGGAGAGTGGCCTCCGGTGGCCAGTAATGGATACCCAGTCCTCTGCCCACCGCTGGAGGAAGTGGTGGCCTGAGGGGGATACAAAAAGGTGCCAGCTTCTCCTCCTGCCAGGACCAGAGGGTTCTCATGACCTTCTCCCTGCACGCGAACACTCTTCCCAAAGGCACACGGGACGCACACACAAGGTGAGCACTTTACTCCAAAGTCTGGTCCCATGGTCACACCAAGGCAGCCTCATGCAGTGTCCCGGAAGCCTGGGGCCAGGGGGATGACTGTGGGAAGCCCTCCCTTCTCTTGGGAGCAGCAGGCACAGGTGCGGAGGTGAGAAGAGACGGTGCTTGGGGGACGGCTGGTATGAGGAGCCCAAGGAGAGGACCCGAGGGACCTGCCGGAGACAAGACCAGAGAAAGGGCTGGAGCCAGCAGAGGCTGCGTGGGAAGGGGGCATAGCCATCAGCGGAGCTGTGGGGCTGAGACCACCACCAAAACACGGTACATTCTGAATGTAAACGAGTGGAATATTCTGGTCAAAATGAACCCACGATTCTTAAATTTTAGGTAATTGAAGCTCTGTCCCAAAAGCCATGGCACCTGCATTCCCCCAATTTCCCATAGACCTGCCAGGCGCTCCCTGCAGTCCCAACGTTCTGAGAGCCAAGCAGAGGAAGCCCGTGCAAGGCTGCAAACAGGTCCCTGTTCCTCTGCAATGTCCCCGGGCTTTGCACACAGTAGGTGCTCAACTGAGATAAATCAGGTTCAGACTCCTTCACAGGCTGAGTCCGGCAAGTGTGCTGTTTAGCTGTGGCGCCAGGTGGGGGGTCAGGTGAGGTGCCAAGTGGGGGGTTAGATGGGGGGTCAGGTGTGGTGCCAGGTGAGTGCCAGGTGGGAGGTTAGATGGCGGTCAGGTGAGGTGCCAGGTGGGGGGTCAGGTGAGGTGCCAGGTGGGGGGTCAGCTGTAGACACCTGCAGCCTCCAGAGTCCAGAGGCCCCACCTCAGCTCAGAGAAGGTGCTGGCACTGGTCAGCATAGGACTGCTCACCAGCAACATGGGTGTGAGCAGGTCAGTGAGCCAAGTGGACTCTGCCCTAAATTATTCAGTCAGCAGATCACAAGCGCCTCTGGGCCTAGTTCCCGGCTGTGGAATTCATGCCAGAGGCCATTCAAGAAGCTTTGGTCTTGGAAGGGTGGCACACGTGCTACCTGGCACCCTTCTGCTGTTGGGAAGGAAGGCCCCCACAGCGTGTGACCGAAGGGCCCTGTGGCGACAAGCCTGTCTCAGGGAAGCGGCTTGAGCAGTGTGTGTGCCCGACGCCTCGCCTGCAAGTGTGAGGAGCATGTCTGGCACTTTCACACCTGCTCATGCTTTGAAAAGCAGCAGGATACTTGGATTTGTTGCAGAAGCTGTTGATCAACACTGACCACGGGTGCGACTGATGCTGATTCTGGACACCAAATTGTACGCCTCTGGGTTCTAGGGTGACCAGACCGTTTCCCCTTTTCCAAAGTCCCCTTCAGACGCTGCTCCACCAGGGGGCGCCATGTGCCTGCACGCCACACCCTGGTCTGGCACATGTTGTCACCTGACCCCACCACCACCCTCTGCTGGCATCCTGCCAAGGACCCTGCTGTAAAGCCAGCTTGGGGAGTGTGGGTGAGGCAGCCTCTGGCCACCTCGGAACGGACCGAACCCTAGGCTCAAAGGCCACCACGAGGCTGATGATCTAGTGACCCACAGTCATTGGGGTCGGACCCAGCACGTTCACAGACAACCGCGTTACTAAGTTCCAATGTTAACAATGTTTAGCTGCTACAAACATCAAACTTGGGGCATTAAGTGACCAGCGGTCATCCTGAAACAAGGGTTTGGCTGCTTCAGGCTAATCCCTACAGACATGCAGCAGCAGCTCCCCAAGCTAAGGGTGGCACTGGGGCCAGCAGCTGCTGCTCCCAGGCTCCTGTCCTCCCCAGCCCCCTGCACACGGGCTCTGTGGGCTCAGGAAGTGTGCTGGTGGCCCTGTGTTATTTCCTAAGCATCCAGGTGACTGTGCACGGCAGTCCAGCCATGGCGTGGGTGTACATGCAAAGGCTGCCCTTCGACGGTTCCCACACCCACCTTGAAGTGCTCTATCTGTGCCAAACACTGGGTCCCGGCCTTCCTCGAATACACCGTGTATGCCTGCCCTCCAGTGGGGCTCTGACCCCTCCATCCACGGACACTGTGTCTGGAAGGCAAGGACTGACCACGCACTGGGGTCGGGAACTGCCTTGCCACCGTGGAACGCTTCCTACTAGAAGCAGCTAAAAACTGGGGGTTCTGCTTGGGACTTCCTTGGTTACAGAGACTGAAAGAATTTACGTGCAGTCAGAGCACAGCACGGGGGAGGGAACATCTCTAGGCAGGCTCTGCCACCATTTCTCCAGAGGGCGCACGAGCAAAATGCCAGCAACCACCCAAGACCAGCCAAGGACAGTGGCCTCTGCTCTGCCCGTGGACTCCGCGGACGGTGACGGGCCTCTTCCTGAGGGACTAAAGGCGGCAGTCCCTCCAGACAGTGACGGTGGGTCCTCCTAGGCCTGCAGCACGTCCCCTCGTGGGCTCTGAGTCCCGGGCTCACTTCCAACCCCTGAGAGCCCGAGGATCTTCAGACCCCTCGGGGCTTCGCTCATCACAGCCCACCCAGGAGAGGCGGCACCTGGCCTGGGCACACAGGGCCCTAAAGGGTCCCGACAACTGCCCCCCGCTGTCCTTGGGCTGATGTACGCATAAGGGAAGGCGCTACTCCTGATTCTCACTCTTCACACGTGCTCACTTTGTCCTTGGACTGAACCATGCAGGTGGAAAGCCCCTTGAATACCAAGGTCAGGGAAAGCACTCCACCTGTTTGGTTAACTTAATACACAAAACCACTATGGCTGAGGCTTGCAGCCTCCCTCACCAAAATCCCACAAAGCGCTCCAAGGACCTTCAACATAGGTGTCCCCCCGCCCCCGGTTCTCCAAGCACAGCCCGGGATGGTTCAAAACCACAGAGCGAGCAGGCACATGTCACCATGAATTAGGGGTTTGTGTTTTTCCCTGCTGGTTTGGTTCACTCACAGAAAACGACAGGACTGTGTTTTATGAGCGTGGAAGAGGCAGAGCTATCCAGGCCAGAAGGGGGGCACGACCGAGCCCCGAGAGGTGGGACCGAGTCTGGAGACTCCACCTCGGGTGAGGTGACCGAACTGGACCAGAGCTGTCATTAAACTTGGAGCCGACCCAGGAATGGCGTAAGAAACGGATGCGGTTATGAAAAGAGGAAGACGGCATTTAGGAAGTGGGCCGAGGCCACCAGAAGGCCCGGTGGGGGAAGCAAGCTCCGAGGCTGTGGGGGGCCCAGGGAGCACAGGTCTGGCGGGTCTCCCGCCAGCACCAGGGCTGACGTCGTTCTGTGTGTGGGTGGGCACGTGCCTCCGTGCACAAATGGGGCCTGGCAAGGGCTCAGGGGCTCCCAATGCCTGCCTGTCTGACACATAAACGGGGCAATCTGCCTTTGATTCTATGCGTTTCTGAGACATAAACGAAAGATGCTGCCATCTGACTTGTCCCCAGAATGTCTGAGACCCCATGAGGGAGGCTTTGCAGGCTGACATCACAAGCCCCGGCTGGGGGTTCCTAGGGGGTCAGGCGGTGAGCTGTGCCTGGGAAGGTGTGGAGGACTGGAGGGGACAGTGGGGGAGGCCGCAGCAGGGGGCACAGGGGGGCTGGGAGCCCCTGCAGCCCGTACGGGCGCCATCGGGGCCAGCCACTGACCTGGGCACCAGCAGCATGAGGGGCTTGTGACTCCAAATTGCTCAATTACTTTACCAATTTCCACAATTAGACATTTCAAAATAGAAGTGTTCTTTAAAAACAGGGGTATGACAACCAACCGTAAGTTGGCCAGTTGGCAGCTGGCTGAGGCTGAGGATTAGGTGTTAGAGAATTATCTTGTTAACTTTGTTAGGTGTGGTTAGGAAGACATCCCTGTGTTGGTTAGAGCCGTGTGGAAATGACTCAGGTCTGGATCTGCCTTCAGGCTCTCCCAGCCACCCCCGCCCCCGCCCCCAAGAAACCAACCAGCACAAATGAGCGGGGAAGGAAGAGGTTTAAGGCCTAGCAAACTGTAGAGTGCCGTTGAAGGTGGATGTGGGTCTCCTCACAGAGGCTCACTTCATACTCTTCTCTCTACAGGAAATGTTACAGAAGTAATCAGAAAGCTAAGTGCAGTAGGGCAGGGAGGGGAGATGCTAAGCTTGTGCTGTTCCTGCCGAATACGAACAAGTTCTGTGCCAACGGAGGAGGGGACAGAAGCAGCCCTCAGGACAAGGAGGCCGCACCCCACAACAACGCACAAGTGGGGGATCAGAGGCACTCAGTCTAAACCTGAAAATCTAATCGTCATTTCTTCCTGAACCATGGGTTCTAAAACACGAGAACAAATGAGGCATTCTTAATGTAGTCAATTATTTCTGAGGACTTCTGTAGTCGCTGATGCCTCTAAAATCTGGTGAAAGTTCCAGATTGTGTCTCTGCAACTGCACGCACACAGGTATGGGGCCTCCAAGGAAACCTGGAGAAGTGATCAATTCCACAGGGTAGGGATGGTGGACGAGGACACACCCACTGACGTGCGCCCCCTGAAACACCCTGGCAACAGAAACTAGCATGTAAAATCGGACCCAGGGATGATAGCCTGTGCGTACTCTCTCATTAAACTGAAAAGTCCCTTTCTGGCGTCCTCCATGTCTCTGTGGCATCTCCATGTGGTGATCGCTCTGGCCTGCAGAGTCCAAGGGCCATGCCCCTCCTGAATTCCCCCCAAAACCCCGGCCCCACGGCACCTGTGCCTGTCAGTGGACCTGTTGGTGTGCTGTCCTTCCCAGGATGGACGGGCACCATGGCCACCCCTTCCCAGCCTAAGAACCTCTGAGGGGCTTCCTTGAAACCATGTGGTAAAAACACTTTCCAAGAACAGGTGGGGTGCAGAGGACTTTGAGGGCAGTAGAAACACTGGGAAAACATGGGAAACCATGACAGAGATACATGTCACTTGGCACCTGTCCCAACCCTCAGAATACATACCACCACGAGGGGCCTTTGGGCGAAGAAGATGTGTCAGCGTGGGTTCCCCAGCCTGATAAATGTCGTAACCCCAGCATGTGTGCTGATGGTAGGGGAGACCGGGCATGGGGGCCGGGGGTACATGGGGAATCCCTATACCTGACCCTCAATTTTTCTGCTGAACCAAAAGCTGGTCTAAAGAGTAAGTCCCAGGGGTCCACAGGGCCTCAGCTGGCCTAAGACCAGTCCTGTTACTGGTGATGATGAGTGGGAATGAAATCAGGGGGCTCCCCTACAGCCCAGACTGCACGCACTACTTCTTGGATTCTCAAAAAAGTCCTTAAAAAAAAACCCCAAAACTAGTAATAATCAAAGACGCCTGGGTGGCTCAGTCGGTTGAGTGTCTGACTTCAGCTCAGGTCATGATCTTGTGGTTGGTGAGTTCAAGCCCCGTGTCAGGCTCTGTGCTGACAGCTCAGAGCCTGGAGCTTGCTTCGGATTCTGTTTCTCTTTCTCTGTGCCCCTCCCCTGCTCACGCTATCAAAAATAAAGATTAAAAAGGATTTTGGAAAAAAAAACCCAGTAATAATAGTCATAATGATATTAACTCAAACTACTGACAACAATAGCAAACCTAATAGAAAAAAAATTTTTTTCAAGGAAAACTGGCCCCATTTAGGCGTCATGGTCTACAATCAGATCCCCATAAAAACCTTCTCAAGAAGCTTCCGGTAGGAGCCGTGGTGCCGTGTCAGCCCCACTTGTCTGTGCTCTGTGCCGGAGCCACGGTGCGCTTCCCAACCGCAACGCAGTTCGAGGCCAGGCACTGGTGTGGACGCTCCTGAGCCTGGGCCCGTCAGCACACATACAAGACGTGGCTAGTTCCACGAAGAGGTTGTGTTTGGGGAAAGGAAGGCAGAGGGACAGGCTGGGGCACCAGACGACTGTCCGACCTGACCCCTCCAGAGCGCACCGTGCACACCTGTCTGCAGAGTGCCTGCCAGCCGGCCAGGCACGGCCGTTCCTACAGCGCACTTGTGGGCAGTCTTTGTCTGCAGGCCAGGGAACACCTACTCTCACAGGAAACCAGGCTTCACCTTGTTCAGGGAGCCAGTGGCCTCCAGGTTGGTAGGGAATGACCGGCTGGGTGCCCTGAGCAGTGAGGTCAGACCAGAAGGGCATTCGCAACGAAACAGGGTCGGCAGCTCTGGCAGTCACATGAACGTATCCAACCTTACACACCACTACCATTTCAGGGTAAAGCGGATTCTCGGGGGCCTGATGGAAGCAGGCTGCCTTCTGGTGATGAGACCCTAAGATTCACAAGTGAGGAAGGGGCGAGGCCGGCAGCGCATGGCAGCCAGGCTCCGTCGGGCGCTTCCTCTGCACAGGCCCTGAGCACCTCACACGCACCGTCTCCGCCAAACCTCCCCCGGCCCGCGTCGGGGCACGATGGCAACCTGTGGACCCACCACCCTCTGGTTCCTACCGTGGGGCCGCCGCCCAATGTGAACACAAGAAATGGGTGTCAGAACCAGTCAAGTTTAGAGGCCAGGCCTGCCCTGTGGGCGGACTCATGCACACGGGTGACCGGAAGGACGTGCCTCACAGGCAACAGAAGTACATCAGAAAGAAGCCTGCAGGGAATTCACTTCCAGATACAGGAGGAAAAACACGGCACGCTAACTGGAAATGCCATTTGCGCAGAAACCAATGTGATGATTCTGAGGTGCTCCTGGCATGACGGGACTGGGGAGCATCCAACAGGGTCGCCGCTCTGGCCACAGCCTGTCTCCGCTGTCTGTATCCTGCAGCGTCCTTGGGGAGACGCTGGAGGTGGAGCACGTCCTTCTCACACCCTCGCAGGGCAGATGGGCCTTCTGTTCCCGGAAGCAAGTCTCAAGTGCGCGGCTTGTCAAGGGGAGGGAAGCGCTCCTCCGGTGGTGTGGCGGTCGTGGTCGGGCCGATGTGGAGGACTCCGGTCGGTGGGGCTCCCAGCCGCCTGCCTTCCCAAGGGCTCCTCAGCACACTGGCACTTACCTGGATGCCCAGCCAATGGCAGGCCGAGACACCAAACACAGGAAGACGTCTGCTCGGAGAGCCTTACCTTGTGTACGCTTTTGGGGTTTTCCAGCCACGCATAGTACATTTCCTCCACATAGTTGGAGCTAGTCCCGCTGAGGAAGGGCTCAGCAGCAACGGGGGCGGTATAGCCCCGAACCTGCCCGAACGTCCTAGCTGCGGCCGGTCTGTTTTGTGAAAACGTCCTCACAGTCTGGGAGGCCGTCAACGGCCTCAACTTAGCAGCACAAGTCCTTAAGTGAAACATTCTCGTCCCGAAGCCTCTCGCGAGCGTCTGCACAAGAAAGGGAAGAGAAGTCAGAAAGTGTTTTAGCGAACAAGGCCACCAGGAAAGACTGGCGGATACACCAGGGACCCTGCGCCCCGCCCCAGTGCCCAGGCCCGCACTTGACATGACACTGAAGGGGAGACGCAGCTTCGGTCTCATAGGAGGGAAACGAAGCGACGATCGACATGTGATACTTGTCAAGTCTGTGCATCGTGTGACACAATCACAGAAAAGGCAACAAGGATTATTCAATGGGATTAGATGAGGATTAATTACAAAGCGAGAAAGACATTTTCTTTTTTTGTTAAAAAATTTGTTTAGTGTTTATTTTTGAGAGAGAGAGAGACAGACAGAGAGAGTGTGAGTGGGGTAGGGTAGAGAGAGAGGGAGACACAGAATCTGGAGCAGGCTCTGGGCTGTGAGCTGTCAGCACAGAGCCTGACATGGGGCTCGAACTCACGGACTGTGAGATCATGACCTGAGCCAAAGTTGGACGCTCAACTGACTGAGCCACCCAGGTGCCCTGAGAAAAACATTTTCTAATCTATCCTGGAACTACTGAGCACCTGCTGGACCCAGAGTGCTCTGGAAAGTACAGAGAAACTAGAAAAACACTGTTCACCCTCAAATAATTTATCTTGAGGCAGAAGAGAAAACAATCATAAAAGAATCAGTAGAAGGAAAGACGGAGGTGGAAAAGTGTGGAAGGGGCCCAGAGGAAGAGCAAGAATTGTCTGATGAAAGACAGGGAGGGTGGGGTGAGCCAGGCAGGACCACACGGAGGATACTGACACCCCACACGCAGCAAGGCCATGTTTCACAAGCACTGGGTGGGGGGGGGAGGCAAGGGGGTTCTGCCAGGGGAGTGAGTGGCTCTAACAAAGGTTCAAAAGGAAAGTATGCACAGCCATGGTTAAAGAGATGTCTACCTGCCCTGTGCCGCTAGATGGTCAGCAATGAGACACGACAGGACTCCACGAACCCCACAAACCCCCTAGAAGCCAGGTGCCAGCTCCTCTATTTATGGACTGCCTTTCTGAGTTTCAGTTTCTTTCTTGAAAGAAAGTCCCCAAGGTCACAGGGCCGTCAACAGCAGAGCCAGGATGCAAACCCTGTCTTCCTGTTCTGCCTGGCCCTTCAGTGGCTGGAGAGGAAGGGAGAGGCCGGGGCGGGAGGGCAGGGACTCCGGGAGGGAGGGGGGAGAGGGGGCCACTTACTTGCTTCTGATCTGAGTGGACCTTGTGCTTGGCAGTCATAGTGCTTGATGGTCATAATTTTACTAAGCTTAACATGTATACCTGTCCAACACAGCCACACTACAAAAGAAGCGACTGTATCCACCAGACCATGCGAGAGCCAGACTGTTCCCAGGGTACCCTGAACCACTTGCAGCCGTGTCTAAGAACCCTGCGTGTCTGAGGGCAGGGGCCCTATGCCGTTCTCCTCCCAAGAATCCTAGCTGCCCAGGGGCACCTCTATTCAGACCCTGGGGACCCCAGGAGGGCGGGAGGCAAGGCTCACCGCAGACCCCCGCCCAGGGCTGCCCTGTGTGCTGCTGGCCTAACACATCACTCACGCCAGAGCCTCAAAGTAGGTGCCCTGGCTGGAGTCACGCACCACCCCCCACCTACCGGAGGGAGATCCAAGCTCTGAAATGTGCTGAGAATTCCCCAGAAATACATGTTGAGTAAACTACCCTCTGTACTGTTTACAAGAACTCTTCCTCTTGGCCCCAACACGATCAGAGTACACATAAGGCCTGTGATGGAGAGGGCACCCAGCCGGCTCTGTGGCTTGGAAGAGACAGGTCAACAAAAGGAAAAAGCAGGGGGGGTGCCTGGCTGGCTAAGCCAGTGGAGCATGTGACTCTTGATCTCGGGGTTGAGAGTTCAAGCTCCACGTTGAGTATAGGTATTAATTCAAAAAAAAAAAAAAAAAAAAAAAAAGGAAAAAGCAGAACATGTGCTCTGAAAACCAACAACAAATGAAAACTTGCCCATTGAAAATTAAAGATGGATGGGGGTGCGTGGGTGGCTCAGTCGGTTAAGCATCCGACTCTTGATCTCAGCTCAGGTCATGATCTCACAGTTTGTGGGATCGAGCCCTCTGTTGGGCTCTGTGCTGATAGACAGTGTGGAGCCTGCTTGGGATTCTCTCTCTCTGCCCCTTCCCCACTCATGTGCTCTCTCTGTAAAATAATTAAAAAAAAAAAAAAATTTAAAGATAGACAGGCCATGTATTTTGAACATGGCGCCAGAATGCAATCGTAGCCTGTGTTTTGTTTTCACTCAAGTCGCACGTTCCACATTCAGCCGGCGGGTCTCCCGGCCCCTCGCCCCTCGCTCATTCACAAACATGTCAAGGCAGACCAGCACCTTCACACACAGTGACGGCAGAAAGCATGCCTGCTGCTCTGGACATCAGTCTTCTTTCTCTTATTTACGTCCAGAGGAAAGTGCTCATGTCTCCCCTCTGGTGTTGCTGCCCTCTGGACCTCCAGAACCACGCAACCGTCTCTGAGTCGGGCTCTCCTCCAGGAACACAGCAGTCTCACCTCCATTCACTGTCATCATTCAGCTGCCGTGGTGCCCAATTATACAAGGACCACACTGACAATTACAAAACCACTTGTTTCTTCTGTTCCACCCAGAGTTGTCCTTCCAATCCCACATGCAAATGAACCGTGTTCTCTAGCTGTCTGCAGTCACAGAGTCTGCTGCCCAGCGCAATGACCGGGACAGATCGCAAGCATCAAACTTCCCTCGAGATGACTCATCACAAAGACTGTCTGTCAGCATATCGCTCGGGACCCCTTACCTCCACCCCAGGGTAACCAGGAGCAGCTGTTCTCTGTCCACTATCGGATGGATCCAGAGCAGACCCTGGGGTTACATTCAGACTTTGGAAGAATCAGTTTCCGTCCTTCCAATTCCAAAGTCAATTGTAAGAATAGCGTGTTCTTTGCTAGAGACATTCAATTGTTCAAACAGTTTCATGAAACCTTTGGGCTGTCCCAGAAGTCCAAGTGTTCTGACTTTCATTTGGATGAGTATTTCTATTTCACAAAGGTGCCAAAAAATTCTATGGGGAAAAGTAGTCTTTTCAACCAATGGTGTTGGGACAAGTGGGATTCCACAAATAAAAGAACAAAATTGGGCCCTATCTCACACCATATCCAAAATTAACTCAAAATGGATCAAAGACCCAAACGGAAGAACTAAAAAACTGTAAGACCTTTGGAAGTTTCATAATTTCCAAGTTAAAATGGAGTAAATCTTTGTGGCCTTGAGTCAAGTAATGGATTATTAGTTAGGATATCAAAAGTACAAACAAATGAAAAAACAGATAAATTGGACTTCATCAAAATAAAAGCCACGGTTTGTTGTCACAGGACACCAACAAGAGAGAGGAAACACAAACAGAATAGGAAAACATATGTACAAATCATATGATTATATACAGAATACGTGAAAAAAAAACCCTTTTTAAAAATGTTTATTTATTTTTGAGAGAAAGAGAGAGACAGAATGTGAGTGCAGGAGGGGCAGAGAGAGAGGGGGAGACACAGAATCTGAAGCGGGCTCCAGGCTCTGAGCTGTCAGCACAGAGTCTGATACGAGGCTCGAACCTACAGACCATGAGATCATGACTTGAGCCGAAGTCAGATGCTTAACCTCCTGAGCTGCCCAGGCAACCCCCAAAAAACACCTCTTGTAATTCAATAGTAAAAGGAAATATAACTAAATCAAAAATCTAACAAAGGATATGAACAATTTTCCAAAGAAGATATACAAATAGCCAATAAGCACATTAAAAGTTGTTCGAAATCATCATTCATTAGGAAACTTCACATCAAAACCGTAAGAGACCACTTCACGCAAGGAGACTAGGTACAATTAGAGAGAAAATCAGTGTTGAAGACGTGGAGGAACTGGAGCCCCCTGCACCGCTGGTGGGAACAGAAGCTGGTGTAGCCGTCGTGGAAAACAGTTTGGCAGGTCCTCAAAGAGTTAAACAGAAAGTCACCATATGACTCAGCAATTCCACTCCTAGATACATAATGGAGAGAAACGAAAACATATGTGTACACAAACATTTGTACGTGAGTGTTCACAGTGGCATTATTCATACTAGCCCCAAAATGTAATAGAGTGGGCAATAAAAAGGAAGGAAATACTGTTATGTGCTGCAACACAAACTTCGAGAATGTGAAGAAAATCATCCACAGAAAACATACTGTGTGATTTCACTCCTGTAAAACGTTCAGAAAGCCTGCGGGTGGCTGCCCAGGGCTGGGGGCCGGCGGGTGGGGCCGAGTGCACACACGGCTGCTGATGGGTGTGCAGTTTTTTAGTTTGGGGGGGTGGTGCGATGAAGATGCTCCATGACTAGATTATACTGATGGTTACACAACCTTCTAACATACTGGAGAATTCCCCATCGTAAAACTTCAACGGGTGAATTGTATGGTATATGAATTGTGCCAAAAGTTGTTTCAAAAAGAACTATGTCTGGGGCGCCTGGGTGGCTCAGTCAGTAAGCGTCCAACTTCAGCTCGGGTCATGATCTCGTGGTTCATGAGTTCGAGCCCCGCGTCGGGCTCTGTGCTGACAACTCAGAGCCTGGAGCCTGCTTCAGATTCTGGGTCTCCCTCTCTCTTTGCTCCTCCCCCACTCACACTCTGTCTCTCTCTCAAAAATAAACATTAAAAAAAAATTAAAAAAAAAAAGAACTATGTCTAAGAAAAAATAAAAGTGAGTCTACCAGTATCAAAGTGACACTACTTGTGACCCATAATTTCAAGACGTAGGTCTAAACCTGTCCACTTGAAAAAACTACATTTACGATAAACACAAACCAAAGCAAACTTTGTTTTTAAGGGTTCAATCTACTGCCCCTCAGAACCTACATGCTGATGTTAGACAGGACTTTATCTGTGCCTGGACCTTCCCCAGCTGGGCACACACTTTATCCAAGGCCACCTCCCCGTACACAGAGTGGAGAGATAAACTGACTCCTGATGCCTATCAGGGTCACGTCAGCTGGGCAGGGGTGCAATTAGAGAGGCAAGGTCTAACAAGCACAGGCTGGGCAGTTCCTCAGGAAAGGAGTCCCAGGAAAGGAGCACGCGATCACGATGTGATCGTTCCCTGTGTATGTTACCGGACAGCAGTTTTAAAAGCGTAACAACTTATCTTGAAAACGTTCCCCATTCTCTTCTGTTACAGTTTTGGATGCAGGAAGATTCAGGTAACGAATCAAGAAGACAACGCATGCTACGTGCCTGCACGGCCACCTTTACCATACTTCCCGCAGCTGGACACAGACAGAAACATGCACAGAGAGCACAGATATCAACTGTCCCCTCGCTGGCAGACAATCTCAAAGAACTCAAGTCTTTTACTTGGGAAGCCTTGTCCAGCAACAAACTGAAGGACAGGGAGGTAGTGAGGACCACTTTTCAGTGCAAAGGACTCTTGTCGGTACCAGGTAGAAACGATGGTCAGCCCACAGGACACACGGGCAAAGTGACCACGTTGCTGTGCAAGCCTCAGGCACATCGCAGGCTCTGCATTTAGGCTCTTCTGCCATCAGGTGTGCTCCCTGGCATCGCTTTTTGTGATTATGATGCAGAAGTGAAAATACTTTTGCACACTTTAAAAGTGTTCTATGACTAAAGAATTATGACTTACCGGCAGGAAAAAGACCAACTCATCTCTCTTAAAAACCAAGTTCCCAAGGTGCAAGGTTCCCAGATTACCATGGAGTGGGCAACTGACCAGGTTGCTGGGAGAGACTTCCACCTCCGAGGTCAGAACCCCCACCAGGTTTCGGGGCGCCTTCACCCAGACTGCCACTGTGCGGTGCTCTGGGGTGCGGCTAAGCAGGCATCCTTCAATGACCAGAGTATAAACGATTAAGTATTTATTAAAGCAAGGCTATTTGTCAATATTTATTAAACATTTTAAAGGCACATAAAGGACTTGTTTCTCACTAAATGCAGCTAAAGAAATAAGACGTTACACTTAAACCCAACAAAACAGGAGTGGAAAGGGATCTGGGGGCTCGAAAAGATACAGCATCAAGCCCTCAACTTTCTTTCTGCCTCACGTATCCCAGACTGGGTGCTGAAGAAGCTGGCAATCCAGAAATGCCGACCGATGGAAACAGAAGCCCCTGCTCTCTCTGATCAAAGGACAGACATTTCTAGACAATAACTGCTCTACTGCAGCCTGCAGCTAACCCCACAGAAAACACTGTGGCCCACCACTACCCCAACTGATGGTGTCAGAGAAGATCCGGGGCTTCCATCCCCACCGGATGACCCCCACCAGGTCCATGGAGGCCAGGAAGGGGCCTGCAGTCCACCTGTGCCCTCAGCAACAGGGCAGCACCCCTCCTTTACCACGCAGGGTTGAATCACAAAGGCCTACCGGGGAACGTTCACCCACACAGCAGTAACAAGGAGTCCCTCCCTGCAGACACCAAGGAGGCTGGGTGGGGAGCCTGGATTCCACCCTTGCCCAGCAGTAATGAGGCAGCACCCACTGACGCCCAACAGTGTCAGCAGAAGCCTGTGTTCAGACATTTAAGATCCAGAGTCTCACATACAGAACACCCAAAATGTCCAAAATTTAACCAAAGATCACTTATCACATCAAAAAGCAGGGTGATCTCAACCAAAACAAAAAAGAACAATCTATAGACACCAAGAAGACAGACCTGTTAGAAATATCTGGCAAAGGATTTAAAGGAGCCCAGCCTCAAAACACTTCCTTGAGCAACTATGAACAAGTTTGAAAACAAGTAAAAAAAAAAAAAAAAAATTAAAAGCCTCAACAAAGAAAGAGAAGACATAAAGAAGAACCAAATGGAAATTCAGAACTCAAAAATAACCAAAATAAAAATATCTGATGGGTTAAATTGCAGAATGAAAGGGACAGAAGAAACTCAGAGAACGTGAAGAAAGAACAAAAAAAAGTACTCAGGTTGAACAGTAAATACAGACTGAAAGAAAAATGAACAGCATCTCAGTGACATGTAGGACTATCATACAAGATTTAATGATGAATGTGAATGCCATCATATTAATGATGACATGAAAATGTCATCAGAATCTCAAGAGAAAAAGAAAAAGGGAGGGGTGGAAGGAGTATTCAAAGAAATAATGGCAAAAATTTCTCAAATTTGGCAAAAGACAACCACCTAAATATTTGAGAAGCTGGGTGAACCCCAAAAAGAATAAACCCAAAGAAATCCACTGTAAGACACACTATAATCAAACTTGATTAAAAAAAATTTTTTTTAGTGTTTATTTTTGACAGAGAGAGAGAGAGAGAGAGCGCGCGCGCGCATGAATGGGGGAGGGGCAGAGAGAGAGGGAGACACAGAATCTGAAGCGGGCTCCAGGCTCTGAGCTGTCAGCACAGAGCCCGACGTGGGGCTTGAACTCACAGACTGCGAGATCATGACCTGAGCCGAAGTCAGACGCTCAACCGACTGAGCCACCCAGTCGCCCCCCCAAAATTTTTTAATGTTTATTCTTGAAAGAGAGAGAGAGAGAGAGAGAGAGGCAGAGAGAGAGACACAGAATCAGAAGCAGGCTCCAGGCTGAGCTGTCAGTACAGAGCCTGACATGAGGCTCGAACTCACTAACTGTGAGATTATGATCTGAGCTGAAGTCGGACGCTTAACCCAGGCGCCCCCCTAATCAAACTTGAAAACTACAAACAATTTGAACAGCGTATTTCTCACCAGAAACTATGGAGGCTAAGAGAAAGTGGCACAATTCATTTCAAGTGCTGAAGGAAAATCATTGTCAACCCAGAATTCTGTGTCCAGTGAGAATATTCTTCAGGAATGAAAAGGGAATCAAGACATTCTCAGATGATGAAAAACTAAGAGACGATAGGCAGACCTACCTAAATGAATGGCTAAATGAAATTCTCTAAACAGAAATGAAATGATAAAATGAGGAATCCTCCTTTAACAAGACTATCTAACATCTAAGTGGTTAGGTCAGCTGACCAGAGCCTCATGCCTGCTTTTTTATCCAATCTTAAAATCTCCACCTTTTAATTACCTAATGAATCATGTTTTAGAACATTTACATTTGATGTGATTTTTGATATGGTTTAGGTTAAATCTATCATCTTCTTTTTTGTTTTTTATTTGTTCTATTTGTTCTCGTTTTCTTTTTGTTTTCTTTTGTGTTAAGTATGTTTTATCATTCCATTTTATCTCTCTTGTTGGCTTAGTGTATCTCTTTGCCTGTCAGTGATTGCTAGTGCAGTATCCTAAACTACACATACACATATGTACAGATGTACAGAAAGATCTACACCATACTATATAAAAAAAAAAGAATCCTCCAACATCATGAAATAACAAAGAATAACATATGGGTAAATATAATTTCTTTCTCCTCTTGAATCTTCTAATTCTGTATAATGGATGAAGCAAAAATTGCAATATGTCTGATGTGATTCTAAACATACGTAAAGGTAATACTTGAGACAATTTTAAATGAGGGAGGGCAAAGAAATGTAAATGGAGGCACGCTTTCTACACTTCACTCAAACTGATAAAATGGTAACACCAACAGACTGTGATAAATTGTGTACATATAATGCCCTGCCAATCACTAAGAAGGCCATATAAAGAGACATTCTCAAAATCAGCGTTTATAAGTAAAAGTAGAATTTTGACATGTGTTCAAATAATCTGCAAGAAGTCAGGAAAAAGAAAGCAGAGAAACAAAAAATAAAGAAGATTAAAAAAATGACAGGCTCGGGGCACCTGGGTGGCTCAGTTGGTTGAGCGTCCTACTTGGCCTCAGGTCATGACCTCACAGTCTGTGAGTTCAAGCCCCATCTCGGGCTCTGTGCTGACAGCTCAGAGCCTAGAGCCTGCTTCGGATTCTGTGTCTCCCTCTCTCTCTGCCCCTTCCCCACTCATGCTCTCTCTCTCTGTCAAAAATAAATAAACATTAAAAAAAAATGACAAGCTCAACTTCTAATATACCAACAATTACATAAAACGATCTAATTACAGCAATTAGAAGACACTAATTGGCAAAGTGAATAAAACAGGATCCACCTATATGCATGTCTACAAGAAACTCAACTCAATGGGGCGCCTGGGTGGCTCAGTCGGTTGGGCGTCCGACTTCAGCTCAGGTCGCGATCTCGCGGTCCGCGAGTTCGACCCCGCGTCGGGCTCTGGGCTGATGGCTTAGAGCCTGGAGCCTGCTTCTGATTCTGTGTCTCCCTCTGCCCCTCCCCCATTCATGCTGTGTCTCTCTCTGTCTCAAGAATGAATAAACGTTAAAAAAAAATTAAAAAAAAAAACTCAACTCAAACAAAATTATATAGAATAATTGAAAGCAAAGAGATGAAAAATTACATATCATGCAAATGTTAATCAAAGGAAAGCAGAAGTGCTATGTTGTCAAAGTAGACATCAGAGCCAAGAAAATCTGGAGACAGAGACATTATACGATGATAACAGGTCAATCTACTAAGAAGATACTGCATGCATCAAACAACGTAAGGGTAAAATATGTGAATCAAACTACTAAAAAGATGACAAACCCACAATTATAATTGGAGACTTCCAACTTCCAATGCCCTCTTTCAACAAGAGGTAGAACAGCTAGACATTAGATCACAAGTATATAGAGGAATTTGGCAGAAGTACAAACTACCACAATTAACCCAATATAAAATGATTTTACAACCCCACAACTATTGAAGAAATGTAATGTATAATTAAAAATCTTAAAAAAGTAATTTTCTGGCCTAGATGGTTTCACTGGGGAATCCTACCAAATGTTCAGAGATTAATTAATTCCAATCCTACACAATCTCCTCCAGAAAATATGAGAAACCAATTCATTTTATGAAACTGGTATTTCCCTGAAACCAAACCCAAAGACAGTACAAAAACAAAAATGCTTCAAAGTAATATTCCTCATGAGTACAGATGAAAAAGAAAATCCTTAACAAAATTCAGCAAATAGAATCAAGGAATGTATAAACACAATTATACTCCATGACCTAGTGGGGCTCATTCCAGGAATGTAAGGTTGGTTCCATATTCAGAAAACAACATAATCTATCATACTGACAAGCTAGAAAAGAAAAATCACAGGAGGGGCACCTGAGGGGCTCAGTCGGTTAAGCGATCAACTCCGGAGTTTGATCATGATCAAACTGTCATGATCTCACAGTTTGTGGGTTTGAGCCCCACGTCAGGCTCTGTGCTGACAGCTTGGAGCCTGGAGCCTACTTCAGATTCTGTGTCTCCCTCTCTCCCTGCCCTTTCCCCATTCACACTCTGTCTCTCTCTCTCAAAAATAAAATAAACATTAAAAAATTTTTAAATCATGTGATCATAACAATAGACGCAGATAAAACATTTCACAAAATTCAACAGCTACTTATGATAAAAACCCTCAGAACGGTAGCAGAAGGGAATGTCAATTTGATACAGCACATCCACAAAAGCCTACAACTGACATTATACATAACAGTGAAAGACTGAATACTTCTTTCTAAAGTTTTTTTTTAACGTTTATTTATTTTTTTGAGAAGAGACAGAGCATGAGCAGGGGAGGAGAAAGAGGGAGACAAAGAATCTGAAACAGGCTCCAGGCTCCGATCTGTCAGCACAGAGCCCGACGCAGGGCTCAAACTCACGGACCACGAGATCATGACCTGAGTCGAAGTCAGATGCTTAACCGACTGAGCCACCCAGGCGCCCCTCTGAATACTTCTTTCTAAAACCGGGAGCAACACCAGCGAGGACGTCTATGCTCATGCCTGCTACTCAGCACAGTACTGAGAACGGCAGCCAGAACAAAAACGCAAAACAAGAAACTAAAAAGCATACAGATTAGAGATTAGGGAAGAATACTACATCTGTTTGCATATGGACATGGTTGTCTTGATATAAAATTTCCAGGAATCTACAAAATCACAGAACCAACAAGTGAATTTGGCAGGATCATAAAATACTAGACGAACATACAAAAATCATTAACATTTCTATATGCTCTTAACACAAGAAAACCAAAACTTTTAAAAAAAGAAATATTAGGGGTGCCTGGGTGGCTCTATCAGTTTAGCATCCAAGTCTTGATTTTGGCTCAGGTTGTGGGATCGAGTCCCTCATCAGGCTCCAGGCTGAGCATGGAGCCTGAGATTCTTTCTCTCTCCTCCTCTGTCCCTCTCCCCCAATTCATATGCACATGTTCTCTCTCTAAAGAAAAAAAATAAATAAAATATTAGAAAGGATTATTTAGTGTAAGTCTAACAAAACAGGTGCAGGACCTGTATGCTGAACACTACAAAACACTGATGAAAGAAATAAAAAAATCTAAATAAATGGAAAGACACACTGTTCATAGATGGGAACACTGAACACGGGAAAGATTTTGATCATCTCCAAACTGATATATAGACACAACACAATTCCTATCAAAATCCCAATCCACCTAATTTCAAGATTTATTATATAGCTACAGTAATCATAAACCATGAGGTATCGATGGACCAAAAGTCCAATGGGACAGAACAGAGAACTCTTGAAACAGACCCACATAAACACAACAAATTTCTGACAAAAATGCCAAAGCAATTCAACAGAAGAAGTCTTTTCAACAAATGGTATTGGTTGGCAACCAATGAATGGTATTCACAGGCAACCAACCCCACCTGAAAAATAAAACAAAAAAACACCTCAAACTAGACTTCACATCTTATATGGAAATTAATTCAAAATGAATCAGAGATTTAAATGCACAACACAAAACTATGGAACTTACAGAAAAGTACCTAAGAGAAACCCTTCAGGAACTAGAGCTAAGTAGAGTCCTCAATTTTGACACCAAAAGCATGATCCATAAAATGCAAAATTGATAAACTGGACTGCATCAAAATGAAAAACTTTTCCTCTGCAAAAGATCCTGTTAAGAAAATAAAAAGATAAGCTACAGATTAGGAGAAAAATATCTGCAAATCACGTGTCTAACAAAGGACTGGAGTATATAAGGAATTCTCAAAACTCAACATTACAAAAAAAAAAAAAATCTATCATAAAATGGGTAAAAGACCCCAAAAAAGGCATAACTCAAGAAGATATACGGACGGCAAGGAAGCACATGGGAAAATGTATGACGTCACTAACCATCAGGGAATTGTAAATTAGAACCTCAATGACACATTACTACACGTCTATTAAAATGGCTAAAATAAAAAAACAGTATCATCCTGAAGTGCTGGCAAGGATGTGGAAAAAGTGGATCTCAAATACACTACTAGTGGGAAGGTAAAATGGTATAGCCACTTTGGAAAAACTTGGCTATTTCTTAAAACAGTAAAAACGCAAACACTCTATGTCCTAGTAATTGCACTCCTAGGCATTTGTCCCAGAGAAACAAAAACTTATGTTCACATGAAAACTTGCATATGAATGTTTATGGCAGCCGTGTTCATAACTGCCAGAGAATGGAAACAACTCAGATGTCCTTTATTGCATGAGTCAACTGTGGTACATCCACAGCCTGAAAGGAACTACCGATCCAGGCGACAAGCTGCATGCACCTGCAGAGAATCATGAGTAGGAAAAAATCAATCCCAAAAGGCTACATACTGTGATTCTCTTTACATAACATGCTTTGTTTGCCAAAATCATAGAAATGGAGAGATTAGTAGTTGCCAGGAGCTAAGGACACAGAGGCAGGAGGGAACAGGTGTGGCTGTAAGAAGGCAACAGGAGGGATCCTTGTTACTACGGAAATAGTCCATATCTTCACTGTTATCCGTGCCATTATCTGGCTGTGATATCATACTATAGTTGTTGCAAAATGTTATCACTCTAAGAACGGGATAAAGGAACACTGGGATCTCTCTGTACTATCTGTTATAACTGCATGTAATATGTTTATGTGTACATATCTCAATAATTATACGGTTATCCCCAAATAAAAAACTATCTACAAATTTAAAAGGTAGACGGTACATTTTTTTTTAATGGGGCAGTGAGACCAGTTAAAAGTAGATCTGATATGCACATAAGCACAGATACATGAACATATGATATACATGTGATATGCATTTAATAAATATGGCAAATATTTGCCATTTAATAAACTGTGCAAATTTAAATGAAACCAACAGAAATTCATGTTTCTGAAACTAGTTTTTTTTTTTTTAAATTTACTAATTTTGAGAGAGAAAGCGTGCACACATGGGGGAAGAGCAGAGAGAACCCTAAGCAGCCTCCATGCCGTCAGCGCAGAATCTGACCTGGCGCTGGATCCCATGACCGTGAGATCACAATGTGGGCTGAAATCAAGAGTCAGATGCTTAACTAATTGAGCCACCCAGGTACCCCTGAAATTAGGTTTTAAAAGTAACTGAACTGTGATGGTTGCGTAACTGCGAATACACTACAAATTGTTTAGTCATATACTTTAAATGAGTGAATTGCACAGTGCGTGTGAACTGTGTCTCCATAGAGGTGTGTGTAAAAGAAAAAACTGAAATGTGGAAAGCACTCTTAATCATCAGGAAACTCTGATCCTTCTCCAACGTTCCACAATCCTCAGCTAATTGGCAAAGCTAGAATAGTATTGCATGTTCTCATATGAAGTGTGTCCTCACAAAAACACCGGTTTGACTATTGTAGCTCCCGCCACTGTGCAAACAAGGTTTCATTCCAGGCCACTTGTCCTGAAGCTGCTCAGAGCTGTCAGCCTGGCAGCAAGCGTCCAGTCCCTGCTTCACAGGACAGGACTGCAGAACGAGGCACGGAGGAGCACCAAGACAGACATCACACCTCTCCCCCACATGCTGCAAGTTTTCTACTACATTCTGGTACAGCTTACACTTCTGTCAGGCAGCTTCGCAAAGGGGAGGTAGCACAGGACTAGCATGCTGCCTCAAGAAATGTGCATCACCTCAACACGGGCTATCAAACCTCCTGAAGAAGGATGAATACCAAGGGGTGCGGCAAGGAGATTCGCAGGGAATAGAATGGATGTGGTGGGGTGGTGATGCTGGGAGGTGTCACCCTGAGAGCACAGGGAGAAGGAGGGGTATTATGGAGTAATGAGTACAGGGTATGCTGTAGGGTGATCTCCCCAGGGTGTTACCTTAGTTAGGAGTGTAGGGAGAAGGATGGGTGTGGTGGGTGGGGTGCTAAGGACAGAGGGGTACTGAGTACACGGGTGTTGAGGGCAGAGGAGTACTGAGTACACGGGGTGATGTAGGGTGATCTCTCCAGGGTGTTACCTTAGGAGTGCAGGGAGGATGGGTGTGGCAGTGTGCTGAGGATGGAGGAGTACTGACTACACAGGGAGCTGAAGAAATTAAGGACTCAAGGGTGTCAACCCAGGAGCACAGGGAGAAAAATGGGTGTGGTGAGGTACTGCATAGGGCAAGTACTGAGTACAGGGTGCTGCAGGGTGCTCTGCTCGACTGTCACCCCAGGGGCTCAGGGAAGATAGGTGAGACAGGGTACTGAGTACACAGGGTGCTGCAAACATTAAATATGCTCAGAGATCTCCTCAGGAGTGCAAAGACAATGGGTTTGGCGGGGTACTGAGCACATAGGGTGCTGGTCCACTCGAGGACATCATCCTAGCCGTGCAAGGAAGATGGGTGTGGTGGGGTACTAAGATGGGTCCTGAATATACAGGGTGCCGGGGGAAGTCTGCTCAAGGGCGTCTCCCCAGGAACAGGGGAGGATGGGTGTGGCAGGGTACTAAGTCCGGAGGCGTACTGAGCACGAGGGGGGCTGAGCAGGGTAAACACACTCTAGGGCGTCTCCCCAGCGGCGCCCGCAGCCAGAACAGAGGCGGACCCCGCACAGGCTCTGGCGTGGAGCACGTGCCCGGCGCCCTCAAGCCGTCCCGTCAAGGGCGCGCCACCCTTCCGTCCGCGCAGAGGACAGAGACGGGAGGCTCCCTCGTGACGCCTCCTCGACCTTGGGGGTCACCCCGGCCTGGCGCCCGTTCCCTCACATCCGTCGCGCGTCCCGCCCCCCCGCCCGCCTCAGCCAATCGCGCGTCGCTCCGCGCCCCCCGCGACGCCCGCGCGCGCCCGCACCCGCCAATCTCTGCCTGTCAGGCGGCGCTCGCCGCTCCAATGGCTGTCACGCCCGTCCGTCAGGTCCCGTCCCGCCCACCTCCCTCCGTCAGCCCTGCTCCATCCGGCTTCACTCCCTGTCACCGCAGCGCCAGTGACAACGAGGACGCGGCGCCCTCTCCCTCTGCTGCAACCCCCGCCTCCTACCCAAGGGCACGGGTCTTCTCGCACCAGGCCAGGCCCGGGGGCAGCGCGCACTTACCTGTCCTCTGCTCAGCTCCACCCGAATGAGGCGCCGACACCCCACTCCGGGGCACCAAACTCTTGACCCCGCCCCGGCGTGTGGCGTCAGCACGCAGCCCCGCCCCTGGAGGAGAAGGCCCACCCCTGCCGCCTGGGCGTCATAGAGCCGCGCCGGCGTTGCTGCAGCGTGTGCCAGTGGCTTGTGGTGGGCGGGGAGGGTTCGGGTGCTGCTGAGCGCCGGGTTTTGCGCGTGCCCTGTAGTGTCGCCGGCGGTGGGCTCCCTGCCTGGGTTGGCGTGGTCGGAGCGGAAGGAGACGGTTGGACGGCAGGCCTCGGCACGTCGCGAGTGGATGTTGAGGCCGTCGTGGACGTGAAGGCTTCTCACAGGGGCGGCGGGGCGCTGGACTCTGCTCTGCGCCCCCCCAGAAGCCTTCCGCGGGGTCGTCGTCCTGGCAAGACAGGAAAAGTGCGTGCCCCTTCTCCCGAGCTGGAAGTCGTGCAGGGCTCCTCCTCGGAGGCCGCGGGCGGGGAACGTTGCCCGGTCTCGGAGCGGGATCCCGCGGACCTGCAGTACTGCTGAAGTGTGGCAGGGCGTGCAGACCCCCGGCTGGGAAGGTCAGCCCCTCGCAGCTCTGCGCGCTGACCGCTGCCAACGGGAAACCTCCTCTCCCGGGCACGGGTCTGCACGTCCCTCCCTCCCCCCCCCCCCTCGTCCCCGTGTCCACAGGTCGCGGACCTTAGGCCCAACACTTTTGGAGGGCAGAAATAGAGAGCTAGAGTATAAACGGCTTTGACCATAGCCCTGTGCAGTACGTTACGTCCCTATCGCCCCGTTAGCTTATAACCGAAAGTCTAGGTCTCCTAATCCCCTTCACCTACTGTGCCTGCTCCCCACCCCCCCTACACGGCTGGTAGCCAACAGCACCTTTCCCGTGCCTCGGTGATGTTGCACATCTTTTCAAGTGCCTGTTGGCTGGTTTTAGCTTTTATGTTTAGGTGGTTTATCCATTTTGAGTTAATTTTTGTGTTTGGTGTGTGGTAGGGGTCCAGCTTCTTAAGAACTCAGGCTGTTCCAGCACCGGCTGTTGAAAAGAGGATTCTTTTCTGTTGAATGGACTTGGCACCCTTTTTGAAAATAAGTTGGCCATATAAGTTGGGTTTGTTTCTGGACTCTTCAGTTCTATTCCGTGGGTCTGTCTTTATGCCACGGCCACGTTGTTTTGATTACTGTAGCTTTGTAGTATTGGACTCCTTAAGTGTGAGTTCTCCAACTTTATTCCATTTTTTCAAGATTGTTTTGGCTATTTGGGACCCCTTCTAATTCCATATAAATTTAAGGATTTTCTACTTCTGCAAAAAAAAAAAAAAAAACAAAAAAACCCAAAAACTTGGAATTTTGATAGGGACTGTGCTGAATTGGTGGACCACTTTGGGTAGTACTGAGATCCTAACTCGATTAAGTCTTGCAGTCCATGGGCTCTTGCCATTTATTTGTGTTAATTTCCTTTAGCTATATTTTTAGTTTTCTTCTTAAAAATTTTTGTTAAATGTTTGTTTATTTTTGAGAGAGAGAGAGAGCGTGAGCAGGGGAGGAACAGAGAGGAAGACAAAGAATCTGAAGAAGGCTCCAGGCTCCAAGCTGTCAGCACAGAGTGAACTCACTAACCCTGAGATCATGATCTGAGCTGAAGTTGGGGGGTTAGCGACTGAGCCACCCAGGTGCCCCTATTTTTAGTTTTCATCTGCAAGCCTTTTTTACCTTGGTTATTTCTAGTGTGTGTGTTTTTGGATGCATTTGTAGGTGGACTTGCCATCTTAGTCCCCTTTCCTGGTTGTTCATTACTGGCATGTTGATTTTTGTGTACTGATACTGTGGCCTGCAGCTTCACTGAATTCATTATTAGCTCTGGTAACTTTCTCTTGGATTCTTTGGGATTTTTTTCTTTTTTTTTTTTTTAATTTTTTTATTTTTTATAATATATGAAATTTATTGTCCAAATTGGTTTCCATAAAACACCCAGTGCTCATCCCAAAAGGTGCCCTCCTCAATACCCATCACCCACCCTCTCCTCCCTCCCACCCCCCATCAACCCTCAGTTTGTTCTCAGTTTTTAACAGTCTCTTATGCTTTGGCTCTCTCCCACTCTAACCTCTTTTTTTTTTTTTTTTTTCCTTTTTTCCTCCCCCTCCCCCATGGGTTCCTGTTACATTTCTCAGGATCCACATAAGAGTGAAACCATATGGTATCTGTCTTTCTCTGTATGGCTTATTTCACTTAGCATCACACTCTCCAGTTCCATCCACGTTGCTACAAAAGGCCATATTTCATTTTTTCTCATTGCCACGTAGTATTCCATTGTGTATATAAACCACAATTTCTTTATCCATTCATCAGTTGATGGACATTTAGGCTCTTTCCATAATTTGGCTATTGTTGAGAGTGCTGCTATGAACATTGGGGTACAAGTGCCCCTATGCATCAGTACTCCTGTATCCCTTGGATAAATTCCCAGCAGTGCTATTGCTGGGTCATAGGGTAGGTCTATTTTTAATTTTCTGAGGAACCTCCACACTGTTTTCCAGAGCGGCTGCACCAATTTGCATTCCCACCAACAGTGCAAGAGGGTTCCCGTTTCTCCACATCCTCGCCAGCATCTATAGTCTCCTGATTTGTTCATTTTGGCCACTCTGACTGGCGTGAGGTGATACCTGAGTGTGGTTTTGATTTGTATTTCCCTGATAAGGAGCGACGCTGAACATCTTTTCATGTGCCTGTTGGCCATCCGGATGTCTTCTTTCGAGAAGTGTCTATTCATGTTTTCTGCCCATTTCTTCACTGGGTTATTTGTTTTTCGGGTGTGGAGTTTGGTGAGCTCTTTATAGATTCTGGATACTAGCCCTTTGTCCGATATGTCATTTGCAAATATCTTTTCCCATTCCGTTGGTTGCCTTTTAGTTTTGTTGGTTGTTTCCTTTGCTGTGCAGAAGCTTTTTATCTTCATAAGGTCCCAGTAATTCACTTTTGCTTTTAATTCCCTTGCCTTTGGGGATGTGTCGAGTAAGAGATTGCTACGGCTAAGGTCAGAGAGGTCTTTTCCTGCTTTCTCCTCTAAGGTTTTGATGGTTTCCTGTCTCACATTCAGGTCCTTTATCCATTTTGAGTTTATTTTTGTGAATGGTGTGAGAAAGTGGTCTAGTTTCAACCTTCTGCATGTTGCTGTCCAGTTCTCCCAGCACCATTTGTTAAAGAGGCTGTCTTTTTTCCATTGGATGTTCTTTCCTGCTTTGTCAAAGATGAGTTGACCATACGTTTGTGGGTCTAGTTCTGGGGTTTCTATTCTATTCCATTGGTCTATGTGTCTGTTTTTGTGCCAATACCATGCTGTCTTGATGATGACAGCTTTGTAGTAGAGGCTAAAGTCTGGGATTGTGATGCCTCCTGCTTTGGTCTTCTTCTTCAAAATTCCTTTGGCTATTCGGGGCCTTTTGTGGTTCCATATGAATTTTAGGATTGCTTGTTCTAGTTTCGAGAAGAATGCTGGTGCAATTTTGATTGGGATTGCATTGAATGTGTAGATAGCTTTGGGTAGTATGGACATTTTGACAATATTTATTTTTCCAATCCATGAGCAGGGAATGTCTTTCCATTTCTTTAAATCTTCTTCAATTTCCTTCGTAAGCTTTCTATAGTTTTCAGCATACAGATCCTTTACATCTTTGGTTAGATTTATTCCTAGGTATTTTATGCTTCTTGGTGCAATTGTGAATGGGATCAGTTTCTTTATTTGTCTTTCTGTTGTTTCATTGTTAGTGTATAAGAATGCAACTGATTTCTGTACATTGATTTTGTATCCTGCAACTTTGCTGAATTCATGTATCAATTCTAGCAGACTTTTGGTGGAGTCTATCGGATTTTCCATGTATAATATCATGTCATCTGCAAAGAGCGAAAGCTTGACTTCATCTTTGCCAATTTTGATGCCTTTGATTTCCTTTTGTTGTCTGATTGCTGATGCTAGAACTTCCAGCACTATGTTAAACAACAGCGGTGAGAGTGGGCATCCCTGTCGTGTTCCTGATCTCAGGGAAAAAGCTCTCAGTTTTTCCCCGTTGAGGATGATGTTAGCTGTGGGCTTTTCATAAATGGCTTTTATGATCTTTAAGTATGTTCCTTCTATCCCGTGGGATTTTTTTCATATATAGGATCATGTCATCTGTGAACATACGTTTTCTTCCTTTCCAGCTTGCATGCCTTATGTTTCTTGTCTGATTGATCTGGCTGGAACACCCAGTACAATCTTGAATAGCAGCAGTGAAAGTGGGAATCCTTGTCTTGTTCTTGATCTTAGGGGGAGAGCTTTAAGTCTGTCGTCATTGAAAATGGTGTTTGCTGTGGGATTTCTGCAGATGTCCTTTATCATGTTGAGGAAGTTCCTTTCTATTCCTAGTTCTGAGTGTTTTTGATAATGAAAGGGTGTTTTATTTTGTTAAATGCCTTTTCTGCATCAGTGGAGGCAATCGTGTTTTTCTCCCTTTTATTTTATTACTGTGATTTATTACATTGGTTTTCTTATGTTGAACCACTCTCACATGCATGGGATAAATCCTACTTGGTCGTGATGTATAATCCTCTTAATATGTTGGATTTGCTAGTATTTTGTTGAAGTGTTTTCATTTATATTCCTAAGTGAAGTCGGTCTAATTTTCTATTATTGTGGTATTTTCTCTGTTTCAGTGTAATGCTGGCCTCATGGAATGAGTTAGGAAGTGTTCCCTCCTCAGTTTGTTGGGAGAGTTTAAGTAGGATTGGTGATAATTCTCTAAATATTTGGTAGAATTCAGCAGTGAGGCCATCTGGTCCTGGGCTGCTTCTTAATCTTGTGTGTTTCTAGGAGTTTCCTCTAAATCACCTTACTTGGTGTGACGTTGTTCAGTATTCTCTCCTTTTTATTTCTGAAAAGTCCTTGGAAATGTCTCTGCTTCCCGTTTCTGATTTTAGTGACTGAGGTCTTCTTTCTTTTTCTTTGTCAGTCTAACTAAAGGTTTGTCAATTTTGTTGATCTTTTCAAAGAACCGGCTTTTGCTTGCATTGACTATTGTTTTTCTATTCTCTGTTTTATCTCTATTTAAATTTTTATTCTTTTTGCTAGCTTTGGGTTTAGTGTTGTTTTTTTGTTTTTCCTTCTTTAGTTTCTCAGCGTTAGCTTAGGCTCTTGATTTGATGTCTTTGGTTTTAGTTTTTTTTTAATGTTTATTTATTTTTGAGGGGGGGGCAGGGGATCTGAAGCAGGCCCTGTGCTGACAGCCAAGAGCTTGATGCACTCAAGAGCTGTGAGGTCATGACCTGAGCCAAAGTGGGACGCTTAACCGACTGAGCCACCCAGGCGCCCCGCTTTGGTTTTAATGTAGACATTTACAGCTATAAATTTTTCCTCTGTGCACTGCCTTCACTGCATCCTCTGGCCTCTGCTCAGTGTGCTTTCTCATCAAGTATAATTCTGGCAGTCGTTCAACAGGTGTTTATACCAGTCTGGCCCTAGGTTCTGGGCATAAGAGGTGAACTCAGGAGAAAGGCAGGAACTGTGTTGTCACAGAGCTGACATTCTAGGACAAACCAACAAGCTAGCGATTGACAGCAGCTTAAATCCATGAAATGGATTGAGGGTGGTGGTAGCTGCAGTTTAGTTTTTAAATTCTATTGTATTATATAGGGGACGTACTCCTATGGTTCAGAAATGAGTAAGATATTAAAAGGTCCAATTTGCAAAGTCTCTCTTGCACCCTGTCACCATCCACTTCAATGCCTGCTGACCTGCCAGATCCCATCCCTGCCAGGGGTAGCTCTGTATTTGTTGGATTTATCATCTTGGGGTAGACACCAGAGGTGGAGGGAATCCAGGGGCTCGGGGAGTGGCCATTCAGCAACCCGGAAAGTGTTTCTATATTTTAACCTGTACATCCATACCAGTGTGTATTGGCCGAATACTCGTGTTACTCTAAGTGACTACTAATGCTGGAATCTTCTATGGAGTCTTCCAGTGTTTTCCAGCCACTCCCTACTCTCTTTGGCACCTTGCTTTCCTAACTTAGGAATACATCACAGGTGTCTTTCTGTATCAGCTCATAGAGCACATCCTCGCTTTGCCAGTTGCAAAACTGTGAAGCGTGGTTTTGGTGGGGATGGCGCATCTCTGTTCCATGTGGCATTGGCCAGGGCAGCCGCCCTGGGACGGGAGTATCCCAACACGGCGTCCTCCCAGTGACTGGTGGCTGCTTGGGGTGCGCTGAGCCTCATGCCTCCTGGGTTCCCAGGGAGGGGAAGCAGGAGCCGCAAGGCCTCTGAGGAGGGCTCAGGCCCAGGGCCCACACAGCTTCCCTGCACTGCTGCACGCACTGAGTCTGCAGGATAAGCCACCGGCCAGTGGAGGTCCCTGTGGGCGGAGATGCGTTCCACCTCTTCACAGGCAGAGCGGTGTGCAGACACGGGGGTGGGGGGTGGCGGGGAGGTTGGCACAGGTCACGGCAGATATGCTAGCACACGGGTCCCATGACGGCTTACACACCTTCTGTCATTGTGCATCTCTAGTTCTCTCCTTTCAGTAGTTTTCAAGTACGACACCCCCCCCCCCCGGCCCCACATTTCTATCTCCTCTTGACTTCGGTTGTTAGAAGGTAGACACCACTCGCTCCAGTCTGAACTTCCTTATTGTTTCCTCACACTGCCCTTGAACTCTTGAGTTTCCTGTGAACTGGAAGATAGGACAGAAGACCTGATTTAGATGAACCATTACTTACAACAACATTCTGATCCTTTGATCCATTGATGAGCCTGTGTTTGGCAGTGATCATTTGCTGCCTGGACAGGATGAAAATCTTAAAATAGGAATTAGATCAAGGTATTCTTCACTCAGAATCCCCTACAGGCTCTTGGTTCTTGTTTGCCAAAGTCCTTAAAGTGGCCTGACAGGCCCACCCGATTCTCCCACCCCCAGTTATGACCTCATTTTCTCATACCCCATCCCCCACACCTAATCCTCCTGCCACACTGGCCCCCTTAACCTTCTCACACCCCACACCAGCCTTGGGGCTCTTGCTCTTTCTTCAGGTATCCATGTGACCTGCCCCCGAGGGCCTCTCTCACATGGCGCCTTCTTGGTGATCCTTCTTTGTCCACTCCATTGTACCCCACCCTGCCTCTAACCAGACACCTTCTACGTTGGTCTCCTGTGGCTGCCATAACCAGTCACCACAAACATGGTGGTTTAAAACAACAGAAATTGGGGCGCCTGGATGGCACAGTGGGTTAAGCGTTCAATTTTTGATTTTGGCTCAGGTCCTGACCTCGCAGTTCGTGGGTTCCAGCCCTGCATTGAGCTCTGTGCTGACAATGCAGGTCCTCCTTGGGATTCTCTCTCTCCCTCTCTCTTTGCCCCTCCCCTGCTCATGTTCTCTCTCTCTCTCTCTCTCTCTCTCAAAAAAACAATAAATAAATAAATAAATGAATGAATGAATGAAGCAAACTGGAAACTTACTCTCACGATTCCAGAGAGCAGAAGTCCAAAATCAAGATAGCTGAGTTGTGCTCCCTCCAGAGGCTCTAGGACAGATTTTCTTGTTTCTCCCTCAGTTTCTGGTGGCTCCAGCCATTCCTTGGCTTGTGGCCACACCCCTGCGGCGTCTGCCTTTGTGATCACACGTCTGCTTCCTTTTCTCTGTGTAGCTCTCTCTTTTTAAGTGTGCAGTTCAGTGACATAGTGTTGTCAAACCATTCTCCAAAACTTTTCATCTTGCAAATCAGAATCTGTCCATCAGACAACTCCCCATCCTCCCCTGCCCCCAGCCCCAGCACCCAGCATTCTTCTCTGTCTCTACTAATTTGACTACTTTAGATAGCCTCTTGTAAGTGGAATCATACAGCATCCATCTTTTGTGACAGGCTTACCTAACATAACGTCCTCAACGTTCACCCATGTGGTAACATTGAAGAATTCCCTTCCTTTTTAAGGCTGAATGATATTTCATGGTGTGTATATACCATGTTTTCTCTCTCGTCTGCTTGTCCGTTGATGGACTTTTGGGTCGCCTCTACTCTTGGCCACTGTGAGCAGTGCTGCTGTGAGCCTGGGCGTGCCCAGTGCCTTTCCAAGATCCTGCCTTCATCACGTTTAGAGATCTACCCAGCAGGGGGATTGTTGGGTCATTGGGCAGTTCTGGTTTTAATTTCTTGAGGTACCTGCATATTATTTTCCATAGTGGTTGTACCATTCACAAAGCCACACAGAGCTCACAGGGGCTCTGATTTCTTCACATCCTCACCAACATTTATTTTGTTTTATAGCAGCCTTCCTACGGGTATGCGGGTATCTCTGTATCTTTTATAAAGACACTTGTCATTGGACTTAGGGTCCACATGAATAAGCATCAAGATCCTTAAGGACATTTGGAAAGACTCCCCAAGTAAGGTCACATTCATAGCTTCCAGGGATTCAAACACAGATGACATTCAGCCCCTGCATTCCTTAACAGCTTCCCTCCTTTATTTTTCCCCTTGACACTGACCTCCAGCTGACAGGCTATATGTTATTTATTGAAGGGCAATAATCAAAATAAATCCACAAGGACAAGGATTTTTGTTTTCACCGTTGTGTCCCCAGGGCTTAGAATAGTGTGTCTCCAGGGGTGCCTGGGTGGCTCAGTGAGTGAAGCGTCCAACTTCAGCTCAGGTCATGATCTCATGGTTCATGGGTTTGAGCCCCACATTGGGCTCTGTGCTGAAGCTCAGAGCCTGGAGTCTGCTTGGTATTCTGTGTCTCCCTCTTTGCCCTTCCCCAGCTTACACTGTCTCTCTCTCAAAAATAAACATAAAATTAAAAAAAAAAAGGTAAGTGCGTCTGGCACAATTAGCTGCTCTTAGATATTGGTTGAGTGAGGGGGTAGCTAGTTTAGGTAAATGTTGGCAGAAATTGCCACACCACCTTTGAGGAGAAGTTTTTGGGCCTGGGGATTTAGATTTAGATTACCTAACTTAGATTTTCTCCTGTGGGTAATGCTGTCTCTTTAAGATTACCCGTTACTTAGGACAAAGTTTAGGGTTTGTCTTTATGAAAAGAAAGCCCACAAGGGGTACCTGGAAGGCTCAATCCATTAAGCATCTGACTCTTGATTTCAGCTCAGGTCACGATTTCACGGTTCGGTTCGTGAACTTGAGCCCCACATTAGGCTCTGCGCTGACAGGGAGGAGTCTGCTTGGGATTCTCTCCCTCTCTCTGCTCCTCCCTTGTGTGAGCAAGTGTGCGCTCTCTCAAAATAAACTTTAAAAAATGCACAAAATTAGAAATGTAAATTCCATTTCTCACTCAAAATCAAAAGCGAGGAACCCACTTAAGACTACCAGAACTGTGTTAAAAGGGCTTAGAGAAACTGGATGTCTTATGAGGCGATTTGAGTATCTTACAAAAGGAGTAGTGATTGCCATGTATGCACACATTTAGTTTTACTGAAAATCCTCCCAGGTTCTGGATTTAATGGTTTACAGGATATAGCAGTGACAGACGCATGTCAAATGACATGTGAAGATGCAACCAGCCAAATCCACGATGTCCAACGATGCAGGTGCTTTAGTACATAAATGGCACCATCATCATCAACAGCAGAGACGGGAGGGGAGTTGTTACATATTAAAAGAGATTATCATGAATGCAGTGGGTTTACCTTGTTTGGATCCTGATTAAACAATCTCAAGTTTTCTGAGACAATGGGGAAACTTATCATACGCCAAGTATTAGAGGGCATTAAAGAATTGTGTTTAATTTTGTAAAGTCCTTGTCAGAGACACACCCTGAAGTACTGATGGGTGAAATAGATATGATGTCTGGAAAAAATACACAATATACTTCAGGGGAAAAGTGCAGGAAAAAATGAAACAAAGGCCAAAAATTGATTTTTGCTGAAGGCAGGTGATGAGTATATGAATGTTGCCTGTAACTTCTATGTTTATGTGTGTTTGGAAAGTATAAAAAATGTAGCACCCTCTGCTGTGATTGCGTGTCCAGTAATGGTGTGCTTTGGTTTCCGTCTTCCTCTGCCCCGCAGAAGGCGGTGTTACTAGATGGAAACACGCCTCATGGCCCTGCTCGTTCTGAGTTTTTCTCATTCTCTAGCCCAGATTCTCGCCAGTTTGCACCAGCTCGTTCAACGAAAGGACAAAGGAGAGCCGCAACAGCAGGCAGGGAGAGTCCTGTAACCCGAAGCCTGGCCCGAGATTTGACCGGAGGTCAGACTGCCCAACGTGGCCAGAGTGTGTTCACTGTCCGTTCCATTAGACAGAAGTGAGCCACATACTATATTTAAAAACCTGGAGGTTTCATGCCAAACCCAAATTTCCAGGTTCAGAAGAAGAGAGATTTAAAAAGAGGCTTTGGGTCCTCCCCCACTAAAGCTGCCTGGGAGGCCCTGCCTTGCCGACCGCATTCTTTAATCCCCAGGAGTGTTGCTGCCCAGCTCGGCAAGGACGGTATTGCAGGGTTTCTTTGTGTTTAGCAGGAAGGCGCTCTGCACAACCGCGCTAGGCCCCCGGTGTACCTCCCAGCGGCCCGACAGCCCGAATCCAGGTCACGCACGTCCCAAATCTTCACCTTGGGGACAGCGAGCAGTCCACAGGCTGAGAAAGCCACGGGGACTGCGGGTACAAAACGAGGCCGTCGCCACATCTCACCCCGCAGGCCCAGGGTCCAGTAAAATCTTGACTAAGGGACCCTTGTCGCCATCAGTCCCCGTACCGGTCAACGTGGTCTCTGTCCCCGCACCCGCTCAGCCAGTGTCTCCGACGCAAGGGTCGGGAAACGTTGGCACAACCGCGGGTCACGCCAGAGCCCCACTAGCTCCAGCCGCCCCTACCCTTTCCCCCGCGCGGGACGGGACCCCAGCTCCTTCCCCGGGGCCGGACCCTCGGCCAGTGCTCGCGACGCCCCTCACGCAGGCAGGACCTGACGCCAGGCGAAGAGTCGGGGAGCGAGCGAATCAGCGCGCGAGCGCTCCGACCCCGGCTGCGCAGCGTCTCTTGGAAGTGGGGCGCAGGAGTGCGCGTGCGCACAGGAGGGCGCGCTAGGTAGATGTCGAGGAGAGCAACATCTCCGGGGAAGCGGGAAGGGGCCCCGGGCGTCCCCCGCATGCGCATTCTCCTCTTCGGCCGTGCTGCACGGCCTGAAAGACCCGCGGACCCGGACGGACGCAGGGCCGGCGTCAAAGCGCATGCGCACTTTTCGTCTGGCCCCGCTGTGGCGCCGGGACTGGGGCGCAGGCGCGCGCATGCGCGGCGGGCCGAGCGCGTTCGTTGGCAGGTGTCGGGGCGGGTGGCGGCGGGCGATGGGACGACCGGCGCTGCTGCTGCTCGCGCTGTGCGCAGCTGGCGCCCGGGGCCTTTACTTCCACATTGGCGAGACCGAGAAGCGCTGCTTCATCGAGGAGATCCCCGACGAGACCATGGTCATCGGTCAGGCGGGGCGAGGGAGGACAGGGCCCTGCGTGTCCCCCAGACGCGGTCACGGCGCCCCGCGGAGCGTGGGAGTCGCGCGGAGCAGGCGGGTCGTGACGGCTCTGTCTGCTCCGCAGGGAACTACCGCACCCAGATGTGGGACAAGCAGAAGGAAGTCTTTCTGCCCTCGACCCCGGGCCTGGGCATGCACGTGGAGGTGAAGGATCCCGAAGGCAAGGTAGGGCCCCCGCTGGCCTTGCTCAGGCTGGGGCAGGGGCGCTTTGCAGACTCCGTCGGGCTTCCTTCGCTAGAGCTGTCTGGGACGCGCGGAGCTCAGAGGACGTGAGCGTGCCCTGGGACAGGTGACAGTACAGGTAGGGGCTCTCTCTGCCCTGTTGCAGGTGGTGCTGTCCCGGCAGTATGGCTCGGAGGGCCGCTTCACCTTTACTTCCCACACTCCTGGTGACCACCAGATCTGCCTGCATTCCAACTCCACCAGGATGTCCCTCTTTGCTGGCGGCAGACTGGTAAGAGAATGTTCTCTTTGGCCACAGCTCGGAATCTTGAGTTTGATTTTGTCAAGTTTTGAGTTCATGACCATTGTTGTTTGTGACACTTTGTGACACGGTCACAGAGAGACAGACGCAGCACTCCTGTCCCACAGCCAGGGACCAGAGGAGGTTCTGTAGCCTGGAACAGAGTCGGAGGCCCCCTGGGCTCAGACACTGTAACCTCAGAGGGTTTCTGACCTTAGGACCCTGGGGCGCTCACCCCGTGTCTTTGTAGCGTGTGCACCTAGACATCCAGGGTGGGGAGCATGCCAACAACTACCCCGAGATTGCCGCCAAGGATAAACTGACAGAACTGCAGCTCCGAGCTCGACAGCTGCTTGATCAGGTGGAGCAGATCCAGAAGGAGCAGGATTACCAGAGGGTAAGCATGCGACCGTACTGGGACATGGCTGCTGACCTTTGTACCCTCTGTGCCTACTGAAGTTTCTGCCTGGGGCCTCTCCTACCTGGGGGATCAGCTGACACAGGGGAGTATCGGTCTCCATAGCCATCTTCAAGCTTTGTAGACCAAGCGAAGAGAGGACAGTCCCCAGTCTAGCAGTAGCTGTTGCCCGCCCAGCAGGGGTGCTTGTGGAGGGCAGCATGCCACCCTGGGGCCACTGCCAGTGGGATCAGGGGCGGTATTTCAAAAGGCATTTGGTCCTGAAGTTCAATCCTGTGCAGGAGGGAGGAGCCTAACAATAGCCGGCGACGTTTCCCCTGTGCCTCTAACCCACCTCTGTTGTCTCGCGCAGTATCGTGAGGAGCGCTTCCGTCTTACCAGCGAGAGCACCAACCAGAGGGTCCTGTGGTGGTCAATTGCTCAGACGGTCATCCTCATCCTCACTGGAATCTGGCAGATGCGTCACCTCAAAAGCTTCTTTGAGGCCAAGAAGCTGGTGTAGTATCCTCTCCGTCCGATCCTCCCATCACATCAATTTTTGGTACTTTCCCCACCTGATAACTTCTCCACCTGGATTTTGAGGGAAAAAAAATGAAAAAAGACCACAAGCCACATTGTTTCCATGGCAACAAAGCATTCACGTCAGCCACTTGTGCACACTGGTTCTCAAGGACCCAGGACGTTGGGCTGAGTTTCCAAAGGTCCATTTGGGGTCTGTTTGGAGTCGGAACTGACCCGGGACTTAGTCTTGGGTCTTTCATATCCAGGGATTCCCCCCCATCCTGGCACAAAAAGAGCAAGTGAAAAAGTGTCTGCTACCCCTTTAATTTCTCTCTTTCTATTTCTGCAGTAGGCAGCTGAAACGCCCGGCCAGGGGCGGCCCTGCCTCCCTATTCCCTTGTTAGTCCTGGGTTTGCTCAGTGGCTTTGTGAATGTAAATAAGGGGCAGAGGCCTCAGAGAATTGCAATGTTTTTCTATATATTAGAACTATTTTTTGATAAATTATATATATTTTACTTCCTAGTTGAAGTGTTCCTGCCTGTGTTTGACTAGGTGAAAACACCCATGCAGCTTCCCCTATGCTGTTTCTCCGAACAGTTTTAAGGGCCGCAGCAGCTCACAGACATCATAGGTGCTCTCACGGCCTCCCCAGGCAGCTGGGCAGAGACTTCCCTGAGGCACCTGCGATTTCCATCACGCAGGGTCTCTGAGAGTGAGGCAGTCACAGAGCTAGCACCGGCGGGGCCCTCCTACCCTCTTCTTTTCACTTTGATTTAAGCCGTGGTAAATGTTTTTTTCGCAGGAGCCACGTTTGGTTCTTCACACAGATTTTTCCAGTGAAATAAAATGTGTTGTAGTAGCTGTGTTTGAAATGAAGTAAGAGGTGGTGAGCAGAGGGGAGGCACGAAAGGAAGTGGAAGAAAGGCCCTTGGCCTTGCTGGCTCCCATGCTGTCCCACAGTGGGCTTCAGTGTGGCCTCATTCTGCAGGGGTTTGGCCAGATGGGTGTCCATGGGTGTGGGACGGACAGGGCAGTTGCTCAGCCACTCACAGAGGTCGGCCACGCAGGCCCATCAGCAGGGAACCGCGCAAGCAGATGAACTACCTGTTTCTTAGCCCCTGGAATCTTTTACAGATCTTAGTACACTGTTCCCCTGTTGTAGTAAACTTGCCCATTCTTGGCTTTTTCTTTCATGGTTTTATTACATGCATTTGTTCATTTATTATTTGACCCACAGAACTAAATCTTTTTCTCTGCATCCCATACTATTCCACATGTGTTCATGTTTTTAATCATAAAAACACATGCAAGTTTGTTTTCTAGGCTTTGTCATTCAATATGTGTAAGCATATTTAAAATTAAGTGTTTCTCCTGTTTCTGATTCTGGATGGTTGTGTAACAGTCCAGTAAGTGAACTACTGTAACTGACTTCTCTAAAATTTCTTTGAATACTTAAAATTAGTTTTCAATTTTTAAAAAAATATTTACTTATTTTGGGGAGAGTGCCAGCAGGGGTGGAACAGGGAGAGGGACAGAGGATCCAAAGCGGGCTCTGTACTGATAGGCTGACAGCAGTGAGCCCAGTGTCGGGCTATAACTCACAAACTGCAAGATCATGTCCTGAGCCAAAGTCAGGTGCTCAACCAACTGAGCCCCCCAGGTGCTCCTAGTTTAAAATTTTCTTAGGTGAGAATTAACACAGGGAAAAAGAGGTGGCCCTGGAACTTGTTAGCCACGCGGACCTCTGGCTTGGGGTGCCTGGGGACTAAGGGCTGTGGCTGGGACTGTGGCTGTTCTGCTGGAGCCCGGGCTGAGGGAGGGCAGAAGACTACAGCTAAGAACCAGAGCAGGCTTCCAGTCTGTCCACTACAGACACAGTCAAGTGGATCTTGGTTATGCCAGTAGGTCTGTGAGTTCTGGGTTTCTTCTGTGAGGTTTTGAAAGGAAGGGGCATGGACCACTGATGGGGCAGGTCAATGAAAGATGATGGGCCAGCAAGTGGTGGCTGTGGAGAGGAGGATCTTCGTGCTGGTGTGTGACATTCACATACCTTGTGGTCTATGAAAGGTTTTTTGTTTCTTGGGGTTTTTTTTTTAGATAACAAGTTTGGCTAGATTCAGGGAAATCTGATTTTCTTCACAATACTACCCTGATTGCATTCTGAAATTCTTCCTTTCTTAGTATGACATCCTTAACCACAAAAAAACGGTAGGGGGAGAGGCCTGGTCTCCAGCTCTGGGCAAAGGAAAATGAAGGTTGCTATTAACTAGGGAGATTATTTTGGGTTATCTGGGTGAGTCCAGCGGCATCACAAGGTTCATTGAAAGTGGAGGCAAAAGACAGCCATGAGACGTGAGGACTCAACCCTCCATTGCTGGCGCTGAGGATGAAGGAAGTGGACCCCCAGGCAAGCAGGGCAAAGCAAATAATTATCTGAGTCTGCAGAAGCAAATGCAGTGTTGCCAAAGTTATTTCAGCCTGGTGAGACCTCGTAAGAGTGAACTACAGAACCATAGGACAATAGTTGTGTTGTTTTATGCTGCTAAGTTTATGCTGATTTGTTACAGCAGCAGTAGGGAATACAGGTGGCCACGGAGAATCCTTATTTTTAACCACGTCGTGCAGGTAACTGATGGGTAGCCACATTCGGGAACTCCAGGCCGGCCGACCTTCCTCTCTCTCATGCTAGTCGTTTTTCTAGCCCTCATCCCAGTACGGCCTAGGTGCTGCAGCCTGTCTGTCCTATGGAGTACCTCGGGGCCCTGAGCCCTTGTGCTGGTGCACGCAGGGTCACCTGTTTTCTCTGCAAGCCGCCACCCCCTGCTCGGTTCCCACTGCAGCCTGGACTCCACGGACGCCGCAGGTGCCGAGAAGGTGGCCTCAAGCGCGGCGGCCCGGGGGCGGGTTCGGGGGGTCCCCTCCCCGGCGGGGGGTGCACACAGGCAGGCCCCGACGCTAGTCTCCCGGTGGAGGCAGTGCGGACGGGACTCCTAGGGCGAGGCTGACAGAGGCAGCGCTAACTGAAGGTGGACCCACAGGCAACGACTGTGGACAGGAGGCGGGTCCGGGCCCTTGATGGGCGGGCGGAGGCGGGCACCGAGAAAACCCCACCGGCGTCCACGCAGCCCCGCCTCCGTCGCCGGAACACCCGCCCGGCCAGGCCTGAGGATGAGGCTCCGCCTGCGACCCCGGACCCTGCGCACGGCCGCAGCCGCACAGCCCAGCCGGAACGCCGGAAGCCCAGGCCGCAGCACTTCCGGGGTGTGTGGCCCATGCGCAGTCGCGCTCTGACTGCGGTGCGTTTGCGCTGGCGTCGCAGAGAGGCGGCATGGCGGACCCAGAGGTGCTGGGCTTCGAGCACATGGGTCTGGACCCCCGGCTCTTGCAGGTACCAGGGAGGGCTGAGGAGCTGGGTCGACGGGGCGGGGGCGGCCACAGCGCCGCGCGCCGCCTGAGCCGCGCCTCGTGTCTCCTAGGCCGTCGCCGACCTGGGCTGGTCGCGCCCCACGCTGATCCAGGAGAAGGCCATCCCGCTGGCCCTGGAGGGGAAGGACCTCCTGGCTCGGGCGCGCACGGGCTCGGGGAAGACGGCCGCTTACGCCATTCCGATGTTGCAGCTGCTGCTCCACAGGAAGGCGGTGGGTCGGGGCGGGAGCCCGGGGGGCGGGAGGGGCGAGCCTGGTGCTGGTCCGCGCACTGGGCTGCAACCGAGGTTGCCTGGCCCCGGCCCAGGCGCTGCCAGCGTTGTTCTTTGCGTAGAAATTGCATCACACTCCCTTCTCTGTGCCATGGAGAGCGGGTACCTTTCCCGGTTCTGCTTAACTCACGTGAACCTCTAGCGTTTAAGTAACTTTGTAACCGCAAAGTAAGTTGCCGTTCGTGAGGGTCGGCGCCTGCGGAAAGAGCATTCCGTTCTGAGAAGAATACAAGTGAGCGAGGGCTTGATGAGGACACAGCCAGGTGGTTATGGGGAAGCCCCCACGGTTGGGTCAGATTGCCCGGAAGAGATGGGGGAAAGGAAAGCAAAGCGTCCGATGGTTCTGCGGCCGCGGGCTGGCCCGCTGAAGTCCGACGTTTGTGCTCTTGCAGACTGGCCCCGCGGTAGAGCAGGCTGTGAGAGGGCTCGTGCTGGTGCCCACCAAGGAGCTGGCGCGGCAGGCCCGGTCCATGGTTCAGCAGCTGGCCGCCTACTGCGCTCGGGACATCCGGGTGGCGGATGTCTCCGCTGCTGAAGACTCAGCCTCTCAGAGGTAGGTGAGAGCAGCAGGGCCTTGGAGGAATGAAGGGCATGGGCCTGGGGGGGCTAAGGGGGCGGGGTTATGCAGTCATGAGGAGGAGCAGGCAGGGGTGAGGCTCCAGCTGCGCTCTTCTCCCCCATACTGACGTGTTGCTTGCCTGCAGAGCTGTGCTGATGGAGAAGCCCGATATAGTAGTGGGGACCCCGTCTCGCATCTTAAACCACTTGCAGCAAGACAGCTTGACCCTGCGAGACTCCCTGGAGCTGCTGGTGGTGGACGAGGCTGACCTTCTCTTCTCCTTTGGTTTTGAGGAGGAACTCAAGAGTCTGCTCTGGTAAGGAGGATGCGTGGGGTGGGAACAGGCTCCAGGGCCTGGAGCAGGGGGCCGGAGCTTCACCTGCTACACTTGGTGGCTCGGAGCTGGAGTCTGACAGGTTCTGCTTTGTTCCAGTCACTTGCCCCGGATTTATCAGGCTTTTCTGATGTCAGCTACTTTCAACGAGGACGTGCAGGCCCTCAAGGAGCTGGTATTGCATAACCCGGTAAGGGCCCTGCAGTATCAGCTGGAGCCGCTGATGTGAAACTCCCTTCTCGAAGGAGCTCTTTGGTATCTCGGGTGGGACGGTTGTTAGGGCGTGAGCCTCTCTGGTTCTGAGGCGCTAGAGGCCGGTGGTCGTTAACACGCTGTCTGCTACAGGCAACCACGCGGATGTCCACTGGGGTGGTTTAAGGTATGAGCAGGGACCCCTGAGGGTCAGAAAGGCTGCTTTGAGGGGCGCCTGGGTGGCGCAGTCGGTTAAGCGTCCGACTTCAGCCAGGTCACGATCTCGCGGTCCGTGAGTTCGAGCCCTGCGTCGGGCTCTGGGCTGATGGCTCAGAGCCTGGAGCCTGTTTCCGATTCTGTGTCTCCCTCTCTCTCTGCCCCTCCCCCGTTCATGCTCTGTCTCTCTCTGTCCCAAAAATAAATAAACGTTGAAAAAAAAATTAAAAAAAAAAAAAGAAAGGCTGCTTTGAGCAGCATGGCTGAAGCTCTCACCTTACGTGAGCTGGACTCTTCTGAAAGGTCACTGCCGTAGGGCTTTCCTCCTGAGGGCCATCCCTCATGTTGTGTTTCTCTGTCACGTGCCTCTAGCGCATCGTAGTCTTGTGTTCTCCACCCATACGACGGTTAGGGTGTGTTGAATTGTCATGGCGCCCAGATGAAGGGGACACAGGGTGCCCTGGCTCACACTTTTGTGCCCTGGTTGGCCAGCAGCTTGCGGTAGCTGACCTGACCGCGGGCCGCGGGGCCGTCTTCCCGTAGGTTACTCTCAAGCTGCAGGAGTCCCAGCTGCCAGGGCCAGACCAGTTAAAGCAGTTTCAGGTGGTCTGTGAGACCGAGGAGGACAAGTTCCTGCTGCTGTACGCCCTGCTCAAGCTCTCGCTGATCCGGGGCAAGTCCCTGCTGTTTGTCAACACGCTGGAGAGGAGTTACAGGCTGCGCCTGTTCCTGGAGCAGTTTGGCATCCCCGCCTGCGTGCTCAACGGGGAGCTGCCACTGCGCTCCAGGTAGGCCACGCCACCCCCCAGCTGAGATGCGCCCAAGGGGGTTGGTGGGGGTGGGCGCGGCTGGCATTCTCTCTTAAGCACAAAGTAGAGGCCTGGCTGTGGGCCTGACTGATCTTCGCTGACTTTCCCTGTCACAACTCCTGCCGTCGCTTTGTCTTCAGCTGAGGCTGTTGAGGCACGACGGTTGAGCGGGAACAGTTGGAGAGGAGGAAAGTGTCAGGGTGGTGGTTACGATGAAGTCAGGGTGGGAGGGGGACTCCAGCTGCCTCCTGGGCCCGACGCTTCCTCTGCCCTCGGGCCACAGGTGCCACATCATCTCACAGTTCAACCAAGGCTTCTATGACTGTGTCATAGCGACCGACACCGAAGTTCTGGGAGCCCCGGTTAAGGGCAAGCGTCGAGGCAAGGGCCCCAAGGGAGACAGGTGAGTGCTGGTCTCTCTTCCCAGCCCCTGCAGGGAGTCTGGTGTTCAGGCCTGTGGGTCCACAGAAGAGGGGTGAAGAGTGCACCTGCACGCGCCCTAGGGCAGCGGTAAGGGCCAAACTTGGCTTGTTGGTGGGCCGTCCTGTGCTGGGTGTGCGTCTGTGATGGGTGAGGAGCAGGTTCCCCAAGGGAACGTGAGCCTAACAGACTCCAGGTGTGGCTCTCGGATCGCTTTGTGATGCAGTGAGTCTGCTCCTTCCCCCCCCCCCCCCCCCCCCCCCCGCTGAGGTCAGGGTGAAAGGTTTGGCCGCCACCACTACCCCAGGTCCTGAAACAGTACCAATTCTAGGGTTTTAAACCCATTAGGGTTTTATGGTTTCTTATCAGGCTTTATTGAGAGATGTTGTAATTAAAAGGCTTGAGAGGCTGGAGATCGCTGGTCTGGAGGGAGGAGGAGGTCAGTCTGACGCTGGGATGTCTCCCCACAGGGCTTCTGATCCGGAGGCCGGCGTGGCCCGGGGCATAGACTTCCACCACGTGTGCGCTGTGCTCAACTTTGATCTGCCCCCTACCCCTGAAGCCTACATTCATCGGGCTGGCAGGTAGGAGAGCTGGGGGTGGCGGGCAGGCAGTGGGCCTGGGGCTGGAGATTGATGCCGGGCCACGTGTCCTTGCAGGACGGCTCGCGCCAACAACCCAGGCATGGTTTTGACCTTGGTGCTGCCCGCTGAGCAGTCGCACCTGGACACAATCGAGGAGCTTCTCTGTGGAGGTGAGAGCCCAGCCCTCCTCTCCAGCCACACCTCAGACGCAGTGGTGGGGATGGCAGCGGGGACACCAGCGTGGGCAGTAGCACCCCTGCTCGGCCCTGCTCTGCTCGGCCCTGCCCCTCCCTCCCGTTCCACCTTCTCACACTCAGGGTGGCAGGCGGCATCCCCCACAAATGATTAAGCCGAGGTCCAGAGCTGTCGGGCAGGTGGTCAGAGTCACATTTATTGTCTGATTCAAGGGGCAGAAGGGCCAAGGGAGGGGAGGGGGTTTGGAGAAAAGGGAGGGGGCTGGTGGTGTCCCAGGAGAGGACTTTGGGAGAGGAGGCTACGCGGGGTGTCCTTCCCTGACCCCCAGGTAGCCCAGCCGTGGTCTGGGCTCCTCTGTGTCTTCGAGGTTATGTTGCAGCAGCGTAGCTGGCATCTTCCCAGGCCGAGGGGCAGGCCATGCAAGGGGCGTGGCTGGGGCTGCGCTCCAGCCAGGAGGTTCTGGAAGGAGGTCCGGACAGGGCTTCTGTGCAGTCTCATTGCTGCCTGTGTTGGGGGTGCGGGAAAGACACCATTCACCACGTGGCATTAAGCCTGTGGGCTTGTGCAGAAGATGGGCTGGGGCACCACTTGGCAGGCGTGCGAGGGGTGCGTTGTGCCCTGGCTTCTTCAGCTGGGACGCTGGTTTGTCACGGACGCTGAGTGTCCCAGCGTGGCCATTCCTGCTCAGAACGGGGTGTGGCTGCAGGTGGTGGTGTTCTGTGCTGCCCTTTGCCGTACTTTTGCTGCTCTTATGGCGAGAGTGGGTAGGTGGGCAGGTTGTGAGGCTGAGGATGTGTCTGGCATCCAGGGGATGATGGGTTGCCCCAGCCACAGTGTCCTGGAGCAGCTGTCGTGGGCCATCCACAAGACTCCGGTTTCTCGCTGCACATGAACGTCACAGGGAAGCAGTGGGCTGGGCTCTGGGCTGCTTCACCCCAGGGAGGGGATACAAGGGGCTCTGAGCAGGTGACCCCCCAGTAGACCCACCCTGAACCTTCAGCCCAGGGGACCCTCTGTGCTGTTCTCTCCACAGAGAATGAGGCCCCTGTCCTGCTTCCCTACCAGTTCCGCATGGAGGAGATCGAGGCCTTCCGGTATCGCTGCAGGGTGAGTGGAACATGGGGTGGGGGGGAGGGGGGTCCGTTCCTCAGGGACCTGGGTCAGACCCCTGCTGCTGAACGCCGGGCACGAGGGAGGATTGGGCAGCCTCGCTGTCCTGACCTCTGGTGTGCACACCCAGGACGCCATGCGCTCAGTGACAAAACAGGCCATCCGAGAGGCAAGGTTGAAGGAGATCAAGGAGGAACTTCTGCATTCAGAGAGGCTCAAGGTGAGGGCCGGTGGGGGAGGGACTTGGCCTCTGTGGGGGACACATGTGGCTCTGAGCAGGGAGCACGTGGGGCGCAGCTGCTCACAGGAGGGCCTCAGAAGGAAGAGCGAGCCTGCTGTTCGCCCGTGTCCCCTGCAGACATACTTCGAAGACAACCCCCGGGACCTCCAGCTGCTGCGGCACGATCTGCCTTTGCACCCTGCTGTGGTGAAGCCCCACCTGGGACATGTCCCTGACTACCTAGGTGAGCGCGTACCCCTGTGTGGGCAGGGGCAGGGACCCCACGCTGCAGGCACTGGCAGAGGCCGCACCCAGGCCCAGCAGCACCATCCCAGCCGCTGGCTATGCAGCAGGGCCAGTGTGGAAGGGGGTCATGGCAGGAGGTGAAGTGGGGGTGGGGGATTGGGGAACAGGCCTGTCTGAGCCTCATGGGGACCAGAGATGCCCAGGTTACCGTCATGTCAGGAATGGACCACGAGTTCGGCTTCTGGGGTACAGTCAAGGCCAAAATTCAACCAAGTGGTCCAAGTGTCTGGTTTTCTTTGTGTAGCCGTAATCCTGGTAATGGTGTCCGGTGTGTGGTCTCTGGTAACAAGCACATGTGTTTTTGTGCTGAACTTGCTGAAGACGGGTTAAGGGGGAAGGGCGAGTAAGAGTTGGCCCTCTCAAGCCCATGGGTTTGCAGGAGAGGCTTGGGCCAGCAGCACAGAAGGATTCAGAACACGGGAAGGTGCCACAAAGACTGGTGGAGCGGGTTCCCCAGGACTGACCTGGAGGGACTGGTGGGGGCCAGGTTCTCTAAAGACCGGAGGGACTGGTGGGGGCCGAATTCCCCAGGACTGATCTGGAGGGATTGGTGGGGGCCGAGTTCCCCAGGACTGACCTTCAGGGATTGGTGGGGGCCAGGTTCCCCAAGGACTGACCTGGAGACGTTGGTGAAGGCCAGGTTCCCCAAGGACTGACCTGGAGAGATTGGTGGGGGCCAGGTTCCCCAAGGACTGAACTGGAAGGACCGAATTCCCCAGGCCTGATCTGGAGGGACTGGTGGGGGCCAGGTTCTCCAAAGACTGGAGGGACTGGTGGAGGCCGAATTCCCCAGGACTGATCTGGAGGGATTGGTGGGGGCCAAGTTCCCCAGGACTGACCTTCAGGGATTGGTGGGGGCCGGGTTCCCCAAGGACTGACCTGGAGGGATTGGTGGGGGCCAAGTGCCCCAAGGACTGACCTGGAGGGACTGGTGGCGGCCGGGCTCCCCAAGGACTGACTTGGAGAGATTGGTGGGGCCCGGGTTCCCAAGGACTGAACTGGAGGGATTGGTGGGGGCCAGGTTCCCCAGGACTGACCTGGAGGGATTGGTGGGGGCCGGGTTCCCCAAGGACTGACCTGGAGAGATTGGTGTGGTAGGGTTTCCCAGGACTGACCTGGAGGGATTGGTGGGGGCTGGGTTCCCCAGGACTGACCTGGAGGGACTGGTGAGGGCCAGGTCCCCAAGGACTGACCTGGAGAGACAGGGAGAAGGGGGTGAGGGAACCCTGTCCTGCATCCCACAGGAGCAAAGTCTTTGGTAAGAGTGTGTGGCGGGGAGCCTAGGGGGCCAGGTGAGGTGGGAGAGGGCGGCAGTGGGATGTGGAGGCCTGTGGGGATTGGGTGGGTGCCCTGCCAAGGTCAGGTGGTGGTGAGGTCAGAGGCCAAGGATCACAGCAGGTGGCAGCAGTGACCATGTGGCCTGGTGGGTGTAGGAAGGATGTGGGGGAAGGGTTCTCCTTGGGTATGAATTTGTAATAACAGACCACATGTGAAGAAGTTACACGTGGGCTTTTTTTCTGTTTCAGAAGTATCTTTTTTTGTCTTAAAAATGCATGTGATTTTATCTTTCTGCCACGTTCTTAACGCAGCAAACAAACACCGTCGGGGAGGGACTTAACCTGTGTCTTTGCAATCTCGCCCCAGAACACGGGCTCCTGGGCCCCTTGGACATAGGGGCAGATTGGAGCCAGCCCGCCGGTCACAGGGGGAGTGGGTGGGCAGGTGGGCTACATGCAGGGGTGGTGGCAGCCATGGGGTCTATGTGTCTTTTAGTCCCTCCTGCTCTGCGTGGTCTCGTCCACCCTCCCAAGAAGCGGAAGAAGCTGGCCTCTAAGAAGGCCAAGGTCAAGGTAAGTTTTCTGGGTCCTTGGTGATGCTGTAGGGCTCTGCTACCTCGTTCCGTTGTCCTAGGGGTGTGCATGTCCCTTGCCCTTGGGAGGTGGGGGAAGGGCCCTGAGAACTCGGCCCATGCTCTTGGGCTGCGGGTTAGTCGTGGGGGCAGACACTCCCTGGGCTGCTTGCCAGCGGCTTCAAGAACACATGAGGGTCTGCTCTGCCCCCGCTGCCCACCCTGTCTAGCGGGGACCACGCCTCCCATCTCTCCCAGTCTGTCTCCGCTGAACCCAATTTCCTGGCTAACCCGTGACTTTGCCCCGCAGAAGGCACGGACCCGGAACCCACTGCGCAGCTTCAGGCACAGAGAGGAGAGACGTAGGCCCACCGCTGTGCCTCCCTGAGGCTGTGTGTGCAGCCTCTGGTCTTGGGGATGCGTTCTGGGGCTGAGCAGGGAGCGGAGGCCAGCTTCCCGCCCTGGATGGTCTGGATGGTGGGGCAGGCAGTGCCGTGGTGGTGCTGGTTCCTGGTGCCACCAGGCTGGCACTTTGTTCCTCGACAGAATAAGGATTTGGCTGGCCTGGCCTGTGCTTCCTCTCTGTGTGAAGGTATGCTCATCCCTGGAAACCTTGGGAATTAAACCGCATCCAGGAGGCGGCGCCTGGCTCTCTGCCTGCTGCATGTGGTACCTGCCGGGCCAGCAGAGGTCAGCCGTGCGGCGCTGTGACCCACCTCGCCTGGGTCTCTGGCCCAACCACTGCCACGCCCAGGACTTGGGATGATCTTGCTCCCCTGGAGCACCACAAGGAGGCGGGCCTTCCCAGCCGTGAGCCCCACACCTCCCCCTCCAAGCCTGGGTGCGTCGTAAATGCCTCCTGGAGGCAGGGAGCCCAGGGAGTTGTCACGGGGTGTGTGCATGTGCAGCATTCCAGGCTCTCCACCCAGCCAGAAGGCCCCAGAAGGAGCAGATCCCAGCGTCTGCTGCTGTCCAAAGGCAGGGGTCTACCTCGTGCCGTGTCCTGGTGTGACTGTCACCTGCTGTGGGCCTTGTAAGGCCGGGCTGGTTGGGAGAGAACATAGGGCAGCGAGGAAGCTGTGTCTTTGCTTCCTGTGAGGGTGTGGTGGCGCTTGGGGTTGCTGGGGCTTGACCTTTCCTGCTGCTGTTGGCATTTGAGGGTTTCTGAGGTGTGCTGGTGGGGCTCTGTGAGTGAGCGTGGGGGGCCACTGGGGTTCCAACAGGCCTGAAGCTGCTTTATGAGGTGGGGAGGAGCCGAGGCCTGGCCCTGAGCACAGGAGGGCCCTGGGTGTTCTGGGCTGCCTACGAGGGCACAGCAGCCTTCTCCCCAAGGTTCCCTGTCCCTCTGACCCTACCACCTCCACATGCTCCTGGCCAGTGAGCTTGCAGCCTGGATCCAGGTGCAGGAGGGTTTGGGTCCAAGGGGACTGCCCTGGGCCTGGTCCCCACTTGGGGACAGAGCTGAGGCTGTACACCTGTTGTCTTCAACAAGCTCTGGAGAAGGCCAGTCCCCATTCCCGGGTGGGAAGCAGGGTTCAGAAGTTCCCGGCGCACTGAGCTCATGGGGCAAGTGAGGGCTGGTGGATGGGATGTGGGCCCTGTGCTGGCCCAGTGGCCACCCCAGTGGAGGAGCAGCTGGCCTGGCCAGCACTCTCACCACCATGGGGCAGGTGTCGTCTGAGGCACGTGCCGACGCACCCCTCCCTGAGCTAGAATGTCAGCCAGCTGGGGCAGTGGAGAGAGTGGGGCATCCCTGCACCCTGACGCCACAGAGGGTCATCTAGTCCCCACCCCACCCTGGGGATAGGCCTTGCTGTGTCCATTTACTTAATTTACATGTGGGGAAACTTAATTTACATTCTGGGGCTAGACTTGTCCATCCAATGTGTGTCCAAACCAGAGCCGGACAGGCCCTAGGGATGTGGGTGTGTGGGCTGACACCCTGGACCTAGAAGGGGTGGGGTGGGGTGGGGTGAGGTGAGCCTGCTATAATAGCCTGAAGCATAAGGCTCACAGCCGAAAGGTCGGCAGAGTGCAGGGACCATGTCACCCCAAGCCGGCAGAGTCACACCCACACGGCCGCCTGAGTGGGTGCTTCTGGGAGGTGGGAATCCGCTCTTCACTGCACCCGAGCTGCAAACCACACACTTGCTGGGACCTGCCAGGTGCAGGGGTGGGGTGGGGGGCTGGGCAGCACACTGACTGAGACAGACCTGACTGGAAACAGCCTGTGGGATCCTGACGCATCTGAGGGCGAAAAGAAAACAAAGTGGTGTCTTCCAAATAGGGAAAGGCTGAGGAAGTAATTTATTTCTGAGATAAGAGTCCTGTGCTAAGTGCTGAGAAGGTGGAGGGAGGAACAGGTGGTTTTGGAGCAGAGGAGCATCCGGATCAGATAGCCGAGGGGCCATGGAGATAAAGGACGGAAGAACACTGTGCTCCTAGAAACCTCTGGACCCAGAGTGTTTCCAGCTAACTGATACCCATCTGCCGCGGGCCAGTGACTCAGGGGAACGCGTTCCAGGCACTTTGGTCCCTAGGGGCAGGGTCCCTGAGAGGTAGGGGCAGTCCAGTGGGGTACGTGCAGGGAGGCGCCCCTGCCAAATGCTGGCCTCTGTCCTGCAGGAGGAAGTGCTGGGGTGCCCTGTTTCTGTCTGTCACAGCAATTTGTGCATGCACAAGGGGGTGGTGCTCATGCACCTGCATGGGGAGTGGGCCAGGCACCACTGGACAGATGCCTCTCGGGACATTAGAGTTCAGTGTCTGCTCGCCCACGAGCCCACCAGCAGTCTGTCCACTGAGCAGAGTGGGCACATGGGCAGGGGCTCTTTGTGACACTGTGGTTCGCCGGCCCAGCTGGCTTCCGGGGGGGACCTCGCCTCTCTTGGTTTCCCCCTGCGTCTCTGTGAGTGGAGTGAAGTGACCCATCCAAGTGTTCCTGTGTGGGACATGCCCACGGGGGCTCTGCTCACGGCACCCCTCCCCTCACTTCTGCGGACACCTGAGGCACAGGCTTCCCCTTATGATGCAGGGATGCAGGTCTGAGCCAGCAGGTCTCGGGCAGGGCCTGGGGCTCTGTGTTCCTCACGACCTTCCTGCCAGGGGAGGCTGATGGTGCTGGGCTCAAGACCCTTTGAGAGGTGAGCTTTCATGTCTATGCACCTATCCCATTCTACAGATGGGGAAACTGAGGCTCAGAGAAAAGCCAGGCCAGTGGCACCTGGCTGAGGGACAGACTGGGCTGGTGTTGGGATCTGCGGACCCCACTCTGGAACCCCAGGTGAGAGAGCTCAGGTTGAGGCCTGTCCCATCCCTTGTCGAGCCTGATCATCTGTAACATACGTGATGGGGGCTGTCACTTTTTAGCAGAAGTGTGTCCCATGCAATGTGTGTGATCTACAAAATTATCCATTGTCTGAAATTCAGATCTACCTGGCTGACCTTTTTTTTGAATTTTTTTTTTTTTTTTTGAATTTTTTTTTTTTTTTCAACGTTTATTTATTTTTGGGACAGAGAGAGACAGAGCATGAACGGGGGAGGGGCAGAGAGAGAGGGAGACACAGAATCGGAAACAGGCTCCAGGCTCTGAGCCATCCGCCCAGAGCCTGATGCGGGGCTCGAACTCACGGACCGCGAGATCGTGGCCTGGCTGAAGTCAGACACCTAACCGACTGCGCCACCCAGGCGCCCCTGAATTTTTAAAAAAAATTTTATGAGAGATTGAACACAAGCAGGGGAGGGGCAGAGAGAGGGAGACACAGAATCTGAAGCAGGCTCCAGGCTGCAAGCTGTCAGCACAGAGCCCAATGTGGGGCTCGAACTCATGAACCGTGAGATCGTGACCTGAGTCAAAGTTGGATGCTTAACCAACTGAGCCACGCAGGTGCCCTTGACCTTCTTTTCTAAATTTGGAAGTTCCCTTGCTGGAGCACAGCCTTGTCCAGCAAGCCCTCCTGACTCCCCGCCTGAGCTGGTCACCCTCCTCTGTGTCTCTAGTACGGACTTGGCCGTCCTGCTGTCCACCTTGGGATGCAAGACCCAGAGGTAGGGGCTTGACTAAGGGACTGTCTTGGTGCCAGAGGCTCCTGACTGTTTACAATGAAAAGTGAAAGGAAAGGATGTACCGACCGGGCTGGACTCTGCCCTCTGACACAGCGGGTTGGACGCACCTTGTGTGTCCCCTCCGTGACTCAGGGCGGAGACCATGGGGCTGCCCCAGCCTGGGGCTGGCTGCCAAGCTGTTGGGTATCTATCTAGTGACGTCAGGCCCACCCCCGCCTGCCCTTGCCCATTCCCTGGATGGGGGTTGTGGGACCCCTGGCTGGTGACCTGCTTCAGGTCCCTTCGCCGCCCAACTCAGCTCCAGATTAGAAAGTGCAGGGGCAGTGCCAACAGAGACCACTATGGAAGGGCTACTGTGAAGTTGCCTAGCCAGCTCCAAGGGCTGGGAAGGACACGATGAGCCACATGCTTGTCAAGTAGAGACTAGGCATCAGGGGTCAGCTTTCCGGGCCTTGTTCCCACTCAGCCCCGGTGCCTGAACTCCAAGCCCTGTTTGGTGGTCTGACTTCTGTGTTCTCAGCCCTGCCCACATCTTGTCACGTTAACATCTAATGTCTTCTTTTGCCAGATCCTGGAGATGGGCCAGGGGTGCCCATGGAGGCAGCAGTGAGGGATGGATTGTCCTAGCTGCCCGTCCAGGGAGTCCTCGGGAAGGACCTGAGGTCTGTCCATGTAAGGGTTCTCTAAAGCAGACAGCTGGCCTCGCTGCTGTCCCTTCCCCACGTCAGCAGTGGCCTTGGAGGAGTGGGCTCCCTCCTGAGATGCTGGTGGCTGCCCCATGGGCAAGTGGGAACAAAAGAGCAGACAGCCTGAGCTCTTGAGCTTCTGCAGCTGTCAGTCCTGACTGCTGCTGAGCTCCGGGGACAAAGGATCTAATCTGTCCACTGAAATGTCTTGATGGGATCCTTATGTGTGTTCAGGATCCCTGTACCCAGGAACCAGGGAGTCAGCCTCCAGGAGCAGGACACACACAGAGAAGGCAGCCAACCAAGTGCCATGCTGGGTGAAGCAGGGGAAGCCCGCTGGAGTCTGGGTGGTGGGTTGTTTTGTTTGTTTAATTTTTTTTTAACGTTTATTTATTATCGAGAGAGTGTGGGCAGGGGAGGGGCAGAGAGAGAGGGAGACACAGAATCTGAAGCAGGCTCCAGGCTCCGAGCTATCAGCACAGAGCCCGACGTGGGGCTCAAACTCACAGACTGAGATCATGACCTGAGCTGAAGTCGGATGCTCAACCGACTGAACCACCCCCCCACACACCAGGGGCCCCTTGTCTGTTTTTAAGTTGGGTGAGTTCCTTGGTTATTTTAGGAGTTCTTTATATATTCTGGATACTAATTCCTTATCAGATATGTTTCTGATACTTTGCAAATGTTTTCTCCCATTCTGTGGGTTACCATTGCACTCTCTTGATGGTGTCCTTCGATGCACAAAGGACTTCCAACTTTGATGAATTCTAATTTATTTACTGTTCCTTTGGCCTGTGCTTTTGCTATAGCATCAAAACCATCGCTGAATTCAACATCGTGAAGAATTTCCTCTAAATTTTCTTATAAGAGTTTTATAGGGGGAAGCTTGGGTGGCTCAGTTAGTTAAGCATCCAACTTTGGCTCAGCTCATGATCTCACGGTTCAGGGGTTCAAGCCCCACGTCCGGCTCTGTGCTGACAACTCAGAGCCTGGAGCCTGCTTTAAATTTTGTGTCTCCTTCTGTCTCTCTGCCCCTCCCCCTCTCACTCGTGCTCACTTGCTCTCTCAAAAATAAACACTATGGGGCGCCTGGGTGGCGCAGTCGGTTAAGCGTCCGACTTCAGCCAGGTCACAATCTCGCGGTCCGTGAGTTCGAGCCCTGCGTCAGGCTCTGGGCTGATGGCTCAGAGCCTGGAGCCTGTTTCTGATTCTGTGTCTCCCTCTCTCTCTGCCCCTCCCCCCGTTCATGCTCTGTCTCTCTCTGTCCCAAAAAAAATAAATAAACGTTGAAAAAAAAATTAAAAAAAAAAAAAATAAATAAATAAACACTAAAAGAAAATTTAAAAAAGTTTTATACTTTTACCTCTTGAGAGTTTGGTCCATTTTTTTTTTTTTTAAGTTTATTCATTTTGAGAGACTGTGTGAGTGGGAGAGGGGCAAAAAGAGAGAGAATCCCAATCAGGGTCTGCACTGTTAGCGTGGAGCCTGATGCAGGGCTCAATCTCATGAACCTTGAGATCATGACCTGAACCGAAAGCAAGAGTCAGATGCTTAACCAGCTAAGGCACCCAGGCGTCCCTGGTCTGCTTTTTAAAAATGTTGATTTACTTTGGAGAAAGAGGGAGTCAGCGGAAAAGGGGCAGACAAAGGGAGACAGAATTCTAAGTAGGCCCCACACTGTCAGCACAGAGCCTGACACAGGCTTCAAACCCACAAACTGCAACATTGTGATCTGAGCCGAAATTGGATGCTTAAGCTACCACTGAGCCACCAGGCACACCAATTTGGCGTATTTTGAGTTAGTTTTTGTGTACGGTGACAGGTAAGGGTCCAACCTTACTCTTTTGCGTGTGGACATCCAGCTTTCCCTGCACCATGTGATGGAAAGCCTGTCCCTGGTCTATACATCTGTCCTTCCTCCAGTACCACACTCGTCTTGAGGACTGTGACTTTGTAGGCATTGTTGAAACAGGAAGTGTTAGTTTTCCAACTTTGCTCTTTTTGTCAAGATTGTTTGGATATTTGGGGCCCCTCAAGTATCCGTATGCATTTCTGCAAAAGTGTCATTGGGATTCTGATAGGAATCGCACTGAATCTGTAGATTGCTTTGGGGTAGTATGGACATCTCGGCAACACGAGCTCTACTGGTTCACGAACCTGAGATGTCCTTCCCTCCTTTGTGTCTCCTTTCATCTCTCCGCAATGTTTGGTAGTTTTCAGCGTACAAGTCCACCACCGCCTTGGATTTATCCCTGAGCAGTGTATTCTTTTTGAGCCTATTGCAAATGGAATTCTTTTATTAATTCTCTTTTCAGATTGCTCATTGTTTGTGTGTGAAAATGCAGCTGATTTTTGTGTAACTGATTTTTTATCCTGCCCTTTGCTGAATTCATTTATCCTGCCCTAGTAACTTTCTTGTAGCTTCTTTGAGATTTTCTACATATAGGATGATGTGACCTGTGAATAGAGATAGTTTTACTTCATTTTCTCCAGTTTGGACGCCTTCTGTTTCTTTTTCTTGTCTACCTGATCAGACTGGAACATCCAGGACGATGTCAAATAGCAGTGCTGAGAGGCATCCTTGGCTTGTTCCTGGTCTTGGGGAAACGTTCAGCTGCTCATCATGGTGTGTGATGTTTGCTCTGGGATTTTCATGGATGTCCTTTATCATGTTAAAGAAGTTCACTTCTATTCCTAATGTTTTTGATGACAAAAAAGGTGTTTGATTTTGTCAGGTAGCTTGTGTGCGTCATCTGAGAGAACCATGTGGCTTTTCCCCTTTGTTCTAGTAAGGTGACAATGTCATACTGATTGATTTCCTTATGTTGAACTGTCTTCGCATTCATGGGATGAATTCCGCTTCGTCATGACATACAATCCTCTCAACATGCTATTGGATTTGGTTTGCTAGTTCTTTGTTGATGATTTTTGCATCTGTGTTTATAAGGGATCTTGATCTAATGTTCTTTTCTTGTAATGTTTTTGTCTGGCTTTGGTATCAGTGTGATGCTGGCCTCATAGAATGAATTAGAAAGTGTTCCCTCCTCCTCAGTTTGTTGGAACAGTTTAAGTAGGATTGGTGATAATTCTTTTTGAGGGAGGGGCAGAGAGAGAGAGGGAGACACAGAATCCGAACCAGGCTCCAAGCTCCAAGCTGTCAGCACAGAACCTGACACAGAGCTCGCACTGCAGGCCACAAGATCATGACCTGAGCTGAAGTCGGATGCTCAACCCACTGAGCCACCCAGGTGCCCCTGTTGTTGTTTTATCAACATTTCTGAGGGGAATCAAGAGCTTGGATGGGGTGCCTGGGTGGCTCAGTAGATTGAGCACTTCGGCTCAGGTTATGATCTCACGGTCCGTGGGTTCAAACCCCACGTCAGGCTCTGTGCTGACAGCTCAGAGCCTGGAGCCTGCTTTGGATTCTGTGTCTCCATCTCTCTCTGCTCCTCCCCTGCTTGTGCTCTCTCAAAAATAAATAAATGTTTAAGAATTTTTAAAAACAAAATGTTTTTAAAAAAAAGACTAAGGCATTTTAAAGAATGATAAGCTTATGTTTGGGGGCACACACTGTATAAAGGTGTAATTTTGCATTAACTGCAAGAGGTGGGGACAGAGTTATAAAGAAGCAGAGGTTTTGTATATTGCAATTAATCTGGGATAAATTCAAATCTGTTATAATTTTAGAATGTTAAATGTAATCCCCATGGCAACCACAAAGAAAACAGCTATGGAATGTACACAGAAGGAAATGAGAGAGGAATTTAAACATTTCACTATAAAATAAGAAAATGAAGGACAAAAAGCTACATGATATATGAAAAACAAATGACACAAGGGCAGAAGTAAGTCCCTCCTTTTTAAATTACTAAATTTAAAGTAACTACTTTCAATGTAAATGAGTTAAACTCTTCCATGAAACATCAAAAGTTGGCAGAATGGGTAAGAAAACCCGATCCAGCCCTGTGCTGTCTACAAGAGACTCCCGTGAGATTCAAATACACCCACAGGTTGAAAGTGACAGGATGGAGAATGATATTCCATGCAAATGAAAGAAAGGAGGGGTGCCTATAGGCATCGGTATACTGTTACAGTATACCATACTATGTATATCATTATACTGATAGCACACAAAATAGGCTCTACATCAAAAAGATTATAAGAGACAAAGAAGGACATTGTATATTAATAAAAAGGTCAGTACAGGAAAAGTGTGTGTAAACATTTATGCACCTAATGACAGACCATCAAAATCTATGAAGGGAAAATTAATAGAATTGAAAGGAGAATTAGGAATTCCTACAGCAAGAGTAAGAGAGTCCATGGCTCCATCTCTCGATAATGGATAGGACACCCAGACATAAGTAAGGAAATAGCACGAACAACACAATAAGCCAACTGGATCTAATGGACAAATACAAAGCACTCTGCCTGCCAGCAACAAAATACACATTTTTCTCAAATATACATGCAGTTAGTCCACAAATTAAATCTCCACATTTAAGAAATAATTATCATCGGACATATATTCTCTGATCACAACTGGATAAAGTTAGAAAGCAGAAACAGAAAACTGTAAAGCTCAAACTTGTAGAAATTATACATCACGCTCATAAAAACATCACGCAATGGCCCAAGGAATAAATCACAAAAGAAGTCAGAAAATACTTAAGGATGAATGAAAATGAAAACACAGCATACCAGAACTTAACAGCATGCAGTGAAAGCAGTTACTGAGGGGGAAAGTTACGATTCATAAATGTTTACATTTTTAAAAAGATCTCAAATCATCATCCTACCTCTACAACTTAAGGTGCTAGAAAAAGAGGAAGAAACAAAACTCAAAGCTAGCAGGATGAAGGAAATCATAAAGATCAATGAAACAGTGGGAAAACAGCAGAGAAAATTATTGAACCCTAAAGTTGGTTCTTCAAAAAGATCAACAACATTGACAAACCTCTAGCTAGGTTGACTAAAGAAAGAAGCCTCCAATGACTAAAATCAAATGAAATCCGGGACAAATACTGCCAATTCTACAGATATATAGTGTTAATAATAGAGCACAGTGAACAATTGTGTGGCAACAAATTGAGTAACCCAGATAAAATAGATTCCTAGAAACACAAAACCTATCGAGACGGAATCGTGAAAGATTAGACAATCTGAATAGACCTCCATTGCAAGGAGATTGAAGCATTAATAAAAAATCTTGGGCCGCCTTGGGGGCTCAGTCGCTTAAGCATCTGACTCTCAGTTTTGGATCAGGTCATGATCTCATGGTTTGGGAGTTCGAGCCCCACATCAGGCTTGGTGCTGATGGTGTGAAACCTGCTTGGGATTCTCTCTCATTCTCTCTCTCCTTCCCTCCTCCCCACCCCACTCGCTGATGGTGCGCTCGCTCTCTCTCTCTCTCTCTCTCTCTCTCTCTCAAAATAAACTTAAAAAAGAAATCTTCCAGGGCACCTGGGTGGCTCAGTTAAGTGTCTGACTTTGGCTCAGGTTGTGATCTGGTGTTCATGGGTTTGAGCCTCACATCAGGCTCTGTGCTGACAGCTCAGAGCCTGGACCCTGCTTCAGATTCTGTGTTTCCCCCTCTCTCTCTGCCCCTCCCCTGCTCGTGTTCTCTCAAAAATAAATAAACATTAAAAAAATTAAAAAAAAAAAAATCTTCCAACAAAGGAAAGCCCTGGTCCCAATGGCTTCACGGGCGAATTCTACCAAACATTTAAAGAAAAGTTAACACCAATATTCCTCAGATTTGTCTAAAAAATTGAAGAGGAGGGAACACTTTTGATTTATTTTAAGAAGCCAGCATTACCTTGATACCAAAGCCAGACAAAGACACTACAAGAAAAGGATATCCCTTGGGAATATTGATGCAAAAAATCCTTAACAAAATACTAGCAAATAGATGGCGGTACATGTTAACAGGATTAAACACCATGACTAGGATTTATTGAGAAATGCAAGGATGTTTCATCATACAAAGATCAAGCCATGTAATATGCCACATCAACTAAATGTAGAGGAAAAGCCCACAGGATCATCTCAGTTGATGGAGAAAGGCATTTGACAAAATCCAACATGCTTTCATGATAAAAATGTGCAACAAACCATGAGTGAAAGGAATCCCTCAACATAATGAAAGTCATCTATGAATAACCCACAGCAAATATACTCAGTGGTGAGAGACTAAGAGCTTTTCCTGTAAGACCAGGAAGAAGATGGACAGATGCCCATGTTCACCACTTCTATACAACCTCACGCTGGAATTCTCAGCCAGAGCAGGGAGTTGAGAAGAAGAAGAAAAGCATCCGAACTGGGAAGGAAGAAGTAAAATGATCTCTGCTTGTGGATGATGTGATCTTATATAAAAAACCCTAAAGACAAGGGGCGCCTGGGTGGCTTAGTTGGTTAAGCATCCACTTCAGCTCAGGTCATGATCTCACAGCTTGTGAGTTGAGCCCTGCATTGAGCTCTGTGCTGACAGCTCAGAGCCTGGAGCAGTTTTGGATTCTGTCTCCCTCTCTGCCCCTCTCCCACTCTCTCTCTCTCTCTCTCTCTCTCTCTCTCTCTCTTTCAAAAGTAAATAAACTTTAAAAAAAATAAAATTTTTTAAAAAAAAAATCTAAAGACTTCACAAAAATACCTGTTGGAACAAATAAATTTAGCAAAGTTGCAAAGTCACACAACAATCAGTTGTATTTCTATACAAGAACAATGAACAATCTGATAAAGAAATTGAGAAAAATAGTTTCGTTTGCAATAGCATGAAAAGGAATAAGATATTTAGGAATTAACTTCATTGAGGAAGTGAATGATCTATACACTGAAAATGAGAAAGCATTGGTAAAAGAAATTAAAGGAGATGTAAATATGGAACAGAATCCAGTGTTCATGGACAGGTTGGAATAATATTGTTATCCAAAGTGAGTTACTGATTTAATGCATCCCTATCAAAATCCCAAGGTCATATTTTGTAGAAACAGAAAAATCTATCCTAAAACTCATAGTGGAACCTCAAGAGACCTCAAGTAACCAATGAAACAAAACAAAAACAAACTTGGAAAAAGAACAGTTTGAGGACATCACATTTCCTGATTTCAAAACTTACCACAAAAATAGAGTAATCGAGACAGTGGTGCTGACTTAAGATGGACATATAGACTGTGGAATAGAATGAACAGCCCATAAGTAAGCCCTTGCAAATAAGGTGAAATGACTTTTGACAAGGTAGCCAAGGCAGTCTTTTCATGAAATGCTTGGAAAAGTATATATCCACTCTGAAATAATGAACAAAGTTGGACCCGTACTAACAAGAATTAGCTCAAAATGGATCAAAGACGAAACAGCTCAAACTATGAAACTCTTGGAAGAAACAAAAGCTTTGTGACATTGGATCTGTCGGTGATTCATTGGCTATGACACCAAAAGCACAGTTAGCAAATCAGCAAATTTGACTTCATGAAAAATTTTAAATCTTAGGTGTCAAAGGTCATTATCAAGAGAGTAAAAAGGCAAGCTACAGAATGGGAGAAAATATATGCAAACTAAGTATCTGATAAAGGATTAATATCCAAATTTTATGACAACTAAATTCAACAAATAATAATTTAAAAAACACCCAGTCTGATTACAAAATGAGCAAAGATTTTGAATAGACATTTCTCCAAGAAAGATGTAGGAATGACCAATAAGCACATGAAAAGATTCTCAGTATCACTGATCATCAGGGAAATACAAATCAAAACCCAGTGAGATACTACGTCACACTCATCAAGATGGCTGCCATTGAAACAACAGGAAACCACGTAGAAAATTTGAAGATCGAGGACCTGAATGTCCCCGTGCACTGTTGGTGGGAATATAAAATGGCGCGGCCACTGTGGAAAACAGTATGCTGGTTCCTCACAAAATTAAAAATAGAATCACTGTATGACCTGGCAATTCCACGTCTAGAACTGTACCCCAAAGATTTGAAACAGGATCTGGAAGAGATGTTGCACACCCATATCCATAACATTATTCACAGTGGTCCAAACACAGAAGCACCCCAAGTGTCCATCAATGGATGGTTGGATAAGCAGTGTGTGGTGTGTCCACAGAGAGGAATATCAGTCAGCCATTAAAAAGGAACTTCTGGCACCTGCTACTACATGGACAAATCTTGAGGATGTGATGTTGCGTGAAATAAGCCAATCACAAGAAAGACAAGTACTGTGTGATTCCCTTCATGTGAGGTGCATGCAGTGGCCAAAATCGGACAGATAGAAAGCAGAACAGCGGTCGCCAGGGGCTGGGGGAGTCGGGGTTTGGCAGGGACAGGAGTTCATATTCACAGGATGGACGATGTCAGTGGCTGCACAATGGAGCGCACATACGTAATACACTGAACTGTGTGCTTATAGATGGGTAAGACAGGAATGTTTGTGTTATGTGTCTTTTGTTTTTAAGTTTTTAAAAAATGTTTATTTTTGAGAGAGAAACACGGAGCATGAGCAGGGGAGGGGCAGAGAGAGAGGGAGACACAGAATCTGAAGCAGGCTCCAGGCTCTGAGCTGTCAGCACAGGGCCCGACTCGGGGCTCGAACTCAGGAACTGTGAGATCATGACCTGAGCCGAAGTCGGACGGTCGACCGACTGAGTCCCCCAGGCGCCCCCAGGCTATGTGTCTTTTGCCATGCAGAATAGCATCTGTGCAAAGAGCTGTGGCTGTCGGGGGTTTGAAGGGCGAGTAACAGGTGGAGCATGGGGTTTTTGGGCAGAGAGACTATTCTGTATGATAGGATAGTGGTCCCATTTCACTGCGTATCTGTAACATCCCCCAGAGTATTGAGACAAGAGCCAACTCTAGCGTAAACCACGGACTTGAGTTGATAACATGTCGCTATGGGGTAATCAATTGCGGCGGATGTGCCCCACAAATGTAAGAGTAACGGGCTGTGGGGAAGTGATGGGTCTACAGGAGCTCCTGTACTTTCTGCTCACTTTTTTTATTTGCAAACATGAGACTGCTCAAAGAAAATGACACCTATGTAAAAAGAAAAGACCACGCGGGCCAGAATCAGGTCCCAGGGTCACCGCCAGCTACAGAGGAGCCTGGGAGAGCAGAGGACACAGTCCTTAGCAAATAGTGGCAGGGTTTGGACAACAGGGAAGATGAAGGCTGCCCCAAGGTGACCGGACCCCTGGTCTTCCCCTGCAGGCTGGCCACCATGTGGGCTGGTCAGTGCACGGCACACACACCCAGCCAGGTGCCATGGCCCCAGCCAAAGGCTGGCTGAGCGTCACGGCCTCACCCCTGGACCTTGCAGCAAGCCAGCAGTGCAGGACCGGGACAGACTGCCAGGCATCCACTAGACCCGGCCCCGTGAGGCTTCCCTGCAGGCAGCTGGCACCTCCCACCCCTGTTGCCCCGTTCACTCCTGTCCAGCCTGAGCAGGCACACCCCTCTCCCTGGAAACAAAGGAGAGCGGGAAATGAGGTGTCATCTTACTGACTCTGTCCAGTCTGACAACATGCAATAGACGGTAAAGGTGAGGCCGCTGACTGGGTTGCTGGCATCTGTGGGAAGCATTTCAGTCCTGGGGGTTCAGTCATCTGAGCCCTAAACCGCATACTATGAAGTAAGAGTGTGGTAATCACTCGACGTGTTCTCGATTAGTGCACGGGAAGAGCTCCTGGGCCGTGCACTTAGCACGCACCTGCTACGCTGGCGCACTAGCCTCATCTCTAGGGTCTTGGTTTACATCAATGTGGAGTCAAGGAAAATAGAGTTGGGCATGAAGACGTTAACCCAAAACTAATGGGATGCCCGGCCTCCGGCTCCTGGAGACTGGATCTGTCACTCTGTAGGACAAGCCAGAGGGAATGCGCTGATCAGAGGGAAGGAGGCGTGGGGATGTGTGCTCAAAGAAGAAAGAGTGGCAGTCAAGAGCAAACATACACACAACTCAGATCTGGGTGGCAGTGTGACCTCAGAGATGCCGAGGTGGGATTGTGGAGAGCAAGTTCATCTGCTCAGAGCCCAGGTCTGCTTTCACCCTAGGTGTGTTTCAGGGAAGACCCCAGACCACGCATCTGGGCTCCGCCTCTTTGGGCCTACCCCCTCCCTGCCCCCTGCCCCTGTGGGCCTCCCCCCCACCCCACTGCCTCTGCGAGCCTCCTTCATTTCTGCATGGCTCTTCCGTCTCTGGGGGCCTCCATCTGCCAGCCTCTGCTGGGACACAACTAGGACTAAGGGGGCAGTGGCTCCACACACCAGAGAAGCCTGGGGCTAAAGCTGTCACAGGCCCCCAACCGGCCACTGGAGGAGATGCGGTATGTGCCCCAGTCTCCAGGAGTCCCTGGCAAGCCCCGGGGTGCCCATGTGGCTTCCTGCCCTTTCCCCGTCCCTGCTGGTGCCATGTGGGGTCACCTCTCAGTAAACTATTTGCAGGGAAATCCCTGTCTCGGGTGGGCTTCTTGGGGAGGGTACGCAGGAGCAGGGACAGAGACCCCAAGTGGGGCTGGGGTCTCAGCATCTGGCAGCAGGTGTACAGGGCGCTGGGCCCACAGGGAACTGGATGGCGGCCGGCAGCCAGCACAGCCCCGGGCTGGGCCGGATTCTTCCCCGACCTGTGGCTGACTCAGGGCCTGGGGAGGGGCCTGAGCCCCCTCAGCTTGTCTGGCTTGTCGGCTTGCGTGGCTCCTCTGAGTCAGGCCAGGGTCCATGAAATACGTTTCCTTCCTGCTGTGCGGAGGCGGGCGGGCGACAGGAGTCGCTCCCCACAGGCTCCCTTATCAGCTCAGCCTTGGCATGGGGGCCAAGGTCTGGCCCATCTGGTGATAGGGAGAGCCTGGGGGAGGGAGAGAAGGTGTCTGCTGCACATCTGGGGCTCCCGCTGACACTCTGCCCCTGTAGGGACAGTAGAGAGGGGGACGAGATGGGAGAGCCGGGCAGGCAGAGGAGGGCTGTGGCTGTCACATCTGGGACCTCTAGGACTGTCAGACCCCTCGGGAGATGGTCTGCCCCCTCCACCCAGAGGGGGCTTTGTCACTGGTCACTCCACCCATAACAGTCCCCTCTGTTATCAGGCTGTTAATATTAATTAACTGTTGCTAAGCTTGACAGTACAAAGGTGTGTCCCAGCCGGAGCTGGCTGGCTCCCAGGAGGGGGCTGAGAGAGAGGGGCTCTGGACTGGGCTGGGTGAGGGGGGGCAGGCTGTGGCGAGCAGGGGTTCTGGGGGCCAGTCCTTGCTTTGGGAAGCGGATGAAGGGGAGACCCCAGCGCCTCCCCGGGAGGCTCGTGGAGAGGGTGGGACTCAGGTGGGAGGGCGGGAGAAGGTGGATCATTAACCAGCTGGGAGCTGTGGGGCTCAGCCCCATTGGTCCCCGACCAGTCAGGTCAGGCCCTCCCCAACGAGGACGCTGCCTTGCTGAGCACCTCCGGGTTAAGTGTATGTGCTGCCTGGACCGGCACTGTGTGTCCCCAGGAGCCAGCCCTCAGCTGTCCCTGTGGCCTGGCCCCTCTCCCCTAGACGCCTTCCCAGAGCCAGGATGGCGGAGGCCGGACTGAGGGGCTGGCTGCTATGGGCCCTGCTCCTGCACTCGGTGAGTCCCGGTGCCAGTGGTCACCCCTCCACTGCTGCCTGCAGAACTGTCGGGCAGGGGGCTGCTTGGCCATAGTAAGGAGGGCCTGACTCTGAGGGGCTGGTCTGTGGATAGATGAGGGACCCCAGGCGCCCCAAAAGAGGAGTGTGGGTGGGGGTCCTGGGTGGCCCATAGCTCAGGGTCATAGGGTGAGGTGGACACGAGTGCTGGGGATGGGGGATGCCTGTGTGCCTCCCATCCCTGGTGCCCACGGATGTCCTGGCCTCAGGTGGCCAGTGGAGGGACGAAGGAGGGTCCCATCGTGGGATGCCTTTGGAGTGGGCTGGGGGTGCATGGGAATCACCCAATGAGGGTTGAACGCTAGGTGGGGAGGAGTTCCTGGGCTGTGGCACGTCTGGGGGGGGCGGCTGAAGGCTGTCAGCCCCAAACAGGTGAGGGAAGGTCTGCACAGAATCTCCCAGAGGGGCCCTGGGCCCCCAGATGCAGCCTGCAGCCCCCTAACCTGTCGTGGCTGCCGTTTCTCAGCAGGACTACGTGGCAGCCTCCAAGGGTGTCCCCGCCCCGCTCCGCCGTTCTCCCCACCTGTTTCCTCACCCTCCGGCATGACCTTGCTAAATGCAGGTCTGCCGGCCACCTCCCTCTCCTCAGTAACCCCATCACTTGGGACACAGGCCTGGCTTGTCCAGTCATCACGCCCCGAAAACTGCGGGAGCGCCCGTCCCTCCCCAGGTCCCCGGGCTGTGCACCCCATGCCCGCCCCTGCCCCGAGGCCATCCGCTGCGAGTGGCGCTGGGCCCCATGGTGATGGCGTCCCGCCGTAGGCCCAGGCTGAGCTGTACACACCCATCCACCGGTCTGGCTACTGCGCCTTCTACGACGAGTGTGGCAAGAACCCAGAGCTGTCCGGAGGCCTGGCTCCCCTGGCCAACGTGTCCTGCCTGTCCAACACACCTGCCCGCCTCCTGGCCGGCGAGCACCTGGCCCTCCTGCGGCGCATCTGCCCCCGCCTGTATGCTGGCCCCGACACCACCTACGCTTGCTGCTCCGCCAAGCAGCTGGTGTCCCTGGAGGCGAGCCTGGCGGTCACCAAGGCGCTCCTCGCACGCTGCCCCGCCTGCACCGACAACTTCGTGAGCCTGCACTGCCACAACACCTGCAGCCCCAACCAGAGCCTGTTCGTCAACGTGACGCGCGTGGCCCGGCGCGGGGACGGCCGGCCGCCGGCTGTAGTGGCCTATGAGGCCTTCTACCAGAGCAGCTTCGCCAGGCAGACCTACGACTCATGCAGCCGGGTGCGTGTCCCTGCGGCGGCCACGCTGGCTGTGGGCACCATGTGTGGCGTTTATGGCTCCGCCCTCTGCAACGCTCAGCGCTGGCTCAACTTCCAGGGGGACACAGGAAATGGCCTGGCCCCCCTGGACATCACCTTCTACCTCTTGGAGCCTGGTCAGACACCGGGGAGTGGGGTGCAGCTTCTGAACGGGGAGGTGGCGCCGTGCAACGAGTCCCAGGCGGACGGCGCAGCCGCCTGCTCCTGCCAAGACTGCGCCGCCTCGTGCCCCGCCATCGCCCGGCCCCAGGCCCTGGACGCCACCTTCTACATGGGCCGGATGGCAGGCGGGCTGGCCCTCGTCATCACCCTCTGCTTGGCCTTTGCTGTACTTACCGCCTTCCTGGTGGGGCCCCGCCTGGCCTCCTGCTGGGGCAAGGGCAAGATGCGGGACCCCACGGTGGGCACCAGCCTCTCCGACAAACTGAGCCTGTCCACGCATAGCCTCCTCAGCCGGTGCTTCCAGGGCTGGGGCACGTGGGTGGCCTCGTGGCCGCTGAGCATCCTGCTGGTGTCCATTGCCATGGTGGTGGCCTTTTCAGGAGGCCTGGCCTTCATGGAGCTGACCACGGACCCTGTGGAGCTGTGGTCGGCCCCCAGCAGCCAGGCCCGGAGAGAGAAGGAGTTTCATGACCAGCATTTCGGCCCCTTCTTGCGGACCAACCAGGTGATCCTGACGGCACCCACACGGCCTGGCTCCAGCTACAACTCCCTGCTGCTGGGGCCCAAGAACTTCAGTGGGGTTCTGGCCCCCGACATCCTACTGGAGGTGCTGGAGCTGCAGGAGACGCTGCGACACCTGCAGGTGTGGTCACCCGAGGAGCAGCGCAATGTGTCGCTGCAGGACGTGTGCTTCGCGCCCCTCAACCCACACAACACCAGCCTCTCTGACTGTTGCGTCAACAGCCTCTTGCAGTATTTCCAGAACAATCGCACGCGCCTGCTGCTCACGGCCAACCAGACGCTGACCGGGCAGACCTCTCAAGTGGACTGGAGGGACCACTTTCTCTACTGCGCTAAGTGAGTCCTCGCCGGCTGGCCCTGGGGAGGGAGGGGGACTGCCAGGTGCAGCGGGGCTTGGCCCGGCCCCTGGGGTCCTGTGTGGCCCCGCGTCTCTGTCTCAGGGGCTGCAACACACCCTTCCTCTCCACACTCCTCCCTGCCACCCCCGCCGTGGCTCCCACTGGCTGGCGTGGGTTTGCGCGTGGCCATCATGGCCTCCCTGGTTCTGACCCCGCTCAGACAGAGCAGTTGCCTCCTTGCTGTTCTTTCTTTGAGTGTGACGGAGCGATGTGATGTGTGTGCATTCATGCAGGCCCCCAGCACCGCAGGGTCACCCAGCAGGGGCTGGGTGCCCCTGTGCAGGGTGCAGCCACACACCGTGGTAATCTTGGGGTCTGGTCCCCAGCTGCCTCCACTCTGCTGTGCTGCAAATGAGACAGCAGTGAGGCTGCTGGGCCTTGGGGTTGAGAGTGAAGGCTCACCCGGGAGGGCAACGGGTGGGCGGGCAGTGGCCGAGGCTCCCTGAGGTTATAGTGTGCAGAGGTCCACAATGCCTGGTCTGGGCCTGCTGACACTGTCACAAGAGACCGAATACCCCGGTTTGCTCTGGCCCAGGTAGAGGCTATGTCTACTGACATCCACCACATGATGAGACGACAGTAACAAGCCCCATTACATGTCAACATGAATAGCATACTTTTATACTAAATAACTGTATTTTCCAAACAAGAAGAGTCAGTGATAAGAGTGACATTGTTTTACATCTTTACAGATCTCTTTGTTGTCTTGTTTAATGGGGGATAGCTGGCTTCTGGCTTCTGCGTGTGGCCTGCTGGCTGGGGCCGTAGTGAGAATCTCTGATGTCACGCCCATGTGGCCGGATGAGGGGGGAGCGTCGTGAGAGCCTCCCCACGTACTTGGCGGTTTTCTTTGATATACACCCAAACTCAGCATGTGGTTTTTCCTAAATGTTAGTTGCGATATGGACTCTGAAGGCACATCAGCAGACTCTCTATCCCTTATACCCGATGGCAAATGAAGGGGAAAAGGCGGAAAGCATCTTATATTATTATGAGATTGGTTTTGACCTTGCAGACCCTCGAAAGGGTGTCTAAGACTCCCGGGCCCTGACACCGCACTGAGAACCACTGGATTAGGTGAGGGACCCAGGGTTCCACCCCTCGGGCCGCTTCCCAGAACTGGTGTCTTGGTCCTGGCTGGCCCTCAGAACTGGCGAGTCAGGGAAGGAGCTCTGTCCCCAGGTCCAGTCCTTGTGTTGGCATTATTTTGATTTTGGATGTTCACAACATCTCTGGGGTGGTCTGATTATCTCCATTCCAGAGACAGGAAAACTGAGGGCCAGGGGTGTGGTGAGCTGCTCAAGGTCACATAGCAACCGGCATGCCCAGGATAGCTGGTGACCCACGTGCTCACTCACAAAGACCACTTTGTCAGGGTACCCGACACGCACTTGCAGGAAGGCTCAGTAGAGACATGTCCAAGGGGTCTGGGCTAGTAATTTGTGCACAGAAAGGAAGATCTGGTCTCAGGGCCTGGGGGTTCCAGGCTGGCGGGGGGACAGGCTGAACACTGCAAGGCTGTCTTGTAGGAGTGGAGCTTGTGCCAGATTCCCAGGGCTAAGTCCTGGTGACCCCCGGCAGTCCACGTGTGTGACGCTCATGGACCTGCCTTGTCTGGGATTTGGTCTCAAGCCTGCAGAGTCAGCAGGTGTGAAGGGAGAGCTCACACAGCCCTGGTCACAGAGCTCTGCTCCACTCTGGGTCGGGCTGAGGGAAATTTTTTGGGGAAAAGTGGTTCTGACCATGGGTCAGGGGACAGTGCTGGCAGTCTGGGGCTGGCAATGGGCACGGGGCCAGGAAAGGTCCTTCCTTCTCCCCCCAGTGCCCCTCTCACCTTCAAGGACGGCACAGCCCTAGCCCTGAGCTGCATGGCTGACTACGGGGGCCCTGTCTTCCCTTTTCTTGCTGTGGGGGGCTACAGAGGTAAGCCGGGTGGCTCTGGGGAAGGCCAGCAAGGAGGCAATATGGGGCAGGGACGGTGGGTGGGAGGGTGGGAATACTGATGGGCTCTCACTGCCTGGGGTGGCCAGGCTTGTGGGGGGCTGGCTGGGGCCAAAGAACTGCTACCTTTTTCATCTTCTCCCAGCCTGCTCAGGCCCTCTGGTTCTGTGCCTGAGTTCACAGGCTTGCCCTTGGCTAAAAGAGGGAAGTGGGGTGGAGGGGTAAGACAATGACTTGGATATGGACGGTTGGGGAGGGACGAAGGGGTGCTGCTAGAGGCGGGGGGGCAGGGGTGAGGCTGGAGGGGGAAGGGGAGCAGGGGTGAGGCTGGAGTGGGGGAATGGAGCTGGAGTGAGCAGAGGTGAGGCCAGAGGGAGGGAGGTGAGCAGGGGTGAGGCTGGAGTGGGGAGGGGAGCAGGGGTGAGGAAGGAGGGTGGCTGAACATTTCTTATCCCAGGGAAAGACTACTCTGAGGCAGAGGCCCTGATCATGACCTTCTCCCTTAACAACTACGCCCCTCGGGACTCCCGGCTGGCACAGGCAAAGCTCTGGGAGGGGGCCTTCTTGGAGACGATGAGAGCTTTCCAGCAGCGGACAGCCGGCAGGTTCCAGGTCACATTCATGGCGGAGGTAGGCTTCAGGCTCCCTGCTTCTGGAGGGGCGGGCGACCCAGGTGGCTTTGGTGGGTCACCGTGTCCCCCTCCTGGACCCCCCCACCCCGGGCGACCCTGGGCCTGCAGCTGCCCATGAAGAAGACAGGACCCAGCGGCCTGGCTGGGCTCACGGAGCCCTCAGGTCAGCGGGGCTGGGGGGTGTGCATCCACAGCGCTCCCTGGAGGACGAGATCAATCGCACCACGGCCCAGGACCTGCCGGTCTTCGGGGTCAGCTACATTGTCATCTTCCTATACATCTCCCTGGCCCTGGGCAGCTACTCCAGCTGGCGCCGGGTGGCGGTAAGGATCTGGAGGGGCCCAGTGGGGTGGGCTTGCCTGTCGGGGCATCCAGAACCTTCCACAGAACAACCTGTAGACATCCCCGCAGTGGCTCCCCAACGAGTGATACTTCTGCTCAAAAGGCCTCGTGATCGATTCCCATCCTCCTGGGGCAGGACCTGTGCTGGGGGATGCGGGAACACAGAGACCCCCAGCACGCCTGCCCCAGGCCTGCCACCCTTCTCCAGCTCGGGGTGGGGGACACCTGGGGCAGCTGAGGAGACTGAACCCCACTCCATTGCAGGTGGATGCCAAGGTCACGCTGGGCCTGGGCGGGGTGGCCGTGGTGCTGGGAGCAGTCACGGCAGCCATGGGCTTCTTCTCGTACCTGGGCGTCCCCTCCTCCCTGGTGATCCTGCAGGTGGTGCCTTTCCTGGTGCTGGCCGTGGGTGCTGACAACATCTTTATCCTAGTGCTCGAGTACCAGGTGAGAGGGCGGGGCTCTCTTCTTCTCGCAGACCCAGCCCTGTACGGGTTTGGGCCTCTGGCGCACTCCTCTTCTGCACCAGCATTCGTGTCCACGGTCTGTGCAAAACGGAGCATCCTGTATCTTGCACACACGTGCGTTCCTACCGCATGTGGCTCCTTGCCCTGTGCTGAACGTCATGCGGCACTACTCGGCCTCCTCTGTAGCAGTCCACAGACATGCAATCCCCGTGGATTTAGCCTCTCCCACTGGTGCACTTTTAGGGACCCAGGGATGTATTGGAAGGAATGTGCCGTGCATGGCCTGGAACACGCCAAGCACGTCTCCCGGCCAGACCCTGAGAAGCAGGGTGTTCGCAGGGTCTGCTCCTCACTGGGGCGGGGCCTTCCTGCCAGGGCTGTGCCCTCCCTGCTGGCCCTGGACACTGTCCCTGGTGTCCCCACACAGAGGCTGCCGCGGAGGCCTGGAGAGCGGCGAGAGGACCACATCGGCCGCGCACTGGGCAGGGTGGCCCCCAGCATGCTGCTCTGCAGCCTGTCTGAGGCCATCTGCTTCTTTCTCGGTGAGGCTGGGCAGCCCCTCCCCACCGGGGTGGTGTGTGTGGGCGGCCCCTTCCCTCCACTGTGGCAGCAGATGCCGCGCCCTGAGATTTACCCCTGCACCCCCAGGGGCCCTGACCCCCATGCCAGCGGTGAGGACCTTCGCCCTGACCTCCGGCTTGGCTGTCATCCTGGACTTTCTGCTGCAGGTGTCAGCCTTCGTGGCCCTGCTGTCCCTGGACAGTAGGCGGCAGGAGGTAGGGCTGGGACAGGACCCGGGACCCGCCCGGCAGAGTCGGCTCACAGAGCGGGGCTGGGTGCAGGGACGGCATGTGGGGCTGTGCGGGCCACGCAGTCCCTAGGACCCCACGGAGAAGCAAGTTTGGTTTGATAACTTAGGGGAATAGGATCAAATCTGCAAGGTACAAAGGGCCAAGAAAAGCTAGAAGTGAGATGTTGAGAGGGACAGTGCAAAGTGTGGCGGTGTTTCATCACCGTGGAAAGTAAAAGTTGAAAACACAGCACGCTGGCATGTCCCCCCACCCTGCGTCCCTGCAGGCCTCCAGGATGGATGTGTGCTGCTGTGCTGGCGCTCGGGAGCTGCCCCCCCCGGGCCAAAGCGAGGGGCTCCTGCTGCGATTCTTCCGCAAGGTCTACGTCCCACTCCTGCTGCACCGGGTCACACGTGTGGTTGTGGTGAGTGGAGCGGGAGGGTCTGCCTGCCCGCAGGGACCTCGAGCTCGCCCGTGTGCGGGGCGGTTGGGACGCCATCGGCCCAGCTCCAGAGTGCCCCCCCTGCCCCCCTGCCCCCCCTACAGCTGCTGCTGTTCACGGGCCTGTTTGGAGCCGGGCTGTACCTCATGTGCCAGGCCAGTGTGGGGCTGGATCAGGAGCTGGCCCTTCCCAAGGTGAGCTGTGCCCTGTGACCTCTGCTCGGTGGCCCAGGGTTCAGGGGGGACAGGGCACACCCCCGGGGGCCAGGTGTGGGCGGGGGGACCTGGTAGGCAGTGTGGGGCTGTTCACGACGGGGACCCGGGAGAGCAGCTGAGCCGGTGTGTGGATGCACAGGGGCGGCGCCAGCCCCAAGGCTCCTGGGGGGCAGAAGCAGGCCACGGGGGGCTGGCCATGTGGGGCGAGCATCCAGGCAGAGTGACTGACGGCTCACCTCATGCCTGCCCTGTGCTGGCACACCACCTCCTCGGGCCCGGGAGACACGGAAGGTCAGGGGCTCTGTGGAAGGTAAGACCTCCATGGCTAGAGGGGCCAGATGGCCTCATGAGTGGAAGAGAGGCATGCGAAGGATCTGAGGAGGATGGCAACAAGGGTGACCGCACCAACTCCCCCTGCCCTACCCACCCTGGTACCCACCGTGTCCTCTCTGTCTCTGTGGACTGGACCCCTCTCAGGACCCCCCCCTTCAGTGCGTGTCCTTCTGTGTCTGGCTCCTTCCACTCGGCGTCAGGTTCTCCAGTGTCAGAGCGTCCTTTCCTGTCAAGGCTGACGATGCTCACACATTCATGCGTGCGCGCGCGCACACACACACACACACACTCTGCATTGTCTTTACCCCTTGTCTCTGCACAAGGCTTCCTTCCTGTCTCAGCGTTTGTAATGAGGCTGCTGCAGACGCAGGTGCACAGAGATCTCTCTCCAAACCTGCATTCCATTCTTCTGGGTGTGTTCCCAGAGGGGGACCTGCTGGGCCACGTGATAACGCTAACTGTAATTTATTTTTAACTTTATTTATTTATTTTGAGAGAGAGAGAAAGAGCATGAGCAGGGGAGGGGCACAGAGAGAGGGAGACAGAATCCGAAGCAGGCTTCAGGCTCCGAGCTGTCAGCACAGCCTGACGAAGGGCTCGAACCCACCAACTGTGAGATCATGACCCGAGCTGAAGTCAGACACTTAACCGACTGAGCCACCCAGGCACCCCCACCCCCCTTTTTGATAGTACCATCCTGCCCGGTGTGAAGGGGCATCTCACTGAGGTTTTGATTTGCATTTCCCAGATAATCAGTGATGCTGAGCATCTTTCCATACGTTTATTGGCTATTTGTGTGTCTTCTTTGGAGAAATATGTGTTTAAGTCTTTTGTTCATTTTTTATCAGATTGGTTGTTTTTGTTTGTTTGTCTCTTTGCTCAGTTTTGGGAATTCTCTAGATATTCTGAGTATTTTTAATCAGATACATGATTGGCAAATGTCTTTTCCACTTCTGTTGGTTGCCTTTCTACTCTATCAGAAATGTCTTTTGATGAACAGAAGTTTTCAATTCTCACAGCACCTGGCTGGCCCAGTCGGAGTGTGCAACTCTTGATCTCGGGGTTGTTAGTTCAGGCCCTGCGCTGGGAGTAGCGATTACTTAAAAATAAAACCTTTTAAAAAACTTTTTAAAGTTTTCATCAATTCCAATTTGCCTATTTTTCCATTTGTTACCCAGGCTTCTGTGGTCATTCAAGAAATAATCACCAAACCCAGTATCTGGAAGGTTTCCCCTGTGCTTTCCTCTCCGGGAGTTACAAATTCAGCCCTTAAGTGTTGGGTCCGTTGGAGTTAATTTTTGTGCATAGTTATGTATATTTTTGAAGGTCCAACTTCATTCTTTTGTGTGTAGACTTCCTGTGTCCCCAGCAGCAAGCGTTGAAGAGACTCCCCTTCCCCACAGAATGGTCTTGGCACCCTTGTCAGAGTCTATGTTGCCATACACGCAAGGGTTTACATCTGGACTGTCTTCTGTCCCATTGGTCTGTGTGTCTGTCTTTATGCCAGCACCTCACTGCTTAGATTACTGTGCTTTTGTGGTCAGTTTTGAGATCAGGAAATGTGAGTCCTCCAACTTTTATTCTTTTTAAAGATTATTTTGGCTCTTTGGAGTCCCTTATGAATTTTAAGATGAATTTTTCTATTTCTGTAAGAAACGTCATTGGGATCTTGATAGCATCACACTGAAGCTGGAGGCTCCTTGGTGGCCTGGATAATATTCATCCTCCCAGCTCGTGGGCACAGGCATCTCCCCATTTATTTGTGTCTTAATTTCTTTCTGAGATATGGCATGGCTGTCAGCATGCGGGTCTTTCACACCCTCGGTAAAGTTAATCCCTAAGTATTTTATTCGCTTTATGCTCTTATAACTGCACTTCTCTTGGCTTCCTTTTTGGGTTATTCATTGTTCGTGTATAGAAATGAAACTGATTCTTGCGTGTTGATCTCGTAACTTGCCACTTTGCTGAATTTCTTTACCAGTTTTAAGGGGTTTTTTGGTGGAATGTTAGTTTTTTGTTTTTTTTTTTAATTTTTTTTTTTCAACGTTTATTTATTTTTGGGACAGAGAGAGACAGAGCATGAACGGGGGAGGGGCAGAGAGAGAGGGAGACACAGAATCGGAAACAGGCTCCAGGCTCCGAGCCATCAGCCCAGAGCCCGACGCGGGGCTCGAACTCACGGACCGCGAGATCGTGACCTGGCTGAAGTCGGACGCCCAACCGACTGCGCCACCCAGGCGCCCCTTGGAATGTTAGTTTTATATACATACCATCATGTCATCTATGAACAGAATTTTTCCTGTATTTCTCCTTCTCTCCAGCTCTGGAATTTGTTCCTGGTCTCCGTTTTATGTCTTCTATTTGGTGGTCTTTCCACTTTGTTCATACTTTCTTTTCTTGACTTTGTCCGTATCTTATTTTGGCTCTGTAAGCATTCCCAAGACAGATGTTTTAAAGTTTCTGTCTGATTCTGTCTGTTCTTTCTCAAGATCATCTGTTGATTAATTTTTGTTCCTAGGTATGGGCCACACTTTGATACTTTGTGTGTCTTGTGGTTTTTGTTGTTGTTGAAAAACACACAGTTGAGTTGTATCATATGGTAACTCTGAAGATCAGATTCTCCTCCCTTCTCTAAGGTTTGCTTTTTTTTCCCCCCAAATGTGACGTTGCTGTGTCTGTGTCTGGGAGATTAGCCTGTGGTATAAAATTAAAGTCTGATGAGCCTGTGCCTTTCCCTGGTAATGTGCGGTGACTTCGGTATTTGCGTTTGAATGTCCTATTCCTTAAATGGCTGGCTCCCCAAAGGAGAAAAAGGGGAAACATGAAGCGGAAAATAAGCCAGTCACTTGCCATTTAAATATCCTGGCAGTCGGGCCAGCTGGAGGCGGGGGAAACCACAGTACAGCCTGACTCTGCACCACTGAGATCAGAAGCTCAGTGACCGGCAATCAGAATGCAAATCCGCCATGTATAGAGTGTGGGGTCCTTATGTCCCACGCTGGACCCCGCAAGCGGTATACAAACTGCCCCTGGGACACCTGCATGTGCTGGGAGCTGAAGGTGTTGACACGAAGCACAGTTCACCATCCAGGCCTTTCCCTGGAAGCTGCGAGCCCTCAACTGCCCCCAGGGCTGCAGACCCCATCAGACGGGTTGTGCGGTTGTGTCTAGGTTGGGGGTGGGGGTGGACTCCTGGCTTCTCGTACTCCATCTTCTCTTCCAGCGCTCAGAGGTTTTGGGAGAAAGGAACAGGCCATGCAGGTGCCTGACACACCGCCTGTCTCCACGTGCACACGCCTGTGGGCTGTGCTGGAAGGGAGATAATAGGAAGGGATCGTGTTACACGTGCATGCATGTTTGTATGCCTGTCAGAGTGTATTCACGTGGGGCGGAGTATGTCGCTCTGTGTGTGTACTGGTGATTAGGATACGATGCGCACACGCACCTCTGTGAGCACGTCTCTATGAGCAGGTGTGCCCATGTGTGTACCTCCTGCACACACTTCTGTGAGTGGGTACGGACCTCTGTGAGCATGAGCTGGATCGCGCCCCTGGGTGTGCGGCAGACCTCCGTGAGCACCAGCTGGAGTGCGCCCCTGGGGTGAGTCTGGCCCCAGCCTCACTGGCCGTCCTCTGTTCCAGGACTCCTACCTGCTCGACTATTTCCTCTTTCTGAACCGCTACTTTGAGGTGGGGGCTCCAGTCTACTTTGTCACCACTGGAGGCTACAACTTCTCCAGCGAGGCGGGAATGAATGCCATTTGCTCGAGCGCAGGATGCGACAGCTTCTCCTTAACCCAGAAGATACAGTTCGCCACTGAGTTCCCCGACGAGTGAGTGGCCAGCTGCCCCCTCCTGACTCTCCGAGGAAGCCCAGTACCTTGGGGCCACCAGAAGAACGGCCCACCTGGTCCCCCTACCCCAGCCTCCTCTCCATGTGCCCTCAGGTCTTACCTGGCCATCCCTGCCTCTTCCTGGGTGGATGACTTCATTGACTGGCTGACCCCATCCTCTTGCTGCCGCCTGTATGCCTTTGGTGCCAACAAAGACAAATTCTGCCCCTCGACCGTTAGTGAGTGCAGGGCCTCTGGGGGCTCATGGCCTACCTAACAGCTTGGGGAAACTGAGGCAAGAGAGGAGCGGACTGGCGAGGCCCACTTGCAGGGTCGATCGGGGTGGGGGTGTGGGCTCAGAGCACACGTGTGGGTGACCACGCCCCACTGTGCAGGCGCCCCCTGAGTGGTGATCTCTGGGCACACCAACACTCGAGGGTGGTGGGTGGTGGAGGGCCAGGTTAGCATGTGGCTCTGGTCCCAGAGCAGCTGCGCTTGTAGGGGAAGTGGGGAGGCCCAAGGGGGTTGTTTCTTTGCCCTGCACATCTCTTCCTCACCTGCCTACAGCTGCCAGCAGTTTCCACAGCCCTGTCCTACAGAGACAAGGGCGGACCCCTCCAGACCACACGTGTCACGTGGCTGTTGGGTGGTATGTGGGGACCTTGGTGGGAATGGAATCAGAGGGGGGGTGATGCCTCTGCCCAGAGCCCCCGCTCTCTTTGCAGACTCCCTGGCCTGCTTGAAGAGCTGTGTGAACTTCACTCTGGGCCCCGTCCGGCCATCAGTGGACCAGTTCCACAAATACCTGCCCTGGTTCCTGGAGGATCCACCCAACATCAAGTGTCCCAAAGGGTAAGCCTGGGGTGGGTGCTGGCGGGGGACGGTCCCCGAGTGTGGCCATGGCCTTGATGAAGCCTTCGCTCTGACTTTCTGGCAGTGGACTGGCAGCGTATAGCACCTCCGTGGATTTGGGACCTGGTAACCAAGTTTTAGGTAAGTGTGACCTCACCTGGCAGGGAAGACCAGAGTCAGCTCCTCCCAGGGCAGTGGCGGGGCGGGGGGCGGGTCCCTGCAAGCCCCGGGGAAGAGCCTCTCAGCCTCCAGTCTTCTCTCCTCCCTTCTCCGTGAGGGCTTTGGCCTGCCCTGGCCCTGTCCTCAGAGGTCATGTTACCCGGCTCCACGTTCTCAGACTTCACCCCTGTGTGCCCTGCTTTTTTCTCCCCCACGCCCTGCCCCAAATCCTCAGTCGTGAGACATTCACGGACTCTCACCAGTTGGTGCCGCACCAAGCCACCCACACCCCTTCCTCACATGCACAAATCACGCCCAGAGGCGGTCACCTGGTTAAGCGAATGGCTATTGCACCTGCCCAGGGGTCACCCACAGCACAGCCCTGTCGGGTGAACCACTTGCAGGGTTTTGTCTCCCTTTCTGGATCTTCCCTCTAGGAAGACGCACATCGAAAAAGTAATTGAATTAATCTGAAACATCCGATGCATGTTTTGAAACCCCGGACAACAGCATCTGGGTTTATCCTGGTGTCTTTAGGCTGTGCCCGTGGCAGTCAGGCCTGGCGGGCCTCCCACAGGGGTGCAACCCCCAAAGGCAGGGCCCCTCGCTCACAAGAATTCCATCCTGGTGGCTGCCCAGCCCCATCCCCCAAGTGTCCCTGGGGTTTGAGGGCGCCTGCAGTGACCCTGACCTTCCTTGGCCCCGCGGGGGCGCAGCCTCGAGGTTCATGGCCTACCACAAGCCGCTGCGGAACTCACAGGATTACACGGAGGCCCTGCGGGCGGCACGCGCACTGGCGGCCAACATCACTGCCCACCTGCGGCAGGTGCCGGGCACTGACCCGGCCTTCGAGGTCTTCCCCTACACGTGAGGCCCGTGGCAGGGGTGGGAGGGTCTCCGGGGAGCCTGGAGCCTGAACCGGAGGTGGGAAGTGGCGCGCCCCCGGCGGTGACAGCGCTCCGCTGCCCCGCCCACAGGATCACCAACGTGTTCTACGAGCAGTACCTGACGGTGGTCCCCGAAGGCCTCTTCATGCTTGCCATGTGCCTGCTGCCCACGTTCGCCGTCTGCTGCCTGCTGCTGGGCATGGACCTGCGCTCTGGCCTCCTCAACCTGTTCTCCATCGTCATGATCCTTGTGGACACCGTGGGCTTCATGGCCCTGTGGGGCATCAGCTACAACGCCGTGTCCCTCATCAACCTGGTCACGGTAATGCGCCACGCCGGACACTCTGCTTCCTTCCAGAGACCCCACGCCCCAGCCCTCGCACGCCTAACGCCCCTCTCTGCCCCCAGGCGGTGGGCATCTCCGTGGAGTTTGTGTCCCACATCACCCGCGCCTTTGCCATCAGCACCCGGCTGACCCGGCTGGAGAGGGCCAAGGAGGCCACGATCTTCATGGGCAGCGCGGTGAGTGGGCCGGCCACCCTCCTGCAGTTTCTGTCCCCCCCCACCCTGTGCCCCCGTCTCACGGGGCCTGTGACCCCCAGGTGTTCGCGGGCGTGGCCATGACCAACCTGCCGGGCATCCTCGTCCTGGGCCTGGCCAAGGCACAGCTCATCCAGATCTTCTTCTTCCGCCTCAACCTCCTCATCACCCTGCTGGGCCTGTTGCACGGCCTGGTCTTCCTGCCAGTCATCCTCAGCTTCGTGGGTGAGTGCCCAGAGGCCTTCCCGCACCTGCTGGCCTGCAGCACAGCAGGGCCCCTCCCCCACCCGCTCCCAGCAGTCCCAACCCAGGGGCCCTCCCCCACCCACTCCCAGCAGTCCCAACCCAGGGGGCCCTCCCCCACTCCCACTCCCAGCAGTCCCAACCTAGGGGCCCCTCCCCCGCACCCCCCGCTCCCAGCAGTCCCAACCCAGGGGGCCCTCCCCCACCCCCGCACCATCTCCTGCCCAGCACATGGCCTCCCTGATCTTGGGCCTCTGGGGCTGTTCCTCTGCAGGGCCCGATGTCAATGTGGCTCTAGTGCTGGAGCAGAAGATGGAGGAGGCCGCCAGGGCCAGGGTGGCCTCCTGCCCGACCCACCAGGCCCTGACATCCACAGCCAGCAGCACCTACATCAACCATGGCTTTGAACATCCTGCCAAGAGCATGGGTGGTGCTGTCGGTTCTCTGTCCCGCGGTGGGCAGGAGTTCTGAGGAGGCCGGAGCTCCTGTCCTGGCTCACCAGCCCTGACCCCTGGGGCTGTGCAGCTTCCCTAATGGGGGTCCCTTCACCCGTCCTCCCACTCAGGGCCTAGGAGAGGCAGTGGCCATGGGAGTGCTCGAGGCGGGTGGTTGGTCTCTGGCCACCAGGTGGGACCCAGGAGGACAAGATTAGGATGAAGGAGGCATGTGGCAGAATGGGTGTGGTCTGTTCCTGTCTCTTGAAGTTGACGTATGTCTTCCCGGAGCAGGTTTTTACACTCTAATTCCCTGTCTATATGTGAACAGAGATAGAGTATCATTTCACGTTTAAACGTCTTCCGTAAATGACTTGACACATCCCTTCACTAGCTTCCCCCATGCCCCATGCATTTTGCATTTATTCACGTTGGTCCCTGTGGGCCAGTCACTGCGACTGCCCTGGATTATTCCATTGCATGAATGAGCACGATTGCTTTATTTTTAAAGGTTTCATTTTTAATCCCTCCACCCACTGTGGGGCTCGAACTCACAACCCTGAGATCAAGAGTCAGGTGCTCCACCGACTGAGCTGGCCTGGCCCCACGAACACCATGATTCTGTCCGTTCCCTGCTGGTGGGCAGATTGGTCCCAGTTGTTTTCCAGTACAGCGCCAATCACTTCTGTGGAATCTCCAAATCCCCAAATCTCTGAAAACTGCATTTGCTTTTTTTCTCTTGTACATTTGGGACAATCTCATTGGACCAGATGAGAGGTGTTTATTTACACCTTTACGACTGGGGTCCTTACGCCCTTTGTCTCCTTGATGTGAGCGGTCAGATATTTTGGCACGTTTGTGACTTTGTGTGCTGTGTGCGGCCCCGGGCCCTGATGGGGGGTAATATCTAAGGCAGCGTAAGCATCAAATTACTTTCCTAAAAACCTTCTAAATTCTGAAATTCATCACACCAAGGGGATCTCAGGTGCAGAAGATGAAACTCTGTGAGGCTGAGCAGGCATTGATGTGTCTGTAGGTGTGGGAGAGCTGCCTGGAGGCAGTGTCGCCGAGGGACTGCAGGGGACCCACAGCTGCCTCTGGAAAGCGCTGCCCTATTCACACCCCACCCGCCGGCCTCAGTGAGGGGCCTCCCTCCCCATACCAACAACACTGTATGTCCACTTGCTCTTTGGGGGAAAGGGTAGCATTGTGGGTGATAATCATTTTTAAATACATTTTTCAAAAGAAACCTTTTTACAATTTTAGAATAGTTTTAGATTTACAGGAAAATTACAAAGATAGTACAGAAAGTTCCTGCATACTTCACGTCCAGTTTACCCTATCAATATATTAGTATGGTACATTTGTCAATATGTAATTAATAAACCAGTATTGATAATTACTACTAAAGTCTATGCTTTTATTTAGATTTCCTTAGTTTTTATCTAGTGTCCCTTTTTCTGTTCCAGGATCCTGTCCAGGAGAGCATGTGACATTTAGTTGTTACGTCTCCTTAGGCTCTTGGCTGTGACAGTTTGTTAGACTTGTTTTTGATGACCTTGACGGTTTCGAGGAGGACTGGTTGGGCATTTTGTAGAATGTCTATCCCTCTAACGGGATTTGTCTGGTGTTTTTCTCCCGATTAGACCAAGGTTATGGGTTTTTGGCAGGGAGACCTCAGAGGTGCAGCACCCTTCTCGGCACACGTAAGGGGTGCACGCTGTCCCCATGACTTCCCACCATTGGCATTGAGTCTCCTCATCTGGCCAAGGTCATGTCTGCCTGGCATCTCTTCCACAGTTATCCTTTGCCCCTGTCCACACTGTCCGTGCTGTGCATCTTGGAGGGAAGTCACTCTGCACAGCCTACACTTAGGGAGTGGGGAGTTACGTCCCACCTTCTGGAGGGTGGAGTATTTACATAAATTTGGAACTCTTCTTAACAGAAAGATTGTCTATTCTCCTGCATCTTCTTATTTATTTAGTATGACATATACAGTATGGACTCGTGGATATTCATTTTTGTGCTTTGCGTTCTAATATGGCACTACTTTATTTTCTTGCTCAGATCGCTCCAGCTTGGGCTATCGGGAGCTTTTTTTTTTTTTTTTTAAGTTTTATTTATTTATTTGAGAGAGACAGAGACAGCGCAAGCAGGAAGGGGCACGCAGAGAGGGAGAGAGGATCCCAAGCAGGCTCTGTGCTGCCAGTGCAGATCCTGATGCGGTGCTCGAACCCACAAAACTGTGAGATCATGACCTGAGCCAAAACCAAGAATTGGACGCTTTACCAACCGAGCCCCCCAGGCGCCCCCCCAGGGGGCTCCTTCTGTTGGCTCCTGTCCCTTGTCACACCCCCAGCATGGAGGGTTTTCCCATTTTGAGCACTTACCTTGCTTTCTGGCACTATGAGTTGGTCCAGGCTCAGCTTGTATATTTTCTGCCCCGGTCCTAGAATCAGTCATTTCTCCAAGGAGCCCTGGCCCTTCTACTGGAGATGGGATTAGAACCCAGGATCTGGTGTTCCATGTGTGCTTTGCTGCTGGGGCATTGTTGCTGTTGGGCTCTCTCAGCTGAGACAACAAGGAAATATACGTGTGTGTGAACCCACACATATATGTACACATTTCTTAAAAAAAGGTTTTTTTAATGTTTATTTTTGAGAGAGAGAGTGAGTGTATGAGTGGGGCAGGGGCAGAGAGAGAGGGAGACACAGAATCCGAAGCAGGCTCCAGGCTCTGAGCTGTCAGCACAGAGCCCGACGCTCGGCTCTAACCCACGAATGGTAAGATCATGCATGACCTGAGCCAAAGTCGGACACTTAAGCGACTGAGCCCCCCAGGCGCCCCTATATGTACACATTTCTAGAAATATTCCTATACGTAGCCATCTATAGCTGTGTTAAGCTAAATTGGAGTTCCTGCCGGTGCCTCCAGGGGGAATTTATCACCTCAGGAATACTTCTAGACTTCTCCCTTGCTTCTCTGTAACCTCTCCTGCCAACAGCAAGAAGCCTGGCTTTACCCCCAACTCGATCTGCCTAATTGTTGCCTTCCACTGTATATGCTTAGTGTTTTCAGAGATGACAGCCCACACTGCCATGGCAAACAGCTGTAGAGCGAAGCGGCCCTTTTTCATTCCTTTTGCCCTTTGTCTTAGACTCCATTCATTTCCAAAGTCACTTAGGTCAGCGTGTTTTCCTACCATCCTCCTCACTGCTTCTTACATTTGTAACACAGTTCGATTGTTTTGTCACATTCTGCATTCCAGTCTGGTGTTACAAAATCATGCATATAAAAGATCCATTCAAAGTGCAGGACATACCATGGGTATGGATATTGTTTCAGATTCCGTATTACCACTGTTGAGAAACTACCACCTGTTCAATTTTGGTTTTAAAAAAAATACTTTTATTTGAAAAGACAATTAAAATATTCCTCTCATTTCCAATTACAATCTGTGTGAGACTGGGTTTCTTCGTATTTTTCAATCAAAACAACATATTGCAATTCAGTGCATGCAAAAGATGTGAGAATCTTGGTGTCTTCAATTAAGCCAGACATTAAAGAGATTTGCAGAAATGTAAAACTATGCTACGCTTCTCGCTACACTTCATTGCTTTGAAGAACATTATTTCCTCACAAAAATGTTAACATGTGGGGGTGCCCGGGTGGCTTAGCCCGTTAAAAGTCCAACTCATTTGATTTTAGCTCAGGTCATGATCTCCTGGTCATGTGATCAAGCCCCCAGTTGGGCTCTGCGCTGAGCATGGAGCCTGCTTAAGATTACCTCTCTCCCTCTCTCCCTTTCCCTCCCCTGCTTGAGCTCTCTCTCTCTCTCTCTCAAAAATAAACATTAGGAAAATGATAACACACTATGGTAACTATAAGCACAACCCACATCAAAGGTCTTTGGAGTCTTCAATAAATGTTTAATTTTTTAAGTTTATTTTGAGGGGGGGGGGATCCCAAAAGGTTAAAAGTTTATTTTGAGAGAGAGTCCTCGCTGTCAGTGTGGGCTCTCACAAACCGTGAGATCATGACCTGAGCTGAAATCCAGTGGTATGCTTAACCGACTGAGCCACCCAGGTTCCCCTGGAGTGTAAATGACTCAAGGAGGTTTCAGGACCATTGCCCTAGAGTGATTTATCTGGTTCTGGTTCTGACTTTATTTACAATTAATTGGAGCCCGTTGACTCTGAAGATAGGTGTTCATTTGTAGACCTTAGTCCAGTTGTCATGGAAATCATTTGTATCCAGTAGAAAAGGTAACCTACGGTTTTATTATTTTGCGGGACACCGGCCAGCTTTGTACCCATCCTAACAATCTTACTCGGTTTCCTCGAAGAGTTTATGAATACCCGCTTCCTGCCAATACTCTTGGGACCGGCTTTACCATGTTACTGGTTACTCGGTTAACTCGATAGTCCTCTGGCGTATGTTCATCGGGTACCTGAATGAGGATTATAGTGACAGCCACTGAGGACACGATGCACGCCGCGCGTGTTCACAGATTCTGCCACACTCGCGTCCACACGTCGCGCTCGCTCGGCCTGCACGTCATTGGGAGCCTGACACACCGCCAGCCCCATCCAGGCCGACCCGCCAGCCTCCCCGCTGGCAAGGGGCGGCGCCCCGCCCACCTCGTGACGACACAGGGGATCACGTGACGCTGCCCGAACAGAACCTCTTCCGCCCGCTTGCAACATGGCTGCCGGGCGCTCTCGGTCCCGCCGCCCTGGGCCTTCCCGCGCCTAGCAGCCACTTCGGGGCCCAAGACCGCCCCTTGGCGGGGCCGCACGGGAGAGCCGGCCGGGAGGCGGGGCGGGGCCCTCGGCGGGGACGCTCCGCTGCCGCCCGACCCGGCCCGGCCGCGGGGGGCTGGAGCGAGCGCGGACCGGAAGTCGCGCCGGGCGGCGGAGCCGTTAGCGCAGCGTGCCGGAAGTGGCCGTGGGCCGGCGTCCGGGCCGCGCCCGCAGTGAGCAGAGTCCCTCCGGCCGGCGACGCCATGGAGCCCGGAGCGGCCGAGCTGTACGACCAGGCCCTGCTGGGCATCCTGCAGCACGTGGGCAACGTCCAGGACTTCCTGCGAGTGCTCTTCGGCTTCCTCTATCGCAAGACCGACTTCTACCGCCTGCTGCGCCATCCGTCCGACCGAATGGGCTTCCCGCCCGGGGCGGCGCAGGCCCTGGTCCTGCAGGTAACGCGCGGCGGGCGGCTTGGGCCCGGGGCCGGGTGGGGGTGGGGGCGGCGGAGCCCGGCCTCAGTTTCCCCTCGGGCGCCCCCCCCCGGGACCAGCCTCCCGCGGCCGCGCCTGCGAGTAAGCCGAGGCGCCGTTCGGGTGTCGAGTTACCGTCCCGCGGGAGCGGGCCTGGCTCGGCGTTCGGGGCGCTTGGAGGTGCCAGGACGGCCCGGCAGGGAGGGGGGCCGAGCGGGACGCCCCGGGGACACCTGTGCGCCCCAGAGGCACGACGCGTGGAGGCGGGAGGGGGGCCGCGGAGTCGGCGGTTCGAGGCCGTGTTCGCCGTCCTCCTCTCACGTGGGGGCGAACTCGCTGAGCGCTGGACGGGCGTCGAAGTCGACCGGGTGCCCAGGAGCGTCCCCGTAGTAAGCAGGTGCTACACCGCAGTTGCCGCAGGCATTGGAGGCGCACAGTCCGAGTGCACGGCTCCGAGTCTCCTGCGACGTCTTCCTTCCTGTCGGGGAGACAGAGCACAGACAGGGACAACTGTGTGAGGCCGGTTGTGTGACAAAGCTCATTGCCGGGAAGGGGTCAGAGACGTGGTGTGGAAATCAGGAAAAAGGTCTTGTAGGGGAGGTGGAGTTTTTGACGGGATTGGAAGCAGGTCTTCAGCCAAGCGTTGAGCCTGGGTAGATGGAAATGCTGGTAATACCTCCCCGCGCTTTACAGATTGTGTACAGCCTGAGCGAGTGGTCAGGCCGTTACTTTCTCGGTGGAGTGTCCAGTGGTCAGGCCGTGACTTTCTTGGTGCTCCTGTGGAGAAGCGAAAGCTTAGGGTGTTTGAGTGACTACTGAAGATGAATCGGCGGTGTTGGTACTCTGGGTCGGAACTGAGGCTGTTTCTCGTGCCTTCGGTGGCTGAGTGTCATCTGGGTGATCAGAGGACCGTCAGAGATGGTTTCTGGCAGACTCCTAAGGGTAGCTTATCACTTTCATGCAAGCCCCAGGGAAACAGGGTTGAATTTTATGTGAGATGAGGGTGCCACTTCGGCAAGGTTAGGTGATTGGATGGAACTTATCATAGAGCTGGAACTCGGAACTTCATCTTTATGGGTCCAGATCTTAACATAGTAGAGCGGGAAGACTGTTGTTTGGGGTGACAGTAGCTTGCAGAAAAGATGTGGAGGAGAAAGGAACACTTACTGAGCAGCGGGTATGTACTGGTTAGCGTGCTGGGTGTTAACCTTGTTTAGTCCCAATATCCTGAAAGGTGGGTCTTTGCCCTTGTCTCACACACGAATGGGCAGAGGGAATTCATTTTTTTAGTAATAGGGATGAAGTATGTCCGTATCTGGTGAGCAGTGTAAGGAAGAGGAGGTGGGGAGGGAGGAGTCACAGATGACCCGTGGTTTCAAACTTGGAATAATCATGCACTAATTGAACTGTCCCCTGAGTTTAGGGGGAAAAGCTTAGTTTCAGACAAGTTAGGATTGAGATTGCAGACAGGAGTCCCTGCTGGCAGGCTCTGGAACCACGGAATGGAGGAACCAGAGTGGTTTGAGGGGAAGAGAAGAGCCGAAGGTTTTTGAGGGGTGTCCCCAGTGAAGGGATGGGAGAAGCAGGAGGCTGCCTGAGCAGCAGTAAGGGAGGGGAGGAAGTAGGCAGGGCAGTACCCAGGGGACACTTCCTAGTGATGGTTAAGAGGAGCGGTGTTTCTGCAGTTTGTTCCCAGCAGTCAGCAATGCCTGAGGGACTCTGAAGAAGCAGATGTTCCCAGGGCATTTTGTTGGGTGGGTGGGGGTGAATCCTGGGGGGACTGTTCTGGCCACAGAGGCATTTGGCAGGAGACTCGTGAGTTCAGTGTTGGACGGGAGTTCCGTTGTGGGTGGGACATTAAGAGGCCGAGTCCCACTGAGTAACTTGCTGTGGCACGGTGTTCCTTCCTGGTGTTGTGTCCTCCTGACCCCCCCATCCCTGCTCATTTGCCTCTTAGGGGTTTTCTTCCCTGCACCTGACTTGATGGCAAGAGACCCCTTCCTGAGGTGGGCAAGAGACCCACCTCAGGTGGGTGGTTGGAGTCTGTCCTGAATATAGGCAAGCAGGGCTCGGATGGGAGTGGTGGGGTGCTCCATTCTGGAACTTGAAAGTGTCCTGATATATTGAGGTTGGCCTGTTGGTGTGATGCACGATTCTTTCTCCTAATTCTAAGGGCTTGGCCAGCCTGGGTGCAGAGCTTGAGGGACGACCTTCAGCAGGAAAGATGCACGTGCAAGTTGTATTCCTTGCCGTGATATTTTAGTGTATTTTTTGTTTGTTTATTTACTTAGCATGCATGTGAGAGGGAGAGAGGGAGAGAATCCCAAGCCGACTCTGCACTGTCAGCACAGAGTCCTATGTGGGGCTCCATCCCACGAACCCTGAAGTCATGACCTGAGCCAAGATCGAGAGTCGGACACTCAACTGACTGAGCCACCCAGATGTCCCTTTTATGTGTTTTAAGAACAAAATAGTTTACAGTGACACTTCATTCATTTGATACTTTTTGCTTTTCTTGGGTCCAGTTTGAGAAGCCTGCTTAGTAGAAGGTCTCTTGCCCCAGAATCAGGAGAGCCTCCCCACTTGTCCTCACCGGACCTGCTGGGAGGGTCGTCTCCTCTCTGTCAGTAGAGAAGTGGATTGGAGGTCACAGACCTCTCCTCCAGCTCCATGGTGCTGTGGTCGTACAGCAGGCGCCTGGGTCTGTGACGACCGGAGCCAAGGACAGGGGAGGCGGGTGACAGGTTAGAGGAGGTAGGGGGCTGAGTCAGCAGAGGTGGTGGATGCAGCGAGGAGTACCAGGCCCAGGGGCCGGGGAGGTCCCAGGGGGTGAGGAGACAGAGTCCTTGCTGTTCCTTTTTTTTGTGAAGTTAGGATGAGGGTCTCGGGTGTCTGGGGCTGTATGGCTGTGAGGGTGAAGTCAGGTGTTGCAAGCACGGGTGTGAAATGTTGTCGGGCTCAGGTTCTCTGAAGGAGTAGAAGTGGGTCTGGAATTGTTGCCTTGTTTCAGCTTTAGGGTTTCGCTTCTTTCTGCCGACGTGGCCTTTTGACGTCAGTGTTCTTGTAATATTTTTATTTTCCTCTTTCACTGGCAGGACTCAGACAAGACACTTACCTCCTCTGAGCTTAATGTTTCCTCATGTTGGAAATGTCAGTGCTGTCTTCCTCACAGCATCTTCGGGAAGGTTTTGGGGAATCCAAAAGCATTTGGCATAGTTCAGTAGTTAGAGACCTTTTGTTTTGTCTTCCTGCTCAGCACATGGAACGTGGAACATGATTATTTAACGTATGTCTGCATTCCTGTCCTTTGGAAAGGGACTCCGACCTGCTTCTGACCGTTCTTCAAGAGCAGTTTTAGGTTCAAGGCAAATTGAAGGGGAAAGTACAGAGGTTTCCCATGTACCTCCTGTCCCCTCAGCCTCCCCCATTACCTGCATCCCCACAAGATGGTGCCTGTGGTACAGTCGATGCACCTGTGTTTCGTGTCAGACTACCCAAACCGTAGTTGGCTTTAGGGTTCAGTCTTAGTGATGTCATTTTATGAGGTAGGGACAAGTGTTTAACTGGTGTCCGTCACACAGAGTATTTTTCATGCCGGGAAAATCTGCCATGTTCCACTCATTCCTCCCTCCTGCCCCGTTCGTGGCAACCACTGAACTTTTTACTGTCCCGTGGTTTTGTCTTTTCCAGAATGTCATAGAGTTGGAATCCTACAGAACATGTATGGGCTTTTTTGATTGGTATTTTTCACTTGGTGATATGATTTAAGTTTCCTTCTCATCTCTTTACGGCTCCATAGCTCATTTCTTCCTAGTGCTGAGTAATACTCCACTGTCTGGACAGACTGCCATGTGGTATTCATTCACCTGCTGAGGGACATTCTGGTTGCTCCCAGGTCGTGGCAGCTACGACTGAGGCTTCTGTGTGGACCTGTGGGGAGCAGGGCTGCTAGCTGGGCCCCTCCAACCTCCCAGGGAGGCTCTCCCAGTCTTCCCGCCTCCAGTTGCCAGAGGAGTAACCCCCCCCCCCCCCCCCCCCGCCATGGCCCCACCCCTCGGAGCTCTGGTCTTGCCCCTTGTAGCCCCCAGGGTAACACGTGCCTTTTCTTCAAGGTCTACCCGAGCCCCTTCCTTCCAAGGAACTTCCTAGATTTCCGGGACCTGCAGCGAGCATCTGTGCGCCCACGGCAAGGTACCGCAGCGGTTCCTCATGGTCTCTCCCGGTGGCGCTGTCGTGGACGGGTCTGTGCTAGCCATGTTGGAAGTTGTATGCGCCCTTGAAAGGTGCATACGAAATGCCATGTTTCTTGTGTGCTCTTGGGGTGGAGAGTCCCGGTGCTTGTGTGGGTGTGACTGTCCCAGAAAAGAGTAGGGGCTGGTCCTCATACCAGAATGTTGAGTTCGTAGAGGGTAGGAGCTGTTACTTCGATTTTTTGTGTTCCTTGTTCGTTGTAGACACGGCGTGGTTATCTGGGGGATGAAATTCCCACTTTTTTTAAGAGCCACACCCCTTCCACCTGTGCATTGTGGGAAGACGGCAGCTGTCTGGTGACTCTGCTGTACTGAGTGGGTTCAACTTGATTTCCTGTCTTCTCTTCTCGAGTCTGAATTGTTGGCGTCTTTACAGCTCTTGCTACCAGGACGGTGTCTTCTTCCCGTGGCAAGCAGGTCTCACTGGGGGCTGTAAAAAGAACTAAGGACAGGTGAGACCATTTAGTTACGTGTCCTTTAGACCCAGAAGTTGGCCGGTGGGCGCATAGGTGCCATGAGCGTTGGCTTACCTGGTTTCCCTTCTGCGCATTTGGAACTCCTGTTAGAGATTCCTTCATGGCAGCTCCTGGTGAAGTTGAAGTGCGTTTGCGTTTTGCCAGGGGGAGCACGTCTGTGGTCTACTAGTTTTCCGTTCTCTACTTACCACGTTTGACCACCTTTGCATGGCATGTGTGGCCCAGTACCGGTCGGGAAACTCACGGCCAGTTTGCTGTTCGATTGTAGGTGTTCACAGCCTTTGAGCACATGGCGCGCCAGGATGACGAGAAGAGGAGGAAGGAGCTGGAGGAGAAGGCCAGGAGGAAGGAGGTGGAGGAGGCCGCGGTGGCCGCAGCCGAGCAGGAGCCAGTGCCGGCCGCGGGGCAGGAGGTGGAAGTCGGCCCCAGCACAGACCCCGGGCCTCCAGGACCACCGGGACCCCGGGACGCTGAGCCGGCAGTGGCCCCCAGCTCGGTTGAGGCAGAGCCTGCGGGAGCGTGTGCAGGTGCCACGGAGGCTGCGAAAGGGCCACCAGCCCTTCCCAGGTAAGAATTCCTCCTTTGCGGTTTCTTTCTTGCTCGACATCTGGTGGGTGGCGTGGTCGTCCCTGGTTCCTGCTTGGTACCACACCGACTCTCCACATTTAGGTCCCAAGCTGCGGTGCGTCCCAGTAGTGTGCCCATGTGGGGCAGGAGGCCAATCTGCTTCTGTCCTCATCCTCTTGTCCTCCCCATAAGGCGGGGCCATGATCCACCCCACTTGTGCAGCCGGTTGAGAGCTCCGGGCTCCCAGATTCAACCCGCCTGTGTGGAGGCTGTGTCTTGGTGCCGTGGGGACATGTGCCCACTGTGTACCTGGAGTCCCCTGGGAGATGGCCATGTCATGAGTGGGGTGGTTGGCAAGTAGCCAACCTGTGTGTCAGCTTTCTCCCCTGTGGAGCAGAGGTGATAATGCAGCACCTGCCTCGAAGTCCTCTGTGACTGTCACTTGAGCCTGGGGACTTGCAGCCTGTGTGTGGCCATGCTGGAATCCCCCTGCCCCCGGGGCCATACTCTCCTCCCTTTCCAGGGGCTCTATTTCCTGGTGCTGAGTAGGGCTATACCGTGTGAAGATCTGGCACCTCCTTGTGTGCAAGCGCGGTGGTGGCAACGGCTGCTTCTGGCCTCCTCTCTTCTAGCACAGTCCGCTCTCCACCTCTGTCCCTTCTCCCCCGTAACTGCTCCATGCTTTTCCCTCTCGTCGCACTCTGCTGCAAGTGAGAGGGTCTGTGAATGGAGCTCTTCGGTAACGGTGACAAGCAAAGCAGACAGCCTGCGGCGACACAAAATGTAGGGAGGGAGGGTTCGTTCCATGAGATTAGGTGGGCGAGACTACGGGGTCGTGACAGCCGTACTAAGTAGTGGGTCTCACGGTCAGCAGTTGTCAGGGCAAGCCTGTTGATAAAGACGAGCAGTTCTTGCAGGTGGATCTTGGGTCAGAAAGGGGCAAGATGGGGGGCGCCTGGGTGGCTCAGTCGGTTAAGCATCTGACTTCGGCTCAGGTCATGGTCTTGCGGTTTGTGAGTTTGAGTCCCACATTGGGCTCTGTGCTGACAGCTCGGAGCCTGGAGCCTGCTTCGGATTCTGTGTCTCCTCCTCTCTCTGCCCCTCCCATGCTCATGCTCTATTTCTGACGGTCTCTCAATGATAAACATTTAAAAAATTTAAAAAAAAAAAAAGAAAAGGGGGCAAAATGGGGCCTGGGGCCTGGAAGTGGAGGGATCTTGGCAGAGAGTCATGAGGTCTGGCCATTTCCTTCCTCCTCTAACGTTTCCTGTAGTGCAAATCTGCTGGAGATGAATTCCGTCAGCTTTTATTGGTTTGCATATGTCTTTCTTTGATGCTTATTTCTGAGAATACTTCTGTGGTCTGTAGAATTCCAGATAACTTTTTTTCTTCAGTGTTTTAAAGAATGTCGTTTCGTTATTTTGTTGTCTTGTGATGAGAAGTGAGTGAGTATTCTCTGTTCCCCTTGGTGGGTCCCCTCTCCCAGGTGCTTTTAAGATATTTATCACTAGTTTCAGGATCTGATTACAACCTCCTGCGGTGTGGTGTTCTCCGTGTTTGTACCCTGGGGGTTTCTCAGCTGCTTTCTGCCTCTGTTGCATTTACACCCTTCTAAGATCCTTAGTGCCTCCTTTGGAACAGTGTCTAACTCCCTGTGTTCACATTTACTCGTTTCCCCTTTTTAGTGTCTAACCTTCAGTTAAATTCATCAGCACGCTTTTTATTTTCCAGCTCTCCAAATTCCTATTCATTCTTTTTTATGGCCTCGATCTCTACCTTCATTGTTTTTCTCTAAACACATTCCACATTTCATAAACATGATAGCTGTGTAAAGCCTTTATCTGCCAATTCCATCATCTCTGATTTCTTGGTTTGTTATTGGCTGTTTGCTATTGCTTTCTCCTGATTTGGGATTACATTTTCCCGCTTCTTGACATATCTGGTAATTTTTTACTGGATGCCTGACATTGTTGATGTTATGTAGCTGCATCTCTGGATTTTGTTTTCTTCCTTTAAAGAGTGCCAAGTTTTGTTCTCATTTTTTTTTTTTTTTTTTTTTAGGTTTATTTACTTGAGAGAGAGATAAGGAAAGAATCCCAAGCAGGCTCTGATGCAAGGCTCTGACTCAGGGCTCCATCCCACGAACCATGAGATTGTGACCTGAGCTGAAACAGAGTCCAGGACTATTAACCGAGCTACCCAGCCGCCCCTGTCCTCCCAGTTATTTATCACAGATTAGTATGATTTTTCAGAAGCATGTTTTTCAGCTTTGTTGGGGGTGTGTCTAGAGCACCTCTTATTCCAGGGCTATTTCAGTCCCTGTCGGGATCGCACTCCAGGGGCGCCTGTTTCCCAGAAGCTGTGTTCCCTCCCTCTTGGGGTTTCGCTCATGTGGGGACAGTTGACTGTTTGGCAAAGACTCAGAGGGACCCTGGGCAGTTTTCTGAGTCTTTCTGTGTGTAGCTGCCTGCTTCCTGTGGTCTTTGCATAAAATGTTTGGGTATCAGACGGAAGACTGAGCGTATAGAGTTACTCATGTTTATAGACTGTCTTAAAAAAGGTGACCAATGTGGGTGTCGTGATGGCCCGTTTTACCTGGTGGCCTGGTGGGCCCCATCCCAGGGGTCGCTGTGGGGCATTCTGTGGAGGTCACCGGCGCCCGTAACCACTGGACTCCAGGTGAGGGACATCATCCTTGGTGACCTGAGTGGGTCTTAATCAGTGAGGTGAAGCGCACTGGAAGCAGGGCAGAGGCTTCCCCGAAGCAGGAGGCATTCACACCGTGGAACAGCTTTGCCCCATTCCCAGAGAGCCCGCTTGTGGCCTGCCAGCCACCACAGCTACGTGAGCCCGTTCCTCACGGGACTCTCCGAGTGTCTGCATGGCGTGCTACTGGTCGTGTCTTTGTGGATGAACCCTGCTGCACACAGATACTCCTGTCGTATGATGTTATGTGAGAAAAGCAGTTTTCAGTGTGATGCCGAATTTGAAAACTGTGAAGTTATACACACGCAGAGAACACAGCCTTCGAGGGGATAAATGGTGAGTCCTGGTTATCAGAGAGTGGTGGTTTGGGTTTTTATTATCATCTTTCCACCCTTACCGTATCTTCTAAGTTTCCTACAATGAGCATACGTTTTGTTTTACTAAATTTTTTATCTCATTTTTATTATTTTTTTTTTTATTTATTTTTTATTTTTTTATTAAAATTTTTTTTTTCAACGTTTATTTATTTTTTTTGAGAGAGAGACAGAGCATGAACGGGGGAGGGGCAGAGAGAGAGGGAGACACAGAATCGGAAACAGGCTCCAGGCTCTGAGCCATCAGCCCAGAGCCCGACGCGGGGCTCGAACTCACGGACCGCGAGATCGTGACCTGGCTGAAGTCGGACGCTTAACCGACTGCGCCACCCAGGCGCCCCTATCTCATTTTTAAAAATAATTCAAAAAGCTTTTTTAAAAGAGGGGATTTGTTGGGGCGCCTGGGTGGCGCAGTCGGTTAAGCGTCCGACTTCAGCCAGGTCACGATCTCGCGGTCCGTGAGTTCGAGCCCCGCGTCGGGCTCTGGGCTGATGGCTCAGAGCCTGGAGCCTGTTTCCGATTCTGTGTCTCCCTCTCTCTCTGCCCCTCCCCCGTTTATGCTCTGTCTCTCTCTGTCCCAAAATAAATAAACGTTGAAAAAAAATTAAAAAAAAAAAAAAAATAAAAGAGGGGATTTGTTTTTAATTTGTGGGTTAGGGTTCGAATGGCTGCTTCATTCACATGTTGAGACCCTATTTTTCTGTTCTCGAACCTACAAGTTGTATTCTGGGCTGGAATCAGCCTGAGTTGTGCGAGTTGCGCACCAGTGTGGGTACAGAGTGAAGACTGGGGTGTGTTCCGGGATCCTTGGCCTTGTGCCGCAGGACCAACCCTTCCAAGGATGGGCACCTTCTTTGCCTTCAGGTCCTAAATGGCTTTCCGTGAGCGGATCAGGAAGTTGTGGATCCCACGTCTCTCATTGGAGCGGAGCCGCAGCGCTGCGGCAGTCCTGGGGAAGGAATGGAAAGCCACCCTTTCCCGGTTCTGCCGTTAGTGGCACCCCACGTCCTTCCGGTCAGTGCTCAAGATCGCTTGTCCTATAAACTGTAGCTCTCTGGGGTTGTGCTGAGTAGTGTAATGACACAGGGGCCCTGCCCAGTATGGGCCGTCTGTTCACAAGCAAGTCACCTGCACTCTGGGTCTGAGCTGGCTGATTTCTGCTCCTCCTGTTTGCCACCCGTGTGCTGGCAGTCCTGCCCGGATTGGCAGTGATGACGGGAGACTCTCCCTTCTCTCGTTGGACAGGAAAGTCACATACACACTTACTGAATTAAACAGATTCAGCATAGGCACCAGGGAAAAACCAAGTAAGAGAGTGAAAACCTATATCTTTGTGTCTTACGTGTGTATGTTTGTCATCAGCTATTGGTTGTGGATGGTAGAGGGATGTTTTGTCTTGCTGTGATGTAGTTCACCCCGCAGCACAGTTTGCTCGTTGGCAGTAGTTCCTGGCTTCTTCAGGTGTGGTCTTGTGAGCGCCATCGTGCTTCAGACAGGGTCCCACCCAGTCCCCCATCTGGACCTATGCCAACCACGGGTCTGTTCTTTTTTTAAATTTTTTTTAATGTTTATTTTTGAGAAAGAGAGGCAGAGCATGAGAAGGGGAGGGGCAGAGAGAGAGAGGGAGACACAGAATCCGAAGCAGGCTCCAGGCTCTGAGCTGTCAGCACAGAGCCCGACACACAAGCTGTGAGATCATGACCTGAGCCGAAGTCAGATGCTTAACCAACTGAGCCAGCCAGGCGTCTCCATGGGTCTGTTTTCTTCCCCCCAATTTTTGCAGTCTATGTTTTTATTTGTCTGTAATTGCATACTGATTTTTATCTTAAAGCCACACATACGGGGTTTTTTTGGTGAATGAGGGGTTATTTGAGGGAAACTTGAATTGGATCTAATTTTCCCGTGTCTGTGAATTTCATTCTCGATGCTGCCCTGCTGTCATTGTCAGGACTTTTCCAGTGAAGTTCAGGAATGCCCCTCCCCGCTGCTTAAAGTGCTTAGTTTTGTTCTTTAGCGGAGAGAGGGCGTTTGGGCGCACAGATGTCCCTGTGCACACAGCAGCTTAGCATTGAGAACATGTCTGTGTCTGCAAGGAGCGTCCACAGTAAAGACACTGGAGGAGGTGCTGCCCGAGTCCTGGCGTTTGCCCTGTGCGTGGCCCTGTGCCCTGGGCTCAGAGGACTCCCGGGGTGCTGGGCAGCTTTCAGAAATGCCGCCCGCATCACTGGTGCTGTGAAAGGACAGGGGCTGAATTCCAGTAGCATCAAAGGCCTGTGAGGCCCCTCTCGGAGCCCTGGGGGGCTCCCCTCTTGCATTCCGGGTCTGGGGTCTCCTGCAGCCCCCCTCTTGGCCAGCAGGTGGCGCTGTAGGTAATGCAGTGATGGTTGCATTGGCTGGTGCTGGCGAGCCTACTGGAATCAGCAGAGGCTGTGCCTTGTCTGGCTTTTGCCTTTAGAAGTCACAAACAGAACTCTTTAAAAGAGAAGAAAATAAAGGAATAATTATCAGGGAGTAAATGATCACTTGGAAATAGTGTCTCTGCCCTTAGAGCTGTGCCTGGATGAGGGACAGGGTGCTCCCAGGCTGCCCATGTTGAGGGTGGTGTGTGCCCCGGGAGCATCCAGGCCATCCTTCCCTGCGCAGGAAGCACTCCACTGAGTGGTGGGGGGTGGGGGGGAGGGGGTCTCCTGGAAGAGTGTGGTGCGCTGGACAGCTGCTTGCTGCGGTCCCTGGTTTTGGTGGCATGGCCCTTGTGTCCTGCTGTGGGACAGATCCAGGTGCTTCCTGGGATGGGGACGGAGTCATTTGGAGGAGAGCTTTCAGGTTTCCTAGCGGCACTCTTGGCAGTTGCTTCGTTTCTGTCCCGGTTTGGCTGCCCCCAGACCCGGGCGCAGCCCCCTGTTCCTCCGTGCTCCCATCCACCCCACCCTCAGCAGAGCCTCCTGGCCGTCTGTCCTCATCTCATGGTCCACTCAACGCTGGTGGTTCCGCCGTGTTTCAGCATTGGGGCAGCAGCCTGCTGGACATGTGAGCTGAGCCCGACAGGTGTACTGACTCGGTTTCATAGCGTGTCTCCCATGGTCCCGTGCCCTAGGGGTGCTGCTTCCTGCCAGGGCATCCACTCCTGATGAGCTGGCTTCTTGGCTTTGTCTCTAAACGGGTCCTTTGTCTGTTGGCCCTGGCCTCTCCGGGTGCCCGTGGCAGGAGGCCCCTTGCCAGAGTCACATGGACATGTCAGACCACCACCCCACAACACCACCCCGTGTAGCCGCCCTGTTGGCTGCATCACACCTGCTGAACGCGGATCCCCGCACATAGTGAGCGGGCACGAGCTTCTGCGAACAGTATTCCTTCTCTCACACGAGCCACCCGTCTCTCTCTCCGGCCCATCTGGGGTGGATGCTGTTGTCGCCCTCCAACCATTCGCTCTGAAACTGCCCCTTCTCCGAGCCCCCCTCACGTGCCCTCCACAGGGTATGAGTTCTCCAAATCCAGAGAGTCTGATTCAGGTTGTTGGTTACAAGTACTTTTCTTCTTTCTAGAAGCTGCAGTTTTGTCTTTGTTTTGCAGTTAATTTATAGCTTACAGTCTTCATCTTTAGAAGAGGTTGGCCTGTACATCTTAGAATAGTGACTTGTACTGAGTGCATTGGGTACTGAAACTGTGTGGGAAAAGTGACCTTGCATCCTGGCCTGTGGGGTGGAGGCCAGGGGGAGCACATCTGTGTGTTGGGGGGAGGTGTGTGGAAACCCGGGGAGCTCGTCCCCCGGAAGTCTGTTGATTTTTACAGATAGAGGGATTGGGATGTAAGTGCCGAAGATTTGCTTAAAACCTTGTGGTTAGAAGGCAGGGCCAGCGTCAGTGGGACGCGAAGCCTTAAGTATTTGGTGCTCTCCAAGGCCTGAACTTGGATGTGTTTGCTTTGCTGCGTTAAGAAAAAAGTAGCTGGGGCACTTGGGTGGCTCAGTCAGTTGAGCGCCAGACTTTGGTTCAGGTCATGATCTCACAGCTTGTGAGTTCAAGCCCTGTGTTAGGCTCTGTGCTGACAGCTCAGAGCCTGGAGCCTGCTTCGGGTTCTGTGTCTCCCTCTCTCTCTGCTCCTCCCCTGCCTGTGCTCTCTCTCTCTCTCAAAAATAAAAAAAAAAAAAAAAAAAAAAAAATGAAAAAAGAAAAAAAGCAGCTATTACCAGATCTGAGAAATACTTTTCAGAAGTTAAACAACCAGCTTGTAGTTAAACATATTTCTAGAACATTAAAGAATGTAACATTTTATGCTAGCTGCTTTTTTTTTTTTCATTGAAAAGGAAATATATGCACCTTGCCAAAAATGCATCAGGTAGAATTTAAACACGGAGGAGAGCAGACAGCATGTCATAAGGAACCCACACACACTTGTTGCCGGCCACCAGCCTCGGCACCTGACACGGCCCCCTGTGGAGTCATTTTAAAACAAATTCTGGGGCACCTGGGTATCTCAGTCCCTTATGTGTCCAATTCTTTTGATCTCAGCTCAGGTTGTGATCTTGCAGTCGGGGGATTGAGCTCCGCATTGGGCTCTGTGCTGAGCTTGGAGCCTGCTCAGGATTCTCTCTCTCTCCTCCCTTGCCCCTCCCCTGCTGGCGTGCGTGCTCTTGCTCACAAAATAAATGAAAACAACAAAAAGTAAATTCCACTTCATCTGTCAATATTTTTTTTTTTTTTAGAATAGTTTTTTTTTTTTTAATTTTTTTTTTACCGTTTTATTTATTTTTGAGACAGGGAGAGACAGAGCATGAACAGGGGAGGGTAAGAGAGAGGGAGACACAGAATCTGAAACAGGCTCCAGGCTCTGAGCTGTCAGCACAGAGCCCGACGCGGGGCTCGAACTCACGGACCGCGAGATCATGACCTGAGCTGAAGTCGGCCGCTTAACCGACTGAGCCACCCAGGCGCCCCTGTCAATATTTTCTTTTTTTTTTTTTTTTTTAATTTTTTTTTCAACGTTTATTTTTGGGACAGAGAGAGACAGAGCATGAACGGGGGAGGGGCAGAGAGAGAGGGAGACACAGAATCGGAAACAGGCTCCAGGCTCTGAGCCATCAGCCCAGAGCCTGACGCAGGGCTCGAACTCACGGACCGCGAGATCGTGACCTGGCTGAAGTCGGACGCTTAACCGACTGCGCCACCCAGGCGCCCCATTATTTTCAACTAGCGTTTAAATTTCCAGCTTTCTTCTATGCCCTACTTTAATAATAAAGATTTGTTTAAATCTGTAAGTAAGGCTCCAGCCACATACCATTTGTAGCTGACCTACTTATTTTGTTTTCTCACAGTTGATTTGTTTAAAAAAAAAAAAAAAAAAAAAGAATCAGGGCACTCAGCTGGCTCAGTTGGTGGAGAACTTAGCTCTTGATCTCGGGGTCATGGGTTCAAGCCCCATGTTGGGCATAGAGTGCACCTAAAAATAGCAAACAGGTTGTTGGTATGTTGTTTCCCGCTAACTGATTGTTATAGGGTGAAGTAAATTGGCAGTTACGTTTTGGTGAACATTTTGGAAAGTTACAAGAGTGTGTAGTGGAAATGAGTTCTCCCTAATAGGAACCATTGTCCATACTTTCTTTTGTGAAATGCGCATATTCTCTACAACTTTTATTTTTTACGTTTACATGTATACGTATGTCTGTTGTGTCCCTCATCACATATGCTGTGCTGCGTGTGGACTTTCTGTTTCACCTGCAAGCGTGCTGGGGTCTCCCTGCTGCCAGGCACTCTTCTCGCTTGGGGGCTCTGTTGTGTCCTCACGGCCCCCACGTCACGCAGGTAAGGACCCGCCCGAGCTGGGGCTGCGTTGGAGATGAGCAGAACCTGGGTTTGCCTTTGGCGGGGAGGGCAGTGTTCCACTACACAGCCCACAGCCCTGCTGTCGCGTAGCCCTCCCCGCTTCCCAACTTGTCCTTGAAATCACTTGTATTTGGGGCTTTAAAAGCTGACTCCTGGACCCACCCCTACTGATCTGATTGAATTGCCCTTGGTGGGAAAGGTGGGGGGGGAAGGATGTGTCGCGATTTTCAGGAGCTTTCCAGGTGACTCTGTTGCCAGGTTTTCTCCTGACTGCCTTCAAGTATTCCACCTGGTGGGTGTAGCGTCACTAACCAGGGCCCCCGTGGGGAGTGTAATTAGGTGGTTTCTGGTCTGCTGCCGTCACCGATGATGCTGCAATGAATACGCTATGCGTGTTTCTTGGAAAATGTGTATGAATATCTGTTGGATGAATTCCCGGGACAGGAGTTACTGGGTCAGAGGGTGCAGTGTGTGTAACTGTGACGGGTATTGCCGTATTGGCCCCGGAGAGAGTACCAGTTTTCCCACTGCCAGGCTCTCGGTGGCACCTGACCCACCCCGGACGCCCACCGAGGCCCTGGCCCGCCACTTGGCCACTCTCGCTTTGTTGCGTTGTTTTATCTGACATATGTTGGGTTCTGATTGGCTTTGTGTATGTCGCTGTGTTTTTTTTTCCTTTTCTGTTCTGTTTACTCACAGGTATTAAACGCTTTGTTTTATTTGTTTGCCAGGACTAGGCTATTTTGTTTACCAGCACTTTATTATAACACGTTTTCGCACGTGGTAGACTAGTGGTTTATCTCCCTGTCCCCTGCCCACCGACCCCCCAGCTTTTCTGGAAAAATTTTCCATGTAAAATTCTGTTGAAATCTTCATTGAAATACATTAAATTTATGTTTTACATTAGAGGTAATTGACATTTTTACATTATTGAGTCTTTTTGTTTGAGAACAGGCTATGTCTTCATTACTCGTCCTGTTTTATGTTCCCCTGTAGAACGTCAGTGTAGTAAGACTTTGTCTTCTCTGGCTGACGTCATTGTAAAAATACAGCATATGACACAGGGAACATGCGAAGTATGTGTTAACTGTTATCACCGAGGCTTCCAGGCAGTGGTAGGCTGTTACTAGGTAAAGTTTTAGAGAGGCAGAAGTCAGAGGTGGATTTTCCACTGCAGGGAGCAGTTGGCGCCCTTAACCTCTGCATGGTTCAGGAATACAGAATAGTATCTATTTCTTAATAACAACTGTATTTAGTAATAAGTTTATATACATTTTTAACATTTAGAATTTTAAATGCTCCTGCATTTTTTCTCGCCCTTGAAATTTGCCCAGCGCACCTGGAAGGATGGGGCTGATGGTTGCTGAGGGAAGAGCAAAAGAGGGGCTGGTCCGGGGGGCCTCGGGTTGGGCCAGGGCTGCCTTGGGTCTGAGGGCCTGAAAGCCGTGTAGGGGCAGCCTGGCCTGGTATAGCGATTCAGCAGTTCCACATATCATCAGTGCTCATCATGACCATTGCCCTCCTTAGTCTCCATCAGCAGTTTCCCCTCTGCCCCATTGACTTCCCCTCTGGTGGCCAGCAGTATGTTCTCTGTAGTTAAGAGTCTGTTTCTCAGTTTGTCTCTGTCTCTGTTTCTTTTGCTTGTTTTATTTCTTAAATTCCACGTATGAGTTAAATCATGGTATTCGTTTTTCTCTGACTTATTTTGCTTCTCATTATATTCTCTAGATCCATCCCTGTTGTTGCAAATGGTTAAGATTTCATTCTTTTTTATGGCCGAATAATATTCCATCATGTATATATATCTCATCTTTATCCGTTCATCCATCGATAGATACTTGGTTTATTCACATAATTTGGCTATTGTAAATATGCTGCAGTAAACATAGGAGTGCATATATCTTTTCAAATTAGTGTTTTCATAGTCTTTGGGTAAATTCCCAGTAGTGGAATTACCGGTTCACATTTCTGTTTTTAATTTGTTGAGGAACCTCTATAGTCTCTTCCAGAGTGGCTGCACCAGTTTGCCTTCCCACCAACAGTGCTCGAGGGTTCCTTTTCCTGCACATCCTCACCATGTTTTTTTGTCTTTTTGATACTAGCCATTATGACAGGTGTGACATGGGATCTCATCATGGTTTTGATTTGTATTTCCTTGATGATGAGTGATGTTGAGCATCTTTTCATGTGTCTGTTGGCCATCTGGAGGTCATCTTTGGGGAAATATCTGTTCATGTCTTCTGCCTATTTTTAATTAGATTGTTTGATTTTGAGGTGTTGGGTTTGTATAAGTTCTTTATATATCTTGGACACTAATCCTTTATCTGAGATGTTATTTGCAAATATCTCTTCCCATTTTATATGTTTTCTTTTAGATTTAATTGATTCCTTTGCTGTGCAGAAACTTTTAATTTTTTTTTTTTTTTTTTAATTTTTTTTTTCAACGTTTATTTATTTTTGGGACAGAGAGAGACAGAGCATGAATGGGGGAGGGGCAGAGAGAGAGGGAGACACAGAATCGGAAACAGGCTCCAGGCTCTGAGCCATCAGCCCAGAGCCTGACGCGGGGCTTGAACTCACGGACCGCGAGATCGTGACCTGGCTGAAGCCGGACGCTCAACCGACTGCGCCACCCAGGCGCCCCAGAAACTTTTAATTTTGATGAAGTCCCAATAGTTCATTTTTGCTTTTATTTCCCATGGCTCAGGGGACATATCTAAAAAAATGTTGCTATGGCTGATGTTGGAGAAATTACTACCTGTGCTCTCCTCTGGGATTTTTTTTTTTTTTTAAGTTTATTTATTTTGAGACACAGAAAGAAAATGTGAGCAGGAAAGGGGCAGAGAGAGAATCCCAAGCAGGCTCCACGCTGATAGCAGAGAGCTCAATGCAGGCCTTGAACTCAGAAACTGTGGGATCATGACCTGAGCTGAAATGGAGTCAGATGCTTAAGCAACTGAGCCACCTACGCGCCCCCCTCCTTCAGACTTTTGATGGTTTCTATCTCAGGTTTAGATCTTCTATCGTTTTGAATTTATTTTTGTGTATGGTGTAAGAAAGTGGTCCTGGTTCATTCTTCAGCATGGTGCTGTGCAGTTCTCCCAGCACCATTTGTTGAAGAGACTTTTTCCAATTATATATAGTTTACCACTTTGTTGAAGATTAATTGACCGTATAATTGTGGATTTATTTCTGGTTTTCTGTTTTGTTCCACTGCTCTGTGTGTCTGTTTTTGTGCCACTACCACACTGTCCTGACTACGGCTTTGTAATATAATTTGGAAGTCTGGAATTGTGTTGCCTCCAGTTTTGTTTTTCTTTTTCAGGATTGCTTTGGCTCTTTGGAGTCTTTTGTGGTTCCACACAAGTTTTAGGATTGTTTTGTTCTAGCTCTGTGAAAAACACTGTTGGTATTTTGATGGGGATCGCATTAAACGTGTTGATTGCTTTGGGTAGTATGGACATTTTAACAGTGTTTGTTCTTCTAATCCAGGAGCATGGAATGTCTTTCTGTGTGTTAGTGTTGTCTTCAGTTTCTTCCATCAGTGTTTCATGGTTTTCAGAGTACAGGTCTTTCACCTCTTTGGTTAGGTTTATTCCTAGATATTTTATTATTTTCAGTGCAATTGTAAATGGGATTGTTTCCTTAATTTTTCTTTCTGCTGCTTCATTATTAGTCTATAGAAATGCAACCGATTTTTGTACGTTGATTCTGTATTCTGAGATTTTACTGGGTGTGTCAGTTCTAGTGGTTTTTTTGGTGGAGTCTTGCGGGTTTTCTATATAGAGTACCATATCACCTACAAAAAGAAGTTTGACTTCTCCTCGCTGCATTGGATGTCTTTTATTTCTTTGTGTTGTCAGATTGCTGAGGCTAGCACTTCCAGTACTATGTTGAATAGAAGTGGTGACCATGGACATCCCTGTCATGTTCCTGAACTTAGGGGAAAAGCTCTCAGTTTTTCCCTACTGAGTATGATACTCTCTGAGGGTTTTTCCTACGATGGCCTTTATCATGTTATGTTCCCTCTAAATCTACTTTGTTGAGGGTTTTTATCAACGAACGGATGTTGTACTTGGTCAAAGGCTTTTTCTGCATTCATTGAAATAACAATATGGTTTTTGTTCTTGCTCTTAGGATGTGATTTGTGAACAGTGAACCACCCTTGAATCCTGGGAATAAATCTCATGTGATGGTGGCGAATGATTTTTTTTAATGTACTGTTGGATTTCATCTGCTAGTGTTTTATTGGGAATTTTTGCATCTGTCTTTGTCAGTGATAACGGTCTGTAGCTCTCTTTTTTAGTGGGGTCTCCTCTGGTTTTGGAATCAGGGTACTGCTGTTGGCTCTGTGGGTCTTGTCCACTCTGTGTCCTGTCGCCTGGAGCATACCTGGCACATAGTTGGCACTCATACCAGTTGAGCGAATGAATGATTCCGGTTTAAAGTCACGTTAGAACATGATAAACCCTTGAGCTTGAGGACATCTGATGGATGCCATGACCTAGTAACGCTCGGCTTCCCTCGAGTTTTCAGAGTAATGGCGCTTGCCTTACGCCTGCTCTCTTTCTCCTGTCGTCTTTTATGGCAACTCTGTGTTCTTCAGCCCCCCTGCTGGGCCCGGAAGCCTCTGTGGCATTTCCCGGAGAGCCTCCCTGGTGGCATGAGCCGCAGCAGGCCAGCGCCCTGGACTGTGCGCCAGGGGTCCCGTCTGCACAGGCCTCAGGCTTGTGAGCCTTCCCTCGGGAGCAGGAGCGATCTGGCCTGCACGCGTCCTCCTGGAAGTGGCGTCCTCTCAGAAGCCCACAGTGGGTGGCAGGCAGAGTTGGAGCGTCCAGGGGGTGCTGACAGAGGGTGCGTGGCGGCCTGGTCGCGCCCCTTGCCACGAGGACCCACGGAGGAGGCCCTGTCGGATGGCCGTGCTGTGAGCCAGGCCTGGAGGCCTGGGTCTGGGGCGGCGGAGCAAGGCCAGCAGGTGCTCTCCTGCTGCTTGTTTCGAGGTCTCTGAAAACACTTTGTATTTTCAGATTATTCAGATTTGCTGAGAAACCTGTTACAAAGATCTTACAGAGAGTTCCCACATCCCCAGATGCCAGTGTCTTCTGTGAGTGGGGGCTGCCCAGGGCTCATCTGAAGGCCGCCTTCCCACATCGCCCCTGGTCCCCGCCCGGCTGCCACCCTGGTCCTCACTCCCCTGGCGCCCGCAGCAGCTACTGCTGAGGTCCCAGACTGGCTTGTGCAGGTGCCCATGGGGTTGTCCTGTGGAACAGCTTCTCCCCCCTCCCTGCTCTCTCAGCTGCCCATGCGCTTGTGTGGACGCGTCTTCACTGGTGTCTGCCTCTGGTTCTTTTGCTCAGGGTGCCCCATCCTGTCGACTTGTCCTGTTGACACGTTTTCACGGTTTCTTTTTTTTTTTTTTTTTTTTTATTTAAAAAATTTTTTTTTTAACGTTTATTTATTTTTGAGACAGGGAGAGACAGAGCATGAACGGGGGAGGGGCAGAGAGAGAGGGAGACACAGAATCGGAAACAGGCTCCAGGCTCCGAGCCATCAGCCCAGAGCCCGACGCGGGGCTCGAACTCACGGACCGCGAGATCGTGACCTGGCTGAAGTCGGACGCTCAACCGACTGCGCCACCCAGGCGCCCCACGTTTTCACGGTTTCTGAGTATGTGTCCGTGTTGTCACGCCATGCGGTGTGCAGATCCTCCTGCACGGTTCCAGAACCAGGAGCTGGAGCCAGGCCTGTTCATGCCCGTTGCCTGGTCTGGATTTTGTCACCCGCTGAAACCGTCCTCAGCTTTTCACTTCCCGATCACAGCCCATGTTCCCTTTTGTAAATTGTATGGTGTGGACTGGAGGAAAATTCATTCACATGCCAGTCCCATGTTGCTCAGCCGCTGGCCTCTGGGCCACTGTTTCCCTGCATGCACTGGGGGGAAGCCGTTGGCTTCCTGGCTCACCCGAGGGGTGTGTGAGGCAGTGCTCGGGCGTGGAAACCTGGCTGGGCCCGCCGCTCTCTCTCAGTGGTGCTTGTGCACTGAGCTTGTGGGTCCCTTTGTCTCTCTTCAGGAGCGCCAGCCCAGGGGGTCTGCTGACCGGAGGCGGTTGGGATGGGTGGTGTGTCATGGTCCCTGATTGTATGAGTGGTGCTGTTTTCCTTGGGCGGCACCGTCGTGTTGCAGGGTGGGAAGGAGCTGCTTCCCTGCAGGGGTGTGGTGTGGCTGACAGTGGGCGGAACCTGGGGGGGGGGTCAGCAAGGGGCTGCAGGGGTGTGGTGTGGCTGACAGCAGGTGCAGCCTGGGGGTTGGCGAGGGGACATTGGAAGGAAGGCAGCCAGTGCCCTCAGGTGTCCACGGCAGTGGCCCCAAGTCCCCATGTGCTTGCATAGCATCTTCAAGGGGGGGGGGTGTCATGTTCCCTTCCTGGCACCTGTAGGGTGGGGGACAGGGGACAGGTCTGGGTTGCTCCCCCAACTGGTCCCAGTGCCCTGCCCGGGCCATCCCTCTGTCCACCCCCCCCCCCCCCCAGCGTCCCTGTGCAGTCAGACTCCCTGAGAGCTTTGTCTGCTCCAGCGCTCTGCAGTAAGTGGGCGGTGGGACTAGCTGTGACCTAGAAACACTTGAGCGTTTTCCACTAGGCCCCCGGGAAGCAGAACACGGGAGGAGGATGTCATTTCTGATGCTTGTGCCCTCTCCCAGGAGAGCAGACTTCGGGTCCTCGTTTCCTCTTGTGGCCGTGACCCAGTGCCTGCACCCTGGCACGGTGGGTACTGCACAGGGTGGGCGTGTCAATGACGGACTTCCTGACCTGCTCCCGGGTGACTGCCCACCCTGCGCCCTAAACAGGAGGACCCCTGAGGAAAACAGGTCCCAGGCTCTCGGAACAACAAAAGCAGCAGAGCCTGCGTCAGAGTCAGGAAGAAAGGGAGCAGTCACCCCCCACGAGGGCCCACAAATGTGGTGCAGTCCCCTCTCTGGCGGGTCAGCACGGCCCTCTCTGGTGACAGGGTCCTCTGTGGGATGACAGGGTCATGGGGAAGGGCTCCGTCGAGCGTGGTCCTGGGACGAGACTCTGCGGGCCTGGCAGCCCGTCCCGGCTGCGGGCCTATCTGTGCCGGCATTGTGTCCCCGCTCTGGATCTCTGCTTGAGCGCCTGGGGTTTTGCTGCTGTAGCCCTTATTTAGATCTGTTTCCATGGTAGCTCTCCAGCCTTGGAGCTTCCTTTTTCCTGAAACGTAGGTTTTTGTTGGCAATTTGGAAATGCTGCCTGCAGATACTTGAAGGGGCCGTGGTGGTGGAAGAGGGGGTGCAGTGGGGCTCTGTCTGCTTCACTGGGACCCCTGCCTCCGTCTCTCCATGGAGAGGCCTTTTGGGAGATGCGTGAGGGCACAGGATGCCGATGCCTCCCCTGCTCGCCACGGGTTCTGCATTCTGGACCAGCTTTGGGCTCCACGCCTGAGTGAGCAGGTGTGGTTCTTACACCCCTGCCCACATGGGGCCTCCCCCCGTGCCATCTGCATCCCTGCTGCCCACGGTACGTCTTGCACGAGCATCCCCATCGACCTCGATGCTGTGTGTCCTCCAGGGTGGGTGCCCAGTGTCCTCTGCTGGGCTGTGCTCCACGACCTGGCCTTCTTCTGGAATTCTGGCAGGGTGGGGACTATACAGATGACCACAAGGTCTCCAGAAGTGACCCGTACTCATTGGGGGAAACTCGGAGATACGTATTTAAACAAGACAAAAGGATTAAAAGCGCCTCTGACACTGGTAATGACCATTATGTGTTCTCTGGTTGCTGGGGTCGTGCCCGGCTGGGCCCCCACTGAATGTCGGTCCCTCTGTCCTGCAGACACTCAAGAGTTAAAGCTTTCTGGTGTAGACGTGAGTTATCTGTCTGCACCCTTACCCTGGGGGTCCTGGGATAGAGTGATGCGTTCCCGCAACAGCTGGACCACGGGGCCTTTTCTTTCCCATTTAGCCTGCTGTCCCCTTGAGGGGCACTTGTCTGGAGAAGCCTAAAGTAGATTTCGTCTAGAAAGTAGATTTCTTTGCAATTTGTCATGATCTTTCCTTGACACAGGTGATGAAGCCGCTCCTGTGCAACTGTAGATGCACTTGTGGTCACGGTGCTCCCACCCGTGAAGGTGTGGACTTAAGAGAGCATGGTGGTTCTAAGACGGCCATGGATGCTTTTGAGTCTGTGTCCCTCCCCGGTGTCACTTGGCGCATGTGGTCTGCCTGCTGCGGTGTCCTGGGCGTCACTGCTCCCTGTGGGATCCCGTGCCCTATCCTTTCCGGGAAGCCGGCTCTTCTCAGGGTTCAGGGAACCATGGCCATGCGTTCCAGGTTCCCGGGAGTGCTGTGAATGCTGTCTCCTTTCTGTGGCGGTGCTGTCTCGTGTCTCTGGGGTGACCTGGGGTGGGGGGGGATCTGTGCCGGCTGTGGTTCTGTGTCAGCGGAGCCCCCGACACCAGGCGTCTGTCCTCCCAGCTGGGCCTCATGCCCCCTGCTCCGGAGCTGGGCTTGGAGCCTTTCTCCCACTGTCACCTGCTCGTTCCCTTGAGTGTATAAACTGGCTGCCCCATACACACGTGTGCACACGTGCAAACATGTCTGTGAACCCGCAGGCCCTCACCTCTTAGGTTTCCTGCCTGCTCTGCCCCTCACACTCTGCCTTCTTTGCACACCCTCTCCACTCTCTGAGCTCAGGCCTTCCTGGGCAGTGTCCCCTGCTGTCCCTCCTCTGTTGGGCAGTCTCTGTGGGGACTTCCCTGGACCTGCCTTGTGCAGTGGGGGCTCCTTCCTCTCCTCCAAGGCAGCCCCTCCCGTGCCCTTGCTCTCGTTCCATTGTCCTCTTGCACATGGGCTGTGCACATTCTTGTGCGTGAGTGTCACTTAAGCTTGAGGCGTGAGGCCTGCAGGCCAGGGTCCAGGCCATGTTCTCAGGTTGTCAGGCACTGAGAGTATCACCCTGCCTGGCCTGTGCTGGCTGTTTCCTCCCTAGAGGAGGGGGACCCTGACGCTGCCTCTGCCCATCCACTTGGCAGGGTCCCCGCGGCAGCCCTTCCCTAAGTGAGCCATGTGTCTGCTCTCCGCCACACTCTGCGTCGTGGGGACTGTCCTCAGTGTTTTGCAGCTGTGACAATGGGGTTGAGCCCCGTGTCTGTCAGGTTTCCTGACTAACTGTGAGCTACCTGGGAGGGGTCCAGGGAGACAGGCCCCCTGAGCCAGCCTGCTGCGCCACACGCATCTGCGGGTGTGGTTGTGAAGTCCCGGCCGATGGCATTTGTACAGGCCAAGCACTGCCACAGATGACCACCTGGAACAAGATGTTCCTCAATGAGAAATGACTGGAAGCTTCCCCAGGCCCCCCATTTTTCCCACTGCCCCCCAGGTGCTACATTTGTGCACCCCGTTCTGGTAGATGGGCCCCCCAGCCCCCTGTGTGGATGGCTGTGCACACGCGTGTGTGGCAGTCTGTCCCCACCAGGGGACCACGCTGCCAGGGGAGCGCACTACACTGTCCAAGTTGTACTGGCCCGAGAGGGGCACATGAGGTTCGAGTGTTTAGTTCTCTCGCACATGAGGTGTTGTGTTTCTGTGCATCGAAGGGCCCTGGTATCTCTTTCTGAGAGTGCTCCTTATGTCTTCCGTCCATTTTCTGTGGGACCTCCTTATCTTGTACTTCAGTTTTTAAGAGCTCTCCGTACATACTGGGGAAATTCGATCTTCATCTGTGATGTATTTTTCTCCGGTTTGTCTGTTTTTATTTAAAAATTTTTTTTAAATGTTTTTATTTATTTTTGAGACAGAGACAGAGCATGAGCAGGGGAGAGGCAGAGAAAGAGAGGGAGACACAGAATCTGAAGCAGGCTTCAGGCTCCGAGCTGTCAGCACAGAGCCCGACACGGGGCTCGAACTCACGGAGTGTGAGATCATGACCTGAGCTGAAGCCAGACGCTCAACCGACTGAGCCACCCAGGCGCCCCTATTTAAAATTTTTAAACTATTCATTTATTTATTTATTTTTGAGAGAGAGACAGAGCATGAGAGAGAGAGAGACATGAGCATGGGAGGAGCAGAGAGAGGAGGAGACACAGAATCTGAAGCAGGTTCCAGGCTCCGAGTTGTCAGCACAGAGTCCGACACAGGGCTCGAACTCACAAACTGTGAGATCGTGACCTGAGCCGAAGTCAGACACTTAACTGAGCCACCCAGGTGCCCCTAATTTGTTTTTATTTGTCTGATACTGCTTGTGATAGTTTTTTCTCCAAGCAAAGGTGTTTAACATTTAAAATGCTATAAAATTCATCCTACCTTTATTTTCTTTTGTGTCTGGGTTTTGAGTTAGAAAGGTTTCCCTACACTGAGGTTATGAAGGATTTCACCCATTTTTCCATTTTGTGCTTTATTTTATGATTCTGTGAAAGTGACCTGGTGTGGTGTCACTTTTCTGTTCATGCCTGCAATCCGTGTGCTCTGTGTGTGTGTGTGTGTGTGCCTGTGATCTGTGTGCTGTGTGTGCTGTTTGTGTGTGTACGTGCTGTGTGTGTGTGTCTGTGTGTGCACGTGCACTGTGTGTCTGTGTGCTGTGTGTGTGTGTGTGTGTGTGTGTGTGCTGTGTCTGCGCTGTGTGTGTGCTGTGTTTTGTGTGTCTCTGTGTCTGTGTGCTGTGTGTGTATCTGTGCGTGTCTGGGTGCTGTGTGGTTCTCTGTGTGTGTGCTGTGTGCATATCTGTGCGTGTCTGTGTGCTGTGTGTGTCTCTTTGTATGTGCATCTGTGTGTGTGTGCTGTGTGTGTGTGTGTGCTGTGTGCGTGTGTGTGTGAGCCCCATATTGCTGTTGGCCTGGCACACTTGTTAGGAATTGTGTGGACCTCCCTGAGGCTGGCTGGGCCACCGCGCTCCCCTGTCCATCTGGGTTGGGCTGTGTGCCCACGGACCAGCCCTTGTACCAGTGCACGTCTCTGCTGCATGAGTGGAGGGTCCTGCTGGCTGGTCCGAGGTCTTCAGCCCAGAGGCCGTGAAGCAGTGTGAATGGTACCCATCCTTCCCTGAGCCGCTGCATCTTCTGAGCCCTGCGGACACTGCTCCTGTGCGCTCGGAGTGCCGGCTGGCAGATGGCTCTGTCCGCAGGGAAGAGCTGGTGGTGTAGACCCCACGGCAGCGTCCTTCCTTAGGTCTTGTTTTGCCGTGGACACCTGTGTGTTTATCTCCAGGGGTGGTTCTCCTGCAGGCGGCTTAGTGTCTGTTTAGGATGTGAACACAAGGTTTCCTTGTAAACTACCCTCTTAGGCCTGCCCGCCCAGTGCTCCTTTTTTATAAGGAATAGTTTGGAGCACTGCCCTTCCCACCTTGAGGTCGGGCCCCTGCGCAGTCACCAGAGCAGTGCTACACCTGTGTGAGTTTCTGGAGGGCGGGAGACTTTTCGCAGAGCCCAGAATTGAACACATTTGCATGCAGATGTGTGCCTGCAAAAGTCACACTGTGGTGAGCTGCGTGAGAAATGTTAGGGTTTCTGTCTACGCTGAGATTATCTGTACACAGGCTTCTGCCTACTGGTGTCTGGGGTGTGCGTGGGGGGTGTGGGGCGGAGGACAGCGCCCGGGGCCCTAGAATCGCCTGCTCCCTCCAGGCCCCCGGCGCTTGGCAGCGCCCGTCGGCTGGGACGCGCGTGGGGAGCAACCTGCTTCAGGGTCCTGTGCTCCATGGGGAGTGAAGGCGGTAGGTCCACTGGTGAATTCCTACTTAGAAATGTCCCCCGAGACACAGCGTGCAGGCACTTCCATAGCGGGCATGCTGAGGGTGCTGAGGACGCAGTCCAGAGCCTGGATGGTAAGCTTTTCGTGCGAAATTTCACAGCAGTTCACGGAATGTGGTGTTTGTAAGCAGAATGGGTCTGGCTGTTTGATGAAGTCACTTTATACGTCCTCAAGGAGGCAGAGGTAAGACACGTGTCTCTGTGTCTTCCTCTCCCCTGTGTGTCCATGCAGACCCGTGGCTCAGGGCTGTGGGAGAACTCTGCCTTTGCCCCCATGCTGCTCGTATTCTTGGTCCACGGTGCTGAGTACCTCCCTGGGACACCACCTGCTTGGCGGTTGGGTCTGAGCACCAGGCTGTTGGTTGTGGAAGCCCCATCGTCACCTGCTCATTGCACCGCTGGGCAGCTTCCTCGTGGCCCCCAGCAACTGCCACATCCCTCTGTCTGGGCTTGGTTCCCGGGCTTCCCTGTGTCCTTCCGTTCCGGGCACCGGGGGCAGGGGGGTAGCGGGAGATGTAGGAAGGGCTCACCTCGAGGTGGCACAGACAGACAGCCTCAGTCTGGACCGCGGGCCATCCAACACTCTTCCTTCCCACTTCCTTCCACTGAAGGTGGGCTGGGGAGGCCCTGGGGAGCCACGTGGGGTGGGTGGGTGGGGGTCCAGAAGGAGCAGGTGCAGCCGAGGGAAAGAGTGACGGAGCACTTCACATGGGCTCGGAGGAGACCGCGCTCTTCCAACAGAGCAAACGGGAGGCCCTCCCCGTGGGCTTCATGGGAGGTGTGGTGGCCATGCCTGAGCAGCGGTGACCTTCCCCGGAGCGTGCTGTGCTCTGTGTGGTGTCGCGAGCTGTGGTTCTCTTGTACCCAGGCCTTTTCCTCCCAAAGTTGGAGCATCGACTCTGTCTCGCCTTTATTTTCTCAGTGCACTTCTAGTCTCTTCTCCCGTGTCCTTGGTGCGGGACAGGAGTCACCAGGCCACAGTGCTCAGAGGTGTTTTCTTCTGGTGGCAGGCTTTTGTCTTGGCCAGTGTGGCTTAGGTGGTAGTGGTATCACCCGCACTGCCAGTTCTTGAAAAAGGCCTGTGGTCGTGGTCTGCTCTTTGCAGACGGGCTCTGGGCGGGCCGGGGGGCGGGGGTGGACAGCACGTGGCTTGAGACGGCACCCATGCACGTGTGGTGGCTCCTTACACTTTGTCCTGCGTCCGTTGGGAGAGAGCTGACCTGTCCTGCACAGTGACTTGCCCTCAATGTTTGCTTCTGTTCAGTACTCCAGGGCCTGGAATCTGGCTACTGCCCTTCGGGCCAGTTTTACAAATAAAACTTAGCATGTCTTCTTACGCACCACTTTCCTTTTTCCGGTTGGTCCACAGGATGCACCTGGGGAGGATTTTCCCAAACAGTGTCTTGTCTTGGGTGATTTCCTTTGTGCTACAATGTAGCAATTTTTGCCTCCCTTCACATTGTGGGGTGGATGTACCCTTCTGTCATCTACAGAAGGACTCCAGACTGTTCTCTAATATTGTTTGATTCCTTTAAAATTAACACCACTGTGACCGACTTCTGTTTTATAACCTTGAGCTCTTCAGTTGGTATCCCAGTGAAACTGCGTGTTAACCTGAAGACTGTCACTGGCTTAGTCTTATTAACTCTGCTACTGAAAGCTGGTGTATCGTTGCATTGTTTGTGGCTCCCATTTCCCTCCTTTCCCCTTATATTCAGTTACTGACAGTTGCCCTGCAGAATTAGGTACAGATTTCGTGTGTCCTGAGTTCAGTTAATACCCAGATATTTATTGTTTGTGCTGAGTTTAGGAATGGTATCTTTCCCACTATGTGTTACAGCTTGTTAGGAAAGTGGTTAATTATAAAAGTAATAATAAAGACAGGTTTTAGAAAATTTGGAAAACAGAAAATTTCTCTGGTTTCATCATTATTAGTATCTTGTTAGATGTCCAATTAAAAAATTATATTTGCTATATATTAAAAATTATAAAATAATTTACATATAAAATAAATTTTTTAATGTTTGTTTATTTTTGAGAGAGAGAGAGAGAGACAGCGTGAGTGGGTAGGGGCAGAGAGAGAGGGAGACACATAATCTGAAACAAGCTTCAGGCTCCGAGCTGTCAGCACAGAGCCCAACGTGAGGCTTGAAGCCACAAACTGTGAGATCATGACCTGAGCTGAAGTCGGACGCTTAACCAATGAGCCACCCAGGTGCCCTAGATCATTTTAATATTAAAAACTACTTGGCTGTTGTAACAGGAGAGTTGTGAGTACGTATGCATAAAAATAAATTTTCCTAATTCTGTAGCTAATGTTACACACCACAGAGAATATCCTCACACAGGTTTTTAGAAATGGGGACATAATCATCCACATACTGTAAAAGTACTTACTGTTGGGTACAGTTCAGTGTTTAGTGTATCTGTAAGGCTGCCCAGCCATCACACGGCCTCATTCCAGCCATCGTTCTTACCCCAAAAAGAACTCCCCTCCCCATTTCCTCCCTAACCTCCCGTCCCCAGGCAACCACCAGCTTACTTTCTGTCTCCATAGTTTTGTCAGTTCTGGCATTTTGTGTACTTGGAATCAGGCAGTCTGTGGCCTTGGTGTCTGGCTTCTTTCACTCAACATAGTGTCTTCCAGGTTCATCTGTATTTGTAGCAAGTATCAGGGCCTCATTCCTTTTGTTGGTCAAAACCTCGTTGTACGGATGGACTACACTTTGTTTACTAGGTCATCAGTTAACGGACACTTGGGTTGTCTGTTATGAATAGTGGTGCTGTGAATATCTGTGTACATGTTTCTGTGTGGACGCACGCTTTTGTTTCTCTTCAGCATATACCTGGGGGTGGATTGCAGAATCGTACAGTAGCTCTGCGTTTGACCTTTTGAGGAACCATCAGAGTTTTCCACAGCCACTCCAGCCTTGCATACCAGTACCGTGAGGGGGTTCCCGTTTCTCTGCAGCCTTGCCGATGCTTATGCAGTGATTATCTGTCTTTTTTGTCTTGATGGTTTAGATTTGCATTTTCCAGTGACTAAAAATGTTGCACATGTTTTGCATGTGCTTATTGACTGTGTATCATCTTTGGAGAAATGCCTATTCAGGCCATTCACTCATTTTTAATTGGGTTATCATTTTACTGTTAGATGGAAGAGTTCTTTATATATACCAGACACTAGGCCCTTCTCAGATAAATGATTTGTCAGTATTTTCTCCCATTCTGTGGGTTCTCATTTCTCTTTCTTGACAACGATCTTTGATGCACAGAAGTTTTTAATTTTGATGAGGTCTGATTTATCTAGTTTTTCTTTAGTTGCATATGCTTGTGGTATCGTATTTAAGAAACCATTGCCTACCCCAAGATCACAGTGATTTACTTTTGTATTTTCTTCTAAGAGTTTTATAATTTTAGCTCTTGCAATCTCTGACCCTTCTGAGTTCGTTTCTGTGTGTCTGAGGTTGTGGTTCAACCTCAGTGTTTTGCATGTGGGTATCCACTTGTCCCAGCATCACAAACGGACTTGGTTTCCCTGTTGAGAAGCAGTTGGCTGTGAACTTGAGAGTGCGTGTTTGGGCCTTCAGTTCTATTCTGTTGCCTCTCCATCATGTCTGACCTCATGCGGGTACCACGCTGTCGTGGCTTGCTATAAGCTTTGAGGTTAGGAAGTGTGAGTCTTGCTGTTGGTTTTCCTTTTTTAGGATTGTTTTGGCTATTCTGCCCTTGCATTTCCATATAGATTTTAGGGTCAGCTTGTCAGTTTCTGCACAGAAGCCTGTTGGGGGGTATTGACAGGTACTCATTTACGCACTGGCTGTAGATGAGTTCGGGGAGTTACCGCTTACCAGTATTTAAATTTTCTAGTCCGTGAACTTATGAGGCCTTTCTGTTTTAGTTCAGTTTATCTTCATTTCTTTTCACCATGTTTTGCTGTTTTTGGAGATTAATTTTTTTGTGAGGTGTTTTTGCTGTTAAATTTATTCCTAAGCATTTTATTCTTTTTCTAAATTTTATTTATTTAAGTAATCTCTGTACCTGACTTGGGGCTTGAACTCATGACCTTGAGATTAGGAATTGGACGCTCAACCAACTGAACCATTCAGGTGCCCCTGGAATTGTTTTCTTCTTAGATTGTTCATTGCTACTGTATAAAAATGCAATTAATTTTTACATATTGGTTTTGTAAGCTGTAACTTTGCTTAACTCATCAACTGTAGTAGGCTCTTTTAAAAACAATTTTTTTTAATGTTTATTTTTGAGAGAGAGCAAGAGCATGAACAGGGGAGGGGCAGAGAGAGGGAGACAGAGTCTGAAGCAGGCTCCAGGCTCTGAGCTGTCAGCACAGAGCCTGATGTGGGGCTTGAACTCATGAACTGCGGGATCATGACCAGAGCCGAAGTCAATGCTTAACCGACTGAGCCACCCAGGTGCCTGAAAGTATTTAGTAGGCTTTTAAGGATTTAATGTATTTATGCAAGGCCATATTATCTGCAAATAGAGTTTTACTTTTTCCTTCCAATCTAAGTGTTTTACTTGTTTATTTTCTTGCCCAGTCACCCTGCCTGGTACCTCCAGCAAAGTACTGGATGGAAGTGGTCACAGCGGCCCCTTGTCTGTTCCCTAGTCGTGGGGACAGTGCCCAAACTCCAGTTAAGTGTGATGGGAGCTGGGGCCCTCGCTCTTCCCATGTCTCATTCAAGAACATCCTCCAGCACCTTCAGCGGAAGCGACCATGACAGGAGGCTGTTGACATCTCACCACCTTACTGATTTCCTGGGATTAAGGGCATCTGGGGATAAGGGACTTTTAGTTTGACAGGTGGGCGGTCTGCCCATCACCCAGTGGGGCTCCAGTGCACAATGAAAGAAGCCTCCTGGGAATCACGCAGGCCGTCGGAGCTTCGCGTGTGTGAGGTGACTGTGTCTTTGGGGTATCGGGGTGGTGGTGACCTCCCAGGGACTTGGCCGTCACTTGGACTCTTGCTCCCGGTGGGCCCCGGAGCATGTAGGTGCAGCTCTGGGTCAGACCCCGGGCGCCTGTCAGCCTGTGGGGCATGTCCCGCGTCTCCACTGACACTCCTTAAATCCTTTCTGCTTTTCCTTTCCTCTTTATTTTCTTTTTTTATTTATTTTTTATTTTTTATTTTATTTTTAAATATTTTTTTTAACGTTTATTTATTTTTGAGACAGAGAGAGAGACAAAGCATGAATGGGGGGGAGGGTCAGAGAGAGGGAGACACAGAATCTGAAACAGGCTCCAGGCTCTGAGCTGTCAGCACAGAGCCCGACGCGGGGCTCGAACTCACGGACCATGAGATCGTGACCTGAGCCAAAGTCGGAAGCTTAACCGACTGAGCCATCCAGGCGCCCCTCCCCTTTATTTTCTTTATCTTCATTTAGTTTTTCTGTTTTTCAGGAACTGTATTGCCAGCTCCAGTGCCCCAGCTGCTTTCTTTTGTATTCTGTCATTTTAGTTTGTTTTTTTTTTTCTTTTTTAACACTTACTATTGAGAGACTGAGAGAGACAGAGCGTGAGTGGTAGAGGGGCAGAGAGAGAGAGGGAGACACAGAACCCGAAGTGGCTCCAGGCTCTGAGCTGTCCGCACAGAGCCTGACGCGGGGCTCGAACCCACGTACTGTGAGATCATGACCTGAGCCGAAGTTGGAGCTTAACTGACTGAAGCACCCAGGTGCCCCTGGTTTTGTTTTGTTTTTTCCCCTGGGAAACTCGTGCATGATTCCCTCCACTGTAGCTGCTGGTCCTTGTGTTGGGTTGGCTTTTTCTTTGTGGTCATGCCTCCGTCCCACAGTGTGTGTTTTCTGAGTGGGAATGTAGCTGCTGCTCTCGTTTCACAGCTGCAGGGTCATCTTACGGGCGGGCGGATGCACACAGGAGGACGGAGACATGTGTGGGTGCGTCTGTACCTCCAGTGCCATGTGGAAGAAACCCTGGGTCGTGTGGCTGGGACGGCCGCCTCTTCCTGGACACACTCCTCGCCCCTGCCAGTACTGACCCCACCTTTCCGCTCCTTACGGAGCCTTGGAGCTTCTGTGGTGTAAATTGGTTGCTTTGTAAGTTTGTTTTTCAATTCAGAAAAGAGTTCCTAAAACTTTGTTTTTACTTTGGGATAACAGAGTTTGACCTGAGAATTCCTGACTTAATTTTTAAATTTTAAAGCCTGAGTTAAAACCTTTCCTATTCTTGGATGGGTCTTGTTTCTATATTTGGAGGTAGGAAGGTTTCTGCATGAAATTTCTCATACATCTGTCTTGAGAACACCTGTTGTGTTTGAGATGAGAGCAAATCCAGGCAAATTTAAAACCACGGCTTATTGCAAGAAAATGGACTCTTGGGGCTTTTGCATGAAGGAATCTCCCCTCCGCCGAGCACGCTGTTTGTGAACACGCATTAGTGCGGAGAAGATGTTCATGTAAGGGAATCCTGTCGTTTATCATTTGTGTTAGAGAACGGTGCTGGCGGCTGTCCTTCCTTCTGAACTGCTGTGAGCAGTGTGTCCTTGTCTGGATGCTTCCGCTTGTGTGTGCTCCTTTTTTCACAGACGGGGAAGGGGGTGCCCGGCGTCCGCGTTTCCTAATAGTCCGTTCCTGCAGCGGCTCACATCGCTCTTCCTGGGTCATGGTCCCCGTGCAGACAGGGACCGGGTGACATGGCTGCTGGGAGAGGGCGGAGGCAGTGGGATCGGGCCGGCACGTCCCCCCTCTTGATGCCAGGTGCTCAGCTCCCTGGGCCTGGTGTGCTGATGTCACCTGTCCGGAGCCCTCCTGTGGTGCTGCTGCTGGTAGCATCTTGGGAAGGGTGGGGGGCTGGCCGAGGGGCACATGGGCTGCGATGTGCAGGTGCAGTGCAGGGCTGGCAGGAAGCGGGTGTGAGGTCCAGGCAGAAGGATGGGGCCACATGCGTCGTGTGATGGGGACCTGAGCATTCCTGCAGCAGCGGGCACACTAGGTGGGACTGCTCCTTCTACGGGTAGGGAAGGGGTGTGCGGTGATGGGAGGTGATGACAAACAGGTCCGTAGACTTGCTGGCTGCAGGGCCACCTACTGGTGTGTCCCTGGCCTTCTGTGCTCCCGCGGACCCCATGAGCTGGCCTGGTCTCCCTTCCCACCCCGCCCTGTGTGCGCTGCCCCTGCTCGGGCCACCCATCCTGGGTGTCCCAGCGTTCACCAGTATGGGATGGGCTGCCCCTCCTGGGCGCCAGGATGAGCAGAGGGTGGGCTGTGTGTGTCTGAGCCTCGCCCATCCACCCTGACGTTTTTGCTTTCACTCCGCTTCTGGGCCTCCCAGTGTCCTTCTGCCGCGTTTTCTTGTTTACTTTTAATGAGACTGATACCTGCTGCCCCCCCCCCCCTCCCCCGACCTTGGCGTACCCGAAGCGGGCCATGGGGGGCAGAGGGGTGGCCCCGTAAGAAGTGGGTCTTGCAGAGTGAGGGTGGGGTGGGGTCCTGACCCTGTAAACCCTGCTCCCTGGGGAAGCCACTCCGGGGTTTCCATGGTACCCCTGGCCCCGCCTCCTGCCACCAAGGGCTCTCTGCATGCCTTGGTGGATGTTTGGGCCGTTGGCCCTCCTGTCCCTGCTGTAGGTGGGTGTTGGAGGTCTGGTGCAGTTTTCTTGGGTGGGATTACTGCTCAGCTGGGGAGTCTGTTGAGAGCAGAGGTAGTAAAAAAGCTGGTCATGACTTGATTTTGGATGAGGAGGAGAAGAAAATGGAGTTAAGACTAAGAATTCAGCCTTCTCCACTTGTCATGTGTGTGCAGGTTACCTCATTTTTGTTGGAAAATGTGTACTATGTATTCACGTACTTGGAAAATATTTGGAATGTTCTTTCTCTTGTCAAAATAATTAACGTGAGGGACATTTGGGTGGTTCAGTCGGTTAAGCATTCAACTTCGGCTCAGGTCATGATCTCACGGTTCATGAGTTCGAGCTCCGCGTCGGGCTCTGTGGTGACAGCTCAGAGCCTGGAGCCTGCTTCGGATTTTGTGTCTCCCTCTCTCTCTGCCCCTCCCCTGCTTGTGCTCTGTATCTCTCTCCAGCAAAATATAAATAAACATTAAAAAAAATTTTTTTTTTAAATGACGTGATTTAAGAGGAAGTCTTGCTGTAAGAAACCTGCACTGCCGGTTAATGAAAACAGCATGTAGTAAATGTGGATGGTGTTTCTGCGGGCTGACCTTCCAAGCAGTTTGCATTAAAACCTATCAAATTATTCATGGGCGTATTATGAGGGGCTTCAGGTATTTCAGGTGAATCATCTGGTATTTTTAATTGTGCTACATAATTAAAATGTTAAAGGCAGATTATCAAAATATATTTTGTGACAAGAATTTTGTATCAAACGCTGATGGCGGTGGTGGAGAGTCTCCTGGGGGCAGAGCGAGCGGGAGCTACAGGCCGGGGGCATCGGTGCCCTGGGTGTCCCCATGGCGGCACACTGTTGTCCCGCAGGCTTCTGCTACGACTGGTCAGGAGCAGAAGCAAGAACGCAGGGGAGCGAGGTAGGACGTGGACTGATGGCCTCAGGGCACAGGGATGGAAGCCGGGTGGGGGGTGGGGGGCGGCAAGTGTGTCCCGAGATGGGCCTTGGGTTAGTGGGACGCCGGGAGGAAAGTAAGAGGCGGCACGTGGGAGCTGCAGAACCGACAGTCTTTCCAGCACGTGAAGAGCACTTCTGCGGCCAGGGAGCACCGACAGAGGCTGTGGTGCAAGTGGCTCAGAAGGAGCTCGTGTGGCCAGTAAGCACGAGCACACGGGAAGCCACGAGACTCCTCTCTTGTGTATTCGGGGGGCAGGACCCCTGCCTGGGCACGCCGCAGGTGTGGGGTGGTCCCGGGCCAGCAGGTCCCCCGCTGGGTGTTCAGACCGACCCTTAGGTTATAAAGATTCCACGAAAGGAGAGAGTGGCACCATCCATGCCCTCGAAGCTTCCCTCCACTTCCTTATGTGGCATTCTCGACTCCTGTCTCGTCTCCCTGCCCCCAGACATGACAGGACACACCCAGAAATCACAAAACTTCACCGTGCATAAGTCAGTAAAACGAACACTTAAGCTTAATGTGATTGTCGTGAATTTCAGTGCCCAGTCTGTGTTCATGTTTTCCTGAGTGTCTCTGTCTTCTTATGGCTGGTTTTTCTGGACCAGCGTTCCAGCAGGTCTGCCGAGCCTTCTGATTTAGAACTCTTCCGCTTTCCTCTTTAACTGTTGCTGTTTACTTGTAAAGAGACATGGAACTTTGTTGTAGTTTCTAGCATTCTGGACTTGGTTCTGGTGAGAATGTTCTCTGCTCCTCTGCCTGCCGTACGCTGGAACGGGATGGATTTTAGGCCCCTTGTTGGGGCAGGATGGTGACAAGCCTCTGTCCTGAGCCAAACTTTCTTTCCAGGTGGGAGTGCGCTGAAGAGGGTGGCGACCAAGTGTGAGGGGGACAGTGGCCCCGGGCAGGACGGGGTGTCAGGCACCTGGAGTGTGGGACCCGAGGTCGTGGGCTTCTGCTACTCAAGGAGCCTGGAAGAGGTGGCAGGAGGCTGTGAGCACGCTGGGCCTGCCTGGTGCCCTTTGTGTGGGTCACTGTGCACAGACTGTGCGGTCCAACCCTTCCTGTCCAAGGTGTGTGGGGAACATGGCCGTCACGTCTTGGTGCTGAGATGGGGCCCATGAACCTGCTTGCAGGCTCCCGAAGCAGGGCATTGGCCTCCAGGGTGGGTTCCCCTCACCCAGCTCGGGAGTGCAGGAGCCCACAGGAGAGTCCCTGTGCCTCCACCTGCTGTGTCCCCTGCCCAGGTCCTGGAGGCAGTGGGGTCAGTGAGGGAGGTTGTGGGAGGGACGGAGGTGGTGGGAGCATTGAGGGGGTGGAGGTTGTGGCAGGGACGGAGGTGTCCCACGAGGGGAGAGGGTAAACTGCCTTAGACGTGCCACACTCCACACGCTCATGCCACACACATGCACAGGCCCTGGTCCCTCCCATGGGCACACTCTGGGGAGCCACCCCCACTCCTGGAACCTTGGAAGGGGCCCGAGGGTGGCCCCCGTGCCCCCAGTTAGAAACCATGCCCTACGGTGCTAGCTCCTGCTCAAGTGCCTGTAGAGGCCGCGACTCCTTCGCCTACCACTTGTCACGCTGGCCACTGCTGGAGGGGCATTGGTTTCTGCCCGCGCAGGGGTATGGAGGGGCGGGAGTGACCTGAGCAGAGCTCCCACCCTGGGGAGGGGGTGCTGGCTGTGGCACAGGAGCCCGGCCTGGCAGCTCCTTTCACGTGGCCGGCCGTGGGCTCCTGGGATGCCCACACTGCAGGGAGGCCTGCGTGCTGACTCACGCTCCTCCCCTCCCCTCCTTTCCCCTCCCCTCTGCAGCTACATCTGCAGCTGCAGGGGTGTGGCTACGGCCAGTCAGGGATGACGGGGCAAGGGGGCCCAGAGCACCTGCACATGACAGGAGGCTTATTTTTACACATCGTTGACTGCAAATAATCCACTTTATTTAAAGAGAATGTGGATTCCAAGTGTTAAAAAAAGCACGCAGCAGGGTGCCGGGCTCTGTGGTGCTGTGTGAGCAGAGCCCCTCTGTGAGCCCACAGCTCTGGGGTGCAGGGCACCCCCGAGCAGGAGCAACTCTGGCCGTGGCTGAAGGCTCAGCCCTGTGTCGTGGGATGTGGCTGTCCCTCCTCTGTGAGGGGTCCCGAGATTTGTCTCTGGATTTCTGCCAAGTGCCAGACCATGTTGGCCTCTGTTTTGTGTGTATTTTATTTCTGAGTTTCCATAACTTGGATGGTTTCGAATAGTTAACGCACACACTCCGTTAGGCCGTGTGGCAGGCTGTGCGGGGAGGACGACACCCCCCACCCCCATCCTGGCCAGGCCCTCGGGTGCTCACTGCACACTCCAGCATGGCCGTCACGCCAGGGCTCTGGAGCTGCATCGGGTGCTTGCAGGCCCGGTGCAGGTGTCTGGGTGTCAGGTTGCAGGCCGATGGCCGCCTGGTCCTGGGGCCACAGGCTGGATCGCCGCCTCCTGTCCAGGAGTCCTGAAGAAGAGCCTTTTTTCTCTGGATAGGATGTCTGTGTTGCAAGGAAGTTAATGGTTAAAGGAACAGAAGAAAGCCAAACTTCCTGTTCGTCTCCCACCCGAGACACCACGGAGACTTAACACTTTGGCGCTTGCTTTTACCCACACGCCCATGAGTGTCTCTTAGTAAATGGACCCACGCCATACTCAAAGCCGCACACTTTCCTCATGTAGCCCAGCGGCCTCTGCAGACTTGTGTGTCCTGGCATCCGTGTCAAGCCTGCCCGGTCTTGACCTTTCCCGCCTCTTCTGCCCTGCTCCCTGGGGCTCTCTCCCGAGCTCCCTTCCAGACTCTGGGTGGGGTCCTCTGTGCCTCTGTCAGTTTCTGGGGATGTGGACAGCCACTAGCCCCTGGCCTGCAGCTGCCCGGCCGTCCTCACACCACCTTCCCTTTGCATGTATTTCGTGTCCTGGTCTCCCCTTGTGAAGGACCCAGATGGGACCAGGGCCTCCCAGTGACCTCATTTAACTTTGTTTTTAATTTTTATTATTTTTAATGTTTTATTTATTTTTGAGAAAGACACAGAGCATGAGAGAGGGAGGGGCAGAGAGAGAGGGAGACACAGAATCTGAAGCAGGTGCCAGGCTCTGACCTATTAGCACAGAGCTGACGTGGGGCTTGAACCCACGAACCGTGAGATCATGACCTGAGCTGAAGTAAAGACGCTTAACCAGCTGAGCTGCCCAGGCGCCCCCTCATTTAAACTTTTAAATAAGGCACATTCTGAGGGCTGGAGGGTAGGACACCATAGAATTTTTGGGGTCACGCTTCAACCCCCGATAGCAGCCAGTTATCAGCTGCGAGAGCTGGGCGATGATGGATGCCAGCCTCACATATAAGGTGTACGAGGCAGACCCACAGGAGGTACACACGTTACTTGTGAACCACCACCTGACCAGAGATGGGGGGCTGCGGGGGTGCTCGTGTTCCGACCCTTTTCTGTGCGTCTTCATCTGCACAGATGAACGTGTGCTCGCTTCTGTGTCTCCCCATGAGTGCAGCCTCGTCCCCGGGCCTCTCCCTCCACGTGTGGGTGCCGGGCTCCCTGAGGGCTGGAGAAGGTGGGCGAACTGCACCTGTTGTTGGGACGGCCTCACTCAATGGTGTCGCCTTGTCCACAATTAGGCTTCTGTCCTTAATTTAGATCTAAAACTCACGTAGTAAGCTTGAGAGTCCAAACGTTTCTATGTGGTGTTTATGCTATTGTTAGCACTGTTAAGTTTAACAGCAAATCTCTTCTCCTGTTTTATTTGTAATGTCAGCCAAGGCGCTTGGCCAGGCCCGTGTGCACCCGTGCTGGGTTGGCCCTACAGGGACAGTGGGGTGTGGCCAGCGGGTTTTTCAGGCAGCTCCAGCACACCACTCAGGTCTCAGGAGAAAGCGGGGCCGCGTTTGGGTTTGCGTGGAAGCTGCGGGCGGAAGTTGTTGGACAGTTTCTGGGGGAGCAGGAGCCCGGGGCCGTATTACCGAGGCCCTTCGCTTGAGGGACTGAGCAGCATTCTGGGGTCCACAAAGGCCGCAGGCTACGCTGTGCCATTGACCGCGGCCACATACCCCGTCCCCGGCGTGCTGCATTCGTGGACTTCTCTGCAGCATGTCCCTTTGTCCCTGGGTTCCCCGGGAGGCCTGAGGAGGAGGACCAGGAAGGAAGTCACCCTGCCTCAGAGAGGGAGCCCCTTGGGAGCTGGAGGTGGGGCGTGGCTGGGGCGTGGTGCTATCTCACCTGTCCTTCTTCCCCAGGAGGCAGGAACAGTTCCAGAGAAACCCCGACAGCTACAATGGCGCCGTGCGTGAGAACTACACCTGGTCGCAGGACTACACTGACCTGGAGCTCAAGGTGCCGGTGCCCAAGCACGTGGTGAAGGGCAGGCAGGTAACCTTGGGGCCCCTCCAGCTCCTCCACGCAGCTTTCTCTGTGGCCGCGGCTGTCTGGTGTGGGCTGCGCTGGAGCCGACTGGCCTGTCCTGTGGTCTCCACTGTCCTTCAGCCGCAGACGTGACTGCCAGCCCTGCTGTGCTGCTGGGGTGCACCTGCTGCTGGGTGTTGAGCTCCAGTGTCCTCCCCCTCCCGTGGTTCATTGTGTGGCGTCCCCACAAAAAGCCTGACAAGGGAGGCAGGGTGATCCACGTCACGCCCATTTCACGGATGGAGCAGGCGCCTGGAGAGGCAGGGCGGAGATCCCCAGGTTGTGCAGTGGCCCATGGTTCCTGGGCCTGTGCTGTCTGGAGCACTGGGTGGTCACGGGGTGGGGGGCGGGGGAGGGGGGGCGTCGGCCTGAGCAGGGGCGCTCACAGCCTTAGCTGGTGTCTCTACTTGAGAGCAGGAGTAGAAATGTAACCTTTGATGGGGAGAGAGAGAGATGTTTACTCAGTAGTCGTGCACGTAGGGAGGCCTCACTTTAAAGGAAAAACCCCATGTAATTTGTGAGGTTGTCCCCTGAGTGCTGTTTGCCAGAGAAGCTGTATTCTTGCTTCTGTCTTCACAACTCTTCAGCCTGCGCGGTAAGCAGTGCCTTCCGTGTTTCGTAGGCGAGATGGCGGGGCCAAGCAGTTCCTCGCCACCCCCCCCCCCAAGTGACACAGGTGCCCCTCACTTGTGCCTGGGATCACCGAGTGCTCTGGGAACTTGTGTGAATGACTACGGTCAGCGCAGGTGCGCTGCCTCTGAAGCTCTGAAAAGCTCTGAAGCTTTTCAAAGAGCAGTGCCGCTGGCTTCTTTCAAAGAGAAGGTTCCGGAACATGCAAAGTAGAGCTTATACATGACTAGCTCCTACATTTTCTGGAAATGACTGCCGTGTGAAGCGGCACCAGCTTCGGCTGGCTTGGCTGTGTGTGAAGAAAACCAGGCTGGGCGGTGAGCTAGTCCCTCTGGGGCCCCTGTCCTGAGGTGCTGACCCTAGACTGCCCAGGCTGCACCTGGAACGGGCCCAACCGTGCACAGGACACTGGCAGGGGCCAGGCAGCCCCCAGAAGTTGCACTCCCACCAGTGTCGGAAGGGAAGGCAGGAGCCCCGAGGCTTCTTGGCTCCATGTGGTTGTGGGTCAGGGGTCTTGGGCCATGCTAGCTGGAGCACTGAGTCCACTCATTTCTCCCTCCACCCTCTTCCCACCTGTGTGCAGAGATGTCACCAGAGCACGGTGACCCCTGTCACGTGGACTTCAAGGTCTGCGTTAGACCTGATGACCAGGGGTCATCCACACAGCATCTCGCTCTGATGACCATGTCCCCTCCCGTGTTGGTAGGTGCAGGCCAGTCTTCCTGTGGAGGGGAGGGGGGACTTTGCCCAGTGTACCCTGGGGCTCCAGTGTTGGTGGGAACTTGGACCAGTGTCTTCTGAGGCTCCAGTATGGGGGGGAGTCTTGCCCAGTGTCCTCTGGGGCTCCAGTGGCGGGGGAGGGGGGACTTTTCCCAGTGTCCTCTGGGGCTCCAGTGCGGGGGGACTTGGCCCAGCATTCTCTGGGGCCCGGTGGGGCAGGCGTCATGTTGTGGTGGGATTACCTTGTATGCAGGTAAGTCAGTTAAGAAAAGCGCTGACTACAAACTTTGCTGAAGATAGCTCCAGCTTCCTGGTCCACTTCCTATCTTCCTACTTCTCCACAAACTTCTGGAACTTTCTTCAGGAGAATTTGTATCAGGCCTAACCTGAAACTGGTTATTTTCTCTTTGACTCTGGAGACCCAGATCACCTGGTCTCTGGCTGTACTTTCCATCTCAGGAAACATACATGCTGACTCTCCCCCAAGCCCTGTGTCTTGAGGGTTCTGTGCCCTTCATCGTGTCCCCCTAGGGGACAGGCTGTTGCACCTGGGGGTCAGATGCATGTGTCGTGACCTCGATTTGTCCTTACTTTCACCAAGGGTGGTTCTGGATTGTGCTCGTTCCCTCCTGAGACCTTGACTGAGCATGGGATGGTCCCCAAGGCTTGGACAAGATTGCTGCTCTGGGGCTGACCTTGTGGGGTGCAGGCAGTGACAGCCGGCACTGGTGTGGCAGTTCCCGGGAGTGGTGGCTGCCCGCGGTGCGTCGGCCGCTGGTGCATTTGTGAGACCAGCACGGTGCTGGAAGAAGGTGATTTCTGTGTTGGCATTTTTATGACACCTGATGACTGTATTTCTGCCGGCCTGGCTTCATCTCTGACGTGATTCAAGTTTTCTTTATCTTCTTCGGGAGTATTTTTGGTCCATGTTACGGCTTTTTTTTTTTTTTTTTTATAAAGAAATTGAGGTAATATAGGCATACTGGCTTCCGGTGTGCAGCATGGCTATTTGATATATGTCTGTGCTGTGAAATGATCGGTGTAGTAAGTCTGGTGAACACCTGTCACCTCACATGGTAACACTGTTTTTCTTGTGTTTTTCTTGTGGGAACTTTTAAGATAATCTCTTGGCAATCGTCAAATTCCCCGTTATTCCTATACCGAAGCAGGGGAGGGGTAGAGAGAGGGGGAGAGAGAATCCTAAGCAGTCTCTGGAGAGCCCAACGTAGGGCGCTTGAACTCACAAATCGTGAGATCATGACCTGAGCTGAGATCAGCCCGACTGAGTCCCCCAGGCGCCCCCTGAAACCTTCTTGTGAAACTCTGTGGCCTCTCACATTTTTTAGTGATCTAAGAGTTTTACCTACAGTTCACTTAAAACTTAGCAATAGGTTTATTTTGGATGTCTTGGCTTTTGCTGGTCCCAGGGGTTTTTCCCTTGGAGTAGTCAGTTTCTTTCTGGACTGGCTGCTTTCCAGCCCTTCCCCGAGGTGCCTGTCACAGCTACCTGTCAGCAGTGTTTATTTTAGGGTTTTGACTGTGGCACCTGTCAATCGTCGTGGAGGTGGTGGCTGTGGTCACAGCGGTCCAGTGGTGAAGTCACGGTGGTGGGTGTGCCGGTGGCACTGCGAGTGCATGAAGGGGCACAGGGGTCCCCGGGCCCCCTGCCCGGCAGTGACTGGCGCCAGCAGCAGCAGCAGAGCGACCGCTGTCCCTCTGCGCTGGTGCTCGGGTGCAGCAGGCGGAGGAGAGCGCATGCGTTGCCCTTGGCGGCCAGGGTCCTGCCTTTTCCCGTGGCCTTTTTGCTGGTGAATCTAGAGCCAAACTCTAGAGGCTTTCGCCTCGAGCAGGAGTGAGTGCACTCAGCCGCCCTTCGCCCGCTGTGCCAAGGAGCAGGGGACGTCTGCGCTGGGGTGGAGGTGCCTCTGCCCCTGCTGGCATCCCCCGGCACCAGTCACTCCTGGCATCTCACCGAATGCCAGGACTTGGCCGCCGGGAAGCGGAGCTCCGGAAGTTTTGAGGCCAACCCCCTGTGCAGACGAGAGAGCCTCCGGGCCGCTCCCGCCCCGTTAGGCCATTGCCCTTGGCCGAAAGCGTGCAGACAGAGTCCCGGCTGGAATGCATGACCCCCCTCCTCCCCGGGGACCACACGTGGTCTTTGCTGAGGATGAGTCCTGCGCCTTCGCCACGGGAACTTCCCACCGCGGCACTGGCACTGAGGCTCCTGCTGTGGTGCTTGGCCCTGAGCCGTTGGGGCCACCTGTGGGATTTGTCCCGCAAGCGCTAAGCGAGTGAGCAGCGGAGCTCCCTTCTCGGAGTGGGGAAGAGCTGTGGTCCCAGGATCATTTTTATCCACTTCATGCAGGGGCGTGCGCTGTAGGGTGCTCACATGTGACGTTTTCACAAGGCCTGCCCCTGTCCAGCTGTCCTCCTCCAGTCCCCGCCCTGGCCTTAGTCACCATGTCGTGAGCTTCTGGGTCACGTGTGAGTGTGCGCTGCCACGTCCTGGGCATGTTCAGGGGCGGGTGGTTCCTGACCCCACCTGGTAGCTGGCACTGCGGTCATTGCCAGTGTCTTGCTGTTGGAGACGGGGACGCAGTGAACGCCCTCTGGTGCGTTCCATACTGCACATGCGCGTGCCACGTAGCACGCATGCCGGGAGGCGCTGTTGCACGTGCAAAGGGTGCGGCATCCTTTCAGGACTGCTGATGGCCCCCGAAGGGGTGGGCACCGATCCACGTTCCCGTCGTCATTGTGCACAGGGGTACAGCATCAGGTTTGGGGGTGGTAGAAGCTGGATGGGTGGAAAGGGAGCTTCTGGGTGTATGTGGATTTGTATTCCTCTTGGGAGTATGGTTAAGCGTGTTTTTACGTGTGCTGGTTAGACCTTAGGCCCTTTGCCCTAATGATTTCTAGGAGCTCTTTATAATCTCAGGTCAGCCCCCGGTCTGTGGTGTGTGTTGCAGACCTATTGCCTCATTTTGTTACTAACATTTTGAGTTGGCTTCTGGTATTTTTTTCCTTGGGGAACTTAATTTATTTTTATGTAGTCAAATTAGTCTCTTTTCTTGTGGCATCTGGAATTAGAAAGGAGTAGGTTGTGTTTTGATGGAACTTCTTTGAACCTTTGCTGCCTTATAATCCACTTGGATTTTCTCGCCCCTTTTGAGCAGTTTCGTCTAAATTCTAATGGTTTCTCATTCAACTGTTACAGAAATGAAATGATTTTTCTTTTATGGAAGGCACTGCTGTGTGGTGATCTGGGCCTTATCTCATTGGTTACCAACCAGGAGCCTAACTAACACAGTATGAATTTTGTCACTTAGGAAGTTGATTATTGTATTTGATTAGGTGGAGACACACCGGAAATGCTCCTGTTCAAAAAGTACAGGGAGAACTTGAACAGAATTAGTTAAAACTGAGAATGGAAATGGACACTAGTGTTGATTTTTAAAAATGTTATTTTAAGGAAAGGCTCTGCTACAGATCGCTGTGTATGGATAAGGGTGGTGGGCGTGCTGGTGAGGAGGGAGTGCTCTGGGTTTGAAAGCAGGTCCTGGTTGGGATGGAAGGTTAATCATGCTTAGTAAATGTGGATGTGTTCTCTGGATGTGTCCACACAGTGCGTTCGCATGTTTTCTTTATTTATTGTTCAGTAAGGGACACATCTCTCAACCTTGTGGGTGTTCTTGATCTCATGGGGGCTTCCTTGGTAGGGTCCTTGTCAGCACCTTGGGGTGATGGCCTCTGACCTTTGACAGGACATGCCTGAACATGAGATTTTTTTCCAGGGTGGTCTCAACCTCTGTTTCTACATTGGGACCGCCTCCCTGGTCCTTCCCCGGCATCTCAGGCCTGGTCACTTGGGATTAGGCAAGGGAGGGGAGGAGGCATCTCTGCCCTTCCCACTGCATACCCACGTGTGTCAGCCCTGTCTTTCCCTCTCTCCCCGCCCGTGGACACACATTCTCAGTTCTCAGGGGTATGTACCTGGTGCACACGGTAGCAAAGGTAGCTCCCTTTCTGAAGGGCTGCAGACTGTATTCCAAAGTGCTCGCACCAGCTTTAACATTTTACATACCCACCAGAAGTGTGTGCGGGCTCCTGTTCCACATACCCGACACCTGTTGTCACCTGTTGTCTGCCTCCTGATGACTGCCCGGAGGTATCTCGTTGTGGTTTCCGTTTGTGTTTTCCGGATGACTCATAGTGTTGAGCATCTTTGCATGTGCTTATTAGCTATTTGTATGTCTTCTTTAGAGAAATTTCTATTCAATGTCTTTGCCTTTTTAAAAATTGCTTTCTTTTTATTGTTGAATTGTAAGAGTTCTTTTTAAATATAAATATTATACCCTTGTCAGATAATTTGTAGATATTTTCTTTTGCTCCATGAGTTGTCTTTTTACTTTCTCAAGAGATGATGGGTTTTTTGTTTTTTTAATTTTTAAAAAAATGTTTATTTTTTGAGAGAGAGAGAGCAAGCCAGGGAGGGGCGGAAAGAGAGGCGAGAGAAATCCCAAGCAGGTTCTGCGCTTCCAGCACGGAGCCCAGTGCGGGGCTTGAACTCAAGAACTGTGAGATTATGACCTGAGCCAAAACCAAGAGTCAGACGCTTAACCGAATGAGCCCCCAGGCGCCCCAAGAGATGATGTTTTTTGAAGCACAAAAATCTTTATAAAGTCTAGACCATATTGTCTGTTTATTTTTGGTTGCGCATGCACACCTAAGAAACTGTTGCCTGATCCATGGTGTGGATATTTACGTTTTTGTTTCGTTCTGAGAGTTTTATGGTTTTAGCTCCTACATAGAGGTTTTTGATTCATTTAGAGTTCATGTTTGTAGAAGGCAGGAGGGAGTGCTCTGACTTCATTCTTTTGCATGTAGACATCCCTGTCACCGTCCTGTTTATTGAAAAGACTTTTCTTTTCCCCATCGAATTGCCTTGGCATCCTTGTTTAAAATCAACTGACTATAAAGCTTATGGGTTTATTACTGAATTTTAAATTTTATTCCTATGATCTGTATGTCTATTTTTATGCCACTACCACAGTTTTGGCTATTGGATCTTTGTAGTACGTTTTGAAATTTTTTGTTCCTTTTTTCCTCCACGACTGCTTTCTTTTGTGTTAGAGATTTTCTAGTGTAGTATTTTAATTACCTTATCTTTTATTAAACTGTATTTTGGGGATTATTGTCTTATTGTTTTCTCTGGATTACAGTCAATATAGACTTCAATGTGTATGCAGAATTGGGTTAAAAAATTTTTTTTTAATGTTTATTTATTTTTGAGAGATAGAGACAGAGCATGACCAGGGAAGGGGCAGAGAGTGGAGGAGACAGAATTGGAAGCAGGCTCCAGGCTCCGAGCTGTCAGCACAGAGCCCTATGCGAGGCTTGAACTCATGAACCGTGAGATCATGACCTGAGCCGAAGTCAGATGCTCAACCGACTGAGCCACCCAGGCGCCCCCAGAATTGGGTTTTATATGGTAATTTCTGTTCTCTGCTACTTTGTGTTGCAGCTCTTTTTTTTTTTAAGTTTATTTTTTTATTTTGAGAGAGAAAGCGTGTGTATGAGCAGGGGAGGGGTGGGGGGGGGGAAGAGAATCCCAGGCAGCCTTCACACTGTCAGTGCAGAGCCTGACACAGGGCTTGATCTCACAAAATGTGAGATCATGACCTGAGCTGAAATTAAGAGTTGGATGCTTAACTGGCTGAGCACCTGCCCCCCCCCCCCCCGCCCCAGTACAGCAAGCGCCCTGTGGTACAGTACTTTTAAGTCAAATAGGAGAGAAGAAGAGTTAACAAACGAAAGGCACACTTACGCTGTCTTCTGTATTTCCCTTTACCAGCACTATTTGTTCATGTGGATTCAAATTACTGTTTAGTGTCCTTTCATTTCAGCTTGAAGATGGCTAGTGTTTCTTGCAGGGCCTGTGCAAGGAAAGATGAGCCTGTTAAGTGAATTCCCTCAGGATTTTTGTTTGTTTACTCTGAGAATGTCTTAATTTCTCCTTCATTTTTGCAGGATAGTGTTGCTGGGTGTAGAATTCCTGGTTGACACTACTTCTCTTCACCCTTTGAGTACTCCCTCCCACCACCTTCTAACCTGGTTTCTGGCGGCGGACCAGCTGGTGCACCTGCTGAGGAGCATGCCTGGTGTTGAGTGGCTTCACATCCTGCTTTCAAGATTCTCTCTCTGGCTTTCTTGACAGTTTGATCTGGATGCGTCTAGGTCTTGGTCTCTCTGGATTTATACTACTTGGAGTTCATTGAGCTTCTTGAATGTGGGTTTTCAGCCATGTTTCATATATTCTTTCTACTCTTTTTCTCTTTCCTTCTGGGGCTCCATTATGCACGTTGTGGCATGCTTCTTGCCATCTCCCCGGTCTCTGAAGCTCTGTTCAGTTTTTCATTGTTTCCTTTCTGTTCCTCAGACTGACTACTTTCATTTGACGTATCTTCAAATTTTCCAGTTCTTTCTTCTGGCTGCTGTAATTGGCTTCTGAGACCCTTTAGTAGATTTTTTTGCTTCAGTTCTTTTTCCCCCAGTTACTTTTGAATTCTAGAATTTGTATTTGGTTCTTTTAAAAAAGTAATATCTATCTCTTTATTGATTTTCTTATGAGATACTGTTTCCATACTTTAGTTATTTATACATGGTTTTCTTTAGCTCTTTGAGTGTATTTACCATAGTTGATTTATAGACTTTCTACTGAGTTCATGTCTAGACTTCCTCAGGAATAGATTTTGCTTGTTTTTGTACATTGTGTATGGGCTGTCTTTGTTTTTTGTGAGTCTTATAATTTTTTTTGTTGAAAATTGGGCGTTTTAACTAACAATGTGGTAATTCTGGAACTCAGACTCTCCTTTTCTCCATGGTTTGTTGCTGTTGGTACTTGATGGAGTTCTTGTTTGATGACTTCTTTTCTTTTCTTTTCTTTTCTTTTCTTTTCTTTTCTTTTCTTTTCTCTTTTTTTTTTTTTTTTTCTTTCTCTCTTTCTCTGTCTTTCACTCTCTATTTCTCTCTCTCTCTCTTCTCTGTCTTTCTGTCTTTTTAAGAGAAAGAGAGAGAGAGAGCCCAGGAGCAGGGGAGGGACACAGAGGGAGAGAGAATCTTAAGCAGGCTCCATGCCCAGTGCCCACAACCGTGAGATGATGACGTGAACTGAAATTGAGAGTCAGATGCTTAACTGACTGAGCCACCCAAGTTGCCCCTGATGACTTTTCTGAACTAATTTTCTACAGTGTGTATTCTTTATCATGTGTGGCCAGTGAAGTCTTTATTTGGTGAGCTTAGTGATCAGCAAATGATTGGACAGACTTACTTTTTTTTTTTACATTTATTTATTTTTGAGAAACAGAGTGAGACAAAGCGTGAGCGGGGGAGGGGCAGAGAGAGAAGGAGACACAGAATCTGAAGCAGGCTCCAGGCTCTGAGCAAGTGGTCAGCACAGAGTCTGATGCAGGGCTTGAACCCGCAAACTGTGAGATCATGACCTGCGCCAAAGTCAGACGCTCAACTGACTGAGCCACCCAGGTGTCCCGATTGGACAGACTTTCTTAAACACCTAGAACCAGTGAATCTTTCTTCCATGGAGCTCCATGTACATATTGGGGCATGCCTTTAACACTTAGCCTCGCAGTTGAAAAGTCTGCCATAGCCTCCATTTCCTGCTCATGCAGAGTCTCAAAGTCAGCTGGTGGTGAGGGGTTAGGGCCTCACCTAAGGATTTTTCCTAAGCTTGCACACGGCCTGCACATTCACGTGGCCCAAATGTTCAAAACCTCCATGAACATTGTATTCCCCAGCGTTTTTTTGTTTGCCTCAGCTGTTATCCACTATTGTAGTCCACAGTGAAATTAAAATACTTGCCTCTAATTATTTGCAGCAAACACTCTCTGGGGAAAAGGCTTTTCTGAGTCCATTCAAAACCAGCCTAACAGGTGGGATCTTCCAGGGAACTGTCACACAGGACAGGTACTCACAGTTCTTTAGGAATGGAGTTTTGAAGGAGCCCCAGCCCCTTTCTGCTCTCTCAGGTGTGCCAGGCCTTGCTGGGAGCGAGGGTTACCAAGGGACTGGAGAGTGAGAATGGGTCTAGGGTAAGTTAGAAGGTCGCAAAGCTTGTGTTGCTTGCATAAATGCTCTCTGGATTCCTGCAAACCTTTGGTTAGTTTCCAAAGTTCGGAAGCTACATATTGACAGTTTTCACCAGTGTTCTTGTTGCTTTTTTGGAAGAAAGCTTTTTCAGGGTTTTACTCCATTATTTTCTGTTTCGGATCAGGAAATTTCTTGTGTAGCTTCTTGTTTTCCTGGTGTGTTTCTTGCTTTCTTTTTCTTGTAAAAAATAGTATGCTTTCATCATAACCTCAGAGCCACCCAGACTCTCTGGTACAGTGTATTGTCTAGAAACCACTTTCCTGAGGTCTTTCACCTCTCATTCCAACCTGGGCCGATTGTGTTTGAGTTCTGTACAGCTCCCATCCAGGAGCTTCCTTTCACGACACTTCTAGATGAAATTCAGTATGTTGGGGATCTCTGTTGCACCTTCCTCTTCCCCCTCCCCCAGTTTTAGTAAGATATAATTGACATATAATGCTGTTACTAGCTCGGGTGTATAGAGTACTCATTTGAAGTCCGTACGTATCATGGGATGATCACCATGGCAGGTTTGGTGGCCTCCTTTGCCATACGTAGTTACGGTTTTGCGTGTGTGTGAGGAGTGTTTCAGTTCTGCTGCCTTAGCAACCTGCGCACATGAGACAGGGATGTGAGCTGCGGTCACCAAGCTGTGCGGGAGATGTTCCTCTGGTTTAATTTTCTTCTCATTTTGCTGTGGTTTAGCCTCAAGGAACTTTCTCAAGATATGTTATAAATCCAGAGATCTCGGATGTTTTAAAATGTAGTTATTTTAAACCTCTGCTTATTCTCTGGTTTGGGTATGAATAGAAATCTAACTTCACGAAAATTCTCCACTTGGAAGATGGAAGGCATGGCCTGCCTGTGCTTCTGCATCCAGTGTAACTGATTCTAGAGATCTTCCATTCAGGTTCTTTGTGAGTAAACTTTTTTTCCCTGGGGAACTTTCGGGGCCTTAAACACCTGAGGTTATGAAACCACAAGTTTGTGTGAGTCATCTTTCATTCATTCCGTGTAGCCCTCAGTGGGTTTTTTGTCAGAAGGCATGTTTTCCTTCAACTCTGGAGCGTTGTCCCGTGGCTGCTGTGGTTTATGGCATGCCACACTGACCGCCTGATGCATCTTGTCTCTCCCTTGATGCTTTCCAGCCTTGCTGTTGGGAGTTTTATTTTATCCTCTGTGTGTTTAGTATGTGTGAGCGTTCTGTTCTCCTGTTTCTTTTTGCTTCCACACTCCTCTCATCTCTCTGAGGGTGTGTATTGGAAATATTTTGGAATTTCCTTTCTTCCTAATTAGTTCTGTAGTCTTTGTGTTCCATGCTGCAGATTTTCCTTCAGGATGCAATTCTGAGTTCCCTGGTTGTTTTTTATTTAAAAACCTATTTTCCACATTCTTTAGGGTAGGGGATGGTGTTGATGATTTTCCCCATATCGGTCTGGGGTCTGCTCCTCTCCCACCTAGGAGGGCTGAGGGGTTGGCCGCCCATATGGCCCCCACACACTGCCCGTCACACTGCTGACCAGGATGTTTGGGATGGCGCCCCGCGCTGGTCTGGGCCACGGTGTGTTCTGTCCTTTCTGATGGGTCCTCCCCAGCACAGCCATCCCCGGGCTGACCCTGACTCTGAGCTGCTTGGCGTCTGCCCTCCCTGCCTGCCGACTGCCAGCCGGAAGCCCCAGGTGGCCACGGCCCCCAGGTGCAGACCAGTCTTTTGTCCCTGCTCCACACTGTCTGTCCCCATCCATGCTCGTGCTGGTCTCCCTGGAGCTGCTGGAAGCTTGTCTGTGCTGGTCTCCCACCTCCTCCCTTGTGCCGTCTGGGCTTTTCCTCTTTGTGCTTTGTTTCTGTGGGTTGCAGAGGCTGGGACATGCTCACCCCTCCCAGAGTGACATCTCGAACTGGAAGCGTGTCCTGTCTGGGTCCCCTCGGTGCTTTGGCCCATCCCCTGTTGTGCAAGACCAGCAGCGTGAGCAGCTTGCCCGAATTTGGCGATTACGGTTATGTAAGGCCGGCTGGGAGGATTTTATTAAAGCGAGCTTGCTCCTGGGGTGCCTCCACTGCACCCCAGGTTCATGGTCAAGGACATCTGACGGGCCAGTGATCGGATCCCCCAGGAGTGTGCTGGGTGCCGGGTAACGCCGGGTTGTATCCATGTCTTCACGGAGCTGGCCGAGTCGACAGTAAACCCTCCCAGAGGTTAGGTGCGGGGCAGCCGAGCCCACAGGATGCTACCCAGCCTGTGTGCGGACACGTGTGGGCAGTGCCTCACCCGTCCCCAGGCGCGGCCTGGAATTCTCCTTGTCTCCGAAAGCCAAAGTTGACGGAATGGCATCTTGCCATGGGCCATCTTCCACCTGAGGGTACTTCACGTTAGGTTACGGCAGTTAGGTTACAGCAGCCAAGCCTGAATATCTATCTGTGACTCTCAGAGTTTGTTTTCAACACTTTATGTTTAATGAGCACTTGTGGAGTCACATGGCAGGGGGGGGACGAGGGGGGGGCGAGGGGGGGCGGGTGTCGCCTCCACACAGAACCGGATGGAGCCCACCCTTAGGAAGGCCTGGATTCCCATCTCCAGTGTCCCTTCACCTGATGCATTCTTCAGGTGCGGTCACGAAAAGACTTTGCATTATAGACACAGATTTCAGAGTTTGAAAAGGGACAGGACTGGTTTGCTCTCCTCGTCCAGTTCGTGATCTGATGAACCTCCAGGGGTTTGGGAGCATTGGGTGCTGGCCAGCGAGGTGGGTGCCTCTCTGCTCGGTGCAGCCTCAGCAGCTCCTGGAAGAGGGCATGTGGGGGGGCTCTGCGCCCCCTGCCAGACGGCAGGATGGGAGAGGGAGGCACACCCCAGCTGCGCCACCCACGCCTGCCTGCCGCGTGGGGCTTGGTCCCCTGATGGAGCAGGGGCTTTGGTGGGAAGCCAGTGGTTTTCCCCATGTCATCGTTGCGCATGTGGAAACAGAACTTGGAGTACATTTACTTGAAGGAGATTGATGCGCAGGCCTCCTCAGGTGTCCCTTGGTTGGGACGATGGACTTCGTCCAGCTGCCTGCTGCCCCCGGGTAGTCCTGTGTCGTGTTCTGGTCTGCACCCAGCTCCTGCTTTGGAGTGTGCTGGGCACCCATCAGGGTGCCAGGTGACTCCCTTCTCCTCGGTTCCAGGTCTCGGTGGCCCTGAGCAGCAGCTCCATCCGGGTGGCCGTGCTGGAGGAAGCTGGGGAGCACGTCCTCATGGAAGGGAAGTTCACCCACAAAGTCAATACTGAGAGCTCCCTCTGGAGCCTGGAGCCTGGGAAGTGCGTTCTGGTGAGTATGGGCATCCATGCTGGTCTGAGGGAAGGAGTGGGGGCGGGGGGGGGTTCCTGCGGTCTAGGGTGCCGCTCAGGGCGCCTTTGCTGGCCTCGGCCCTACAGGCCCCCACCACTTGGCACTCTGGAGTGGAGCCACGTTAACATGAGACCCATGGTGGTCCATCCTCGGGCACATGTGGTGGCTGCACTCGGTGAGCATGGAGGGGCTCCTGGCAGGGTCATCCCTGCATGGCAGAGCTCGCTTGGATGTGACCCCTGGTCCCAGAGGCTCCCGCTTGCCAGCCCTGGGTCATGTCGGAGGCAGAGTCAAGTAAGGCAAGGATTGAGAGGCAGGTTGAATTTCCGGGATGCTGCACCAGAGGATGCAGAGCACAGTCGGACCGCTCGTTGGACAGCGGGGGTCTCATTGAGCCACTCAGGGCTGCAGAGCCCCAGCAGGAGCTTCAGTGCCCTGTTTACTGGAACCTTCCATGGCTCCGCCCCCTCTTCAGGGTCTTGGCCTGGTCGGTGGGTGCTGCCCAGCTGGACCTCATATGGCACGGGGTGCCTCACCAGACAGGAAGATACCAGGTCTTTGGACAAAACCTGAGGATTTTAAAGGCACGTTCTTCACGTGTGCCAGAAAGGAAGGAAAGAAGAAAGCAAAAAAATGTGTGTTTCGGTTTTATGAAGATCTGCATCTCCGCAGGATGGGTGCCAGCGGGCCAGCCTGTCTGTGGGGACCGTCAGGGCCGTGAGGTGGAAAGGGGTCTGTCAGTGCTGGGGTGCTGGAGTCCCTTGGCACACGGGGCCCCTCCACGTGACGAGGACAACGGGTCGCAGAGCATAGGCCCCTCCGCATGACAAGGACACCGGGTCGCAGAGCACAGGCCCCTCCGCATGATGACGACACCGGGTCGCAGAGCACAGGCAGGTCTGCTTGGCCCTTGTTCTGAACCTAGCTTTGCACGTCCTTGTCCTTGCGAGGCTTCTCTCCGTGAGACCGCCTCCCTCTCGTCAACCTGGGGCTCAGCCCTTCTGGCCGTCAGGCTGTGCCTCCCATCCCCCCCCCCCCCCCCAAAGCCATCCCTGCACCCGGCCATGTGGGCGGCGGTGTCTCCAGCTCCTCTCATTTGCAAAATACCTTCACGATGACGGCCTTACTTCCCACGGTCGTGGGAGGCACAGTCAGGGTCTCTTTGCCCCCCGCCCCATGACAGCTGCTGGCAGCTCCTGTGGCACAGGTGGAGCTGTGAGGCTGGAGCCCGTGGACAAGGGGTGCAGCGGCTCCAGAGCAGTGCCCAGGGTGAGTCCTGGTGGTACCGTTGCTGTGCTCCCCAGAGGAGCACGGCTGGGAAGCCCTCACCATGCAGTCTGTCTGCCCTGACACTTCCTCTGGGATGCACGAAACCATGTCCGTACAAGGACAGGCTGGCCTCGCAGCCACTGTGACTGGTGTACCTGACATCACTGCTGTGGAAACATGCTGCTCATGACTCGGTAGCGCGTCTCATAATGGCTTTGCTTGGCAGAGGTGACTTTGACGTCCTCGTGGCCATGTTGTCTCTGTTTTGTGCGCGTGTGCCTAAGCGGGGCTGTGGCCGGGCCAGAGTGCGATTCATCGTCCCGGCTGCCACTTGCAAGCACACAGGGGGCCGGGCTCTCGGAGTGGCCTGGTAACACGGTAGACTCTCTGGAAGCTTGCTTTCTGGACCCGGACCCTGCACCTGGAAGTGGCTCACCCGAGCTGAAGTCTGCCTGTTCCCTCCCTGTTGGCCTTCCCGCTGCAGGACGCCCAGGACGGGGCCGGGAGGAGTGCCTGTGGCCGGTTGGAGGCCTTCCTGTGGTCGCCCTCGCCATCCCGGAGCTGGTGCACTTGTTGCTGCCAGGAACACGGCTTTGAGGAGTTTTCCCTGTGGACCTCCTGCCAGCAGGGTCCATGTGGAAACCCTGGATCCCCGGGTGCCAGACAGGTCCCTCCCCACTGTCTGCAGAGTGCTTGGCTGTCTGTGCTGGAGCCACGTGTGTGCGGGCCTCACCGCCTGCCTGTCTGTCCCCAAGTTCACTCTTCAGCCCGGCCATGGCATGGCCGACGTGTCCTGCCCATGGGATGCAGTCTTTCCCCCGTGTCTCCTCGCTCCCAACCACAGGCCGTAGTCTGGGTTTGATAGTTCATCTGTTGGTGATGTTTGGGGTCATGCATCTGAGATGATACCGTGGCTCAGCTGTTCTGACACATGAAGGCCCTGCTTGTGTTTGCTGCTGGGAACAAGCCCATGTCGCTCGGGCATCGGGGGCAGACGGCAGGGCTGGCGGGGCCCCTCCTCTGGTCAGCATTGCCTGGCGTTGGGAACCTCATCAGCCATGGGAGCTCGGTTCCTCACCCTCGAGATGAGGCCGAGAGCCGTGGTCGGTCACTCTCGACATGTGGGCCGCTAAGGAACATGGTCAAGGGCCCCTCTCCTGAGGGCTGCAGAGGACCCCACATGCCCTGGTGTCCTCACCAGAGCCTGGAACCTGCACGTGCTACCTCGCGGGAGACGAGAGGGAAGTGTGAGACAGAGGAGGATGCGCAAACCAGTAGTAACGTGAAGACAGGCAGAGACTGGGGCCACAGCCCATCCCTGGACCCCTCGGGAGGGGCCGGCTGGTCTCACCCGGAGAGGGCAAGTGTCCCCCGCTGCCCTGGGGCAGTGGCACAGGCCTCGGGTGTCAGTGTGTCCATGAGGGCCTCACAGAGCAGGTGGGCACCCCAGGACTGCCTTCACCTCAACAGAGTCCTTGGTCCGTGCCCCTGACCTCCTGACAGTCGAGGCCGCCTGCTTCCCAGCCGCCCCCCTCGCCCAAGTGGTTGCTTTCGGAGCAGGCAGGGGCGGCAGCTAAAACGGATGACAGCTCTTGCCTCCCTCCCTCCCACACTCGAGAATGCCTCTCAGGCAAGAGACTGAAGTCAGCGCCTCCCCCGACCGTTCTGTCCCAGAACCGCCCGGCACACTGTCCTCGGTTCCCCTCCAGGTGGTGCTGGTGGCTCGGTGCCGGGGGCCGGGGCCATGGGGAGGGTCTGGGGGTGGAGGGTTGAGATGCACCCTAGGCGGGGGTGGTCCATCAGCTGACCCTCTAGCCATTCAGGTTGGCTTAGCAGGTGCAGGGTGTTCTGGGGCCCGTGTCTGCTCGGGGGACACGGGGGTGAGCATGTGTACATGCTGTGCCTCCGCGTACTTGGATGACTGACTTAGGTCCTTAAGTTCAGTTCTCAGAAGCAGAGTTGCAGGCTGACTGTGGTCCTTGGCCGTTTGCCAGGGGCTCCCCCCCTGCGCTGTTTCTGTGGTGACCTGGGTCCCTGTGTGTCCTGACTGCTGGTCCCCCTGCACTCCTTTCTCTCTCTCTCTCCCTCTGCTGGTGGGGATGTGGGTTTCTCAGGAAGGGCCTTCCCGTTGCTGTTTCCTCGCTGGTGGCCACCAGTGTCACAGAGAGCGTATCCTTCTTCCTCCCAAATGCAGGTTAAATAACGTTAGCATTTTGGCGTATGCCGGAAGCCTGAAAACCAGTCGCCAGAATGAAATGCAGGCCCTTGGCTTTCAGCACTCTCATCTCCCGGGGTCCTGGGAGTTTCTTGGGACAGTCAGCACCTTGGCACCACCACAGATGTCCCTGAGCCCCAGCAGGGAGTGGGGGCAGGGGGCCAGGGCAGTAGGGATGTGCTGACAGGACAGGTGGGCCGTGCTCCCAGGGGACCCAGATACCGTCCCTCTATCCCGCAGAGACCCCGCTCAGCACCACCTGGCTGCCCTGTGCTTTCAGCACGTGGGTCCTCCCACCTCCCCCACACCTGCACCACACACTGTGGCCCTGTCCTGTTTGGCCCACGTGGTGCTTTGATTTGTAAGCTTAAAAAACTTGTGGACAACATGGAACACCAGGAGATTGCCCATCATGGCACCGCCTCCAGCAGGTTCTAGATGTGGATCCCGTCCCTCATGGTGTGCCTCCGGCAGGTTCTGGAAGGTTCTGGATGCGGATCCCCATTCCCTCACAGAAGCGCCTGCAGAGGGCAACTTCCTGTCATCTGTCCTGGGCTTGATGCGCCTCCGCGGAGCCCCTGTCCACAGCTTTCATGGATGCCTCCCCAGCCTGCACTGTCCAGAGGGCACCTCAGCAGGCACTTGGCCGTCTGCTTGGACACGGCTCTGCCAGGGAGGGGGGTGGAGGAGGCAGAGGTGGTGACTCACCCGCACAGGTTGTGGGCGTTATGAGCTCGTTCATGTGGAGCTTGAAGTTTCTGTGAGGACATTTCAGGAAGCTGGTTCTGGGTCTGGGACCCAGTCTGTACAGGATCCTGGAGGGAGGCCAGGTAAGGGGGGGCATGTTACCAGGTGGCAGTGAGCTCGCCGGCCTGTCAAGCCAGGAGACTGAACACCAGCGTAGTTGGGGATGGGAGTGAGTGGGGCCTTTGAAACACTGGGCGTCCAGGAGGAAGCTGTCGTGGAGGAGGAGGAGGCCCCTGCCACCAGTGTGGGGAATATGGGGGCAAGGAGGAATGCACAGAGCATGTGGCTGCATGACGTCTGTGCCTAAACGGGGGACATGCTAGGAGGGCACAGCGTCACCTTTGCTGTGTCCTGTTGGGGACGCTTCTCTGAGTTTAATCAGGAGGAACACCAGACAAACCCCGAATGAAGAATGGTCTTTAGGAGAGACCGTGGAATGTTCCAGTTGAGTGGGGACAGGACCCCAGCGCACATCCCGTGCTGGAGGGAAGGTGAGCTGCGGTTCTAGTAGAGGAAGGAGGCCCTCATGGAAATATCAAGGGTCAAGGGTCAAGGTGGTTCAGAAAAAAATCCTGGAGTTTGCTGTGTGTTACGCATGTCCTTAAACAGAGAGGGTTCGTGTGCAGACTCGTGATGATAAAGCATGTTGCTGGGAGGTCCGGGGAAAAGCACACGGATGTGTTTGGAATTATTGCAAGTAAAATGTTCAAAAAACCACGATGGCAGAGAAACTTGAGAACAGGTGCTCGCACCCTCGGTCGTCAAGGACTCGTGACCCGGAGCTGCTGGCTGTGTGGCTGTGTGTTTGTTGGGGCTCAGGACGTACCCCCAGACCACGTCTCCACAAACCTGATTTTTAGGAAAATAACAATGTTACAGTGAAAAATCAAAACCCCACGTTGAGCCATCAGGCTCCTTTAGACCCAGGGCCTCGAGCTCTGTCCCAAGGGCGTCTCCTCAGCGCCGTCTTGTTTTGGCCACTGCAACGTGGATGTACCTCGAGGACACCATGCTGAGTGCAAGAGGCGGGGGCACTGAAGGATGCGTGACGTGTTTCAGGTCCAGGTGGAGGGGCTGCTTGCGGGCACAGGGCTCCTTTTGAGGTGGTGACCCTGTTGCGGAACCGGATACAGGTGGAGGCTGTATAACACTGTGTATGCACTGACACAGACTCGTTGACTTTAGTTTTTTGAAGTTTATTTATTTTGAGAGAGAGAGAGAGAGAGAGAGAGAAAATGGGGGAGGGAGAGAGAGAATCCCAAGCAGGCGGCACACTACCAGTGCAGAGCCCAGCGTGGGGCTCCACCCGGTGACCCTGGGATCATGGCCTGAGCTGAAATCAAGAGTTGGACGCTCAACCAACGGCCACCCAGGCGCCTCCTGTGAGCTTCACCTCAAAAAGAAGTTTTTTAAAGGTGGTGTTGGGATTGTCTTGGTTTTTGTTGGGTTTGCAGAGGGCCCGGGAGTGCTTGCTGCGTGGACCCAAGATGCGTGGGCAGTGCAGCCCACTGGGTTCCTTGTGTGCAGCATCAGCCCGTCCTATCCCCAGGCTGCATGGGGCCTGGTCATGCGTGCACACCTGCCCAGACACCCTGCGTGTGGTTCGTGGTTCGGGTGAGAAGGGCCAGCGGCGGAGCCTGGGGCAGGACAGGGCTGGCTCCTGGAGCGGCGGCCTCCAGGGTGTCTGCAGAGACCCCAGCCAGGGTGGCATCGGAGGGAACACAGAATGAGCCTAGAGGGCCTCTGTTTCCTGAGATGGATCAGCACCTTGGGCATCTCTCCAGGAACGATGGAGATGGGGTACGCTTCCACTCGGGAGGTTTTCGTTGCTTTGGAAGGAACACAGATTTGCACCTCAGTGAAGATTCTCAGTGTTGGGGCCTTGGCTGGGTCGGGTCCCCAGGCCCAAACTGAGGAGCAGAGTCCGTAAGAAGCCAGCTGAACGGAGCATCTGGAAACAAAATCCACCCCACACGCAGACCACGGCATTGGCGGGGAGAAGTCCTTCCTCTGCTGGGCTGGCAGGCGGGGGCTCTCAGAGCCCCACACCCCCTGGGACAGTCGGTGCGGAAGGGGGGAGGCTTATTTCTGTTGTGCTGACATTGGTGCCATGCTGTCACCGTGCTGTGATCCTCTCACTTGTGGCCCGCCCTGTATCAGTGCCCACAGCCCGAATCCTTCTCAGGGACCTCGCAAATGTCACTGGTGGGGACCAGGTCTGGGTTTGTGGTGTCATGATCGCTCTCCAGCCAGTAACCCTCTTCCCAGGGTGCTGCCCCAACGTGGACCTGCTCTGGCTGCTGGCTGGTCACATCTGCTCTCCCTCCTGGCCTTTGGGTCATGACGGGTTTCAGGCCATTGGATGGCAAATGGACAGTATGAGGGAGAGTGGGCCGCCCACTTGTCAGTTCTTGGCCACCAGTCCCCAGGAGGCGTGCAGTCTGTGCCCTCCCCGTATGCAGTCCCGACACTGGCGTGTGCCGGGTGAGCCGGCAGGGCCGGGCCGAAGGATGTGGATAGAAGCTCCTGTTTGGGGTCCAGTGTATCCCTGGTGGTGCAGGGAGGCTGTGAGGGGAGTTGGGTGGGGTCCTGGGCTTCAGAGAGGATGTGGGGGGTGGGGCAAGGCCTGATCCCCCGGGCCCCTGACTGGTGCCCCGTCCCCCACACTGAGCCCCCTGCTCCCCGCCATGTGCCCCCTGACTGGTGCCCCCACACACACTGAGCCCCGTCCCCCCCACAGTGTGTCCCCTGACCGGTGCCCCCCACACACACTGAGCCCCACCCCCCCCATGTGCCCCCCGACCGATGCCCCCACACACACACACACACACTGAGCCCGGCCCCCCCACATGTCCCCTGACCAGTGCCCCCACACACACTGGGTTCTGTCCCCCCCATGTGCCCCCTGACCGGTGCCCCCCCCACACTGAGCCCGGCCCCCCCACGTGTCCCCTGACAGGTGCCCCATACACACTGAGCCCCGTTCCCCACCCCCCCCATGTGCCCCCTGACCGGTGCCCCACACACACATGCACTGAGCTCTACACCCCCTGCCCCCCCTGGCCCATGTGCCCCAGGTGAGCCTGAACAAGGTGGGTGAGTACTGGTGGAGCGCAGTCCTGGAGGGTGAGGAGCACATCGACATCGACAAGATCAATAAGGAGCGTTCCATGGCCACGGTGGACGAGGAGGAGCACGCGGTGCTGGATAGGCTCACCTTTGACTACCACCAGAAGCTGCAGGGCAAGCCGCAGAGCCATGAGCTGGTAAGGGGGCATGTGGGGGAGGGGCTGTGCTGGGCAGGGAAGATCCGGTGGGGGCTGGTGGCGTGGCGGGGCTGTCCCTGCCGTGGCATAGCCAGCTGTCTGCTGGGTCCTCGCAGGCCGCTCTAGCCCGGTCGCCTGGTCTCTGTCTGGCATGGGGCGCGTGTTCCACACCTGGACAGAGCCCAGGTGGTGGGGCCGCGACGGGCAGGTCCACACAGATGCGGTAACTCCACGTGTGACCCTAGCTCTCTCCCTCCCACAGGGCTCATGGGAGTCTGACCAGGGGCCCCGCGAGGCCTCCTTCCAAGTCCCTTTGGAACAAATGTCAGAGGCCTGAGATGTCCGGGGGGCCGGTGGGAGGGGCCCCTTGTCCACAGAGGCCCACGCTGGGGGCAGAGAAGAGGGTGGGGTGGGTGCATTCATTCATTCCCAAGAGCGGAAGAAAGGGTCACCTTTCTCAGGTTACTGTTTGCTCCCCTTGTTGGGAACCAGGACCCCAGTGTGACGAGGACTGGATGGGTGAGGGGGTGTTGCTGGGCACCACAGCCACCCACATCCTAGGGTTTGTTTTCTTTTTCCACGTGCGTCACACAGGAGCCCCCCAGTGGCGTTGAGATTCGGAGGTGTCCTCTGCGTCCTGGGGCGTTCACTGTGGTCCTGCCGCTGTTGGGGGTCCACTGCTGGTGTGTCCCTTCTGCCTGCCCTGTCTTTATCCCCTCCTCCCCGTGTAGCCGGCTTTCCTGCGAGGGTCACTCGGAGCGCTGACTGCTGCATCCCGAGTGGGCTCCTGCCCCAGTCTCCGAATCTTCTCTCAGCCGGGCTCCCTGATCACCAGGGCTCACAGGGCAGGAGGGGAGGCTCTCGGTACCTCTTGGGTCGAGTCTTTGGCTGTGACCATGGAGTTTGCGGGCAGGGGACTTGTCTTTGTGCGAGTTTAGCAGCCGGGCTAGTTTAGTCACGTGACGGTCGCCTGTGGCTGGCGGACGAAAGCTGTGTGGACGTGGGCCCCGAGGGAGGGTCTAGGGTCGCTGCCCGGGAGGGGGCCGGGTGCTCAGGCCCGAGGGGGAGCAGGAGACCCTTGCTGACAGGTCCAAGGCCAGGCAGCCGACGGGGAAGTGTCTGAAGAGCTTTGAAGATGCCGCCGGCTCGTGGGATGAGCTCTGTGCCTGGAGTCGGAGGGGAGTCCAGACGGACTTGTGTGCTGGACAGCATGCTGGCCCCGGGGCACGAGCGATGCTTTCTGGGCACCTTCAGCAGGCACGAGGGAGCCAGGGGCCACACGTGCCCCTCTCCCGGGTGAGACGCTAGTGAATGAGTGGCACAGGCTCTGCTGTCTGGGACGCGCCCGGGCTTGGTGGGGATTCGGGGAGGAGTATGTGCAAAAGAGGGCCATCCCTGAACGCAGCCATGGGGGAAGCACGGTGTGGGGGGTGGGTTTGGGCCACAAGGAGAGTGTGAGGGCCGCAGGCGGGCTGTGCCGGGAGCAGGGGAGGCTCAGAGGTGCTGAAGCCGCACACAGCTGTGGACAGCTCAACTGGTGGCCTCTGGAGGAAAGCTGGTCCCTGGGAGAAGGGCGATGTGTGGGGCCAGAGATGCAGCAGGGCTGACTGGTGGCTCCCCGTGAGGGCCCGGGGCAGGGCTGGTGTGGGGAGTGGGCTCAGGGCCCACCCCGGAGATGCAGGGCCCATGCAAGTCATGTCCAGCATGGAGAGAGTGTGACTGAGGAGAGGGCTTGAAAGGGGGTGGCAGGAGGGAGTTGGAGCTAAAGCAGTGGGTGGGGGGCCCGTCGTACCCACTCTGTGTCGGCTGGGGCTGGTGTCCAGGTCCCTGGTGCGAGTCTGATGTGCTCGCCCCTGCTCCGCTGGGTTTAGCGACGGAGAAGAGTGGTCCCAGTCAGGACAGTCCCTCAGCCTCATTGGACACCAGGGTTTCTCCCCCTGCCCTGTGTGTGGGGCGTGCGCGTGGGGGCCTGCGGTCGCCCAGGCAGGTCGTCCCGTGGAGGAGGCCGAGTGAGCACTGCTCTGGGCTGTGCGGCTAACCTCTGTGTCTGTTTTCTGTTTGTAGAAAGTCCATGAGATGCTGAAGAAGGGGTGGGACGCAGAAGGCTCTCCCTTCCGAGGCCAGCGGTTTGACCCAGCCATGTTCAACATCTCCCCGGGGGCCGTGCAGTTTTAGCGCCCTGGTGCCCTCCCGCAGGGGCTCGCCGTCTGGTTGGCCCCTGCCAGCCTTTCTCTCAAGGGTGAACCTGTGGCTCCCAGCCCCGCATCTCCAGACTGTTCCGGAGCAGCGTGGGGTGAGCGGGCCGTTGGCCCCCCCCCACCCCCCGCTCTCCTCTCGCTGCTGTGCGCGCTCTGCTTGCTTTCCCCGTGGGGGGGCGGGGGGGAGGTGCTGGGCCAGCACCCCCAGGTGCAGGGGGCACGGGGTCCGAGCCTTGACCTGACTCTGGGCACGAACGTGTGGTCTTGCTTGGCCTTTGTGTGTGTCCGCTGCCTGCTCAGACCCGTCGAGGAGCAGAGTGGGGTCTTGGTCGCCGCTTGGGGACGTGGGCCACAGGCGCAGCAGGAGCTGTCCTCTGATGTCCTCCTGTGGACCCGGTCCTTGTAAGAGAGCCGACTGGGCGCCCTCGGGAGATCACAGAGACCACGATGCGGCGGCCCCTCCTCTTCCACTGAGCCCAGGGCCACTGCCACCTCTGCTCTGCCAGCCCCATGGCCGTCGCCGTGGGCCACCCTCGTGGGCTCTGCCCTCAGGGCTGGAGAGAAGGACTCCTTCTGGGGGTGGTCCTTCAGGAGACCCCTCCTTTCACCTGAGTAGCTGGGAGCTGGCATGTCACAGTCGTGTGGGGACAGGTTTCTGGCTCAGGGTGGCCAGAAGTGGGTGGGGAACCCCTGAGTCTCCTGATCGACCAGACATCAGGTGGCTCTGGTGCCATTGAGGGCATCGCCAAGCTGCTGAGACCTCTCTTCAGGCCCCCCGGATTTGCACGCCTGTGTGCTGACGTGCGTGTGTGAAAACTGTTGGTGAGGGTGTGCTACTTGGGAGATGGGGGGCCGTGGACTCTGTGGTCACGTGTCTTCCTTTGCCCGACTTTGTTTTCAGTGTTGCGTTTCTGCCCACCCTGCCTGCCGTGACCATGTCCCACCCGCGTCTGGGAGCGGCCGGTGGGGCCAAGGCACCCGTCCACGTGGCTGCTGCTGGGCCACCCTTGCCCTTCCATTGGGCGTCCTCTGCCCCTCGCTGCTGGCCTGGGCCCTGGAGCCCGTGCAGCCTGTGTGTTTTCTCTCTTTAGACACGGCAGCCGCAAACCGGCTACTGAGCTCCGTCAGCGGAGGTCCGAGGAACCGCGGGGTGCCTGCCTGCGAAGTCCCCCTTCTCCAGTGTCTGTTTGCAATAAATCTGTATTTAAGCACTTCAGGGTCCCTGTGTGTCATTTGAGACGTTGTGTGTGTGTGTGTGTGTGGAGGTTTCTGGGACTCCAGCCACAAGTCCTTGGCTCATGTCTGCTGCAAACACCAAAGTGGAGAACGCCTCAGTGTCTTGTGAGCCAGGCCGGTCTCTGACCTGTGGTTTTCGGAAATCTGATGAGTTTTGGATTAAGAGAAAAGGATTGTAGCTGCGGGGCCCCCATCTATCTGCGGCAGGTTCTGGAAACCCAGGGTGAGCAGAGATCCCAAACTGTGGCCAGTGGACCCTCACGCCCATGTTCCTGTGCACTCTGTCGCGGGGGGGACCGCACTCAGTGGGCAGGGCTGGCGCTGTTTCCTGGTTTGCGATTTTTGAACCAATGGAGGGGGCACATGACCCCATTACACACAGATGCCCAGGGCCAGAGATAACCCGCCAGGGAGGAGTGGCCCCATCTTTCACGTTTGCCCCAAGGTGTGTGGGAGGGGGAACAGGGTCCGCAATCTGTGTGGAAATGCGTCCATGGGGCCGTAGCTCTTGTACAAGGACATGTGTGCCCAGAAACGTCTGCCCACGGGCAGGCCCAGCTGCTGCCTGTGAGTCCCCTGGACAGCAGGTTGGCGCTCATGTGGACATGGTGGGGACGCCACGGTCCTGTGTTGACACTGTCACGGCTTCGGGGGGTGGAGGTGTGGGGAGTTAACCTCTGTCACTTCAGGCTCTGCTCCCCAAGCGCCCAGCCGCACCAGCCTGGCAGTGTTCTTACCTGGCGGGGTTCTTTATGGTCGGCCTGCCCACGCAGGTCTTCCAGAGTGCCGCACCTCCTGGACGGGATCAGGGGACAGGACCAGGTTCGCGGACACTGCAGCCCATGCCGGGAGAGTCTGGGCTCCTGGGACTCAGTCTTGTTCGTGTCGAGGGGAGGGGGTCACACAGTGGGATGGGGGCACACCCCTGCTGTGGACAGCAAGCCTGGCAGCCTGACGTGGCCGTCCTGGGTAACTGGTGTCCTGCCAGGCAGACCTGAGACCTCCATCCTGGAGAAGGAGCCCAGGCCTGGCCTCCTGCTTCCCAGGCTTGTTTACCAAAGCCGGATGGGCTCTTTTCGGTCCACACAGTGTGGGAGGCCTGCAGAGGTGACACCCCTGAGGCTGGAGCTAGTCCCCGCTCCTGCCCCACGCCCTGCGGGGCCCACCAGCCTCTGCTGTACACGTGGCACTGGCCTGGCAGTGGCCAGGGACTCTGCAGGTGGGGGTTAGGCCCCCGGCGTCATTTGCCGACGGAACCCCCACAGCCCAGACGTTCCAAGAGGGGCCCCTGAGATGTGGCTGACCACTTCCTAATCTGGGTCCGGGCCAGCTCTCCTGGGGCTCCTCCCTAAGGAGGGGTTCCAGTGTAGGTGTAGAGATGGCGGGGCCAGAGGCCAGGGGGAGCCCACCCGTTGGGCAGAGTAGTAAGGAAGCTGGCCAGGTCAGGACCATCCTGTGGCCTGGGGTGTGGCCCCCGGTGGGCCGTAGTGGGGAAGTGCAGAGCCATCCAGGGTGTGCTGTCCTCAGAGGGGTTGATAGCAGCCACAGGGGGGCCTGGGGACAGGAGACCTTAGACCGGGGCTCAAGATGTTAGCAGAGGCACTGAGGGAGGAGGAGGCAGGGACTTGGAAGGAGAGAACGGTCCTTGGCCACGAGGTTTTCCCTCACCCAGACAGGTGACCTCTCCCCATTTAAACTGACACTCTGGGCCCACGTGGTGAGGGAGGGAGTGGGCAGGGGGGCATGTTGCCCACCCTGTCTCTACTTCCGGTGGGGAAGGGGGCAGGGCCTGCCCCTGCCTTCTGGAGCGCCAGCATCCTCAGGGACACCTGGCAGGGTCAGGACTGCCCCGCAGGCCAGGTGCGTCCCTGTCCTGGTCTCTGGATGGGTCAGGTGTGTCAACCCCCTCAGTTAAGGGGAGGCAGGCCGTGTTTCTGGAGCACCGGGCACACTAGAGGTCACAAAGTGCATCCTGGGACTCGGCAGGGATTGTCATTGCCCCTGATAGTCACAGGACAGTGTGCACTCTGTGTTTACAGTTGAGTACGCAGCCCTGTCACCAGAACCCTGGGTTACCTGGGCTCGTTATCCAAATAAAGCACAAAGATCTGGGGTGAACGCAACTGAGGATGGATTCTGCAGGCCAGAAGAGCCCCCAGTGCACCCCAGGGCCGGGACAAGGGGTGGTGAGGTCCACTCACCTGCCGGAAAGGTGCAGGTCAGGGCCCAGGTGCAGGATGGCAGTCCTCCAAAGCTCCCTACTGACCCCTGTGGGGGCGTTGTGGCCCCTGCAGAGGTGGGTGCACCTGAGGGTCTCCCCAACCTCACCCCAGGCCAGAGGGTACCACGGAGGTGTAGAGAGGGCCCCTTGTTCCTCAGTTTCCGCAAGAGAACCCTGTCAGTGCCTGTGGCCCCTCTGGGGGTCCCACAAAGAGGGCTCAGCACTGGGGGACGCACCGTCTGCTGCCCCCTTGCCTCCAAGAGCCGGACCTCCCACCCACCCTGGACCCTCCAGACTTGCCCCCTTGGGAGCTGGACCACGCCCCGGACCATCTTCCCTGGACCCTTGACCCCACCTTCCTCAACTGTACCTTTGTGACACCAGAGAGTCTGACAGCCGCCACCAGCACCCTGTCCTTCAGGGACCCCCACTGCTGGGCCTGGTTCCCTCGGCCCCCTCCCCACCTCCTCCCCCACCTCCAGGTGGGAGATGACCTGGCAGCCATGGCCACAGCTGTCAAGAGGCCACAGCTTTTAAAATGTGGTCAAAGCCCCAAACCTAAAGCTCACCGGTTAACCGTGTTCGAGTACGCACCTCTGTCACCACTGTCTGTCCTCAGATCTTTCTCATCGTCCCAAAGTGAAACTCACACCCATCAAACTATCTGCATTTGTTGCTGGCGTTGAAAGGGAGATTTTACCCAAGTTCTGGTTTCTGGGCACTCTTGTAACCTTGGGAGCCAGGGAGTGCTGGGGCGGAGGATCTGGCAGGCAGAACTGACCAGCATGGCCCCACCACTGCACCAGGCAGTGGGGAGGGGGCACCGTTGTGACCCCAGCTGACCTGGATGGAGCAGAGCCAGCCACCCTGGCAGAGGGAAAGCCCAGATAGTGTGTGTCGGGGCTGGGGGGCCAGGGCAGGAATGTGCTTGGGGCACAGGGGCCAGAGCCAGGGGCCTGGGGTGCAGACCGGCTCTGGGATTTAGGTCCCGGGCAGAGGTGGGGGCTGGGCTGCAGTTCCCGCCCACCCCGGACAGGTGAGGGGCCGCTCAGAGCGGGGGCTGCCAGGGTGGGGGGAGGTGGCCAGCAGCACAAAGCCCCCCACCCAGAACCGGGGCTATGTCCCCTGACTGTGCTAACAGGGACTACAGCCAGGTGGTAGCCCTGGGATGAGGTAGTCCTGGACTATCCAGGGGCCCCGTGTCCTCACAGGCAGCCCCTTGGGCAGGAGGAGCCAGGTAGTAGAAGGAGACATGACCACAGAAGTGGGTGTGGGGGTGATGTGCTTCAGGGGTAGGGCAGGTGGCCTCTGGATGGTGGGGGGTGGGGATGCTGCCCCTCCTGATTTCAGACTTCTGACCTCCAAACTAAGGACAACTTGTGTTCTTAAGCCCCTGAGCCTGCCAGCTACAGCAGCCCCAGAAACTCCTGTGGGAGCGGCAGGGAGTGGTGGGATCTGTGACCTTGGGGGCCGGGGGTTTCTGCACGCGTATTTGCCCAGTGGTGCTGGAGGGATTGCCCCCTATGGCTGTTGCTTCCCTCCTGGATCCTGTCTTACCCAGTCCCAAGCCAGCACAGCCTGGCCTGTAGGGTGGTTGCCAGCTGACCTCCTGGTCCACCTCCCTCCCTCCCTGTCATCGCAGAGCCCGACGCGGGGCTTCAACCCATGAGAGCTTTGAGATCATGACCTGAGCTGAAGTCGGATGCTTAACCGACTGGGCCACCCAGGCGCCCATAAAAAAAATTGTTTTTAATGTTTATTTGGAGAGGGAGGGAGAATCCCAAGCAGATTCCGAGCTGTCCGCACAGAGCCGGACTCGGGGCTCGATCCCACAAACTGTGAAATCATGGCCAAGAGTCAGACACTTAGCCAACTGAGCCACCCACGCACCCCTGGGGTCAACTCTTGACTTCTGATGTTGAGATAATTATATGGTTAGCCCTCCAACAGCACAGGTGGTGACGCTGTATAGCCTGGGACCCTCTGAACTGACTACTGATGGTCTACTGTTGACTGGACCCTTACCAGTAGCGTAACGGTCAGTGAACCTGTGTTTTGTGTGGTCCGTTATTACATGCTGTATTCTCACAATAAAGGAAGCCAGAGAAGAGGAAGCGTTATTAGGAAAACCAGAAGGAAGAAAAAATAACATTTACAATTCTGTGCTGTATTTATTGAAAAAATTTACGTATAAATGGATCTGCACAATTCAAACTGTGTTGTTTGAGGGTCAAAGGAGGCTGTGGCGTGTCCTGGGCCCTGTTCACTCAGCCCCTCCCCCAGTGGCTGCAGGACAAGGGCAAGCCAGGGGACTGACTGGGACAGCCCACGGAACTCGGATTCCCAGCGCAATGCGTCCCCAAGCGTGTGCAACGCTGTGGTTTCATCACATGACGCTCTGTGCATCTGCTCTGTTCATCATGGGGTGGCCACAGGCTCCCGGACCCCTGGGAACCCCCGTCGGTTCTCGGCCACCGCCATCACGGGCATGCCGAAGGCTGTGCTCCTGGATCACGTGGTACTTCCCTGAGACCGCCGTTCTCAGCTCGAGTTCATGCCAGCCGTGTGAGTCAGGAGCTGACTCCTCGCCGCTGCTGGTGCGAGGCCCTGGACGGGAATGGGCCGCGCACGGGGCCCAAGACGTTCTGGTTCCCAGTTTGGTCTATTAAATTTTTTTTTTAAATCTTTATTTATTTTTGAGAGACAGAGACAGAGCACGAGCAGGGGAGGGGCAGAGAGAGGGAGACAGCATCCGAAGCAGGCTCCAGGCTCTGAGCTGTTAGCACAGAGCCGGACGTGGGGCTCGAACTCACGAACCCTGAGATCATGACCTGAGCCGAAGTCGGACGCTCAACCAACTGAGCCCCCCAGGTGCCCCTCCAGTTTGGTCTATTAAATAGAGCTGCTCTGAGTGTTCACGTGGAGGCATTTTGTGTGAACACAAGTTTTCATTTTGAAACCAGCCACTGCTGGCCGTGAGCCACGCAAAGTGGGCACCTCTAGAAGGTGGGAAAGGCGAGGAGAGGGGTTCTCGCCCAGGCCCTCCGAAGCAATCAGCCCTGTGGACACAGACTCTAGTCCCGTCTCAGGCTCCTGCCCTCCAGGACCATCAGATAATAGCTGTGTTTTCTCAAGCCGCTGAGTTGCTAGTACTTTGTCACGGCAGCAGCGGGACGCTAATTCGGGCAACCTCTCCGACAGGTGTGTGCTGGCGTGTCGCCAGGCTGGCAGCTGCATTTCCCCGGTGGCCGGACAGCTGGCCTTGTCCGGAGCTCTCCAGCCGCGCGTCTTCCTCAGTGAAATGTCTGCCCTGTCTTTTGCTTGGTTTCTAATTGGATGGATTGTTTTAATGTTAAGTTTTAACTCTTTAAAATATATTCTAGATAAAAGTCCCTTGTCAGATGTGTGATTTGCAAGCAGTTCCTCGTAGTCTGGAATTAGTCGTCATAGCCTTTTAACTTATTCTTTCTCAGAGCAAAGTTTTTAATGTCATGAGGTCCAATTTATTGAACTTTCCTTTTATGAATGATGTTTTCAGTGTCTAAAAGAGTCTAAAAAATCTTTGTGTGGATCTCAAAGATTTCTCCTGTTTCTTTTTTCTCTGAGTCTTATAGTTTGTGTTTTCATTGAAGTCCATGGTCCATTTTGAGTTCATTTTTGTCAAGCGTGAAGCTTAGAGTCAGGTTGGCCTATGATAGTCCAGTTTCTCCGGCATTTATTGAAAAGTCTCTTTCCTTCCCTGAATTGTTTTTGCTCCTTTGCTGTAAATTAACTGGACACAATTATGTGGATTGGCTTCTGAGTCTTCAGCTCTGTTCCACAGCTCTGTGTGCCCGCCCCCCACCAGCACAGCCCTGCCTTCCTCCCTGGAGCGGTGTGCTCAGCCCTGACCCTGTGGGTGCTATCCTTCTTATTCATCATTGTTTCGGTTATTCCAAGGTCACTCCCTTTTCCTATAAAGTTTAGAATCAGCCTCTTCATGTCTACAAAGAAATCTCACTGGGCTTTTGGTAAGAACTGCATTGAAACTGGACCAGTTTAGGAGGAATCACCATCTTTGCCATGTTAAGTCTTCCGATCCTTGAACATGGTATGTCTCTCCCAAGCTGTTAGATCTTCCGTTTCTTTCATGGGTGTTTGTAACTCTCCTCATGTAGATTCTGTACACATTTTGCTAGATTTTTTTTTTAAATCCTATTTCTGTAAGTATAGTTTATGTTTTTAATGTTTATTTATTTGGGGAGAGAGAGAGGGAGGGGCAGAGAGAGAGGAAGAGTTACAATCCCAAGCAGGCTCCACGCTGTTATCACAGAGCCCAATGTGAGATCATGACCTGAGCGATATCAAGAGTTAGACGCGTCACTGGGTTAGAGCCACCCAGGCGCCCCACATTTTGTTAGATTTATGCCAAGTGTTTTGTGTTCTTTGGGCCAATTAGTAGTGGTGGAATTGCATCTTTACTGTTGGTTTCCTCATTTGTTGTTAATATACAGAAATGAAATTTACTTTTGTCGGTTTGGTATCTTGTGAGCTTACTCCATTCATTTATTGTAGGAGTTTTTGTACATTCCTCGGGATTCTGTTTTCTATGTAGTCTATCATGTCATCCACAAATAAAGATAATTTTATGTCCAATCTGGAAACTTTTTGCTTAATTATACGTCCTTATTGCAGGGGCTAGAACTTCCAGTACTATGCCGGGCAAGAGTGGCAAACCCAGACTTGCTTGCCTTGTACCAGACCTTAGATAAGCATCCAGTTTTTCACCATTACCTATGATGTTAGCTTTAGGGTTTTGGTAGATGCTGTTCATGAGATTGAGGAAACCCATCTCTGTTCCTAGTGTGCTGAGAGTTTTTTCATGAATGAGTTTTGAATTTTGTCAAATGTTTTTTTTTCTGTATAAATTTATATGATAATATGATCTTTTCCTCTTTAACTTGTTGGCATGGCATATTACAATGATTGATTTTCGAATATTGAACCTGCCTTGCATACTTGGAATGACTCACATTTGATCTATACCCTGCTGAATTCAATTTGCTGATATTTTATTGAGGATTTTTTTATGTGTAGAAGTTGACAAGAGATTTGTCTGTGGTTTTGTGTGTATTTCTTTTTCTTTCTTTCTTTCTTTCTTTCTTTCTTTCTTTCTTTCTTTCTTTCTTTCTTTCTTTCTTTCTTTCTCTTTCTTTCTTTCTTTCTTTCTTTCTTTCTTTCTTTCTTTGTTTCTTTCTTAATGGTCATAGGACTATTTAGGTTATCTACTTCATCTGAGTTTTTGGTGGTTTGGAATTTTTGAGAAACTGGTCCATTTCTTCTAAGTTGTTCAATTTATGAGAGTTAATGCGCTCACACCACCCTCTTATTCTCCTTTTAATGGCCATAGGGTCTGTCATATCCCACCTTATTCCTGATATTGGTTATTTGTGTCTTCTCTCTGTCTTTATCAATCTTGGGAGAGGCTTATTAATTCTATTGATTTTTTTGTTTTTGAAGAATTAGCTTTTTGTTTCATTAATTTTCTCCATAGTTTCTGTGTTTTCTATTTCATCAATTCCTTCCATCTTTGTATTTTCTTCCTTCTGCCTTCTTTGAGCTTGTTTTGCTCTTTTTCCAGTTTCTTGAGGTGGGAACTTAGGTAATTGGTTTAAGATCTTTTCTGATGTAAGCATAATGCTATAAATGTCTCTGTCAGCACTGCATTAGCTGCACCCAGCAGCTTTCACTTTTTGGGTTTTTTTTTTTTTTTTTTTCATTCATTTCTACTTATCTTAATTTTGAGATTTCCTCTTTCAGAAATGTGTTGTTAAGTTGGCAAGCAAGTGTTTGGAGATTTTTCTGTTGTCTTTCTCTAATTGGTGTCACTAATTCTTTTATTGTCTGAGGGCATACTCTGTGTGATTTCATTTCTTTTTTTCTTTTTAAGAGAGAAAGCATGAATGTGAGGGAGGGAGGAGGGGGAGAGGGAGAGAGAGACAGAGAGAGAGAGAGAGAAAGAGAGAGAGAGAATCACAAGCAGCCTCCATGCCCAGTGGGGAGCCAGATGTGGGGCTAGATCTCCCGAACCTGAGATAATGACCTGAGCCAAAATCAAGAGCTGGACACTTAACCTACTGAGTTACCCAGGCACCCCAATTCTTTTAAATTTCTCAAGGTTTGTTTTCGGGCCCAGGATATGGTCTATGTCAGTGAGTGTCGGTGGGCACGTGAGAGGCATGTGTATTCTGCTGCTGGGTGGAGAGAGTGTCCCATAGATCATTCGATCCTGATGGTTGATGGTGTTCAGTTCTGCCATATCGTGGTGCATTCTTGATTTTGTAGTGGTGTCAGTTTCTGAAAGTCCCCAATTTTAACTGGATTTGTCAGCTCCTTTCCACCCTCCTGGTTTTGCTTCATGGATTCAAAAGCTCTGTTGTTTAGTGCACACGCATTCAGGACTGTTGTGGCTGTTGGGTAGATCGGCTCTGTCCTTGTTTCTGGCAATTTTCTTTGCTCTCACGTCTACTTTACCTCAACATAAGGCAGCCACTTCTGCTGTATTGACATAAATAATATTTTTGATTAATATTTATATGATGTATCTTTCCCCAGCCTTTTACTGTTGGCCTGTTTTGAAGTGAGTTCCTCAGAGGCAGCATATAGTTGGGTCGTGTTTTTATTCATTCTGCCAACCTGTCCTTTAATTGGTGTATTTAGACCACGTGCGTTTAAGGTAATTAGTGCTAAGTGAATAAAGACTCTGCCACTTTATTATTTGCCTCCTGTTTGTTTTCTCTGCATCTCATTCTTCTGTTTAGTGTTTCTTGGCCTGCAGATTTCTTGAGCCTTTTTTACAATTCCCTTCCAGAGTATCTGTCATGTTTTTAAATATATGTCTCTTTGTATAGTTTTTTAGGGATTGCGTAGGCATTCCCATAGACATATAGGACTGCCGTCATTTTGAGTGAGTGTACAAACCTTACTTCCGTTAACGTCCCTTTATCCTCCAAAACTTTAAAGCATTTCATCTACATTGAGGCACATCAGATGGTGAGAAAACTTTTGCTTCATAAGACATGATTACAAATATTCACGGAACAAAGGAGTCTATTGTCTGCCTCCACTTCCACCCTTTCCATTGTTCTTCCCGTGAAGACTTGTCTGTGGACCTTCCGTGAGACGTTGTCTGAAGAAAGGTCTGATGACAACAAATTCACTCAATTTTTCTTCATCTGGGGGTCTCTCTCTTTCCCTTGCACTCCACCGGGACACTTTCACTGATGGTGGAGTTTGCAGTTGACGTTCTGTTCTTTCAACACTCAAGGAATGCCGGGCCACATGCTCCTGACCACTGTGGCTGCAGGTGAGGAGGCCGCCACCATTTGAATGCTGCTTCTCTGCCAGAACTTGTCATCTCTGTCTGGCGGGGTTTAAGATGCTCTTCTTTGTCATCAGTTTTCAGAAGGTTATTATTTTTATTTATTTTTATTTATTTCTGAGAAAGAGAGAGAGAGAGAGAGAGCATGCACACCGTGGGGGAGGGGCAGAGAGAGAGGGAGACACAGAATCCGAAGCAGGCTCCAGGCTCCAAGCCATCAGCACAGAGCCCGACGAGGGGCTCAAACCCACGAACTGCGAGATCGTGACCTGAGCTGAAGTCAGATGCTCAACTGACTGAGCCCCCCAGGTGCCCCCAGTTTTCAGAAGTTTAATTATAATGCATCTGGGTCTGGATCTTTTTAGGCTTTTCCTGTTGAGATTTATTCAGCTTCTTGAATCTGTAGGTTTATGTCTTTTGTTAAAATTGGGACATTTTCCGATGTTATTTCTTTTAATTTTTTTTCTGCCCCCCCCCCCCCAATTTTGTCTCCCTGTCCTCTGGACTCCGATGACATGAAAGTGGGTCTCGTGTTATTGTTCACAAGTCTCCGAGGCTCTGTTCACCTTATTTTTCAGTCTGCTTTCTCTGTGTTGTTCAGGATGAGTAAACCGTGTTGGTCTGGCCTTCAAGTTTGCTGGTTCTGTCTTCTCTCATCTCTACTCTGCTATTGCGTCCATCTGGCAAGTTATTTAACTTGGTTAATGCATTTTTCAGTTCTATTAATTTTTTATAGAACATTTTTTTTTTAATTTATAAGGAAGAAACATACAGCTTTTTTACTATAGGGTGCCTGGATGGCTCAGTTGGTTGAGCCTCTGACTCTTGATTTTAGCTCCAGTTATGACCCCTGGGTTATGGGATCGAGTGCCACACTGGGCTCTGCAATGAGCATGGAGCCTGCTTGGGATTCTCTCTCTCTTTCTCTCTCTCTCTCTCTCTCTCCCAGTCTCTAACAAAACAAAACAAAACAAGACAAAAAAACTTCTTTGCTGAGATGTTCTATTTCTTTATTTGTTTCCAGAGAATTTATACTTGCTTGTTGAAGCACTTTTGTGGTGACTGCTTTAGAACCTCGTGTGGTAACCCCAGTGTCTGATTTATCTTGGCCTTGGCATCAGTGGGTTGTTTTTCCTCACTCAAACTGTGCTCTCCTGGCTCTGGGGTGATGCAGGATTTTCTCTTGTATCCTGGATATTTTGGCTGCTAGTGAGGACAGTCTTGACCTGGTTTCAGTCTCCTATTTTAGCAAAGCAGTCCCCCTTCCTTGCCTCTGCGAAGGTTCTGGCCTCTTTTCATGGGCCGTGGTCCTGGTGTTTGCTTTTCAGAGTGCTGCTGGGCCTGGCTGCACTCAGCACTGGGGATACGGGGCTCCGGGATGCTGCCCCCTGCCCCCCACCCCACCCCCCGAGAGCAACTCTCCTGTCCTCTGTCTGTTTTGTGGACGCTGGATGGCAGCTCCAGGTGCAGGCCGCTGTGCCCAGCCTGGGTTATGTGGGGGACCCAGCAACACATGGCACCTGGTTCTCCAGTCCTGAGGCCCCTGGCTCGTCTGCTGTCTCTTTTCCATCTCAGGGTCTTTGTGATGTCTGTTGGATTGCATCCAGGGAGGAGGAGCTGGAGAGAGTGCCCCACCCTCTTCTAGAACTAGAAGCTCCCAGTATCTTCTCTAGAGAAGCAGGAACCGGGACGGCTCCTACAAGGAGGCTTTAGGCTGCAGGCAGGCTCGCATCATTGTGAAGGTGGCAAGAAGGGCGGCAGTGGAGTGCGGACGTGGTCCAGAGCATACTGTGCAGAGCAGGCCCCGGGCCCGCAATCCCTTCCCCACGGAGGACAAAGTGTCAGGGCTGCGGTGACACGGGATGGGAAGTGCAGAGACACTGGGATGCAGAGGCGAGCAGGGAGGGGAACTGGGGCTGACACTCGGGAGGCTCTGAGGACCCACCCCCCATTTTGGGGCTCAGAGACTCCCCGGCAAGTGAGAAGGGAGGGTGGAGCGGGGTCTGGGGGGCAGGTCCCCAGGTGATACGGGAGGAGGCTGCGGTTTTTAGCCGTTCATCCCAGAGATAAAAATAAGTTTGCAACATCAGCTGCTGATCTTGTTGCTAGGTAGAGTTCAACCCCAGAGCTGCCATTTTGTGCTGAGTTTGGTTGCACGGCTTTTCCTGGGAGCCAGGCGCAGGCCTTGGAGGGGGCACAGGGACACAGGTGCTGTGCACATCACCTTTCATGGGGACATCCTGGTTATTATCCCGCCAGACAGACGGACAGGGGCACATATCATACCCAGACTCTGGAGGGGCCAGGGCCTGGGTGGGTGGGCAGGGGGCAGGGGGACCCCACTGAGGGGACCTTCTGGGATGAAACGCCCCTGCCCTCACCTGGTCACTGTGGCCTCTGCACAGGGCCTGACTCCTGAGGCAGGGTGGACATGAGCGGGGAAAGTGCACTGAGGGGTAGCACCGTGGGCCGGGAGCCCTGGGGAGGCAGACAAGGGGGTTGGGAGTGGGTGGGGGCCCCTGAGATTGAGATGCTCGTGGGCTGCGAGCGGAAAGGCCGGGAACTGCTGACCTGGCTGCACCACGTGGGGGCATCTTAGTGACTGCAGGTAAATCCAAGGCCGGTCTGCAGCAGCCGCACCGTTGCTGAATCCAGATGGACAGATGGAGAGCTGCAGGTGCGTGAGATGAAGGACACGGGGCCAGCCTGGGTCCTGTGCCTGGGGCTGGGAGGGCTTTGTGCCCTCGGGGCCTGGTGGGGAGGGCCTCTGCCACACCCAGGGGGCCAGCGTGTGCCAGGGGCAGTATGTGGTCTCTCCACCACTCTTCACCCAATGCCTGTTTTCTCCTCCTTTTCAGCCCTTGTCATCCACGTCCTCTTCCTGGGAAGGCCACCAAGGCCACCCCTCCGGGGCCCTGCTAACAGTGCTGTGGGAGGATGCGGGCTCCTGCCCAAGCCACCGCCCCTCTGAATGCAGGAAGGCAGCGGGTTGTCTGTGGCCTCTGATGTCTAGGGGCCGTGCTGTGCTCTGCACAGAGAGAACTTACCACCCCCTGCCCACAAAAGCACCCCCAGAGACACCTCATCCGGTCGACCAGTGCAAATCTGGGCTCCTGAGAAGCCTCCCACAAATCTATATGTTCAAGTCCCCGTTGGAACCCCAGGTGGACTGGTCAGCATGCCAGCCCATGCCCACCACCAGCGGGAACACACCCAGATACCTGCCAGCTGTCATGGCAGGGGACAGACCAAGTCCCATCCCCTCCTTCCACAGAGGGGACCTGGGCTAAGCCAGGCCTCTGCCGCATCTGGGAATCCAGCGACTCCGGTGCTTGGCGCCCCCAACACCCCCCCCCCCCGGGAGAGAGGGGGGCACAAGGCTGCTGCCTGTGGCCTCTTTCACGCTTGGGACTGATTTGCCAGAAAAACTGGCTGACAGCAGCATTTGGGCTTGGGGCCAAAGTGGGAGGAAAATTCATGAAAGAGATCCTTTATTACCTAACATGTGGCCCCGAGGAGGAGGAAGAACCTGGCCTGGGCCGCATGTTTGGTGCAGGGGCCTGGCCGGCAGCCACAGGGGCCATGGGAGGGCAGCCGGGCCTGTTCCCTCCTACGGGCCACCAGCTGTTGTGTTTGTTTGTTTTAATAATAGCCTTATTGAGGTATAATTCACATAGCATAAAATGCACCATTTGAAAGGGTACAGTTCAGTATTTTTAATGTATTCAGAGTTATGCAACCATCACCACTGTCTAAGTTTAGAATATTTTCTTCACCCCCCAAAACCTCACACCCATCAGCAGTCACTTCCTATCACCCCGCAGACCTGCGGGCCTAGTCAACCACTAATCTACTTTCTGCCCCTGTGGATCCACCTGTTTCATAGGATTAAGTTGGACCCCTACCTCACACCACACACAGAAGTTCACTCAAAATGGATCAACAACCTATATGTAAGAGTTAAGCCATGAAACTCCTAAAACAAAACATAAATCTTCATAACTTTGGATTTGACAATGGCTTTTTAAATATGGCAGCAAAAGCAAAAGCAAGAAAAGAAAAATCTAGACAAACTAGACTTTATTAAAATTAAATTCTTGTGCATCAAAAAGGCATTATCAAGAAGGTGAAAATACAACATATAGAATGGAAAAAAGTAAGGGTTTAGTATCCAGAATGGAGAATGAAGTCCTACAATTCAATAATAAAAAGATAAACAATCCAACTAAAATATTGGCAAGGGGCTTCAATAGAGTTTTTTTTTTTTTTAATGTTTATTTTTGAGAGAGAGAGAGAGAGAGCACAAGTGGGGGAGGGGCAGAGAAAGAGGGAGACACAGAATTCAAAGCAGGCTCCAGGCTCTGAGCTGTCAGCACAGAGCCCTATGTGGGGCTCGAACCCACGAACCGTGAGATCCTGACATGAGCCGAAGTTGGACTCTTAACCCACTGAGCCACCCAGGTGCCTCGATAGATATTTCTTTAAAGTAGGTACACAAATGTTTGATAAGAACATGAAAAAGTCCTCAGTACCATCAGTGAATAGAAAGATGTGAAAACCACAATATGATACACGTCACACACCCAGGATGGCTGTATTTAAAAGAAGGAAGAAAGGGAAATACCAAGTGTTGGCAAGGATGTGGAGAAATCAGGGATGTATTGCTCGTGGGGATGTGAAGCAGGACGGTTGCCGTGGAAAATAGTGTCATGGTTCCTCTAGAAGTTAGACACCAAGCTACCCTATGATGCAGCAATTTCACTTCTAGGTATGTATCCAGATGAACTGAAAACAGGGTCTCCAGCTGATGGCCACCCACGGTCGTTCACAGCAGCCAAAAGGTGGAAATAACTGAAGTGCCCATCACCTGATGAGGGGATAAAGAAAAGGTAGTGTGGACGTGCATGGAACATTGCTCAGCCATAAAAAGGGATATGTCTCTGACACCTGCTATGTCATGGATGAACTTTGAAAACATTATGCTGAGGGAAATAGGCCAGACACAAAAGGACAAATGTGTGGTTCCACGAGTCTGAAGTATCTGGAACAGACGGGTCCATAGGAACAAAGTAGGTTAGAGGTCCCTAGGGGCTGGAGGGTAGGGGGTGATGAGTTTCTGTTTGGGGCAATAGAAATGTTGTGGAAATAGACGGTGGTGGTTACATGACACTGTGAAAGTACTTAGTGCCACCGAATTGTACACCTAAAAGTGGTTGAAACGGCAAGCTTTATGTTACATATTGCTTTATCACAATAAAAAAAAAAACTTCTAAATTCTTTTTCTGTGTATTTGGATCCTGGGAACAGACAGATGCCCTGTACTGATTAATTTACCTCTCTAACCTCAGTTTCCACATTGTAAGATGGGAACAGACATTACCTTTTTCATGAGGTAGCTGCAAAAATCAAACTGCACATGTAAGCACTTAGCACAAAGTCTGTTACATAGTAAAGAAACCAAAAGCGGAGCTGTCATCATTATTTTTATTATTTTTACTCTAGACAGACATCTGATTTTGTGCCATCTATGAAATGAGCCTTCCTTGAGCTTCCACTTGTAGTTATGGTGGAGTAGTTGGGCAGATCACTGCCTCAACAGAGAACAACTAGAAAATCTAGATGAGGGGCGCCTGGGTGGCTCAGGTCACGATCTCACGGTTTGTGAGTTTGAGCCCCGCATTGAGCTCTGTGCTGACAGCTCAGAGTCTGCTTTGGATCCTCTGTCCCCCTCTCTCTCTGCCCCTCCCCTGCTGGTTCTCTCTCTCTCTCAAAAATAAACATTAAAATTTTTTTTTGTTGAGGAGCCATGTCTCCAGAGAAAAGCGAATCAGAGGGAGGTGAGCAGACTTTTCACACACCATCTACCTACCCCTCAGATGTTTACTGATTCTTGACTTGGAAGAGAGGCAGGAAGCTGAGCCTGGGCTGTCACTGCTAACAGGTAAAGGAGCCAGCAGAGCCTCAGCAAGTTCATGGAGGAGGAGAGAGAATTAATTATAAGGCCGAAATGGCCAGAACTCAAGAGGCTGGACGCCCCAAACTCACGCCTTTCCCCCGAAGCCTTTGCCTGCATATCAAATACGTGCGACGAGGCTAAGAAGCTAATAAGATAGTTGGCGAAAAGCTGACTAGTGTTTTCACCAACTGCATGGTTATGAAGAGACAAAAATGGGAGTTCAGGATCTGAGATGGGACCCAGGGACAGCTACACCCCAGGGATGGTCATGACCTAGAGACACATGGAGACGTTAGGACTGCAGTCCTGCCTCGTGCAACTGGATTGAGGGAGTCTGCCCACACCTGGCTGCGCCTGATGGACGGAGTGGACCCTCTGGAGAAAGTCTCTGTAATTTCTCATGGACAATATCCAACTTTCAATTATGAATTACTAGATGCACCAAGAGAAAACAGGGGGTGGATTCTCAGATGACACAGATACTGGAGTTATCAGACTATAAAGTAACTACTATTAATATTTTATTTTATTAAAAAAATTTAAGGGGTGCCTGGGTGGCGCAGTCGGTTAAGCGTCCGACTTTAGCCAGGTCACGATCTCACGGTCCGTGAGTTCGAGCCCCGCGTCAGGCTCTGGGCTGATGGCTCGGAGCCTGGAGCCTGTTTCCGATTCTGTGTCTCCCTCTCTCTCTGCCCCTCCCCCGTTCATGCCCTGTCTCTCTCTGTCCCAAAAATAAATAAACGTTGAAAAAAAAAATTAAAAAAAAAATTTAATGTTTATTTTAAGAGAGAGAAACAGAGCATTAGCCAGGGGAGGGACAGAGAGAGAGGGAGACACAGAATCCGAAGCAGGCTCCAGGCTCCGAGCTGTCAGCACAGAGCCCAACATGGGGCTCGAACTCACAGACCGTGAGATCATCAGCTGAGCCAAAGTCGGAAGCTCAACCGACTGAGCCACCCAGGCACATCTTTACTATTTTATCTTATTATTTAAAAAAATTTTTTTAACGTTTTTATTTATTTTTGAGACAGGGAGAGACAGAGCATGAACAGGGGAGGGTCAGAGAGAGGGAGACACAGAATCTGAAACAGGCTCCAGGCTCCGAGCTGTCAGCACAGAGCCCGGCGCGGGGCTCGAACTCACAGACCGTGAGATCATGACCTGCGCCACAGTCGGCCGCTTAACCGACTGAGCCACCCAGGCGCCCCACATTTTTACTATTTTAAAGAAAATAGTACGATAAGGAATTTCACTAGAGACAAAACACATTCTAGAGCTGAAAACACAATGATTTATGTTTAGAATACAATGAGTAGTTTTAAGATGGGATTGGAGGAAATCTCAAGGCTGATGCACGGAGACAGGAGAGAGAGAGAAAATACAAAGGTCTGTGGGACGTGTTGAGAAGTTCTGAGGTCCCAGAAAGAAACCAGAAAAGAAAGATTTCTTCCTGGAGCAGAAGAAATGTTGGAGGACATAATGGCTGAGAATTTTAAAGACAACTGAATGTTGTCAGTCCACTGATTCAAGAACCTCCATGAACCCCTCCAGGCAGAGCACAAAGATTGTCTTAGAGAGCTAGGGTGACCAGCAGGAACTTCAAAAGAGTAACAATCAGGGGCACCTGGAGGGCTCAGTCTTGATTTCGGCTCAGGTCATGATCTCTCGGTTCGTGGGTTCAAGCCCTGCATCGGGCTCCGTGCTGACAGCGCGGAGCCTGGAGCCTGCTCCTGATTCTGTCTCACTGTTTCTCTGCCTCTCCCCGGCTTGCGCTCTCTCTGTCTCTGTCTCTCTCAAAAATGAATAAACGTTAAGAATTATTTATAGTAGGAGCGCCTGGATGGCTCAGTTACTTAAACGTCCAGCTTTTGATTTCGGCTCAGGTCATGTTCTCATGGTTTGTGGGTTCAAGCTCCACGTCAAGCTCTGTGCTGACAGTGCGGAGCCTGATTGGGATTCTCTTCCTCTCTTTCCCTCTCTACCTCTCCCCTGGTCGCAGGCTCTCTCTGTGTCTCTCTCAAAATAAATAAGTAAATTTAAAAAGGAATTATTTATAGTAATATTTAAAAAAAATCAAATACCAAAAAAAAAAAAAAAAATCAAGTACCCAGTAATAAATCTAACAAAGACAAACGTCCACACAGGAAATCATGAACTTTATCAAAGTAAACTGAAGCTCACCTAAATAAATGGAAGGGTGTGTGCCGTGCTTGTGGGTTGGAAGACACAATAAGGAAACACTTTTAATTCTCTACAGCCTGAGCTAATTTCATGCACACTGCTCCCCCAGAACAACCGTGTGTGTGTGTGTGTGTGTGTGTGTGTGTGTGTGTACATGACAAGCTGATTCTAGGATCTACCTGATACCGTGAAGGACAGAGAACAGATACAATGAATTGCAGGACGAGGAGGGAGGAGGGCAGCCCAGCTGAGGGATGGGTCCTGACAGGCATCACACAGCAAAGCCACAGTAACTGTCCAAGGTGGCCTTGGTGCTTGGTCAAGGATAGACAACAGGCCGATGGAGCAGAATCCAGATTCAGGCCCACACACGTGGGGAAAAATTAACACTTGCTTATAAATTGGGGGACGAAGTATCTTGTGCGAAATTATTGCAGGGCAAATTAAATCTGTGTGTGGAGAACAGTTCTTGAGGCCTACTCAGTACTACATACACACGCATGCACACACACGCACGTGTGCACACATGCATATGCGCCTAATTCATCAGGGTCATAGAATAGAAGGCACAAACAATAAAACTGTAGGAAAAAACGTAAGGGAGCATCTTTGTGATCTGTGGGCAGACAGCAGCCCCTCACGTCGAATACCACAGCACAGAGCCAGTGAGGAAGACACTGGTGAATTCAGTCCCACCGAAATTAGGAACTGTATTCCAAAAGACTATTAATAATGTGCAAGCAGGTGAAAATGTGAACCACAGAGCGGGAAGAAATATTTGCAGCACACACATGTGATAAAAGACTCTGATCCAGGATATGTGAAGAATTTGTCCAAATCAATAAGAAAACGACAAACAACTGGGAGAAAATTGGGGGAAAGACATGAGCTTCATGTCACAAAAAGGCCCAGATGGTCCACGAGCAGGCGGTCACTCCCGAGTTACGGGAAGGCGAAGGCTGAGGCTGCTGGCTGCATGGCTGGCCCTCCCCCAGCGCCGGCGTGGACCCCCCGAGACCCTCTCACCGTGCAGTGGGAACGAGACCCAGTATCGCCGCTTTGGGAGGTTTCTGCCGCATCCGCGAAAGGGGGTGGCAAACGCATACCTGGCCACCCTGAGATCCCGCCGCTAGGTACTCGCTGGCAGAAATGCACACGGTGCTCCCCGAGATGGGAGCAGGACGGGGCCAGAAGACTAGTGGCACAACAGAACCCTCGAGTATTGCGGACACAGCATTGAGGAGGAAAAGCCAGACACCAGACCGAATGCAGCCCCAACTGTCTGCCCCGTGAACAGGCCACGCTGGGCTGTGCGGGCGGAGGAGGGTGGGTGACCCGGGCACCTGTCTGTACAGACGTTAGCTCTCAGGAAACAGAACGACCCTCCTGTGGGCTTTCTCTCTTCTTCCTTCTTGCCCCAAGGAAGCTGCTGCTTTTTAAGGTGCACCTGGGTGGCTCAGTCGGTTGGGCATTCGAATTGGGCTTGGGTCATGATCTCACAGTTCGTGGGTTCGAGCCCAGTGTCGAGCTGGGTGCTATCAGCTCATAGCCTGGAGCCTGCTTGGGATTCTGTGTCTCCCTCTCTGCCCCTTCCCTACTCACTCTCTGTCTCTCAAAAATAAATAAACATTGAAAAAAATGTTTAAATGTCTTGTTTTGGGGGCACCTGGAGGGCTCCGACTCTTGATTTCAGCTCAGGTCACGATCTCACAGTTGGTGGGATCAAGTCCTGCGTGGACTGGGATTCTTTCTCTCCCTCTGTCTCTCTGCCCCCCCAAATAAATAGATAAACATGTAAAAAATCACGTCTTATTTTGAAATAATCTCAAATTCATAGAAAAGTTGCAACAGCAGAAAGAGCTCCTGACTCTCCCGCCGAAGCCCCAGAAGTTAGCACGCGACTGCGCTTCCCTTACACGTCTTTCTCTCCGTGGGTTCGTACTTTTCGGACGCATCTGACAGTGGGCCGTGGGCACGATGCCTCATTACTCCTTCATGCCCTCGTGTGGAACAAGGGTCCTCTCCTGTGTAAACGCGGCTCAGCTGTGAACGTCAGGCATCGGTCTCGCTCCAGTATTGCCTTCCGCTCCCCTGACCCCAGGCCAGGTTTGCTGTGGTCTGAATAATGTCCTCTGGCTCAGCATTCAGCCCAGCACCCCACTGCCCCACCAGCAGGGCGTGAGCGGTGGGGGCCAGCCACCCAGCGCACGAGTCCTGGTTTCCTTCCCCGTGTTTCCTCCCAGGGACGCAGGGGTGATGCCGCGATGTGGCTCCGTCCTGCTTCTGGTGATGGTGCCTGTGCCTCACCCCTGCCTGCTCGTCTACCCTCAGCCCTTCCCGCAGCCAGGGCTCGGCCGTAGCCTGGGCTGTGTTGCTGCTGTCCCACCAGCGGATTCTCTTAGTTTCACTTATAGGAATGTCTTTATGTCAACCTTGTTTTTTTCGGGACATTTTTGCTGGCTGAGAATTTAAGGGGCACTTCGGTGGTTCCATTTCACCGTCATCTGGCTTTGCTGTTTCTGGCGACAAGTCATAAGTCTTACCGCTCCCATGAGTGATATGTCTTTTCTCTCTGGCAGCTTCCAGAATTTTCTTTGGTTTTCGGAACTTTGTGTCTGTTGTTCCCTCCATATTTATCTTAATCAGGGTTGGTGCAGATTATTCGATGTGTAAATTCAGGTTCTCCACTAAATTTGGGAAGGTTTTTTGGCCACTGTGTCTTCAAATATTTATTCAGCCTCAGTTTCACACCCTTCCTCTGGGGACTCCTAGAGGACCCTGTGACGTTGTTCCACAAGGTCTCTGGGGGTCCACTCAGCCTGTGCACTTCTTAATCTGCATATCAGGTCATGTCTGTTGATCCATTTGGGGGCTGGCATTTCCCATCAATGCACTGAGTGAGACCATAGCTTCTTCAGCTCTGTGAGCACGTTTATATAGCCGCCTTTGAGTCAGCTAAGGCCAGCATGCGGGTCACTGGGGTTCAGCGTCTCAGTTCCTGTAGACTTCTTCTGTCTTGCCTGGGGATCACATCTTCCTATTTCTTTGTATACCTAGTGATTAATTTTATTTATTTATTTATTTATTTATTTATTTATTTATTTATGTATTTATTTATTTAAAATGTTTTTTTAATGTTTTATTTATTCTTGAGAGAGACAGAGACAGAGCATGAGCGGGGGAGGGACAGAGAGAGAGGGAGACACGGAATCCGAAGCAGGCTTCAGGCTCCGAGCTGTCGGCACAGAGTCCAATGTGGCTCCCGAACCCACAAGCTGTGAGATCATGACCTGAGCCGAAGTTGGACGCTCAACCAACTGAGCCACCCAGGCGCCCCTATTTATTTTTTAGATTTATTTCTTTTTGAGAGAGTGAGCAGAAGTGGGGAAGGGGGTAGAGAGACAGGGACAGAAGATCTGAAGCAGGCTCTGTACTGACAGCAGCGAGCCCAATGTGGGGCTTGAACTCACGAACTATGAGGTCATGACCTGAGCCAAAGTCAGATGTTCAACTGACTGAGCCACCCAGGTGTCCCCCTAGTGATTAATTTTAGTTGAACAGTGCAACTGATTTAAAAAATAAAAAATAAAAAAAAAGGGGGCACATGGGTAGCTCTGTCAGTTAAGGGTCTGATTTCAGCTCAGGTCATGATCTCTCAGTTCACGGGTTCAAGCCCCACATTGGGCTCTGTGCTGACAGCTCGGAGCCTGGAACCTGCTTCAGATTCTGTGTTTCCCTCTCTCTGTGCCCCTCCCTGCTCACACTCTGTCTCTCTCAGTCACAAAAATAAATAAACATTAAAAAAATAATAATTGAAGCGTGGACATGGCGGCTAATATGTTGTGAAACGCAAGATTCTGTTAACTTCTTCTGAAGAATGTTGACTTGCTTTTGTAGGTAGTTCAGCCACTGGCTGATGACCTTGAACTTGTTCAGGCTTGACTTCGTGCTTTGTTATTGCAGATCCCAGAAAATCTGAGGTGTTTCCCGGGCCCTGTAATTTGGCACAACCCAGTTCTGTGCTGTGTATGGACACCTGAGGACTCGTGGATCCCCACGTGTGGTTTGGGGACCATCCCCAAGTTCTCCTTCCCCAGTGTCCTGCCCCACACATACCCACTGCTTCCCTTCCACGGCTCCAAGTCTGGTCTCTGCCTCATCGGGTCCATGCGACCTCTGCGCCCGGCGCTCTGTGCACTGTCAAGCCCAGCTGCTGTAAGCTGTCCCTCCCTCGGGTCCTCCAGCCTGGCACCGTCTGGCGTTCAGGCCTGGGAGCAGGTGTCGTACATCCTGCCCAGGTTATGGTGGGAGGGCTGGGCGGCTACCAGCGAATCCATAATTTCCACAAATGGAAATCACCAATCAGCTTCTTCCCAGAGGAGAAAGGGCTGCGTCCCCCCCCCCATCCCCCTGCTCCCCAGCCACTGGCCCCCCACCCAGTGACACCTCCCTGCCCAGAGCTGCCTCAAGCCTTGGCTCTCGGGGTGGCGTCTGTCCTGTTCCCTGACCCTCTGCCTGCCCCTTCTCAGGCCTCCCCTCCGAGCCGGCTTCCCCGGAGACCCACCGCTGGCTTTTCCTCCCGTCCTGGCAACACTCACCAGGCTGTGGCTTCCACCCCCTTCTCTGACGGTTCCTGTCCCTCCACATCCCTGAGTGAACCTGGTGTCTCCACCGTAAACCTCTTGCCACCCCCATGCTGCCCTGCAGCCCATACTCACCTGTGTGGCATCCAAGCCCTGATTCCAAGGTGCCCTTCCAAATGGACCCTTCTAGCCCCTGCCAATGATGGTAGCTGTTACTAGCATCATTAATGTCAACACTGTGAAGGAGGGGCGATATGCAGTTTTCGGGGTGTGACTCCCGTTTCTCTCAGGGGCAGGGGAGGGTTGGGGAAGGGGAGACCCTGGGTCCCGCAAAGGTCAGTCACCTGGTTGCAATGATAGAGGCCTGATCAGTGGTGGCTGGGGCCAGGGGGAGGGGGGGTGTGCTGCCGCTGTCCACCAGGCCCAGGAGCCGTGGTCGTGTGAGGGTGGCTGACCCAGGGTGACCACAGCTAGACCAGCTTTGTCGTGAGGGCCCAGGCCCACAGGCCCATCTGTGGACACCCCGGCTGAGGTCCTGCCCTCCAGCCATGTGGAGAGGGATTTGGTAGTCACCTCCCTCAGGGAGCCCTCCTCTTGTGACTGTGCTGTGTGGGAGCCCTGAGTGCTGTCGCCTGCCAGGTGGGGGGTGTGGTGCAGGTGGGGCAGGGGCCGCGGCCAGGGCAGGGCCAGGCCCGGGGTCCCCCTGCACCTCCCTCCACCCACTGATGGATGAGCATCCAGAAGCCCGGGAGGCCCCTGAGTGGAGACAGTCAGAGCGTGTGGAGCATCTCAGAGGAAGGATAATTCAAGCAGGACAGGGTGGGGGGAGTGATACTTCACAGGGGGTTTGAAGTGTCACCTCCCCTCCTGCTCCTGGGGGCCCAGCACCCGCATTTCCCCTGAAGGAGGTGGTGAGCTCAGAGGTGAGCATCGCATCTCTGGGCAAAGGCCTGTGATCTTAAAGTCTGTGTCCATTGTTCGGAGCCCTGGGCAGGTGGCTCTGTACTAACATCCCGCGGGCCTGGCAAGGGCTGGGGAGCCCTGGGCAGACAGCTGGCCCCTCACACCCCCTTCCTGCTGTTGGCTCACCTCTTGGAGCCCTCGTTCGCAGAGGCCCCACCCGCAGGAGGGCTACCCTGGGGTTGCTCCCTGATTTCCCGCGGCCTTGGCCTGACACCTGTAAATGAGCCCATGCCTGCAGTGTCCCATAATTATGGTCGCTGTGTGCAAACTGCATTATATTTGGCTCTCCCCACGCACCAGGCTCTTGTCGCCACTGAGCTCCCCCTCCCCATGAGTCACGTGGCATCTCCTTCCCCCTCCTCTGTGTATCTGCCAGGCCAGTCCCTGCGGGGGCGATTTGGGTTGTTTCCAGTTTTCTTGGTTATAAATAGCACCTCTGTGCATGTCTTTATTACAAATCCTTCTTTCCTCTGAAACCCTGAATAACTGAGCCCCCACGGGCACCCAGGACTCAGCCAGCACATCCTACAAAACCCCGCTCACTTCCTGGCATGTCCCCCACCCTGGGCTGTGGGGACCCCCTTGCTGTGGTCAGTTGCCCTACAGGTGGACAGAGGGCGTGGGGGCAGGAATGGGGGTTCTCCCAGGTTCGTGGGCGTAAGTGACACTGATGAACGCCGAGGAGAAGTGCCCTCGATGTCAGGAAGAAATCCCGGGGCACCTGGACAGAGGGGCTCGCGGGCCTGGCTTGGGTTTCTCCCTCGTCAGGGCTGCTGGCTTTGCTCGCTCGTGCTCCCTCGTGGACACTCTTCACTTTTGAAAAATATAATAAGTGAAAGCATTCTTATTGTGCAGAGTTCACAGCCTTTACGTTTCTTTTATGGCATTTCACTTTTTTTGAGTCAGTATGTGTAATTTTATATTTTCCTAGAAAAATTTCCATTTCAACTATGTTTTTCCATTTATTGGTAACATGCTGTGCCCAGTGCTCTTTTATAATCTCTTTATTTCGCTTCTGTCCCCCTTTTTCTACCTCCTTTTGGGGCTTATTTTTTGTTATTGACCAGACTTGTCAAAGATGTATTTTTGTTGTTCACACAAATTTTTTTCCAGTGGCTTCTGGCTGGCTCAGTTAGAGGAATGAGGACTCTTGATCTCGGGGTTGTGAGTTCTACACCTACAATGGGTGTAGAGATTGCTTAAAAAAATAAAATCTTTTATTTTTAATAAAGCCCCTGGGGGGCTCAGTCAGTTGAACACCCAACTTCAGCTCAGGTCATGATCTCACAGCCCATGGGTTTGAGCCCCGCGTCGGGCTCTGTGCTGACAGCTTAGAGCCTGGAGCCTGCCTCGAATTCTGTGTCTCCCTCTCTCTCTCTGCCCCTCCCCCACTTGTGTGCATGCGCTCTCTCTCAAAGAATAAATAAACATTAAACAAATAAAATAAAATCTTAAAACCTTTCCCCCAAAGATCTAGCTTTTGGTATTGCTGATTACCTCTGCTCTGGGTTGCTTTTCATTTCACTAATTTCTATCTGGTCTTTAGTACATGTTCCCTTTACCTTTCTTGGGGTTATTTTGTTATTTTTTGTTTTCTGGGAGGTCGAACTGGCCTGTCTCTTCTGGGGCTGCATGTTGTCGCGTGCGGAGTGTTGCGGCTTCCCGTGGGTCCCGTCGTGCGGGTGTTTGGTGGTTTCCATTGTCTGACGTTTTAATTTTCTGCAGGGTGGGTTTCCTTGGCTTCCTTCAGTTATTTCTTTTTTACTGTAACGCACTGTTGTCACTGAAGCCTGCCTCTCTAGGATTCTGTGGGATTTACTTTGTCCCCTCATGTCCCCGAACGGGACACCAGCACCAGTGACACCGATGCAACTGACGTGCAAGTTACACTGACGGACGGAGGTGCCCATTTTAAGTGTGCCATTGCTAGGTTTGTGACAGCCGTGTCCACTGCGAAAACCCAGAGCACATCCACCATCCCAGGACACTCCCTCGGGCCATGCGGAGCCTCTGCGGGCACAGCCACTTTGTGGTTTCAACAGCCGTGGCTCCGCTCTGGAGTGATGTGTTCTCTGTCTGGCCGCTTCTGCTCAGACGTGGTCCCCACGCCTCACCTGAGCTGCTCTTTCTCATACGTTTATGGCGTTTACGGTGTGGCTGCTCCCAGGGGAGCTGCTGTAGCATTTTTATACAAATTTTGGGTTTTTTCCTGACATATGTTTTTTGTTTCTTCTGGGTAAATCCCGAAGAGAGGAATTAGTAGGTCCAAGCGAACGTATTTGTTTTGTTTTATTTTTTTTATTATGAAATTTATTGTCAAATTGGTTTCCATACAATGCCCAGTGCTCATCCCAACAGGTGCCCTCCTCAATGCCCATCACCCACTTTCCCCTCCTTCCCATTTTTTTTTTTTTTACATTTATTTTTTTTTTTTTAATTTTTTTTTTTCAGCGTTTATTTATTTTTGGGACAGAGAGAGACAGCATGAACGGCGGAGGGGCAGAGAGAGAGGGAGACACAGAATCGGAAACAGGCTCCAGGCTCTGAGCCATCAGCCCAGAGCCCGACGCGGGGCTCGAACTCACAGACCACGAGATCGTGACCTGGCTGAAGTCGGACGCTTAACCGACTGCGCCACCCAGGCGCCCCACCCATGTTTTGTTTTTGAAGAAACTGGTGAACACTTCTCCAAAATGGCTGCCAGGTCACATTCGTGCATGGCATCCGTCACTCCTAGTAAACCCTAAGCGGAGGAGGCTCCAAGTCCGGGTCCGGGCCCAGCCAGGTGTGCCACGGCCCTATTCCGTCTGCAGCGCTGATGTCCTCTGGGCGGACGCGTGGCCAGGCAGTGGGGGCACCCCTGGTCCCCAACACACAGCCCCCCTCTTCTTCAAGGACAGATGCTCAGCTGGGTCAAGACTTTTTCCCAGCATCCTTTGTGGCTGAATGAAGTCATGTGATTAGACTCTGGACAAAGCTGATGAGTCCACTGTCTGTCCTCCGTTTGGCTATCCAGACGTGATGGCCGGATCTCCATGTCAGAGCACTACAGCAGAGAGCTGGGGGGCAGCCTGGGTCCCCCAGGGGCTCCATGGAGGCCAGCAGCCACCAGCACCAGAATGGCTGCCTGCTCAGGGAGAGGGGAGTGGATGTCTGTGCCACACAAGCCCCAGGCTGATCCACGTGGGTCATGCCACGTGGGGTTCATGCCAGCAACCCCAGGCCTCTGGCTCATGCCCTCTGGGCCTGAGGGTAAGATGGTGGGCAGGTGGGTACAGGAGGGGCTTGACTCACGCCTGGAGGCAGTTCCCACAACGCGTCCCTGGTGTTCACGGTGAGGGAACAGTGGCCAGGGGTGACTCCCTGACCCCTCCTGGCCATTTAGGGCACTGGTGTCATGTCGCCTGGTCCCGTTGGCCTGAGCAGGCCTGGTCAATGGGGATACTGTGCAAGCCCAACACGGGGTCAGGGGCACTGGGTTGGGATGATGCCTGGCCTTCTGGGGCCCAGGGCCCAAGGCATATCTGAGGCTGGCAGTGATGCTGCCCAGGAGGAAATTGGGCAAGAGGTACCAGTTGCTGGGGGCCGGGGAGGGGGCCCAGGCAGCCAGAGGCCTCAGCGGGGTGCTGGGCATGTGGCAGGAACAAGGCCAAGCCCTGGCCTGGAAATGTGCTCAGTGGGAGCCTTCTAGGTGTGTGCTCAGCGTGCTCCCTGATGACTTGTGCCCAGGCAGTGTGGTGTCTTTCAGCCAGATGGTGCTCCCCACCTCGTGCTTGGGTGCCTAGTGAGAAAGGAGTCTGGAGGGTCTGTGCTCCTGTGTCCCTGGGCGGAACCTTTGTTCAGGCCCAAGGAGACTGCCCATGTGAGCTGCCCACTTACCGGCTAGCTTTGTCTCTTTGCTCGTGAGTCACGTAGACGGTTTGCGCTCCTTTGCAGGACTCAGGTGCCGAGCAGAAGATGCAGATGGACAGACGGCAGGGGGTGGGGACCTTTGCGGCCCCTCTTCTTCACCTTCATTCCCGGAACACACCAGCTGCTTCCAGCCACAGGGCCTTTGCACGGCCGCTGCTTCTGCCTGCAGTGCCCTTTCCCCTCATTCCTCTGTCACTCAGATCTGAGCTGAAACCTTACCTCCTCAGAGAGGCCCTCCCTGGGCGCACACTCTAAATTTGCCGCTCTGTCACAGTCTAGCAAATCACTTTGTTTTGAATTTACTTATATGCCACATTTCTTATTTGTTTCTTGTTGGTCTTGGGCGTAAGCCCTGCAAAGACAGCAACCTTGTCTACCTCATTCCTTGGGGTGACCCAGTGCTTGGGCAGAGCCAAGCACAGAATTGGCACACAGTAGCCACATGAACAAGCCCACAGTCACCCATGAGCAGAGTGTAGTGCTTAAAGGTGCCAGCTATAAAGTTAGGCGGTCTGGGCAACAATATTGGTTTTGCCACAGATTAGCTGTGTCACCTGAGTCCTTCTGTGCCTCAGTTTCCTCATCTGTAAAAGGAGGTCAACCCATAGCTTGCCAGGTTGCTATGAGGTTTATATGAAGTGGTGGGTGTTGAAACTATAGAAGTTTCTAGCATGTAGTGGGTATATTGTAAATTGTAGCTATGGCCTTCATCATCACCACCATCACCACCACCACCACCATCATCACCATCACTATCATCATCACCATCACCACCATCATCATCACCACCATCATCACTACCATCATCATCATCACCATCATCATAATCACCGTCACCATCACCACCATCACCACCATTACCACCGTTACCACTATCATCACCATCATCACCATCACCATCATCACCATCACCACCATCATCACCACCATCATCATCACCACCATCATCACCACCATCACTATCATCATCACCATCACCACCATCATCATCACCACCATCATCACCACCATCATCATCACCACCATCACCACCAACATAATCATCACCATTATCACCATCATCACCATCATCACCACCATCATCATCATCACCACCACCATCACCACCACCATCATCACCATCATCATCACCAACATAATCATCACCATTATTACCACCATCATCATCATCACCATCATCATCACCATCACCACCATCATCATCACCACCACCATCAATCACCACCATCACCACCAACATAATCATCACCATTATCACCATCATCACCATCATCATCACCATCATCACCACCATCATCATCATGATCACCACCACCATCATCACCATCATCATCACCAACATAATCATCACCATTATTACCACCATCATCATCATCACCACCACCATCATCACCATCATCACCATCACCACCAACATAATCATCACCATTATCACCATCATCACCATCATCACCATCATCATCACCATCACCACCACCATCATCACCATCATCATCACCAACATAATCATCACCATTATTACCACCATCATCATCATCACCATCATCATCATCACCATCATCATCACCATCACCACCATCATCATCACCATCATCACCACCATCGTCATCACCACCATCACCACCAACATAATCATCACCATTATCACCATCATCACCATCATCATCACCATCATCACTGTCATCACCACCATCACCACCACCATCATCACCATCATCACTATCATCATCATCACTCTTCACCATCATCACCATCAACATCACTACCACCATCATCACCATTATCTCCATCACCACCACCACCACCACCACCATCATCACCACCACCATCACCACCACCATCATCATCACCATCACCACCATCATCACCATCACCCTTCCACATGCCTGCCACAGTGTCTTGCACTGGCTGCCATGTCAAGGGCTAGGTGATTGGAGATTGATGGATTAGTGGCTTCCTCTGGGAAACCATAGCCTACTCTTCCAGGCAGATGGCTGGGCCTGGGAAAGGTGGTGGCAGTGACATCAGCCCCTGGAGGTGAGGAGGACAGGGAAGGCTGTGTCTCTCCTTGGGAGAATGAGCCCCATGTGCAGCACTTTTGGCTCTGCAGATGTGATGCTTGTTGCCATGGTGACTGTCCTAACAATAACCTCCCAGAACTGATATTCCCCACACCCACCCCAGCTGCCACCTGGGAGGGAGAGCCCTCCTCGCTGACGAAAGCCAGTGAGAGAGGATAAGGTGGGAGGCAGAGATGATGCAGGGGTGCGGGTTGAAGAGGGCCCTTCCTGGAGGAGGGTTGGGAGGCCAGAGCCAAATGAGAGGGCTTTTGGGGCCTGGGACTCCAGAAGGGGTCATGGCTCACAGCCCTTCTCCCTTCCAGCTTTCTACTCTGCTGGGGAGGAGCTCTCTGAGTCTGGAGGTGGAGAGCAGTCATCCCCCCTGCAGCGCCCTCATTAGCCTGCCCTTCCTGTCCTTCCTGCCCTCCTCCGAGTCGCTCCACATCATGCCTTGAACCTTCCAACCCAGGCGAGGGGCTGCCTGGGGGACCCCGGTTGCTAACAGGGGTAGAGGAGGGGCCTTAAATCATACCCTTTAGTGACCCTAACTTCTGTGGAAACTTGGTCCTCAACCAGCAAAAGGCACCTCAAAACAGACAGCCCAGAATGCTGCTGTGCCCTTGCCTGGGGCTGCAGGAAGTGTGCATGTGTGTGTGCATGTGCATGTGTGTGTGCGCACGTGTGTGTGTTTGTATCCTGCACACGTGTGTCTGCGTGTGTGCGCGCATATGTGTGAAAACAAAAGACAAGAGAAGGTTGGCAGGGTAGTGGGGGGTGAGTCCCAGCCCCTCGTTGGCTGTGTGACTTTGGCTAAGTTACTTTACCTCTGTCTCTCCACCGTCCCTTGTAGTAAACCAGGGATAATAATAGTATGTGCCTCCCGGGATTGTTTGAGAATTTGGTGAGATAGCACATGTAAAACCTGTGAACAAATCCATGTTAGCTGTCATCATGATTTTAATGCCACTTTGTCCTGGCGTGCTGCCAGGAGCATGTGTGACCTTGGCAGCACAAAGGGTCTGCCTGCAGCCTGGAGAGAGGGGTGCACTTTTGTTTTGTTTGTTTTGCTAATTGTATTCTATTGTGTGGGACTGCCTCCTTCTCCTTCCAGAGTCCAGAAGGATGCGACCCGGCTCAGCATGTGCCCGCAGGACAAGCAAGCCCACCCCTGCCCAGGAGAGGGGGCAGCTGCCCCTTAGGCGCCCAGCATGTGCTGATGGCAGCTGCAGGCATGCCAGTGGTCTCCCCTCTTGCCCAGCATCGCTAAGGTCAAGGCCAGACCACCCTCCCCACAGGGTCCCTTGCTCTAAGCCGGGCACTTGCCGGAGTATTCCTTGGCCTCTGGCCGTCTCCTGGGTGCCAGTTAAGTCTAGAAACCTCCCCCAGGACAGGGACTGGCTGCCAGTCCGCTCATCCACCTCACAGCCATTTGCCAGGGCCTGGCTGCCCCCACCCCAGAACCCTTTCATTCGATCTTCCACTCAGGAAACACTAACTGTGGCTTTGGGGCAGCCACAGACCAGGGTGACAGAGACGAGCAGGACAGGCCCACAGCCTCTGCCTGGGGAGCCCATGGTACCATAAGTAGCTCAGATCAGGACAGCTGCCTGACCTACATCGAGAGCTAGCTGCTGGAAACTTCTGTCCTCAGGGCCTGCCCAGGCCAGACCCCGCCTCTGTCCCCTCACTAGAGGGTGGGTGCCACAGCCAGGTGGGTCCTCCGCTGGCCCTGGAGCCTGGTTCCAGAGGGCAGGCCGGGTGTGACCCTAGGGGAGTCTGGTTTGTGGAAATGGGGTCAGCCCGGCCTCTCCTGCCCCTCCCTCCTGCTCCCTCCTCCTCCTCTGTTCCAGGGTCATGTTCAGGATGGACCCTCTTCTAGGCCAGGGAAGGGGGCAGGCAGGTGGACTAGTCCTGAGAGGGGAGAATGTGTCGCCCTAACTGAGCACAGAGCTGTGAACTCTCAGGCCTTCTGACTTACTGCCCTTGCAGCCCTGCTCCCCTGACTCCCGGGCCCTCCGCCTCAGCTCCTGCGCTGGTACACCCCTGCATCCAGTCCTCGGGGAGTGAAGGAGAGGGGCCTGGCCGACAGGCACCCTCTCATCCCCCACCCTGCTTGGTGTGCAAGGCCCCCTGGGCAGCTCTGCCCGGCTGGGATGTGGGGGCTGCGGGTGGGGGTGCACGACTGTGCACTGCACGAGCGGTGCAGACAGGACAGGAGGGTTCCCGTAATATCTCCTCCTGGGTGTGCAAGGAGCGAGCCCTGTGGAGGCTGACATACGTGTCCCCCGTCCATCCAGGTGCGTCTGAATTCCCTCTGGCGGTCCGGGGTGAGGTGGGCACTCGGGGGAGAGAGAGGACAGGGTCCATTGTGTGCAGTCTCCTGTGTGTGTTCAAGGGGGGATCTCCGCAGGGAACAGAGAAATTGGCTTGGGTGGCCTGTGATGCCTGTGTGTGCGCGTGCACGGACTTGGGTGCGGGCCCAGCATGTGCAGGGCGAGGGCGTGGGTGCGGCTGCAGGGGAGTGGTGCAGGTGCAGGGGAGTGGTGCGGGTGCATGTGCTGGGGAGCGGTGCGGATGCAGGGGAGTGGTGCGGGTGCATGTGCAGGGGAGCGGTGTGGGTGCAGGTGCAGGAGAGCTGTGCGAGAGTCATGCGGGTTCAGGGGAGTGGTGCGGGTGCGGGTGCAGGGGAGCCATGCGGGTTCGGGGAGCGGTGCGGGCGCGGGTGCAGGGGAGTGGTGCGGGTGCAGGGGAGCGGTGCGGGTGCGTGTTCAGGGCGCGGGAGCCGTGCGGGTGCAAGACGCGTGCAGGGCGCGTGCAGGGGCGGCGGGCGCGGCGGCGGCGGCGGCGGCGGCGGCGGTGACAGCCGCGCCCGCGCTCCCCGCGCGTAGGTGTGCGGCGCGCTCCTGGCGGGGACGGAGCGCGCAGATCTCGCGTGCGCTCGCCGCCCGGCGCAGCCCAGCCCGGCCCCCGCCCGGCGCCGCGAGCCGAGGTGTCGCCCGCGCCCGCGCCCGAGTCGCCGCCGTGCCCGCGAGCGGGAGCCGGAGTCGCCGCCGCCCGAGCGCAGCACAGCGCACGCCGAGCCCGTCTGTCGCCGCCATGGCCACTACGGTGACCTGTACCCGCTTCACCGACGAGTACCAGCTCTACGAGGATATTGGCAAGTAAGAGCCGCGGCGCGCGCGGGCCGGGCAGGGACCTCCGGACCCCCGGACCCTCCTCGCCGCCGGCTCGGGGCGCACTGCGGCCCCGCGCGCCCCCGGCTCCTCCCGGCTAGGGGCCCGAGGCGCTCGGCCCCGCGCGGCCCCGACCCCCCGGGCCCCGGGCCAGGCTGCCGGACCTCGGCGCGCGCAGCTCCGCCCGGCCCTGTTCGGCGCGGCCGCCCGGCCGGAGGCCGGCGCTCGGGGCGCGGGGCTCGGCGCCGCGGGGGCGGCAGCAGGTGTCCCCGGAGCGCCGGGCAGACGTGACGCATTTGGCGGCAGGAGGTCAGAGAGGAGCGGCGCGCGGGGGCGGCCGCGGGGCCTGGAGCGCGGGGGAGGGGGCGGCCCTGGCCTGAGGGTCGCTCCCGACGCGGGCCGCGCTGTCCCCACCCCCCACCCGGCGGCCGGGCGCGGGGGCGGCGAGACCGGCTAGGCGTCTGCTCCTCCGCGTGGCTCCATCCGCGCGGGGGGTGCCCGCTGCGCTCCGGGACGCGTGGGAACGGCCTCTGCCGTGGGGCCCCCGTGGAGTCGCGGCTCTGGAGGATTTTCCCCCAGATTCTTCTGGAAGGAGGAGGCAGGGGAGCCGAGGGGCTGAGGTTGGGGAGCTTGGCGGATCCCTGGGGTGGAGATGAGGGGGTGCGGTGGGGAGCCTGACGGGCCCCCTGATTTCAGGGTCATCGAAGTAGGCGGAGGGTGTATTTTGGAGAGTTATTGACACGCGTGCGGGGGTGGGGGTGGGTAAAATGGGGAGGGGCTTCGAAGGCTCGGTTCAGGTGGGGCCTCAACCCTGGGGAACAGGTGGCCCCTGGACTCTAGGTGGGGTGTCCCTGGACTCTAGGTGGGGTGCTCCTGGACTCTAGCTGGGGTGCCCCAGGGGCTGCTCTCCGCCTGGGGTGAATCAGGGTGGCTACAGCCGGCCTCCCTGGGCCGGCTCCGGAACTCCTGAATCCCTAGGCTCCAGCCCCGCGCGCGCGGCCAGAGCCCCATCTTCCTCCCTCGTTCTCCCGCCCTCCCGCGTGGTGGGGGCGCTGGCGAGGTTTCCTCTTACACATCCAAAGGCAGATCTTTCTCTGAAAAGGGTTCCTGATGGTGATTGTGTTGGTGAGGGGTGTCGATGGTTGATGATTGTGGGTGCTGATCTGGGAAGAGAGTGGGGCTGTGCTGATTATCCGGTGCTCCCTGCATGTGGGGGAGGTTGCGGGTCAGGCCTGAGGGCTGGTCAGCTGGGTGGAGGAAACCCCAGGCCAGGAAACCCCTGGCCTGGCCCTGGGGGGCAAGGCCATGCCCTGAAGGCCCAGAAACTCCTTTCTGTCCTGTGGGTGCTGTTTGGGTGCCCGGCCCCTGGGGCTGGTGGACCTGGAGAGCGGAGCAGAGGCAGAGGGCCAGGGAGGGTCCAGCACACCAACCGTGTGCTGTCCTGAGGCCCTGAACACGGGCCTGGAAGAAGCTGGGCCGAGGCAGCAGGCTAGGGGGTCTTCAGAGGGCTTGTTTTCCCAGGAAGAGGGGGGCAGTGGGAGGAAGCTGTCCTTTCTGGGGGACTTTCTCATTGTTTCTGTGCTGGCCCTAGAGCACATGGACCCTGGACCAAGTGCCCCTGGGCCCCTCTCCTCAAACCAAAGCTGGCTCTGCCTACCCCTGCACTTTTCTGTGGCTTCTGAGGGTCTGGCATTGTGGAGGTTGGCCCCCCTCAACTCCAGGCTTGCAGTTCCGGCAGCCACGGATTATCCTGGGCACTGCCGCCCACGTCCACACGGGGAATGGAGGTCTCTGGGCTGCCCTGGGCAGGGGCCAAGAGGGGACCTCACAGTGGAGGCCAGCACCCCCCACCCCACCTGGAGCAGCTTCCAGAAAGGAGCCACGTGGCTGCCGTGGTATGCAGCCAGGGGGCTGGAGAGTGAATGGGTGAAGCACCCCAGTCGTGGGGTGGGGGGCAAGTGCCTGGGAGGAGAAGGGAATGTACCCCAGGACCTTGGGCCGACCCTCTGGGGCTGGGAGGGTTTCAGTCTGGCCCAGCATTCCTTCATGGAGCGCCTTAGGCACCGGGCCCGGTGAGGGCCTGTCACAGCCCTGCTGGGGCATCCTGGGTAAGGGAGGCCAAGCAGGTGCAGGGGTGGCTGCAGGGGGCAGGGGGGCTGGGGTCCAGGCGGCCATGTTGGCTGGTTGTTGACAGCGCTTACCCAGGGCACAGTTGGTGCTGCTTCCCGGCCTCAGGTGGATGCATCCAAGTTTATTTAAAGCCGCAGCCCCTGGCACCGGACGACGCTGAGCTCTCTGCCCGGGAAGGACCGGGCCACAGGCCCACAGCTGCCCGGTGACGTGGCCACCGCCGCTCCCCTCCCTGCTCCGGCCCCTTCCCTGTCTGCCCTTCTCCCCGGCTGTGCTCAGGATCCTTCCCTGGGGGCCTGGGGATCTGAGGACCAAGACAAGCTGTTTTCTGGGGCTCTGACCTGCCTTGCTGGGCAGGGTGGCCACACTGGGCCAGGGCTCCTGAGTCCTGGGTTAAGAGCCCCCTTGAGCTGGGGGCCCCAGGCAGGCACACAGCAGGGTCTCCAAGCCCTTGGCAGTGATGCAGTGTTAGTTTTATTATGTTGTGTAGATTTTAAAAATTGAGAAAAATTCCAGGAGTAATAAAGCGAGCGCCTGTGCGTCTTCCACCGAGAATCGAAAACGTTACAAGTGCGTGTTCCGTAACCGCGAGTGAGTTCTGCAGATCTCACGGAAAGGCACGGCAATTCTAGGTAACCACCAGGTCGCTGGTGTGACAGGAGATCTTCGAAAATCTACACATGGTAACCGCGTGAGGTGATGGCTGTGTTAGCCTAACGCAGGGGTCATGCCCTGATACACACTTGGGCACCAGATCCGTATACTCACTCGAGGTTGTGTGTTGATTACGTCTCAATAAAGGTAGAAAACAAACGAAGTGGGATTTGTTCTCCAACCACAATCACGTATCTGGATTTTATCCTTCCCAACTTTCTCACTCCTTTACACTCAGGTATAAGGCCCATGACTAACGCATAGTATTGTCTGGTGTGTTTTAACTCAACCGCAACAGTTCTGACACGTGTTTTCACTCCTCTTGGGCCTGCTGGCACCTGTCGCGCTGATGCGTTGACTGGCCATGGCTGCTGGCAGGAGGCATGTCATAACCACTGCCCTCTGCACGGAGGCCTGCGTGGCTCCCGGTGGCCTCTCTGTCCAGTCCCGCGGCAAGTTTGCTGGTGGGAGGGCTTCTGTAGGATCTGTCCCGGCCACATTCTCCACATCCCCCTGTGCGTCTAGCCCCTCCTGGCATGCTGTCGCTTGTCACTGGTAGATCTTAGCTGTTTGACGGGTGGTTGGGTAGGAAGAGTATTTTGTGTTCGGGCTCACAAATCTGCCACTTTGTGGGGGGGTCACCTTCTTTAAAATACGAGCGATCTCTCCAGAAAAAGTAGAAGTAGCTGCCGTGAGGATTTGGTTTCAGGGTCTGGATGCTCCAGACCCTGGAGGGGTAGGGTGGCCACTACCTGGTGGGGTAGGGTGGCCCCTTTGTAGCCACCTCCCAAGTGCATGTCCCCGATTCGAGTTGAGTGGGAAGCTGCCCTCCCGCCCCATTTTACAGACACAGAAACATGGCTCAGGGAGGATGGGTGTCTGGTCCCAGCGGTGAGGAAGGCCCGGTCTCCAGGCCAGGGCTCCCCACTCCTCCCAGCACCCCCTGAACTTTGCTAGGCCCAGAGCCAACCTTGGTGTGTCCTTGACCCCATGCAGTGGAGAGCAGCCCCTGTCCTGGGGTGTGCACTCCCCGGCCCCCCACTAGCGGGCCTTCCTCTGCACACTCTCAACCAGCAAGTGACCCGCTAGCAGGTTCGTGGATAGACAGGGCGTTCAGAGCAAACGGATGGCTGAGTCTCCTGAGCTCTGAAGCCGGGTGGGCTCCCTGGAGGAGGAGCGACATGTCGGCTCTCTCACGCCCTCCGATGAGCATTTCCAGCCTCCGTGCCTTTGCTCAAGAGCCTCCTCCCCTGCTGCCCAGCCCAGAACCCCACACATGGGCAGCACCCCCCCCCCCTCAGGCTACAGTTGGGCCCCAGGCCCCTTCAGTGCCAGGCCTGGCCACTGCACATTTGAGGGAGGGGTGAGTGAACTGGGCCCGGAGCTGGAGTCTCACCCTTAGTGGAGGGTGTTTAGGAAAGAAGTCACACACGCTGAGGTTGCTGCAAGACGCACATGAAGGTGACGCTCGTTTGGTTACTATTGAACGGTATTTTTATACCATAACCTACTTTGCTGGGAGCTAAGAATACACCGCGCGCTCGCTTACCTGCACTTTCTCTCCTGGTGACAGGCCCAGTGGCGAAGTGGTGCTTGTGACATCAGCCAGCTCCGTGCGAGGGGTGGGTGCGGCGACCTTTCCCCTGTCACAGCCGAGGCGGGCGGAGGCCGCAAGGGCCCGGGTGGGGATCCGGGCGGTGGTGGGCCACCTTCTGCTCCCCGTGGAAGCTCGTGACCCTGCTCGGTTCTTTCCATCGGCTGACTCAGGGCCGCTTGTGGTCTACTCTGACCCTCGGCTTTTCAGGATGCTGCCCATCCTCAGCAGGCTGTTCTTCCAGCACAAGCAGTGCCCCCTGGCTCCTTTATGAAAAGCCACTGTTTCCTTTGGTCCCACAGCATCCAATACTCTGCCCCCGTTTGGGACCAGCAGGGCTTGAAATTTTATTTTCTTAATCAAACAAACTGCAAAGGCAGTATCGTCTTATGAAGAGAATAAATACATGAGTGTGTGCAGAAGTGACTCTTTTACCCCCGCTTTCCTCCGTGCCCCCAGGAGCCTGGGCTGTGCACGTGTCTACACGTGTGTACGCATACATGTGTCGCACGTATATCTGATTTTAAAACACAGATGGCATCACCGTAGATGTGATTCTGCATTCTGTTTGCTCCTCACACCTTATGCTGACCCGAGTCACTGTTTCCCTCCAGCTCGGGGCTGGCAGTGCCCTGAACATGGAGGGTGCGGTTTCCTGACGGGCATGACGGAGGGATGAGAGGGCCCTGTGTTTGAAACCGGGGCTCCCAAGCTTAGCGGGGTGGGGGGGAGGGCACGGTCATTGTGCATGAATCAGAACGAGGGTCACCTACTCTTCAAAAAGAACCCAAGAACAGATTCCTCTCCTCTTGTTACTTGAAGAATCGCCCAAGCGCCTACGGGAGAGACACATATGTCTTCTTCTGCCTAAAAAGGCCCTGTTCCCTGAGAGTCCTTGTTGTCCCCCCAGGATTTAACAGGTGCCAAACAGGACAGTCCAGGCGGAGGTGACATGAGCAGGCTGTCTGCTCCTTGGACACGTCCCGTGCCCCCCTCTGCTCTCCGAGGCCACCTCCCGGGCTCAAGGCAAGAGATGTGGCCTTTCTGGAGATTTCAAATACATGTTCACAAAATTGAATTCCCTCTTTCTCTCCCACAAAAATGGAATCTGATTTTTAAAGCATCTTTCACAGCTGCGTGTCACTTTGTTAGTGTCGAAACATAAAAATACATTATGTATCAACTTGGTTTTCCGAAAATTATCATATTGGCATATTACATAGAAATGTATATTTTATTCCTATAAAAATCTGAGTCTACTTAAAATAAAAACATGTCAGAGTGGCATTACTCGCTGCCAAACCCCGGGGCCTTTCGCCTCCTAGTTTGGAGGGTTGCTGGCCTGGTCAGTGGCTGCAGCTCCTGGACGTGATTCTGCGTGGACATGAGGGTCCTGACGTAACTAAGGCTCGGGTTCTTTGTGAAGGCAGATACAGGCTTTTGTTGAATTCTGGAACAGATTGGCAATAGCTGGGCGAAGATGGAAGAGAATTTTGTGGAGGAAATGTAACCACGTGGTCATACGGGGGCGTGGACGGCGGAAGGAGGCGCCAGCGTTACTGTCCTGCCGGAAGGGCCCATGTCTTCCGATGTAACGCCCTCCCCGGGGTCCAGCCCGTCCAGGCTGGTGCCTGTTTCCAGAGAGAAGCTGAGGGGCACCCCTGCCTCTGTGTCACCCGGGACCATATTCCAGGACCGAGAGCCGTGCCCGGCACACAGTAGGCGCCCAGAGGAACAGCCTCGAAGGCTGCGGCTCCTTCCCAGGCGAGTGGAGGCAGGAGGGGCCGCTGGCCTCAGCAACGCGCAGACACCTGGCTCGAGTGGCCGCCTGTCTCGTTACCTGGCGAGGTGCGGCCGCAGGGCAGGTGTCACTGAGGTGCTTGCCACAGAGCTGACGCCACAGCTTTGCTGTGTTCTTTCCACGTCTTGATAAAGTTCTTCGTGTGGCTCTTGTTCTTGTGTGTTGAGGTGCAGCCTGGTCCTCAGCGTCGCTGGTTTGAGCCAGGCCATCTGGCCAGCGCTTTCTGGGGAAAGAGCGCTGGTCTAGTTAAGGGTGCACCTGCTGAACAGAGACCAGAGCGGTGGTTCCCGGCTCGGCTGCATGTTGGGGGCCACACCCCAGCCCAGCTGACGCAGACACGAGGCGGACAAGGTCCCAGCGCCGTCGGGTGGGCAGCACAGACACAGACCTGAGGCCGGGCCCAGGCCCCTCCTCCCTCCCTTGGCTCTATGACTGTGGGTGTGGAGTTGGCCTTCTGTTCTCTGTACACTCAGCCATGTTACTCCTGGTCCTGTCTGTCTAGAGCAGCACTCTCTAGAAGAAACAAACTATTGGAGCCACAGGTATAAGTCATGTGTGTAATTAAAAATGTCCCTGAGTACTTAAACAGGTGCAAGGAAGTTTAACGATAGATGCATTTAATTCAGTGTGTCCAAAGCATTACTTCAACATATAAGCAATTCAGGCATTATTGTGAAGTATCTTACATTTTTAGAAATATTATGCATTTGCAGTCTGTCGTGGACTTTACATTACAGCACGCCTCAGTTTGGGCCAGCCACGTCTTGGGTTCTTACGGGTTCTTGTAGGCAGAGACCGCCATGAGAGCAGTGCTGGTCTAGAGCTTCAAGCTCATTCACTTACTTATCTTGTAGTTCTCCTGGTTTCTGTTGCCCTTCCTCTGACTTATTCATTCAGGAAGTGTGCCCACACACGTGCCTGTTCACCAGGTGCTCGCTTGGCGCTGGGGCGGCAATAGTGAGCAGAGGGCGCTTGCTGCTGTGGAGCTGTTGGTGGGGGAGGCAAGTTACAGACACATGACATGACAGGGTGGAAGGTGACCAGTACATGTGCTCTGGGGGTAATTACAGAGACTCAGGAGCGCCAGTCAGGAGAGGAGACTCATTGTTAAAATCAGGAATGAGGGGTGCCTGGGTGGCTCAGTTGGTTAAGCATCTCACTTCAGCTCAGGTCACGATCTCACGGTTTGTGGGTTTGAGCCCTGAGTTGGGCTCTGTGCCAACAGCTCAGAGCCTGCTTCAGATTCTCTCTCTCCCCCTCTCTCTCTCTGCCCCTCCCCACTCACTCTCTATCTCCCTCCCTCTCTCTCTCTCTCTCTCAAAAATAAACATTTAAAAAATTTTTTAAAAATAAATGTTTTAAAGTATAATAAATAAATAAAATCAGGAATGAAAAAGGGGGCAATACAATGGACCCTACAGAAATAAAAAGATGCTAGGAAGTCCATGAACAACTGGGTGCCAGGTTGTATAACCTAGATGGAATGGACAAATTCTTAGAGAGACACAGCAACTGAAATTGACTCAACTGAAAATGACAGAGACTCATTAATAGGTGAGAAATTCTGAAATGTCCCACGAAGACATTCTGTTAGACATTTAAATAAGGACTAATAGCAGTCCTTTACAAATTCATTCAAAAAACAGAAGAGGAGGGAATTCTTTCCAACTCATTCTATGAAGCCTGTAAAACCAGACAAAGACCCCACAAGAAAGAGAACCATGGACCAGTGTGGATGTAGATCCAACATCCTTGACCAAAGACTGGCAAAATGAATCCAGCAGCATAGACGAAGGTTATGCCTTATGAATGAAGAAAGTTTATTCCTGGATGATGGAAGGTTGGTTCAACATACAAAATTCGGTCACAATACACCATATTAATTGAATAAACAAAGAAATTATATGACCATCTCAGTAGATGCAGAGAAGTATCCAACAAAATCTAATATTCTTTCCTGTTAAAAACAGTCCACAAACTAGGAATAGACGGGAATGTCCTCAACTTGATAAAGGGCATCTATGAAAATTCCACAGCTGTCATATTTAATGGCAAAAGACTGAGTGCTTTGTCCCAAGGTCAATCTCAGGTCAGGAGCAAGACAAGGATGTCTGCTCTCTCCACCTCTATTAAACACGCTACGGGAGGTTCTAGCCAGGAGAGTTAGGCAAGAAAAAGAAATAAAATGCACCCATATTGGAAAGGAATAGGTAAACGTCTATTTTGCAAACGTCTTTGTTTGCAGATGACGTGATCTTGTGCGTACAGAATTGCCCAAGGAAGTCCTGGGAGAGTCCCTTTGTGTTCAGCAAAGTTGCAAGATCAAGATACAAAATCCATATTTTATTACACTAGCAGTGTTTGGTCTCAAAATAAAATTAGGAGTTGGGAAAATTCCCTTCACGATATTATATAAAAGGACAAATACCTAGTGATAAATCGATAAAAGGAGTGCAGGAACTTGGACGCTGAAAATCACAACCACTGTTTGAAGAAATTTGAGAAGACCCACTAAATGGAAAGGCATCTCATGTTTGTGAACTACAAGACTGAATATTGATAAGGTGGTGGGATGCTGCAAGTTGACTGACAGATTCCCTATGACACCTGTCCCGGTTCCCGCTGCCTTTACTTATGTATTTATTTATTAAAGTTTATTTATTTATTTTGAGAGAGAGAGGAGGACAGAGAGAGCATGCAGGGGAGGGGCAGAGAGAGGGAGAGAGAGAATCCTAAGCAGGCTCCACAGTCAGCACAGAGCTTGACACGTGGGTCTCAATCCCATGAACTGTGAGATCATGACCTGAGCTGAGATCAAGAGTCTGATGCTTAACTGACCGAACCACCCAGGCGCCCTCCAGCTGCCTTAAAAAAAATCGACAAGCTAATCCTCCTAAAATTCATAGAAAAATGCAAGGAGAGACCCAGAAAGAGCCAGAACAATCTTGGACAGGAAGAATGATATGGGAGGACTCACACTTGCTGATTTTAGAACTAGAGGCACCTGGCTGGCTCAGTTGGTGCAGTGAGTGGCCCTTGGTCTCGAGGATATGAGTTTGAGCCTCACGTTGGGGGTAGAGATTACCTAAAAAACTCCTAATTATACAGCCACGGCGACCAAGATGGTGTGGGTACTGGCATAAGGACAAACACATAGATTCGTGGAATAGGACTGAGATTCTGGGATAAACTTACGCATCTGTGGTCATTAGATTTTGACAAGGGCAACAAGACGTTTCAGTGGGGAAACTGTCCAGCAAACGGACAGTTGGGTATCCACGTGCAAAAAAATGTGAAGGTGGAGCCCTACCTAAAACTGTGACACCATCATCTCAAAATGGATCATAGACCTAATCGTAGGAGCCAAACCCATAAAATTCTTGGAAGAAAACACAGGAGTAAATCTTCGTGACCTGGAGTTTGGCAATGGTTTCTTAGATATGATGCTTAAAGCACAAGCAATGGAAGAAAAATAGGTAATTGTTGTTAATCAGCATGAGAACGTTTTGTGCTTCAGAGGACCCTGTCAGGAAAGGGACAGGACAGAATGGGAGAAGGTGTTTGTGAATCACTCATCAGATGATGAGTTCGTATGTAGCATAGTCCAGGAACACACTACCAAGCAGTAAGAAGGCAGACAGACAAACCAGTCAAAAAGTGGGGAAGGACCTGAGTAGACATTTCTCCAAAGAAATGCACGCAAAGATAGTCATTTGGGAAACACGGTGGTACCACCTCGCTCCCCTGGGATGGCTAGGCCCACAGAGGCAGGTAAGAACATGCACCAGCCAGGATGCGGGGTCAGGACCCTCATTCACGGCCGGTGGGAATGCAAAATAGTGCAGTTACTATGGAAAACGGGTCCTCAAAATGTCCCATTCCCGGAAATGTGCCCAAGAGCCAGGGAAGTGCAGGTCCGCACGGAACCTTGCTCACAGCAGCAGTGTCCCTAAGAGCCAAAACGTGGGAGCAGCCCAGATGTCCCTCAGAATGTGTAAGGAACACGTGTCCTATCCACATGCTGGGATGTCATTCAGAAGTAAAAACAGAAGAGTTCTCATAACCGCTGACACACGGTCCTACCTGGGCGAATGCTGAGAATGCACGCCCCTTTACCTGAAGCTTCCAGAGCTGGCAGCTCTGTGGGCACAGAGGGCAGAGCCCAGGCCTGGGAGGGGGGGGCGGTGGGGGGGGGGCGGCCGCTGACGCTGTTGTAACCTATAGACTGCGGTGACGGACGGAGGCCTCTGTGAATATAGTAACAGCCATTGAATTACACACTTTAAGTGGGTGAATTGTTTGGTACATGAATTATATCTCAATAAAGATGTTTAAAAATAAATAAAACCGATGTAGAAAAAGAAAAGAAGTCTAGCATCTGGCTCTCAACACTCGAATTGCTGAGAAGTAAGATTAGCAGTGAGAGTGGCTCTGCCTGGCGGCTCCCTGGCACTGTTGCCGTGATGCCAGAGGCAGGGCCGTGGCCTGCCCGCTCGCTTCCCCACCAGGGCGCCTGTGGAGGCAGCAGAGGGTGGAGGCCCGGGTGGAGGCTGGGAGGGGCAGAGGCCAGAATGCGAGACCCGCCTCTTCCTCTGTCTCTGAGACGGAGCCCAGCTGGCGCTGGTCCATGGCGGGTTCAGCAGACAGTGGCAGCGTGACAGGGGACAAGGCCCACGCGCCTGGTTCTGGAAGGCTCCCCTGGTAGCAGGGAGGCTGACAGGCGTGGGCGGCAGAGGGGGACAGGCTGTCAGCAGGGTTGGTGGTGACGGGAGGGCTGGAGCCAGACGGACGGGGAGCCGAGCCCCCAGGTCCTATTATTCCTGAACATCTGCCACCTGGGTCAGTCCTCAGTGGGTTCTCTCCTTTCTCTCTGCCTTTTCCCCTCCTGCTCCTCCCCCCCCCGCCCCCGCTCCTCCTCTCCCTCTGCACCCCGCCTTCCTCCCTCACCCCCCCCCCCCGTCCCCGCAGGCACCTCTTGGATGGGTGTGACCCCTGCCTGCCTGGGCACGGAGGGTCCAGGAACCCCCAGCCCTCCAGGAGCAGGGCCTCGGCTGGGTGCCCTGACAGAGTGCAGGTGTCATGAGGGGTGCCCTGTCCGTGCTCACCTCTTTCCCACCCAGCGGGGCCTCTCCTGCACCTCCCTTAGAGGCCAGGCTCTTGCCGGTGTGGCTGATCGGCTTGGGGCCCGGGGCCCAGATTCTTCCTGTGTCCCTTCTCCTCCCTCTCCTGCCCTGCCCTGGAAGGGCCCCCCGCCTTCTGCACCCCACCCCTGGTCCTCAGCACCCCTCAGAAGGGAGCAGGGAGTGTGGAGAGCTGGCCACGGGGCTCCTGCCTCTGTGCTGAGCGGCAGGACGTCTGCGTCTTCTGTGCTGTTCCATCTCGGGGTACAGGGGGCCTTCAGCCTCAGTCCCCATGGGGGTGAGGTCTGCACAAGGCCCCCTGCCCAGCTCCAGGCTCTGCCGCCAGGGGTCCTGGGCCCAGAGCAGGGACAGGGCCGAGCCCAGGCTTTGCACAGTGAAGGGGGTGCAGGGCTCCACAGGGGTGGGAGGGGGACATTTCTGGGTGGGGAGGGCGGGGTGTGGAAGGGTCATGTCAGACCCCTGGTTGTGGCAGCAGACTGAGGGGAGCCAGCCACGTGGCCACTCGTCCTAGGCCGGGCCCTCCCCGGGGTCCCCCACGTACCCTCCAGAGGCCTCTGGTGACCCCAGCATTTCCGCGGGGGCTGTTGGGGGACAGCTCAGCACCAGGGAGGGGGCCTCTGGGACGCCCCGCTGCAGCATGACTGGCCCCTCATCTGCCCACACCAAGGAGGGGCCAGCGGGGCGTGCTCTCCCAGGGAGGGGTCCGCCACCCTGGACCCTCGTGGAGCTCTGTCTCCAGATGTTTGTGTGCAGAGGCCCAGGTTACTGCACAGACCCTTCTTCAAAACCTGGTGTTGATGAGAGCATTACGAGCACCAGGTTCTCTCTGTTCTTAATGATTTCCCAGAGATTCGGCCGCGTTCTGGCCAGGTGCGTGGGGATGTGCATGCGACACAGGGCCCCCACCTCACCACCTTCGCGCTCCAGTGGCAGTGAGCACATCCACGCTGTGTGCGGCCACCACCACCGTCCATCCCTGGACCTTTTCCATCCACAAGGAGGCTCTGTCCCCATTAGACACCAACCCCGTGTCCTCTCTGTCTCTGTGGACTGGACCTCTCTCCGGACCCCACGTAAGTGGACCCCTCCAGCGCGCGTGTCCTTCTGTGTCTGGCTCCTTCCACTCGGCATCAAATTCTCCAGTGTCAGAGCATCCTTTCCTGTCAAGGCTGATGATGCTCACACATTTGTGCACACACACACACTCTCTCTCCACATTACCTTCACCCCTTGTTTGTGCACACGGCTTCCTCCCCTGTCAAGGCTGACGGTGCTCTGCTGTCCGGATGTACATGTGATGTGTGTGTGTAGGGGTATGATGTGTATATGGTGCATGTACATGTGATGTACGTGTGATGGATGCTGTGCATATGGTGTACATGTGTGTGTGAAAAGCGTGTAGGAACCATGTGGGAAGCGTGTGTGGTGTGTGACGTATGCTGATGTGTGTGTGATGCACGGCAGGCCGTGCATGCCCCAAGACAGCTGAGACCCCGCCTCCCTGACCTCCTGCCCCTCCTCCGACGGCTGCTCTAGGAACTGCCCCGGCAGTAACTGCAGACCAGGCTTGCCGGTCTGACTCTGTTCTGTCCCTGTCCCCAACTGCCTGCGCTAGGTCGCTGGGTGGCTGTGGCTTTGAAGAGCTGCCTTTGAAGGTCGCTCTGTGGAGCCCCGGCCAGAAGAAGGTCCCAGGTGCCGTCTTGTGGGGAGATACCACGGTGTCTGTGTGTGAATCTAGCCGTCCTGTTTTGTCCAAGTGGGTTTTTGCATCTGTCCTCGGTCACACTTGACGGGGCATTGACACAGACGTCTGTCCAGGGAGGAGTGGGGGCAGGTGTGGGTGCACCGAGCTGAGCTCAGGCGTGCTCTGGGGCAGCCCCTGGGTGTGCAGGAGGGAGGTGGGGGCACAACCAGGGTGGGCCAGGGCTGGGAGTGCCCTCTGAGAGGTGGGCAGGCTGACCCAGGCCCCAGGCCTGCAGCCAGGCAGGCACAAGCAGCTCCTTGTCTGAACCTCCTGCTCCAGAGAGGACTGAGCGGCTCCTGGGTGAGACCCTCCTTCCTCGGCCGGGCCTGGTGGCTGCTTCTGCGGGACAGCGCCTGGCACAGAGGTGACACTGGAGAACTGTGTCTGCGGTGAGGCGGGCAGTGCCAGGAACCCCCTGGGCTGAGGAAGCGACCTGCCCAGGCAGGGTGGCCACCTGCACCTGCTCCCTTGGAGCCTGTGGAGGGCAGAGACGGTGGACGCACCCTGGCCGGGGGGCCTGGTAGACACACCCCACTGCAGTTTTCCTTTTGTACCCGGCTTCTGAGGGGGAGGGCCTTTTGGGGCTCCCACGCACCCCGCCTCAAACTACTCCCTGAGAACCCATTTGGAGAGGCCATGGACAGCTCCCACAGTCCCCCAGGTGAGCCCCGCCAAGACCCAGGCCAGGTCGTGCCTCCACAGCCACTCTGTTCTGAGAGCTTCATGAGTGACTTGGTATTTACTTTCTTCCCGTGATATGTTCCTGCGTTAAAACATGGAAGTGTTTCCAGTCATCGGTGAAATGGCTTGTGCCGTCTGACCGAGCCTCGGGGAAAGTGGGGGCCCAGGGGTGCCACTGGCTTTGTCCGGGGCATGTGTGTGGCGGGAGCAAGGGTGGGGTGCGTGTCCCTGTCAGGCCAGGGCCCTCTCTCCGAGTTGGCGTCTCCTAGCGGGAAACAGGAAGAGTGTAAGTTCCAGGAACGTCTGTGGTCCTCAGTGTCGGTGACTCAGGACGAGCGGCCCTCAGACTGTGGCCATGAGGGGTTTGCCCGGCACCTGCTGCACTCAACTGGGGAGCGGGGGTCCGGCAGCCAGTGTGTTCAGGCCGTTCTCAGGCCCAGTGGTCACTGGTGCTCCCCAAGGATGGCTGGGCTCACCCTCGGCACACAGGCAGGACCCCCTTGTCCGCAGTCTCCCGCCCTCCCTGGTCCTCACAGAGCAGATGTGGGGAGGGGTGCGGGTGTCCCCAGGCCTGGCTGGGCTTTCCTGTCCTGTCCCAGTGTCGCTGCCAGGTGGCTCCAGCCAACGACCGGCTTCCGGGGTGGCTGGAGTCCCGCAGTCTGGGTCCAGGGAGGGGAGACACGGGCACGTCCTTGAAGCGTCCGAGTTCACTTTAGGGGACAGAACAAAACTTGTCTCCCAAGTGTGTGACCCTGCTCCCCAGGTAGGGACACAGAGCCCTGTGTGGCGAGGGGGTGCTGCCCTCAAATGGAAGCAGCTCCCGCAGAAAACGGCTCCAGTCCGACGGATGGTGAGCGAGGGCGGAGGCAGGCAGCACAGGGAAGGGGCCGGCGGCCCCTGCAGCCCGTGGAGGCACGGACACCGTCACACGAGAGCTGGTGTTACCTCACTCGAGTCCCACTCGGGCTTCGGGTACACCAGCGGTTCTCCCCGCTGGGCCCCCGCCAGCCCCCAGGCTCCACGCAGGTGGACAGAGGCCACAGCCCCTGCTCTCGGCCATCCACGATGGGGTCGGGTGGCGGCACTTGGGGTGTGTGGAGGGGTCCCGCCGCTCCTGTGGTCCCGCTGCAGGCTGCCTGGCAAGCGCTCACTGGGGCCAGGTGGGGCAGGTGACAGTGTGGTCCATCCCTGTGGTGTTCATATGCCTGCCGTGCGGCCGGCATGTAGAGACACCAGTGCGACCTCAGCCATCTCGTAAAGTTCCAGAGATTCAGCTGGCGTGAGCCAGACCCCGAGAGACCCCGGGCGGCTCAGGGCCCCTCCTGTGTGCTGGTCACAGGGCTGCCCTACTAGGCTCTGGTCCCAGGACTCAGCTTCTCTGGCTCCATCCCCCAGCACATCCAAGCCCACCTCCTCCCCCATCCTTCTTGAGCCTGCAAAGGGCACCTGAGAGGTGGGTGTGCAGGACGGGTGGGGGTCTGCGCTGGCCCCTGCCTCTCGGTGCTGTGACCTAAACAATGCATTCCGCATCCCCAGCCAGCCCCACCCAGTGCAGGGTCCTGGGAGCCCAGAACTGTGGAGGGCAGTGCACATGTGGGGGGGCCCAGGGTGCTGCCTGCACCAGGGAGTCTGTGACACCTGCAGAGCACCCTGCCTCCTCGTGTTGTGGGGGTCCCTGGCCAGGCTGGGGTTTTGAGGCTCCGACATGAGGCTAATTGGTCAGTGGCATAAGCTTTTCTGCATGTGGTTGGAGAATCCCTCCCTGACCCCGTGTCATAAAGATAGTTTGTTTTCTCTTTCTCCTTAAAAAATCAGTGGACTGTACTTTTTAAAATATTTTTTTATTTTTAAAAAAAAATTTTTTTTTTCAACATTTATTTATTTTTTTTGGGACAGAGAGAGACAGAGCATGAACGGGGGAGGGGCAGAGAGAGAGGGAGACACAGAATCGGAAACAGGCTCCAGGCTCTGAGCCATCAGCCCAGAGCCCGATGCGGGGCTCGAACTCACGGACCGCGAGATCGTGACCTGGCTGAAGTCGGGCGCTTAACCGACTGCGCCACCCAGGCGCCCCTAAAATATTTTTTTAATGTTTATTTAGTTTTGAGAGAGAGACAGAGAGACACACAGAGAGACAGAGTGTGAGCAGGGCAAGGGCAGAGAGAGAGAGGGAGACACAGAATCCAAAGCAGGCTCCAGGCTCTGAGCTGTCAGCACAGAGCCTGACACAGGGCTCGAACCCACGAACCCCGAGATCATGACCTGAGCCAAAGTCGGACACTTAACTGACCGAGCGATCCAGGCGCCTCAGGACTACTTTTTAGAGCAGTTTTAGATTTACAGGAAACGTGGATGGGAGGTGGGCCCCCTACCCCACCTCCTCTGTGGCCCCAGGTCACGTTCCTTGTTACAGGTGGTGACCAGTGTTGCTACGTCACTACTACCGTCTGCGGCTTCTGGGGCGTTTGCTTCTGTGCAGGTGTACAGGATGGCGCAGGGGTGGGGTCACAGTACAGTTCCACAGCATCGTGACTGCACGTCAGGCCCTCTGCTCTCCCCGAGCCCCCCGAGTCCCGGGTGACCACTGATTATTTTACCGTTTGTATAACTTTGCCTTTTCCGGAATGCCTTCTTGGTGAATCACATGGTATGGAGGCTCTCACGTGGAGCCTTCTTTCACTCCCCGATACGCATTTCAGGTTCCTTCAGGTCTCCATGGCTCATAAGCTCATTTCTTGTCGGTGCTGGATAGCGTTCCTGTCTGGAGGGACCACAGTGCATCGTGTCCACCTGCTGAAGGCCGTCCTGGTTGCTTGCACGTTCTGCTAACTGTGAATAAGGCTGCTGTAAACATCTACAGGCAGGTCTTTGTGTGGACGTAGCATTCAGTCCTTCGGGAAAATACCAAGCAGCTCAAGGGCTGGGTCCCGTGGGAAGAGTGCGTTTAGTTTGTGAGGAACCATCAAACTGTCCCCCAGGTGCCAGCACCAGGCCGTGTGCCTGCCAGCAGCGTGCGAGGTTCCTGCTGGTTGGCATCCAGCATTGGGTGTCGTCGTCGGGGTCCTGGATCTCGGGCTATCTGATCCACATGAAGTGCAATCTTGTTGTCGTTTTAATTTGCGTTTCCCTGACGACACGTTTGTGGGGCATCTGTCCACATGCTGACTTCTGTCTTCTGTCTTCTTTGACAAGGTGTCTGCTCCTGCCTTTGGCCTATTTTTCAATTGGATTGTTTGTTTGCTTATTGTATGTTAAGAATTCTTTGCATATTTTTCGTGGCAGCCAGCTGGCTCAGTCAAAAAAGCACGCGGCTCTTGATCTTGGGGTTGTGAGTTCAAGCATTATGTTGGGTGTAGAGATTACGAAAGGAAGGAAGGAAGGAAGGAAGGAAGGAAAGGAAAAGAAAGAAGGGAAGGAAGGAAAGGAAGGAAGGAAGGAAGGAAGGGAGGAAGGAAGAAAAGGAAGGAAGGGAAAGAAGGGAAGGAAAGGAAGGAAGGAAGAAAGAAACTTAAAAAAATTCCCTGGGGGGCGCCTGGGGGGCTCAGTCGGTTAAGTGGCTGACTTCAGCTCAGGTCGTGAGCTCACGGTTCATGGGTTTGGGCTCTGTGCTGACAGTGTGGAGCCTGGGGCCTGCTTCAGATTCTGTCTCCCTCTCTCTGCCTCTCCACCTCTCAATTTCTTTCTTTCTCTGTTTCTCTCAAAAATAAACAAACAGTAAAAAGAAAGAAGAGAATCCCTTGTGTATTTGGAATAGAAGTCTGCACCCGATGTGTTTCCTCCTCTCGTCTCTGGCCCATCTGATATCTCCATCACTTCCATAGGGCAGGAGGCTCTGATCCTAACCAACCCTGTTTGGTTGGTTGTTTCTTTCTTGGAAATGCTTTTGGTGATGTATCTGAGAAAGTCATTGACAAGCCCAAGGTCACCTAGATTTTCTCCTATGATATATTCTAGGACTTTTGTCATTTTGCCTTTTACACTAGGTCTATGATCTATTTTGAGTTAATATTTGTGAAAAGTGTAAAGTCTATTCTAGATTCATTTGTGTGTGTGTGTTCCAGTCCTTAGTCTGTTCAAGCTGCTGTGACCTTGGGGGCTTATGAAAAGTTATTCCTTACAGTCCTGGGGGCTGGAAGTCTGAGGTCATGGTGCTTGCAAATTTAGTGTCTGCTGAGAGCCTTCTTCCTACACAGGTGCCCTCCCCGTGTTCTCACCTGTGGAAGGTGTGGAGAGGTCTCTCTGGGGTCTCTTTTCTATGACACTGGTCCCACTCATGTGGGCTCTACCCTCATAACCGAATCACTCCCCCAAAGGCCCCTCCTCCTAGTACCATCACCTTGGGAGTTAAGATTTCAACATGTGAATTTGGGCAACACAAACATTCAGACTATAGAAGAACCTTTTGTTGAAAAGACAGTCTTGGGGCGCCTGGGTGGCTCAGTCGACTGGACGTCCTACTTCAGCTCAGGTCATGATCTCGCGGTCCGTGAGTTCAAGCCCCGCGTCGGGCTCTGTGCTGACAGCTCAGAGCCTGGAGCCTGTTTCGGATTCTGTGTCTCCCTCTCTCTGACGCCCGCCCCCCCCTTCATGCTCTGTCTCTCTCTGTCTCAAAAATAAATAAACGTTAAAAAAAATTAAAAAAAAAAAAGAAAAGACGGTCTTTTCTCCATTGACTTGCCTTTCCTCCTTTGTCAAGAATCAGCTCTATTTGTGTGCGCTATTTCTGGGCTCTCTATTCCATTCCGTTCATGCATTATGTATTCTTTCACCAAAACACACTCTCTTGATTCCTGCAACCTCGTAGCAAGTCTTGAAGTCAGGTAGTGTCAGCCTCGGACTTTGTTCTCCTCTGATCTTGTGTTGGCCACTCTGGGTCTTTTGCCTCCCTATAAACTTTAGTATCAGGTTTGATTCTTTTTGGGATTTTGATAAGAATTACATTGAATCTGTAGGTCAAGTTGGGAAGAACTGACATCCTGATGGTATTGAGTCTTCCTATCCATGGACATTGGTTATCCCTGTCATTTGGATTGATTTCATTCATGAAAATTTTGATTTTTCTCCTATAGATCTTATACATATTTTGTTACATTTATACCCAAGTATATTTTTTGGTAGTAATGTAAATGGTATGGTGTTTTAAATCTCAAATTCTACTTGCTCATTGCTGGTATGTAGGGAAACAATTAACTTTTGTACGTTAATCTTGTTTCCTGCAACTTTTCTATAATTGTTAATTCCAGGACGGTTTTTCTTGTCCATGTGGGGGGCCTTCTTCTATAGACAATCATATCATCTGCAAAAAAAAAAAAAAAAAAAAAAAAAAGACCGTTTTATTTCTTTCTTCCCAGTCTGTACACATTTTATTTCCATTTCTTGTCTTACTGTATTAGCTAGGATTCCCAGTATGATGTTAAAAAGGAGTGATAAAAAGGGACATCTTTGCCTTGTACCCGATCTTACAGGAAAAGTACCTACTTTCTCTCCAAAAGTCTGAGGTTATTTGTAGGTTTTTTGTAGGTGCTTTCTATGGACTAAACTGTGCCCTGCTCCTCCAAATTCATAAGTTGAAGCCCTAACCTCCAATGTGACTGTATTTCAATCTTTTGGAGGCAATTAAAGTTACTTGAGGTCATAAGAGTGTGTCCCTGATCTAATAGAATTAGTGTCTTTATAAGAAGAGACACCAGAGAGTTCACTTGCTCTCTCTCCATGTGCACTTACTGAAGAGAGGCCATGTCAGCACACAGTGAGATGGTGGCCACTTGCAAGTCAAGAGAACAGAGCTCACGTAAGAAACCGAACCCTGCTGGACCTTGATCTTGGACCTCCAGCCTCCAGAACTGTGAGAAAATAAATTCCTGTTGTTCAAGCCACCCAGACTGTGTGACATTTTGAACTAATACAGTGTTTATCAAGCTGAGATAGTTCCCCTCTGTTCCTAGTTTGCTGAGTTTTTATTGTGAATGGGGATGTATTTTGTCAAGTGCTTTTTCTGCATCTATTGATATGATCATGTGATTTTTCCTTTTAAATCAGTTGATGTGGTGGATTATGTTAGTTGGTTTTCAAATACTGAGCCAGTCAACCGTGCATACCTGGGATAAATACTTCTTGGCCATGGTGTTTAATTCTGTTCATACATTGTTGGATTCTATTTGCTAATATTTTGTTGAGGATTTTTGCATCTGTATTCATGAGAGTTATTGGTCTGTAGTTCTCTTTTCTTGTAATGTTTTTGGTTTGGGTAATGATGGCTTCACAGAATGAGTTAAGAAATATTCCCTCTGCCTCTTTTTCTTTTCTATTCTTTTCTTTTCTTTTCTTTTCTTTTCTTTTCTTCTCTTCTCTTCTCTTCTCTTCTCTTTTCTTTCTTTTCTTTTCTTTTCTTTCTTTTCTTTCCCTCCCCTCCCCTCCCCTCCTAGATTGTAAAGAATTGGTATAACTTCTTGCATAAGTGTTTGGTAGAATTCACCAGTGAACCCACCTGAGCTTGGTGCCTTCTGTTTGTAAAGGTTATTAATTATTGATTCAATTTCTGTGACATATACAAGCCTATTGAGATTGTTTCTTCTTGTGTGAGTTTTGACAGACTATGTCCTTCAAGGAATTGGTCCATTTCATCTATGTTACCAAGTTGGTGGGCCTAGTATTCCTTTACTATCCTTTTAATTTCTGTGGGGTCAGTAGTGTTGGCTCCTTTTTCATTCCTGATATTAGTAATGTGTACTCTCTCTTTTTTTTCTTATCCTGGCTAAAGGCTTATCGATTTGATCTTTTCAAAGAATCAGGTTTTAGTTTCATTGATTTTCTCTATTTCCTGTTTTCAATGTCATTGATTTCTGCTCTTTTATTATATCTTCTATTTACTTTGGATTTAACTTGGTCTTCTTTTTCTAGTTCCCTAAGGTGGAAGCTTAGATTATTTATTTTAAGTAGTCTTTTCTAATATATGCATTCAATGACATTAATTTCCATTAAGCACTGCTTTTACTGTGTTCCACAAATTTTGTTAAGTTTTCTTTCATTTTTCATTTAGTAAAAATATTTAATATTTTTTATTGATATTTCTGCTTTGACCCTTATTAGTTTTGGAAGTGTGTTGTTTAACCTCCATGTGTTTGTCGAGTTTTCCAGCTATCTTTCTGTGTTTCTAGTTAAATTCCACTGTGATCTTAGAGCATTCTTAGTATGATTCTGTTCTTATCAATTTGTTAAGGTGTGTTTGGTGGCCTAGAATGTGGTCTGTCTTGATGAATGTTCACGGGGGCTTGAGAAGAATGTGTGTTCTGCTGTTGCTGTGTGAAGTCGTCTATAGAGGATTCTTAGATCCAGTCTAGTGATGGTGCCGATGAGTTCAGCTATGGCCTTCCTGGTTTTCTGCCTGCTGGGTCTGTCTACTACCTATTTTTATTTAATGCTTATTTATTTATTTGAGAGGGACAGACAGACAGAGCCTGAGTGGGGAGAGGGGCAGAGAGAGAGGGAGACACAGAATCTGAAGCAGTCTCCAGACCCTGAACTGTCAGCATAGAGCCCGACATGGGGCTTGAACCCATGAGCTATGGGTTCATGATCTGAGCCAAAGTCAGATGCTCAACGGACTGAACCACCCAGGTGCTCCTGGGTCTGTCTACTTCTGATAGAGGGTGTTGAAGTCTCCAGCCATAATCGTGGATTCATCGACTTCTCCCTGCAGTTCATTCAGTGTTTGTCTCACGTGGTTTGGCTCACTCTCTTTGGGCGTGTACACATTAAGGCTTGTTATGTGTTCTTAGAGAAGTGACCCTCTTATCATTGTGTGATGCTCCTCTTTATCCTGGTAACTGTCCTGCTCAAACCTGCTCTGCATGAAATTAACATGGCTACTCCTGCCTTTGTGGTTTAGCATGGGCGTGGCTTAGTGTTCTCCCCTTGTTTTTTTCACTGTAGTAAAATATACATAAAGTGTACCATGTAACCATTTAAATGTACAGCTCAGCGGCACTAAGTCCATTCACAGCATCGCATAACCACCACCGTCCGTCTCCAGAACTTGTTCATCTTCCCAGAGTAATTCTGCCCCATTAAATAATCCCAGGGTGTTCCTCCCACTTCAGACCTCCTCGCATCCCTGGGCTGGTGCTCACCCTCTTGTTCCCGTCAGCTTTGCTGCCTGAGCCCTTCAGGAAACTCCTCAAGGATGTCTGCAGCCTGTACGACCGGGACCCAAGGGGTCCCAGCTGTGGTGGGGAGGGGTGGTGGGTCTGGGCAGTGCTGAGGGTGGCCGTGTGAGCCGTGGGACTTAAATCAAGCAGTATGGACACGTGCCAAGGCCAGGCTCTCATCATCTGTGTAGGACTGTGCGAACTTGATGTGACTGTAGAAAGTTCCGCTGACTAGTTACCATTGTGCTTACTTACAGCTAGATCTTGTCAGGGCGTGCAGCACACGTGGTCAGGGGGCCCTGCAGGGTTCTGACTCGGAGATGTGCCCACAAGACTCCCAAGTGAAGCGTGTTTGGGTATGTGTCCGCAGGTGGGCTGGGGGCGTCGGCTGGCTGGCGGGGGGCATTTCTGCCATGTCCCCGCCATTTCTTTCTTTGTGGATGGACTCGTTCAGAAGACGTCTGTTGCTGGACTTCAGTGGGCCACACAGGGTTTCAGAAAGGGGTCAGTATGGAGGCCTTAGACTAGAAGTTCCTCTGCCCCCAGTCCTGGCCTTCATGAGACTTTTTGAATAAAGATTCTGTGGTGAAATAAGTCAGGGAAAGGCTGCGTCTCATACTCCTGAGTTGGAGATTCACAGTACAGATTATGACCATACTAAGGCCCTGAGAAGTCCTGCAATAAAAAAGAGAGAAAGGAGGGAGGGAGGAAGGAAAACACTGTTTAACATACTGGTTCCCAAACATATTTGCCCACAGAGCCCCCCTAGTACCTACCATGTGTTAACATCCTGTGGAGCTAATATTTGAGGGACATAATTTGGGAAACGTTTGCCCGGTGCACCCAGTGGCAGACTCCATAAGGTAGAGTCAAGGGCCAGCATGTGTGTGTGTTGGATTAATTGTGTGTCCTCAGGATTTGTATGTTGGAATGCTAACCTCAGTATCTCAGAAAATGCCCTTGTTTGGAAATAGGGTGGTTGCAGATGTGATTAGTTAAGATGAAGGCACCCTGGTGTAGGACGACCCCTCATCTAATATGACTGTGTCTTCTAAAAAGGGAAATTTGGACACAGGGAGAATGTCACGTGACCATGAAGGCAGAGATCAGGGTGATGCTTCTACAAACCAGGGAGCACCGGGTCCCCAGCAAACCCCCGGTAGCTGGGGAGAGGCCTCAGGAGGAACCAGCACCTTGATCTTGGACTTCTGGCCTTTGGAGACAATACATTTCTGTTGTTTAAGCCACCAACCTGTGGTGCTTTTTTAAGGCGGCTCCAGGACACTAGCACGGTAGGGACGAGGCATAGCTTTAGCATCTTACCTGGGCTCAGAGTTCGGGGCTGGGAGCAGCTGGGATTCCGAGGGCCTGGGAAACGTCAGGGTTGGACACTGGGACCATGGCGAGAACTTGTGTCGTTGTGGGTTATGACTCACCCAGCTGTTGTGCCTTTGGAAAGAAACTCTCTGCGGATAACCGAGGTGTCCGCAGCAGCCCATTTATGAGGAAGGACATTAGAAACGTCCCAGATGCCTGCCAGTCGAGGAGGTGCTGTCTCCATGGAAGGACTGTTCTCTGCTCAGAGGAGTCATGATCTAGGTCAGAGAGTGGGGATGGTGTGTGCAGTGAAGGTCAACATGGAAGGCTGTACACCACCCAGGCGCTCACACACGTGGCTGGTGTGGGTGCCGTAGAGGCCGCGGGGGCATGGGTGTTCATAAATAGAGTGAGATGCTGTCCACACTGGTCTGCGGCCAGGCTTATTCAGGCCCGCTTCCCCGTTTCCTCCCTGGACAGGAGAGGAACGCAGTCCCCAGGGCCCTGAGAGCCAGCCTGACGCTGGGGGGTGGGCAGCCTTCATGGGCCCGGCCCTGGACATCACTCCCGCAGCAGGACCCCAGGCCAGCAGGATACACGCTTGCCCAAGTCCTGTTGGGGACCAGCACCATCTCCTCACTGCTCCAACCCCAGGGCCGGGGAGGCCGGAGGGGAGGCTGGCGGGGAGGCGGGCAGGCAGGGAGGCTTACATACCCTCCTGGCCTCTAAGTTGAGGTGGTTTGCTTGGTCTCTAACATCTTGTTGCCTCCATTTTTCCCATGAGCATGGATCGTATTTCATTATTATTATTGGCAGGAAAATACATAAAAACCACAATCCCAGTCGTCTGTTTCATGTAGAAGCTACTGTTTGCCACCCAACTGCTTCAGTGGAGACTGAAAATATCAGGGGACCTCTGTTCCTTCATCCCCAAGAGCTCATGTCACTCAAAGGTGGGACAGAGCGTTGAGAGAACACACGAATTAAATAGCAGCTGATCATGGAGGTGAACGGGAATGAAGGGGTGAAGGCCTCCCCAACTTGTGTCGGTGGGCCCAGCTGTGGCCCCGACGCCCCGGAGCAGAGCCTGCCTGGGGCAGGCCGGGCCGCACAGGATGGACTGGGACAACCTCAGGAAGGTTCCAGAACACCCATTTATTAACGTGCGATGGCAACCGAAGCTGCAGGACCAGCCAAGTGCTTCCGCCGCTATTGGCTTTTCTCGGCTCTAAACTGTGAGACTCTCCCGGGGTGCGGCGGCCCCTCCAAGGACGGGGACATGGGTCGTGGCTAAACTCGCTGCCGGGAAGGCCCCGGGGACACCTGTCCATCACTGAGCCCCGCAAATGAGCCTCGTGCGGGACCGGACGAGGACAGGGAGTGGCCCGGGAAGCGGGGAGCAGAGAGGGGCTGCCGCGGCCCCGCAGTGTCCGCCCAGAAAGTGGGCGGGGGGGGGGGTCCACAGAAGGGGTGGGTGATCCCGGCAGAGGCGAGGGGCGGGGCGGATGGAGCCGATAGGGGTGGGGACGAGGTTGACAGGGGAGGGAGGGTTGGCAGGGGCGGGGCCGTCAGGGGCGGGGTGCGAGCTGAACTGGTGTGCGAAGCTGGCGGGGGCGGGGCGAGGTAGACGGGGCGGGGCCCGGGGGCGGAGATGCAGGGGCGGGAGGGGCGGGGCCAGGTTGATGGGGCAGGGCCAGAGGGGGCGGGGATGCAGGGGCTGGAGGGGTGGAGGGGACGACGCGGGCGGGGCCGGCAGGGGCGGGGTGGGAGCTAAGCTGGTGTGCAGGGCTGGTGGGCGGGGCCAGGGCGGAGGGGCGGGGCGAGGTTGACGGGGCGGGGTCTGGGGGCGGAGATGCAGAGGCGGGAGGGACGGGGCGAGGCTGATGGGGCGGGGCCGGAGGGGACGAAAGGGGCGGGACGGAAGGGGGCAGGACCGTCAGGGTCGTGGCGGGCGGGGCCTAGGCGGAGGGGCGGGGCGAGGTTGATGGGGCAGGGTCGGAGGGGGCAGGGGATGCAGGGGCGGGAGAGGTGGAGGGGACGACACGGGCGGGGCCGGCAAGGGGCGGGATGCAAGCTAAGCTGGTGTGCAGGGCAAGCGGGCGGGGCTGGGGTGGAGGGGCGGGGTCGGAGGGGGCAGGGGATGCAGGGGCGGGACGGAAGCGGGCAGGACCTCCAGGGGCGGGGCCGGGGCGGAGGGACGGGGCGAGGTTGACCGGGCGAGGCCGGAGGGGGCAGGGATGCAAGGACCCTAGGGGTGGAGGGGCAGGGGGGAGACGGGCGGGACCGGCAGGGGCGGGATGCGAGCTGAGCTGGTGTGCCAGGCGGGCAGGGCTGGGAGGGGCAAGTTCCTCCCTGCAGGTGCGGCGTCGGCGGCAGATTTCACGGTGGCATTTGGGGCGGGCGTGTGGTGGGGACAGTCGGGAAAGCGGCGGTGGAGACCGCGCGGCCATACGCGAGCTTTGCACCCCCCCCTGCTGCTGTGCCCCCCGCGGTCTGCCCCGGGGCCGAATGCGCTTGGCTGTGCGGATGGAGCGGAAGGGGCGGCCCCCAGAACGACAGGGAGAGACCGGGCCGGGGGCATCTGGGGAGGGATGGGGGGCGTCTTCTGAGGGGCTGAGGCCGTGGGGCCCCTGATCAAACCGTGAGGGGCCCGGCAGACCTCCCACCGCACCCCGTACAGCACAGGACGGGACGTGCCTTTTAATCCCGAAGAGACACAGACCTGGCGGTCCTCGGGCCGCGGGTCCTGCACCGCATCCAGGTGAGGTCCGCCCCGTGCTGCCCGTCCAGTGGCCGCGGGACCCCCGTGGCAGGCTGCTGCCAGTGCCGCTTGTGGGGAGAAGCCAGGAGGGTGGGGCCTGTGAGGAGGGCCTGGTGGGGGACTGGCTCTGAACCTCCCGGTTGCCGCATTACAGGCCTGGCAGCTGCTGTTGAACTCACTTTTTAAAGTGAGTGGAATAAAGCGTTCAGATCATGAGGCCCAGGGCAGCAAGCCCTGTTATGGGGCTTTTGAGAATCACGCGAGGCTAATTAGAAAAGGAAACGTGCTTAGCGTCCTTGCTGGTTCCAAGGCTCACAAAAAATCCGGGTTACCGCGGGGCCATCCTGGGAGCTCAGCGCACACGAACCCTACCTTTGTCAGCGCCATCTCTTCTGGTGGGATGTTGCTACGAGTCCCCAGGGAGGAGGCTGCGGGCCTCAGCTGGATGTTGAAGCCCACAGCAGGTGGCCCAAACGGCACATGCTACATGCTTCTCCATACTGGCGGTTCTGGGGGACTCCTGGTGACAGCTCAACACCTGGGACCCACTGGCAGAGCCGCTGGGGACAGGGGAGGCAGAGCGGCAGGGAGGGAAGGTGGCTCATGTGGGAGGAGCGGTTTCAGGCGGTTCTGCAGGGACAGCTGAGGGTGAAGGGGCCAATGCTTAGCGTGAGGTGGAGAGGTTGGAGGTCCACAATAACCAGAAGCCCGAGGAGCGGTGGTCACCTGCGGCCACACCGGCCCCCTGGGCGCGCCCTGCTTTTGCCAGCTTCTCCCTCCGTGCCTGGGGACTGCTGTGAGCACCTGGCTGGCCTCTCCCGCCAATTTCCATGGCATCTACCTTTGGAGACCCAAGCCCCAGGCTCAGCCACTCGTCCTGCAGTGGGTTTTGATGGGCATTGGGGTGCAGATGACCAATGGCAGAGAGGGATGGGGGCAGCTCTTTCTAGAACTTTACTCTAGTCTGGGCAACAGGACCCCCGCAGAGGGGCTTCAGGAGGTGCCCTCCTCACACCTGGCAGGCAGGACATCAGGATGAAAAGGCCTGTGTCTAATGAGCTCCCCGTGAGCTCGATTATTGAGTGCCTGCTGCAAGCACTGTGTCTGCTGCCCTCTTCATTTCCTCCATGTCCAGCGTCTGTCCACTGCCCACCTGCCCTCGGCCTCACAACAGGCCCTCACTGTCCCAGGTGTAGAGCTTCTGGGAAGGAAAAGCACCGTCTGGCATGGGAGGGACGCAGGCCCCCAGGACGTGGGGTGGAGGGCAGTCTCGGGCAGGTCTGCATAGCTGACTGTCCAGAGTCCTGGGCGTTGGCTCTGTGTCCTTTTGTTCATGCACACTCTGCCGAATGCCGGGAGGATTGCTGGCTCCCTGTTGTTCATTCCTGTGCTTACCCTGTCTGGGCAGCAGTTGGGGGAAGGGCCTGATGGGTCCGGCCCTGCTCCCAGGATGAGCCCACCTCTGTCCTTGGGGGCCTCCCCGGGCGCCCGCCCTGCCACAGGCTTGCCATAAACGTGCCATCTGGCTGTTGGCAACTTCCGGCTGGGGGTAGGCCTGCGCTGTGAGGTCCCATTCTGGCACAGGAAATTCTGACTGTCCACAGAGGCATGCATAGCCCCTGTCCGGGCAAGCCAATGGCAGCCCAGGTCCACAGACACCATGCTATCGCTCCCCCCCCTCCCCCCAGCGGGAGGCTAGTGCAGGCGCCAGCAGGGGGCGAGGCTGGTGAGCACCAGCCCAGGGCAGTCTCAGGCAGGTGGCCACACAATGCCTCTCTCACCCCTCAGGCAGCCCCGGGAGTTTTTCTCACTCCTTACGTGGATGGGGAAACTGAGGCTCAGAGAGGGTGATGCGGTGTGGCCAGGAAGCCCAGAGTAGAATTCGAAGCTAGGGCGGCAGGAAGTTGGCGTTATTCTCCTTTGTGGGTCAAAATAATCATCCTTTCCTTATATTTTTTCTTATGTAGCGAGGAAAATCACAGGGGCAGAGGGTGTGGGGTGAATAGTGCGTGTCCCCCAACCTGCCTGCCCCCCAGGGCAGCCACTGCCCGGTTCTTGGGCGGACATTGAAAAAGCAGACATGTGGCCCTAAGTGCCACCATTGCTTATGACAGTCTGGATGGTGAAGAAAACGTTCGGTTAGGGTTCGTGTCCTACTATTTAGTTTTTTCCGAGGAAACCAGTAGTACGTTGTAAGGAAGTTTTGTCTTAAGAAGGGTCACAGAAGTCCTCCCTTGTCAGCGGGGGTAGGTTGCGAGACTCCCAGAGGACGCCTGAAATCGTGTGTAGTTCTGAGCCCTGTGGACACAGTGTCTGTCCCGAGCGCACGTCTGTGATTTCGCTGCACTTCTGAGTCAGCTTCGGGGAGGGACACAGCAAGGATGGTGAACGGAGGCTGGTGTGACAACACGTTGTGAGAAAGCCGTGTGGACACCACATGCGCCCTTTCCGCGCCGGCCTGATGGGGTGAAAAGCCCGGTGAGGCGGTGACAGAGGTGACTGTCACAGGCCTGTGACACAGCATGAGGCGGCTGCTGACCTGACCACGTGTTGGGAGGAGTATTTGCCTCTGGCCCACCGTGGGTAACTGCAGCTGCCGGAAGGAAGCCATAGATGCGGGGACTGTTGTGTAGCAAGAGCGTTCTCTCGTTAAGACACTGCCTTGGCATCACCTAGAACCCGGGGCTTGGTGGCCTTGGATTTATCTGGCTGCATAGGCCTGGGGGTCCTATGGACGGGCCTTGTGGGGAGGACAGTGGAGGGGTGCGCCCGCCCGTCCCCAGTGGCCACCCACCTGGCCTGAGACACCGCCCGGGTCGTTTCCTGTTCCGGTTCCTTGGCCCCGGCTCATGGGCCTGGTCTAGTGTTCTTAAAAACTGGACCTTCTGGGGCGCCTGGGTGGCGCAGTCGGTTAAGCATCCGACTTCAGCCAGGTCACGATCTCGCGGTCCGTGAGTTCGAGCCCCGCGTCAGGCTCTGGGCTGATGGCTCAGAGCCTGGAGCCTGTTTCCGATTCTGTGTCTCCCTCTCTCTCTGCCCCTCCCCCGTTCATGCTCTGTCTCTCTCTGTCCCAAAAATAAATAAACGTTGAAAAAAAAAAAAAAATTTAAAAACTGGACCTTCTAACGGGACCCAGGCCGGCTCTCTGCTCTCTGGCAGACCTGCCTCCTCTCAGGGGCAGTGTCTGTGGCTGGTCCTCAGGCCTCTCAAGATGGCATCGCAGTGGTAACCGGCTCTCTCAGGTTTCTGGCTCCCAGCCCTGATGCTGGGCCCCCTCCTGCTCTGTGTAACAGGCCTGGTGGAGGTGGAGGACCAGGGAGGGGCCCTGTCCTCCGGCCGTGCGGCTCAGTGACACGATGCTCCTCCCTCTCTCTGAAACCTTCGATGAGTCCCGTGCCGGCTGTACTGCCTGGAGTGGGGCCAGTTGGTTGCTCTGGGGAGGACTCACTGGGCCCCCCAGTCTGGTGCCAAGGGTCTGACGGCGCATGCTAGGAGGCCCCAGGCAGGCCCTCAGCCCAGCTGACCCTGAAGGACACCGGGGTGTCCCCCAGGCCAGGGAAAGGGTCCCTGTCAGGTTGGCGCCAAGGAAAGAGGGCAGACCCATTTGGTGTCTCTTCCTCAAATGGACGTCTGCCCAGGCAGGGCTTTGTGGTTTGGGTGCAGGGTGCTCACAGGGAGATTAATCATCTCTCCTGCCTGTGTCCCCCATTTTCTCTGCAGGGGGGCTTTCTCTGTGGTCCGGCGCTGTGTCAAGCTCTGCACTGGTCATGAGTACGCAGCAAAGATCATCAACACCAAGAAGCTGTCAGCCAGAGGTAGGCGTGGGCCGTGTAGGCGTGGGCTGTACTGGCATGGGCCGGGCCCACGCAGGCACAGAACTCAGCCGGATGAAGTGGTGCCTCCCGCCCGGGAGGGCGGAGAGAGGGACCCGTACCCTCACGCCGGATCCCACCTTGACCCTGGTCTGGGGGCTCAGGGAGGGCTGGAGGTGGGAACCCTCGGTGGCCTGAAGACTTGTAGTGACCCGGCTGCCAGCACGATCCCTCCAGGTCGTCTGCACCAGGGGGCCGTCCGCCTGCACTGGGCAGGGCTGTGCTCTGGGCCTGCAGTGGGGAGTGGTGCTGGGTTGCAGCTGGCCCCGGGCACGTGGCCTCATCCCACCCACGCTGCACACCCCAAGCCCTTGCTGGGTGGCGGCCCGTTGTGGGCACACAGAATCCTGCTCTTTTGAGGTCCAAGTCGTGGAGTAGCACACAGGCAGGTGACTCAAAGATAGCTCCAAAGGGAGCAAGGGGCTGGGATCTGGGCAGGACCCCCGAAGGACCTTTGTTGAGGTGGCAGCATGGGGGTCCCCTGGGTCCTCTGACCCCAGGGCCAGACAGATGGAGGCCGGGTGACACCTGGATGGAAAGAGAGTCAAGTGAGGCCCCTGGGGTGCTCTCTGGCCTCCCAGGGGACCTCCAGTTAGTGTCCAGACACAGGCTCCTTCTCTGACCAGAGGGGCACTGAGTACTCAGTGCTGGCCTGAGTCCCTACTGGAACTGGGGCTGAGAGCTGCCTCAGTCCGTGGGCTCTGTGGTGGACAGTCCAGTGGGGCGAGCGGGTGACCTAGTGCCATATTTTGAGCTGCGTGTAGACGTTGTGTACTTGCTGTGCTGTGTACCAGGCCTTCGGGCCCGAGAGTTTCCAGGGGTGGGCACTCCTGTCCCTGCTCATGGTGAGGGGCCTGGGGCACCCAGCCGGGGTCAGTCCCACGTCCTCTGTGTTTGCTGCCTGTTTTGGGGTCTGAGCACTGCGTGGGGAAGCTCTGGGCAGATCCAGAAACAAAAGGTCCCAACCATCCCTTGATGGTGAGGCCCCTTGGGGAGCTGCTTGGGGGACTGCCTCCCGTGGGCCTGGCCGTGGCGAGGGGGCCCGGAGGGGGTGACTCCATGAGGCCTGGGGGCCAGGGCAGCCCTGGGGCGTGCGTGCTTGCACAGCTCAGCCCCCATGTTTGGACCATGGCGGTAATGGTAATGCTAAAGACAGCACTGCGAGTGCCTCCTGAACACGGTTACTACTGTGTTCCCCAACGCTGGGTGGGGGTGCTGGTGGGGTGCTGGCTTTAACTATGTTTTGGGGAATATGTCTACACGTGTGGAGTCTCTAAGGCGGAACACAGGCTTGTTCTAGCTCACGATGGGAGGAGAGAGCCCACCCTCAGATGTCCCCCAGACTAGTGAGGGAGACCCTCACTCATCCATCAGGTTTACTCAGCCCCTTCCACGTGCCTGGCCCTGAGCAGACACATCCACAGAAGCCACTACAACTGCCTGTGTTGGGTGCAGGCACAGGGGAGGGTCTCGAGGGATGAATAGGAGTTTGTGAGGCTCAAGCAGAAAAGCACGTGGGTATATTTCTATGGAATCACACAGCTCCTCTAAAGTACCTTCACACTCCCTGGTTTGTGTATTTATTTTTTAATGTTGTATTTTATTTTTGAGAGAGCAAAAGAGCGCATGCATGAGTGGGGAGGGGCAGACAGAGAGGGAGACACAGAACTCGAAGCAGGCTCCAGGCTCTGAGCTGTCATCACAGAGCCCAATGTGGGGCTTGAACTCACGAGCCAGGAAATCATGACCTGAGCTGAAGTCTACACTTACCTACTGAGTTCCCCAAGCGCCCCACCCGCCCCACCCTCCCCACCTGAGGTTTATACCTGCAAAGTGCTCTACACGCAGAGAGGGTCAGGACCGGCAGAACCCTGAAATCCAGCATGTGTTGGGCAAGCACCACTGCTCATTCTTCTGCCCCTGCTGCAGCGAGCCTGCTGGCCCCTTCCTGACCGACAGCTGCTTTTCTGCCTCTGTGTCCGGTGCGGCCGTGGAGCCGAGCACCGGCCTGGTGCTGGTGCCCTGCGCCGGCCGGTGTCCTCGCTGGGCGCTGCTGGGGACGGGCAGCGGGAGACAGGGCCGTCGGGAATCGGAGCGGCTGGCTTTCACCCGTCCTGTCTTCCCTCACAACCACTCTCCGGCAGGAAGGGGGGCCTTGTTACTCTGTGTCGCCCAGTACCTTGGAGGTCTTGGGCAATTTTTTTTCCTGTTTAACTCTTTATTATGGAAAATTTCAAACGTTCCCTAAATCTAGAGAAAGTGACAGAACGATCCCCCAACTTCAGCATTTGTCAGCTCTCAGCTCCATCTGTAGCCCCACACCCCCACCTCACAGCACGTCCCAGACGGCCTGTCACTTTGCACATGGTGTTCAGCACATTCTTCTGGCACAAAAGGAGTCTGCAGACAAGTGGCTGCTTCCCGGGTACCAGGGTCTCGGCACCCTTGGATCCTCCCCAGCCCCTCCTGGCTTTCCTAGCTGAGGGGCAGTGGGAGGGGTGAGGGGACAGGGTCTGCGCCCTGTGTGGGGCAGCGATGGGCTTGGGCTTGGCAGCACATGCCCACCCTATACCTCAGTTTCCCCAGCCATAAAACAGGTATGAAACCGGTGTGTGCTTGCTCCTGGCTGGACGTAAGGTACTTGGAAGGAGCTTGTGGACACAGACCTCCCCTCTCTGCCTAGCCCCGCTCCGGGTCAGAGGTCTGCCCACCCAGCCTGCAGGCCCCAGGGCCCCACAAAGCTGCCCTGGAAACCCCCAAGCCTGTGGGCATTTCCCCACTCCTGGAGGGCACTTGTGGCTGGTTTATTCCCTGCACCTCTCTGCTGCCTCCATGAAGCTCCTGGGGCCGGCTTCCAGAAAGCCTGAAGTTCTCACCTGGCCTGACACTGCCGTCTGGCTCTGTCTTCTCCCTCCCTCCCCAGAGCTTTCTACCAGCCCTTGGCTGCTTTCAGTGTTTCCAGGCACCCCTGGGCCTTTGCATGTGTGTTCTCTCTGGAAATGCTTTTCCTGAACTTCTATCTGCTTAACTCTTGTTGATGACATTTTCTCCAGTGGAGTCCGGGACCCAGGTACCCTGCTTTTTATGCCACAGCTGTCTTTCCCACGAGACTTCCAGGCCCTGTGGGCAGGGACTTCGTTCAGTACTGTGTTCCTACCAGGGCCTGGCGGGTGGTGAGCACTCCAGAAAGGCTTCTGGTGGAAGGAACATGTGCTTTCGGTAGGCGAATTTGAAGAGGCACATGTACAGTCTATGCTGGGGGCAGGTAGTCCCCTGGGTGTGAGGCTGGGTGGGGACTGGGGTGGGGGGTGTCTAGGGCATTTGCTGACGTGTTGGGTCTGCACGGGAGGCCCCTGGTCAGTCCAGACTTGCAGAACACCTGAGCCTTTGGGACGTCCGAGTTGCAGTGTGTTTCTGAGGCAAAGCCCAAGGGTGGTCGGGAGGTGGGGGCAGGGCAAGGCCTGGCTGTCACTCTGTGGTTATGCCCCCCAGGGTCACAAGGTCACAGAAAATGTCCTGAGCCAGGGCCCCCACCCTGCTAGGTGGCCAGCTCCATTGCTAGGAAGACCACAGCAGAAATGTGTGCCCAGCTGTTGTCCTTGTGGGAGGAAGGGACAGGGCGGGGGGCCCATGGCGGGGAGGAAGGGGGGGGAGACTGGACCCAGAGGCCTCGCCCCCCACCTTCCTTCCGCTGTTGCTCAAGTGCAGTGCAGTGTGGGGGGGCTCCATCTCCCGCTGGAGCAGCCCCGGTCCTCCGAGGCTCCTGATGATAGCAAAGCAACCGGCCACACGCAGCGGCTAGGAGCGCAGGCCCTGGGCACAGAAGCGGCCCCCGTGTGGGAACTGACAATGCCCAGATTCGCCGGGTCGCTGGGCATGACACCCAGCTGGTGCCAAAGACCCAAGTTACGTACGTGATTTTGGAGGGTCCGAACGCGCTGAGCCCGCAGTTACAGGACGGTTAACAAAAGCAGTTAGAGGGAAGTGAATTGGCTGGGGTGAGATCGTGGGGCACACAAGCCTCAAAACCTGTCTTGTGGGCCCTCCCCCCAACTCACTGCCAGCACCACGTGGGCCTGAGCCCTGAGCCCCCCTGGAGCAGGTATCCAGCAGTGACCCTGGGCAGGGGCTCCACGTGGGGGAGGAATGACCCTGCAAGGACTGGAGCCCAGGCAGCTGTTACTCCCTGACCTTCAGCAGTAGTGAGTCTTCACGTGGCTCAGCAGTGACCTTCCACATCCCCTGAGGTGGGGGGTGGGCACCCCGTTCCACAGATGAGGAAACCAAGTCCCATAGAAGCAGAGACTTGCTCAGTAACACACAGTTGTGATGAGCAGAGCCTGGGGCACTGGCAGCTTCAGATTTCACCCAGCTGGGAGGGCTGATGGTTGACCTCACAGGTGGGGGCTGGCGTCACAGGTGGGGCCGACTTCAGGGGAGGAGCTAACAGGTGGGACTCACAGGTGGGGTTCACCTCATGGCGGGGGCTGACCTCACAGGTGAGGGGACCGAGGTGATCAGGGCTCACCTCTGGGCCTCCCATCCCCAAGCTGATGCCCCGCTCACCCCCAGCTCCCTGCCTGGGTCCCCTGGGACTACCTTCTCCCTAGGGCCCGTGTGGCTTCTGTGCCTTGGGGGCACCCCTGCGGGAAGGTGTGATGGGGGAAGAGCTGAGCCCAGCTCTCCCCCCCCCCCCCCCCCCCGCCCCAGGAAACCTGACTGGCGCAGGGCCACTCTGCACAGCGGGGGGCGGCGCGGAAACGTGGCTTTCCTGCTTTAGCCTTTCCTGGTCCGCCGGGCCCCCTGACCCACAGGCGGCGAGACTCGGTGGAACTGGGTTAACGCAGGACGCGGCGCGGACGCCGCATTGCAGGGGCCACTGAGCATGCGCGGCTGGAGCCCCTCCCTCCCTTTCCCTTCCCAAGCTCCCTTACCCTCTCCTCCCTCCCTTTTCCTCCCCTCCCCTCGTCCAGGCCTCCCCTCCCTCCTTTCAAACCACTCTCTGTCAGGCTCTACCCCTCCCTTTCCTTCTGCTCCCCTATCCTCTCCCCTCCCCTTCCCAGCTCCGGGAACAGCTTTCTCGCCTCCTCCCTCAGCTCAGGCCTCTTGACCCAGCACTCCCTCGGGCACCCCCTCCGCTCCACTCAGCCCGGGTCCGCAGGCTCCTCCCCGGCCAGGGGCTGAGCTCGGGTCTCACAGTCTAAGCAGGTCTCAATTGCAGATACACAGTGATTTTTTTTAGAGTAAGTATGTCCCAGACTCCCAACCAACTTTTAGCCAATTCTGCCCTCACGTGGGGATTCCCCAGGGACCCTGCGCTGTAGAGGGTCGCCCCAGGGATTTGGAGGGTGGGTGGGAAGGAGGAGCTCTCCTCTGGGCCTTCCCCCTCCACAGCCCCATCTCCTGAAGTTCCGTTGCAGGGACTTGGGTTAATGCGGAATTGGGGGCCCCCTGTGCAAGTGAGGGGGGAGTAGCAAGAGGACCTGGGGCCAGGGGACCCTCATTCCCCAGTCAGAGGAGGAGAGGGGACAGGCGGGGTTGCCAGATTTAGCAGGTAAATTTGAATTTCAAATAGACCATGAAAAACTGAATACAAACTCAGCCCAAACTGAATGGGGCTTGCACTAGGAAATTATTTGTTGTTTATCTGAATTTGGGACGTACTTGTGCTAAAAAATTCTTGTTGGTTATCTGAGATTCAAATTTAACTGGACATTCTCTGATTCATCAAGCAATACCAAACAGAGCTGTTGAAAGAATAGGTCTTTGTGATTAATTCATCAACTGAGTAGGTGAAGTCAGAGTTTTGGAAAAATGGGGGCGGGAAGGAGGGAGAAGGGTCCAGGGCAGGAGCAGACAAGGTGTAGAGGCCAGGCTGTGCCAGTGGGGGTCCTTTTGGACACCCTGGCCCATTCTTGGGGCCTCGCAGGTGATGAGGTGGAGAGCCTGGCCCTCCTGCTCGTTCTGGGGTTCAGTGATTCTGGGGTGTGGCTGCCTTTGTGAAAGCTGAGTCCATCCCAGGGGCTTTGGGACCTGCTGACCTGAGGCCTGAGTGGTGTCAGGCAGTCGCAGGGCTCACCCCCCTTGGGTTGTGGAGGGTTGGGAGAGGGTGAGGAGGCTGGCCAGGGTTATAGGGAGGGGCTGTAGGCCTGTCTGCCGCTCCCCAAATCTGAAGGGGTCCTCACCGCCATCCTGCCCGCCCCACATGCACCAAGAACCCCCTGGAGGTGGGTGCAGGGTCAGAAAGGCCTTTTCTGGCCAGTGTGGCCGCAGCCTTCTGGCCCCAACCCTCCAGCTCAGCGGGTCTCAGAGGCCTTGCAGAGTCTGGGCCTCGCCTTTGAGCAGGACGGTGGCGGGCGAGCTGTGCAGCATCTGGGGCCATGCCCTAGTGTGGAAGGCATTCGGCCTCTGTTCACTGTCGAGAGCACGTCCCCGGGGTGGTGCCCAGGAAGCATCACAGGTGCTGTTGGGGGTGGGCTGTGATGAGACCCTGCCCAATAGCACCTGCGGTCCCCCAGGCTGTGGAAGGAAGCAGGAAAGGAGGTGGTCACTGGGGAGCTCCTATGTCACCATGCCCTACTGTTCTGGAAGTTGACAGTGACCCATTTCACGGTCACTGAAACTGAGGATTCCAAGGAAAGTCACTACTGGTGAGGGTGGGGGCCCTGCCCGAGGGTCATGGGCATAAGCAAACAGGACGCTGACCCTGGACGGTCAGGCAGACGGCAGCCTATATTACAGCGGCTCAGAGCCCAGGGGGGACATTGCATGTCACCCGGGCACGTGGGGCACACTTGGGAACAGTGTGAGCGGCCTGGACTGTGGGAGGCAGGCTTCACAGTGACAGGAGATGGGGTGTCCCCCGCCCCCGCTGTGGGACATGGTCAACTTCTAAGTGAATAATTATTCTCTGGCAGGGGGTAGGAGGGCACCGTGCCTGGCCTGCCTGGGACAGTGGCCGTGGGGCAGGGGGACCTCACCTGGGAGCAGAGGGGGCAGGAAGCCCACAGCTAGGTGACACTGGACATTGGGGCCTCAGTTTCTGGCCTTGCTGCACAGCTGGGCTGCAGCTCCTGTTGGGTGGTGGCCCCCAGCCTGAGGAAGGAGTGAGGAAGGCCTCTGTGCAGCGGGGGGCCAGCCGAAGGTGGGGAGGGTGGGCTCTGGGGGCCCAGCTGCCACACGGACCCACGTGGCCTGCAAACAGCTCAGAGGCCTTAGTGCTGCCGTGTGGGTGGGGCCCGGTGGCTTGTCTTTGTCCCCATGGCAGCTGCAGGATGGCACGGACGCCCTGGCGGGGTGGGGCAGCTGCCTGATGTTGGCACACTAATTGCTGGGTGCCCAGTTGCCGTTTTAAAACAAAACACGCACAGAAGTCTGCAATGGGAGCTTTCTTCATCTCTGTCACTCTGCCGGCACCCAGCCATGGTGGCAGCACCATCACAAGAAACACCACAAGGTGGGGGGCCCTCCGCTGCTGCTGCCCCCACTCGGGCTCAGGCTCCAGCCCCCCACCCCGTGCAGCCCAGCCGCACCCCCAGCCTCCCTGTGCCCCACACCCCATCTGAAAGTTGGGGTAACTGTAGCAGCCCTACCTTGTGGGAAGCCCCCGGCAGAGTCAGGGGTCTGTGCAGAGCAGACAGGAGGTGCTAATCTGGGGGGGACCAGGAGGACCATGCGAGGCCTCTTGGGTTTGGCTGCCTTGGTCATGTGTCCCAGCCCCATGAGTCCCGTCAGCAGGCCCAAGCTGTGGAAGCCCCGACTTTGAATCCTCCCGGAAAGCAATGTCCTCCCGACAGCCAATGGGATGTTGTTCCCGGGACAAGGCCAAGGTCAGAGACACCAGTGTCAGCAGGTGCTCAGAACTCACCCATCTTCCATGACACATCCTTCCCCAGGCCACCCAGCCCTCCCAGGGACTCTGGAGGTGTGAATGCCCAGGACAGAGGCTCAGAGCCACTGGGTTGCCGGCCCAGTTTCCCTGGCCGCGGTGCGCGCGACCTTGAGAACTTAGGACACGAGAGTTCCAGGGTTGATGTTTGGAACACTGTTTGGCCTGTGTGCAGAGTGATGTGTGATGTGGGTATCCGTGGGCCTCCTGAGGTTCTAGAAAGCTCCCTGTTGCGATGTGATAGTACAGGTGTGGAGATGGTTGGCAGTGAAGTGGAGGAGCCTCCCAAAGGTGTCCCAGGGCCTAGTGCAGCCAGTCCCCTGGGGCACACATTCTTCCTGCCTCCCAAGAACAGAAGCCACCGGCTAGGAGAACGGGGACACCTGCCAGGATGTCTCCTTTGGTGGGGCAGGAGGAGGGAAGTGGGAAAAACAGCCCAGGTGCCCAGCTCTGCAGGGCACGATGGGGGAGGGGTGGAAGTAGGGGCTGTGGGCTGGGGTCTCCTCTCTGTCGAGGCCTCTCTTGGGACCTCCCCACCCTTTTCACATGTAGGAAACGGGCTCAGAGCGAGGCCTGGCCTGGTTCAGGGCCCCAGGTCCAGCGTCCCCGTGGCCACCAGAGGCTGGCACACAGGCAGTCCCCCAGCTTGATGATACTGGTCTGGGTTCATTGCTGGTTTGCCCTGGAGGGAGCAGAAGCCTGAGCAGCCCCAGGCCCTGCGGAGTCCCAGGCTGGGTGCAGGGTGCGACCAGGGAGTTCCCGCCCCCCCACCAAAGGCTGTGGCTCCCCCAAGTCACCTGAGGTGGTCAGCACCCAGCATCCTCCCGGGGGCTCTGTCTCTGGCTGGTGCATGGCCCCCAGCCAACAAGGCAGCCCCGTGACTTTGCCCACCCCTATGTGTGCCCCACCCAGCACTGTTCCATGTCTCCCTCTGGGGCCAGACCACACACACACTCCCACACTCTACAGCCCAAGGGCGGGCCATTTTCCTTTCCTGGGACCTCGGTGGACCTTCCTGTGTCCATGCAGAAGTGGATGGTGACCCTGAGGCAGGGGCCTGACCTTGACACAGATCCCCACAAGCTCTGTCCAGGAGCTGCTGGATTTGGTGGGGCATCCTGGGCAGCAGCTGCCGTGGCCTATGACCTCAGGCAGATGTGTCCCAGCCTCCTGGCCCTGCTGTCCCTGTGTCCCCAGGCCATCCTCCAGGCGGGGGGAGGGGGGCCAAGGAGGCCAATGGACCCCTGTGCTGGCGGGGCTCCCTAGTGAATACAGCCTGCCTGTCCTGTCCCAGGAGTCCTTGGGGGTCCAGGGGCCGCCCTCCGAGCCTCCGCTGCCTGCCGGGCTGTGTAGACTTTCCCTGTGGGATTTCATGTTCCATCCAGTACGACTGGCAGCTGTTCCCTACTTCCCAAGAGGTGGCCTCATCCGTCCTGGGCCAAGCCTGGGGAGGCTACTGGCAGCTCCTCCCGCCAGGTGGGCCCGTTTCCCCCTCCATCCCTCCTCTACCCGCTCCACTGCCTTGCGGGTGTCCTTCTGCCTGCCACAGCTCTGCTGCTGCTCCTGGCAGCTGGCGAGGGGCCAGGCGCCCACCCACGTCCCTCCTGTCCTCCTTCTCCTTGCGCCCCCATCTCTGCTCTGAGTCACCCACAGCCAGGGAGCAGGTGGGGATGGGGCGGGGGTGGGAAGTATGGTGGATAGTGTCAGGGCTGGGGGGCTGCGTCCCTGAGGGGGCCTTGAGGAGCCCCCAGCCTGGAGTCGAGTCCTGGCCTTGGGGACACTGAGTGTCTCTGTGCACCTGTTTCCTGGACCCTGACTGCCGCTCACACTGCGGGGCCCACGAATGTCCTCTCCCACTTTGGGAGCACCCTCCCACTGCCCTCAGCCTCCTCACTCATCTTGGGGTGCCCCCACCTTGGGGGGGACCCCTGCCTGGGGGAGAAGACCCCACCTGGGGAGATCCCTCCTGGGGGACCCTGTCATGGGGAGTCCCCACTTGGGGTCCTTGGTGTGTGCCATGGCCAGGGCCGTGTGGTGGGTAGGGAGCTGGCTTCAGTCCCCCACTGCCATTCTTCGGGGTGCTGTTGTGAAACGGTGAAGGCCCATCGTGTATGTGGCACAGGCAGTGCCCGAGTGTGGCTGTGTGGCAGGCGCCTGTCTCTTCTTGCCCCTGGGGCCCCTGTCCATCTCCCTCATGGTGGTGGGTCCCCGGCAGGGCCCAGTGACTGCCCTGAGCAGCCCCCGCCTCTTCCTCGCTCCCGGGGGCTGCTGGGGTCTGGGATCTGCTGTCCCCGCGTGGGGTGTGCAGGGCTCCACTTCAGCCCCCCCCTTCCTGGCCCCCAGCCCCCCAGCTCGGGGGCACCACGGGGGCAGCACGGGCCTGGCACACAGGGCGCGGTGGAATCAGCCAGGGGGCTGGCATCCGTGTCGTTGGATTTTGGGCAGCCGGCAGCAGGGGACGACTGCCCAGTCAGTGTGTCGGTTTGGCTTTGCTCTGTGTGACTCGCTCTCCCGCGGACGTGAAGGAACGCTGTGCTTCATTGCTGGGGTGCTCCTCCTCTGCCAGCGCAGCCCAGTGCCCCCCTCACGGGAGCAAACGCTCCAGGACTGGCCCGCACGCACTTGGGCTTGTCTCCGCGTAAGACGTGCGAGCGTTTACAAGGTGAGACGGCTGAGCCCAGGAGTCCCCTGCAGGGTTCCGCGTCAGAAGCTGTGAGAATCGCATCTTGCCCCACGAACGCACATTCCTCCAGAACCTCCCTCTGGTGTGGGGTCCCCCTCGAGACTCTCGCACGCGGCATCAGGGCCTCCTCTGTCCCCAGGGCTCATGGCACTGCTGCACCTGCTCCCTGTGACCCGGGAGCTGTGTGTGTCCCCAGGATGCAGTCAGAGCTGGCCTTGGGTCCTCAGGTGGGAAAAGGGCAGAGGGACTGGGGTTCCCAGAAGCTGGGGGAGCTTGGCCTATTCCCTCACTCTATGCCCCCCCTTCTGTCCCCATCCTGTTTATAAGTCACCCCCAGACCCTCCCCTGGAACATGACCTCAAAGTGCAGTTCCTGGAGGTGCATGCGTGGGGTTGATGCAGGCGAGTCTGACATGGAAGACTGGAGAGAGTGGGCTGAACGCGTGGGGTGTCAGTGGGGCGGATTCCTGGGGTTCTCTCAACCCACAAGCTGCACAATGGGTACTGTGTTTGTTCTGTGACATGTGCCGTCATTCCATAACAAAATGCTAACCTCTGTGGCCGAGGCAGTGGGGCTCCAAGCAGCAGGTGCTAGGCCTCAGGGCAACTCCGGGTGCCCTGGACACTCAGGACACCTGGCCACAGCCCTGGGGGGACTCTGTCGAGCTTTGTGCCTGGTCTCAAGGCTGGCCTGGTCACTCAGATGCTGCAGGCCCCACAGCCCTGGCCGGTGCCTAGTGAGCCCCTCCTGGGGTAGCTTGCTGTCTGCCCAGCCAGGAAGTCCCTGCGGTGAGCATGGTCAGGAGGGGGGCAGGGCCCCGGGCAGGGCATCTCAGGGCTGGTTCAGGGTGGCTGGCCCATCCCACACCCTGCTGCCTGCAGGAGGGGTGGCCTGCAGGTGTCCTTCAAGGCTCCAGCTGACGGTTTAGAGCCGGGCTGGGCTTCTGGTGAACCCGACTGGCTTAAATTTGACTCACGTCCCCATGTCCAAGATGGGGTTTAGGACATTCATCTGGAAGGTAAGAAACAACTTTCCCAACATTGTGGGAAGAAATCAAGGGCCGTGGGCAGGGTTAGGGGGTTGGCTTTTCTCCCACGGCTGCCTGCCTGTCCTGGACGGTCCATTCACTTCAGGGTGGGTGTTCCCATGGCTGGTTTTCACGATGTGCCCTCGTTGCATTAGTGGCTTTGTGCCCGTTGGAAACAGGATCAAACCCTTTTATAAAAACAATATTTTGCCTAATTATGAAAGTAACAAGATCGTTGTCGACATCAGGGAGACTATAAGCCCATAATTCTGCCTCCTGGGGGACCGTGCTGTTACTGACTGGATGTGGCATGTGCACTGGGGCTCTCCTGCATCGCGTGTTGTCACCGGCGTGGCATCAGGCCTCTCCTGGCCCCGTGTTGCTGACCTGATCCTGAAGGGGGCCAGCCAGGAGGGTCGGACACCTGCTGTGGCCATGGGGTGGACCGCTGGCATGTGGGCCCGGGCAGGCAAGCTTCCTCTCCTGGCCACACAAATAATTTATCTGCCCAGATGTGCCCGGGAACCAGTCCGTCTCGTGGATGGAGCTTTGCCCTTGGATACAGCTTTCAGTAATGAAATGCAGCCTCTGAGTTACCTACTTCCCACAGGTGGGTTCCCACCTGCATTTTCCTCCTGATTTTTATGTCTGACCCAAATCTGGCATTTTTTTCCAGAGGGAACTGCCCCAGCTCCCACCACCCTAACCCTCCCGAGCTCTCTCTGCCCCGAGCTTTGCTCTGGCCCACCCACACGTGGACTGGCTTCTGAGCTGCATCCACATTTAGGGGGTGAGGTTAGATCAAACATTACTGGGACAGTTGGCAAAACCAGGATGTGGACTGTAGGTTAGATTCGAGGTCTGCACCGGCGTTCGACCTGCTGCATGGGGTATGCACGGGGTGCGTGCGCCGAGATTATGCAGCACGATGTTCTTGCTCTTACACATACACAGTGCACACCTTGTGTCCCCTGGTAAAAGGATGCCTAATGTGGCTTCTGTCAAACCCTCAGAAAAAGTAAGCGTGTGCACACAGAAGGACCAATTATACAAATGTGCATTTTCTGAAGACTTCACTGTTTGCAGCTTTTCTCTAGGTTTGAAAAATGTTCAGCATATGGGGCGCCTGGGTGGCGCAGTCGGTTAAGCGTCCGACTTCAGCCAGGTCACGAACTCGCGGTCTGTGAGTTCGAGCCCCGCGTCGGGCTCTGGGCTGATGGCTCAGAGCCTGGAGCCTGTTTCCGATTCTGTGTCTCCCTCTCTCTCTGCCCCTCCCCCGTTCATGCTCTGTCTCTCTCTGTCCCAAAAATAAATAAACGTTGAAAAAAAAAAAAAAAAAAAGAAAAATGTTCAGCATAGTAACTTAAGAAAAAATCCTATAGGGGCATCTAGGGGCACAGTCAGTTAAGTGTCCAACTCTTGGTTTGGGCTCAGGTCATGATCTCACATTCATGAGTTCAAGCCCTATGTCAGGCTCTGCTGACAGTGTGGAGCCGGCTTGGGACTCTTTCTCCCCCTCCCTCGCTCATGCTCTGTTTTTCTCAAAATAAAATACACTTAAAAAAAAGAAAAAGAGAGGCGCCTGGGTGGCTCAGTTAGTTGAGCGTCCAACTTCGGTTCAGGTCATGATCTCACAGTTTGTGAGTTCGAGCCCCGCGTCGGGCTCTCTGCTGACAGCTCAGAGCCTGCCTGTAGCCTGTTTTGGATTCTGTCTCCTTCTCTCTCTGCCCCTCTTCACTTGTGCTGTGTCTCTCTGTCTCTCAAAAATAAATAAATGTAAAAAAACAAAATGAAAAAAAAGAAAAAGAAAAAGAAAACCCTATGAAAGACAACACAAAGCCATGATGCCCCCCCAGACCCCGTCAGCCCTCCCACTGGCCTAAGGGGGAGCGAGCCCCTGGCTGTGGCCACAGCCCCTTCCCTGCTGCCCTCCAGAGGTGGGCCTCAGGTCCAGGGAGCCCCAGCCCCAGTTCTGTTATCGCTGCCTCATTTTGAGCCGCACACAGACCGGGGAGTGGAATCCATGCTGCGTGTGTTCTGTTACAAGCATGTTTGATTCATCCCCCCAGTGGTGATGCCTAGACTGCTTCCAGTGCCCGCTGTCTGTGGGTAGGTGCTCAGCTCCCGCCAGGGCTCGCTGGGTGTGGACATGAGGGAGGGAGTGGGGGGCAGGGTCTGTCCCTGTGGTTCCGCCAGCGTCGCCCCAGGGCTGGGCGCCCGGACGGGCAGGTGGGTGCCGGGTGGGCAGGGCAGGGCGGTGTTAGCATCTCTGGAGGCTTGAGTGCTGGGAGGGGGGAGGGCCGGCTGGACCTGAGTCGTTGCCAGAGGTGTCTGTCTGCGGGCATGACCGTCCCGCTCAGGAAAGACACTTGCGTGTTTGCAGGTGTGTCCGCATTCAGGACTGTCCTGCCCCTCCTGGCTCCCCACTGTCGCATGGCCCAGGGCCTGGCAGGTCTGAGGAGGCCTGCACAGCGGCCTTCCTGCCTCCAAGGACCCTGTGTACTTAGCCCGTTAACTGCGCCCTGCAGGCGGGTGCTGCCTGGAGTCCTGATGAATCAGGCAGTTGTCTGGCATGGTCGTGTGCTCCCCAGACCCTTGCTCTGAGGGGCTCAGCATGTACAGGGCTGGAGTGGGGGGTCAGGACCCCTGGTCCCCCCGGCCCCCCCTCCCCAGTCACGCCCCACACTGAGACAGCTGCCATCCTGAACTTGGAAATCCCTTGCCTTTCTTGACAGTTAGGCCACACATGTGTGCCCAGTGACCTGTGAGTGTTGACCTCGGTGAATAAAAGTGCATTGTAGGTCTTCTTTTATAAGTGGCTTTTTCACTCAGCCTGGTGTTGGGGTGGTGTGCACACGTTGATGTGTGTTGTATGACTGTAGCGACATTGATGCTGCATTCTCTAGACAACGGAAACACGGGTTTTTCCAGTATTTTGCTATTGAAATCTCCATTAACTTTAAAATTTTTTCTGGTAACATCTGTTTGTCTGAAATAGAACATTTCTTTTCTATTTTATTTTATTTTTATTTTTTTAATGTTTATTTTTGAGAGAGAGACAGGGCGCAGGCAGGGGAGGGGCAGAGAGAGGGGGAGACACAGAATCCGAAGCAGGCCCCAGGCTCCAAGCTGTCACCACAGAGCACGATGTGGGGCTCGAACCCATGAACCGCGAGATCCTGACCTGAGCCGAAGTCAGATGCTTAACCGACTGAGCCGCCCAGGCGCCCTTTTATATTTTTATTTTTAACTTTATTTTTATTTTAGAGAGAGAGCACGCACAATTGAGGGAGAGGGGCAGAGAGAGAGAGAGAATCTTAAGCAGGCTCCACGTTCAGTGTGGAGCCTGACTCATAGTTTGATCACACCACCCTGGGATTGTGACCTGAGCCGAAACCAAGAGTCAGATGCTCAACGGACTGAATCCCAGGCGCCCTGAAATAGAACATTTCTGATGAACTGCCTAGTCCTTAGAGGGGCAGCCTCTAGAATTGAAGCCCTGGCTGTGAGTTGGGGGGGTGGGCAGGGAGGGCTCCCAGGGGCTCGTTCTGGCTGCTTCTTGCCCATGGCGAGCTCCCCCTGGGCCTGGACTCAGCTGCCATGGCAGCGTCAACACACCTTGGCCATCACAGTCCCGGGCCTGTGTTCTGGGGATCTGTGCAGCCCTAGATGGTCCCCGAAATCCTGCCGAGGCCCACGCTGACCCCAACGGTGGACAGCGTCGCCCCGCCAGCCCCACGGCCGCCGCTGAAGAGCACACTGGACTTTAGTGGAGGCTCCGCAGAGTTTGGAATTAGGACAAACAAGTGAAGGATGAAATTGGTGCCCTCAGTTCTGTGCTTCTCTTCCTGAACCACCTGGGGCTCCCGCCTCCGCCCACAGCCTCGAGCTGGAAACACCTGGCAGCCTCTTCCTGCCCCAGCGCTGCCACAGGACCCCTGCGGGGACAGGGGCACAACCTGACACGTCAGCTCTGCGGGCAGAAGGTGGTGGCATGTCCTCGCTGCCGAGAGTGTGTCCGGCACCCGGCCGTCTCTGCAGTGCCGGGCATAGGCTGCTGGGGCACAAGGTTATACCGTGTTGCTTTCTGTCCCCAGATCACCAGAAGCTGGAGAGAGAGGCTCGAATCTGCCGCCTTCTGAAGCATTCCAACATTGGTGAGCAGCCCCCTGAGGGGCCGGGACCCCCCTCTCTGCTCCTCCAGCCAGCAGCCTTCCTCCCCCAACGATCGGACTTGCAGAGTCACCAGAAGGTCCCCTTTTCCTTCTCTATAGACGTGTCCTACCCTGAGGCCCCTGGAAACGTCAGATTCTGGGGGTTCGGGGCAGCCCCTTGCAGGAGCTCTGCCTGGACAGGTCCCCTCCCCTCACTCTGTAACCCTGAGTTGTGTGTGATTCTGGTGAGAACATTCTGTGGCTTCAGGAGAGCCACGAGGCAGCCTGATTAAAAAGAAAAACATCGGGAACATCTCTGAGACCATAGCAGGCGCAGTCCTGGCCCGAGGTCCAAGGTCTGGTTCTGGAGAACTGCTGCCCACTCCTGCCGGTCTCTGGTGCTGTGACCTGGGGCGTTGATCCCGGCAGGGGCGCAGAGCCCCAGGAGCCTGGGGGAATGGACGCCCTTTGCCCTGCAAGCCCAGATCACGTCTCCCGTGAGTGGTATGGCTTTGGGGCCGCAGACCCTGGAGTCAGCCGGCCACTCGACCGCCACTCCCTCACCAGCGTGGCTCGAGTGTGGCCTCTGCTTGCTGCTCTGTGGAGCAGGGATGTGTGTGCACCTGCCTGTCCTTTTCCGAGTCTGGCCCTTTAGGGAGTTGGAGCTCCCTCTGGGATACAGCCAGGAGGCACGGAGGGGACTCTGGGTGTGCCACCTCAGGGACACCTGGGAGCTTGTCTGGGTGGAGTCCTGGGCCCCTCCTGCCATGATTCTGGTTCAGTTGTTCCAGGACGGGGCCCAGGACTCTGTAAGAACAGCAGGTGGTGAGGGGCAGCCAGTTTGGGAACCATCCCCAGACCAGGCCCTCAGCCTTGTGGAGGCCCAAGAGGCCCCAGGAAGCCTCGCCAGGCCTTAGGGCTGGTCCTGGGGGCCCTCCACCACTGGTTGTGGCTCTGCAGGGTGTTGGGTCTCTCCAGCCGGCCCGGACCAGTGGGAGGGGTGGGGAGGCAAATCCCCCCACTTCCCGGGCAGCCCCTGTGCCCCTGTGCCTGTGGGCTCCTGCAGCCCTGGGCCTGGGCCCGTGTGCTTTTACTTCCAGATTCTGAAGGTGAGTGTGTTGGACCCACTGGCATGCAGGGTCCCGCCCCGCCACCAGGAAGCCTGACTCGGGCCTGGGGCGGCCCAGGAATGGGGACTTTCACCAGCCTGTCAAGTGATTGTGACGCAGGTGTCCATAGGGACCCCAGCCCAGTCCTCACTGACAGAGGGTAGGGGATGTTTGGGCGAGTGGTGGGCTTCAGCCCGATCTCCAACCACCCCAGCTGTTGTCCTCTGTGTACCTGGGCCAGATGCCAGGCACTTCTCTCCCTCTGTCCTCGTTCTCCTGGTAGATAGCACCACCCTGCCAACTCTACCCACACCCCTTCCTTGCCAGTGCCTCCCCTGCATCCTCTGAGCACCAGCTGAGGGCAGGTCACCACTCTGAGCAATTTTCACGAATCCCCTCTTAAGAAGGGAGGACCCAGGTGTTCTTCCGGTTGGTGTTCTGAGACACTTCACAAAATGTCACCCTGCCCTGCCTAGATGCCCCATGTTGTTCCTGATCAGTCCCGGAAGTCCTCGTAGCAGCTTTATTCCAGAACACAGGGCAGAACTGTGCAGAGGGAACATTCCAGAACATGGAGGAGTCAGAGCTGAGCCCATGGTGCAGAGGGAACATTCCAGAACATGGGGGAGGCCGGGCTGAGACAGGTTAAGCTAGAACATTCCAGAAACTGGGGAGGCCGGGCTGAGATGCGTGCAGAGGGAACATTCCAGAACAGACAGACACAGGGTGAGACTGGCTGCTGTGGGAACATTCCAGAACACAGGGAGTTAAGGCTGAGACAGGTTCATCTGGAACATTCCAGAACAGGCTGATGGAGGGCTGACACTGGGGTGCAGATGGAACATTCCAGAATAGGTAGATGCATGGCTGAGACTGGGGAGAGGCCCTCTGAGGGGTAGTGGGACAGACTTCCAGGGGGAGGTGAGGGGAGCACCTTGCTCCCTGGCCTGGGTCTGCCCAGCCCCACCCTAGACAGAAGTGCCCCTGGCCCCTGGGAGAGGAAGCCAGGTGCAGGGCAGGGACTCTGAGAGGGGCTCCCCTTCCTGTGCCCGCTTACTCAGGGAGCAGTCGTGTCCAGGGTGTGGGGAGGACAGGGGAGGGAAGGAGAGGGAAGGAGCCTCAGTTTCCCCATCTGTAAAGTGGGGGAGTGCCCAGCAGGCCCTAGGATGAGTCAGGTGGAGAGCAGGTGCAGTGTTGAGGCCCTTCTTTGTGGAGCTGGGGGCTTTGGGGAGGCTGGGGGAAGGCTGAAGGGAGAGAGCCTCCCCTCTGCACATTGACTCTCTCTCCTCAGGCCTGGTTTCTGGGGTTAGAACTGAGTTCCTTTGCTGGGTGGTTCACCCCTGATCTGGGCAGGTGGGGGCCATGGAGGACAGTGCACTGTGGGGGCTCCCTGCCTGGACAGGGGGGAGGAGATAGGTTTCCAGGGTCCAGATCCTGGGGCCCGCAGCTCATGATGTTACACATCTGGGCTGGGCCTTCCCAACTCAGACAGCACAGGGGTCCAGGGAGGGGGTCCAGAGCCTGCCTGGGAGGGTGGCGGGACCCCCTGAGAGTCCCCTGGTCTGGAGGTGCCGGGCCCCAGCGAGGGGAGCATCCTGGGTGCATCCCCCCGGCCCTCCGTGTCCAAGCACAGTTTCTAGATGCCGTCGACTTTCTTGTCACCGTGCACCCTGCTCATGTTGTTTACCTGCTGTTTTTAAGAGGATTCAGTGACGGTTCTCTCTTTACTTAGTTCTGTCACAAATCAGTCTGATTTTTCTAAACCATTAAAATATTTTTGCACATTAAAAATGTTTTTAAAAAAAGAGTGTCTATGTGCACACAGTCTGCACTCCGCACGGAGCCCCTCCAGTGTCTCCCGGGCAAGGAGGCGGAACCCCCCTCTCAGCGGCACTGGGGGGCAGCACCCAGCTTTATGGACCCCTGCCCCCCCCAGGGAAGGACAAGAAGGACCCCAGGAATGTCCCTCAGTGGGCGCTGCCTTCAGGGGCCCCCAGGCCTCTCTCTCCACTTGGAGCTTAGTGGGGGTGGTGGGGGGCAGAGGCGGCTGCTCAGGAGGCCCCTTGCTGAGTCCACGCCAGGAATAGGTGAGCTCTTGTTCACCCCGCCTTTTTCACAGGAGGGTCTGGGGAGGAGGGTGCAGTGAGCAGGGCTCTGCTGTGTGTTGTGGAGAAGCAGAGCAGGCTGGTGGAGTGGGTCCTGGGCTGCTGTGTGGGCAGGAGGGAGGTCAGCAGGGGCCTCCCCGTAGTGGAGGCCCGAGGCCTCCCCGTAGTCCCTGGGAAGGGTGACTGAGCCCAGGCAGCAGGCGGAGGCCATGGGCCCTGGAGGACCTGGCTTCATGAGTATGGTGAGGACGGGGAGAAGGCTGGATGCTGGACCTCGAGCGGAGACACAGAGCCTGAAATGGAGGGCAGCCGCCCCCCCCCCCCCCCCGCCGAGCCAGCGTGTGGCCCCCTCCCCAGAGCCTGGACACCCCAACTGCTTGGGCCGGAGTCCACTCTTGGTGCTGGGCTTTGGCCCCTGTCAGCACCGCCGCGGCCGGCTCGGGCTTCCTGGCACAGAGACACGGCCTGGCCAGGCCCTGGGAGGATTGGAACCAAGGAGAGAGGAGGCCTGCAGGCTGTCAGGAACTAGGGCAGCAGCAGGGGCATGAGGGAGGGGCTGCGACCTGGGGGAATGTGCTGTGCCCCACTCTTTGAGCACCACTGGCCTGCCCTGCCAGGAGAGGAGAGCAGCTCCCGGGGTTCCACGCCCCAGTCCCTGTACTGCTGGGAGCTGTGTGTACCTCTCGGGAGCTGTGTGTCTCCCAGCTGGTAGTTGAACCTTTCTATGCAGCATCTCCCAGGCTGGCGCACCCACCGAGAGTGGCGTCTGCACGAGGCAGGCTCCCGGAGCACAGAGGGCAGAAGTTGGCATATGAGGGGCCGTGTCCACAATGAGCCATTCCTAGAAATGTGTGCCGTTCAGTGCTTCTCCAGCTGGACAGAGAGGACAGAGTGGTTGACGCCTGGGCTGAGAAGCACTAACTTGCTGTCCACTCTCTGGCTCGCCCGTCAAACGCTAGTGGGCCCTCTGGCCAGCACACCCCGGGCTTGGGAGCACTCGGGCCGGGAGCACACGGGGCAGACCAGGCAGGAGGGGTAGGCCTGAATCCGGGGCCTGAGCTTTGGCCAGTGATGCCTGGTGGGGCTCCCCGAGCTTGTCCCGAGAGGCTGTGCACCTCCCTGTGAATGGCTCCTTTCCAGGGCCCGGTCCAGGGAGCCTCCACCCTGTGGCCCCACCCCTCCTGCTACTGTGTGCACCCTAGGCAGGAGTGGGGGGTTGCTGAGAGGGGCCTCAGTCTCCCTCTGGCAGGGGAAAGGGGGCAGCAGACACCTAGTGGCCCCGTGGATGCCCTTGGGCTCTGCCCTGTAGCCTGCCCACCTGGGGGCGCCCCAGCCTCAGGCTGTGGGGAATCCAACCCAGGCCCTTGTCAGGACGGGTGGGCTTCCTCCATGCGGAAGGTGGGTCTGGGCAGGTGTGGAGGGGGGCTCAGTGGCAAGGGCGGGTCCCAGGCTGGGTGAGCCCCTCATGGCCTCTTCTGCCCCAACAGTGCGTCTCCACGACAGCATCTCCGAAGAGGGGTTCCACTACCTGGTCTTTGATCTGTAAGTGCCAGCTGGGGGCGGGGGGGGCACCCCACGGCTGCTCCTGGGGTGGGATCCGAGGCCTCCCCAGCCCCTGGAGGACAGGCCCCGACCCCCGGGCCCCTCCCTTCCCGCCAGCATCCCTGCCTCCTGTTTGCACCATCGGGTCCCGCAAGGGGGCGTCTGCCCGCTGGGTCCTCCTGGGGGCGTGCAGCAGCCGTGAGCCCATGTGTGCACGTGTGTGCGTGCCTAGTGGCCAAGAGGGGAGGCTTCTGGGGCTCTGGCTGCCTCTCGCTTCCTGCTGCATTTAGGAGCAGTGAGCTCATCCTCATCCCTGACAGCTCCCACCGCGCAGCTATATTTAGCGTCTGTGAGTCATTGTGTCTGGGGACCAGGGCCCTGGGTGGGCAGGGGCCATAGGCTGTGGGCGGCCCCTAGTGGCCTCTGGACTGCCGCATGGCCAGGGTGCCTCCACGCAGAGAGCTGCTCCTCCCTCAAAGGACAGATGGGCCTGAGAGCTCTCAGCCTCCTCTGGGTCCTCCTGTCCCTGCAGGGGGTTGGTTACCTCTCAGTACCCCCCGGTGGCCAGCACTGGCTGGGGACACAGCTGCCACTGCCAGGCTGAGGCTGTGTCCCAGAAGTCTGTCCTGTGACCCCTGCAGAGGGGGCAGGCTTGCTGTCACCCCGGTGTGCCCCAGACCCAGCCGGCTTCACCTGCCTCTTTTGCAGGGAATGTAGAGGCCATGGGGCTGGGGGGTGGCCTTGCCCAGGCCCTGGTGGCAGACGGGTGGGTGGGTGTGATTCAGGAGCAGATAAGGAGAGAGAGAATAGGGCACGGCATCCATGTGTGTGCATGTGCGTGTGTATGTAACTGCATGTGTGTGCATGCACATGCACATGTTAGAGGTTCTTATCTCTTGGCCCACACGACGGGAGGCCAGCAAGAAGCACTTGGCTGGTGTTTGTAGGGGGGTGGGGTAGGGGAAGGGCCTGGGCCCCGCATGCCTGCCCCACAGACCTCTGTGGTCTGCAAGCCTGCAAGTTCTGCAAGTCTGCAAGTTCCTGACCCTGCTGAAGCCCCTGCTCTGGGGCACCCAGGATGCCCCTGGGCCTCAGGCAGCTGTTTCTGGGGCCGGTGGGGCGGGAGCAGGGAAGAATAGGGGCAGGCCCTGCCAGCACCCACCACAACCCCCCCATCACACCGCAGACCCTCGACAGGTCCGTGGTGCCAGAATTGGGGAAGCACTTCGAGCCTGGGTTGGCATCACATTCAGGAGTCCCCAAGTTTGGAGGCCATATGGATTCAGGAGTTGACAGGTCTCCCCGCTCCCACCCTGGGAATGTCACCAAGGCCTTGGGGACAGCTCAGAATCAGCCACATTGTCCAGCTGCAGAAAGGGAGGACAGGAGGGGATGCTGGCCTCTGGATCAGGTCCTTTCTGGACAGCGTGAGATGCCACCCCCCCCACCCCCCACCCAGCCACCAGCTCCCTGCCCTGTGGCCCTGGAGCACGTGGCCCCAGGTCCCCATCAGCACAGATAGGCTCCAGTGGACACAGGGACTCAGAGGGCCTGTCCCCAGCCCTGGGCGAGGCTCCCTAGGGTGGCTCCCTGTGTTCCTGCTGGGTCCTGGCCGGTACCTGGTGGCTTTCTTGCCTTTGCTCTGTGTTTAGACTCTGGGTCTGCAGAGCCTGACCTGTGAGCCATGTGTGTAGAGAGATAACAAGGTCGTTTCTCCTGGGTTCTCGGGGTTCTGCCTCCCTTAGGTGGTCACCGGTTCTGAGTCTCAGGCTCTCCTGGTGGCAGAGTGGGGCCCTAAATGCTCCCACCCCCGGAGTCATTGGAGTGGCCAGTGGGCTCGCGAGGCAGGCGTCTAGCTGGAGTGGGGGCATGCTAATACCCAGCATGTCCTGTTTTCATTTTTCTCCACTGTTAAAGGAGAGCCCAGCCATGACAGGGTCACCCCTCCAGCAGTGCCCCTGTCACAGGCCACAGCCCTGAGCACTGGGCACAATGACGAGCCCCGATGAGAGCAGAAATGTGGATGGAGAGCCCCCAGCCCCCAGGGCCGGTGTGGCTGCAGAGGGTGGGAAGCCTGGGCAGAGTCCTTTGATGGACTCAGAGCCTGCTGAGCCAGGTGAGGGGCTCGGGCGAACCCAGGGATGGCTCCTCCCTGCTCCCTGTGTATGTGTCCCTCACCCCATTGTCGTTACCTTTCTGCCCACACCATGTTTTCCAGCCCAAGAGACCCCAGGTTGTCTGGCATCTTTCTGGGTTCCCAGAGGCCCTGCAGGCAGTGGCTGCTGTCTGGGTATTCATCCCGATGGTAGGGCCTGAGGGACAGTCGCTGAGCAGGGACACGCAGACAGTGGCTGTGTGGGCAGAAATCCCACTCTCTTCCTAGACAGACTTTGAACACCTTGTGGTCTCACCCACCAGGGAGGCCAGGTCCACACACAGTCTCTTCTGGCCCCTTGCTCTGTGAAGAGACACATCTCTGGTTCTGGGGGACGTGAGGAACGAGCCAGATCTCTTCAGGCCTGGAATTAGAGTCACAAAGCCCAGGGAATATTGCAGAGGCCTGGCTCAAACTCCTGTGCTGCCCGCTATGCGAGCACCACTTAGATATCTGAGACTTGGTTTTCTGAGCATGATTGTGCTGTGTCCTGGAGCAGGGCTGCGAATGTCAAATCCTGCCACGTATAAGGACTCGGTAAGCTGTCAGTCCTAGGTGACAATAGGGTGAAGGTGGAAGTGGTGATAGTGGAATCCTCCTAGGAGGGAGGAGGAGGAGAAGGACGAGAAGGAGGAGGTGGGGGACGGGCAGGAGGAGGAGGAGGATGGAGGGGAGGGGGGAGGGGGAAGAGGGGGATAGTGAGGAGATGGAAGAGGAGGAGGAGGGGAGGAGGAGGAAGAGGATGAGTGGGCAGGGGGAGGAGGAGGGGGGAGGAAGAGAAGGAGGATGAGGTGAAGGAGGAGGAGGGGGAAGGAGGAGGAAGAGGACAAGGTGGAGGCGGAGGGGGAGGAGGAGGACGAGCCAGAGGAGTTGACATCAGCGGCTGTGACAGCGATGGAAGTGATGAGGGTGAGTGGGTCTCCAGACTGACCTGTGTGTGCTCTGCCTGCAGGGTGACAGGTGGGGAGCTCTTCGAGGACATCGTGGCCAGAGAGTACTACAGCGAGGCGGATGCCAGGTGAGTGTGCAGCCCTCACTCCCCCTACCCTCTTCTCTTGCCAGCCCTGCCTCACCAGGCGGGCTGAGCAGGTTCCAAGAGCAGGGGGCAGTCGGCGTGTCCTCCCGCAGAGCGGAGGCGTGGCTGGAGTCCAGATCTCCTGGGGTAGGAGCGGGCCCACAGAGTGGGTGCTTTCCCTGGGTGGCTGGAAGGGAGAGAGCGGACGGCAGCGTGTGACGGTGGCCCCTCCTGGCCTCCCCGGGATGCCCTCCCTGCCCGTGGCCCACGGCTGGCACCCAGCAGGCCTTCCTCCAGGAGCTGGGCAGTTTCCAAACGCTTCTCCAAAGACAAGGCAGGAAGCCCTTTCTGTGCCGTCCTCCCCGGGGCGCAGACAGGAAGGGAAGCAGGGGAGGATCGAGCCTCCGGGACACATCTGCAGGCTCTCCTTCAAGGGGCGGTAGGCAGCAAGCCAGGGCCCCGTGTGGAGGGACGGAAGGACTTTGGCTCCTTCCCCGTGAAGCCTCTGTGTAGCCCCTGGCAGCCCTTCCTGCTGGGGTCAGCCCGCACAGCAGGTGAGGGGCCCCGTGATCTGGGCACGAGGCTGGGGACCGCAGGGCCCTCCTCCCTGCAAGGCTGCGCCACCCCCACCCCCCCGCCCCATGACCTGCTGTGGCCCATGCTGGTGGCCGCATGCCCCCTGAACCCTGACTGTGCATCTCAGCTTGAAGAGTGCTGAGGCCGCTCCCCTGCCACTCGCCCACCCTGCTTGTCAGGGTCAGGAGACACTCACTTGACAGAGATAAAGGGGGATGGTGCCCATCTCCAGGCCGTGGACTTAACTATGGATGATTTTTATTTTTAATTTTTTGTGTTGTCTGTTCCTAAAAATTTCCTTAATGAACATGTATTACTTTTCTATTCAAGAAAATGAATGTTATTTTTAAAAGTAGCTTTTTGTGACTTGCTTGTGCACCCATGGGCGACCTTGCCCGTTGGTGACGGCCTGGGCTTGGTGAGAAGGTGCGAGCAGGTCCCCCCTAAACCCCCGGGGGCTGCAGGCAGGTGGTCTGGCACAGTCACAGCCAGGGTTGGGCTGGGCTTCCCCTCCGGCCAGACTGCCCAGGGGCAGAGGGCGGGGCACAGGCCACTTTCTGGAGGCTCCTTGAGGAGCCCAGGGGCCTGGGAGTTGCCCATCCCCTTCAGGAGCAGGAAGACGCAGCCCTCGTTTCCCTCTTTCGAGAAAAGCAGGAAGTGGAGCCGTGCTCCTGTCCTCAGAGCAGCTCGGGCGGGAAATTCCCAAGTGTGGGTGCCTGCCTGCTGGCCCAATTGTCCTGGCATCTGCCAGGGCGGGAGGGGCTCTGGGGCCAGGACAGAAGGGTCCCAGCAGGCTGTCCCCAGACCAGGTCTCACCCCCCCACCCCCCGGGGCAGCGCAAGGTCAAGGAGGACTGCCTTCCAGTTCTGCCTCCAGTACCGCCTGCTTTCCCAGGGAGGTCGTATGCCTTCACTGGCCTCAGCACCCACTACTGCCTGGGGCCTGGCCCCGTCCCTGCATTCCGCAGTGGACAGTCGTGGCCGAGGGGTGATATGGCCTGCAGCCATATCTTGGCTGGGGGCCCCTGGATCCCTCTAGCCTGCCCACTGTGCCCTCCTCCCGTGCCCTGTGCCCACCCATGTCTCCACCCCATGCACATGCACATGCCCTGTGCACACATCCCACGCCCCACACTTTATGCATACACCCCAGGACCCCCACCCCAGGCCCCACACCCCACATCCCAGCATATACCCCAGGCCCTGACCCCATGCCCCACACCCCACATCCTAGTATATACCCCACACCTCAGGCCCCACACTCCATACCCCAGGTCGCACTCCCCATACCCCATACCCCAGGCCCCCCAACACCTATGGCCTCAGACCTCCTCCCTTACCTATCTGCCCCTGCTGCCTGCCTCTTGGCCTCATCTCCAACACCTCCTCCAGCCATCAGCCCCACCCCTCAACTCCTGTGGACCTCTCCTGCCCCATCGGAGGGCAGATGTTCTTGGGGATGCTGTTGTGGAGGGCTCCGCTGTGTCAGGGGCCCCTTGGAACCGGCCCAGAAGAGACCCCACCCACAGGTGCCCAGGTGTCTCTCACAAAGCCTGCCTTCCTCATAGCCCAACTATGAGGAGGGGACGAGGGGGGCAGGGGACACTTGGGGAATGCCTCCGGCTGGCCCCACTGATAAAATCCACACGCCTCCAGCTGCCTCTTCTCCTGGGAGCACCGGCCCTGCACTGACCTGGGGTGTCCCGCGCCTGACCTTTGTGCTGCTGCTTTGTTTTCGGGCAGGAGGGCCTGGCAGAGTCTGGCATGGACGTCCACGTGGTGGCCACCCGTGGGCATCATCAGGAACTGTGGCAGACGTGATTGAGGCAAGCTCCCGTCCTGGGAGGGCGGCGGTGTCGACTGTTTTTCTCGGGGGACCCGCCACCGAAAGGGGCCGGGGACCCAAGACGCCAGCCGCATGGGGTGGGCACGGAGCTCCGGCCCCGAGCAAGTTAACTGGCAGCCCTTCCGGGGACCTCCAGAGCCGAGCTGCTCACAGCCCAGCGTCTCCAGGGGCTTGTAATGTGTCCAGTCTCTGCAGGAGGCGGGAGCCCGGGAGGAGTTGCTAATCCAGAAGGCCAGAGACTGGTCTTGGGGAGGAAGTCAGATCTTGACTTGGTGGTTTGTGGGGACTGAAGGGTCTCTTTTCAGAGCAGGGAGAGCAAAGTTCAGAACATTTAGAACCCTGCTTTTAAAAGCCTAAAAAGCTGTGTGGCTCCTGGGAGATGTATGAGAGCCCCTGGGACTCTGGCTCCCGAGGGGGAGGGGCGTGGCAAGGGCACAGCTGGGGTGACCTCAGAGCCCGGACCCTGAGAATATAGCGGCCAGGACTCCGCCAGCATCTGGAATGCACTTGAGAACAGCTCTGACCACAGAAAAGCCCTCTGAGGAAGATGGTACAATGTGAGCCGAGGCAGGAGGCAGACAGGACCTCGTGACTGGCCAGGTGACCTCATGTCCGCCACGGCCATGGTCTCAGCTGGGAGTGGTGAGGTGGCCGGTGTGCGGTCCCCGGAAACCCTGAGAGGGCAGGGTTGCCCAGAACGGGCGTCTGCAGGCCGTGGAGGCAGCTCCCGCGTTGGTCCTGGACACCGGCTGGCACGGCCGCACGGGCGGGGAGGCCCCACACAGCTTTCTCTCGGGGACGCGGTGTGCTTAGCCAGCTGGTTCCTGAGCACCCGGGACCCCTGCCCTTCCATTTCTCCATCAGGGTGGCCGTGAAGCCCCTGGAGCAGGGTCTGTCCTGAGTTGTAGGCCTTGATTTCAGCCACATGGCCAAGTCAGACCCGTGATGGTCCTGGGGTGACACAGACACTGTGCCAGCTCAGGCGCTATGGTCTCACATCTCTGGCGACGGTTTGGGCCCTGCATCCCCAAGAGGGGATGAGGAGGAGGGCAGGGGGTGAGCCTACCCCCTCCGAGCCAACATCATCCATCTGTCCTATGGCAGATGGACCCGTGGTTCCAACAGATGTTTTCGGAATGTCTTCTGCTGGATGGGGCGAGAGACACAGTGCAGAGGAAAGGGCCACACCTCTACTGTCACAGAGGCCACAGTTCAGTGCAGAGACACTCACACAGAGGACGCAGCCGCCGTGTGGCTGCAGGGGGGTGACCAGCATGGGGGAGTCCACAGGGTGTTGTCCAGGGTCAGATCCAGGAAGGGTCTCGAGGGTGAAAGTGGAAGATGGGCCAGACCCCAAGTGAGACAAGCAGTGATCCCAGAGGTCTGAGCTTGAAGCCAGGTCACCCAGGGCTTGCAGGAGCAGCCAGGGGCCCAGGAAACACCTGCTGTGGGCTGTAAGTTCAGCTGGGGCACTGGGGGAGGGCAGGGCACACAGCTGGGCACACAGACTCACAGCCAAGGCCGAGCTGCAGCAGCACAGGATGGGGCCAGTCTAGCAGGGGCCTCCCTCGCCCCGAGTGGGTGCTTCAGCGTGTGGGAGTCTGGGGGCCTGCGGCCGAGCGCCGTGCACACACGTTCCGGGTGGCAGGTCTCTGGAGGCTGGCAGAGTCCTCCCCTGCCTGGGTCCTGGCTAGGTGGCCTCAGTGGCAAGTGCTGGTGGCGTGCCTTAACCTCAGAAGAGGGGCCCAGGAGAGCTTCCCAGACCTCATAGCCAAGCTCTGGCCAGCAGATTAGGTCTCCCGGATGAGCTTGCAGTGGGAGGTCAGCCCATGGGGGCTGAGCCCATGGCTGCAGTAACAGGGTCTGGTGGTGGCTGGATGTGGGCCTGGTGCCACCAGGACAGGGATGAGGGTCACAGGGGACTGCTCCAGGCAGATGAGGGCTTTGTGAGTCACAAGAACAAGGAGGCAGTTTCTGGGAGTGAGTTAGGCCAGGCCACGGGGACAGGCGTATCAGGACATAGGGACAAGAGGCCCCAGGACACAAGGGCAGGAGAGTCAGGACATGGGAGGGGGGCTGTGGCCCACAGCTTTGGCCCCGGCTTCTTCTGACCCCCACAAAGCTCAGGAACCTGTCACCATCGGGGGTCCAAGGGCCTGGCTTCTGCAAGGAGGACACCCAAGTTTCCTTTTTTATGCAGCTGGCGGATGATTTCCAGAGGTGGCCAGAGCTATTTGAGGAGCAGATCTGGTCCCTTGCCCCCTCTCTGAGTTTACTGTCAGGAAAACAGAGCTGACCCTTCCAGCTGACCCTCAGTCAGGGTCCAGCCGTGGCAGGAGGCGTTCTGAGGCAATCTGCATCCCTCACTCACCCCCACCCAGAGGGGCTGTGACTGAGACCCTGGGCGGTAGGCTCCCGGTGGCCTGTGCCTGGCTCTGGGGGCAGCTGGAAACTGTCCGGACACCTGGGGCTATCTGGGGGCAGCAGGCAGGCCCAGGTCTCAAGGTGCTGTGTGCACAGAGGCAGGGGGGCGGGGTCCCCTGGGGCTGGTGTGCAGTGGTGTTGCTGAAGCACAGGTGTCCAAGGTGCCTGAGAACAGCCCTGACCTCTCCCTCCAGCCAGTCCTCCCAGACTGCTCCCTGGCTCGGGGCTCTGGGCAGAGCTGGGCTGCCTCTGTGCCAGGAGAGCTTCCATCCCCCCCAGGCTGCTACGGAGTTGAGCCACCAGCGGCTGTGTGGATGTTCAGGGCTGTTGGAACAGCACCTGCTCCAACACCTGAACGACCGGCCGCAGTGTCGGCACCGCCCGGGACAGAGCGAGGCCCTCTCCTCCTCTCCCCCTGCAAGCCTGCCCGACAGGGTGTGGGCTTAGCCCTGGCCTCCCTCTCAGGGGCCACTGGCTCAGGGTCAGGCTCAATTGGCATGCGCCTGGGGAGGTGCCCCCAGAACAGGGATGTTTCCTCTGAGTGTCCCTTCCGTGAGCCTGGTCAGAGGAGAAGGCAGGGCGAGGGGTGAAGGGGGCCTGGCCATGCCTTGTGCCGACCTGTGGGGGTGAGGCAGGAGCCCCAGAGGCCCCCTTCTGGCTGGCGTCTCCTCTCTTATATGGCAGGCAACATCTCGATTCCCTGCTCCCCTGTGAGCCGGCCAGGCAGGGGACCCCACCCCAGTGCCATGCACACCTGCCCACCCCTCAGGCCACTCTCACTAATTACCCTGCTGTTTGCCACAGTCACTGCATCCAGCAGATCCTGGAGGCGGTTCTCCATTGCCACCAAATGGGGGTCGTCCACAGGGACCTCAAGGTGAGTCCCCCACCCTGCTCTGTGCCAGGTGTCTGTTGTCTGTACCTGCATGTCTTGCAAAAGGAGACCCCGGAGGAGCAGTGAGCATGCCAGGAAATGCTGTGTGTGTGGGGACATGTGCATGTATGTGTGTGCATGAGCAGATGTGTGTGAGAACGTGTACAGGTGTGCATGTGTGTACTTGTGTGGGTATGTGAGTATGTGTGCACAAAGGCAGGAGAAACGTGTGCTCACATGTACGTGTGTTTGCACACGTGTGTGCATGCGTGTCCGTGTGATGGTGTGTGTGCATGAAGGTGTGTGTGTGCATGAGTGTGAGGTGTGTGCCTGAAGGTGTGTCATGCATGTGGGTGCGTGCAGACATGTGTGTGCTTGCATACGTGTGTGTGCATGAAGGTATGTGTGAAGTGTGTGTGTCATGCATGTGTGTGCATGAAGGCGTGTGTGTGTGTGTGTGAAGGCGTGTGTGCGTATGCATGTGTGTGAGGTGTGTGTGCATGAAGGTGTGTGTGTGTGCATGCATGTGTGAGCACAAAGGTGTGTGTATGTGTGCATGCATGCGTGTGTCTGCACACGTCCCTCCAGACCCCTCCAGGCTCCAGGATTGAGAGAGGGCAGGTGTCAAAAATCAGCCTATGTCTACTTGGGGTGTTTCTTTCTGGGCTCCAGGTGAGGCTCAGACCTGGCGTGGGGCACGCAGGTAGGGCTGATGCCAAGGGAGCAAGGGGTGAGGGGCCGGCCTCCCTGCTCTCTGCCAATGTCCAGCCCAGGCTGCAAGTCTCTGCTGCCCCAGGCTCAGCTCTAGGCAAACTGGTTTGTCACCTGCAGGGCACAGCATGGCCTCAGGAGGAACAGCAGCCCTCCTCCTCCCCCTCCCCCTCCCCTGCCTCCTAGTCTGTCCAAGCTGTGTTCCTGTTGGCTTTTTCTCTGGGGTGGGCGTGGGCCTGTCATTCCTGCAGAGAGTCCCCAGGTGGCCTTTGAGACCAGCCTTCCCATGGAATGTGTGCTCACACTGAACGGGGTCACACCTTTCTTGGGATACTAGGGTGTGTGTGTGTGTGTGTGTGTGTGTGTGTGAGCTGATCTTTGCGGCGCTGCTCTGGGGACGAGGTCCCGCCAGGAGCAGGCTCAGGACCCCCTCTCTGCATGTCCCACATGGTCCTGTGGCCCTCTGTGCCTGCGCTGCCGGCCTGCCTTGTCATGAGTCTACCCTCTGTCACCGTATTTTGTGGGAAGCAGCATCCCTTGGAGGCATGCATCCCCACCTTGTTCATGATTCATAGCTATCTTTGGGGCCACGGTAGTGCACCCCACAGCCCAGCTGTGACCCCGGGGGCAAACAGCACCCTTCAGCCTCCCACCACGTGTGAAGGGCTGAGTGCCCTCCTCTGGAGAGGGCCCTGCCTCCTGGTCTCCTGACTGGGACAGAGCCCCAGAGGCCCTGCCATGGTGGGTTTGCTCTCAGCCAAGGCGGGGAGAAGGGAGGGAGGAGAGCGCACAGGGGCTGCAGGGGGCGGGGCTCTGCTGCATCCCCCTCCTTTCCCAGGATCCCCAGCCCTTCCCTGAGACCAAGCTCACTTAAGTCTTGCTTCTCAGGAGTGCGGTTTTGTTCTCTCTGATCTGTGGAATTCAGGTCAACCCCCCGGGCCGGCCACAGCTGTGCCCCTGCTCTTTCAGACTGCTTCATGTGGGTGCAGGAGGAGGTGGGGGGGTCTCCTACCCGGCTCACGTGGGCAAAATGAAGGTGTTTAGGGGCCTCCAGGCTGTGCTGGGTGGGCAGGGCCACATGTCCCCGTCATGTGTCTTCTGTAGGGATGGAGCCCAGAGGGTCCCTGGTTCCTGCCACAGGGCAGCATCCTTCATGGGTTCCAAGGGCCTCTTATCACGATCTAACACGTCAGGGTTACAAGCAGAGTTTACACAGTTGTGTGGGTGGTGTTTACCCTGAAATGGCAATGTGGTCTCAGTGGGCCTGCCTTTTGGGACGGTGGCCTGGTGAGGGGGCTTAGGGCCCCAGGAGCCCCTGGCCTGGTCGCCGATGGGGAAGTCCAGAGGCTACCACCGCGGGAGGTGGCCGGGCCAGGACGGGAGGGGCCCTGTGTACAGGACTCAGTGTACAGGGACCCTGTTGGGCCCTCGGGCCACGTGTCCCCAGTCAAGGACGGCAGCCCCCTTGGTGCTCTTGTGGGATGGGGACGAATGTCATTTCAGCTTGAGCAAGGCTGCTGCTCCTTGAGGCCAGGCAGGCGGGGACGGGGCCTGCGACAGGCCTGTCCCACCTGGGGGTGGGACAGCCAAGCCAGAGGGACTTGGTGGGCTGATGTTCCGAGGTGCCCGGGCTATGGGGCCCGTGGTCCTCCTCCGTGCCCTCTGGGGTCACCATCCTCAGGCAGCCCCCCACCATGTCTCAGCGCCCAGATGGGGGCATGGGGTGGGGATGCTGCCTGCTAGGACTTGTAGGGTGCCTTTAGTACGGTCGCCTCCCTGGGTGTGAGCCCACTCCCCTCTGTCCCCGGGAAGGTCACAGGGTGTCAGCCACGCCCGGGGTGGCCCCCACAGGGCAGCCTGCAAACTGCTCCCTCCGTGACGCCCCGGGTGTAACCACACGCCCACTGGCTCGTCGCCTTCCCTGCAGCCTGAGAACCTGCTCCTGGCCAGCAAGTGCAAAGGGGCTGCAGTGAAGCTGGCGGACTTCGGCCTGGCCATCGAGGTGCAGGGGGACCAGCAGGCGTGGTTTGGTGAGTGTCCTGGTGGGCAGGGGTGGGGGTCAGCTGCCACCTCAGCCCTCACACTTCTCCTCCTTGTCTGCAGGGTTCGCTGGCACGCCAGGCTACCTGTCCCCAGAGGTCCTGCGCAAGGAAGCATATGGCAAGCCAGTGGACATCTGGGCGTGCGGTGAGGCCTCCGTGTGGGTGGGTGGGGCCTCGGGGAGGAAGTCATGGGCCTATGCCACTTGGGCTGTGCCAGACCCGCCCCTGGGCTGCCCCCAGCCAGGGGGCCCCTCCCCACTCACAGAAGCCCACCTCCCCAGTGAGAGGCCTGAGTGCAAGGATGGCAGGGTGCTGGAGGGGTAGGGGGCTGTGCAGGCCACTCTGGCAGGGCTGCCTGAGGATCCCCTGCAGAGCTGAGCACCTGAGGTGACACTTCAGGGGTGGGGGGGGCACTTGAGGACCCCAGTGCCCTCATGTGGCTCACTAGCTCTGGGCAGGGTCCCCATCGCAGCCAAGGCCAAGGACACCGCAGCTGTTAAGTGCAGGAGCTGGGCCTCTGACCCCCTGTCCCCTGGTGGGGAGAGCAGTGTGCCCTGACTGGTGTGTCACTGCACTTGTGTTCCAAGGGCACAGGGATGGGCTCTGCTGGGTGTGGGGCTCAGGTAGGGGTTGTGGGGTCTGGGGAGTGTGGGGTGGGGGTGGGGCTGCCTAGTGGGGGGCTGGGGGTGAGGCACCAGTGGGGGCTGAGGGGTTCCGGGAAGCTGCGGGGGTGGGGGACCTAGTGAGTGGGGGCCTGAGGTTGGTGGTCTGCGGGGGTGGAGCCTGAGGGTAGGGGCTGGGGTCAGGGACTTCGAGGGCGGGGCGGGGGCTTTGGGGTGGGGGTAGGGGCTGGGGGTGGGACTGCGTGGTGGTGGGCGCTGGGGGCAGGGGCTTCGGGGGCGAAGGCAGGGGCTGGGGACTGCAGGGATAGGGGGTGGGGGCAAGGACTTGGCGGTTTGGGCCTGGGAGTAGGCGCTGGGGGCGGGGCTTCGTGGTGGTGGGCGGGGTTGGTGATGGGGCTGGGGGCGGGGCTTCGTGGTGGTGGTGGCGGGGGTAGGGGCAGCGGGGGGCTGGGGGCGGAGCTGCGTGGGGGCGGGGTCTGGGGGCGGGGCTGTGTGGTTGTTGGGGGGCTGGGGGCGGGGCTGCGTGGTCGTGGGGGCTGGGGACTAGGGCGGGGGCCTGTAGGGGTAGGGGCTGGGTGCTGGGGGGCTGGAGGTAGGATCTGGGGGCGGGGCTACATGGGGGCGGGGAAGGGACTGCGGGGATAGGGGCTGGGGGCGGGGCTGCGTGGTCGGGTGTTAGGTGTAGGGGCTGGGGGCGGGGCTGCGTGCTGGTGGGGGCGGGGCTGGGGCCTGCAGGGGAAGGGGCTGAGGGCGGGGCTGCGTGGGGGCGGGGGCTGGGTGGGGCTGGGCGGTGGTTGGGCGGTGGTTGGGAGAGGGCGAGGGCTCCAGGGTTAGGGGCTGCGGGCCAGGCGACAGCCTGAGGCCGGCGCTCTGCTTTGCGCAGGGGTGATCCTGTACATCCTGCTTGTGGGCTACCCGCCCTTCTGGGACGAGGACCAGCACAAGCTGTACCAGCAGATCAAGGCGGGGGCCTACGATGTGAGTGCTGGGACCCCGCCCTGTCGGTGCGGGGGACAGGGAATGGGCAGGACCACCTGCTCCCCAGAATCATGACCTGGATGAGATTCCTCGGAGAATTCGGGCTTTTGCCTGGGGTGGGGGCTTCAGGCTCTCCCACGTGTTGCTTTCTTTCTAGTTTCCATCCCCCGAGTGGGACACGGTCACTCCTGAAGCCAAAAACCTCATCAACCAGATGCTGACCATCAACCCCGCCAAGCGCATTACCGCACACGAGGCGCTGAAGCACCCGTGGGTCTGCGTAAGTGTCCCCAGCGCGTTGACCCCGCTCCTTACCTCTGATGGGCCCCCTGGTCTGCTGGGCACGGCACAGGCCTCAGTCTCTGGGAGGACGGGGCTCTGGGGGTAGAGAGGCCTCATCCCTCATGTAAGGGAACAGAGCGTGGAGGCTGACAAGGGACAAGCCAGGGGGCCATGGGTCGGGGACACAGCCGTCTGGGGTGCCAGCAGGGTGAGGATGAGGTGGGGGCAGGCAGGCTGTAAGGGGTGATGCACTGGGGCCATGCAGCAGCTGGGATGGATGGCCTCCTGCTGGCCCCCGTAGGTGCCACGGCCCTGTTGTCCCTCTCCCTGATCCCCATCTCGAGTCGCCTCAGGTGCAAAGCTAACACCCCTCTTTCCACAGCAACGCTCCACTGTGGCCTCTATGATGCACAGGCAGGAGACTGTGGAGTGCCTGAAGAAGTTCAATGCCCGAAGAAAGCTCAAGGTGAGACCCGGCCCAGTGCCCCCCCCCAACCGGCCCCTGCCTGCTGACCCCACCCCCCCTGGGGGTGTTGCCCTCGATAGCCCCAGGCTCAGAGAGGCCAGAGGGGTCCTGGCTGGCTTGGTAAGGGGAGGCATAGGGGTCCCAGTGACCGTAGCACCACCCCAGACCAGACGTGCCAGGTGGACTCAGCCCCCACATGACAGTGACACTGGAGGTGCACAGAGCCTGCCCGTGGGCCAAGTGCCCCCTAGGGCATGCTGTGCACCTGGTCGCTGCTGCTTGCTTTCGTGTGAGCCAGCAGCCAGCCGCAGACCCTAGTGGGCTTGGTGAGGAGAGCACCCTAGCTGGTGCCTGGGGGTCGGGGGAAGGTGGCAGGGGGCTGACCTGTGGGAGGCCAGCCCCTCGTGGGTCTCCCCGGAGCACTACTGCAGGCAGGAGGGCTGTGGTCAGTGGGCAGCCGCTGTCTCAGCTCTGCAAGAAGGAGGCCTGGCCATGCAGCTGGCACTTTTGTAGTCTTGTGTGTACAAAGCTGTGACCCTGATTCTGCCCGGGCACCCAGAGCCTGAGGTCGGGGCTGGGATTCCTGGTCTCAGCTATATGTCTCTCCGCAGGGTGCCATCCTCACCACTATGCTGGCCACGAGAAATTTCTCAGGTGAGAACAGTCTTCGCCCCGAAGAGAAGGCTCACCACCGACCTGTGGTCCACGGCCCACCCCTCTCACCCCGATGGCCCTTCTCCTCCACTGCTCAGCAGCCTGGCCTTCTGTCCTCTGAGGGCAGCGAGGCCTGGGCTCCATGGGCGACACCCCGGGGTCCGCCCTCCACCCCCACTTGGCCCCGTCCCTGCGTGTTGGGTCTCTGTGTCCTCGCCTGACGCCCCAGTGTCTGAGCTGCCTGCCACCTGGGCCACAGCTCTGTGTGTCTGTCCGGGTGTTGGTCGGCACCTCTGTGGCCTCGTTGTTGTCCTGAACCCTCTGAGCACCCGTTCTGTGTGTGGGAGGGGAGAGGAGAGCCCGGGACCTCCCTGCTGAGCTTTGGACATGCTGGCGGCCGCCCACCTGGGGCACTGAGGGTGGGTGGGGCTGGGAGCGTGCGGCTGTTCTAGGGGGTCTGTCAGCGACCCCAAGGCCAGGGGCCCCGGCAGGCCCGCTGGGCACAGCGTCTCCCTGAGGGGCAGGTCACCCTCTGGCTGTCCTGTGGTTGTCTGTCGCCCGCGTCGTCGGGTGCGGGAGCGTCTGGGGTCCGTTCTTGTCCGTTTGTATTCAGCACCCCATCCTGTTACTTTTGCTGCAGGGAAGGGGGGGCATGCTGTCACACCAACACTAATAGGACCTGTTCTGTGCGCACACCCGCCCAGTGGGTGCGAGAAGCCCCCGCGGGGGTTTTCTAAGGAGAAAGGAGGCAGACGCTTTCCAACTGTCACTTGGTCTGGGTCCTGTTCCCACTCTCCTGTGAACGGGACTCTGGAGCCATTCGCCACCCAACCGTGGACTCTAATCTTCTTCTGCTTCCTTTGTCTCTCCCCCTCCCTTCCCCTGCCCGCCCCGTCTGTGTCCGCCCCTCCCTCGTCTCTAACCCGGTGCTAACAGTGGGCAGACAGACCACCGCTCCAGCCACAATGTCCACCGCGGCCTCCGGCACCACCATGGGGCTGGTGGAACAAGGTAGATGTTCTTGACCAGGGTCCCGCCTGTCGGCACGCAGCCCCCTCGCTGCACGCAGCTGCCGGCTGGGCCTCCAGGGCCACCCCAGAGGCCCCGGGAGCCCCCGCTCCCGCTGTGCACAGGTCCCACAAGGAGGGTCTCAGACCCCACCTGCTAAAGGAGGGGCCGGGCTAGGTGACCCCTAAGCCGTGTCTCCGCCCACACTCATTTCATTGAATCTTGGTCCTGGCCCCTGAGTCTGGGGGTCAGGAGACCCCTCTGGTCAGAGCCCTTTGCTCTCTGATCTCTCTCCCCACTTGTCTGTCAAGACCCTCGTTCCCAGTGACCTTGACTGCCCATAAGAAACCTCAGGGTTGCTGCTGGGTCCGAACCCTGAATGGGGGGTCCCAGGGAAAAAGGCACTGAGGCAGAGACCCTGCCCCACGCGAGCCCTGTCACCCGCTCCGGCCAGCCCCGACCACCCAGCTGTGACCTTAGCCAGAGCCCCAAGGGCTGGCAGACCCCAGGACCTGCTGCTGGAGCAGCGTGAACCGGGGGTGGGCAGGGTTAGGGTGCACGGAGCCAGCTGAGGGCCGATCCCAGGACTCCCCGGATGGAGCTGCGGGGCCTGGCGTCCTACCATTGCCTTGTGCTTTGCCTTGGGGCGGGGTGGAGGCCTCACCCCCCACCCCGTCCACCCCAGCTCTTGCCTCAAGATCCCCCTGCCGGGTGTGCAGCCCCGCCTGCCCAGCTGGAGGGCCCCTCTTCCCAGCCACCACCCCATGGGATGCTCAGGGGAAGGCCGCCCTGGGGAAGGAGGGTCCGTGCCCCTCCTGTGAGCGCAGCAGACCTGTCCAGCAGGCGAGGCCCTACCCAGAAGGATGTCTTTGGCTTAATGTCCAGAGCCTTTCTAGAGCGGTTGAGGGGAGGAGAGCTGGGAGCAGGGAACCTAGGCGCTCCTGGGGAAGAGCTGCTGTCCAGCCACAGCGAGTGAGACCTCTGGCTGCTATCTGCCGAGGGCCCTTGCCTGCAGCCCGCCTGCCAGCAGTGGATGTGCACCGCATGAGGCCGTGTGCATGTGCAGTGCCCTGGGCGCCGAGGGCCGCTGTGTCCCGGGCGCGGTCAATGCATGAGGACGGAGCCCAGCATGGCTGTCCCGGGTGACTGGTGTGCAGACGGGGCAGAGGCTGGGCCCGCCCTGTGGGCTGAGGGCCCCCCTGCTAGGTCAGCCCAGCTCAGCCAGTGGCACTGGGCTGGGGGGGTCTCAGCTTCAAGGCTGTTGCCCCTCCATGGGGGCGGCCCCCTGGGGGACATAGCACCTGGGCCAGAGGAGCCCTGGGGGTCTTTGTAGAGACAGATGCTGAGGCTCATGGGAGTGTCTTGGCCTTCCTCAAGAAGGGGGCAGGAGGGGGCAACCGTGGCCTGGCCTGAGGACCCCCGGTGGGTGGGCCAGAAGGTCTCTGTGTATCTATCAGGGCTCTGGGGCGCCTGTTCAGGCCCCCGTGGCACAGAGGGAACAGCCTGTGCTTTCGAGTGCCAGTGTAAACGGGGGTTGACGAGGACCTGGAACCGATCTGGATGGAGCTGTGAACTCTTCCAGGAGCTGCTTCCAGGGAGGGCACAGCTCCAGTCCATGCTGCGCCCACACTCGCAGATGCTGGTTAGAGGTGGCTCCTGGGGGCAGGGTTTGGGAACTGGGTGAGAGGATTGGTGTCTGCTGTCGGGCTTTCCGGAGCCCGGGCCCTGGTGGAGCCGTCCGAGTCCCTGGATGGGTGTTGCCGTGTTGAGTAGCACAGTCTGGGATTTGACTGAGTCAGGGACTGAGGGGAGTACCCTCGTAAGACCCAGGTCTGTCCCAAGGTCTCCATCTGCCTCCGCCCAGGGCCTGGCTTCAGGGTGGGGGCAGGGAGGGGGGGCAGTGCCGACCGCATCTCCTCAGGGCGCCGAGCCAGCCCTGGGCTGCACCGCTCTGATGCCGAGCCCACAGGGTGCCGCAGGGCCCGGCTTAACTTTGGGTGCGGGGTCAGCTTGCCTGCCTGCTCACCTGCCTTGATGCGCGCGCCTTCAGAGGGGCTGGGGGCCTTCCTCTCCTGGCCCCTGGAGGAGACCCACCCCCAGCTGGTGGGCCCAGGAGGAGGGGACCCCGCATGACTCCCACTTCAGAGGAGTTGGGCTCTGCCTGCGCACTGGACGCCGGGGTGGGGGTGGGGGGTCAAGGGAGCGGACTGCTGAGGTCAGTGTGGGTCAAGGGGGCCATGCTGATCACTAGGTCAGGAGCCAGGGCTCCGTGTGCAGGGCTGGCCCACCCCTCCCCGATCCTCGCCGCAGCAAGTGGCTCCGAGAAGGTGGCATTTTTGGTGCTGGGACGTTCTTGGGTCTCGGCTGGCAGGGCATCAGGACACAGTTCTGATCCAGCTTCCCCAGGATCGGGAGGCTGAGACGCAGAGCAGGCAGGCCTGGGGGGCAACGAAAGGGGTGGCCTGTTGTCCCTTCGCTTACTGGGACCCCAAGACACCTCTCACAGAATGAGGACCACCGGACACGGAGCTGGGCCAGGAGGCAGGCTCTGTGGTGCAATGCTGCTCCCTGGATCCTGGGGGAGGAAAGGATGGTTGTGGGGGGAGGGCCGGGAACAGACACTGCACCCAGGGTGGCTCTCCAACAGCCTCACAGCGCCCTCTGGCCCAGCACAGTCACCTGTGTCCCTGCCCAGAGCCCAGAGGGCAGCGATGGGTGACTGCAGAGAGGAAGGTGGTTAGCAGGCAGCGGCCCAAGGCCTGGGATCCCCCTTGGCTGCTGCACTGGGGACCTGACGGTGGTTCTCAAAGTGAAGCAGAGTTAGGATCCTCCACGACAGATGACAACTGAACGGATACCACACCCACCCACCCACCCCCCCACCCCCCGCCCCGCCCCGCCCAGAGGTCTGGGGTGGACCTGGGTGGTTCTGATGCTACTGGCGTGGAGACCCCACTTTGAGAACCACTGCATTTCTCTGGGCCCAAGCGTTCACAGGGTCTGATGTCACAGCCCCGAGTGGGCGTCTCTCCAGGGACATTCCTGGCAGCGAGGGGTCCTGGGCCAGGCCCACTGGGGACCACCCTGGTCCCGCTGAGCTGGCGGCTCCACTTCAGGGCTGGCTGGGGGGGAGGGGGGCGGGGGTCTTGACCACCCTGGACCTTACCCCTCCGGCGTCTGCCCCCGGGGAGCGTGGGTGGGGTGGACAGGACCAGGCTGAGTCCTGGGCCGCACTCCGGACCCTGACCTGACCATACGAATCCTGTTTTTTTTCTTTTCCTCACTACTCTGTCCTCACCTTTCCCTTCCTGTGAGGTAAGTTGACTTCCTGTGTTCCGAGGTTCCACCATCAAAACTAACCACTCAGGAGAGCGCAGATGTGGGCAGGGTGGGCTCGCACAGGAGAGAGTGAGGTGAGGGCTAGTCTGCCCCAATCTCTGTGGGGTCAAGTGGGGTGACACAGGCCACCTGCCCAGAATCCTACAGGTGGTGGGAGCCTGGGACCCTCCCCCAAGGGTATCATCCTGCTGAACCCACTCAGAGCCCAGGGTCCTCAGGCGTGGACGGAGAGGCCCGTGTTGGCACCGATGTTGCCAGAGCAAGGCCAGGACTGGTTCACGAAGAATGAGGCAGCCCCTTGGGTGCTCTCAGCCGGGGGGTGGGGGCACAGCCAGGGGCCCGAGTCCTGTTGGCTGAGAAGGGGCCAGGAGGCTGAGAGCAGGCAGGCCCCTGGGGTTGGGACGAGCCCCTCCCTGCTTGGGTGGCCAGTTACAGCCCACCACCCCTGCCCAAGAACACAGAGAACAGCAGACAGATGTCCCCACCCCACCCTGGTGCCCTGTCCTGTGTTCCTACCTGGGGCGGGGCCCTGGTGGGTGGGGGGATCTCTGTGTCCTGCAGGGTCATGGTGCATGGCCCGGAGAAGGAACCTGTCCTGGGGATGAGGGTGTTGGGCGGGCCTCTCCAGGATGGCCCACAGGCCTGCTTTGTCCCTGCTGGCCACAGAAGCCACTCTGCCTCAGGACCTCGGGTCACTCACCTGCCCACTTGCTCTTGGGGGCCCCCAGAGCCTGGCCGGTCCCTGAGGTCACCTCACACTGAGGGCTGGGTGGTGTTGGCCCCAGGCCCTTTGCTCATGTTGCCTGTTTTGTCCTCATGCAGCAGCCAAGAGCTTACTCAACAAGAAAGCGGACGTGGTGAAGGTGAGTGCGCTAGGCCCTGGGGGGAGCCCTGACCCTGCTGCTTGGCCCTACCCCACCACCCTGCAGGGCTTCCCTCTAGGCCAGGCAGGTTCCCCTTGTCCCTCTAACCTCCTCTCCCTCTCTCCACAGCCCCAGACGAACAGCACCAAAAACAGTGCAGCTGTGACCAGCCCTAAGGGGACACTCCCTCCAGCCGCCCTGGTACTGAGCCCCTCAGCCCCCTGCTTCCGGCCCTCTCGCACCCCGGCCATGTGGTGGCCACCTGTCCAGAGGCCTGGGGTGAAGGTGGGGTCCAGCCCCGGCCTGTCTCTGGTGGACGCCTGGTCCTCCAGCCCCCTTTGCCTCTTCGGTGTGAAATGAGGGCTGAGCCCCTTTCAGGCGGTCCTGGGGCTGTGCTCGGGAGCCTCCCTCAGGTGCCAGAGACTGGCCCAGCCTCCCGCCCGGGTGGACTCTGAGTCAGCAATGAGAGGCCTTCAGGCGGCCAGTGAGGCGAGGCCCAGGGTGGAGGGCACTTCTGATCCTCCGCCCTCGGCAGGCCCATCCAGAGTGCCCAGGCAGACACTGTGCAGGGGCGTGGCCTGCCGGGAAGACACCTCCCAGGTGCTGCATGGGTGCGCCGTCCAGGATGTGGGGGCTTTGGGAAAGAATGGGTGAGGCTGGTCATGGCCTCGGAGCCCACCCAGTGATCTGAGGGAGACAGGAGCCCTTGGCAGTCTCCCTGGTGGAGATCCAGCCGGGGTACCTTCCCATCAGAGGCCGTGGCCCGCAAGTTCCCCAGCGGCCAGGGAGATGCACATCCGTGGCTGTGCTGGCCTGTGGCTGCCCGGAGGGAGAAGCCCGGGGGTTCTGGCTCTGGCCCTTGCCTGGGGGATCCTGCCCAGGGGACGCCCCAGCTGGTGGAGTAGGGGTGCTGTGGTGGAGCTGTGTGCCCACGGTGGCCTGTTGGGGCTTGCTGGCGCACAGGTTGAGTTTTCTCAGAGCACGTGTGGTGTTTCCATGGGCCACAGGCCCACCTCTGGGAGCCAGCCCCACATGCCCACAGGAAGGCTGGGTTTGCCAGATGGCCATCTCACACGTGGGGGCAGCCTCAGTCCAGGAGGGGAGGGTCCCACACAGCCAGCCCCGTCTCAGACCTTGTCCATCCCATGTGCCACTCCACCCCCATGACATCCTCAAAACCGTGCCCCCACCATGCTGGGGCAGCCAAGGGAGGGGAGGACCTGTTTTCCTGCCCGGGGCCCCCATGCTGTCTCCCACACTCTGTGGGCATACACGCTTGCTCTCTGCCCACCTCTGGGCCCACCCTGGCCTCCCCAGCCCGCTCCGCCTCCTGCCATCCTGGCTCCGCTGCCCTCCTCCCCTACCCCCTCCTGCCCTGCTCACTTCCCTCTTTCCTTCCTCTGCTTCCTTCTTCTGTAGGAGCCTCAAACCACCGTCATTCATAACCCTGTGGACGGGATCAAGGTACTGCCACACCCCGTCCCCCCTTAGGAGCCTGTGCTCGGGCAGGAGGCAGGCCAGGGGGGGGCATGTCTGGGACGGTGATCCCTGGGGGGCACTTGTGCTGAGAGTAGGGGGGCAGGTGTACAGTGAGCCCCACACGTCTGGAGCTGCCCAAGGCCCAGAGCAAGGTCTACATCTCATGTTGTCCGCCGGGCAACCAGGGGCCAGGAGCGCAGGGTGGTCTCAGACGCAGGTCCCAGGGGAGAAGGGGCGGTTGGGGGAGGGAGTAGCTCAGACGCCCCTGGCTTCCCCCATTGCACACCTCTGTGCCCCCTGTGCTTCCTGCTGAGGCAACCTGCCTCCTCTCTGCTCCCGCTCTGACATCATCTCTGCTGCATAGGCACCTCGCCTGCCCGGGCCAGAGAAGGGGCTGGCTCTAGGGTGGCGGGAGGGACGTGGGCGGCTGAGCTGTTTCTAGGACCAGCACCCCTCGCCCCCACACGCACATACCCAGGCCTGGGTTCCCCAAAGGGCCCCCCCACACGCTGGCTGTGGGCCGGGATCAGGGGGACCAAGCCAGACTCCAGGTGCTGGGAAGGGCCTGGGTGCACTCCTTCCTTGTGACTGTGGACCGGTGTCTCTGGACCCTGTGTCTGGGGTGAGAGGCTCCTGTTCTCCCTGCAAAGGGGCTCTAGACAACCGTCTGGTCCTCCAGGCTGCAGACCCCCCACTTCTGGGCAGGGCCCAGAGCAGTGTGTTCAGTCAGGGAGCCAGAGGGGGCCCTCCAGAACTCCGTTAAGATGGTTCTTTCTGAGGAGCAAGCCAGCGTCTTGGGAACCGCGCAACAGGTGAACAGCACCTGGTTTCTTATCTGAAGGGCGGCAAGCCCCCAGGTGTGGGGCTGCCTGGCTGCCCTCTAAGGCCACCTGAGGAGTGATGCTGGACAGTCGAGGCCTAAGGGGCAGGAGGCCCCCTCCTGGGGAAGGAGGTGTGGGTGCAGCTCCATTCTGCCTGGGCCGGGCCAAGGCTCTTGAGGGCCTTCTGGAAGCTTCCCACCCTGTCTGCCAAAATGCACAGGCTGTGGGTACCTTTCTTCTTCACCAGTATTGTGGAGTTTTAAAGGGCCCATCTTCCTGGCTTATTAAAGAGAGTCTTTCTACCCTGAGCACAGGGTCTTTCTACCAGGCGTGTGCTGTCGGGAGAAGGTGCAGTCACGTCCCTGGGCTGTTGGGGACGTGAGTGGCTGAGCCCAGGGGATGGGTGACCCCTGGGGGCCGGCACGAAGCTCCTGCCCTGCCCCTGGGGATTCTGGGTTGGAGCCCCGCAGCCTTGGGAGGGCACCTCCAGGGCCCGTGGAGGCCACGTCCTGACCTCCTGCGTCCCTGTGTGTCCCCAGGAGTCATCGGACAGCACCCACACCACCATAGAGGACGAAGACACAAAAGGTACGAGTGTCGCACGCATTCTGCTGTGTTGGTGGGTGGGCCGTGGGGGGCGGGACGTCTGCGAAGGGCGGGGCATCTGCGAGGCGTGGGCTGGTGGGTGGGCCGAGGGGGCGGGGCCCCGGCAAGGGGGTGGAGCGTCTGCGAGGCGCTGGCTGGTGGGTGGGCAATGGGGGCGGGGCGCCCGCGAGGTGGCTGGTGGGTGAGCCGTGGGGGCGGGGCGTCTGCGAGCCGGTGTGTCGGCGGGAGCCTGACCAGGGCGTGCTGGCAGATGGGCCGGCCCCGGGGCAGTCTCCGGCCCTGGCGCCCTGACCAGCAAGGGGCCTCCCACCCTGCGGAGGACCGGTTCCTGTGGGGAACACCTTGAGAGCTGAATTTGCTCAACTTCTGTTAAATTCCCTTATATTTGTGATCTTGCTTAGCTGGTAGTTGATAAGTAGATAACCAACAAGGGGGCTTATTCTGGGTTTTGGATGTTTCCACCACTTGTGTGGGTGGGTTGGGCTTCCACTCTGTGCAAGGCCAGTGACCATGCCTGGGCCTCAGAGGGCGGCAGAGCGCCCTCCGTGTGCCCAGGCACCCCTCTTCTGCTCTCCACCCTGTCAGCATCCCCAGGGAGGGGATGTGGCGTCCCAGCCACGCCAGACCACCTAATCCTCTCAGCCACATGCTCACACACCCCTCAGGGCTGCCCCAGGGCCTGATGGCCAGCCATTCTATCAGTTTGGGGGATGCAGTGACACCCGAAAACAGAGGGGAGCATAGGCCCTTGGATGAAGGGAGAGTGGCTGTTTGTGTGTTTTCTCCAGACAGACAGACACAGGCCTAAACCGTCAGCACGGAGGCCTCCCCGACACTCTGGCCTGCCGTTCTGTCTGGCCATGTGGGGGCCTGGATGGCCCAAGCCTGCAGGAGGGTCCAGCAGAGCCTGGCCTGGCCAGCCTCCTCCCAGCCCAGACCCCCACAGCCCCAGGAAACAGGGCAGACTCCCGCACACTGAAGGTCATCGGTCTGGATACCTCCCAGCACTCCTGGAGTCCCGCCTCCCGCCTCCCCACTGCCTCTGGACCCCACCACCTGGTGTTGGGGCCGCTGTGAGCTGTGTCTGGGCCTTTTCAGCCTGACCCCACCGGGGTCCTTGTCCCATTCCCTGTCCTCTCTTTCCTGTGTGTCCCCACCTGTCTCCAGTTTCATCTCACCGGTCTGCCCCAGCCCCCAGGGTTCCTGACAGGTCTGCCCCAGTCCCCAGGGTTCCTGACAGTGAGGAGCAGCTCCATGAGGAGGGGCTCGGGGAGCTCAGAAACCACACACCCCCAACTCATCTCCACCTCCTGTTAGCTCCCTGCTCTCTCTGCATCAGGAGGCCCCTGCTGCAGGCCCTGTCTCTCTGGAGCAGTGCTCCTCCTGGGTCCCCTCTGGCTGCCTCTGCCCCTTCAGCAGGCCCTCCATGTGGGCTAAGGCCCCACTCTGGTCTCTGCCCAGCAGCTTCTTGCTGCTGAGACCGGTCCCAGGGCGGGAGAGAGCAGGGCCTTGCTTTCTCTGCCCCACCTCACGCTTTGCCTCCTGTCCACGCCAGCCCTCAGGGTCCCTGACATCCTGAGCTCCACGAGGAGGGGCTCGGGGGCCCTGGAAGCTGAAGGCCCCCTGCCCACTCTGTGTAAGTAGTGTTCCCAGGCCTGCTGTCCCTGCTGCTCAGCGGCCCCTGCGTCCACCATGCACGGCCTCGGCTGCCCCCGCCAGGTTGCCGGAGGCTAACTGTCCGGGCCTGTCTGGTCATCTGGCACTAACTCCTCCAGCAGCTCCCAGCCTTCCTCCCTCCCGCACTGCGGTCCAGCCCCAGAGGGTCTCCTGAGCTCTGGGCAGGGCCCTCTGGGGTCCCACTGTGCTTCCTGCCTTCCTTGGATCGCCTGCCTGACCTTCCCAGTCACTGTGACCTCATGGCGCCCCCTGCCCTGAGCACCCAGCGGGCCCCAGGGAGTCTAGGGACAAGGAGCTATTGCAGAAGCTCTTCCAGCTCACAGGCTTGTGGACTGAGAAGGAAAAGGCCTGGGCTTCCTGCCCGCGTGGGTTCTCCACTGGGCTCCACGCTGGGCTGCTTTCTCTGTCCTCCCTGGAGGACACCCTCCTCTGCCCACAGCAACCGCCCTGCCATGGGCAGACAGGTGCATTTGCCAGGCATTACTGGAGCCTCCCCCTGTCCACTTTCACCCTCCCTGTCCTCCCATGTCCGTCCTTGTCCTCCCATATCCCCCTACACCCCCCAGTACCCCTCACATCACTCGACATCCCCCTGTGTTCCTCCACATTCCCCCTTCTGTCCCCCTATGTTCCCAATGCCCCCTCTACGTCCCACTCTGTCTCCTATTCTCTTTGGCTTGGCTCATTAGCCCACAGTTTTCTGTCCTGCATGCTCCCCACCTGCTCCCTGTTCACGTCTGGTCTGTTCCACCCCAGCCCCCAGGCTCTCTGACATCCTGAACACAGTGAAGAGGGGCTCAGGGGCTCTGGAAGTCCAGGGCCCCCCATCCTGCCCATCTTCGGCTCTCCCAGGCCCCCCGCCCACCCTGTGTAAGTAGCACCTTGAGTGGCCCCCTGGCTGCAACTGGGGGCTCACAGGGGTGTCGAGACCCCCAGTTGTGGTGTGCTGCCCTCTCACTCTGGGGAGCAGCCAGCTTGTGGGGGCAGAAAGTGGGGCACAGGGAGTTCCCCATGAAGGTGGCATTTGGCCTCAGAAACCAAGTTTGTGGTTGCAGATGGGCAGTCGTGAAGGAAAGAATCAGAAACAGTCGGGGTGTACTAGAGGCTTGCGCCTGTGATCTGTGGCCCATGTGACGCAGTGTCGGTTGCTGGGGGGGGTTTGCACTGGGCTGCCCCCCCCCAGGCAGGAAGGGAGGGGCCGACTGTTCCAGCCCGTCTGCCGACTGCTGTGAGGATCGCTTACAGGGGTGGATGACAGCCCAGGGCCACAGCCCCCCCCAACCTGCCCAGGGACTGACATGCAGGGAGGTGCTGTCGGATGAGAGGCTGCGGGCCAGGGGCCGGGCATGGCTGGGGAGTGTCTGGGTGAGTGCTGGCAGACCCTGTGCCCCCACCCCACCCATCCCACCCCCCCCACCTCCCCCACCCCCAGCCCAGGCCTGAGGGCCAGGGTAGGGAGGAGGGGGAGCCAAGCAAAGCAGTGTCGGGAGGCACAGGGGCAGCCTTCGGGCAGCAGTGGCTCTCCTAGGGAGCTGTCTGTACTTGCCAGAGGGGCGAGGGCAGGTGCAGGTCTCTGCGGGCCTGCTTGGCCAGGGGTCTCGTGAGGGAGGGGGCAGGGCTGTGGTAGGTGCACAGCAGAGCCTGGGGAGGGGTCAGAACTCCCCATTTGTGCACTCCCTGGGCCTGCCCGGCCTTGGATCACAGAAGCTGAGGCTTGGGTTTGTGGAGAGGTGCACACAGGGTGGGGGTGGGGGTGCCTGCCACAGTACCCCAGCCCACCTGCCTTCGGAGTCTGCACAGCAGACCGGGTTGGGGGCTCTGAGGACAGGACGTGCTGTGGGTCTGAGCACGGCAGGCTGACCTTGGGGGTCCGTCTTGAACCAAACTACAGACGTGGGGACTACAGGAAGGGGCCTGGAGCAGAGCCAAAGGGAGGGGTGCCAGGGGCCTGCAGCCACTGGTGTGGCAGGACTGGTGGGGGAGGGGTGAGCGCTAGGGGGATTGAGGGCAGGTGCCCCCAGGCTCCTAGCTTCTAGATGTGCCCTTCCCCCTGTCCTCAGCACCCTGGCTCTTTTGAGTATTGGGTGGGCTGCAGGTGAACGACGGGAGTCACATAGGCCCAAAGAAGGGACTGTTTGGGCTGAGATCTGGCTCTCAAGGTTCTGATGGGGTGCCCCCATCTCCAACTCTGGGACCACTGTCCGCCTCTCCCAGCACGAGGGCGTAGGCTGCAGGGGCCGTCCCGCTGTGGGTCTTGGGTCCTCTCCTTCCCTGGAATGTGCCTGCCAGCTGTGTTCCTATGTAAATGGGGTCGGTACCCACTGGCCCAGGCCCTGTTCTCCATAATCAGGGATTACACCCAATCCAGGCTGATCCTGTGCAGCTGCCTGCCTGGTGTGGCTGGCGCTCCCGGTACCTCTGCAGATGCCAGGGTATGTGGATTAGGGCCAGTCTGGAGTCACTGGGGCCCCCCCAGACCCTCTGCCAGCAGCCTGGCCTCCCTGGCCTGTGAGCTTGCCCGAGGAGAGCCAGAAGGAGTGTGGGGGCTCCTGTTCACCTCTGGCACCCCTCCCAAACCAGACCCTTGCCCACACACCACAGTCCCATCTCCAGGGTCGCCTGCTGATGGTCAGACTGTGCTCTGCTCAGAGGCTTTTCCTCTGGGGAGCCCCTCATGCAGCACGCCCCACGGGCCAGGGTTGGGTCTGGGCAGCAGCCCCTCGGCAGTCTCGCCTTCCCTGTCTGCAGAATGGGTTGGCAGCTGTTTCCCATACACCAGGCTCCACAATTTGTGCCGTGCCCCGACTCTCTCCTGTTTACTTAATACTTTCCCTGTTGCGGATTCTCATTTTTTTTTTATTATAGTTTGTTTAAAAACACCCAATACTCTTTCGTTAAGTGGGAGATCAGGTTGACTTGCCGTAGCATGGAGTGACCGTAAATCAGAGTGCCCTGGGAATGAGACAGAGGAACTGTTGCTCAGCCCCAGCGGCAGGGCTGTTGGCTGCGGGCTCTGTGGGGTGCTCTCTGTGGGGGAGGGAGGCTAGCGGGTGTCGGGTGTCTGAACACGCAGGCACCGCCATCCTCAGGCAGAGGGTGCCCAGCTCTGGGGCCTCAGTGGGAAGCCATCTCCATTAAGGTGACAGGAACCTGGGAGGGTGGATAGCATCCCTGCAGCAGAAACGCCCAAGTAGAGGGAAGCCAGGTGATGCAGAGGGACCTCGAATGTCCGATGTTGCCCTGCCCAGGGAGCCCAAGACTGAGAACAGAGAGTGGCGTGTGTAGGGACAGAGCTTTGCTGGTGGACACGGGTGGACATGAGGCCTTAGGGTAATGAGCCTGCAGCCCATCTTCCTGGACCCCAGGCACAGAGTTTGGTGGAAATGGGACCTTAGCAGAAGTCAGCTGGGCCTGGAGAGAGGGTTTGTCAAGGTAGGAAAAACTTGCAAGGCAGCGCACGTATGAACCTATACGTGCGAACACGCACATATGTGACGTACGTGACGTACGTGCCCTCCCTCTCACGACACACAAGCCCATACGTGCACCCAACACCTCAGGTATCATGGAGGTCCTCGTGTCTTCACAGTCCAGAACCTGTGCAGCACTCAAGGCCCGCCTAGGCTCGTCCACCCTCCAGGTGGGCATCTGTGGGTGCTGGTGGCAGGGAGAATGGGCAGTCTCACTCCAGGGCTGTGGGCACATGCTTCAGGATACCACGTTCACCCTTCTAGACCCTGCAGTCTGTGCGCTGGGACCTTGGCCCGCAGGTCAGCTCACCCATGTGCTGTTCCCAGGGGTACTACTCGCTGAAGAATAGAGACCTGCAGACAGACGCCCCCCTCCAGGGGCAGAGAGCTGGGAGGGATCCTGTGGGGAGGGGGCCCGGCCTTCAGTGCATTTGCTGCATCCGAGGTTTACCATCAGCACGCTGTTGCTTTAAGAGAGCACCGTGATGTTTGTGCACACGTGCTCACGGCGTGTGTATTCCGGTGTGTATCTGCATGGAGGGTGTTAAGCACCTGCGTCAGGACAGGCGGTCTCTGGGGAAGGGGGTGAAGAACAAAATTTAGGGAAACACAGTCACTCACAAGTATACCTGTAAGGTTTTATTTCCCAGCTGTCTTGAAAGTTGTGCTGGTTTGAATCAGCAGGGTGTGCGGCTATATTATTGTCCACTTCTTCCATATGTTTATAATAGTTTGCATGAAAATAAGTTGTAGTTAAAGAGACGGAGGGGACCCTGGGGGCCAGGCCAGAGGCCAAGCAGGCAGAGCTCTGGCATGGGGGGCACTGGCTGGACGGGAAATGTGGGGGGGGACAGTGGGGGGGGCCCTCACCTTGGCTAGGACGGAACAGGTGGAGGCCAGCGGGCAGTCAGGAAGAGACCCACAGACTCGACTTCCCTACTGGACCCGCATGGCCCTATGCCCTGGCTTTTGCTCATAATCCTCACCCTGCAGCCCCCAGGCCTTCCTGGCCTCGTCCTTTAGTGGACATTCCTAAAGATGTGACGGGTTGGAGCAGGGCTGGTGAGCCACATCCAGGTGGCAGGAGCCGGGACGCAGGACCCAGTGCCGCAGCTGCAGAGGGCCCAGCGGATGCGGCCCAGGAATGGGGGGTACCACAGGGTGGGTTATGGCAGGCTTGGCTTCCCCTTGGCCTCCAGACACGTGGTCCCTTGGAGGGAGTACGTCTGTCGCCTGGAGATGCTGTATGTGACACAGCATAGCTGGACTTGGAAACGGGGGGGGGGGGGGGGGAGGGGAGGGCACTGGGGGCCTCGGAGGGCGCGGCCCGATCTGGATGGATTTGGGTCCCTTCCGGGGAGGAGAGGCAGGTGGGCTCTGGAGACGCCCTTCTCTAGGCCCGCAGCGGGGCTGCTTGGGGCGGCCCTCGGTCACTGGGCGGCTGTGTCCCCGCAGCGCGGAAGCAGGAGGTCATTAAGATCACGGAGCAGCTCATCGAGGCGGTCAACAGCGGGGACTTCGAAGCCTACGCGTGAGCCGGGCGTCTGGGCTGGGTTGGGGGGTGGGTTTCCCCGCGGCGAGAGGGAGGGGCGGGGCGTGGCCGGGGCCCCTCCTCACCTGGGTCTGCCCCCCAGGAAAATCTGTGACCCAGGCCTGACCTCGTTCGAGCCTGAAGCCCTGGGCAATCTGGTGGAAGGGATGGATTTCCACAGATTCTACTTCGAGAACCGTGAGCGAGGGGGTCGAGCGGTGGGCGGGGCAGATACAGGAGACGGGCGGAGACGGGCGGTGGGCGGGGCGCGGGCGGAAACAAGGCCTTGGGCTGGGCGTTGTGGTAGGGATGCAGGTGGGGCAGATACGGGAGGTGGGCGGGGCGCACAGGGCGCCGAGCCCAGCGGCCCCCCCCGTCCCCGCCCCCTGCCATAGTGCTCGCCAAGAACAGCAAGCCCATCCACACGACCATACTGAACCCGCACGTGCACGTCATCGGGGAGGACGCTGCATGCATCGCCTACATCCGCCTCACGCAGTACATCGACGGGCAGGGCCGGCCCCGCACCAGCCAGTCCGAGGAGACACGCGTGTGGCATCGCCGTGACGGCAAGTGGCAGAACGTGCACTTCCACTGCTCGGGCGCGCCCGTGGCCCCGCTGCAGTGAAGGTGGGTGTCCCTGGCGTTGGCCTTGCGGGCGGGGGGGGGGGGGCATGCCCCCCCGGGGGCAGGGCTGACCACCCACTCTCGCCCCTTTTCAGAGCCGCGGCCGGCGTCGCGGGACAGACTCGGTGTTTGGAGCCCGGCCGCCAAGGTGGCCTGCCTGTCGCATGTTTGTGTCTGCCTCGTTCCTCCCCTGGTGCCTGTGTCTGCAGAAAACCAAGACCGGATGTGATTTCTTTTTAACAACAAGACGACAACAACCACAGAAACAATTGATGTTGGATGAAATGGGGAAAAAAAAAAAAAAAAAAAAAAAAGGAAAAAGCTGTAAAAATCACTGGCATTTGTGGGGCTTCGGACCGACGGGCACCCCCCCACCCACGCTCCATGTGTCTGTCCGCTCCTGGCCCCTGGGGACCATGGGGCAGTGAACGTGTCCACAGGGGCCGGGCCGAGGAACGGTGTGTGTTAGGTGACGCCCCTCCCCAGGTGTCTGCATTCCCTGCCGTGCATGGCTGCTGTCAGGAGTGTCGGCCACCTGGGGCCCAGGGAACCTGAGCACGGCTGTCCCCCTCCTTTCCTCTCATGCCCCCAGCATGGATGAGCAGTGCAGAGGCCAGGCCGGCCCCCAGGCGCCCAAGCCATCCAAGAAGCCCCCTCAGGCCCAAGGCTCCAGTTCTGGTTCCTCCAGGGCCGAGGAGGTTTGGTGGGGGGGAGGCACCCCTTAATGTCAGACCTCACGCCTGGCAGACTTGTGGAGAGGACACTGTTGGCTGCAGCCCTGTCGGGAGGGGAGCCCCTGGGCTGGCCTCCCTCCCATTCAGGGTCACCTCTTCCTCTGCCGACCTTCCCCCTGCTGGCATGTCCACGAGGGGCTCTGGACTTGGTCAAGAGGCAGGAAGGGGAGAGGGGTCAGAAGGCAGGTGCATGGCTCTCTGGGCTCCCAGGCCAAGACTGGTCCAGGCAGATGTTTCCAGGCAGTGCTTTTGGAGTCTGGGTCTGGAGCCACGGGAGGGAGAGAGGGAGGGAGGGCCGCCCTGGGCCCAAGGGGCAGGGCACAGTGAACCCCCGGCCAGGCCTCTTGAGGGAGGATGCCGTGTGTGTGATGGGGACCCAGGGATGAGGAGAGCACGGGCTGGGCCTATCTTGAGGTGCCCCTAGTGCTGGTGGGCACTGAGGTGCAGCTTGGGCTCAGGCCGCGTGGTAAGGTGGCAGTACCAGGGTCCCGGGGCAGCCGGCCGGGTCAGGGTGGTCAGGGGCTGTGATGGAAGAGACGCAGGACCTGGCGCCCCAACACCTACCCCCTTAATTCACATTTTCAACAAGGGTTTTCTTTATCTTCCCCCACAAATCAAGCCAAGGGAGGGGCACAGAGTGGGGAGCGACACTCAGAATGGACACTCACCTGCCCGTCCACGGCTGTGCTCAGGACAGCTGTCCCCACCCATGGACACAGGGTAAACATCCGCTGGGCTCCCTGGGCCTCAGGCAGCGGCAGTGCTCGCCGTGGACAGGTGGGGCCCGGCCATCCTCCCCTCTGGGGGCCTCCTCCCTTCTCCCTTCACCTGTCATCTCCACGGAGCTGCCTGTCTGGGATAATTTGGGGATTTTTTCTGGGGGATAGTTCTTTTGCATGACCCCTTTCGAGCAAGCCACACCTGCTCCTCTAGCTAGGCGTCCGAGGTGTGGTGGCGTCGGCCGGCCCGCTCTGTGGAGGGCCGGCTGCCCGCAGTGCCGGCCGGCCCTTCCTCTTCTCTCTTTTGCTGAGTTTCATTGTCTTTTCTTTCTGAGCCTTGTAAGTGTAAAAAAATCATTATTTTGTTCTGTCTCGGGAAACTGCAAATAAAAGAAAAACAGGACCAATGGCTCCACTTGCAGTTGGGGGCTTTATCCCAGGGCCCTCCTTCCCTTTCCCTGTGCCCTCCCCCGACTCCCGCTCTTCTTGGCGGGCTCTACCCCATCATCTGTGACCCCGGCCTGTCACTCAGGAGGGACACGTCACCAGCTGCCCACCATTCCCCTGTGGTGTGAGGATGCAAAGCCACGTGGGGCCTCCCCCAGGAACGCCCGCCCTCGGCCCGTGCTGGCCGAGTAAGCATTGAGCACAAGGCAGCAGGACCACATGGCCCCAGGGCTGTCTGAATGCGTGACCACATGGCCACATGGCCTGAGGACACCTAAGCAGCGCGTGGGCACATGCGCTTGGGCTCAGGCAGGCTGGGGCTGCTGTGGTCTGTGCTCCACTGGTTCTGCTGCAGGCCTCCTGGCCCTCTGCCCTCCCAGACAGACCCCGCGCAGCCTGCTGGAGCCCACGTGCACCCTCAAACGAACGTGGGCAGTCCCCCCTCCACACCATGTCTCCAGGCCCTGCCAATGCCTGTCTGTACTGTATGCCTCATGCTTTTCTGGGACAGAAATGTGGGCCTCACAACAATTCTGGACACCAAACATTCCCCACTCGTGTGTCTTCTGGTAAGAAGGACGCCCCAGGGGGTCCCCTCTGGCTACCCCAGACCTGCCCACTAGGACAGGAGGCCCTTGACTTCAGCTCCTGGTGCCCGGCAGGTGTTCTCAGGAGGAAGGTTTGTGCCAGAGAACACACAGAGGCTCCAAGAGTGGGGCTCAGAGAATCTAGGACACGGCCCCGGTGCGAGCGGCAGTCAGTCCCCGACTCTGTATCTAGGGCTCCACTCACCTATCAGCTGTAATCCGAGGAGGCTTTCCAGGCCAGGCCTCCCTGGGGGCACTCACACGGCCCTGCCCAGCCCTGAGGACCCTGAGCCCTGGGGTGCGGAGCAGGACCAGCAGGCTGGGCGCCCCGTATGGGGTGGGCAGGGAACTACAAAGCGAGGTCAGTGAGACAGTCTTGGGTTCATCACTTTTAAATGGTACCTGCTTTGGTCAAGGCTCCTTGGGCCTCCGGGAGACCCTGTGACCCAGCAGGTCCTGCAAGCAGAAGCTGATGCCCTCAGTCCAGCCCCAAAACCCAAGGCCACTTCTCGTTTCCACAATCACAAGTGAGATTGAAGGCAAGGCTCAGGGCCACCAATGAAACAAGGCTGCACAATCCTCAGACCCTCTAACCACCAGCCATTGAGGTCATTCCCTAACCTGGGACCAGACTTGAGGCTCCTGGGCCCACAAGCGCCCAGGGAGGCACCAGACGCCCCCCACGCCTGCAGAGCCCGCCTCCAGCTCCTGAGGACTTTCCACGTGTGTGGCCCTGGCTGTGGCTGCAGGGCAACTCCCCAGGCCAGTCCCCCTAATCCAGGAGTCCCAGCAGGGCTAGCCTCTGCTCCAGGCCCCCCTCCCCTGTCTCCTGCTAGACAGGTCTAGGTGAAGGGAGTTACAGCTTAGGCCTGGGGGTTAAGGACAGGAACTGCCCCAGGACCCTGCACCCGGCTTCCCTAGGAAAGGGGCCCCTGAGGCTTGAACAAAGCAGAGGACTATTGTGGAATTTCAGAAGACAAGTTTATCCAGATAAGAACCTTTCAAACAGAACAGTTAGGCAGCAGTTACTATAAAATACACTCTTTGCCAAGTGCTCTTCGCCTGCACAGGTGTGAGCCCCACCCACCCCCACCCCCTCCTCCTCAGCCACCTCCAAAGCTGGAGGTGTCAGACACCACGCTGTCCTTAAGGGGAAGTCAGAGCACCCTGGGCACCAGTGAGCAGGTGGGTTGGCACCTTGCTCAGGGTTGCACAGGGCAGGCTATGTTAGAGGCCGATGCAGTGCCCAGAGCCAAAAGGGCAGCTGGCAGGTACACCCATTAGGGCAGGGTCGTCAAGAAGCCATGAAGTCCCACCTTCTAGCCCAAGCAAGGGAATTCAGGGGCTGGCACTTGCTGCCAGGGCAGTGGGTGGGACCTCCTGGGTAGGGCAAGAACCAGCTCAGGGAAGGACCCCCTGGGATGGGATCTTGTTTGACACCACCCCAGGAAGGGCTTTGTGGGGAGTGGGTCCCAAGGGTGCATCGTGAGCTGGCATCCTCTGGAAGTACTTAGGACAGGGGGAGGCAGCAGGGCCTGAGGGGGCTGGCAGGTCTCACAGCGGGGGCTTGTGCCTCTGGATGGGGGGGGCTCTCAGGCAGTGCTCCTGCGGGGTTCGGGCTGGGGAGGCACTGGCTCAGACCACACCCATGGGGCATTGGGAGGCTCGGGATGGCCGGTACCTGGTATTGGTGCCCAGGAACAGCAGCCACAGGAAAGGCCACTTGCTAAGGCACACAGGCCCCAGGTGGTTGCTGGGACAGTCTTGTTGCCAGCGAGGCAAAGGAACACGGGTTAAGAGACCACACATACTGCTGCGACCTGGTGGCCAGAGCCCAACTGAGGTTCAGGGCAGATGACCCCCCATGCCCTGCGCCCCCACAGGCATTTCCATGCAATGTGACGGATAGGCAGTGCCCTCAGCAAAAGGTCAATTCAGCAGAAGTGCAAAGGTACCCCAGAATCCGTGAAGCCTGGTGACCGTCACCTTCCACCGTGGACCTTGGCCCAAAGCACTGGCCTACACCCTGCTCGCCCCGACCCCTCATGCCCACCCACAGTGGGTTTCCCAAGATCCGAGCCCAAGGTCTGTGCCCCCAGCCCTGCAGTCAGGCCTCCCCTCGGCTTACTGCAGAGTTAAAACAATCCGGGCACAGATACAACCCAAAGGCAGACTAAGGCCCGACAAGGTTGGCTCCGACCTGCTGGGGGCCTCGCCCAGGTCAGGGGCCCACGGGTCTTCCCAGGGGTGAGAGACGAGCCCGTCAGCATCCGTGTGAGTCACTCAAGAGTTTATGGTTTCATCTGGCCCAGTAATACATCCCTGGGGGCTTCAAACCATCTTCCCAAAAATCACCAGGCATGTAAATTTGAATGTTTCCCACCCCCAGGCCATTCTGTGACCCCTCGGTCCCTGCCAAGGGCTCCAGGGGTGCAGAGTCTTCCCGTGGTGGCTCTGCTTCTCCAGGGACTGTGGTTCTGATGCAAATGACTGGCGTTTGGCCCAGGGGCCTCTGCGCGCTGCTGTCACATTACTGCACAGCATGAGTTCTGCTTCCGGGCCTTGAAAGAAACAAACAGGAGCTGGAGAGGATGGAGGCCGCCAGCAGCCCCACCAGGGCACACGCGGCGGGGGGCCCCGTGGGACTCCAGGAATCAGACTGCTGAGCCGGCTGGAGGACCTGGGGACACCTCAGAGAGGAGGGCCTCCGTCGGTGAGGGGGAGGGAGAGCGAGGCCGTGTGAGGCAGCCTGAGTGTCTGACTTTGGCCCAGTCTGTGTCCCCAGGTGCTATCGGACAACACGTGTGGAGGTGGTACTGACAATGTCTTCAGAGGACCGGATAGATCCCCTCTCTTGCCCCCAGACTCCACAAGCCAGGCCCCTCCCAAGCTCACAGGAAAGCCCATGTATAAACTCAGCCCCACCGCCATCCAGACAGCAAAGCACCTCTGTTGCAGGGAAACAATGGAGGCAAAAGAGCCTCTTTGGGAAGACTGAGCACTGATATGCTCCGCGAGTGGCGGGACCAGGAGCTGAGCAGACCCACCCTCCTGCGGCGCCTGATGAGCCTGCCTGCCGCTGCTGCCAGGCCTCAGCCACCTCCTGTGCTCTCCCCACGTTGTCACTGAACCTCCCGAAGGCTCATGCGGTATAGAGCCCGAGGGAGGGGTGCCCAGAGCCAGGGCCGGTGCTCACCGTTTTATAGAAGGCTTTAGACTGTGTCCCCAGCACTTCAGACTTGGACACCAGGTCATCTAGTTTCTCCCCCCGCTCCAGCAGAGACTCCATGGTGTTGTGCTGCAGGGTCAGAGAAGAGAACACTCTGATGTTCACAGAGCAGGTGGACGTGAGTCCCTCCTGAAGCTCAACCACGGGGAGCGCGTCTCCCTTGGGCTTCTCCCTACCATGCATCAGCCGTGTCCCAGACTTGCGGATGGAACAGGACCTAGTGACTGTCCCACGGGGTGCCCACAGCACAAGCTGAGACAAGCATGCTCCAGAAGTCACTTACACCCGCCCTCACACACATGTATTCCCACCAGACAGACTGCGCCTCACCTTCCTGAAGGGACCTGTGTTTACGTGTGAGCACTCAGGGAGCGGCCGCACCCACAGACCTGATCTCGGGGTGAAGGAACAAGGCCCTCACAAGAGCCCCCTGCCCTGGAGCCACCAGGAAGTGGCCGGCTCGCTTCCAGCCCGGATGGCCATTGCTGGAGCGGCCACAGGGCCCCCAGAGACCTCTTCAACGGGAGCGGCAGGAACCCAGGCACACGAGCATGAAACACGCAGACCCAAGAATAAGCAACGATGTGCTTCATCTCTACATGCAGCTGAACAACTTAGGTTCTCACCATGGAAGTTAACCAGATGAAGACATGGAAGGGAAGAATGGCAGGAGCAGAGACCTGATTTTCGTAGCCAGAATAGGGCCAGGGCTCGGTTAGAAGCCGTGGGGGAGCAGGCGGTACAGGATGCACACACCTCAAGACTGCCATGTCTTGCTTTCCTTCCCGAGCCTCAGAACCACATTACTTGAAGTGTGGTCCCGAACACTTGGGTCCTGCCCAGACCCGAGTCCAGCCCCAGGGGACACCTGTGTGCACGAAAGCTGAGCTGGTGTTGGCAGGAGTTTTATGTCTGGGCAGGGTTTTCCCTGGGTACCTTTTCTGGGCTTTGCATCCACTCAGTCAGGGATCATGAGCCGCTGGGCATTGGTGGCCTAAGCATGGCGCTGCACTGGGGTCAGGGGTATAGAGAAAAGGACGAGGGAAAAGCCCCCAGTCATGACAGCTCACATGCTAGTCAAGGAGACACACGAACAAGTAGTGACCACGCGGTGGCATCCTGGAGGCCTGTGCACAGGGGCACCTGCAGGGGTGCCAGGCAGGAAAGGAAGGCCATGAGACCGTGGGGCCATGCCAGGGAGCCTACAGGTGGCCCCACAGCTGTCCTGAGACCCGCTGAGGAGCTATGAGCAGAGGGTGACATAGCGATGGTCACCGTCTGCTGGACAGACTGGTGGCAGGCAGGAAGCGAGGGACCAGGTGTGAGGCAGAGGCCACAAGACCAAACTTGAAGTGAAAACAGATGCCTCAAGAGCCGAAGACAGATCAAAGCTTAAAAAAACAAACAGACAAACAAAAAAAGTGCCGGGAGAAGCTGAAGCTAAGGTTATAAACCAGGAGGTCTCAGGCAGGATGCAAATTCCTGGTCTCCTGGCTGGGGCCTGACGACCCTACATCTGTCTTTAGTCAACACCGGCAGCTGTCCCCACAGCCCACACCCCGTAAGGGAGGCACCCGCTGGGCTTGGAGACAAAGTACCGAAGGCACCAGCACAGGGAAGGAGAGCCACAGAACTCAGGCCATCACAACCAGTAAATGCAAGAGGGGAGCGTTGGGGGGGGGTGGGGGACCACACTGGTGCTCCACATGGACCCCTCACAACAGGCAGGAGGGCTAGGCCTGGCCTTGCCTAAGCCAGTCTGGCTTCGAGGCCTTGGACGCACAGGGAGAGGCGGGCAAACACCCCCTTCAGAAAAGAGCTTGGGGAGGCACCTGGGATGCTCAGTTGGTGAAGCGTCAGACTTCAGCTCAGGTCATGATCTCGCGGTTCGTGGGTTTGAGCCTCGTATCAGGCTCCGTGCTAACAGCTCGGAGCCTGGATCCTGCTTCGGATGCTGTGTCTCCCTCTCTCTCTGCCCCTCCCCCACTTGTGCTCTACCTCTCTCTCTTTCCCCCTCTCAAAAATAAATATTAGGAGAAAAAAAAAAAAAAAGAAAGGAAAGTGCTTGGACTAGGACTCCCAACAAGCCTTGATGGTGTGCACGGTGGCCACCAGGCTTTCTGCCCCCAGCTTTGGGACATGCTGGCCCCCGCTCTGCTTACCAGAATGATTTTGGTCTCATCCAGCTCAGCCTGCACCTTACTCATGGGGTCAGCTTCTCGGGGGTTCTAGGGGAAGAGCCAAGAATAACATCAGGACCATTTGGAAACAAAGCTCAACCCAACTGAGCTAGAAACACTTTCCCAAGTTAAAAACCCTCAGGCTGCTTAAACACAGGACAGAGAAATGGAAGCCTGCTGCGGGGCTCAGGTTCCAGGTCTTAACGTGGGCCCCTGGATGTTTCAGAGGGATGTCGACACCAAGGCTGCCTGGAGTCACCTACAGCCACAGCCATCAGGGCTGCCGGCCTTCCTGTGCCACACGGCCTCTCCTCGGGGCGATTAGACACCCTACCTGGTATCGACTGAGGTGGCCATCTAGGGCCGTGTAGTGAATTGTAGCAGGGGATCCGACTGGCCACTCTATCCTGTCCACCTGCTTGGAGAATTCGTCTAGTACCTGCAAGACAGAAGAGTGCATCAGCACCGCCACAGCTACAGGGCTTCAATGGACAGCCTCACCCAAGAGAGGCTGGCAGGCCTGGGAGGAGGGAAGAGGAGGACAGCTAGTGGCCAGGGGCACATTGAAGCTCGAATTATAAGTATTCTGGTAATTAAATACGAACTATACCCAGCCTGAGATGAACTTCATCTGGAGAATGATAAAAGCATCTGTATTTTAAACTAAAGATTTCTGCTTTGACGCGGCCATAAAATTCTAGAAGAAAAGGTACTGGCCCTCTCATTTCCCAAAACAGTTCTTCAAAAGGGAACTGGATCCTTCCGGTTTAAGTGACCACCAGATTTCACAGGCTTGTAAGTGCACTGTACTGTGGGAGGCTAGGGGCCAGAGCCCGTAAACAGGGGTTTACGGTAAGTGTTGCTTAAAGGACTGATGGACACACAGGCGCTGGACCCATGTGGGGAAGGAGCGCCCATCACTGCAGCACGGGCAGAAACACGGAGGTGGGAGGGCCCATGGTGTGCAGGGACAGCCTGACGGAGGGGAGGCAGCCACAGAGCAGGGCACAGAGTCCAGTGTGGCTCAGAGGAGCCACGATCACCATTGCTGGGGGCAGAGGCAGGAAGAGAGTGGCCAGAGGACTGGCAGGGGCAAGAACACAGCCAGAGCTGGCCCTAGAGCCCATCCCAGGAGTAGGCTGTGATGCTGAGGCAGACAGGGTGAGTCAAGGTGGCACTTGGGGACATGAGCCCAGACACGGGAAGGATGACAGGCAGAAATCAGTGCCAGGGAAAGAACTGGGAAGGGATGCCAGACTGTCTCTTGGTTTAGGGCCAAGAAAAAAAACGGCTGAAAATGGGTTGATTTGGGACACACTACTTCATCCCCTGTAACTCGGGCACTGACCCCACTTGTCGATCCGAGCCCAGTCCAGTCACACTGCAAACTCACCTTCTCCAGCAAGGTAAAGGCCACCCGGGACGGATATTCACTGTCAGCAATGACCACCCCTGCAAGGCTGTCGTTTCGCACGTAGACGTGGCACAGATATTCTGAGGAGAAGTCAGACACGCATGTGGTGACTTGAGGCCCTTAGACGTTTTCAGCCCTGATCATCAAAGCATCACAATGCTGAGCCCTTGCCTTCTGGATCAATGAAGCTTCCATGAACAGTGCATAACGGAGCTCTGCCACCAGCATGACCCAATGTCTGCTTTAGGACGAGCCAAGGCCCAGGGGCCCAGTGTGCAAAGCCAGGGGAGCAGAAAACATCCCAGGCAACACGGTCCCAGGTGTGTTTCTAAGTTCCATCCTGAGCTCTAGATCAGGCCTGCCTGCAACTCAGGGAACTGCATGTCTCAGGCTCCATTCTGTTTCCAAGCTGAAGAGACCCCGGAAGAGACAAATAGCCTCCAATTTCTTAAAAAAATCCCAATGTGCTTGCTTGGGGTGCTCAGTCAATTGAGTGTCAGACTTCGGCTCAGGTCATGATCTCACAGCTTGTGGGTTTGAGCCCCACGTCCGGCTGTGTGCTGATAGCTTAGAGCCTGGAGACTGCTTCAGATTCTGTGTCTCCCTCTGCCTATCCCCTGCTCTCCCTCTTGCTCTTAAAATAAATAAACTTAAAAAAAAAAAAAAAAGAGAGAGGCACCTGAGTGGCTCAGTCGGTTAAGCATCTGACTTCAGTTCAGGTCATAATCTCGCGGTTTGTGGGTTCAATCCCCCTGTTGGGCTCTGTGCTGACAGCTCAGAGCCTGGAGCCTGCTTCGGACCGTGTCTCCCTCTCTCTCTGCCCCTCCCACACTCGTGCACGCGCTCTCTTGCTCTCTCTCAAAAATAAATATAAAAAAAATTTAAACATTCCTATAAAAGTGTCCCCGAATCAGGAAATCACCTCTCAGGGCCTCAGGTTCCTCGTTACAGGAATCCTGGCCTGTTGTGTTCTGTGCTGGACTGGAGGGCGTAAGGGAGAGAGAGGAGAGGGGAGGACAGTGGAGAGATGGTCCATCTACAAAAACATGAGTCCCTGCTGCCTATGGATTCCTGTGCCAAAGCCATCAAGTTATCCAAAGGTACAGTCTGTACAAGAGCTTCTGCAAAACATTCATTAACTAGGATATGAATTTTTGTCATTTTGCAAAGGATTCGAAGATGATGCAGCTAACCACACCCCGCAGTAAAAGGGATGTGAGGGCAACAGCTGACAAATAAGAAGCTTCTTGTCCTTAAGACGCTCAAGCACCAGACCCTGGCACAAACAAACAAAAACGAAAGGGGAGAAGGAGAGATCGTGAGCTCCGCAATCAAGAAAGGGCAGAGATAAAGGAGAGCGGGGTGGGGGACAGGACCATCATCGACACTCTCCAGGCTTTGTCTGCACTCCCATATAAGAAAGGTTCAAACGCGAACCGAAATGCATGCATCCGCAGAACTGGAGACGCTGGACCAGTGCAGATGGAACATCTCTAAGAAAACTGGGAAGGCAGACATGGCCTGAGGAAACCAGACTACTTCCATGTTCATGATCCAATTTCACTCCTGCGTCGTGAAGGGTACCAGGATCTCATGCAGAACAGACGCACCACCAGGATGGTGACCGGGCCTCCAGGTCACAAGACCAGGGCAGCACTGTGCGACGGGCGTCTCCGCCCAGTGAGGTTCACGTGATGTGTCTATACGACATGTCTGTCTTTCCTGATCGGTCTGTACAACATATGCTTCTACGATAAAAGCCTGAACACTCTCATGGGAAACCTGAATTGTGAACAAGTAAAAATACTGGCCGAGAGAAAACAGGATGAGTTTTCGGATTCCTGGTCCAAAACCTAAGGAGCACAGGACACGGTATTACCTCAACAGGGCTGGTTGCAAATCCTTTTTTGAGATGTGTCCAGCTCTGGAGGGAAAGAGAAGGATTCAGGAAGGCCGCGTACAGCTCCAAGAGTCAGACCCTCACCTGAAGCAGGTGTGAGCTACAGGGGCACACTGACTTGGGCGGCTCAGATGGCAGCAGTGGGCTCAGCATCGTGTGCAAGCAGAAGGAAGAGGAGGGAAGAGGGGCAGGCCGGCAGTGTGCAGAGAGCCACGGGCTGCCTGAGGCGTGATGGGGTGCACACCAGGGAGGGGGCGGTCCTCTTACCTTGTTCTTTGACTGAAGCTCTGCTGCCCTTGGCCGAGCGCTCCACGATCAGCTGACTCGTGAAGGTCATGAACTCCTGAACACTAAGAAACATAACACAGATTACCTACTCCTGTCACCTTGTCACCAGCACAACGGAAGGTGACCTCCGAGCTTGGACACTAAGGAGCTAGTGTTTCTTGACTTCACTCGTTGCCTTCCGGGCCTCGGCTACAAGCGATAAATGTGGTTTTGTTACTAATTGCCCCGACCGTTCACACCACACCTGCTGCTCCTAGCGCGCCAGACAACCCACTTCCAGACCTCTGGGGCACCTACTGCAGGCTTCCAGGATGCTGACGCTGTGGTCAGCAGAGGCCCTCGGACACAGGGAGAAGCAGGAGGCAGCAGACACGCAACCAGGTGGGCTGCCGCACACGCCAGACACTGAGGCAGGATGCACACACGCCGTGGATGCGGCCGAGGGCACAGAACCCGGCCTAGGGTGCGCTGGCTCATCCGAGGTACGTCATCCAGGCTACTCGGAGACAACGGCTTGGCCGAGACCAGGAAGTGATTTGTACCAGGGCCGTCGGACAGAGAGATGCGGCCGGAATGGAAGAATCACAGGTGACAACAGTGCAGCCAGAGGGACAGGGGCCAACAGGAAGCCTGTGACTGGGACTGCCATGCAGGGGGCCATGTGGCGTGAGGATCTCCGACCCTGCGGTGGACGTCCTCGGCTGGGACCCCAGCTCCACCATGTGCAAGATGTGTGACCTCCAAGCAAGTTACCTGCGGCACTGTGCCTCAACTAGGAAATCCAGATTCGCTATGATGGTCACACGAGTGCACAGCACCATGCCTGGCGCACAGCAGCACTTGCTCCATCACCCTGAGAGAGTGATAGGATGGAAACAATCCCACAGAAAAGACGTCTCCAAACAAGGAAGTCCTTGCAATAAAACCAACCAGAGACAGAGCTCATAGCAGGACTGTCACCAGACAGAGGAGAAGTTACACTCTCGCAAAAGTCTGCACACAGAGGCAGAAAAACAGGGGAACCATCTGAAGGTTTCACAACCTGGGGTCTGGTCATCGTGAGGCAGGAAGGATGGGAAAAAGCTAGATCATCCACTGCCTTAAGAGGATGTGCCTAGAGTGCCGCAGCTGTGCTCGCCACCAGAAACCGGTCCGGGAGCCCTCACCAGTGAGGTCACGGTCCCACACTGAAATCTCTTGAGGACCCTCCGTAGACAAGGGCTGGGAGAAAGAAAAGGAACCACTTGGCGAAGCCGGCACCGAACATCACAGACAAGCAGAGAATGGAGACCACGGTAAAGGAAACCGAGTATCAAGAAGGTGCTTCACTAAGGACCCAAAACAAGCCGAACATTTTACAAAACAACAACAGAAACGGTTTTAGATTCTGCCAGCAAAGCCCTCTCATCAAGAACAGGAACTGTTGAATTCCGAGTCCAGACAACAGCGTCCACTAGCCCCGGGGACCGTGTGGCCACAGACATGGACCCTGGAGGGTCCTTCCCCTTCTGTGCCTGAGTCACCCAGCCTGCCCACGATGGGCCGCAAGTGTCTGCTGTGTCTTCAACACAGTTTCCTGCTACTAAAGCGTCCAGAAACAGGAGAAGCCTATAGGCCTACACATCCCACGCTTCCTTCCAAATCCTCAGCGCAGACCCTTTGGCCCCATCAGGGCTCCACTGGAAGCAGCACACAGTGAGTCCTGGCTGGTTTCTCGTGGCCTCGGTGACTCCATTGGCAAAACGGAGTACGCAGATTATACCAATAACCTTCCCACGGAATCGCTGGGAAAGCCCATCAGATAGCCTAAGCGGCTCCCAAGGTGTGGCGCCCAAGCTGCCTAGGTTGGAATACAGACCTCTGGGCCCCAACCCTCTAGTTCGGGACGTCTGGGTGTGAACCTGGGAATCTGCACTTTTTCCAAGGTCCCTGATAATTTTATAACGACAAGAATACGTAAAACAGCGAGTACGGGAATAATGTTCTAGAATAGCATTAAGTCTTTTATCCAGCGAAACGAAGATGATTCCTCGAAGGCACAGTCCCCAGACCGAGGAAGAGGCCATCGTCGCGCTCCTCCCAAGGAGGCCGGGGCCCGCCGCCCACCCCCGCCCATCCCCGCCCTCCGGGCCTCCCCCCGTCCTCCCCCACCCCTCTCCCCGCCCCCCAGGCCTCCCCCCCCACCCCGCCCCCTTGGCCTCCCCGCCCGGGCCGCTCACCTGGACCTCTGGAAGAAGCTGAAGGAGGACACGTCGTACGCGGCTTTGAGCAGCACCGCCTTGGGCTCGCCTTTGTACAGGACGCTGAGGCTGTACAGCTTCATGGCGCCGCGCCCTCGGACCGCCCGCCCGGCCGCGGGACCGGCTCGCACCGAGCAGCGCGGCCGCCGCCCCCGACGACCGCCGCCGGCTGCTGACGGGTCCGACGCCGGCTTCCCCGCCCGGCGCAGGGTTCACTTCCGGTTCCGGTCGGGTGCCGCCGCCCCAGTCCCGGCGGAGGGATTTCGTGCCCCGGGTGCAGATAGGCACGGCCGGAAACACGAAGGCTGAGGGATGAGGGTGCAGGCAGGCGGTGCGGGGCAGGCGCAAGCGCAGAACTTCTGCCCCGCCCCCTCCGGCCTGTGTAGGGCCACCCTCTCCCTGTGGGGGTGTCCCGCCCTCTCCCTGTGGGCGTGCCCCGTCCCCTCCCGGGCCGCCCTGTCCCTCGTGGGCTTCCCCTTCTCTCATGAAGTGTCGTGCCCCCTCCAGCTTGTCCTTTCAGTCTTGGGTGTCCTGAGTCCTCCCATACACAGGCCCTCTCTCCCTCCCTCCCAGACTATGCTGAGCCTTCCTGGGCAGCTCCTGGGAACGGCACCCGCAGCCAGTGCTCTGTGGACCCTAGAAAGCACTGTGATTTACGGGAGGACTGCCTTCCTGTCAGTGTGTAAATCCAACCTCCTTTCGAGTGAAGGGCAGGGAACTTTTCTTCTCGAGGCTCCTGCAGGGATGTGAAGGCACGCCTCTCATTTCAGAGGATTGGTTCTGAACACGTCCTTGCCACGTTTTCCTCCTGCCCCTGGTCACACAGGACCCGTCACCACAAACCTGCAGGGCTACGTGCTCCTCGGGCCTGCCCACTCTCTGTCTGGGCACTGATATAGGCCGCAGACTGCTGACAGAGAGGAAACGTCAAAACAGCAGAAAATCCGCCCCACACTTAGGGAGCAGTGTGGTGCAGTGACTTAAAAGACCTCGTTTTGCTTGAGTTGTCGACATAACGCTTTGTGGATGGGTGGGGATGGGTGAGGCGCGGTTCCACGAGGGTGCCACATCTGCCAGTTTCTTGTTTATTAAATGGTATTTTGTAATCAGCATCTTGCAGACCACCTAAAAGGCCCTTGGTCTTTGGAAGCTGATGGCAAACTTACATCATCACTACGCTACAAGCAGCTGGATCTGAGATGATGGGACAGAGACGGCACTTGTGACAAAGCGACAGCATCACTCTACACATGCTCAGCAGTATTCATGTTGTGGTTGGATGCTGGGGGCTTTTCCTAGGTGTCAGGGGCCATCCTGTGCAGCGTAGGTAGCATGTCGGGCCTCGGACCCACTAGAGATCGGTAGCACTCCACCCATCACTTGGCAACCCCAAATGTCTCCAGCCATTTGTGCCCAGGCCAGCCAAATGTGCCCTGGCAAGCAGTGGAGAAGGCTGTCTCTGTGTCTAAAGGAAGGTCTCACCACTCAGCACCTTCCTCACTAGCTCTCTTCCCTATGCAGATCGTGGAAGGGCCTCTTCCCCATCCCCCGTCTGGGTACAAAATGCCAAGGACAGACATTGGCCAACACCAGGCCAGTCACCCGCTGATGCGGGCACACGACAGTCTCAAGATGCTGTGCTGACACTGTGGTCCTCTAGGGGGCACAGTGACAGCTGTTTCTGAAGAAAACCCTGGCTCCCCTTTTCTTTGACGCTGAAAGTTGTTCAAAAGGACCAGGAGGACAGTTCTTGGTTGGCACAGGCTTACATGTATTCACTTGACACATAACAGCAGGTGTCCCACAGCTGGCCTCACAGCAAGTGCTCTCCACGCACTCCCTTGTTCTATCCTCACGAAACAGAGGAAGACGTTACTATCGCCTTGCAGACACAGAATGACTTGGGTTAAGGAAATCTCTAGGCACATGTCAACACTAAACACACAACAAACACAGCCCAGCCCCTCTCCTCCCAGGAAGCCTGGCTCCCAAACCCCCCAACCTCATCATCTGTCTCACTGAAAAGCAAGCCCACCTTCCACTGCGTCACCCCCAGCTGTCACCCAACTTGGATTCAGCCCGGCTCTGCCACCAAACCCTTAACCTCTCTGAGTCTCTCTCTTGTTTTCATTTGTAAAACTGGGAACATATCCCTTTCCATAGGTATGTTGCTGGGAATGGCGAGGTTTATATGCCAAACTCTAGCCACAGATGTTTAACGAGTGACAACCTTGATGGTTATGTGTATTGTTATCACTTATGACAAACAGGAGTGACTATCATGGGTTCAAGGCATCCTGCAGACTGTAGGATGCAGAGATTTGCCAGGCTGAAATCTGAGTGAGGTCATTAGATTGGAGAATACTATTGTATCTGTTTTAATTCCCTGATTTTGATCATTGTGGTTGTATAAGAGAATTCTTGGTTTGGGGGAAATACACACAAGTCCTTAGGGTAAAGGGACATCATGTCTGCACTTTAGTCTTGAAAGGTTCAGTATATATATATATATATATATATATATATATATATATGAAGGGTCAAGCACACAAGGTAAATTTAAGGAGTCAGGATGAATGTATCCAGGAATTCTTTGTACTGCTCTGTAAATCTAAAACCTTGGGGATACAGGGAAGGGACACTGATGTCCCTGAGCACCTGCAGGGAGTAAAGCTCTCTGAAGTCCACACTCTCCCTCATGCACTGGGCCCTAGAGGAAGAGAGCTCCCTGCAAACAGAACTGGAGCAATGTGCCCATGGCAAGAGGCCAGGGCCTGAGTTCCTGCTGGGCAGGCAGGTGCCCACCCACCTTCCCATAAGTTACCCGGTTTAGCTGCACAGTGGAACCCCCACGAAGCTGGATAAAAGCCAGCCAGGCGCATGATCCTGGCCAGGCAGCAGCCTTGGCCTCCGGACCGCCTTGTCCAGGCTGTCTTCACTGTGCATGTAAGGTGAGCCTCCGCAGCCCACACAGGAAAGGAGCCCTGAAGGGGCCACAGGTGTGATCAGGCCGCCTATGGCCTTCAGAGTGTGTTACTCCTAAATGTGCCAACTGACGACCATTTTGAGCCAGTAGCACTTGAGAGACAGCAGATGCAAGCCCACTGTCCCCCTCCTTTTTACTCTTCTAAGTGGGAGACTAACCCACGTGAAAGGTGCCCCCTCTGTATCAGGAGGGGGACAGGCGCCCTTAGAACTGCCCCCCTTGCAGGGGCTTCCCAGGAGCTCTATTTGTACCTGGAGACACCCCTCCCCAGCTCAGGGGCCAGGAATGGGTGTGTAGCCCACGCTGGACACATGGCCATTTAGGCTGGGGGCTCGACCTCCTGAGGATGGCTCCCTGACCACCGTGAGGCCTCCCTGTGTGGAATGTAGAAGAAAATCTGTAATAAGGAGAGGTGGAGGGGGAGCCCTGCAAGAGGGGAGTGTGGGCCCCACAGCAGCCTGGTCTGCAGGACTCCCAAGTGCAAAAAGCAGAATGGGAGTCATCACAAAGGAAATGTCATGAGGTAGAATCTGAAAGCTGGGGTGAGGTTGATGCTGACCCCAACCTCCTGAGGGGCCCCTGAGACCCTATCCCCGCCCACCTCCCCCGCTGAGTCCCTCCTGAACCCCACCCTCTAGCCCCGGCCCCCACTGAAGCCCCATTCCATTTAGCCCTCCAGAGGCCCCATGTGAGTCCCTCACTGAGCTCCTAGAACCCCCTTTTGGGTGGTGCACCAAGACCCCAAGCCCTGTCCCACAGTCCCTCTGAGCCCCTCCTGACTACCAGGCCCAGCCCTCCTCACCAGACCTGGCTCTTGGCTCCCCCCGCTGCCCCCACTGCTACCCACCCTCCCTGCTCCCACTGGGCACCCTTGAGCCCCCAGCTCGCCTCCTTCCTGAGCAACCCTCTGAGTGCTCCCACAAGCTCTCCCTGCCCCCCACCCCCCGTTGAGCACCCCCTCCCCTGAGCCCCCATTAGCGTGTCCCCCAGCCCCCCACCCCCAGGAAGCAACTCCTCCCCCTGAGTCCCCCTCTGACTGCCTCTCAGCCCTCCCCCAACGCTGAGCACCCCCCAGCCCCCTCTGAACCGCCCTCCAGCCCTTCCACTGTGACACGTGGGCGCCCAGCCAATCAATACAAGTCCATCCGTGTTTCCTCAGCAATTGGCTTACAGATGGCCACGTGACCCAGGCCTCAGCCAATCAGTGCAGGCCTTCCAGGGTAGGCCGTCCAATCAGAACAAAGCCCATGACTGAGACCCTCAGGAGAAGGCCTGGGGTTTGTAGAAAGTCTGAGAGCCCAGAGCAGTTTCTAAGCAAACTTACGGTTGAGCTTGGAAGAGAAATGCGTGTGCGTGTCTGTGTGCGTGTGCGCGTGCGCGTGCGTGTGACAGAGAGCAGCAGGAGCCCGCGAACAAGCGGGCAGGTCCTGCCCCTTTGCACCCCATCCCTCAACCTCCCCAGCCTCAGTGACTTCATTTGAAAGTGGCAATGATGTCAGCCCTGCCTGCTGTCCCCAGGTCGGCTCCCCAGATGGCACACTGAACACAGCAGTACTTTGTGCATAGCACACGCTTTAACCGGTAGTAGTGAAATAATTACCCTTCTAATAAATACATCGCTTTTCTTTCGCAATAAATCCAGCAGGAAATGGGTGAGATCTGATGAGGAAAACAACCTCCTGAAGGGCACAGAGTGGACCTGGAGCCCGCTGTGTTTCCGAACGAGGAGCATCCCCTTGGGGACAGAGATGTCTCCTCTCTAAAATGAGTCCCCGGATCCACAAACTCAGCGCATTGTTTTATGATGTAGCATGAGTAGATTCGAAGGTTTGTGCTCAATTTGAAAGGGCTGTGAAATGTAGGGCAAAGGGATACTTGCCCTACCGGACGTCGAGAGATTAAAGTTACAGCAGCCAGGAGAGCCTCGTGCGGGGAGCATGATGACCTGTGTTAGGGCGAGTGAGACGGGAGGATAGAGGTCTGGGGGCAGCAAAAGGGAAACTGGGGAGGAGCGGGCGCCTGGGAGGACTCTTCCGGGAAGATTGCCCGCGGGGAGGACTTTCTTGGGGAGGATAGTGCGCCAGGGAGGACTCTCCCAGGGAGGAGTGGGTGCCGGGGAGGACTCTCCCAGGGAGGACTCTCTCGGGGAGGAGTATGCTCCTTGGAGGACTCTCCTGGGAAGGAGCGGGCGCCGGGGAGGACTCTCTCTGGGGAGGAGCAGCCACCAGGGAGGAGCTGGCACCGGGGAGAACTCTCTCAGGGGAGGATTGGGCGCCGGGGAGGAGTGGCCACCCGGGAGTACTCTCTCAGGGAGGAATGGGCGCCAGGAGCCTGAGGTCCCAGAAACGTCCAAGTGTAGGCTTCTATCAATTGTTTCTTTTGGGCGGGTCCTAGGGTCACACTGGCGTGCCTGGCTTGGATCATATATTAATTAGCCAACTCCCCACTTCATTTCTCAAGAAGTATTCAAAATGCCTGCAAGGGGTAGGAAACCGCAACACTATTTCTGTTCTAGACACACAGGTCAGGTAAGGACAAAGGGCTGCTCTCTGCCCAAGGGCAACCAGCACCAGAGACTTAACCCTTCCTCTGCCGGGATGTTGTGACCACAGACTACAGACGGATTGCCAGGTGGGCGGACTGACAGAGCTGAGGCCACATCAGGCAGGGTCCCCAGAGCCACTTTTACATTCAGACAATTTGTTACTGGCACAGAAAAAAGCACCCCAAGATGCCACTCCCCATTCTTGTCCTGTGCACTAGAAAGGACAACATCCAAACTAAAGGGAACAGGTGTCTGCACCTCAAGTCATGGCGTCTCCCCTGCGGGCCATGCTAGCTAGACAGCAGCCACACCTGAGGGACATGGGCAGAAAGCCTCACGTCTCAGAACCAGAGACTGGGGGAAACCCTCCTGACCACGTCCCAGACAGATGGAGAAGAGAGCGGGGAGTGGCCTCTGAGCAGGTCCTCACTCGTCCGTCCTCAGTTCCGGAGGAGCACAAAGTCTATCTGCCAGGCTCAGGTTAGCTGTGGTTCCACACGTGGCCTCGTGGCCTAGGGGTGCACCTGCACCGTGGCCAGAGCCAAGCCATTCCCTTACAGAAGAGAAATATGACAGAGTGTGCGAGCGGGGTGCCGTCAACATTACGGATCAGTGGGAAAACGATCGCCTACCCGACAGATACTAGACACCTACCTCACACCATGCATAAATTCCAGAAGGAACAAAGCACTAAACATGAAAAAAAAAAAAAAAAAAAAAAAGAAAAAGAAAAAGAAAAGAAAAGACAAGGAAAAATATTAGTAGGAAATGTGAGAAAACATTTTTCCAATTTTGGATGGAAACATTTTTCTTTTTTCGTGTGTGAACAAGGTAAATTTTTATTGCTGTTTTAAGACACCAAGTTTGGGGATGGTGTGTTATACCACGATAGACAACTGATGCACCGCTTCATGGCATTGGGGACTCAACGCCCTTTTAACCTCTCCCCTGTGTCCAACTGCTCTTTTCTCTCTGCTCCTCAATTCCGCCAAGGAAAGTTCTGCATGATTCAGTTCATCATTGTCTTCCCTGCTGGCCATTCTGTAGATAAATTGGCTTTCCCTGGGCAGCTTTCTGCCCATAGCCCAGCTGTGGTCAGCTGGAAAGGTCACTGGATAAGGGACCCACTGAAGAGAACAGTAGGAATGGCCTGCACTCCAGGGCTTAGCCGAGGTGATTTAGGTCCTGCTTAAGATACAAGTTTACTGAGGATATTTCTCATTTAACCTTATTCCAAGCATTTGCAATGTTACAAACACTTTATGCACACAGTTTTTAAAAACTACTTTGTAGATTACTTCACAGCTATATCATAATCTACTGAATTGGTACGTTTCCTGAACACTTAAGCTGTTTGTAGCAATTTTCTTCCCTCCCCTCCCCTCCCCCTCTCCCTCCCTCTCCCCTTTCCTTTTCCTATCCTAAGTAATGATGCAGTGAACATCTTTTGATAAAGCTTTGGGGAAACGCTCTTAAAAAAAATTTTTTTTAATGTTTTGTTGGAAGGAGTCTGGCTGGAGTCGCAAAAGAAGACTCCGCAAGCAAAATGCAGTTAAGTGAAGGTTCTCATACAGGAGTTGGAATGAGGCCTGGGCTCCAGACTGAAGCCTCTTTTATTAGGATAATTGCTAAAGACTGCGTGCATAAAGTCAGCTAAGCAAGTGTAGTAATCAACGTAATGGTTTTGCTCTTCAAGGTTGAATTTCGAGTTAATTGGTTTCTATAACACTAGGAAGGGTCAGGTGTGAAGGAGGATCCAGCTAGACAACGTTAATGTCTCTAGGCAGCCTCAGAGCCTCAGCCGTGTTCAGCTGTGTAAACATGTCCTAAGGCCTTGCACCTTCTCCAGCCATTCACTTTTGAAGCCCTTTCCTTTGATGCTTCTCTCCCGCACTTCCCACATCTCCCCCTTTTCTTTCCTTTGGTGAAGCTGAGGGCAAAGACGGGAGGCTCGTGAGGCATAGTCTCGGCTTCCTTGCTGTCCTCTTCTCCAGACTAGGTATATGCAAAGTAATAAGACAAAGATTAATATAAAAATACCAATCGCATAAAAGCTTAAGGGTTTTATATAATGCGTTGGATTCAATTCCAAGATTCAATTAATTATCTCAGAGAAGGAGCACCAGAAATCATCTCAAGTTTATTTTTGAATGTTTCATAGATATACTTTTGCAAATGAGCTATATCAGCAGAGGTGTTGCCTTGAGTAAGGTGTCGATGTATCAGGTCCCATGATATCTTAGACTGACTATATACGTGGGGGGTGACACAAAAGGTGGTTATGTTCCAATCACGTTGAAGATTTACCTGTTGTTGTAAACTAATCAATTGATCTAGAAAAAGAACAGCTTGTTGCAAGTGAGATAATTGGCTCTCTATTCGGCTATCAATCAGCCGTTGGCTGTTTCACAGCCTTTCTGAATCTTGATGCCAGTTTTGTACAAAGTGGGTGGTTTGTACAGTCTGATGCAGTGCAAAACCGGCTGTTGCTGCTGTAGCTGTAATAGCTACAATCCCAAGTACAGCAGTTACCAGCAAAGCCACAAACTGTCGGTCGGGTGCGATGTTGAGACACATTGCTGATAAAGGCTCATTTTGTTTGTTGGGCCCTAAGCTAGGCCCGGGGAGAAGTTTTCCTGATTTTGATCAATATCAGGAGATGGAAGAGGATGCCCATCTTTGTGATATTTGGAATGGCACCGATTGGCCCGATGATATCCTTTTTTACAACGAGGGCATAAAGCAGTGGGAGGTATTGATTTGGGTAGATTATTAGTACTGGTATTATCATTATGCCTGTCATTTTTAAATTTGTCCTTCATTTTTCGACAGTCTTTTTTCATAGGGCCAATTTTTCCACCACCAAAGCATTTGATACTAGGTTTAAAAGGGCCTGTCCCGTTTATAGCGGTGGCAAGGAGGTTCATATTGTAAAGTGGGGTACCAATATCAGCACATGTGTTCACATAGTCAGCTATGAACCCAGCAGCCGCTCTTACAGGACGAAGAGCTTGTTGGCATTCAGAATTAGCATTACCGTAGGCCACAATGGGAAGCAACAAATCCCTCCGGCCCTCTTGAGGAATTGTTTTAGCCAAAACATCTCTTAATCTTGCTACAAAGTCAGCATAAGGCTCAGTATTTCCCTGTTTAACATCTACAAATGAGGGGGTAACCTCGCCTGGAGTGGCTATACGTGGCCGGGCCATCTTACAACAATTTTGTACTTGTTGTAGTATCCCTTGATCGCTCATACCACATTGATCTCTTAGTTGAGAATATTCTCCTTGCCCGAAAAGTTGTTCTTTGTCGATAGGAATATTATTGTGAAGGTTTCCTTCCCCTTGAATCTTAGCTTGATCTTCCCACCAAGTCATAAATTGTAAATATTCAGCACAGGATAAAACAGTTCTAGCCAACATTTTCCAATCTTTAGGGATCAAGCATTCGGTGTCAGCAAACGCTGAAAGTAAGGCCTGTCTATAAGGAGAGTCAATGCCATACTGGGCACGAGCCATTTTAAGATCTGTCAGGATTTTTATGGGGATCTGAGAATATTCAGCATTATAGCCTCCATTAGGATATTATGCATTTTGGTGGGAAAGCGTTCGGAGTAACTGGAAATATTTCTGATGCCGGTTGTATCAATTCTAAATCTCCTTCCTCTTTAGCCTTCATCAACCCTCACATCAGAGGTGTAATGATAGGGCCCTCGTGCTCCTTGGAAGGAACTAATATGTGGGGCCGGTTATTAGAAAAAGGATTGAAAGTAACTGGACAGACAGGCAGTTTTTCGTTTAATATGAGTAGGAATTCTTGTATCCTCAGGTAAAGGAGGGGGAGGGTATACTTTATTATAAGGGGGGACAGTAGCCTCCAAATTATCATTTGTGGGTGGCGGCAGAGGCCATTCTGGCAAAGTATTTTCCTCAGGTGCTATAGTCTTGATTCCCTCAGCAGGAGGCTGGTCCTCAAAACTATCGGATGTAAAATCTGACTCGTCTCCTTCTTGATGAGTTTTTAATTTAGGTGAACCTGCATCTTGTTCTGAGTCAGACTGTGAAGTCTGTAAAGCCATCTCAATTAAGGAGCATAAAGACCAGACTTTTAAGGAAATGATGTCTCCATTTTGATGAGCGCATCTAAGCGTTTTCATAGTCAATCTCTATTGTTTAAGGTTTAAAAGATTTTTTTCCAGAAGGGGTAAACCGATAGCAATGTTTTTTAACCAGGTACCAGAGCTCATCAGAAGTTCCCCTTTTTACTTTTACTCCTGAACTTTGTAATAAAGTACAAAGTAATTTAGAGGAAGCTTCATGATCATGAGACTGGGAGTTTCCCATACTTCACTATCCCAAAGCTGGGACTTACCTGTCCTACTGCTCCGCTTTGGTCCTTCGCGACTGTAAAACTGAAAGTAGTCTCAAAGACTTTGCCAAGCTGTACCCTGCCCGCTGTGCCAGATGTTGGAGGGATGTGGCTAGGATGGCAAAAGAAGAGTCTGCAAGCAAAATGGAGTTAAGTGAAGGTCCTCAGAAGGAGGCCCCGACTGAGAATGAAGCCTCTTTTATTAGGGAAATTGCTAAAGACTACGTGCATAAAGTCAGCTAAGCAAGTGTGGTAATCAACTTAATGGTTTTGCTTTTCAAGGTTGAATTTCTAGATAATTGTTCTTTCTGACTCCAGGCAGGGCTGGGCTGAAGGAGAATCCCGCCCTGGACAATGCTAATTAATGGCTCAAGAACTTCTGAGCTGCAGCTGCTGTGTAAACATGTCCTAAGGCCTTGCACCTGCTCCAGCCTTTCCCTTTTGAAGTCTCTTCCTTCAATGTTTTTCTCCTACATCTCCCACAGTGTTCATTTATTTCGGGGAGACAGAGTGCAAGCATGGGAGGGGCAGAGAGAGAGGGAGACATAGAATCCGAAGCAAGATCCAGGCTCTGAGCAGTCAGCGCAGAGCCCGATGTGGGGCTCGAACCCACGAACCCCAAGATCATGACCTGAGCTGAAGTTGGACTTTCAACCGACTGAGCCACCCAGGTGCCCCGCCTTGTCTTTTTTAACAAGACACGGACCTCAGAACAAGAAAGCAAAGACTGAAATTCATAAAAAGGAAACACTTCTGTGTAACAGAAGACACTATTGACCAAGTCTAAACCTAGCAATACATTGTGGGAGATAGCACAGCACATCTAACAAAGGATTAGTAGGTATTACAGATAGAACATAAAAATCCTTTATAGAAATTGAAAGGTAAAAGATAATTCGATAACAAAATAGTTTAAAAATATAAACAAATCATCCTTAGAGAAAGAAATGCATATAACCGCTAATAAGACAAAAAAATAAGGCAAATAACCACTAATAAGACATTAAACTTGGCAGTTTAAATGACAAGGAGATAACAGATCAGCACAAAATTATCGAGGTTTATCATCTCAAGGATGGGCCAGTGTGTAGCCAAGCTCCTAATGACTGTGGAAGGGTTAAGGAATTGGTGAGGCCATTGGGGGGCAGTGCTGTCTCATGTACCCAAATGTAAAGTGCGCACAGCATTGGACCTAGCAGTTCAGCCTCCCGGAACCACCCTGAAGAAGTATGTGCATGTGTTGACCCTGGTGCAGTACAAACACCCACATCGGGAAAAACCGAAACTGCCCAGATGATGACGGAGAGGCGCTGTTTTAAATCGTTACAGACACACACCCATCTGGAGAGCACCACTGGCCACTCCTCCTCGCTCCCTTTGCTGGACTCCAGTGCCAGCAGCCCAGGGCTGGGTCCTGGCCCCTCTTTGCTCTGTTCCCACTGTCCCACCCCGTAGCCACCGGCCACGTGAGTCCTGGAAGTGTGCCAGTCCTAACTGAGGAACACTGCGAGTGTAAAACACACCAGAACTCGGAGGCTGAGGCCAGAAATGCCAGCTGGGTGTCCCTGGTGTTGCACAGTTGGCCCCCGGTGGTTAGGTGAGCGCCCTGAGCCAGCAGCAGGGGCAGCTCCAGCGCCCTGGCCTCCTGCTCCCATCCCAGGGCTGACTCCTGTGGTGGGGGTGGGGGTGGGGGTGCGTGCGTCCCAGCTGAGCACCCAGGGTCCGTGGCCTCCTTGTGGCTGGGCCCGCTGCTCAGGCCATTTCACCGTAGGCAGGGGAAGCAGTCACAGAACTCCGTGGCCAGGCGGGTGGTGGTGCCGATGGCCACGCTGACTGCTCCCCGTCCGTCCCCTCTGCTCCTTAGGATGTGGGCTTAGAAGACCCCTCGAGCCTGCCCTGGGAACTGCACAGGTGGCCAAGTGTGGCTGGGCCGTCACCATGGTGATGGGGATGGAGGCCTGTTGCCATCGGCCCCAGTTTTCTGCATGGCAGGTCTAATGACAGGACTGTCAGCCCAGAGGAGGCCGAGGGCGCAAGCTGCTCCTGGTTGCCATGGCAGTGCGGGCCCTCTCGGGGAGCACAGAAGGCCCCGTGGGGGGACTCCCCACTCCACACCTGGTGGAGCAGGAAGTACGGGCCAAAAGCAGGTTGGGGTGTGAGGGGGACACGGTCACCTAGAGCCTAATTGCTGGAGGGCTGTCCTCCGGCCACACGAGGGGAGCGCCCTGCTGCCAAGCGTGTCTGGAGGGCACCTCAGCTCAGCACAGCCTGCAGAGGAAGCTGCCCGGCGCTGGCATCACCTCCCGCAATGGCCTGGCGGGCCTCTACAGGGAAGGCTCCGGGCTGCAGCCCCGAGGGGAAGGCTGCACAGCAATGAGAAGGAGGAAACTCTGTGCCTGATCCTTGAGCCAGAACCCGCTGAAAGGTGGCCCGCATCCTCCCTTCGGATTCTTCCCCGGCAGGCAGAGGCCTGGGGGTATTTCTGCTCCGGAAGGTGTTGGGGGGCACCGGGGGGTCCCAGCTCCCGCGGGCTGGCCCCTGCACACATGCTGGACGACAGAGCCAGGATGGAGGCCACCAAGAAGGAAAAGGTAATGCACCCCTTCGGTCGGCTCTTGGGAAGTGTTGGTTGTGACCGGCACAGGCAAGCCTTGCCCGCCCCACCCCTGAGGGAGCCCAGGGCGCCGTCTGCCCCGTCCTCCCAGCAGACCAGGCCCCTCCCGCTGCATCAGGCTCCAGCCCTGTGACTCGCAAGTTAGACTGCCAAGAGGTCTAGAAGGGGGTGGGTCCGGGGACTTTAGAGCCCCAGTGGAGTCTGGGGACTCAGTGGGCAGAGCCAGCACTCAGCAGTCTCTGAGACAGGCCCTGGACACCCTGCTTCTTCACGGGAATCCCTCCAGAAGGAGCACTGTTGCTCCTGGCGAGGCGCAGGGAACAGTTACTTTTTCCAAAACGAAGAGAAATGTAGACGTCCTTGAAGCCAGCCCCGTGCCCAGGCCACGCGCGAAGAGAGAGAGCTTGTGCCAGGGCGGGGGAGCGCGCCTGCAGCCCCGAGTCCGGGGTCAGGCTGCAAGGGGGGCTGTGGGGGGTGGGGGAGGCCGGGAGGCAGGCGATCTGGCACGGCCTCCTCCTCACATGTCTTCAGTTCTGTGACGTGACGAGGTCAGCACAAACATAGGCAGGTTCTGCTCCTGGCAGGGCTGACGATGATAGGAGAAAAACAACCAGCTGAGCCAGGGCGCCTGCAGCCGCAGGCAGTGCGGCAGGCCGAGGCCCTAACCCAGCCTGTCCACTGGGGTTCCGGCAGGAGCTTGGATGAGAAATCCTGACCAGAGCGGAGCTGGGGGGCTGCCTGCAGAGATGGGAGGTGGTGTTTTCTGCACAAGCAGAGACACAGGGCCTGGGGCCCGGGGCCCACTCTGAGACCTGCAGGGAGTCCGTCTGTCCTCAGACTCAGGGGCCAGTCCTGGCCATGCCTGTCTAAGCCAGGGGACACAGTTCTCCCCACATGAGGGGCTGCTGGTCCCTGAGCAGGAGCCAGGGCTGACGCCAGAGCCCCAGGCTGAGCGCAGAGGGGCACCAGAAACATGGCTCGTCAAAGTAACTAATATTTTCATGCAAATTCTAAAGAATCTAAGTTAACGCAAAAAGGTGTGAAGAACAAAATACCAACATTGTAAAGATGGCTTGTGTATCGCGACTCCCCACCTGTCCCCGTGTTCTTGTGGGTTCAGTTAGCCAGGTGCCAGGGATAGGGCAGGGGGCAGGGGCTGCGAGGTCCATGGCCCCTCCACGTGTCCTGGTGGAAGACCCAGCTCTTGTGGGGTGGGAGGGGGCAGGCTGGCTTTGGGGTTTTCTTAAGGGTCTGAGGTTTTGCTGTCAGACCCCTTGGAAGTGCCCCCCCTACCCCCACCCAAGCCCACACCTGTCCTGAAGCAGTGAGCCGCACTGTGGTGTCCCCAGCAGTCCAGCTGGGGCTGTGCCGCGCTCAGGCTCCCGGGAGGGGAACTTTCTGCTCACAAGCAGTCTGCTCGCCTGTGTTGACCTTTCGAAACTTCTCTATTATCATCCCTGTATAATCTGCATGAGTGTGTAGCCTCAGTACCATTGCCAGTGGCTTCCCTGCACACATGCCAGCCCAGGAACCAGTTTCTGGAGCTCCCACTATGGCTCCGTGCCCGCAGGTGTCACCGCCCCCACCTCCTCCCGGCCTGTGGCCGCCTGGAGCCCCATCATGGCAGACGCGTGCCTTTCGCTCCATTTCTTGGCGGCCACCACTTCTGTGGCCTGCCAGTGGGCCCTGGGAACCTGATCCCACACACTCCATGGGCAGCCCATTGGCAGGAAGGAGGGGCTCTCCACAGCACATGCAGGTAGCTCTGCGTGGTGGCTTCGGGGAGCACTTTTCGGGCGTCTTAGCTAGGGCATCCATAACAAGATGCCACACGCTGAGGGGTTTCTCACTGTTCTGGGGACTCCGGTCCCAGATCAGGGCACCAGCAGGGCCGGGTCCTGGGGAGGGCGTCTTCCTCCACGGCCACCCACGTGCTGGAGACCCAGAGAGCTCTGTGTCTTCCTGTCGTGGGGCCCCACCCTCAGGACCCCATCCAGCCCTAATCACCTCTGAAAGGCCAGCCTGCTCACACCCTCACTCTGGGGGTAGAAATTTCCATATTCGAATCGAAAGCCCCTGATAGTCTGTAGAGCTGAGTTCCCTGAATTCAGGCCCTCCAGCTGCCAGGGCGCTTTGCCCCTCTGAGAGCTCAGAAGTAGGACGAGCGAGGCTGCCCCACTCTGGCCCTCTTGCCCCGTGTCTCTGCGTCTCCAGCAGGAGCCGAGGAGATGCCCGCCCCCACCCCCACCCCGCCCCGGGCCTCTTGGAGGCTGCAGACAGACCAGACCCTCAGGACAGAAAGCTCCAGGTGACCCCCAAGCAGGTGTGCCGGGCGAGGGGCCAGTGTGTGGAGGTGACAAGACCCTGGGCAGGGGGACAAGGTTCCCTGTGGGCAGGAGGCCCCTGAGAGCCAGTGTGCGGGCTGGGGGTACGCCTGCTTGAAAGCAGGTCCCTCTCAGCCAGTAGCTGCTGGCTTCTCCCTGTTGGTATCTGGATAAGCCCTGATGGCACTGAACTCCCAGCAATTCCACCTGCCTGACAAGGACCCACTTTTCCGTTTGCTTCTGCTCCAAGGAAACTCTGTGTGTGGCCACTCTTGTTTCACATGGCTCCGCCTGCCTTGCCTTTTCGAGAGACTCAGGACTCAGCTTCATGAAAGACACTGGCAGTGCTTTGCCTTGGGGAAACGTGAGCCTTTTACCCTAGAATTTGGACGCCTTCCCCCTCCCCCCGACTCAGATCTTCTTTTTCACCTTTGGTAAAATGTTCATGTTTTATTTCTTGGGGGCCCAGGCTCTCCTTTCTCCAAGAGTTGAGCTCCTGGCCCAGGTTTCTCTCTGACATCTGAGGAAGCCACTCTGGCTCCTCCTTCTCTAGCTGTTGATGCCAGGGAGTCCTGACTGGTGCCAACTGATGCCAGTTGATGCCCTCTGACCCAAGGACAGGGACGGGGCTGGTGTGCTCAGGCCCGGGCCCGTGAGCAGGCTCCTCGCGGGGGGCGGCCGTGGGCCCAGGCACTGGGCTGGGGGTGCTGTGCTGTCCTGGTTCCTCCTGCAGCAGGAAGGTAGAGGAGGGGCCCTGCGTGCAGCACTGTGATGGAGGAACCCTCACCTGGGCCCCCACACTCCTCAGAGAACCCCCCCCCCCCCGAAGTCCTCCTGGACCTTCTCTTGAGCACCAACCCTTCTCATCCACATACTCATTCTCTGTGCATCTCGCTCAGCCCCACTCTGTCCCTTGGCTGCCCCGGCACCAGGCTGCACCTGCCGGGCCAGCCGGGGTGGCACCATGTTGGTTTCCCCTGACTGGAGCTCAGCCACAGGCAGGAGGAGTGTCACTGGGTTAGCAAGAGGGAAGAACCCCAACGATGGGTCCTTGCTCCCAGGTCACTGCCGGGCCGGGTCTGCTGGCTAGTCCCCCGTGGTCGAGAGATGGGGGCTGGCAGCTGGTTCTGCCCCTAACTGGGGCTCTGCAGACACAGGCTAGGTGTGTTGCTGAGGTCACACAGGGTGGATCTTGGAGGTGTGGCTGTGGGCAACTATTCCCTCTTAAGTGGTGGCCCAGAGGTGGCCCCTGCAAGGACAGAGCCCGCGGAGGCTCCCTGGAGGCTCTGGGCCTTGCCCACCGGGTCTGCCTAAGGGGACAATAGCAGCACAGCCACATAGGGTGGGTGTGGAGACTTCTCCAAGGTGTGGCCAGAGGTAAATCAGATGGGGACTTGGGGAGCCAGGAGCCCCTGTAGGAGGCGCAGTCTTTGTAGACGCAGTTGCTCTTGACACCGCTGTCCGAGAAGGGAAGGGCGCATGTGTCCAGCTGTGCTGCGGCCCTGCCCAGACAGGTCACTGACTGCCCCACGGGTCAGTGGCAACAGAACTGGGTTTATGTGCTTCCTGCCTATAGGGACACAGCAGGCCTGTGCTTTGTCCCAGGGCAGGAGAAGGGTGGGTGACAGTTAAACCCCCTTTGCTGCTCCGAAGGGCGGAGCTGACCTGAGCACGTGGAAGTGAAGGACCCCGTCTCCACACCCAACAACGGCCTCCTCCTCCCAGCCCTGCCTTTCTGCTGAAGGGGCTCCGGGCTCCGGGGGCCTGGCCTCTGTCTCAAACCTGCTCTTCCCATGCCATACAGCGTGTCCTTCCCCACTTAAAACCCCTCCGGGCTTCAAGCCCCCGCTCTGTAGAGTGCTAGGTAAAGTGGTTGACTCATGGGGGCTAGCTTGTCTGAGCACGGCCGGAGCCTCGGGCGCATAGCCTTTCCAGAATAGTCCTTTCCGGAATAGTCCTGCTTCCACAGTGCACTTGCAAGTGGACAGATGAGGGAAGGAATCGAAACCACCCCATGACACAGTCTTTTCCAGAGGACACAGGATCCCCATCCTGTGTCCTGTCGCCCCTGCCCATGAATGACATAATTTACCCACAGACAAGCTCAGAGAGGACCCAGCACGTGACCCCCGGCCTCCTGCCCCCCTCCCCCCTCCCCTCCGGATGGCCTGGAGGAGCGTCGCACAAGCTGCTGGGCCCCCGGCCCCTTCACGGAGCACAGGGTGAGAAGCCAGTCTCACCACGTACATTAGGGCAGGTGTGCCTGGGGGGGCACCAGCCCTCTCCCCGTCTCTGGTCCATGCGGCCCCCATGCTTACCTTCAGGCATGGTGTTCCTGAGCACAGCGTGAAAAACACAAGTGCATGAAGTTGCAAATAAAAAGTTAATAAAAATGAATGATGGATGCCTATTAACATGGTGCACAGCAGGCCCACTACTGGCGGGGACTTCAGTTGGCTACAGAGAAATGCTGGGTGTTCCCTTAATGACCCCAACACACACACACACACACACACACACACACACACACACACAATCCCATAGTCAACCACTGACTGAGGCACCCCCTGTTAATTACTTAGAAACTGTAACAACAATGTGAGCAAATGTCAGCAGGCAGGACTCCGGTTCCCAATAACCAGCTTCCGGTTCTGCCCCACACGGAGTGTGCTAAACCCTCAGCCACATCCTCTGGAATCCAACCTCCTGTGTGGTGAGGCCCAAGCAGCCTCCGTTCCTGGGAGCCCCCGCCCCCTGTCCCCCTTGCTCCCTCACAGTCCCACCTCACGCATCCTTAGGGGCCAGCAGGGTGGCAGGCCTAGGGCATAGAGTGAGCCCCCGCGGTCCCAGGACAATAAGGCAGGGTGCTTCCCCAGGCAGGGGTGGCCACCACCTTTCCACACCCACCCTTTCCCTGAAATCCCTGGGCACCATAGGGTCCGTGTGCCAATGGGGAGCTTTGCAAATGGCCTCTGGGTCCACATAGCTGGGCGTCAGCCTCACTCAACAGACACCCAGACAAACTTGATCTTTTTAGGAAACTAGCAGACTTCAGAAGACAGTCCAATAGTCAGGAGACTCACCCCGGACTCCCCTCCTAACACCTGTTCCAGGCCTGGGCCCCACCCCCTGGAAGGGTTTCCTTATATTCCTCTGTACACTTGTCTGTATATTTTAAATTCCTACCCCTCCTCCCCAAGAGAAATGCAAACATCATCAGCTTTCCCCGGACTCCCCCGTCAGCTCAGGCTCCGGGTTCTCCATGGTCTCCTGGGTCTGTGGTGTGTGCCCACGGGCTAGGACAGGAACCCATGACCTGCCCAAGTCGAGAACAAGAGGAGGTGGCCACTGACCCATGTCCCAGGGAAGCTGTGGCAGAGCCCGTAGCTGGGTGATCTGACCCTGAACTTTCCAGCTCTCCCATCCCTGGTTGGACCTCCTACGTCTCCATGGCCCTATTCGTGTCTCTACCTCCATAGGATGCTCAGTGGCCAAGCTCCTCCTTACCTCTGGCCCCTCGTAGTGCCCTGCTACCTCCTAGGCCCTGCCAGATGGAGCCCTACGCCCTGTCCACCCCTCTGGCCAGCTGCTGGCCATCACAGCCACCCTCCCCTGAGGGAGGTGAGCTCTTGGCCTCAGAGTGTACAGACAAGCTGCTGTGCCTCTCGGCCTCCCTGGGCTTGTCTGCTTACAACCAGAGAGGAAAGAGAGCCCTCCCCACATTAGTTCCAGCTAGTTCCTCCCCTGTGCTCCCAGGCCTGCTGGGTCTCCCAGTGTCCTGGTCTTCTGGTCTCCTGAGTCTCCTAGTGTCCTGGTGTCCTGGTGTCGTGGTCTCCTGGTATCCTGTTCTCCTGAGTTTCCTGGTGTCCTGATCTCCTGGGTCTCCTGATCTCCTAGGTCTCCTGGTGTCCTTGTGTCTTGGGTCTCCTGGTGTCCTGGTCTTCTGCTCTCCTGGTCTCCTGAGTTTCCTGGTCTCCTGAGTCTCCTGTGTCCTGGTCCTGGGTCTCCTGGGTTTCCTGGCCTCCTGGGTCTCCTCTTATCCTGATCTCCTGGGTCTCCAGACTCCTGGTCTCCTAGCCTGGATCCTATGAGGTGTTTGATCAGGTAGTTACATTACTCAATTTGTACATCTCAAAGACGACTCTAGGTGTCAAGTGGAAAAGAGATTTTATGGGGCAAGGATGGAAATAGAACGGCCAGGGGTTTTGCCATGATCAAGTTGAGAGAAGATGATGGCTCAGGACAGAGGTATTGGGGTTTGGGAGAAACTGAGCCCACGCTGGGAATCCTAAGCAAAAAGGTTTAGTTTCGGGGAATTGAGTGCGGAAAGCGTTGGAAAGGTGGGGAAGGAGCAGAGCCAGGGGCCGCCGTCGCCCCCGTGTTACCATCCCAGGGCCCGGAAGCTTCTGCTGCCACTGTGGCCTTCACACTCATGAGGCTGGGTCATGCATCCAGGCCTGCAAGCACTCTTGTCTGTCAAAGCTGGAGGGCCAACTGCCACAGACCTTCCAAATATCCAGGACTGTGGCCCGTGGTGGCCGGTCACCAGGAGAAGCCTGGCTGACAGAGAGTCTGAGGAATGTAGTTCTCAGCCTTCTGGCCCTGGTATCCAGGGGAGCAGGGGTTAGAATGCAGGCCGAGTTCAGAGAAGCCAGTCCAGCACAGAGCAAAGCAAGATGTCTGTCAGCCCCTAAACAAGGTTGCAAAGGAGCTAGTTGGTGCTGTGGTTAGGGGCTCAGGGCAGGCGTCAGGACTGGTGTCACCAACCTAACAGCCAGGCCATGGAATTAGGAAGAGCACCTAGAGAGAGGCCACAGCATTGGAGCCCCCAGACCCAAGGAGAGCTGTCTGCTTCCTCCCCCGGATGCCAGGGCGCTCAGCAGTGGCTTGAGTGTCACCTGCAGAGGTCATTCCCTGTGGTCCGGGGAATGTGGCAGCAAACACAAAAGCTGTGGCCTGTGTCCTTGCAGGGTGTTCACGCCCTGGTGGGGGAGACAGGTAAACAGGCCAGTCTGGCTTTCCCACACTCTACCTGTGGGAGAATGTAGTTTAAAACCCGTGTAAAAATACGTGACCACCGAATGCTGCCGCTGTTGACAGTGGGTGATGGGTACACGTGGGGCTCATTACACTACTCTCTCTACCTTTGTGCACGTTTGAAACTTGAAAATCTCTATTACAAAAGGTTTTTAAAGCGCTATAACAGCAAAGAAAGAGAAAAGAAACGAGGCTTCCCCTCTGGGAGCCCGTATCGGCTCCAGAGTCCCCTTGCACAAGCGCGGATAAGCAGGGATGGCGTGAACCAGGCCCTCTGCAGTGGCGGACAGCAGCAGCAGCCCCTCTGGCGGACAGCTGGGGCCGAGGTGCAGGGGACCGCAGCAGTCTCTGCTGTCCAGGCCCTGACCCGGGGACCCCGTGTCTCTGGCATGCGGTGGTCTCCTGCCATGTGTCACTCACTGTCTCGGTACTCACTCTGGCAACTTGCAGGATTGTTTGTCCAGAATTCACTACCAGGACGGAAATCAAGTATAACACATGGGCTGGGTCCTGGCTCAGGGTGTCCTGTGTCCATCCTTCTCCCAAGAGGGTGTCAGGGTGTCATCCCTCATTTGCCGTCAGCCTGGCCGTGAGTCACTGATGCCAGGCCGGGTGCCGAACGAAGGAACAGCACTTTGTGTCTGTTTCCAGACTCAGAGGCTGAGATGGGGGTTCTGGGGACGGCGGCTTAGACAGGCGTGCCGTCCACAGAGCCTGCGTGGAAGTGAGACGCAGAGTAGGAGCCGGGCGGAGCCAGGCAGCGATGTGGGCTCAGCTGGCCCGAAGCTGCAGCCTGACCCCTGGGGGCCATGGAGGGAAAGGGGCCAGCCTTTCGTACCCCTGGGGCGAGTCCTTGGATAATCTGGACATTTCCATCACTCACGGCAGCGGGGCGTGGGGGGTGCCAGGGGGAGGCACCAATGCAGTGCACGACCTTTGGACCCTTACGTGGCTCAGATGGAGCCCCTCATTTCAAGCCCACTCCATCCCAGTACAGGATGCTGGGGAGTCGGCAGGTGGATGCCTAGTGAGCATTACAGCCCCCACGTCGGTTGAGACCATAAATGGTACTCACCACCTCCCTGAGCTGGGCGGGGGACACACGCCGTCTGTCTCTGCCTCCAGGCTCCCTTGTGAGCAGACGTCGTGTCCACACTGAGCTGACCCTGGGAGCCGCCTCCTCGGTAGCAGCCGTTAGGCCCCACTCACGTGCCCGTGCCTGCAGACATGTCTGTGTCCCTCCTTCCCACACCATTCGTGGCTCTCAGCCCTCGGTCCTTCTCCTTTGGGCCACTACTCACCCCTGCCTGTGGGCCTACGCACGTCTTTCCCTCGGGCCGCCTCTCTCCACATAAGGTGAATAAACGGGTGCTTCATCCAAATCGCTGACCAGTGAGAGGGCTCCCCTCACCCCTGTCTTTCGGGGCCACCCCTGAGTGGTCCCGCTGCCACTCACACACAAACGCACTAACACACCAAACCGACCTGTCCCTGAACCACATGTGGGGTGGTTTTCTGAGCTCCTCCAGTCCCTGCTGTGAGGCCATATGTGTGTGAGCAGAGGGAGAGGCATGGGGGCATCCGTGCAAGAGTGGGAGGTGACGGGAGGGTGTGGGCCACCTGTTCCTGCAGCTGACCCGTGCCCTCTGGGCCCGCGCAGGCCTGATTCCATCTAATGACAGACTGCTGCTGGCCCGGCCTGCTCTAGTGACTCAGTGGGTCCGATGGCCCTGAGCTCCTGATAGGCAGTTCTGGCCACATGGGCACCCGGTGTCCCACAGTCGGATGCTCCATCTCTACCAGGGCCCGCTGGCACACCAGGAGCTGCTCTTCACGTGGTGTCTGGTCCTCAGCGGCGGACGGCAGGGGCTTGGTCCACAGCCCAGGGCTCTGGTCTGTGACGCTCCCCTCAGGGTCTAGCACATTCTGCATGTGTAACATCTGAGTCAAGCCTGCCAGGTCAAGTGGCGTCAGGGTCCAGACCAGACACAGAGCCCTTTCCTTCTCTGGCTCCACTTGAACTGTCAGCCTTCTGTTTTATCTGATTGATATGGTGGAACAGTATTGCTAAGTGCATGATATGCTGCCTCCAAAATCCAGAGCGGCCTCTATCAAACATGCACCTTGTCCGGTGACAAAGAAGGCACGACCACTTGTCACTTACTTTAAAGTGATTGTCCTAGCTTGTCCCAGAACACCGGGCCCCCACACATTTCACTGACGTGGCAGGTCCCTGGATCTTTCCCAGAGAGCGTGTGTCTCACCAGGACACCGTAGTTCTTTTTTTTTTTTCTTATTAAAAAAATTTTTTTAACGTTTATTTACTTTTGAGAAGAGAGAGACAGAGCATTAGTGGGGGAGGAGAGAGAAAGAGGGAGACACAGAATCTGAAACAGGCTCCAGGCTCTGAGCTGTCAGCACAGAGCCCGACGCAGGGCTCCAACTCACGGACTGTGAGATCATGGCCTGAACCAAAGTCGGATGCCCAACCTACTGAGCCACCCGGGCGCCCCATGGGACACTGTAGTTCTTACCCCTTCCTGCTCTCGGTGCGTCCTGCCTGGCGTCCTGCCCACTGTCACAATGCCATGCATCAGTTCCGTGGAGTGTCCAGACAGCCTGGGCCTCGTGGTGCCGAACTGTGATCGAGAGGGGAGAATTCACATCACTTTGGGGCAAGACTGTGAAAGTAGGCTCGCTGCTCCTGCTCTTCCTTCCTGAGGGGTATTGAAAAACCAGATGTCCTAGTCCGCTCAGGCTGCCATAACGAAATACCGTAGATACTCCTTCCCGTCAGTTCCAAAGGCTGGGGGTCTGACATGGAGGTACCAGCAGGGCCAGGTCCTGGCCACCTCACGGTGCTGGTGGGGAGAACACGAGCTCCCACCGCTTCACGGGGCCCAGCTTCGTGACCACCTAACCCTACTCACCTCCCAACATCGTTGGGGGACAGCTTCAGTATATGAGCCCCAGGGGGTGGGGGGCACAGGCCCTAACAGCACGTTTGCCAGGCTGGTAGCTGCTTGCTGTGAACGGCACTGCTCGGCCCCAGGAGTCCTGCCTCCAGCACACCAGCTGCAACCAGGCTCCCCTCTGAGTGTGTGCGGGTCACCGTCCTCCGCCCCAGTCCCACCAGTCCTTATGGGGACCAGACTGTAGAATTTAACAGTGACAGATGTGACCCACCACCCTGAACCTCCATGTCTCTAAGAACGACAACGATTTCTGTCATTCTTCTCAGTATTGATGCTTTTTTTTTTGGCTGGCAGGTGTGTGTGTGTGTGTGTGTGTGTGCATGTGTGTGTAAGCGTGTGGTGTGTGGGAGTGTACGTGTGCCAGTGTATGCATGAGTGTGCATGTTCCACGCATGAGTGTGCATGCAGGAGTGCATTGTGAGAGTGTGCACGTGCGTGTGCATGCGTGCGCGTGCACATGCATGAGTGTGCATTAATGTGCAAGTGTGTGCACACATGTGTGGGATTGTGCATATGTACCAGTGTGTGGGTTAGTGTGCATGGGTCCGTGTGCAAGTGTGTGTGTGTGAACGTGTGTGTGTGTGTGTGTGCATTCAGAGGCTTGCACCTGGCCTTCCCTGTTACAAATGTGCTTCTTCTGTAGGCCAAGGAACCACTGTGTGGGTTCTGGCAGCAGCTACGTAAATCTATTCCAACTCTACATTCAGGATCCAGGGAAGGGAGCACTGGGTGGCTGGGGAACCAGCAGATCCTGTGTGAGTTGGACAGAGGCCACCTCACCCCAGTGTGCTCCTAGGCTAATGGGGGAGACATGATAGCACTTTGGGACCCTAGATATCAGTGTCAACTGCCATGAAATAGTCATCAAAATATCCCAGTATCACTCTTACCCAGTGTCTTTAAGAACAGGCACACCTTGCTTTGTTAAACTTCACAGATAATTGTGTTCTTTACAGAGTGAAGGTTTGTGGTAGTTCTGTGTTAAGTCTCCTGGCACTATTTTTCCAACAGCATTTGCTCACTTCATGTCCCTGTTCCCATTCTGGTAATTCTCATATTTCAAACTCTTTTGTTGTATTTGTTGTGGTGATCTGTGTTCAGTGATCTTTGATGTTAGTATCGTCATTGCTTTGGGGTGCCATGAACCACGCCCATGCAAGAAGGCAAACCTGACCACTGACCAGTGTCTCTCTCCCTCTCCTCGGGGCTCCCTGTTCCTTGAGACACAACAGTATTGAAGTCAGGCCAATTAACAACCCTACAAGGGCCTCTGCTTGCTCAAGGAAGAGTCACATATCTCTCACTTTAAATCAAAAGCTAGCGGGCGCCTGGTGGCTCAGTCGGTTAAGCATCTGGCTCTTGATCTCGGCTCAGGTCATGATCTCACGGTTCATGAGTTTGAGCCCTGTGTCAGGCTCTGTGCTGACAGTGATGAGCCTGCTGGGGATTCTCTGTCTCCTCTCTCTGCCCCTGCCCTGCTGGCATGTGCTCACATACTCTCTCTCTCTCAAAATAAATAAATAATCTTTTAAAAAAGCTAGAAAGGACTCAACCCAGCGAGAAAGGCATGTTGAGAACTGAGACAGTCCGAAAGCTGGGCCTCCTGCACCAAACATTAGCCAAACTGTGAACACAAAGGAAGAGTTCTTGAAGGACATCGCAAGTGCTACTCCAGTGAACACACGGATCATAAGAGGGTGAAACAGTCTTGACAGTTTGAAAGGTCTGGAGAGAAGATCAGACCGGCCACAACATATACCCTTCAGCCAAAGCACAATCCAGAGCAAGGCCCTGGCTCTTCCATTTTGTGAAGGCCGAGGGTGGGGGAGCTGCAGAAGAAAAGTCTGGAGCCAGCAGAGGCTGGCTGGTGGGATTAAGGGGAGAAGGTGTCTCCACGACATCCGAGTGCAGGGCAAGGCAGCAGGTGCTGACGTAGAAGCTGCCACCCGTCATCCAGGAGGTCCGGCCAAGAGAATTCTCAAAGGTGGCTCCACTGACCCACAGAATCTCCGTGTAGATGGAGCAGCCTCCTTCTGGAAGGTGCCATCATGGACTTTCATAGCCAGAGAGAAGTCAGTACCTGGCTTCAAAGGACAGACTGACCCCTGTGAGGGGCTAACGGCTGGTGACTCAAAGCTGAAGCCAGTGCTCAGTGACTGCTCTGAAGATCCCAGTGCCCTTGGGAATTATGTTAACTCTGCTCTGCCCGAAGCCTGGATAAGACAGTACATGGGGTGCCTGGGTGGCTCAGTTGTTAAGTGTCCGACTTTGGCTCAGGTCATGATCTCACGGTTGGTGAGTTCGAGCCCCACGTCAGGCTCTATGCTGACAGCTCAGAGCCTGGAGGCCGCTTCAGATTCTGTCTCCTCCTCTCTCTGCCACCCCCCAACTTGTGCTCTGTCTCTGCCTCTCAAAAATAAAGAAATGTAATAAGAAAAAAAAAAAAAGCCAGCACATCTGCTCACAACATGGTTTACCAGATGATTTTAAGCCCACTGTTGAGCCCACAATGACTCAGAGAAAAAAGATTCCTTTCAAAATATTACCATTCACTGACGACGTGCCTGGTCACCCAGGAGCGCTCATGGATGTTTCCATGCCCTGACACGGCATCCATTCCTCAGCCCGGGTTCAAGGAGTCATTTCCACTTTCGAGTCTTATCGTTTGGAAGTACATTTCGTGTGGCCACAGCTGCCATAGGTGGTGATCCCTCTGATGGATCTGGGCAAAGTCAACTGAAAGCCTCTGGAAAAGATTCACCGTTCTGGATGCCATTAGGAACTTCCGTGATTTGTGGCAAGAGGTCAAAACCTCAGCATGAACAGGAGTGTGGAAGGAGTTGATTCCAGCCTGAGGGAGGGCTCTGAGGGGTTCAGGGCTTCGGGGAGGAAGTCACTGCAGGGTGGCGGGAGCAGCAGGAGAACCGGCATCAGAAGTGGAGCCTGAGGGTGGACCTGAACTGCTGCATCTCGTGGTTACTGGACGTGGGGTCCATTCCTGGTGGAGATGCCTTGACGATTGTGGGAACGACAATAGAGGACCCAGGATATCACGTGGACTTCATGGAGGGGGCTGCGGCAGGGTCTGAACAGTTTTGAAAGAAGTTCTGTGGGTAAAACGCTGTCAAACGGCACCACACACCAAAGAGAAAACTTTGGTGAAAGGAAGAGACCATCAGTGCAGCGAACTTCCCTGTTGTCTTATTCTGAGCAGTAGTCACGGCCACCCCGGCCTTCAGCTGCCACCACCCTGATCTGTCGGCAGCCGCCAGCCTGGGGCAGAGTCCCCGCCAGCAAAAAGATGACGACTCACCGGAAGCTCGGAGGATAGTTAGCACATTTTAGTGATAAAGTGCTTTTAAATTAAGGTGTGAACGCTGTTTTGTAAGACATAATGCTGATGCACGCAGAATAGACCACAGTGTAGTTTCAACACGACTTTTGTGCACACTAGGAAACTAAAACGCTTGTCTGGCTCACTTTATCGCGCTGCTCTGGAACCGAGCCTACAGCACCTCTGACACACGCTGGCAAATAGCCACGGATCCCTATCACGTGCACCTGCTGTGGCGTCACAGGCTCCTTCCTCATGGGCACTCAGTTCCCCTTCAGTCGGCGAGTTCTGGACCTGGGAACTCACTTGCCCAGGTTTGGAAGCTATGCCTTTCTGTTGGGACTCTCCACCCGGGTGGCCGACCTCAGCCTGTGCTCATCCTTTCTTGACCCTAAGGATACAACACCCTGTTAGCTTTCTCCTCAGAGCCCTGTAGACTAAGCCCCCGGACAGTGAGTCTGACCCTGTCGCCCAGCACCGTGATTATGTGCATTTTATTTCTGGTCTCTGCCATTAAGGGATCTGTCACCCCCCACTGCCACTGGCTGGGCATCCAGCCCTGGTCTAGGGAGGACAGCTCCCAGTGAGCCTCTCGGCTGGCGTCCCCGCACCGGCATGTCTCCTACTGCCTTGGCAAATAGACTGTCCTCCCTGCCCTCCCAAGAGCATGGCCAGCATGTGGGTTTTTAATCTCATGGAGCAGAACAGTGGTGATGGACCCATTTCTCCTCTTCTGACCACTTCCTCCACAATCTTCAATATAAACTCAAGAACTTAAAGTGAGTATTGCTTTTCTCAAACTTCCAAGAACTACCCTCAGCAACGTACTGAGCCGTCTCTCGTGACCCTTGCCAGGGTGCTAAGTCCTGCACCACTGAGAACACCCGTGTCAGCACAGTCTCTCTCTCCTCCTGCGCAGTGTGCCTCCCTTGACCCTGCACCTGCTGGTACGTGTCAGCGGGGTTCACAGCTCCTCGGGCATATTTCCTTCCCCTCCTCTCCTTGGTGGGTCCACCGCCTCCCCGGCTGGGCCACCCTGACATGTGGCCCTCGGTGTGGCCAGGAGGCGAGGCCAAAGCAGTTTCTGATGAGGGCTCGCCTTTCTCTTTGAGACTTCTGCTTGGTCTTCACGTGAGAGAGTCTCCTTCTACGACAAAGCTGTTCTGTGAGCCCAGAGGGCTCCTGGCAATCCTCACACCATCTAACCACACGCTGAGAAGACCAGTCACGTGTGCCTCTCCTCAACTCCTTGCTCGATGCCACGTTGACACACCTGAGATGAGCCACGGAGTATCAGCACCATGCGAATCAGAAGATGCCGCCACCTGCCGGCACCCCGCTGCACCCTGCAGCCTCCTCTGGGCCCTACAGGGCTTGCGGCACCTGCCCTCCAGCTCCGCCCACCTTTGGCTGCAGGAGACCAATGCTGCCGGGCAACCTCTTCCTCTGATGCTTCCTTTTAAATCCAGAGTCCCGAGCCAGCCGCTTCTTCTGTTTGGTGATCGTACCACCTCTCAGCGGCCACTCAGGTGCACTGACCCCTCCCCCAGAGCCTTGGTCCCAGACCACGTGGGTGGTGGCTCCCTTGGGCAGCAGGGGTGGGTGGGGGCCTTCAATGAAGCTTCTGAGAGCACGCTTAGAGGGTAAGACTGGGTGGACGCAGATTCGGGTCTGATCCCGCTAGGAGCTCTGGAGCGTGAACAGCGTCATGAGTTCCACCATCATCCCTCCGGAGGGACAGATGTGGTACCCCTGTAGCAGTCCGCCGCTGGCCGGGGTCCGGCATGTGGAGGCGAGGGCGGCCAGGCTTAGCAGACAAAAGTTCAGAACACCCAGTTAAATTTGAATTTCAGATAAACCACTAACGAAATGTGAATAAATGTCCCCAGTCTGCAGGTCCTAGGCGTGTGCGATGTCGCCGGTATTTCCGGGTGGGGTGACTTCACAGATGGATGGGGATCTCGGCAGGCCCCACACAGTGTATTACAGATAGGACAGGTCTGCAGCAGCTCCACACAAACAGCCACAGTTGAGAGCTGAGGGTTAAGGAAGTAGGTACTTCGTGCTTTACACGCTTGCTACTGTGCAGAACTCCTAGGTGGACTGTTAGACAGAGTTTTAGTGACATTTGGAGATTTAGATGGAGTTTTAAGGTGGGCATCCTTTTTTCCACTTAAAACAAGTGGTGTAGGCTCCTCATGTTGGGAGTCAGGTCCCCAACACGTTTCCAAGGCTGCTGCACAGGTCACGAGTGCAATTCAAGCACTGTAATCAGGACACTCCGTGGGGAGCGGCTTCCTCCCAAGTTTGGCCAGTGGAGCAGTTACTCCCGGAGCAAGTCAGAGGGGCGAAGACAGCGTTTCCCTCGATCCTTCCAGACATAGTGCACCCCACCCCCCATGTCTGCAGCTGGCAGGGCCAGAGCGAGGGGGCAGTGTGTGGGGAGCCCCAGCCACAGCCACGGGCTCTCAGACATGGCCCAGGCAGGTCAGAGGGTCAGGTCTCAGGAAGGCCGATCTGCTCACCCTCTCTGCTCAGGTCAGTTTTCCCGGAAAGCCATAACCTGGAAGGGAGTCCAGTCCAGCTCCTGCCTCGACTCCCTGGGCCTTTCTTGAGCCTGCCGTGTTGAAAGTAACTACGGGTTTGAGCCCCACGCCTTGCTTCCCACATGCGTCCAGTGTAAACACTGAGAGTCCTTCAGGCCGCACCAGCCAACACTGAACTTGTCTGCAGGGTTCAGAATCTCATATAATGAACAGTCCGGAGTAGATGGTTCGCAGCCCAGCACAGTGCCGGCCAGACGCTAGGCTCTGGGTCAGCTCCACTGACTATCTTGGCCTGCAGGCCACAGCGCCTTGGTCCAACACGCCCAGAGATGCTCCAAAAACAAGAAGGGCAGGACTTCTGCCTGTGTATCGTCCCCCAAGGCCTCTCTCTGCACACCTCTGGACATCTCACAAAGGAGGGTGTGTAACAGAAGCCTGGTCCGTCCCCCAGTACCGGGTGCATTGCCAGTGGGCCCTTGGGCAAAACAGAGGCTCCTTGGACAAGAAGAAGGGGGCTGGGCAGTGGTGGCTGGAAAGAGCGTGAGCCCCCACCCCTGGGAGCGTGGGCAGCCCCACTCACGGCCCAGGAGAGGCCCACCCTTCTGGCCAGAGCCAGGGCCCATGACCCGGTTGCAGAGTTGGTTCCCAGGCCACTCTGGCCTCTGACTGTGGGGTAGCTGCTGAGCCGTGCGAACCTGTGAAGGGCTGGGGTGTCCCCTGGTGCTGGGGCCCAGGATGGATGGGGTCTCGCTGTCCTTTCAGCGGCTTCTCATAGCGATGCTGTCCAAGTGACGTGTGGCTGTGAGCCAGAGAAAGAGGAGTGGGATGTGGCAGGAGCCGTGCCTAGTGACCCAGGGCCTCCTCGCCCCGGGGACGAGGACGGCTCTGACTCAGGCAGAGCTGGCCAGGGCAGGGAGACTCAGCTGTCGTCCAGGCGACGACAGTCCTGCGGAACGCTGGGCTGCCTCTGCGCAGGTCTGGGCGGGGAGCATCGCCGGCTTCACAGGCACACAGACAAACCCACGAGGATGTGTGCTTGCCTGAGCCCTGGGGAAGCTGGGACCATGAGGCGCAGGTCCCAGGCCCTCCCGGGGAGAGCCCTGCCGTGCAGGCAGGCAGGCAGGCAGGCAGGCTGTCTCTAGGGCCCTGTATCTCCCCTCCTCTGGCTGCACCCCTGCTCCCCTAGCCTCATCTGCTCCTCTTGGAGATGGTATGCAGGCTGTAAAATTTACCTTTTAAGTGTGCAGTCTGATGACTTTTGTCAAATGAACATAGGTAACCGGCATCACCATGAGGATACCATCCAGAGATTCTGTCTCCAAATAGTTCCCTTGGCCCCTGCTCCTGGCTGTCAGCACCCCCTCCCTCTCCCAGGCCCTGGACACCATTGGTCTTTGGTTTTGCCTTTTTTTTCTTTTTTTTTTTTAAGTGTATTTATTTATTTTGAGAGAGAGTATGCAAGCAGGGAAGGAGCAGAGAGAGAGAGACAGAGAAAATCCCAAGCAGGCTCCGTGCTGTCAGCACACAGCCTGATGTGGGGCTCAGTCCCATGACCTTGGGATTGTGACTTGAGCCAAAATCAAGAGCCAGATGCTTAACTGACAGAGCCCCCCAGGCGCCCCTGAAGGAAGCCTTACCTATAAGTCAGAAAACTTTTCAAGTTGCCTTTCTCATGTCTAAAGTTGCCTGTGGATGCCTTTATTTTATCCTTGATCAGATTACCAAGACTTTGCTATTTTATTGTCCTTTTCCAAGGGTTTGGGGTTTGCGGATCAACTTTACTGTTGGTTTTGTTTTTGTGTTTTCTGTATCAATCATTTCTGCTTTTACCATTATTGAATTTTTAATTCTAATTTACTTTAGGCTTACTTTGTTTTCTGCATGTTAAGTTTTTTAGCATCCTGAGGCGCATGCTTAGCTCACTGACTTTTGTAAGGGTATGAAATGTCCCTTTGAGCACTGCTTTGGCTATTAGCCATACGTTTTGTGTTCAGAACGCTCATGGTTATTCATTTATAAAGGGTCAGTAACCAAACTCAAACTTCCTGTTCAGCCCAAGTGCCATTTACAACAGCCCCACTTGCTGGGTGTGTGTTAAGTTCAAGCCACTGTGAGTGTCTGTGTTTCTCCAAATGCTTCTAGCATTGTCTGCTGGCCCCTGTGCAGGGAATGTCACTCTCTACCTGCCATTTTCCACCCACACACAAGGGCTGTAGGAAGGAGACATGAGAGGCCCCGTCCAGAGCCCCGTCAGTCCCCTCCACACCCCCGAAAGACGCCGTGCTCTGCCAGCGTCAGCTTGAGCTGGTTATTTGCTTATTTCTTCTGCCAGATTGTTCGCAGCTACAGAACTGAACATGAGTCACTTCCGTAACCTCAGACAGAGCACAAATTAGGTACTCGATAATGGTAACTACAAAGCGATCCAAGGCCCTTTCTGATCTCTGTTTTTTTTTTTTTTTTAAATTTTTTTTTTTCAACATTTATTTATTTTTGGGACAGAGAGAGACATAGCATGAACGGGGGAGGGGCAGAGAGAGAGGGAGACACAGAATCGGAAACAGGCTCCAGGCTCTGAGCCATCAGCCCAGAGCCTGACGCGGGGCTCGAACTCACAGACGGCGAGATCGTGACCTGGCTGAAGTCGGACGCTTAACCAACTGCGCCACCCAGGCGCCCCTCTGATCTCTGTTTTTGTTCACTGATGCTATCATTCTGGGTATTAATTAGGCCACGCTTAATTGCTGTAGCCGATTCACCAAAACAGGAAATATGTCAACTCCGTGGACTTGTATCTCTCACTCCCCTAATAACCAGGTGCAGGTGTTAGCCAGCCACTGGGGCCTCTTCCTCATCTCCCTGCCCGAGTAGCCCACATAAAGTTTAGAAAGACCCTGGAAGCACCATTCACTTCTGAAAAGCCTGACCCACAAATGGACAGATCATTTCTGCTCAAATTTCACAGATACGAGTCACTGCCAGGGAGGCTAGGAATATAGAACGCAGGCCAGCCACATGCCTGGTGCTGTTACCATGGTGCATTGTGGCCCATACCTGGCAGTCTCTTCCACGGTCCACATACCCGGCCACAGCATGTCCACGAATGCCTATGTTCTTCACCATGGAATGCACACTCATCGCCTACAAAGGCAATGACACCAAATCACGCGCAGTCCCCATAGCAGGGGCCAGTGTGGGTATCTCCACTGCGTACACGCACCACTGAGGGTGAACCGGTGGTCGGGGAGCCATGGAAGCTTGTGTTCTTCCACACTTGTGGGTGAGGGGAGCACATGAAGGTGTGTTCAGCAAACATCCACATTGAAAGAGGGAAAGATAGAGAACACAGAAGATGGGTGGGAGGGGACACGTGTCTCCAGGGACTCAGGTTGCTCCCTGTGGAGAAAAAGCAGTGGCACAAGCCTCACAATTGGGGGGATCTGTCCGTGAGCCAACAGTCCAAGAAAAAAACCCCTTCACACCCTACTTCTCTACGACAAAGTTTAAGGCCCACGGGTTATTCTGTGGCTTGAGAGAGCAATGGAATTTTCAGGCCACACTCATCAGGCTTTCACAAAACAGTTCCTCAAAAACTAGGTAGACGTACCACCTGCAGGCTCACAGACAGTAACAGTAACTGGGCTCTCTCTCAGGTATGGTTTTCACATCTACTTTCTTCCTTCTTCCATAACCCTAACCCTAACCCCTAACCCTAACCCTAACCTCAGCTGTAACCCTAACCCCTAACCCTAACTCTAACCCTAGCCCCTAACCCCTAACCCTAACCCTCCCCTTGGTGGCTTAGTAGCATCTAAGGTCATGGTGACAGGGCCTTACCATCAAATGAGTCTTCGCCGTAGGGCCGAGGCTCTTTGTTAACCAGACAACTGAAGGGGCCCTCTCAAAACACACTTCAGGCTTATGTCCAGTCCAGGGGGTCCAGAAGACGCTGACTTCCCTGCCCTGCTCACACCCCCAGTGCGAGGCACCTGCAGAGTGCATGCTTGAGTGCTGACCCGTCTGGGGAAGGAAGAGACATGATTTTACTGTAAAATAAGCAGCGTGGCCGTCAGTCTCTCTCTCTTTCCAAGTAGGTTCCACGTCCAACATGGGGCTTGAGCTCTCCACCCTGAGATCAAGAGTCACGTGCTCTACCGACTGAGCCAGCCAGGCACCCCCAATCCTCTCCTTTTTTATTGTGGTAAAACATAAAATTCACTACTTGAACCACTTTTTACATGTACAACTCCGTGGCACTGATTACATTCTTGATATTGTGGAACTGTCACCATTTCTTCCAAAACCCTTCCGTTGTCCCAGTGAGAAAGTCAGGAAGACCTCATCCCTCCTCCCACATTCCCCTGGGAGCCACGATCTGCTTACCGTCACTATGAATGTGCCGTATCTAACGTCAGCGGGGTCACCTACCATGTGTCCTTGGGTCTGGCTTAGGTCACTGAGCGCAGCCATTGGGCGCCACCATTGGGCGCGTGTCAGGACTGGATCGTGTCTCATGACTGAACAGTGTGTGTGCCCGCGTGTTCTGTTTGCTTGTTTGCCTTCCGGCCGTGGTAATAGCATGGTGACAGATACTGACGCATAGGTGTCTGAGTCCCTCGTTTGGGTTCTGCGGGGAGTGTACCCAGGCCCGCAATCGCTGGGCGGCCCGTGTTTTCCACAGCAGCTGAACCAGTTCACACGGCCGCCAGCAGTGTGTGTGGTCTCACTCTCTCCACAACCCCAGCCACACGTCCTTTTGATGTGTAATCTAGCTGCCCGCGAAGGCTTCATGTGGCATCTCACTGTGGTTTGGTCTGCGTTTCCTAAATGTTACTGACGTTGAGCATTTTCTCGTGTGCTTTCTGTCCACTGGTCCGTCTTCTCTGGAGAAGTGTCTGTTCACATCCTTTGCCCGTTTTTCAACTGGGTCGTTTGTCTCTTTGTCGCTGAGTTGTGAGAGTTCTTTGTACTAAACCCTGCATATCAGACCCTCATCAGACAGATCCCGTGGGTGTCATCTCACTGTCCTGACAGCGGGCTTTCATGTACAAGATTTCAACTCTGATAAAGTCAAATTTACCTATTTTGGGGGTCATATTTAAGAAAAATCATTGCCAAACACAAGGTCATGATTTGCACATACGTTTTCCTCTAAGAATTTTATGGTTTGAGGGGCGCCTGGGTGGCTCAGTCGGTTAAGCGTCTGACTTCAGCTCAGGTCACGATCTTGCGGTCCGTGAGTTCGAGCCCCGTGTTGGGCTCTGGGCTGATGGCTCAGAGCCTGGAGCCTGTTTCAGATTCTGTGTCTCCCTCTCTCTGACCCTCCCCCGTTCATGCTCTGTCTCTCTCTGTCTCAAAAATAAATAAACATTAAAAAAAATTAAAAAAAAAAAAGAATTTTATGGTTTGAGCCTTCTTGAATGTGTATATTCATGTATTTCATTATGTCTGGGAAGTTGTTTCCCCGTGTTTTTTCCAAATACTTTTTCTGCCCCTTTCTGTCTCTCATCACCTTCTGGGACTCCTGCAATACTCATGCTGATGTGTTTCATGGCACCCTGAAGTTTCCTCGCGTTCTGTTCATTTTCTGTCACTCTTTTCCCTTTCTGTCGAGCACACTGGATAGCCTCTGTCTTCCCTTCGGGGTCACTGACTCTGTCTTCTGCCTGCTCACATCTGCTGTTGAACCCCTCTAGCATTTTATGTTTTTCATTTCAGCTATTGTACTTTTCAGCTCCAGAATTTCTGTGTGGTTCCTTTATATAACTTCTTATTGTCATTCTCTATCTATTCATACATCATTTTCCTAATTCCCATTAGCTCTTTGTCTGTGGTTTCCTTTAGCTCACTGAATGTATTTAATTGAATGTCTTTGGTAATTTCAATGTTGCCTCAGGGATAATGTCTATTAATTCTTTTTCTCCTATGAATGCACCGTATTTTTCTGTTTCTTTGTATTCTTTGTAATTTTGTTGTTGTTGAGAACTTGGCATTAAGTTTTTTTAAATGTTTACTTATTTTTGAGAGAGAGAGAGAGAGAGAGAGAGAGAGAGAGAGAGAGAGGGTGTAAGCAGGGGAGGGACAGAGAAAGAGGGAGACACAGGATCCTAACAGTCTCCAGGTTCCGAGCTGTTAGCACAGAGCCCGACGCGGGGCTCGAACTCACAGACCGTGAGATCATGACCTGAGCCGAAGTCGGAAGCTTAACCAACTGAGCCCCCCAGGTGCCCCGAGACCTTGGCATTTGAGTAGTATAGTGTGGCAGCTCTGGACACTAGATTCTCCCCCATAAGGATTGGTTTTCTTGCTTGTTGAAGACTGCAGTTGTCCATTTGTATAGTGACTTTTCCAAACTATTTTCTGCAAAGTCTGTATTTATTTTATTTATTTATTTTAAAAAAATTTTTTTTTCAACGTTTATTCATTTTGGGGACAGAGAGAGACAGAGCATGAACGGGGGAGGGGCAGAGAGAGAGGGAGACACAGAATCGGAAACAGGCTCCAGGCTCTGAGCCATCAGCCCAGAGCCTGACGCGGGGCTCGAACTCCCGGACTGCGAGATCGTGACCTGGTTGAAGTCGGACGCTTAACCGACTGCGCCACCCAGGCGCCCCTGTATTTATTTTTTAATGTTTTTCAAAGTCTGTATTTGTATGTGGTCACTGGAGAAGTTTCCGTTCTGATGTTTCTGCATCAGAGAAACCTGACCTGACAGAGAATTCCTTAAATATCTGGATTTAAAAACAAACAAACACACAAAAAACAAAAACAAAAGCAAAAACATTGAACTGGCGTTGTGTATCTCTCTAAGTCCTCTGCTACATGTGGCCAGGGAAGCTGCTGGGGCTGGAGCTGAAACAAAGACAAGGTGTGCACTAGGCCCTCAGGAAACCCCGAGCAAGCAAAGTGCACACACAGCCTCAGTCAGCCAGCTGCTCTCGGGACACGGGCTCTGTCCCCATGCCATGACAGGGATCAGGTGTGGCGGCTGGTTTGTGCACGCTGCTCACTCACAAGCCATCAGCAACCTCTCCCTTCTCTAGCACTCCCCTGGCTGCTGTAACTGTCTGATCAGGCTCCCCAGTTTCAAATTACAGCAGAATCTTGGATTGCGAGTAACTTATTCTGCGAGGGTTCTGCAAGATGAGCAAACATTTCTAACAATTTTAATTTGAAAATGAGGGGCGCCTGGGTGGCTCAGTCGGTTGAGTGTCCGGCTTCGGCTGGGGTCATGATCTCGTGGTTCACAAGTTCGAGCCCCGCGTCGGGCTCTGTGCTGACAGCTCGGAGCCTGGAGCCTGCTTCCGATTCTGTGTCTCCCTCTCTCTCTGACCCTCCCCCCATTCATGCTCTGTCTCTCTCTGTCTCAAAAATAAATAAACATTAAAAAAATTTTTTTTTAAAAAAAGAAAAACGAGTGATGTCTTGCAATACAAGTTGTACGTGACGCCAAATGGCACATGATCACAACTGAGCCAATGGTTCCTCTCTTTCTCTCTCTCTCTCTCTCTTTCTCTCCACCATTATTTGTGGTGTCCCCCAATCATTCTCTTTTCAGATGATAAACCTCGTTGATTTAGGGCAAGGTGGGTATCAAAAAGACTGTGCTCCCTGCCTGTCTCCTTAGAACACTACAAAATAATCGGCAGGCACAGGGACAGAAGATTGGCTTTAGACCCACATAGACCTAGAGTATGGGATGGCCTGTGTTCTAAACTCTGACCCAGGGGCTAAAGCAACCTCTGGTAGCAAAAATAGCTACAAGTTATCGAATAGCGTGGATAGCCAAGAATCTTATCTGCACTGTCCTGTCCTGTCAACAGCGCTGTGAGGGAAGGAAATTGTTATCTCCACTTTACTGATAGGGAAACTGAAGCTCAGGAAATTAAGTGACTTGCCCAAGTCCTACAGGCAGAGAATGGCAGTCAGTCTTCAGGCAGTCAGTCCTCACAGTCCTGTTCTACCCCAGCACTACCCTGCCTCTCCCACAAGGGGTCCTGGAGGATCCATCACTCTGCCTACCAATGTGCAGAACCCTTCCTCTCCCTCACTCTCACTCTGCCCCTTTCTGCCCAGGCCTCCTGCCCCAGCCCCACCTGCTGTCAGAAGCAAGCCCTGGGCACTGCAGACCTCGGAGGCTGTGACGCTTCACCTGCCAGCTGAAGCTGAGGTCTCTGAACATTTCCAGCCTGGAAGCAGCTGCAGAGGCTATTTCCTGACCCCTGGTGTGTGCTTGGCCTTGACTGACCTTCCAGCACACCTGGGGTCAGGCTGACCTGGGGACCTTTCCCATGGGCCTCGGTTTCTCCACGTAAAAAGTGCCAGCCCTGAGTTCACAGGTCATTTGTGGTCCACATAAAGCATGTGGGACAGCAGGCAGTGTGTGGAGGCCGCTGGGGGCTCGGTGTCATGACCCCTTATGTTCTGCGGCATCTAGGCTCAACTCCGCCTTGCTCTGTGCCTGACACCCTCCCTCCCCTGGGCCTGGGCCGGCCCTCACACGAGGGCACAGCCAGTCTACCCCGCGGTAAGCAAACACTTGCAACACTGTGCTGACCTCCAGGCCCCGTTGCATCAGTGCAGAGAGACCCCGCACAGGTGCCCCTCGTGCTGGGTGCTCTGGCCCTGTTTTCTATCCCATGGGGATACGGGGTCAGCCAAGTTGAACAATTTAACTGTGAACCTCCATCCTTCAGAGCCTGGACTCAGTTCTTCTCAGGAGACCTCCCCTTAGGACCTGCCTGTCCTCCCAGGCTGGCACTGGCCAAGCCTGTGAAGGGTGAAGAATCCAAGAGAGAGAGCGAAGTGGAAGCCACCGTGTCTCTGATGGCCTCGCCTCAAAAGTCACACTGCCATTTCTGCAATATCCTCGTACTTACACAGGCTAGGCCTACTCAGCATCAGTGGGGACCGCACAGGGGGCAAATGACAGAGGAGGGCTGGTTGGAGGCCCTCTCGGAGCCAGCACATTCTCTTTAGAGAGCGTGTCACGGGCATCTTTCGACGCCAGCAAAGGCAGATCAGTCCTACCATCTTCCGTGACTCGTGAATGTAGCATAACTGATTGAACTGGTTCCCTGTACTTGGATATAGGGGTCACATGCCACTTTTTGTTTGTGTGTGCCACTTTTGATCCTAGAACCTCTATCACTAAACATGTCAGATTATTTCCTAGAGATAAATTAAGAAGAAAATGAAATAGTGCTGTTGCTCCGCTTTCTGAGTGATCAAGGGATGAGAATGGTTTCCTGTGACCCTGTTCTGTCACATGTCCTGCTGCCTCTCCCCATTAAGGGGGGGAGCCCACTGTCGGGCAGCTCTGCACTGTTGTTGTTTTTAAGAACCCTTAAGCAGAAACTATGTTTATCCACTCCTCTTTAGGACCACCCTCGAGACACCAAAGGCTCTAAGTATGTCCCTCATAAGCCATTGTCTCTGAGGTCCAGCCTTTCCAGGACCTTCTTCTCTGGACAGGTCAGACCCTCATGTGGAGTCCAGTACTGAGCCATTTGGTGTCACCTCCGCATCTAAAGAGGAAGCAGTGATGTGGGGCAACTGGTGGTGCATAGGAGGGCTGGGAGTCTGGCTTCGCAGGACTGACTGGTGTGGGGACGTTGGGACCTTCTTCCTGCCACACTGGACACCCAGAATGCAAGGAGGTGGCCCCAGGAACGGGCTCTGGGGAAGGATGCACGCTGGTCAGAGTGCAAGCTAGAGAGGGCAGTTCAAGTCCGACAGACTAGAAAGGTGGAGGCCTTGTCCACCCCTGCCTCCAGGAGGAGAGAGCCAGAGGACCCGGAGCCTCTTCCCAGGTGCTGTGCACAGGAGACGAGCAGCTGGTCCAGAAGCCCTGCCCCATCCAAACCTGGAACGAGTGCCACTGCCTCGCACACACAGAAAAAACAGTGGCTCAGAGCCAGGGACTGGTGGGTCAGTGACCCATCACACTTGGGTATAGTGAAGGCGCTTTCGCTCTATTTTAGGAAAGGGATTGATCTTGTCAAGGTTTTCTTCGGGGTGACCGCACTGGCCATTGGCGGGAGAGCCTGGCATTCTGTCCACCCACCATCCCTAACCCTAATCACTCAGGAGCCCCTGCTAATTTTAGCATGGCCTGGCAGGTGCCACGGGGCTTGACAAGTTCACTCCGCGGGCGGGGGGGCTCTGTGCACCGTCCAGCATCCAGAGCGAGTTCCATCCTGGACCTTGCGGGCCCAAAACCCAAGAATGACCTCCTGACCTTTAGAGGCAAGTTTTGACAGTTTGGAGGCAGTTTACGGTTTACAAGTCCGGAAGGAAACAAATATTTGTCACCTGGGGGGGATGGCCCTGGGCCCTCCACCCGGCAGACGGTCCCCCCCACCTCCCCGCCCCCTACCTCCCACCTACCTCCCCGCCCTCTACCTGCCACCTACCACCCGGCTCCTCCACAGCTCACCCCACTTCTTCTCCCGCCCCGCCCCCGTCCCCTGGGCTCCGCTCTCATTGGCCCGAATGAGGTCTTGCGCACGCCCACGGACCAATCCTGTGGCTGATTGGCAGAAGGGACACGCCCACACCCCACCCCCAGAGGAGGGGAGGGGAGCCTTGAGCATCCAGCTCCCTTGAGGGTCTGCCTAGGCCAGGCGAGGGTCTGGTCCCCACCTTCTCTCACGCCTACCCGGGCGCAGCACAGCCCTACCCCCACCCCACCCCACCCCCACCCCCGGAGCGTAGGAAACGCAGGTCGGACCCCTCTTCAGATGAAAGTCCGCCAGGGATCCCCTGTCCCCCCTCTGGCCTGTGCGGGCCAGGCTCTTCCCTGCCCCTCCATGTGTGGGGGGCTCTCCACTGCGGTTTCCTGCCCCCCAGCGTGCTGACCACCAGCCCTGGCACATCCGAGGACTGGAGGCCACATGGACTAGTCCTGTCCCCTCCCCAGAATCACTGGGCAGCTAATCCCCACACCACTGTGCAGAGGGTGTGGACACCGCCCCACGGCCTTGTCCCCGCGCCTGTTGTCAGCCCTGACCCCAGGCAGGCCCCCTTTGCCCTCTGCCCTGACCGACCTGGTGGCAGTGGGCAGAATATTTCAGCAGCTGCCTGCTGGGCTCAGTAGGTGCAGAAGCCCCAGGCAGTCTGCCGAGGGCAGCTCTCTGGCAAGGTGGCCCACACCTGCCCAGGTGGACCTCAATCTCCAGGGCTGCTGCCCTCCCTGCCCCTCAGCAGGTAGGAGTGTCCCCACCTCCCCAAAATCCTACCTCTTGGCCCCTCGGAGAGATGGCAATGGATGCCACGAGGAGCCAGACCCAGATGCCCTTGAATCTGGTGAGGGTCATCCCAGAGCCACGAGGGTGGTTCCTTAGGGCACACAGGGCAATGGGTTCAGCAGAGCAGACGTCGGGTGGTGCTGTGCCCCTGGAAGGAGGCATCTGGGCCAAGAGGCAGCTGTGCCTGTCACTGGCCCTGTCACTGCCTATCCTGACACCCATGGTGCAGACTTGCCAGGACGGGTCTCTAGGGTACTTGCTCCTGTGCCAGCAGGCTGAGACTGCTGTAGGCCCCTGAGAGTCAGGGACTGAGGTCTCTGAGCCCGTCCCAGCGCTCTGGAGGGCAGTGGGGGCCCTGCCACGTGTCCAGCTGCAGCCTGGCCCCTGTGTTCGTGGGACCTCGGCGGCTGTACACACAGTGGGCAATCCTGGGCCAGTTGCCCACATATTCCTGAGGAAAAGGATCCCCAGTGCCAGTCCCAGGCCTACCATGAGGACCAGAAGAACCAGTTGGACATGCCCCCGAGTCGGAGAGCACTGGGCAGTCTGTCTTCCTGCAGAGCCCAGGCCAGGGTGCCAGAAACACTGCCTGGAACGTGGGGGAGACAATCAGCAAGAGACCCCCCCCCTCCATGTTTGGGTATAGACATGAGCCCTAGTGATGTGTCCCGTGGCCTCCTCGCAAGCAGGGGGTGGGTGGTAGTTGTGGGGAAAAGGGGGACAGGCTCTGTGTGAGCTTTGTTCTCCCAAGACTGGGTCTGGAGGGGCAGGCAGCTTCCTGGAGCTTCTCAGGCAGCACCATGACTTTCCCAGGCAAGTCTTTTAAGCCAGTGTGACTGACAGCAGCATGATACCCGTAGGAGACTTTTGTAGTGGGGTCTGGGCCCTGAAATCGGGCAGGAAGCAGCCCAGTGGGGTGGGGAGGTGGGCCCCCGGCTGGCGCCGTGGGCTGGGGAAAGTTTCCTGATTTGTAAGAACAGGGACCCCTATGGTACCTGGGTCCTGGGGTGATTTTGCAGGATAAGGGAGAACTGCAGAAGCTCTGAGCAGGGCCTGGTCTGGGATGTTCCCAAGGGGTCTGTGAGGCAGACTCCCACCCCATGACTTGAGCCCCACCCATGTCCCCCAGACACTCAGCCTTGAGGGTGGAAGGGGCTGCGCAGGTCAGAGCCCCTCCTGTCAGGGTTGGGTGCTGACAACATGTGGCATCTGCGGGCCCTGATGCGTCTGAGGGGTGAGCACCTCCCACAGTGAGAGGCAAGGTCAGCTGGAGGCCAGTGTCAGCTTGCGGCCAGCCAGAGTATTGGACCACTGCCACAGACCCTCCCAGCATCCCTCCCCAGCCTGTACCCCCAGGAACAGGGAATGAACACAGCAGGGTGGGCAAGGGAATGAATGGGTCCCCACGGTCCTGCGGTGTGGACAGTGCTGGACCCTGCAGTGCCCAGCTTGGGCAGGGCATGCTGCGAGGGCAGGTGACCCCGTGTTCCCTGCATGCCCCACATTGCCAGACATGGGCCTCCACACCACACACCCTGCCCAAGCAGTGGCCTCCCCAAGACCTACAGTTACAGAAATGCCATCAGAAATCCAGATTTGCCTGGGAAAGTGCCTGTATTTAAACGTTGGCAGCAAATTTAAGTTTTTGAGAATATTGCACTGGACAAATGAAACCCACATTGATGCAACTTTATTTACAGAATGGAATCAGGTTCTAGTGAACAAACATCACCTCACGGGTTCACCCCCCTCAGACAAGGGGCTTCCTTACCTTGCACTGTCCCCTCCCTCCCCTGCTGTGTTCTGTCCTCTCCCTGCTGTGCAGTATCCTCCTCTACTGTGTGCTGTCCCCTCCCTGCTGTGCAGTGTCCACTCCCTACTATGGGCTGTCTACTCCCTGCTGTGGGCTGTCCCCTTCCTGCTGTGTGGTGTCCCCTCCCCTCCCTGCTGTGCACTGTCCCCTCCTTGCTGTGTGGTGTCTGGGAAGGGACGGCAGGGACAGGAAGGTCTGGGTGACATGGGGTCTTCTAGAGTCCCAGCCGGCCAAGCACCATGCTGTTGCAGAACGGGATCTTGGACAGAAGTTGCTGGGTGGAATGAAACATTAGTAAGTCCAGGTTGCTCTTTGACCAGGTGTGTGACTTCTGTGATCTCTGGGGTTCCACAGAAGGGTCTTTCTAGAGGACCTAGAAGTCGGCCGGCCAAGCTGGGGTTTCACCCGATGTCAGTGGCAGGGAGCCAGGTGGGCCTGGACACAGAGGGTGAAAACCCCTCCTGTACTGGGCTCCAGCCATGCTGAGTGTGTGTGTTGGGGGTGTCACAGCAAATGGGCCGGGACGCGGCCGAGCAGGGCCTGAGGCTGGACCTGCGCAGGGTCTGCCTCTGTTTTGTGGAGTCTGCGATGTCTTACAGTCGGTCCCTGGGACAATTCTGTGTCGGGGAGCTGCCCAACAGCCTCTTGAGGGCCTCAGACAGCAGCTCTTGCATTTGCGGCCTCGGGCGCTGGCCAGGAAGCGAGCTGGCTGACGCACCTGCACTTGAGGTTCTTAGAGCCTTCGCTCCATCTGGAAGATGAGCAGCTGCTGGTGGCTGCTCCCCGTGCTCTGTGACACTGTGACACTGATGCTGTGACGCTGTGGTGCTGTGACACTGTGATGGGATGGGAGGCAGCTTATGTGGTGCACTCAGCTCCAGGCATGGCGTGTTGGCAGAATTCTGCGAATGTTAATGTTTCTACTCCTTCCTGGCACTTTATGTTTGCGAGACTGCAGCCCCAGGCCTCTGCGAACGCGCCTGGATTGCTTCCCAAACGGTGAGAGCGGTGAGGGCGTCTAGCACTGTGCCCTGGAGGGACAGCCTCGGGCAGGGACAGCCTGGAGCCGCAAATGGCCCTGCAAACACTGGTGTGTGGTTCTGTGTCTAGTCACAAAATTTATTCAGCCCCATCCCTTTGTGACATTCCCTGGGCTCAAACTCTAAGTATGGAGACTCGAAGGGTCCTAAGGGAATGTCACTCGAAAGGAGACATGGTCCCTAAGCAAGGGTCTGTGTCCATCAGAAATGCTGTCGGGTGCAGGGAATGAAAGCCCTGCTTTAACTGCGGCTTTCGGTGATCAGTGTTCGCTCCCCCATCACTGCCTGGAGGTGGGTGGGTGCAGAGCCAGCCAAGATCCGCGACCCCCTCAGGCGGGGCCGCCCTGCCTCTCTTCCCACCGTGGGTGGTCTGCCAACAGCTCTTCCCTCAGCCTCGCCTCTGCCTTGCTACAGGGCAGCTGCTCTGGTGCCGGTCATCACACCCTTATAAACCTGCATTCACAGAATGGAGGGGCACTGACCTTCCAGGAAGGGACGGTCCTGCTAAAGCCAGGCTTCTCTCCCTGTCATTGGCTGGAACTGGGCCACCTGCTTGACGCTCAACCAGATCCCCAGCAAAAGGGCGCAGGATAGCTGTGCTTGGCTTAGGCCGGTCACAGGCTGTCCCTGGGGCCTGGGGAGGCACTGCCTTCCTCGAATGTGCTACACCTGTGCCTCCGTGCACACTGCTCCCCTCAGTCCCTGGGCATGGATTCGTAGAGGCAGGACGACCAGAGCTTTCTGGCGGTAATGCCAGCTGCCTGCTGGCCGCCAGACAGGCTCCCAACAGACTCTTGCAGCCATGTCCCACTCACTGTCCTGGGCGGCACTTTCCTCCCCCCACGGCAGGCATCTGCAGTACCGAGGGGGGCTGCCCTGTCTGCACCCCACCATTCGGCATCCCTCAGGCCACATGTGTTGAGGGACTGCTCTCAGAACTCTGCTGTTTTCATCTGGGACCCAGGGCCAGAGGACGAGGGAGGCCCTTGGTGCGTGTGGGACCCCTGCACCCCCAGCTGCCCTCACCCGCCCAGCTGCCCTCACTCCGCCCAGCTGCTCTCTCCCCCCAGCTACCCCTCCCCCCACAGCTCCTCTCTCCCCCCAGCTGCCCTCACCCCTCCAGCTATCCTCACCCCCCTAGCTGCTCTCACCCCCCCAACTGCCTCTCCCCATTAGCTGCTCTCTCCCCCCAGCTGCCCTTACCCCTCCAGCTGTCCTCACCCCCCCAGCTGCTCTCACCCCCCCAACTGCCTCTCCCCACTAGCTGCTCTCTCCCCCCAGCTGCCCTCACCCCTCCAGCTGCCCTCACCCCCAGCTGCTCTCACCCCCTCAACTGCCTCTCCCCCCTAGCTGCTCTCTCCCCCCAGCTGCCCTCACCCCTCCAGCTGCCCTTACACCCCCAGCTGCTCTCACACCCCCAGCTGCTCTCACACCCCAACTGCCTCTCCCCCCCAGCTGCTCTCACCCCTCCCAGCCGCTCTCACTGCCCCCCAGCTGCCCTCTCCCCTCTAGCTGCTCTCTCCCCAGCTGCTCTCACCCCCTCCAGCTGCCCTCACCCCCTCCAGCTGCCCTCACGCCCCCAGCTGCCCTCGCCCTCCCAGCTGCTCTCACCACCCCCCCAGCTGCTCTCACCCCCACCCCCGCAGGCAGAGCAGATCCTGGCCGACTTCCAGCTGCAGGAGGCTGACTTGAAGAAGGTGATGTGGCGGATGCAGAAGGAGATGGCGCGAGGCCTGCGGCTGGAGACCCACGAGGAGGCCAGCGTGAAGATGCTGCCCACCTACGTGCGCTCCACCCCTGAAGGCTCTGGTACCGAGGCCCGGGACAGGAAGGGGCGGGACCCACTGGGGAGCTGGTAGCTCCTCACCTGGTGGTGGCTGTCCCAGGTCCCAGGGGGCAGAGGCAGCCAGAGTCCGTGCTGACAGCTCGGACTGTCCCCAGAGGCTCAGGATGGCTCCACTGGCCCAACCCTGCATCTTAAGGATAACTGCCCCCTGCCCCCACCTCAGGAAAACTGTTTTTGTCATCTCACAATGAGAAACCGGTTCTCTGTGGTCAGTGGGGGGAACCCCAAGCCCAATCCTGAGTCTGGGCCCTTCACTAGGCCTTCACTTGGGCCCTGGGCTTGGCGTGACTTTGTCTGAGGCAGGGGACTCCCACTGACTTCCCTAGCTCACCTTTGACTCTAGGGATCCCCAGATGCCTGGCGCCAGCAGCCCCTTGTCCAGCTCCTCTGAGCCCCACCCTGCCCTCCTCTCCTTCCCTCCCTGGTCTTGGGGTCCTGCCGGCTGGCACCCAGAGGCTGATGTGCTTCTCCCTGTGGCTGCAGAAGTTGGGGACTTCCTCTCCCTGGACCTGGGCGGCACCAACTTCAGGGTGATGCTGGTGAAGGTGGGGGAGGGCGAAGAGGGGCAGTGGAGTGTGAAGACCAAGCACCAGATGTATTCCATCCCCGAGGACGCCATGACGGGTACTGCTGAGATGGTGAGCAGTGAGGGGCAGGGGCTGGGGGGCTGGGGGCTGGGGGGCCAGGGTGGGGGCTGGGCATCAGGGGCCAGGGGCCCGTGGGGCTGGGGGCCAAGGCGCTGGGGCTGGGAGGCCAGAGGACTGGGGATGGGGACCAGGGGACTGGGGGTCAGGGGCCTGGGGAGCTGGGGGCCAGGGGCTGGGATCAAGTCTGCCTGGGATCTCAGCACTCCCTCGTCCTGGCAGGACGGCCTACCTGTCCACCAGGGGCAGGGGCACCTATTGGCAGGAGAGCTACTCAGCCTCAGAGGGCCCAGGGAGGGGGCTGAGTGGCCACCAGGCATGGCCCCAGCAGGTCACATTCCTGCCCAGTTTTCCAGAAAGGCCAGACATGTGACAGCAGCTGCGGGAACACGTCCCTCCAATGGGCACACAGCCCATTCTGCCATCTCCCTATGTGTCACCCCATCACCTTCCACCAGCATGGACATCAAGTGGGGTGATTGCAGTCATCACGTCTGCCCATGGTGGGGGGACTCAGGAGAGGGTGCAGAAGTACAATGAGCCCTTGGGGGAGGTGGGCAGAGGCAGAGGGTTTCAAGGCAGGAGTCCGTGGCAGCCTGGGCCTCACCACACCCCTGCATGCTGTGGGACTGGACATGAAACAAGGCAGCAGGGATGGTGCGGATGCCTCCTGCAGCCCCAGCTGCCAGCAGGGGGCAATACCCAGTGCTGCAGACAGGCCCACACGGGCAGGCTGGAGGCCAGCGGGTGGTGGAGACAGAAATCAGCATTACGGCCAGGGCTGTGCCTCTGTCCAGAGTCTGCGGCTGGATGTCACTGGGTCCGCCGGGAGGGACAGGCTGACAGTGCACGGCCTTGGGCAGGAGTCCCGCAGCAGGGGTCCCGTGGCCAGCTCTTCCATGGCTGACGGCCAGCTTGCTGTGTGTCCTCCAGCTCTTTGACTACATCTCTGAGTGCATCTCCGACTTCCTGGACAAGCACCAGATGAAGCACAAGAAGCTGCCCTTGGGCTTCACCTTCTCCTTCCCCGTGAGGCACGAGGACATCGACAAGGTGGGGCGGGTGCAGGTCCAGGGGCAGAGGGCCCCCATGAACCCCGCCGTGCCTTCACGTGCAGCCCCCCTTTGGGGAAGAGCCTTGGTCCAACCCGTGGCTCCATCACTTACCTTTCGGGAGACTTTGGGAACCGGTTACATGGCTGATGCTGTCTGCCTTAGTCCCCCAGCGCCCTACAGGCCGGCAGCACCATCACCCATCAGAGATCAGGAGACAGGCTCAGGAGGTGGTGCTGGGGCTCAAACACAGACCACCAGACACCAGCACAGCTGTGTAGCACCACGATGGGCTGAGGCTTCCCCTACGTGCACACACGTGAAGTATACAGACACGTGCATTATAGACGTTATGTACACATGTACGTGTCAACCATACACGCACATATACACACAGGTCAATTACACGTACACACCAACACACATTGGTTATACACGTGCATACACACGTGTGTACATCATACATACGTACACCCATCAACTGTGTGCCCTGAACAGGTGCACACACACCAACTACATGTGTACACATGTAAGTTGTACACATTAAGTGTAAACATGTTGCACACACATATGGCCTCTCAGAGACAAGCCAGCTCAGTACTTCCGGCAGGAATGGCATCCCATGCTGGTCTCCCAAGCCCCCTCCCCACAGCACACCAAGGGCCAGATGGTACCTTCTCATGCCTGAGGGGGAGTCCTGGGGGACATGAACCCCAGCTCCGTATGGGGCTGCTCTCCTCAGGACCTCATCCCTACTCTGGGAGGATGCCTCTGGGCTTGACAGTATAAACACTGTCACAGTGGCTGGAACCCAGCCTTGCAGAAATAGGAAATACTCATAGAGAACGCTTCTCAAACTTATGGGTCCGCTTGGAGCCTGTTTCCTGCACTGTGCAGCGGGAGACCCTCACCCTGCCCCCAGTGTCCATCAGGAGCCACAAGACCTCACCTCTTCCCTCAGGGCATCCTCCTCAATTGGACCAAGGGCTTCAAGGCCTCAGGAGCAGAAGGGAACAACATCGTGGGGCTCCTACGTGATGCCATCAAACGGAGAGGGGTGAGGTGGCTCCCCATGACTGACCTGGGACCCCCCTCCCCTCAGGCCAGGATGCCAGGGAGGGCCTTCTGGGCATCCTTCACCTGGCTGGACACCAGCCCCATCACTGCTGCTTCTGTGCCTCCTGGCAGGACTTTGAAATGGACGTGGTGGCGATGGTGAATGACACTGTGGCCACGATGATCTCCTGCTACTATGAAGACCGCCGGTGTGAGGTTGGCATGATTGTGGGTAAGGATCCATGCCCTGCCCTGCCCTGTCTGGGGGCCTTGGCCTCCACGAGAGACAGAGCAAGGCTGTGCACCCCTGCTGGCCTTGGTCTCCAGGCCTGAGGACTGAGCAGTCAGTGATGGTCAGAGCAGGGCCCCTGTGCCAGGCAGAAACCCCAGAGGTGACAGGGTCTGGGGTGGTCTCGGGGAGATGCAGGGGTGTCCTGGGTGCAGCCAGTGCTCACTGCTGATGCACAGCACTGCACGGCACAGCAGCTATACATCTGCCGGGCTCATCAGGGTTTAATCACACCACCTTGTCTGGCAAATCAACCAAACTGGACACATTTGTCCAAGTGGACGAGGGTTAGCACAAGTGACGTCATCCCTTCCTGGACGGTCTTCCTGTGGCCCAGAGCAGCCGGCCTGTCCCACCCCGAAGTGAAGGCTAGTGCCGGGAGTGGAAGCAGCTCTGGCCCAGTGGGCCTTCCACACCGGCCTCAGGACTTTCCAGAAGTTCCTGAGGCCTCAGGAGTGTTTGCTGAGGATCAATCCCATTTGATTACTTATCTACTGGGCACACAGGCTACTCGAGTGTCCTGCAGCCTCCAGGCTCTGGGTCCCCAGAAAGTCAGTGGCAAAGTTGTTTGCTTCACTGGGCCCTTCAGAGCCAGACCTGCAGCTTGTCTGTGCCCCCAGGAACCCACTTCCAGCCATACACACGTCCTCACCTGCAGCCTGACTGCTTCATCCCTCTTTTTGTTTCTCACATCTTCTGCTTCCGTTCTTGACTTTCAGATGGCAAGCTGCCTCTGAGTTCACCAACGGAACAGAGGCTGCAGGAACCCGCTGTCCTGGCTCTCCCCTTTGGAGCTGTCCAGGGCAGCTGAGTGGGGGCACAGTTCCCCAGGACACCCGGCTTGGTGCCTGAGCCCTGCAGCTGCTGCCCAGCACAGACGGCAGAGGGGGCCTGTGCTCACAACCACCCTGCAAATGCTCTGCTCAGGGCTTAAACGCATGTTTGTGGAGTGCCTGGGGGGCTCAGTTGCTTGAACCTCAACTCTGATCCCAGAGGCGTCAGGCTCTGAGATAAGCATGGGGCCTGCTTGGGACATATTCTCTTTCTCTTTCTCTCTCTCCCCCTCTGCCCCTCCCCTGCTCATATGCTCTCTCTCTAAAAACCAAACCAAAACAAATATGTTTATGATAATTACCAGAGTCCAAAAATCGGGATAATGCACATCAAAGTCTGGGTTTCTGGGTTTTTTCCTACAAAAAACTGGAAGGGCCTGCATCACTGGGCCCCCATTCCTCCTGGGCAGCTCCACCAACTAGCATTTGAGATGATGTCCCTGATGGCTTTAGGGGCGTGCTGCCCATACAGTCACCCTCAGAAACCATTTTGCAACTTGATAATTTATCACCAAAGGACACCACCTTTTCACTCTGCAAGGGACTCTGCAAATTACAAATCCCAGAACCAGCGCCATGTGCAGTAACCCACGTGCTGCTCCCTGGGGTCCAGGCTGTGCCTTACTCACCTCTGAGTGCCCCTGAAAACAGGGCCCAGAGAAGCTCAAGCACATGCAGGGAAAATACCGAAAAGCAAGGCTGGTGCACAAACAGAATAAAACCATAACCCCACACACCTCTAGGTGGCAGAGTGCTTGGACACATTTCATGGAGTCCTCCCAAGTCCCCGGGTAATAGGAGGAGAAGGTGTCACCATCCCTTCCTGAGGAAGGGGAACAAGCCCAGAGAAGTGGCCTCATTTGTGCCATGTCACACAGCAAACCTAGGTCTTCTAGTGCCTGGGAGAGCTGCCTTTCCATTAAGGTGTGCAATGCAGTGGCGGTGCGGAGGGCTCCCGGAAGACCCGGCCACAGGGGGCTTCCTGCAGGGTGGGGGTGGAGAGGCGGGTTCCGGGAGGGGGGGGGGGCTGACCCCGCGCCCCCCACAGGAACAGGCTGCAATGCCTGCTACATGGAGGAGATGCACAACGTGGAGCTGGTGGAAGGGGACGAGGGCCGTATGTGCGTCAACACCGAGTGGGGTGCCTTCGGGGACTCCGGAGAGCTGGACGAGTTCCTGCTGGAGTACGACCGCGTGGTGGACGAGAACTCCCTGAACCCCGGGCAGCAGCTGTAAGGACTACCCCTCCCCCTCGTCCTGCCCCTGCAGGCAGATGACGGGCTTGTTTTTAAACAACTCGGGGGGCGGTGGGGGGAATCAAACGGACCATCCCTTCGCCAGCTGGCTCCTCTCTCCTTCGGCTCACGTGCATCCTGTGAACCCGGAACAGTAGAGATGTGAAGGGTTAGTCCGCGAAAGAGCGGCTGTGAGCGGATGAGCCGGGCTCTCCCCCGGCCGGCAGGTGACCACCCGCATAGGGTGGCTCTGAGACCCCCAAGCAACGGGTTCAGCCCAGAGTTCCCCAGAGTAGACCTCTGTTCACGTTCACAGGATGTACAGTAGGGTTTCGCAGAAGGCTGCGGTGTAGCCTGGACAGCTCTAAACCGGCCGCACAGAGCCTGAGTCGTTGCTCTCCTAATTCTTGAGCTTCGTCTCTGGCCCTCATGACCTCCGCTCTGTCAGTCGTACCCAGTGTACTTACCGATGAAAATACGTGGGCTCACAAATGCGGAGCACGTACGCGCCAGCTCTGCGCACACCAGGGCGCAGGGCCCAGGGCCGGGAGGGTGGCCGAGGCCCCAGGCGGGTCACTAGTCCCTCTGCGCCCGAGTTTCTGTAACCGCACCGGTACTGGGCGGTGAGCGCAGCACCCATCACACGGCGGTGGGGGTGGGACGATGCCTGGGCCTCAGAGGGGCTGGACCGAGGGGCAGTGTGCAGAGGCCCCAAACCCAGGTTGATAAATGAGGGAACAGGTAGGAACCCGGGCTTGCACGCAGTGTCAAGTGCCCCACCTGGCCCTCCTCGTGGCTGCGCGTGGGGACCTCCCTGGGGCAGCTGAGCACCGCACCCTCTCCCCCACCCCCCCCCCGCCCCCGGCTGCGGGAGATGACCCGGCCGCCCTCCGTGCAGATACGAGAAGCTCATTGGCGGCAAGTACATGGGCGAGCTGGTGCGGCTCGTGCTGCTGAAGCTCGTGGACGAGAACCTGCTCTTCCGCGGGGAGGCCTCGGAGCAGCTGCGCACGCGCGGCGCCTTCGAGACGCGCTTCGTGTCGCAGGTGGAGAGGTGCGCGGGGCGCGAAGGGCTCGGGGCGGCATCCAGGGGGCGGGGCGCAGGGGGCTCGGGGCAGGATTCCAGGCGCGGGGCGCAAGGAGCGCAGGGGGCTCGGGGCGGGGCGCAGGGGGCGAGGTCTGGGGGCGGGAGCGCAGTGGAGCCCACTCCTGGGCAGCTGATGCGACCTACGCGCCCCCTCTGTGGCTCCGCACCGCCGTGGACGTCGTCTCACTTGATCCACGCAACAGCCCCGAGGCGCGCCTGTGTAGCCAAGGTTAGAGCGGAGACCCTGGGCTTAGAGAGAGGCGCAGTGACCAGCTTACTGCTGGTCCCTGATGGAATCGGACCCGCTCCTCTCCGGAGCCCGAGCCCCAAGCGCTTTGCCTGGGTGAGGTGGGCAGGGGACGGGTAGAGGCCGCCGCCGCCGGGGTCGGGGTCGGGCCGGCCCGGGGCCGAGCGACCCTCCTGCGACGCCCTCCCCTCCGGCCGCCCCTGCCCCGCAGCGACTCGGGCGACCGCAAGCAGATCTACAACATCCTGAGCACTCTGGGGCTGAGGCCCTCAGCCACCGACTGCGACATCGTGCGCCGCGCCTGCGAGAGCGTGTCCACACGCGCCGCGCACATGTGCGCCGCGGGGCTGGCGGGCGTCATCAACCGCATGCGCGAGAGCCGCAGCGAGGACGTGATGCGCATCACCGTGGGCGTGGACGGCTCTGTGTACAAACTGCACCCCAGGTGAGCGCGCGCACGTCTGCCCTTCCCGTCCGGCCCCCGCGGCCCTCCTGGGTGCGCGTCCTGAGGGCGCGACGCAAGCGGAAACGAGCTATCCCGGGACCCAAGGGTTATCTCCTCGTCTGCCAGACGAGGAGGAGGGAGGGTCCCCTAGGCTTACCCCCTCCGCGTGCTGCGTGCACCCTGAAGCTGAGCTGCTCTGAAGAGGCGGGGTGGGGGGGGGGCGGCGTTTCGGGAGTGCAAAGACAGGGGGCGCCAGCCCTGCCTCCCCTGCTCAGCTTCAAGGAGAGGTTCCACGCCATCGTGCGCAGGCTGACGCCCAGCTGCGAGATCACCTTCATCGAGTCGGAGGAAGGCAGCGGCCGAGGCGCCGCCCTGGTGTCCGCGGTGGCCTGTAAGAAGGCCTGCATGCTGGGCCATTGACGACAGAGGCCATGAGGCAAGGAGGAGGCAAGGCTCGCTGGACCTGGGCTCCCGGGGACTCGCTCCCCACAGGAGCCCCCAGCCTGGCCCAGTGAGGAGGTCTCTTCGTTGTAAGGACCTGGACGCCTCGCCTCCCATCCCCGTGGTGACCCTGGAAGATGTGGAAAGGCCCGCGGGGAGGAGGGGACGGGGAATTGCAGCGCCCAGGGCAGGCCTCTTGCCTCAGAGGCAGTTGGTGGGACAGCCCAAAGCCCTGACTGGGTTGGGAGCTGAGATGAGCAGGAATGGAGACCACCACCGCCCCCCCCCCCAAACCCTCCACCTATCCTGCTGGAATCAAGGACCCACACAGAGGGGAGCTGCTCACTCAGGACTTTACTGCATTTCTGTACTGCCTGCCTCTTGGTGCCTTTGGCCATGTCAGCCTCCCATGGGCCCTGCTCTGGACCCTGCGGTGGCATGGGGACTCAGCCCACTGGGAATGCAGCCCTGCTGACCTGGATGGACCTAGACCCGGTTTCCACAGGGGTCCCAGGCTGCCAGCCACCCGGGCCTGGCTGTTTTCCTGCCTGGTGGGGGTTGGGAAGTGGGAGAGGATGGGCTCCAGGAACGGTTCCACAGTGGAGGCAGCTTGTCCCTGAGGCCTGGAGATGGTGGCTTTTGTGCTGTCCTACTGCCATCCACCAGTGGTTTGTGGTTTTGGGATGCACCCTCACAGGGGGTGCAAGACACAGAGCCCCTACAGCCCCTGCCCAGAGGGACCCAGGAGGAAGAGGAGCCCCCCACACTCCCACCCACCGGAAGGCCTGGGAGCACCTCTGTGATGGAGTCTTCAGCTCCCATGGGGCTGGTCTGGAGAGAAAACCTCGGGCAGCACTCAGCACCCAGGGACCCTAGGCCTCCCTCTTCCCACCAGACCTCCATGTGCCACACCAACCTCTCATGCCCAACCTGGGACTGTGTGGTTTTTTAAATAAAAGTTGTAAAAATTTAGAACATGGCCTTGACCAGTGTTCTCTGATGTCTGTGCATACTGGCTGTGGGACAGTAGTGAGACCTGATCACATGCACACAGACACTTGCAAGCCTAGGTATGTCTTGGAATTCACCACCCACCCCCGGCCTTGATGGGGAGTGTGCAGTGACACACAGACCTAAGGGTTAGAAATGAGGTGGCATTGGCGGGTGGTGGGGGTAGGTGCTGCATTGCCCCGGCTGGCTGCCTGTGGGGACGTGGGTGTGGACCCACTGTGTCTGCTCACTCAGCAGCTCTGCGGTGTCTGAGAGCCCCAGGGAGGGGCTGCGAGGAGTTAGGGGCCAGGGCACTGCTCTGGGAAGTGGGCCGGGCTGCTCCTGCTTCCGGTCGGTCTCTGCAGGCGTCCCCTTGGATCCACTTGGGTTGTGACAGGGATGGGGTGAAGGGGGAAGGGGTTGCTGAGGTGCCTGCAGTGCTCCTGGGTGAGGCCTGTTTTGAGTTAGCTGAGCCCAGGGCCTGACACTGCCGACTCTCATCTTAGCCCGGTTACCTACAAACGCATTTACAGGATTAGAACATATGTTCGCTTTTCAGTGACAGGAGCTACCAGCAAATCTGGAAAGACTATTATTTCACTCTGAACTCAGCCTGCAGCTGTGGTTGGGAGCTGTCACATCCCCGTCCAGATGTTCTCTTGTGTTCCCAGATGTCTCGTGTGGGACTGGTCAGAGCCTTTGAGTTCTCTTATTTTTTTAAGCTTTTTTAAAAGTTTATTTATTGTGTGAGAGAGAGAGCGCGCACACACCCATGTGAGTGGGGGGCAGAGAGAGAGAGAGAGAGGGAGAAAGAGAATCCCAAACAGGCTCCACACTGTCAGCACAGAGCCTGAAGCAGGGCTGGACCTGAGGAAATGTGGGATCATGACCTGAGCCAAAGTCAAGAGATGGATGCATAACCGACTGAGCCCCCCAGATGCCCCAGGCCCTTTCAGTTCTCTTGAATTGGAGTCACGCACGAGAATTTGCAGGAGTGTCACCCAGTCACTTTGTCATCACTTGCTCCTCTCCCTGCAGTCGAATGTCGGACCCGTGTCGGTGTAAACTACCTCCTAATTGTTCTTCACAGTGCAGTTCAGGGCATCTTGTTGATTTTTTAAGTTTTCTTTGCAGGTAGGTTATATATTTTATGAATTTCATTATAGTCAGGGAGGAATTATAAAATAGTTACTGTTACACGAAAGGGGAGTTGGGTCTGGCGGACTGATGCGGATCCCTGCCACAGCAGCTGCCCTCTTTGCATCCCTCGCCCCAGGGGCAGAGCCAGGTTCTGGGGTAGAGGCGGCGGGCAGCCAGTGCGCCCCCAACTTGTGTTCTATACAGGCCCCAGCCCCCAGCCCCTCTCTGCCCTGGGCCCAGAAGCAGCTGGTGAGGCTGCAACTCTGGCAGAGAAGAGGGTGACGGGCCTCCGGCTCCACAGTGGAGCCTCACATGAAGGGCTCGTGACTGCTGTCATGGGGGTCCAAGGGGGTACTTGGGGTCCGGGTAGGGCACCATGCTCCAAGAGCATCACATGCAGGTGCTGTTTGGGGCCACAGCCAGCTCAGGGCTGCCTTCTGCCCCTTTGTCAGCGAGCCAGAGGCCAGGACCAGCCATCCTCACCCAGACCTCTGGGAGTCCCTGGGCTCAGGCCAGAGACCATCCTCAGAGCCACATACTGTTCTTCCCAAGCCAATAGAGGCCCCAGGCCAGCGCTCCTGTCCTCCTGGCCTGGGCAGGTTCTGGGCTGGACCTGCAGTAGGGTAAAAGGGGAGACTTCTTCAGCGGGGACACCTCATTCAGCATCCAGAGTGGTGACAGCCAGGAGCCTGTGAGCTCTGCCCTTGGGAGACGTTGCTGCTGATGGGTACATGCCCGGATGTTACACATCAAGGGGCCTGAAGGTCACCAGGAACGTGGCTGGAATCTGCCTGGGGCCCTGTCCTCCCCCAGCCCAGGCAGGGCTACCAAATTTGGGCCTGTCCTCTCCTCCTGTCCTTATTTGGTGCTCCAGGTGATAAGGCTGAGGCATAAAAGGGGCTGTGGGCCCCTTGCAGCAACCAGGCGGCCACAGAGAGAGGATGGTGAGTGTCAGGTAGGGTCGCCAGAGGCCAGCAGACTACCAGGTGCTGTCCTTGGGCTGCAGGAGGGGTTTGGGGGTGGTGGTGTCATGGAGCCCACATTGGGCCTGGAGAGGTGGTGTCTGGGGACAGGAAGAGGGCCCTGGCCTGGGCTCTCCTGGGAGCTCTGGGGGTGCACCTGGAAATGGGGGCCTCTCCCCACACACGTGTTGCAGGCCAGCAGGAAGGCGGGGACCCGGGGCAAGGCCGCAGCTGCCAAGCAGGCCCAGCGAGGCTCTTCCAACGTCTTTTCCATGTTCGAGCAAGCCCAGATCCAGGAATTCAAGGAGGTAAGTGGTGTACCCCCAGTGGCCTGGAACCTGTCCTGGCCCCTGTCCTTACTATGCCTGCCATCCAGGACCCTCCTGCCTCCGGCCCTCCCTGGGTGAGGGCTGTTCCCGCCTAGACACTCTGCCCCCCACCTCGCAGGCCTTCAGCTGCATTGACCAGAACCGTGATGGCATCATCTGCAAGTCAGACCTTCGAGAGACCTACTCTCAGCTCGGTGAGCACCTCCCCCTTCTCCCCACCCTGGGCCTGCTCTCACCAGGGCTGCTGGGTCAGCGGGAGCCCACCGCCCCCTGAGAAAGGACAGGCCCCTCACTCTCCACTGCTCTCGCCTCTGCTCCCCTCTGTCTCCTCCCCTGCCCCACCCCCACTGGGCCCAGCTTCCTTCCAAGGCACCTCCCTCCCTGGCCCTCTCCACCCCTGTGGCTATCACCCCCCCAGGGAAGGTGAGCGTCCCGGAAGAGGAACTGGATGCCATGCTGCAGGAAGGGAAGGGTCCCATCAACTTCACGGTCTTCCTCACGCTCTTCGGGGAGAAGCTCAACGGTGAGCCAGGCCTGGAGTCTGCCTGAACCCCACCCAGACCTCAGCTGGACCACCCCGCCGCCGGCCCTTGCCCACCCAGAGGATATGGAGTCCTCCTCTGCACCCCAGACCCATGGGCACTGCTCACCCCAGCTCCCGACTTGGAATTGGGAAATGTGCCTTCAGCCTCCACTCCCAAGTCCCAGATCCTAGTCTCCCGGCCAGGCCTGCCCGCAAGACCCGCCCAGCATCCCTGAGCCCCAAGGGATGCTGTGTATCAGGGAGGATGCTCCTACCTCTTCTGGGACATGACGCCACCCCCCTGGGTTCCTCCTTGGTGGGGCCAGGGAGGCTGGGGGTGTGGGTGCTCACCTGTTCCCTCCGGCTCCCAGGGACAGACCCCGAGGAAGCCATCCTGAACGCCTTCCGCATGTTTGACCCCAGTGGCAAGGGCGTGGTGAACAAGGATGAGTAAGTGTGAGCAATGGGATGACAGGGGGTGAGGCCCAGGTGAGGGTGACCCCCCGCCTGTACTGTGGGGCTCTCTCTGCCTTGGGGGTGGCCACCTGGGCCACAGGAGCCTCGTCCCCCTCATCAGGCCACCTGTCGGCTCTCCCCCACCAGGTTCAAACAGCTTCTCCTGACCCAGGCAGACAAGTTCTCTCCGGCTGAGGTGAGGATTCCTGGTTCCTCGGACACCCCTCCCTTGCCGACCCCTTCACAGGGTCCTCGCCCCGCAGGGCATGGGGGAGGCCTTGTGGACCCCCCACCCTCGTGGGCCTAGAGCAGGGCTCCGTGCAGGAGGGACTGTCTCTACCAAGGGTGACAGGCATGGAGTTAGATGGGAGTGTCCTGGGCCAGAGAAGCTGTGCGTGCAAAGGCCCGGGCACGAGAGAGCGGCACTGGCATCCGGAAGAGCCTCTGTCCGTGCAGTGTCAAGCAGCACGGGGAAGGGAGGAGAGGCATTCCCATGGCCCCCTCGGGCCCCCACCCTCCACCCCTGTGTCCCTAGTCTGCCCACGGTCAGGTAACAGAAAACATTAACTCAGAGTTTGGGGCTCCCAGCCGAAGAGACGTAGGGCCAAAGTACAGCCCTGGGAGTGGGGAGGGGGGTGAAGGGTCAGCCCCCACCAGGCTTCGCTGGATGGACTGCCTCTCACCAGTCCCCGCCGCCCCAGGTGGAGCAGATGTTCTCCCTGACGCCCATGGACCTGGCGGGGGACGTCGACTACAAGTCTCTGTGCTACATCATCACCCATGGGGATGAGAAAGAGGAGTGAGCAGAGCAGCCCCCAGGGTCACCACAATAAATGCTGTTTTCAATCAGACCTGCTGTGGTGGCCTCTCTGTGACAGATGGGGTGGGGGCAGGCAGGAGGGGTCTGTGAGATGAGGCAGGCACTTTGCCAGCTCACCTCCAGGTGCCCCATGCAGTTCTGTGACTATGAGCCATCATCTGCCTGGTTCACAGATGGGGACACATAGGCCACACCTCTAGGAGAGGAACCTGTGGGCTTGGCACAGCCTCCCAGTCCCAAACCAGCCACACGGCGGGCCCTGCACTCAGCATCCTGAGGCCGCTCAGCCATGTTCTGGGAGGGTCCCGCTGGTGGGACAGACCCTGTCTCTGTGTGCTGGCTCAGGAGGGCCTCCCTGTGTATGCGTGTGCTCTGTGTGTGCTTCATGTATGTTGGGCGTGTGTGTGCATGTGCGTGCATGCATGTGCTCTGGGTATGTGTGTGCACATGTGTGCGTGAGTGTACTGGATGTGTGTGTGTGTGTGTGTGTGTGTGTGTGTGTGTGCATGTGTGCTGGGTGTGCTGGGCTCTGTGTGGAAGGCACTGAGAACCCATCTGGAAATAGACTTACTTCACTTTGGAAATGCAGAGGTTCCATAACAGGAAGCAGGGGCCAGAACGGGCTTCATGTTTCCTGGCAGGGCAGGGCGGGGGGAGGGGATGGGCGGGGAAGGGTCAGGCGGCTGGAGAGAGGGAGAGTTTTTCTCTGGAAGGGATTGTTAGTGTCTGGTCCCCACCTCATGTGCAGAAAACGGGCTGGAGGCACGGGGGTCATGTCTCCATCTGGGAACTGGAGGGCAGCAGGGGGACAGGAAGGGCCAAGCAAGGGCTTGCACTGAACCGCCCCCTCCAGCAAGCCTGGCTGCAGCCCTCAGCTGGGGTGCTGGAAGAGGGAGGAGCTGATCACACTCCCTCCCTGCAGGCAGCAAGCAGGAGGAAAGCCATTTTCCCCTGGAGAAGTGTTCAGTTTTTATTTTTATTTGGGACTTGCACTTGCAATTACGACATTGAGACCTGAGATTTAAAGTCCGCAGAGCACTTTCTATGGCTGATTAGTGATGGCAGGAGTAGTGGAACTGCCGTCTTCATGAGGAGAGCAGGCCTGCAGGGATGGCGGGAGACACAGCCCAGCAGGTGTTATAATTCTCGCACGAGTCCTGCTTGTTCAGCAGACTGATTTCAAAAGATAAGGGGTAATTTCAGAAGTCAAGCTTCTGCAGAGAAAAGTTGTAAAAGACGCAAGGAACCAAAAACATCAGTGCCTTCAAAAAGGTGCTGGTCAGCAGGGCCCCTGTGACCTTGTTGTCTTCTGTAAGGTGTAGATGACCTACAGTAAAGCCAAGGGTTCCCATCCCTAGACACAGAGAAACACGTGACCCAGGGGAAGAACAAAGGACCCCCCTCCTCCTCTGCGGAAGAAGCCATCGTTGCACCTATTAAAACAGCAAGTTCTGGGAGCGCCTGGGTGGCTCAGTTGGTTAAGCATCTGACCCTTGATAGCGGTTCAGGTCCTGATCTCATGGTTTCATGGTTTTGAGCCCCAGGTCAGGCTCTGTGCTGTCCGTGTGGAGCCTGCTTGGGATTCTCCTCTCTCTGTCCCACCCTCCCCTCCTAAAATACATAGACAAACATTTTTTTTTCAAAAATTTAATAAAAAATAAAATAAAATAGCAAGTTCCTGCCAGCATCTGTGAACTGCACCCTCAACCCTGGACAACACGGGTTCGAACTGTGTAGGTCCACCTACACGTGGAGTTTCCCTGACAAATACAGGACCGCCCCACATACCCACTTGTTTATGATTTTCTGAACATTTTACGTTCTCAGGCTTACTTGACTGCAAGAACACAGCATATAATACATGCGACACACAAAAGACGTGTTACACGACTATTCACGTTATCAGCCAGGCTTCCAGTCAACAGTAGGCTGTCAGTGGTTAAGTTTTGGGGGGGGGGTCACAAGTCATACACGGATTTCTGGCTGCGGGGCACACCCTCAGCCCTGCGCTGTTCAAGGGTCAGGTGTACGAGCATCCACTCCTTGGCTCTTCCTCTGAACCGGCTGTCACGTGCTGGTGGCTTCCTCGTGGAAGAACGGGCACAGAAAACCTTTGACCAAGGCTTGTTTTATCTCTGTGTGCGAGCCGCGGTTCTGCTCCCACTCCCGGTGTCGTTGTCCGGTAAGGTTCGTCCTTTCTGCACCAAAACGGCCTGCACGAACTAGCTTGGGGTAACCTGACAGCAGAGTGTGTGTGTGTGAGACACGGAAGGCACAGCAGCGGAGACAGAGAACAGACCTGGCGCACGAAAGACACGGTACTGCCCGAAATGGTAGCCCCGGCCACCTGTGCCTGTTGGGCACTTAAAACACGGTGTGACTTGAGATGTGATCATGTTCTGAAGAGTGAGTACAAGAAAGAACATAAAATATCTCATTAATGATTTGCACATAGATTACGTATTGAAATGATAACATTTTTGATATATTGGGTTGGAGACAAATGTTACTAAAATCAATCTCACCTTTTGCTTTTTACTTCCTTAATGTGGGTACAAGGAGATTTTATAAATTTTTTAAATGTTTTATTTGTTTATTTTTGAGAGAGACAGAGCACAAGTGGGGGAGGGGCAGAGAGAGAGAAAGACAGAACCTGAAGCAGGCTCCAGGCTCTGAGCTGTGAGCGCAGAGCCCGACGCGGGGCTCAAACCCACAAACCGTGAGATCGTGACCTGAGCTGAAGTCGGACGCTTAACCGACTGAGCCACCCAGACGCCCCAACGAGGAGATTTTAAATGACGTGTATGGCACCATCTTTGGCTAACATCCCCTTTCCACTGGACACTGCTGAGCCAGCTGTGTGATGTGCCTGTGGTCTCTCAGGAGCTGGCGTTCTGACCCAGCACACAGGGGTCACGCCAGCGCTCTCTGCGAACTGAGCCCAAACGAAGCCCATTTCATTTGGGCAGAGCTGAATCTGCGTGTTGTGGCAGAAAGGAGAGAGGGTTTTGTTTGCAGAGAGCAGAGCCCACACTAAGGTGTTCCGAGTCTGGTGGAGCAAAGCAGGTGCATCGGGGGTGGGCCGGGCCTGTGAGTCCTGCCTGCCTCTGCCAGGCAGTCCACCTCGCCAGACACGGACATGGGACATGCACACCCCAGGGACTCAGGGTCAGCAGCCACCTGCCCTAGTTCCTTCCTAACCCGCCCTCCCGGGGCAGGGCCCCATCTGCAGATGTCCTGGACTCCCTGGTCCTGGCGGTCCCCTCCCCACACCTCACCCACAGCCCACTCAGCTGGAGCCCATGAAGGAGGCTTCCAGCCTCTTGTCCTCACGGGGACCGTGTCCACTCTGGGGGAACTTCCTTCAGCTCCGGCCCCTTCCTCCTCCTTCTCCAGGGGTTCACAGAGAAATACTGCCCCGTCTCCCCCAACACCCTGCAGACCCTAGATGCGAAGCCTGGCATCCCCGCAGCAGCCCAGGCCTCACGGGAGGGGGGTGGTGGTTGGAAACGCAGAATCTCAAGAGACCCCGGCAAACACTTGTTCAGGAGGGCCCTGGAGCCAGTGTGGCCTGCTGGGCCGGAGTAGTGGCAGGCAGGGACCCTGTGAAGGCAAGAAAACTTGAACCTTCTTCCTCGACCTCTTTTTGCGTCCATCTATTTGAAAGCTAAGAAGCCTCTTGCCAGTTTCACAACACGGGAAGCCCCTCTCCAGTTTCCCGGGAGGGCAGGAGCATCAGTGCCGGAGACTGCAGCAAGCCCACTTGGGAAGGAAGACGGGAGTGTGGTTGAAGGTGATTGGCAAAGCCAGGTCCCTGAGCTCAGCCGCTTCCGTGGAGAACGGAGAAGACCTGCCTGCGGGATCTCTTACGGGACTGCTGTGATGAGCTCTGGGTGAGTGCCGAGTCAGTAAGAGACCCGGTCCTTCTTTCGGGACTCCTGTGGCTGGTTCCCTGCCTTCCCAGGGGACCTGCATCTCCATCCGTGTCCACCCGGCGCAGCTCCGTCTGTGTGGGCCTGGCCTGTTTGCTTCCCGTTTTTTCCTGGGGTCCCTCCAGCGCCCTCCCCGCCCCCCCCCCCCCAGCCTGGGCCCCGTCCCCTGTCCCGCGTCCTCCCACCCGGGGCCGCTCTGGCTGGCTGGCGGTGGCTCACAAGTTCTTTCCACCACCATAAAGACGGGGTGTGCAGCTGCTTCGGGGGCGTGGGCGGTGCTTAGGTTTCTGGGCGGTCGCCCCAACCCCCCTCACCCCTCCTCAAGCCTGGACCCTCTCCATTCTCCAGTTTGGGCGGGAGGGTCTGGGGGGTGTTGCAGAGCTGGTGCTTTGCTCTGAAAGCAGGCGTGTCTAGTAAGGTGGGGAGACAAGTAAATAATAGGTCTAAGTACACTGGCCTCTTCTCTGCCGTGAGCCTTCTAGACTCTGGAGGCCTGAAAGGCTGGGGTGTGGAGGCACAGGGGCCCTGCACTGGAGAAGGCCCTCTGGGAGTCAGCCTGCAGCCTCCCTCCCTGTGCATGTGAGCAACCTCGAACCAGCCCCACTCCTCCTCAGCGGTGCGCTTTCCTCATCTGTGCGGGAGAGGCTGCCGGTGTGTGCCACGTGCCTCAGTGAGCTTCTGGCCCCAGAGCAAAGAGCACACTTCTCAGGCTCACCACTTGCTGGGAGGTGTGACCCAGCGGGTGTCAGACCTGTATTGTGGAGCAGTTTTGTCCTCAAGAGACAGATATGTGCCCTCCTCCACCTCCGTCCCTGGAACACAGCTGGACATGGCCCCCGGGACTGTAGGGCTTCTGCACTGGACTCAGCCGGGTCCCCAATGCCTGGAGGCACCACACAACCCAGATCCCCCCCTTCATATCCAACACAAAGAGGAGTGAGCTCTGGTGTGACTACAGCCCTGATATTTGGACTTTCTTACCCTTACAGCAGAACCTGGTCCCGACCAGTACCGTCTGACCGCTATCCCCACTCTCAGATAAACTGAGGCAGCACATGGCTGAGCCACCCATCCAAGACCACACAGAGCCAGGAGGCGGCTGAGCCAGGTTTGACCTGCTTTGATCTTTGTGCAGACGGAGCCCAGAGCAGAGCAGTGGCCATCGAGGCAGTGGGTCTGGGGCTCCCTCGCCAGGAGCGAAATGGGTCACGGGAGGCTGTGCACAGCCTGCCCACATGCTGGGTCTGTGAGCCCCGATGTCTCCAGGCTCCACACACACCCGGGGGTTGAAAATGAGGACGTCTGACAGCGCCCACCATGCCCTCCCAGCCTCCTCTTCTGAGGATTGATCTAAGTCCCAGACTAAGTCCCTGCGACACTAGTTTCAGTTGGGGACCACTGGACATATCCACAGGGCTGGGCGCCACCTAGCACTTGATTTCATTTTCCTGACTAAATGTGCAGACTGGGACGTGCGGATGGGCTGGGGTATGGGCTTGTTGGTGCCCAGTCAGCCTCTCTTGCTGTCTATTTGGGCGACCTGACAATTTCCTAGCACAAAAGAAGGCAGTGGCAAGACCACAGAACTTGGTGGCCTCAAGGTGGCAGGGAGGCTGCATGGTGGTTAAGGTATACAGTGTGCCCAGCTGTCTTTGGAGCTGCTCCTATCGGAAGGCCCGGCCTGTTTCTCCAAGGGGAGTCCAGGCTGGCAGCTTGTTGGCTTCTAGCAGCCTGGTGGCTTCAGGGAAGCCAGAGGCCACCAGGCCAAGACAAAGCCCAAGATAAAATCTCAGGGAAGGAGAAGCGTGGACCCTCCCACCTCAGGCTGAACTCTTGGGCCCCAGCCCCAGTCCAGTGGCCACGTCCAAGCTCAGGCGGGAAGAGATGGCGAGCTGCCTGGCACCATGAGAAATGAGAAATTGTGGCTTTAAGTCAGCAAGACTCGGACGGCTTGTGATATGGCAGCAGAGTGACACAAGGTCTTATGCTCCGTCCTGATGAGGACAAACAGCGGCCCTTTGGTAACCATCTCCCCCACCCCAGGGGTCCAGAACCCCCCTGATCTCCTGCCTGCAGCCGGCCCTCTCACCATCTGGGGACCATCCCCACAGGGACGTGCTGCTGACATGCAGACACATACAGCACCGAAATAGAACTCTGTCGCCCCGGCCTGCCCTGCTTTGCGTCAGCATCACCTCCACTGCCCCTCTCGCAGGGCCCCTTCTGACTCTCCGCTTCCTCTTCCTCCTCCCCCACTCTGCACCCCTCTCCCTGGCTTCGGGCAGGCCCCTGTGGCCCCCTCCCATGGCCGACTGGACTGGACCACCTCCAGTTCCCGCCAGGTTCCATCCTGGCCCTCCTTGCTATGGTCCTCTCGGGAGATGAGACCCTGCCTTGGGCCACTGGCGACTGAAATGGGGTGGCCACTGCTCCAGAGGGACACAGAGCAGAGGCAGCAGGTCTGTGGGGGACAGAGAGGTAGGGGTTGGGGGGGAGTGCAGGCCAGGTGACAGATGGAAGGGGGTGTCCTGCCTGCCCTTCATCCGCAGACCTGTGCCTATGTGATGACACCCACACTGTGCTTGGGTGCCTCCAGCTGGTTCCTGTGACTTGTGATTGGGACCCAGTTCCCTGCCTCAGGCCCTGCTCTGGGGAATGGATGTTCTTGGCTGCCTGGCCCGGGGCATACCTGCTGTGTGCCCTGGGTCTGGGCCTTCAAGCCTCACCTTCCTCTCCTCTGCGCCTCCTGCACAGAGGCCTCCACAGCCTGGGCTCCTGCTGCTGGCCTTGCCCGGCCCCTGGGACCCTCCCTACATGGGCCTCAGCAAGGAGAGGCCTTGCCATGGACAGGGTTCACTATTTAGAATTTCAGTTATGGGGAACCTGCAATCTCTCTAAACTTGTTTTCCTCCAAGTTAAATTAGAAAGCCACAGCTTCTAAACGAAAAAAAAAAAAAAAAAAAAAAAAAAGGCTGAATGAGATGCCTGTTTTTCTTAATGTTTATTTTTGGGGGGGGGGCAGATAGAGAGGGAGACACAGAATCAGAAGCAGGCTCCAAGCTGTCAGCACAGAGCCCTATGTGGGGCTCGAACCCACAAACTGTGAGATCATGATCTGAGCTTGACTGATGGAGCTGTCCAGGAGCCTGGTGGGATGCCTATTTTAATTGATGACACCTTGAGGCTTCTAAATATTTTCAGGATTCTATGTTTGCCTCTTTGCAAAATACTATTTATAAAGTAACTGGGGCAAGCAATGAATGGAAAGAAGTCGGAAAGGCTTCTGAGACCTTTTTTGCCCTCCTGTCTTCTCTGTCTGCAGGCTAGTGGTGGCCACCTTGTGCCAGAGCCCCGCCTCCGGGGCCACTGTGCTCTGTTCTTTCTGCCAAGACTCCCTTTTCCTCTGAATCTCTCCCTAGTCCCTCCCTGCCCCTCTAAAGTTAAGTCTTGTGGGGACCTGGGGGACTCAGTCGCGTCCGACTTTTGATTTCGGCTCAGGTCATGACCTCATGGTTCATGAGTTTGAGCCCCATGTGGGGCTCTGTGCTGACAACTCAGAGCCTGGAGCCTGCTTGGGATTCTGTGTGTCCCTCTCTCTCTCTGTCCCTCCCCTGATCCTGCTCTCTCTCTCTCTCAAAAATAAATAAACATTTAAAAAAGTTAAAAAAGAAAAATTTTTGGCCTTAAAGGGACATAAAATTCCCAAGGAAACTGTAAGTTTGCTCAAACTCAGTTTTGATACTTGCAGCATCTGATCTTGAAATGAGGGCTACATCTGGATCCGGATGAAGCCCTTCACAACTGCTTGGTGCTGACAGGTTGCCTTCTGAATCCCCATGACAATGTATAGAAAACTCCTCCAACCAATGAAGATTTTTAATGATTTAAATATTAAATATGAAATATTATGAAAATAGCAAGGTGTCCTTACCTCCAACGGGATCAAATTATGAATGGCTCCAATATGCAAAGCTTAGTAGATTCCATGCTGTGCTGGCTCTGTCATTAAAGTTCCTGGGCATTCTGGCTCAACTCCCCGGAGGCTAAAGTGAACCACCCCACTGATATTTCTGCCAAAAACACTGCTCTCAGGCCAAGCCTCTGTCACAGTGCAGAGAGATGTTCTCTTACATGGTAACTTGGAAAAAGTGACAAGAGATGCCCGAAAACAGGCCCCAGAAAAGGAAAAACAATACTGGGAATCTAATAATTTTTGGATCCATAAAAAGAGAACTCTGGGAGCGCCTGGGTGGCTCAGTCAGTTGAGAGTCTGACTCTTGATTTCGGCTCAGGTCATGGTGTCAGGGTTGTGGGATTGAGCCCTGCGTTGGGCTCCATGCTGGGCGTGGAGCCTGTTTAAGACTCTCTCTCTCTCTCTCTCTCTCTCTCTCCCCCTCTCCTTCCCTCCCCCAATAGTGCACACACACTCTCTTTCTAAAATTAAAAAGAGAGAGAGAGAGAGGAAACTCTGGTTTAGACCAAATAACAATCCAGCCCTCCCAGAAATGCTAAAAATCCTACTTACCACTGTACATGCATTGAACTATTATTGTTCTAGTGACAAAATGACAGCACTCATGAACCAATGCTGATGGGCAAGTCTGAATAAGGCCATGACAAGTGTCTACCTCATTTGTCCCACCTCCCCAAAGTATAAATCCAGAGAAACCAGTTCTTACAAATGGATTTCATACAGCTTTCCTTCTCATGGATATAAACATGTTTTAGTCATTTTTGCTTTGCCTTCTCACTGGACCGAAGTTTTCTCTTGTAGACAGGCCAACATCTGTTCTGTGGCCAAAGTTTTATTAGCAAAGATAACCCCCTACCTAGGGAACCCCCTTTTCAGTTAGCAGGAAACCCATTTTACCAGTCAGACGCCTTGATGAGTTCATTGCAGTCTGACTGGTTTTACAATACTTCCGTTGTGCATACGTCCTCAATCCTCAGGGCTAATAAGATGCACTAACAGCACTGTTAAGACTCAATTGGCAAAATTTGTAAAGACCTTCCAAATACCGTGGCCTAAAGCATTGCTGTTGGTCCTCTACATCTGGGATCCACCCCCTCGGAGCTCACAGATTCTCACACTCTGAGGTTGTCACAGGACATCCGGTACACTTGGCCTCTGCCTCCTCTGACACACAGTTGACGTAAAAGGTGATATACTTTCATATCGCAAAGGCCTAGCTGCTTCAATTAAAATAGTCTTGCTTTTTATGGAGACCCCTCATGGTGCACTCCTGGGAGACGATGCCGGAAGCCTCACACCTTGCAGCCTGGAGATTTCATCTGTTGGAAGAGACACCTCCAGACAGACTCTTCAACCCTCCTGGAAAGACCCTTATCGGGATCTGTTGAGCAACTTTGTGTAGACACACTCCCGGGAATAGACTCTTGGAATCTCGGGACTGGCCCTGCACTACGTGTGGTGGCCTGAAAGTGCAGATTGTCTGGAATCCACGTGGACGACATCTGACGAGACTCTGTCCCAAGATGCCTGGACTGGCCTGTGTACCTTCCCTCACTTCTGCGTCTTCTCTCTCTCTGATGGAAAGAAAATGCCCTTGTCTGCACTCCCAAACTATTACAAAAGGAGGATACCTCTTCCATGATTATGATCTTTTGGAAACAGCCTCATCATCACCCTGGAAAAATTAATCTCTCTCTTGCTTTTTCTGAAGGATTAGAAGGTTCAGAGTTCACAAAAGTCTTTCTTTCATCTGAACTGTTAACTGACTCTGGATTCTTATCCAAGTTCATGTCTCTGAATTTACAACTTTATGGACTATTATTGATAAAATGTATGTTTCTAAACAGTTCTTTTGCGATACCAATACTGTTTTAAAACATCTTTGAAGTTTTGCTGTTTTCCAAAAAGTTTATCAGCTGTTGCTTCATGTTTATTCCCGCCCCGTATCTTCCCAAAGGCACCTGGGTTTTCTCTCATTGTGTTCTTATGGTATCCACTATTCTGCTTTCTTGGTCACTTAACAGGAGGCATGCGTGACCCCCCGGTTTCCCTTTGTGGAGACAACCCTCCACCCCTGAGTCAGAATAAATGCCAGTAAATATTTCAGTTGGCTACTTTCAGATATAGAGTCCTGGTTTACAACCATCAAACACTTTGGAGTTGTAGCCTTACGTCTTCTGTTTTGTATAATTAAGTTTCATATTTTGTTTTTTAAAAAAATGCTGTGTCCAGTAGTGATGTTGGCTTTGTGCCTCAGGATGATCTCCGACACTCAAGACCTAGATAAAATGTAGACTTGGGATGGGAAGCACCTGCGAGGTCTCCCTCCTGACCCTTTCTTGTTGCTCATGTGGGGCCTAAGTGGTCAGCCGTCTCTGCCCTGTCCCTCCCATACAGCCCAGGACAACTAGGGAAGCTTCTTCCCGGAACTGAGGAAACCCTGACCCTCCATTAGGGATATTTTCAAAGAAAGATCTTGACCAAAGTGGAAAATGTGGAGATGAATACGAGGAAGGAAAGCTCTCACACCACCACTCGCTGTCGTTGTTGGTGCTGATTCAACAGGGATACGCTCCCTGATGTGGTGGCTCCTACTTTACTACCCCTGCAGGAGGAAGAAAGGGCTCCTCCTGCCCCAGCAACAGCTCAGCCAATAAGAGACAGCCACCGCTCAGCCAATGGGAAACCACTACACTTTCAGCTTCCAGTTTACTCCAATGGACTTTCAGTTTACAACAGCCCCCCTTTTCTCTGTGGAAGAACCTCTGCTTTGTTCTCTGGAGTTGCCTATGGTTTTGCTGTAGCTTGCTTGTCCTGGATTCCAATAATGTTATTCCTCCCCTCCCCCCCCAACCCCCCACCTCCCGTTTTCTGGTAAAATAACTGACAGTTTCATTTTTTAATTTCCATTTAAAAAATGTTAAGGTTTATTTTAGAGAGACAGAGAGGGGGACAGAAGATCCGAAGCGAGAGCCACGCTGACAGCAGAGTGCTGTCGCGGGGCTCGAACTAACGAACTGCAAGATCATGACCTGAGCCGAAGCTGGTTGCTCAACAGACCCAGCCACCCAGTTGCCCCCCCCCCCCCCCGCCCTTTTTTTAAAGTTTATTTATTTTGAGAGCGCGACAGAGCACAAGCAGGGTCTGGAGCATAGAGGAAAGAGAGAATCCCAAGCAGGCTCTGCACTGTCAGTGCAGAACCCAATGTGGGGCTTGATCTCATGAACCATGAGATCTTGAATCATGAGATCATGACCTAAGCTGAAATCCAGTCGGAGGCTTAACCAACTGAGCCACCCAGGTGTCCCAAGATTTTATTTTTTAAGTAATCTTCACACCCAGTGTGAGGCTCTAACTCAAAACCCCAAGATCAAAAGTCACTCAGCCAGGTGCCCCAGTAATGTTTCTACATATTATTGGAATTAAGCTAGTATAACTCTGAATGTGATTCTGATAGTTAAGATGGATAGGGTAAACCCTAGAGCAACCACTAAAAAACACAATCAAAAACATAGTCTAGAAAAAATGAATGAAATTACAGTGCTATCTCAGAAAATCATCACTCTGTGCAAAAGAAAGCAGTAAAGGAGGAAGAGAGGAAAAAGACACAATGCAGACAATAGTAAAAAGTAAAATGGCAGAAGTAAATCCAACTATATCAATAACATTGAATATGAATGGAATAAGTCACCCAATCTGCTTTTTAAAACAGATTATCGGACTGGATTTGAAAAAAAAAAATGATTCAACTGTATGTTCTGTATAGGAGATACTTTAGGTTCAAAGACACAAATAGACTGAAAGTATTAGGATGAAAAAAATACCCTGCAGTGACTAGACGCAGGGTAGACAAAACAGACCTTAAAGAGAAAATGTTACTAGAGGTAAAGGGTAATCAGGAAGATACAACAAATGCAAACATACATGCATCTAATAAAAGAGCACCAAAATGCATGAAGCAAAAACTGACAGAAAGAGAAATAGACAAATCAATGATAACAGTTGGAGACTTCAGTACCCACTTTCAAGAATGGATAGAAAAACTAAGCAGAAGATCAATAAGGGAATAGAATCAACCAACATTATAAACCAACCAGACCAAATAGACACCTATAGAACACGCCAACAAACAACAAAATATGCATTCTTGCAGGATACACAGGGAATGTTTTTCAGGATAGGGCATACTACATACTACATCACAAAAGAAATATCAATTGATTTAAAGGGATAAAATAATACAAAGTATGTACTCTAATCACAATGAAATGAAATTAGAAGTGAATAATGGGGAGATTTTAGAAGCTCATAAATACATAGAAATTAAACAACACTCTTCTGTGTAGCCAGTGGGTCAAAGAAAAAAGCAAGAAGTAAATCAGAAAATATTTTAAGCTAAAAGAAAAGGAATTCACAATATATCAAAACATACACAATGCAGCCAAAGCAGTCCTTAGAGAGAAATTTACTGCTGTAAATGTCAACATTAAAAAGAAAATCTCAAATCAACAAGCTAACCTTCCAATTTAAGATCATGGAAAAAGAAGAGCAAAATAAACCTGAAGCAAGGAGAAGAATGACAATAATGAAGATCAGAACAGAAATTAATGAAATAGATAATAGAAAAAAATAGAGAAAAATCAATGAAACCAATGCTGTTTGTTTCAAAAGATCAACAAAAGTGATAAACTTTTAGCTAAATTAACTAAAACAAAAGGAAGAGGCTTAAATTACTAGAATCAGAAATGAAAGTAAGGACGCTACTACCAACTGTACAAAAATAAAAAGGATTTTAAAGTAATAGTATGAAAAAGTGTACACCAAAATTTTAGTCATTTAGGTGAAATGGACAAATCCCTAGAAAGACATGAATTACCAAAACTGACTTAAGAAATGGATTGTCTGAACTGACGTATTAGCTAGTGTAGAGACTGAATCAGTAATCAAAAAACAATCCACAAAAAGCCAAATGCTTCACCACTGAATTTTACCAAACATCCAAAGAAATTTAATACCGATCCTTCAAAGACTTTTCCAAAAATAAAAGGGAAGAGAACACTTCACATCTCATTTGAGGCCAGTAGTACCCTGATACCAAAACTATACGAAGACATCACAAGAAAATAAAACAACAAATATCTCTTATAAAGAGGAATGCAAAACTCTTCAAGGAAACACTAGCAAACAGAATCCAGCAACATATAAAAAGAATTATACATCATGTCTGAGTGGGACCATTAAAATAAAAAAAGTCTGCTCTGTGACAGATACTGTCAAGAGAATGAAAAGACAAGCCACAATAATGGGAGAAAATACTTGCAAAAGGTATCTGATAAAAGGCTGTTATCCAAAATATACAAAGAATTTTTAAAACTAAAAATAAGAAAACAATCCAATTTAAAAATGGGCCAGAGGCGTAGCAATTTCTTACTTGACACATCCCCAAAGGCAAGGGAATTAAAAGCAAAAATGAACTACTGGGACCTCATGAAGATAAAAAGCTTTTGCACAGCAAAGGAAACAACCAACAAAACTAAAAGGCAACCAATGGAATGGGAAAAGATATTCGCAAATGACATATCGGACAAAGGGCTAGTATCCAAAATCTATAAAGAGCTCACCAAACTCCATACCTGAAAAACAAATAACCCAGTGAAGAAATGGGCAGAAAACATGAATAGACATTTCTCTAAAGAAGACATCCGGATGGCCAACAGGCACATGAAAAGATGCTCAACGTCGCTCCTCATCAGGGAAATACAAATCAAAACCACACTCAGATATCACCTCACGCCAGTCAGAGTGGCCAAAATGAACAAATCAGGAGACTATAGATGCTGGAGAGGATGTGGAGAAATGGGAACCCTCTTGCACTGTTGGTGGGAATGCAAATTGGTGCAGCCACTCTGGAAAACAGTGTGGAGATTCCTCAAAACATTAAAAATAGACCTACCCTAAGACCCAGCAATAGCACTGCTAGGAATTTACCCAAGGGATACGGGAGTACTGATGCATAGGGACACTTGTACCCCAATGTTTATAGCAGCACTCTCAACAATAGCCACATTATGGAAAGAGCCTAAATGTCCATCAACTGATGAATGGATAAAGAAATTGTGGTTTATATACACAATGGAGTACTATGTGGCAATGAGAAAGAATGAAATATGGCCCTTTGTAGCAACATGGATGGAACTGGAGAGTGTTATGCTAAGTGAAATAAACCATACAGAGAAAGACAGATACCATATGGTTTCACTCTTATGTGGATCCTGAGAAACTTAACAGAAACCCATGGGGGAGGGGAAGGAAAAAAAAAACAACAACAAGAGGTTAGACTGGAAGAGAGCCAAAACATAAGAGACTCTTAAAAGCTGAGAACAAACTGAGGGTTGATGGGGGGTGGGAGGGTGGGGAGGGTGGGTGATGGGTATTGAGGAGAGCACCTTTTGGGATGAGCACTGGGTGTTGTATGGAAACCAATTTGACAATAAACTTCATATATTGAAAAAAATAAATAATGAAAAATAAAACTATTAAGAGTTACAAAAGGGGGCCACAAAGCATTAAACCCCTAGCATGGGCACTTAAAAAAAAAATGGGCCAGAGATTTTGACACCTCACCAGAAAAGATATACTGATGGCAAATAAGCATGTGAGATGTTCCACAACGTTTCATCAGGGAAATGCAAATTATAACAATGATACCACTACACCCCTATTAAAATGGCTAAAATCTGGAACGCTGACAACACCCAGTGCTGGTGAGGATGTGGAGCAACATTGCTGGTGGGAATGCAAAATGAAGCTGCCATTGTGGAATGTAGTTTGGCAATTTACTACCATGTTAAATACTCTTATCATACATTCCAGCAATTATGCTCCTAGGTATTCACCAAAGAAGTTGAAAACTCACATACACACAGAAACCTGTACACAGATGTTTATAGCTGCTTTACTCATAATTCCCCAAATGGAGAGGCCACCAAGATGTACTCCAGTAGGTAGATGAATAAATGAACTGTGGTCCATCCAGACAGTGGAATATCATTCAGTGCTAAAAAGAAATGAACTGTCAAACCATGAAGACCTGGAGGAAATTGAAATATGCATCATTAAGTGAAAAAAGCCAGTCTGAAGATGCTGCATACTTTGATTCCAACTCTGTGATGTTCTGGAAAGCATACAACTATGGAGACAGTAAAAACAAAAAACAAAAAACAAAAAACAAACCAGCGATTGGTTAGGGTGAAGGGAATGGATGACTGGTAGGACACAGAGGATTTTTAGGGAAGTGTCTGTACAAATCTATAGTGGTAGGTACATGTCATGATACATTTGTCCAAACCCATGGAATATACGACACTGAGAGTGAGCCTGGATGTCCACTCTGGACTCTGGGTGACAATGATGTGTCAGTGCAGGTTCATCAGTTGTAGCCAATGTTCCATCTGGTGGGGATGTTGACAATGGGAGAGGATAATCATGGGTGGGGGCAGGGGGCACTTGGGAAATCCCTGTACCTTTCACTTAACTTTGCTGGGAATCTAAAGCTGCCCTAAAAATAAAGTCTGTGTTTAAAATGTACAATAACTGAAGTGAAAAATTCACTAGAAGTGTTCAAAAGTAGGCTTGAGCAAACCTGAAGACAGGATGGTTGAAATCATCAAGACTGAGAAACAAAGAATGAACAATGAAGAAGTGTGAACAGAGCCTGATGGCCTGTGGGACATGGTCAAGTTGACCAACGCACACATTGTGAGAGATCCAAAAGAGAGACAGAGAGGGGCAGAGAGACTATTTGAAGAAATAATGCCCCCAAACTCCCCACATTTGACTAAAGACATGAATACAAACATCCAAGAAGCTCAACAAACTCCAAGTAGGAAACATTCAGAGAGCCACACAGAGACACATTACAGTCAAGCTGCTGAAAGTGAAAGACAAAGAGAAAATCTTAAAAGCAGCAAGAGAGACAGAAGTGATTCATCACATGCAAGGGTGTCCTCAAAAAGAATGTCAGCAGATTTCTCATCAGAAACCTTGGAGGCCAGAAGGCAGTAGGTTGATAGATTCATGCACTAAAAGAAAAAAAAAAACAAAACCTGTCAGTTGAGAATCCTATATCTGGAAAACTGTCCTTCACAAATGAGGGGGAAATGAAGAAATTCCCAGATAAGCAAAAGCTGAGAGAGTTCATCACACGAGACCTGTCCTACAGGAGACACTCAAGGAAGTCCTGCAGGCAGAGATGAAAAGACTCTAGGCAGTAACTCAAAGCCAAATGAAGAAGTAAATTTCCGGTATAGATAAATACATGGACAATTATAAAAGCTAGTGTGAAATAACAAGATGTACATGTCGGGTTCTGCCTCTGTCTGCTGATAGAGCTCCTAAAACTCTTGTAATTTCCTAAGTAATGAGAGCACTGGGCACATCTTTCTTTTTAATATTCAGTCTCTGGTGCCAGTTCCTGACGCAGAGCTCTTAAATCTCATGGGATTTCCTGGGTGAAAGGAATGTCTTTTGCTCTAATGGGTGATTCTGAGTGGGCTCCTGGATGGCTTTAGGAGGGCTGCTCACCAGAAACATGAAGCCACGACTAAGAGCTTGGAGTGCTCAGCCTTGCCCCGCAAATCCTCTGGGAAGCAGAGAGGGGCTGGACAGTGAGCCAATGACTGATCTTGACGACATGATAAAGTCCCTACAGTACAGGGTTCCCAGAGCTCCAGGGAACATCCATATTCCAGGAAGGTGACACAGTCCGGCTTCACAGAGGCAGGGGCTCTTATGCTCATGATCCCTTCTGACATCACTCTGTATATCCCTTCATTTGGCTTTTCATCAGTCTCCCTTGCCATATCCTTTTATATAATAAAATGGTAAATATAAGTGTTTCCCTGAGGTCTATGAGCCATTATAGCAAATTATTCAACCCAAAGTTCAGGGTTGTGAGAAGCCTGATTTATAACCCACTGGTCAGAAGTGTAAGTTACACCTTGAACTTGAGATTGGCATCTGAAGTGGGGACAGTCTTGTGGGTGTGAGCCCTTACTCGTGGGATCTGATAGTAACTCCAGGAAGACGATGTCAGAATTGAAGTGAACTAGAGGAGACTCAGCTGGCATCACAGAGAATTGCTTAACGTGTGGAAAACCCACACATCTTATGTCAGAAGTACTGTGAGTGTGTGCTGAAAGAGAAAGCACAGAGGAGCGTGTCTTTCCAACTCAGCTAGTGTTATGGTAATATTGCTTTGTAACTCCATCAACTGGTTCATAAATCCACCAAGTGGGATTTATTTCTGAAATGTAAGAATGGTTAGACGTACCACAATGGATCACTGTAACAGACTGCATTAACAGAGATTTTCTTAACTGATGCAGAAAAAGTACTTGACAAAATTTAACATCCTTTCATGATAAGAAAAAAAAAACCCACTCAACAAACTAAGAATAGAAGGAAAGTACCTTAGGTAATAAAATACAGATACGAAAAACCCACAGCTAAAATCAAACTCAATTATAAACGACTTAAAGCTTTTCCTCTAAAATCAAGAAGAAGAAGTGGTACCTGAGTAGCTCAGTCGGTTAAGTGTCCGACTTTGGATCAGGTCATGATCTCGCAGTTCATGGGTTTGAGCCCCACGTGGGGCTCCATGCTGCCGGTGCAGAGCCTGCTTGGGATTCTCTCTCCCCCTCTCTCTCTGCGCCCCCCCTCAAACTTTCTCTCTCAAATAAACTTAAAAAATAATAAAAAAGATAAAAATAAAAACCATTTACATAGTATCAAAAGAACAAAACACTTAGGAATTAGCATAACCAAGAATGTGACACACTTGTACACTGGACACTAAAATACATTGCTGAAAACAGCCAAGGACATACTCTCTTAGCCTTAGCACCATCTTCTTGGAAACCTCTGCATCATGAAAGCCAAGTGGAGGAAGAAGCGAATGTGCAGGCTTAAGTGTAAAAGATGAGGCAGGGGTACCTGGGTAGCCCCATCAGTTGGGTATCTGCCTCTTGATTTCTTCAGCTCAGGTCATGACTTCACGGTTTGTGGGTTAGAGCCCCACATCGGGCTCTGCACTGGCAGCATGGAGCCTGCTTGGGATTCTGTGTCTCCCTCTCTCTGCCCCTCCCCCACTTGCTCTCTATCTCAAAACTAAACATTAAGAAAGAAAGAAAGAAAGAAAGAAAGAAAGAAAGAAAGAAAGAAAGAAAAAGATGAGGCAGAGGTCCAAGTAAACCACTAGCTTGTGCACCCACAGAAGCCGCAGGAGCAGAAACAAGGAAAGCCAGAGGCCAGGGATGCTGTTACGAATTGTTGGACTGCATGCCTACTTTCTAGAACTTGATTCAATGGCTCTAGAACATCCATCATCATCTGATTGCAATGACACAGCACAAGCCTTGCTCATACCAAAACAGTCCCTTTTAGTCCTTTGCCCTGGACCTGTGACTTTCAGGACTAACTCTGTTTCCACTTGTGGCTGAATATAACATGTGTACAACAAATCATCTCTTCTGCTGTCTTAGCTGAAAAAAAAACAAGACAAACTAAAGACATAACTGGAAAGACATTCCATGTTCATGTATTAGAAGATTTCGTATTGTTAAAGTGTATTACTCAAAGTGATCTACAGATTAAATGCAATCTCTATCAAAACCCCAATGATATTTTTTGCAGAAATGGAAAAACCCTTTCTGAGATCCATATGGAATCTCAAGGGACCCCAAATAGCCAAACAATCCTGAAAAAGAACACAGTGGGAGGACTCACACTCTCTGATTTCAAAGCCTACAACAAAGCTACAATAATCAAAACAGTGTGGTACTGGCATAAAGACAGACAGATAGACCAGTGAAATAGCCCAGAAATAAACCTTTGCATGTGTGGTCAAATGATTTTTGACAAGGATGCCAAGACCATTCAATGAGAAAAGGACAGTGTTTTCAACACATGGCATTGGGAAAACTGGATATGTACATGCAAAAAGTGAAGTTGAACCCTTACCTAAAATCATATATAAAAATTAATCCTACACAGATCAAAGACGTAAGCCTAAGAGCTACAACTATAAAACTCTTAGAAGAAACCATAGGGGAAAAGCTTCATAACACTGGATTTGGCAATGACTTCTTGGCTATGACACCAAAGGCACAGGTTATAAAAAAAATAACAGAGTGCATACACTCAGTGTCACTAATCATTAGGGAAATGCAAATAAAAACCACACTGAGATTCAACCTCATACCCATTAGGATGGCTACCATCAAAAAACCAGAGGGGCACCTGTGTGGCTCAGCCGGTTAGGCGACCAACTTCAGCTCAGGTCATGAATTCGAAGTTCATGGCTTCAAGCCCCACATCGGGCTCTGTGCTGACAGCTCAGAGCCTGGAGCCTGCTTCTGATTCTGTGTGTCCCTCTCTCTCTGCCTCTAAAAAAGGCTCATGCTCTGTCTCTCTCTGTCTCTAAAAAAAGATAAACATTTAAAAAATTAAAAAAAAAAAAGGAGTTCGTGTTAAAAAACCAGAAAAGAACAAGTGTTGGCCAGGATGTGGAGAAACTGAAAAACCTTGTGTACTGTAGGTGGGAATGCACAGTGGTGCAACAGCTGTGGAAAACTGTGTGTGTGTGTAGGGGGAGGTCCTCAAAAAACTAAACATGGAAGGGGCGCCTGGGTGGTTCAGTTGGTTAAGCGACGACTTCAGCTCAGGTCATGATCTCACAGCTTGTGAGTTTGGGCCCTGAGTCGGGCTCTGTGCTGACAGCTTGGAGCCTGAAGCCTGCTTTAAGATTCTTTGTCTCCCTCTCTCTCTGCCCCTCCCTCACTGATGCTTTGTTTCTCTCTTAAAAAAAAAAAAAAAAAAAAATTAAACATAGAATTACCATTTGCTCCAGCAATTGCACTTGTAGGTAAGCAGCATTATTCATGGTAGTCACAAGATGAAAACGAGCCAAATGTCAATTGACGAACTGAATGGATGCACAAAAGGTGGTTTGTACCCACAAAGTATTATTGGCCCATAAAAAAGAAGGAGATTCTGACACGTTACAATATGGAGGTATCTTGAAGATGTACCCCTTAAATACATGATAAGCCAGATACAAAGAGACAAATATTTATGATTCCACTTGTATGAGGTACCCTAGAAGAGGCTCATTCATAGAGACAGACAGCAAATTGGAATTAATAGAGATGGGGGGAGGGAGTGGGGGATTACTGTGTTACGGGGACAGAGATTCAGTTTGGGATAATGAAACGGATCCAGAGATGGGTGGTGGTGATGGCTGCACAACACTGTGAATATATTTAATGCCCCTGAGCTAGACACTTCACAGAGGGTGAAAAGGTATTTTTCCAGAATAAAAAACTGCACATAAAAACACGCGAGTGCACATCACAGAAGACCCTTCCCCTGCACCGCAGGCGCAACCACCCAACCCCGGCTTTCCGGGGACACTCTATCGGGCTCTGAGGGGCCCACTCCCAAAGGCGCAGCTTCTGTCGAGCCTTCAGCTCCCTGAGGCCTTTTATGTATCTACACATTTAAGAACATCTTTGGTTTCACGTCCAAAGAGCCCTAAGAGGAGAGAACAAATCGGGGTTCGTTTTCTGTCGCAAAGTAAGAACTTAGCAATTGCCAGCCGTGGTCCAGCTGCCACGTGGCATCGGTGGGCCGCAGGTCTGCGCCCGAGCTCGGGGCAACAAGGAGCACAATTCTCCAAACGTTTCACGGATGCTGCACAAACGCGTCCCCACCGTCGGGAGCCCGCCCCACCCCCCACGACCGACGGCACCAGCCCTGGGCCCCCGCCGCCTTCCCCGGGCTGTGACAGCATGCGATGCAGCAGCAAGTGTGAGAGGGACCTCCTGCAGCCGGAGCTCTGGGGTGTCACCCGCCCTCACGACCCCCGTTGTCCTGGAGACCGGACCGGCACCGGAAGCGGCGCGCAGGGAATGACGCTCAGTGCGTGCGACCCGCCCCGCGGCTGCGCGTGCGAAGGAGGGAGCGAGCTCCGCGGCCAGGGCGCCCTGGTTCCGGGCATCGGTGCCGTGCGGGGGAGAGCACCCCGCAGCGGGCGCGGCGCCGGGACAGCCGAGGGCGGGTGCAGGATGAAGGAGAGTTCAGTGTACGCTGGGCCACGGCCTGTCCGCTTCCCTAACACTAACCCTAGCCCGAAGCGCTCCTCCTCTGTCCCGGACCGCAGTCCCCAGCTCTGCTCTCCGCCCGCGGACCTCAGGCACAGGCCTCGGGACACTCGAACGCTCGGGTCTCGCAGCACCCATCGGCCCGCGTAGTCCGGGAAACACGGGGCGCGACCAGAGGCGGGGCGCTCGCGGATTGGCAGGCCCCACGGTGATGGACGGAACGGGCGGGTTGGTGATTGGTAGAGGCGTCAGGGGCGGGGCGCGCGAGCCCAGGGAGGTGGGCGGGCCCCGAGGTGATAGACGGAGCGGGCAGCTTGGTGATTGGCTGGAGGCAGCACGCGGAGAGGGGCGGGGTAGTGCGCGCGGATTGGCGGGAGGTGGCCGGCAGCGCGCGGCTTGGTGAGTGAGGTCCCGCGTCCCCCGGCCCGCGTGGCGGCGGCGGCGGGGCCGGGGTTCCGAGTCCGCGCGTGTCGGAGGCTGGGCGGCTTCTCTCAGGGTCCCTGCTGCATTCGACAAGCTGAAGTTAGAGCGCGGGCCAGGACTTCTTCCAGGGCTGCGGCCCCGCTCAGCTCGTTTGGGCCGGAAGTCAGTCCGATTCCGCCCCGGCCCAGAGCCGTGCGGTACAAGCAGGGTACGGGCACCTAGCGGCTGCCCTGAAACCATGCACGAAAAAGGAGGGACCGAAGGCCATCCCATGTGCACTGTCCGACGGTTTGCACCGGGCTCGTGGTTCAGAGCGCGGCTCGGTGCGGCCCGAGCTGCTGCCCGAGCTGCTGAGGCGGGATTGGGGCTCCGTGAGGTTTGGGCGTCCACGGGAGGCGGGGTCGGGGCTGCGTTCGGTTTGGGCGGCCACCGGGAGGCGGGGTCGGGGCTCAGTAAACAGTAAAATGGGAGAAATAGAAGTGCCAAGGGACGGTTGCAGTTGGGAGAGGGTGAAGCGTTAGCAAAGACAGGGAGAGCAGGGTATGGGGAGCCAGCGAGTCTGCACCTGTAGGCAGTGGAGGGAGAAGAGCTGGGGCAGATGTCAGTAGAGACTTGGGGTTTTAGTCACTGAAACGGAGGGCCTTTTGAGCAAAGGAGTGACTGATTAATATTTTGTTTTGTTTAAAATAGGCTTATTATTTTATGGTAGACTTATATGATAATGAGACTGCCCTCATGCCCTGAGATGGGGCAGGTGCGGGGGAGCAAGATGGGGGTGGATGGCAGGTAGAATTGGGACGCCCGCTAGTTGTCTAGGTGGAGGTGCGAGGCCAGCCGTGGATACCTGGGGCAGGTCTGGAGAGCTCTGGGTGGGAGAAGCATTTCCTAGCTCTCCTTTCTGGATGAGGATTCCAAGGCACACTTTGGTATCCAGCACAGCTGACTTCCAGGTGCCATCCTGAACCATGTGTGGGGAGAGCCGCAGCTCTCCCCTCCTCTCCCAGTTCCCATGGGTGCAGTGGAGACACACCAGGAAAGCCATGGAGTGGGCAGGGGTTGCAGGGACACGTCTGTGTGTTCACAGTGACTGACTCCTCCTCGGCGTGAGCACCAGGTCTGGACGCATCCAGCGCAGCCATGTTCTCTGAGCAGGCTGCCCAGAGGGCCCATACTCTGCTCTCCCCGCCGTCAGCCAGCAATGCCACCTTCGCCCGCGTGCCTGTGTCCACGTACACCAACTCCTCGCAGCCCTTCCGGCTGGGGGAGCGCAGCTTCAGCCGGCAGTATGCCCACATTTATGCCACCCGCCTCATCCAAATGAGGCCCTTCCTGGTGAGCCGGGCCAAACAGCACTGGGGTAAGTGATGAATTCGGGGAAGTGCTTCCTCCCCACCAGTCCAGAGGGTCCCTGGAGTTTTCAGAAATGTCATATGAGGGACCCGGTAGAGCTGGAACCTTCTTCAATTTATCCCACTTCTCAGTTATCTTGGGAATGTAAACCTCTTTGTGCCTCAGTTTCTTCTTCAGGTAGTCATGAGGATTAGCTTAGGAATTGCTAGGTTTAGAGTGAGGTTTAGTTCCGAGGCTGGGTGAGATGGGGCTGAGCTCTGGCGTAGCCGTGATGATTTCACTGGTGTAAGCGTACGTTTTTCCTTTTCTTGAGTTCAGATTGTGTGTCCATGCTGTGGCTAGCAAGGGGCTCAGTGTGGCAGGCCAGCCACCAGGCACTGGGAGCCAGGGTGTCCATGAAGACACCCACCGCCTCTCTAGGGGGCTTCCTGTGTGCTCGCTGATGTCTGTCTGTCTGTCTGCTTCTCCTCTGCACCTTCCGTGTTGGTTGGGCATGAGTCTCCTGTCCCTGGGGCTCTCCTGTCTTTCCTAATCAAGGGGCCTGGGCAAGGCACATCTTTTCTTTTTTCCCCACTTCTTCTGTGCTCTCTCCTGCAGGACTCCCACCTTTGACTTTTGCTGCCTCACTCCATTCTTCTGTTTATAAGAGTGGCTTTCCATGTAGTTTTCAACTCCTCTGTTACGTTGTTAAACTGGAATGTTCATAGGTGGGACCGTGTCTTACTCATTTTCCTTGCCCCCAGCACTGGACTCGGTGGTGCCAGCTCTGGCTGCACACTGGAAGCAGCAGGAAGGCTGTGGGACAGAGGCGCCTGTCCCATCCCACCCCACTGAGCCGACGGCATCGCCTCTGGTTTCATTATAGGCACGAGAACTAGACCATCACACCTGCCAGGGATGTTTTCTGTTGTCTCTGTTGCAGGCACGAGTGCTGTCACCTTTCCTCTCTTCACATGATGAGGGGCTCCTTCCTCTGGCTCCCAGTGGCCTTTTCCTCGCTTCCCTTGCAGCTTCCTCCATTCTCCTCGGTTTCTGTGTCACTGCTATCATTCTGGTACCACACCTGTCTTGCAGTCACCATTCCTGCTAACAAAGCTGCCCAGTGACAGAAAACAGCTGTCTTACTCTGCCCACAGATGGGTCAGTAGTTCAGACAGCGGCCATGGTGAATGGGGCCTTGGCTGGGGTTGAAGCTGGCTTCTCCCAGAATGCGTCCCTGCGCGTGGATTCCGCGTGTCGCCAGGCTTTCCGACCAGACTTCAGCCTGTCCCGGGACTTGTCTGTCTCTCTTGAGCTTCCCGACCACGCTGAACCCCTTCTCAGTGTTGGCATCGCCTCTGCCTGGCACGCTCTTTCCCCGTCTTCCCTCGTGACCTCAGCTTACTGTCCTGTGCTTTGAGAGGCCACAGCAGCCCTCAGGGCTTTCTTGTTCCCTTTGCCTTGGCTCCTGCTGGTTTGGAAGCTTGCGGAGGGTGAGGACAGGCCTTGGTGTTCACTCTTGGTGCTGGTGCCTGGCCCGATGCCCACACGCTGTCCATCTGGACAGCTGTCCTGCCCTCGACACAGGGCTGTGTGGCTCTACCAGGTGCTCAGCTGCGCACGTTGGGCCCCAGCTGTGTACCCTTGGACGCGTCACTCAATCTCCCTGTGCCTCCGTTTCCTCAGCTGTGTGTCGAGGCAGTAACATCTACTCCGGCGTGTTGTCAGCGTGGAGAAGTTCCACTCGCTGCTCGGCATGGTCCCCCCAGGGCTGAGCGAGGGCCCTGCAGACAGGCTTTGGGGGTGTGTTTCCATGCCATTTCTGTCTGGTGCTGGCGCTCTCCTCTTGTTTTGAACTACCCACCTCCACTCCCTGGGATGTAGATCTGTGGAATGTTCTTGGTTACTCCAGGGCAGAAGGGGCTCAGGAAGAGGTTGGTCCAGCATACACAGGACCCCATCTGGTCCGGACAGCACTTCCCCAGGCTCAGGGTCTCTCCTGACAAACCCACAGGCCTCCTGGGACTTGCATTCCCTCTCTCCTGCCTGCGAGTCTGGCCGACTGCGCCTCTCTGATGTTTTTAGGGCAGGGCTGCGCAGAGAGTTGGCATGCTTCCTCCTCAGAGCCAGTGTCACAGTTAGGTATAAATGACGTAAGACTGTTGGTTCCCTATTGCTTTTTTGCTGCAGCAGATGACAAAGCCACAAACTGAGCAGCTTAGGACAACAGAAATGTGATCTCAGTTCTGGAGGCCAGGAGTGTGACATCAGATGTTGGCAGGGTCGCGCCCTCCGGAGGCTCTTAGGGAGGACCCTTCCTTGCCTCTTCCAGTCCCTGGTGGCTGCCTGGGCCTCCCAGTCTCTGCCTCTGTCTTCATGGTGCCTCCTCTGCACGTCTGCCTTTCTTATAAGGACACGGGATCCAGGGACCTAACCATATCCCGGATCCTTCTGTCCCGGGGCCGAGTCTACTAGTTTTGGGGGTCCTTGCCCCCGAAGGTCTCTTTCTCCTCCAGAGCCCAGGCCCGTGGGCTGCACGGCTCCGTGAGGCCTGTTGCAGTGCCCCAGGGTGGGCTGGGAGGGCTGCCTGGTCTGAGCACATGCCTGTCACACTCAGGTGCTGGAGTCCAAATAAAGAAGCTGTGTGAGCTACAGCCCGGGGAGAAGTGCTGTGTGGTGGGGACCCTGTTCAAGGCCATGCCGCTCCAGCCATCCATCCTGCGGGAGATCAGCGAAGAGGTGAGCCAGCTGGCTGACGCATGCCTCCCCTGGGCCACGTCCTGTGGGTGCCCGTGGGACCTCCCGCCATGGTCCCAGGGAATCGGGGGTCGGGGTCACTGTGCCATCTCACTTGTGGGGCGCAGGAGCCTTGGTGGCCTCCAGCCCCAAAACTACCTCCCGTCTCCGAATTCTAGCACAACCTACTCCCCCAGCCCCCACGGAGCAAATACATCCATCCGGACGACGAGCTGGTCTTGGAAGATGAACTGCAGCGCATCAAACTGGAAGGCACCATTGATGTGTGCAAGCTGGTCACAGGTAGGGGCAGGAGGGGTGGCCTGTGCACACAGGTGCTGGCACATCCCTGCCTCCCTGGAGTGCTGGGTTCAGGGTCAGACAGTGGGTGAGGCCTGAGGGGGGCGCCAGTGTTCCTGCCTCCACCCAGAGGCCGTGACCCGGGGAAGCACACTCGGTCCCAAGTCCTAGATGATCATTTGCCAGCGCGGCACAGGAGAACTGGACGGTTTTGCGTTGTGAGTGACTGGAAGGAAGCAGTTCTTGGGCTTCCCTCCTGGAGGCTAACAGCACTGCTCTGCAGGGACGGTCCTGGCCGTGCTCGGCTCCGTGAGAGACACTGGGAAGTTTCTGGTGGAGGACCACTGCTTTGCAGAGCTTGCTCCTCAGGAGCCCGCACCCTGCCTTGACACAGACAGGTGAGGAGCAGGTGCACAGGGGCCCGGCCGGTGGTCCCGGGAAATCACAGGTGCCGGGCTGCATGTCCCCTGCTCACCCGTGATGGCGGCCAGGGTGGGTGCAGAGCGGGGACACCTGCCGTTTGGGCACCCACGAGGACCCCGACTTCTCCCGCAGGTTTGTGCTGCTGGTGTCTGGCCTGGGCCTGGGTGGAGGTGGGGGCGAGAGCCTGCTGGGCACCCAGCTGCTGGTGGATGTGGTGACCGGGCAGCTGGGGGACGAGGGGGAGCAGTGCAGTGCCGCGCACGTGTCCCGGGTCATCCTGGCCGGGAACCTCCTGAGCCACAACACCCAGAGCAGAGACTCCATCAACAAGGTACAGTGCCTGCCTGCCTGCATTCAAGCTCCTCTTTCCCCCGGGAGAGTCGGGGTCCAGGGCCTCACATGTCTGGTGGGACGTGCCCTGCGGTGATGCCAGGACCTCTGCTCGGGGCCCACTCTGAGGGCAGGGGAGCCCGTGGTGCAGACCCTAACCACACCCGGCAGCAGGGGCCTCACAGCCTGTTGACTCGTATCCCCAGGCCAAGTACTTAACCAAGAAAACCCAGGCAGCCAGCGTGGAGGCCGTCAAGATGCTGGATGAGATCCTCCTGCAGCTGAGTGTGAGTGAGCTGGGGGCCAGCTGGGTGATGACATTGGGGTCTCTGAGGCTGCAGCTGGGCACCGGAAGGCGGGCCGGGGGAGGGGTGGGTGAGATCTGGAGGGGCCACATATGGAGGGCGCCGGGCCTTACAAAGCTCCCCTGACCCTCCCTATGCCTTCAGGCCTCCGTACCCGTGGATGTGATGCCGGGAGAATTTGACCCAACCAACTACACGCTCCCCCAGCAGCCCCTGCACCCCTGCATGTTCCCGCTGGCCACTGCCTACTCCACCCTCCAGCTGGTCACCAACCCCTACCAGGCCACCATTGATGGAGTCAGGTAGCCACTTGGGGCCACACCCCAGCTGAGCACCGGCCTCTTGCCTCGGTGACACTGGGAGGGGAGGGTTGGGTCCAGGGCTGCAGTTGGCCGGGACCTAGTGTCTTTGTCAAAGTTGGCCTAGGACAGCAGCCGTGAGAATGCAGGGGGAGCTCTGGGCCCTGTGGGGGTACAGCTGCTGGCCCCCAGGGTGGGGATCAGCTGAGCCTTGCCTTGCAGATTCCTAGGGACATCAGGACAGAATGTTAGCGACATTTTCCGGTACAGCAGCATGGAGGACCACCTGGAGATACTGGAGTGGACGCTGCGCATCCGTCACATCAGCCCCACAGCCCCTGACACGCTAGGTAATGGGGTCAAGGGCCAAGAGGGTCCCAATGGGGGGGCCTGTGTGCTTGGAGGGTGGGCGTCATTTGTACCCAGCAATCCTGCCTTGACCTATCTAAGGAAAAGTCCAGATGCTTGGCCCTCATTCCGGAAGGTACTCTGGAGCTTTCCCTCAGGGCTGAAGGCCACGGGGAGCATATCAGGAGTTTGGGTTGGTCAGAGCCTCGCACGCTGCCACAGGGCCGCCCAGGAGGGTGAAGGTGGCGGGCACGTTCACCTGTCCCCAGGCTCATGTGGCGATGTCTGGACCCTAGCAGGCAGGGCTGCTACCAGCATAGCCTGAGTGTGTGTGAGCGGGTGGGCTGTGGTGCTCGGTGAGGAGGACCCCACCCCGGCTGTGTGCGGTGCCGAGCCCAGAAGCCGCAACCACTGTGGGCCTTCCCCAGGTTGCTACCCCTTCTACAAGACAGACCCGTTCATCTTTCCCGAGTGTCCTCATGTCTACTTTTGTGGGAACACCCCCAGCTTTGGCTCTAAAATCTTCCGAGGTAAGTCCTTTCTTCTGGGGGCCTCAGGCCTGGGCTGTCATGAGAGGGCAGGGCTCACAGAAAAGGCCGCACTGGAGTCCCCAGGCCCCGTGGGGTTAGGCAGCCTGCCTGGTGGCCCGCTGGCTGAGTGGGGGCTGAAACGGCCCACACGTGTGCAGTGGTGTTCACGCTCACCCCAGTCAGCATAGCTTTAGCTTCTGACCGTCCTGCGGTCTTGGGCCCTTGCATCTGGCCAGAAGGAGCTTCCGAGGCCAGCACTCCCATGGTGCTGATGGGGAACTCCTATTTGCTTCTGGTGACTTCCCTCAGAGGCCAGGCCCACCCAGAACCTGAGGGGGCGCCTGTGTGGCTTCTCTGCTAGGCCCAGAGGACCAGAGGGTGCTGCTGGTGGCTGTCCCTGACTTCAGCAGCACGCAGACCGCCTGTCTCGTGAATCTGCGCAGCCTGGCCTGCCAGCCCATCAGCTTCTCAGGCTTTGGAGCTGAGGAGGAGGACCTGGGGGGCCTGGGTCTGGACCCCTGACTCACAGAGACCCCGGCCACCCTTTCCCCACAGTGTTGGCACCACAGCAGGGGGTGCTTTGTAATAAAAGCCTGACCTTGTGCTGGCGTTGAGCTCCTGCAGACCTGGCCCCTGGCCAACATAACCCCCTCCTCCCCTCCCCACCAACACGTGTGCGGTGAGCTTGCTTTATTGGTGTGGTCGGGCAGGTGGCTGACAAGTGTGCCCCACCCCCCACCCCGCCGTGCCTGTGGTGTCTGAGGCTGGCAGACCGGGCAGGAGCACCTCGCAGACCTGGGCTCTGAGATCTCGTGCCCGACTGGGCCCACTCCTGGCCAGGCCCACGCCGATGGCTGGGGCTCCTGTAGCGGCGAGGGCTTGGAGGTGGGCCGACCTGTGCTCAGAAGTCCCCAAAGTTCACTGTGTAGGTCTCGACTGTGGTGAATGGGAAACCTGGACCCATGACTGTCTCCTCCTCCTCCTCCAACTCGTCCACTTCCATCTCCTCCTCCTCCTGGGGCCCCAGCTCTGTCCCAAACTCCGTCACCACCTCCGTGTAGGTCTCCGTCTCCGTTTCCGACTCCTCCCAGCCCACTGTGGTGGTCTCGGGTGGAAAGTGCCAGGGCCCCGGGCTGGAGCTGGGGGCAGGCGAAGGGCTGAAGGTGGGAGAGGGGGTGGGAGGCAGCGTGGTGACTGGTGTCGGCGCCGCGAGTGTGGTGGGGCCCGCCGTGGCGTTGAGGCGCCGGAGCCGCATCTGTTCGCGCATGCGCAGCCGGTACTGCAAGCGGCGGCGCTGCAGACGCCGCTGCTGGGGTGTCATGGGGCGCGACGGATCAATGTGTGGGATGGGCCGGTTCCCGTTCATGGCCATGATCTCCCGGATGCGCTTCCAGTTGGAGCGGGCCAGGATGAAGTTGCACTGGGTGGCCCCAATATCGTAGTCCACGTTGCAGGTCTTGGCGCTCGGGGTGTAGCCCTCCGCGTGAGCCGTCACGCGGTACTCACCCGGATTCAGGATGCGCCAGTAATCGCCACCGCCCGCTGCACAGAGAGGACGGGTTCTGCTGCCCTGGACTCTCCCGTACCCCCAGCCTCCAGCCCTCCTCTCTGAGATGCCCTCCCCCCCACCCAAACTCCTGGCCCTCCCTGTGCCCAGGGTAGACCCTCCGGTGGGGACGTGGGGGATCAGGGCTCTGCTGGGCGTTGCCTCGCCACTGCCACACGGATCTGCTTGCTCGTACCCGCATGCAGACAAGGTACCTGTCTTCACACCGTGGTTGATGCCACTCACGGAGATGGTGGCATTGGCGATGGGGATGCCCTGCTCGTCCGTCACAACGCCCTTGATGCCACGGTGAACCTGCAGGAGGAGGCAAGCGTGGACATGCATGCCAAGGCCCCACGCATTCCAGCGGCTCCCCTGTCCGGTCCCTGCCCCTCTGGACAGGGCTCCCCCGCGACCCCCACCCAGCCCACATGCTGCCGCGCCCCCACCTGCTCCATGAAGGTCAGCAGGGCCTCTTTGTTGTTCTCCCACTCCCGGGGCAGCTCACTCTCATGAGGGAACTTGTCACAGCCCAGGTAGATGGAGAGCTCCAGGCAGTTGGTGTGCAGGTAGCTGAAGTCATTGATAGCTGCGCGGGGGGCAGACACGGAACCGCAGTCAGCCCTGTGCCCTGCCACGTCCCCCACCTCGGCCCCTCCCAGGCTGACTTACTCCCAGACCGGGGGTTCCACTTGGCCCCGTTGACGATGCCCATGCCACTGGTGTAGTCCTGTGCCTGACAGCCTCCCCGGTAGGGCTCGGTCATGGTGAGGTGGGCAGAGGCGTAGGAGATGGCCAGCCAGCGGAAGATGGCGTGGTCTGGGGTCTCCTGGGCCTCAGACACCTCATCCTCATCTTCTCCCCGGGCGGCTGCCATGGCCGCGGCCAGCAGCTGCTCTTGAGTGGGTGTTCGGGCCATGTCATAGGGGTAGGACACAAGCCGCTCCCCGCCGTTCAGGTTCGCCCCCAGCACGAAGGGGTTCTTCTCCATCCACGCAATGATAGCCCGGACCTCTGTGGATACCTGGGGGTGGCCAGGGTGTGCGTCTGAACTGTAGCCTCTATTACCCTCCCTGCCAGTACTCATGCCCCCTCTGTCCCCCCAGGCTTGTGCTGGCTCGGTCACCCACCAGCCCACCCCTCAAGTCCACAGCTCAGGACCCCAGGGTCCGGGCTGCTCCCCCAGGCCTTACCGTGGCGTCTGGGGAGAGGTAGCGTTCAGGAATGGGCAGGTTATTGTTGGGGACCCGGTAGGGGACCCATTTCCTCTCCTCTGCTCCCCAGAGCACAGAGTTGAGATCTGGGAAGTCTTCGTAGATGTCAAAGCCCTCCTCGGTCCACAGCCCCATCGCCCAGTTCCCAAACTCAGAGCCCTGGAGGAACCGGTGGGTGTGGTGTCATCCGGCCCCGCCCCAATTCTCCCGCCCCGCCCCGCTGCCCCACCCGCCCACACAGCTTCTGGCCCCCACCGCCCCGCCCCACCCACCTACCATCTGTGCTGCCACCTCATAGCCATCCGGGTTCAGTGAGGGTACCAGGTGAATGCGTGTGTCCTGCACCAGACTGCGCACACGGGGATTCCCGTCTCGGTACTCGCGGCAGAGGTACTGCATGAGGAGCAGCAGCAGCTCCCGGCCCAGCACCTCGTTGCCATGGATCCCGGCCGTGTATCTGAACTCGGGCTCCCCTGCAAGGGCAGGAGCCTCAGCAACCACCGGGCCTCCTGACGCCCCGGGGAATCTGAGGAAGGACCCAGACTGGCTCACTCCCAGTAGGATGGGGGCAGATGACGCTTGTTGGCCCCGGCAAGGCACACTGGGACCCCAGAGAGGCTCCAAAGACAGGCAGAGGCCCAGCTGCAGTGCCAGAGCCTCGCCTCGAATCCCTGCCAGGGAGGGCCAGGCCTCCAGGGGTCCACGGGGCCCTCACCCAGCTCGTGATCCCCAGGGTTGTCCGAGATCTCCATGGCATAGATCTTGAGCCCGCGTGAGCTCTTCCCCAAGCTGTATGTGCGGGTGATAGTGGGGCACTCCTCGTTCACCACCTTCATCAGCTGGGCTCGGGAGAGAACACGGAGTTACGAAGCCCCCCACCCACCTCCCATGGAAGCGGTCCAGGCTGCGGGGAGGGCCAGGCCTCTCCACCGTCCTGGTGGGGAAAGCCTCTGTGGTAGGAGTGGCCCCTGAAGGCAACCCCAGCCCCTCTCCGGTCCTAGTGCCAGAGGGAGGGGCCCCCAGCTGAGCACTGGCTGGCGGCCCTCTCACGGGGGCGTGTCTGGGATGGGAGCACTGGACACAAGCTCTGAGCCAGGGAACAAGCACCCCACCTGCCGCATGTCCTTGTAGCTGTGGTGCCGGAAGTCCAGGTTGTCAGTGGTCACGACCTCATTCTGTGTATAGTAGCTGTGGACAGCTGCGGGGGAGGTAGGGGGGACAGGCAGGGCCCTGAGCTGTGCCAGCCAGCCCCCAGGTGGCCCCAGCTGCCCCTCTGAGCCCTGCCGGCCCCCTGCACTCACGGGACATAGGACACCCCAGCACCTCCAGGCGCATGCACAGGCTGCCGTTCCAGGTGAGTGGGTAGACGCGGATGAAGCGGGCCACCACCGGCTCTGGGAGCTCGCTCAGCACAGGTGTGTCCTTGTCCACGTTCCCATGGAAGGTCTGGGGAGAGGCTGACCTCAGAGTAGCCCCCCACCCCTGCCAAGAGCCCACCCTCAGCCCAGATGGCGGGCGCAGAGCTGACAGCTTGAGTGCGCACCATTTCTTCATAGCCGTTGGTGTACATCGTCCACGTCTGGCTGTCGTTGCTGAAGCCCACGAAGAAGGACGTCACAAAGTCATCACTGGGGAGCAGATGGCGGTCAGAGCAAGGCTGCCTTCCCTGCCCCAGGTCCTGGGCACTCAGGAGCCGAAGCCCCTTCTTCCGGACCTGAGAACTTAAGAGCTAGCAGGGCTGTATGGTGCTTGAGCTGGCCCTGGGAGTGGCTCCCCTGCCCACTATGTGCCACGGAGGGGTGATTGGGGACAGGGCCCCTAAATGGCCCCCTGGAATGTCCCATCCACCCCTCACGTACTGGATGCTGGAGTCACGGCCCTGGGTGATGACACCTGTGAACTTGGTGGTCCTTCTGGTGTCCACCTCGATCCACTGGGTCTGAGCATCATCCTCAGCACACCACGCCCCGTCATAGTAATCGTCCTCGGTGGCACCGGCCTGTTGGGGGCAGTGGGGAGAATGAGCGGTTGCAAGAGCCCCGCGCCCAGCCGCAAGATGGGCCCATCCCAACACCCACCTGAATGTTGAGCCGGCCACGCTGGGCCCCCAGGCCGTGGCGCAGCATGGAGGAGGCCCGGATCTGGTTGTCCTCAATGCGGTGGGACTCCATCCCGATGGGGGGACACTCTGGGGACATAGCACCCGAAGAATGGTGGCCCACTGGCTTGGTCACTCCCTCCACCAAACCCAGAACAAGGAGCCCAGAGCCCACCCCCCTTACATCAGGAGACGCCAGTCAGGGCGGCTCCACCTCAACATGTGCTTCCCCTGCTGGGACTCGGCTTCCTCATCTGGAGCGTGGGCAGATGATGCCAGCTCCAAAGGGCCACAGGCTCACATGAAACCACAGGCAACAGCCACCCCAGAGCTCAGCCACTCACAGGCATCATCCATATCAGGAACTTGTGCTGTGAGTTCTGTCCCCTAGGCTTCATCCCAGGGCAGAGACACTCCAGCACCTCTCCCTCCCTTCTGGGCCCCAAGAATTTAAGAGCAAGGAAGAGTTCTGGAGACCTGAAGCACCACCAGGAAATCCAGGTTTGCGACCCACATGTGACTTTGGGTCTTTTGCCCCCACCTCCTTTACCCTGCTGCCGCTGTGGGGACCCCAGCCCCCATACCCACCTCTCAGCACCCTCACACAGCCCCAGCCGCCCCACATACCCTCCAGTCCACACACCCATCTGCAGCCCCCTCCACACCCCAGCCCCCAACCCCCAACCCCCACTCATTCCCCAGCCCCCCCACACCCATCTGCAGCCTCCGGGCCCCTCACTCACTGACTCTTTCTGTTGGAGCCCACTCTTCCTCCAGCTCCTCACCCTTCCGGGGTCCTGGAGGCAACAAAGGGAGGAAGTGGGGCAGAGGGTCCTGGAGCCTCAGGAATCCACTTGCTCTCCCACAGGGATCCCAGCTGTATGGGTCCAGCCCCCGGGCACACACCTTTGTGGTCCTTGCCCTTCTCCATGGCCCATTTGTCATCTGTCTCCTCCTCCTTGGGGCCACCTCCCTCCTTTTTGGGTTTCTCTGAATGGTGGAAGGTGGAAGAAGCCTGTCATCTTAGCCCCGGGCTTCAGGGGGCATGGATGTGGGGCTGAGGGCAGGGGGCTGGGGTCAGACCTGCACTGGGGGCAGGGAGCTGGAGTGGGGGCCAGGCCTGCACCGGGGGCAGGGGGCAGGCGTGGGGGGCAGGCCTACACTGGGGGCAGGGGGCAGGCGTGGGGGGCACTCCTGCACCGGGGGCAGGGAGCTGGGGTGGGGGGCAGGCCTGCACCGGGGGCAGGGGGCTGGCGTGGGGGGCAGGCCTGCACTGGGCGTTGGGCTGGCGGTGGGAACAGCTTGTTTCCACTCACTCAGCTTCTCTTTCTCTTCATCTGTGTCCAGCTCAGTGTCGGGTTTCCTGGGTCTGGGAGGCCCGAAGTAATAGTCCACTGTGGGGAGGGAGAGCCTTGCTGAGGTGGCCCAGATGCTGCCCCAGGGCCCCCACTGTGAGCCAGAGACTGGACAGGACTGAGGGCGAGGTGAGGAAGTGGGATCGGGGTGGGCCTTTAGACAGAGATGAGGAGGGAGGGGCTCCTGAGGGGAGGCCAGCTAGTCACAGACAGAATGGGCAAGACCCTGGGACGTCACCAGCCTGGCCTGGGGAAAGGCAGGCCAGGCTGGGCAGGGGGTGGGACACACGCAGGACGGGCCTCAAGTAACACCTGACACCTGTGGCCAGGAAGGGGCGGACTTGAGTGAGAGCTGAGCTGGGGCCAAGAGATTGTTGGGGACCTGGGGGCAGGTCAAGGGCGGGGACCGACTCAGGCCCCCATAGAAGGGGATGCAGGAGGGAGAGAAAGGCGCTGGCCTCAGCCCACAGGATGGGAGCACAGGACAGAGAGGGAAACCCCAGGGGGCCAGGAGGCACCAGCCCAAGGGAGGAGAGCAGACTGGGCTGCGAGCCCAAGTGGGCATGGAGGGGAGGGGTGGCAGGGCATTGGGGATGCACCTCCCACTGAGCTACTGGAACAAGGGGTGTGGCAGGCAGGGCACTCACTGTCATCATAGTGGGGGATCACGTAACCGTCCCCATAGTCAGGAGGCAGCGGGGGCGGCAGAGGCTTCAGAGGAGGCTCTGTGGAGGTGGGAGGCAGGGGTGGGTCCGGAGCCCTCTCCCTCTGTGCCTGGCACCCTTCCCTCCCCCCCCCGGCTGCCCCCATCCTACCGATCCTCTCCGTGGGGGCCTCGAGCCCCGGCCCAGCTGGCTCAGCCTTCTCCTCAGGGCGCTCAGGCCAGAGCCGCTCGGGCCTCCTCCTGCTTGGGGGTGGCCGGGGCTGCTTCTGGCGCCGGATGTACTCAACTGAGGGGGAGGGTGGGCTCTGAGCCAGTCCAACTCACCCCCCCCCCCCACCGCCCCAGACAGCAGTGGGGCCGGGAGGGCAGGGCCCCAGGTGAACCGACCACCAGTGGGTCCCCAGGCCAGGGGTCACAGTCCAGATGGGGCAGAGGGGGGCCTACTCACAATCCTCATAGTCCTCCCTCTCTATCTGGTCGTTGTAGTCCAATGTGGGAGGCTCGGTCTCCTCCTCCGGCTCTATGGGAAATGCTCGTGGGTGCCTTGTTGAAGACACTCACAGATGCCCCTGCCTGGGCCCATCCTGGAAACCCAGCCGGCCAAGGCAATCGGTCCCTCAGAGCCAAGTGAGTATCTCCCACTCACCAGACTGGCGATCCAAATCCGTTTCTCCCGGACCCGGCCAAGGACTTGGGAGGGCCCCTTCTGCAACAGAAACCCCAGAGGCAGGTGGATGGGAAGCCTGCCCTGAGCCCTCACTGTGCATGGAGCCAGACCTGGGTCCTGCCGACAGTGCCCGATGCCTGACATGGCTCCCAGGAGGCCTGGGCCGCTCTGGATTTGGCCACCCTGATGGCGCCCCCACAGCCAGAGAGCTGGAGGGCTTTCCAGGAAGCCCAGGCCCTGCTGTCTGGTCCAACAACATGCAGGAGGATGGCTCCGGTGGGGCTCAGGGGACAGATCCCAGGACAGTAGATGGCAAAGCCCGGCCATGAGGCTGCCAAGCACCCCCTACTGGGCCGGGGTGAGGGGTGACCGCTGCACCGAGGGGGCTCCCACCCAATTGCTACATTCATGACAATGACGAGGCTCCAGAGCCCACCCTGTCCAAGCGGCCCTTGGGATCTGCAGGAAGCCGAGCCCAGGGACCACCCCCCCCCCCCCACCTCCCAGTAGCCTGGGAGGTCAAAGCCCCACAACCCCAGGAGGGGCCTGCACACACCTCCCTCCTGGGGCAGCATCTCAGGGCTGGAGCTGGGAGGCAGGGGCAATGGCCACCATGGGGTTTCTTCTGAGGGGGTCGGGGTGGGGGGCCTCTTCCCGGCCAAGGGCTTCTTGGTGGCTTTGGGTGGCTTCTCCTTGGGCTTCTTGGTGGCCTTGGGTGGCTTCTCCTTGGGCTTCTTGGTGGCCTTGGGTGGCTTCTCCTTGGGCTTCTTGGTGGCCTTGGGTGGCTTCTCCTTGGGCTTCTTGGGTGGCCTGAGGGGCCCCTCCAGGGGCTGCTTGGTCGACTTGGGGCCTTTGGCTTTTTTCCCTTTCTTCCCTTTGTCTTTGGCCTTTTCCAGAGGTGCTGTCGTAAATGCAGATTGAGGTCAAATCAACCGAGTCCTCACTCTGCCCCACATGGCTGCCCCAAGGTGCCCACAACCTGCGCACATGGCCTCCTTTGGTCCTGGTTCTTGGACTGGGAAACTGAGAGGTTAAGTCACTTGGCCTCATGGAGGAGCTGTGATTGGAACCCATGCCTAACGTCCGCAAGTCTCTGCTGCCAACACTGTATCTTGGCCCAGGACACAGGCCCTCACCCTCCCACCTGCCAAACTCAACAGAGGACCCTCATCATCCTCTTCTCCCCCACATGTCCAGTCAGCTGGTCAGGGAGCGTTACACTGTGCTGGGCACGGAAGGGGCAGAGACGTGACTCAGCCACCCAGGCCTCGGGGGTGGCTCGGCCTAAAGGGGGAGGAGGTCTCATCCCCGCCAGCTGTCACACGCACTGGAAGACATGGGTCTGGAGCCTCCCTGAAGCTCCCTGCAGGGTCAAGAAAAGCTTCAGAGAAAAGGGCCACTCATGTCCCTTCAAGGAGTAAGGGGTCTGGGGTAGGTAGGGGGTCCTGGGGCCACACAGAGGACGGAGGGACTGGCAGGCACTGTAGCTGCTCACCCATCTCAGAGTCTGTGGAGGAAGTGGGAGCAGGGCAGGGGGCTGTCTGTGGGAATCCCCCAGCCCCCCCAGTAAATGCTGTGCAGGACTTAATGGGGGACAGTGGCCACAAGGCCTAAACACAGAAACATTTACAAAATGCACACAGGAGAAACGGGGCCGCCACAGTGGCATCCAAGAGGCCAGGACAGCGAGTCTGGAATGTGAAGTAGAGGTGGGGGGAGGCCATGTCCTAGGACCCGCCCCCCAAGGGGAGGGGAAGGAGCCAGGAAAGATCTAGAAGGAGACCCAGGGGAGGGGCAGCTGACCTCGGGAATGATGGACGGTACCCTCCAGTCTTCTGGGAGAGGGAGATCAACAGGACCCTTGCCCCCCCCCCCCCCCCCAGAAAGCCACCATAAACAGCTAAGATTTATTGACAGTGGATTATGTAAGAGGCCCCTGGGCTGGCCGCCCCGGTAATACACCACCTCGTCTAAGTCACACGGCCACGGAAACCACTCTGCCCGCTGCTCCCGGCTGCCTTGTGGGGAGGGGTCTTCACAGCCCCTCACCTGCCTCTGTGTTCCCGGAAGGGGAGGCCTCCCAAGGAAAGTCTGAGGCTGGGACTCTGGTGGAGGCGCGGGCATGGCCAGGGTGTGCCACAAACAGGCCCGCCTAGGGCATTAGGGCAGTTCACAGGACAGGTCTGGGGAGGGGGCAGCAATGTCCCCAGGGGGCTCAATCCTCGCCCCTCTGGGGGCTGGCGGTGTGAGACCCCGACGACCCAAACCACTGGGCAGCAGAGCTGCGGGAGGTGCCTCCATGCGCAAAGGGCAACAAGCCAGCACTGACCTCTGCCTGGCACCGGGTCCCGCCAGACATCTGGGCTCTCTCCTGCCTTCCAGAGCCCTTGCTCACGCCGGGCAGGCTGGACAGCTGCCAAAGCCCTGCCATTCTCACCTGAGGCGCAGGGCGCCCCAAGGCCCCCCATCACTCTGTGGGCCTCCCCCAGGCGTGCCCCCGGGGGTCTTACCCTCTTTGGCCGCCCCCGGAGGCTCCCCCGGCTTGCCCCCCGACTGGGCTTTGCTGACGCGCGGGGTGGGCTCCGGGGGCGGTGGGGCCTCCATGTCGTCCTCCCGGGTCTCGGCCTCCAGCTCCGACAGGAAGCCCTCGAGGAACTCCTCGATCTCGTCGTCGGTCAGCACCGTCTGCGGGCGCCCCCCGGGGCACAGCGCCAGCAGCGCCAGGAGGCAGCCGAGCAGGGGCGCCCCGCGCACGGCCGCCATGGCCGGGGCTCGCGTGGGGGCCGGGGGCGCGGGGGACTCCGGGGTGGTCGGGGGCCTCCAAGGAACTGCCGGCGGCTGGGAGCTCCGGCCCCGCGTGGCGCGCTCCCGCGCGGACCGCCTCTCCAAAGCTCCAGTGGCGGCCGGGGCGGGGGCGCCGGGGCTTCCGGAGCCGGCTCCCCCCACCCCTGGGGAAGGAGGAGGAGGAGGAGGAGGAGCCGGGCGTGGACTGAGGGGCTGCGGAGGAGGGCGGGGGGGGGGGGGGGGGGGGGGGGGGGGGGGGGAGGCGGCGAGCTGTCCCGGCGCCACGCGCCTGGCACTTTCCGAAGCGGTAACTGGGACCGCCTCCGTCAGGGGCCTGAGGCCTGCGCCTAGGAAGGAGGGCCTGGGGTGGGGGTGGGGGGCGGTGGAGGGAGGTCCCGAGGGCGCAGGCCCAAGGGGTCCGATGCCCGCCCCTCACCCCCGCCCTCGCCAGAACCGTCTGGGACCTGGAGGCGAGGAACCGGCACCCGGCCCGCCCGGAGGGGTCCGGAGCCCTGACGGCAGAGCCCAGCCGCAGCGTCTGGCCTCCGAGATCCTCCACACACACACACACACACCCGCCCCAATCTCAGGGCGAGCCCACCCTTCCCTCTCTCTGGAGGCTTGGCCCGCAGCTCTAGCAACTGTCACAGCTTTCTTTCAGACGGCTAACTTCCCGGGTGCATGGGCCCTGTGCTGGTTCGCGGGGAGGGATGGCGCTTTGGGGCCTCACTCTGGTGGGAGGCAGGTGCAGACGTGCCCTGGGTGCCCTCCAACTGCTTTGCTGGGGTAGGGGGTCTCCAGGCAACACCCCTCCCCCAGCTCCTGGCCCAGGAGGGCAAATTTGAGAGGGGGCAGAGTCCTTTCCATTTTATTAAAGTGTGTGTATAATTCCCAGGAATGGGGCTCAGCAGTCCCACAGTGATTTCCGTACAAGATCAAGGGTTTCTTGCCCACGCCTACCTCCTGGTGGCCTGGGGATCACTTAGGTCCCAGCAGTCCACTTATCTGGCCTGTCCTGAAAATGGTGCAGCTGCAGGTTAAGCCAGATCAGATTGAGGGATGATTTTAGGGGCAGTGCCTGTGAACCCAGCTCCATGTGGAAGATGTGGGGGCCACGAAGGCAAAGTGAACCAGATTCCACCCCTGAGGAGCCAGCTGGGAGAGAGGACATGTGCCTTCAACCTAATCCAACCCAACCAAGCTGTGTGCTGGGATATGCCGTGGGAACAGTCCCTCGGCACTGATGGGGGGGCACTAATGGCCCTGGTTGGGTCCCCCCCCCCAACCACTTTTACTGTTTCTTGCAGTGAGCACTGCCTCACCTCTGGACACACATTGCTTCCCCAGCAGCTCAGATCCCAGTGAGGACAAACAGCCGTTCCCCTCGCTCCTCCTACCAGAACTGCTTTTTAAACTCTATCCAGTGGCTCCAGCCACCGCATGGACCTGGGGGCACATATACTGGGCAGAGAATGTCAGGACCAGCCCAGGTCATCTGCATGGCTGCCAGCAAAGTTCAGAAATCCCACAGTAGATCGTGTCTGTCATGGGTGCAGGCACAGGAAATCATCACATGGCAGGCCTGGTGTTTCCATAGGCTTCTAGAAGGGCAGATGTTGGCTGGCGCCAAACGGGCATCGCACCTGCGGCCAGAGCTCCCAGGGCAGAAGACATGCGGAAGCCAGAAGATGCACGCCTGGACTCCATGGTCAAGTCTAGCAGCAGAACCCTGAGTCACGGTGGTCTGTGAGGGTTTGACCTGGTGAGGTCGTTGGGAAAACCCAGCGCCCCCCTCCCGCCCCCCCCGCCCCGCCGGGTGGTCGACGGGCAGAGTGCAGAGCTTGGACCAAAGGGAAAGAGGACGAGCCGGTCAGGAAGCCTTGGGTCGGCATGCAGCTGTGGCCAGCCTGAGGGACACTGCAGGGGCAGCTGGCTCAGCCCGGGGACCAGGCAGGACTCAGGGAGGGTCTGCGTGTCTCCTGCTCAAGGCCCTTCCTTCACTTCTCACCGGCTCATCCTCGTTCATGCTTAAAAGGGCAGTGGGACCATGTCAAGAGCTGGTCGCTCAGGTGGGGTCCCAGCTCTGCCCTCCCGGCCATCTGATGGCACCAAGTGACCCCACGACTCCGCAGCCCCAAGGTGCAGACAGAGCAGGACTGTGCCCGTGCCGCACCTGGCACCACATCAGCACTGACGACACGCCAGCTCCCAGCTCCTGCCATGTCCCTTCAGAGAGCAAGCCCCCCCACCTGAGCCCCCAGCCCGGCCCCCTGTGCCTCCTGTCCCTGCACAGACTTGCCCTGTCACGTGTCCCCAGGCTGGTCCTGGTGGCAGAAGGGATGAAGCAAGCAAGCTCTTACCCGCAAATGTCCTCTGTGAGCCTCTGAATCATCATTCTTGAAACTTTGTCTTGGAATTTGCTCTGTTGGCCCCCAGTTGAGTGTGTCCAGCAGGGAGGCTCAGGCCGGGATTGTGGGGGGGGGGGTGGTCTGAGGAACGTCACTTCCCTGGGAATGTTCCTGAGTTCAGCTGGCTCACACATGGACCAGATTTGGGCCCAACATCCTCTGCCAGGGAAAATAGAAACCATGAAAAAAATGAGAAAGGAATAGAGAGAAGCTTTTCCTCAGCCACAGTGAGTCACCAACAGGAACATGAGCAAAAAGCCTCGTGGGGAGCTGGGCAGGGTGGGGCAGGGAGTTGGGGGCCCTCGGCCCCCAAGCGTCTGGCCAGGTGGAGAGGAGGGGGTGAGTGCCTTCCATGCCAGGCCAGTACCCTCCAACCCTGCACAGTGGGCAGGGCTGGGACCCCACTTAACTTTAAGACTCACACCCAGGAAGTCCCTAAACCCAGGCCCAGGTTCCACCTGGGGGGCAGGGAGGCAGCACAAGGCCTGCAGTGGCTGCCACTCACCCTTCCAGGGTCCAGCGCCCCTGCTCCTGGGCAGGGCATTCATATCCGTGTCCAGGGGCTCTCGTGAGCTAGTCTGGGGGTCTGCCGGGCACCCTGGCTTCTGAACCTCCATGTCCAGCTTCCTACGAGAGGCCCCGGCCTTCCCCCTCACTCCCAGGGAGGGTCTGCCCAAGGGGCCACAGCAGGACTGGGCTCGACAGGGAAGAGGGTGACATCTCCCTGGGGGGGGGGGGGCCACCCTCGCTGCCTCCGGAGAGAGAAAGGAGAGCTCTTAGGGATCCTGTGGGCGGGGGGGGGGCGGGGGGGGGGGGGCGGGGGGGGGGCGGTCCATGGAGCTCCCCTGCAGCCACGTGAGGGTGAGGCCGGGCATGGCCAGGCTGGGGTCGGTCCTGTGTGGCCCTGGGAGCCGAAGTGCACTGCTGAGGGCTACTGAGAACCACGCCTCAAGGGCTGCCAGCCAGGGTAGGTTCTCTGGAGAGACAGCCCTAGGGGTGCCCCAACCAGGGTCAGGAACAGGGGCCCTCAGGGCAGCAGTGAGGCCCACCTGAGAGGAGTGGGTGGGTGGGGCAGACACCCTGCAGGCTGCAGTGGAGGGTGGGGGGAGACGTGTGGGCAGAGCTGTCCCCTGTGGGGGATGCCACGGCCACTTTGCCCCATTCAGTAGTGCCCTGTCCCCCCAGCAGGGTGCGGTGTGAGCCACAAGCTCCCACATTGGAGGAGGCGAGGAGGTGGAGAAGAACAGGAAAGAAAGAATGGAACCCTCTTTCCCATCTGGTGAGGTCAGCCCCACATGGGTGGGGAGGGAAATGGAAGCTTTGATCTGGGTCCGAAGGGATTGGCCTGGGACAGGAGGGAGAGGAGATTTCCCAGGAGTCAGTCTTAGGCCTGTGACCTTGAACACTTGGGTTGACTAGTCTGCAAGAGGAGGGTGGCTCCAGGACCACCAGGGCCCCCTCCCCCAACAGGAAGGGAGTTCCATTGGGGATGGTCCCCAAGGAGCAGGGTTAGCATCTGTGTTTGCAGCTCCGACAGCTAGGGCCTTGAGGCAGGGCTGGCCTGGGCCTTGAGAAGCATGAGAGTCAGTCCCATCCTGGGGCGCCCCAGGTGACCTTGGCTCGGTCCCCCCCCCCACCTCAGGGTTCCTTCTTTCCAAATGTGGGTCATCCACATAAGCACTAATTTTGCACATCTAGGTAATGGGGGGGGGCATGGTGTGGGGGTCAGGGGACCTGGGGGGATAGGAAGGAGGCCCTCTACTGGCCCTTCTGGGGAAGAGCCAACCTCTGGGCCAAAAGACAACCTCAGGCCAGGCAGCCACCCCAGCAGGGGCCTGCCTCCCCCATTTTGCTGCGGCTGGAAAGTGCACCATCTCATTGCCCTCCGACCCCCAGTCTCCAGACCACAGCTGCCACCGCCCTGGTGCCAGCACCCTCACTTTTGGGTCCCCAGGCCTCCGTGGCATGGGTCCCTGACTGTGGCTCACTGGTTCCCTAAGCAGGCCCTTATGGAGCACTCAGCCTCAGTGTGGCCCAGAGAGCCATGGGGTAGCCTTCCTCTGAGACAGTCTGGAGGGAAGGGCCAGTCAGTGACCGAACCCCCAGAGGACAGAGGGCAGAGGAGGGCAGTGACCTGCCGGGAAGTAGCGTCCTGCTCTGTGGAAGAAAAGGCGGGTCGGGGGGAAGACTCTACCCCCACCCTGGGACTCCCCCATCAGTCACCCACGACTCAGGTGCTGGCGTGTGGACAGCAGATGGGGCAGTGGTTTATGCTCTCTCTATGTGGGCTCTGGAGCCTCTGGCACGAGGCTATGGGGCCATGGCGGCCCTGGCTCCTCTGCTGAGGCCCAAGTGTCACCAACAGACACCTAGTGACCCAGCCTGGGCAGAGGTGGGAAATTCACCACCAGCAGCACCAGCGTGCCCAGGGTGTAGATGGGGCAGCACAGAACACAGGGGCCAGGGCAAGCAGGAGGGCTGAGCCTGGGAGGCTCCTGGGTCCTCTGAGGAAGCAGCTCAGATATGGAAGGCTGGGCCTCGGGTGGAACAGAGCCAGAGTTCAGATATGGCCGAGTGGGGCCTTCTGAGGGGCCTTCCTCCATGGCCCCGTTGGCCAGCCTACCTCAGATGGCAGGAAGGCTGGGCTCTGGACGGTAGGCCGAGGCATCAGTCTCCAGACCCTCTCTGTCTCCTAGAGCCCTGGGTCTGTCTCCAGGGACTGAGGGAGGAGGACCCAGGTCCACCAGGTCCTTCTGCTCCTCTCTCTCTGGAGAGGCCCCCAGAAGTGCCCCCTTGTCTGCAGTCTGGATGTCACCAGGAGGGCTAGGCTGGTTGGGCCCGCAAGAAGGGTGGTTTCCAGAGCCACGGGGCCTGGGGTCTTGCAGATGGAGCCTAGCCATCCACACAACTGGAAGAACAATCTCCTGGGTTTCTGACAACTTGAAAACCACATGTGATTTTCCACCGTCCGGTGTCCCTGCCCAGTTTGCTGGGCCAGCACTGCTGAGTGAGCAGAGTTCACCCGGATTCCTTCCACTCACCGCAGGGCCCAGCCCCTGGGGAAACGGGGGTCACCGCAGCCGCGGGGGCGCTGCTGGCCGGCTGGGGGCAGGCTTCCAGTGCCCTGAGTCTCTTCCACACTGGGAGGACAGTGTGTAGCCAAACAGGGTCACAACTGGCCAGTGTCATTCCCAGGGGAACAGGGGTTGTTCAGTTCCAAACTCCTTTTTTAAAATATTTATTTATGTTTGAGACAGAGAGTGTGAGCGGGGGAGGGGTATAGAGAGGGTGGGGGACAGAGGATCTGAAGCAGGCTCCAGGCTTTGTGCTGAGAGCGGACAGCCCGATACAGGACTCAAACTCATGAACCACAAGATTATGACCTGAGCTGAAGTCTGACGCTTAACTGACTGAGCCACCCAGGAGCCTCCAAAAGAACTCCTAATGGCCTGAAGATATAGATGTCACAGTATTCAAGGAAAACACAGGAATCTGTGTTTATATCCCTCTTGGAAGAAACCTCTCAGGAGAAACAGTAGATGGAAATCTCAAGAATGTCGGCTGGATAGAAGTTTTAGCTTTCTGTTCAAAACATACTGAAAATTAAATCAAAAGACAAAACTCTGGGGAAGGACCTACATCCCCAGACAGCATTTTAGGGGCCCATTGTGACCCCAGAGGTGCTCTCTGAGCCTCAGTTTCTCTGTTCTGGACAATGGGGTGATGACGGCATGGCTGCCTCATGATAAAGGCACACAGACTCCCGCAGGTGACTCTAGAAAGCTCTGCCCAAAAAACAGTGTCTTTGATAAAACAAAGCTGTTAAAGAAAATTATTTACATTTTAAACCAGTTTGACTTTGTCTCCACTTTTTAAAGTCAGCGATGAGACACAATCAGGCACTTCACTAAAGTACAAACGTAAGTGGCCAGTGAATAGACACAAAAATGTTGACCTCATGAAAAATCATGAAAATGCCGACTAAAATGTGCTCACTGCTGTCTTTCTCATTATAAAATTCTCATTGACTTAACACCTCCTAGGAAGACTCGGGGCGCTGTCACTCAGAATCCTGTGGCTGCAAAAAGCAGAAAGCCATGGTGACTGCTAACCATGTGTCACTGGTGGGGCCGGGGTGCCCAGGGAGCTGGTCAGATGTCCTCTGGTCAGACGTGCCTGCATCTGGATCAGTGTGCCGAGAAAAGCAGATGGTGCTCCCCCAAGCAGGTGTACCCCTGTCTCTGCTTGAGCCGAGATGGAATCTTCTCCTGCCTGTCCTGGTACACCATTTCCCCAGCTTCTCAGACCTTCGGGTGTGGACCGAACTGCAGTCCCCACTTCCTGGGCCTCCAGCTGTCAGACTGCAATATTCTCAGCCTCCATAACTCCATGTGCCAAACCTGCGTGATAGATCCGTCTCTCTATGTATATTATATGTCTCCACAGGTATATTTTACCTATCTATCTACCCATATATTTATACATACACACAAATGTATCCTATGGGTTCTGTTTCCCTGGAGAACCCTGGCTGATGCACCCTCTACAGCAGCTGAGCCCTGACAGCCCACCCCAGAGACACCTGTGTCATCAGCTTTCACTGTCCCCCCAGGCCCCTCCACACCCCAGAACTTGAGCTCACTAGGTGTCCCAGAAAGGGCCGGGACCCCGTGACCGGACTCTAACCTACCCCTTGTTCCAATGAGACACAACCAGAGGGTCAGCCGTGTGCACACCACACATGACTGCACCTGTCCACCTGTGCAAGGGCAGGGTTGGGCAGGCCCCTGGATTGTCTTCTCAGGAAATTGGATGCCGGCCTCACAAATGAGTGTGTGCCCCTGCATCCCGCCCAGAATGTTTCCTGCCCTGACATGCGCTGTGGCTGCGAAGGAGGTGTCCTGTGGCCCTGAAGTTGACAGGCCTGACAGGCCCAGCCTGTCCACAGGGACTTCAGGGAGCAAGGTATTGCATTAGCCCCTGAGACACCCTCCCCTGACCCCACAGTCTAATTCAACATGTCCCTGATTTTAGTAGGAGAAAATGCTACCAGCATGGGGCATGTTCTGTCCTGGGGATGTATTTGCTGTTCCTTCTATTTGCACACCTTTTCCTCAAACATCACTACTTTTACAAAGACCCCTACTTATTGCGGCTTCCCCCACTGCCCTGCGTAGAGCTTCATCCCCTACATCTGCCGAAACAACCCACCTGACGACTCCCCCCCCCCCACTTCATGTCTGACGTATGGACCCATTGGGCTATCCCGACAGCATTGATGTCTCTGACTGAGTGGCCTTCCTGTGCTGATGCCCTTTGCCCTGTAACTTTGTAGGACACTCACAGGCTTGGCCACATGGCTATTCTGCCCAGTGGTACAGGGACAGACCCGGTTCAAGGAGAGGCTTGAAGAAGCACTTGCAATGTCCCCCGCCCCCTCCCCCCAACCTCCCAGAACTGTGGGGGCCCACCTGGGCCAGCTGGCTAGAGGACAGGCCACTGGACCAAGCTGAGCCCCTATGAGGCCGGCACCCTGCCAGGGGTACCATGAGGGCAACCAGGGGACCACCAAACTGGGCTCAGACAGGAGTGTGAGCTAATACATGTGATTGTTTCTATCTGCTGAGCTGGGTGGTTGGTCGCTGGGCGAGAGCTGACACTTACCTCGTGTGTTTATTTTCTGTCCCCGACTATCTGTCCCCGACCAGCAATGCTGGCTTCACAAAGCCAGGGTTTGGAGGCTGTGACATTTATTTCTGCATCTTCCTGTTTAGAGGAACGCCTGGCACATGAGGCCGTGAGTGAATATCTGCTAAAGGTCTGAATACACCACAAACACCTTCACAGGATCCTGTGGGCCGGGCGGCAGAGTGCGCGGGAACCGTGTGAGAACAGCCGTGTGGCTGTGGCTGGTGCCCCCCATGAGCACCGGGGTCCAGAGAACCACCGTAGGTCCTGTCTGTGAGCGTCACAATGAAGAATAGCCAAGAGTCCCCTTCGTCTTCTGGAAGGGTAACAAACCCCGACTAATCGTAACTGAGCACTCTAATTAAAGTGACACCCACGTGCTGGAGCACTCTGATGGCTTAGGCCAATGTCCTGGAGAAGACACTGCATCAGGCACTGACTGCATCATTTCTGGAAAAGATACAAAGTCTCCAAAATGTAAAATCTGCTTGAACAATAGGATTTAAGAGCTCCATAACATACCAAGTAAAACTTTAATAAACAAACAAACAAACAAACAAAACCACTCAGTCTAATACTTAGGTTTGAATATTCTCAGGAAGCACAGAGGGCCCTTGTGTCCCAGTGGAGTGACACAGGGACGATTGATCAACCCTTTGTAACCTGCAACTTCCACTTATACAAAACGGGCTTTTCCATCAAGACAGGGTCATATATGAGTGATGGAAAACCCAATGATGGCTAACATAAGATAGAAAGTTATTTTCCCACATACACAAATCAGAGGTAAGCAGTCCAGAGCTGGCATAGCAGCCTGACAACAATCAGAGATTCCGGCTCCTCTCCTCTCATTATTCCCCCATTCTCAACTTATGGCTTCCATATCTTGGTGCAAAATAGCTGCTTGAGATCCAACCATCATTACATCATCCCAGGCAGTAGAAAGGAAGAAAGAAATAGTAGAGCACTTTTTTCTTTAAGAACATTTTCTACAAGCTCACACAAATCTCCAAGTCGATTCCATTTACCTTGGCCTGAACTCAGTCACAGGCCGTAGCTACAAGGGAAGCTGAGAAGTGTAGTCTTTTTCCGATGGCCTCGTACAGTGAAATTTCAGGAGTCCTATTACTGAACAAGAAGGAGAAAATAGATGTTGAGGAATAAGTAACAGTCTTTGCTGCAGATGATATTCTGAGTCTGGAGAGATTACCAAACTCTTAGGAAGGTATGAAAACACTCAGTCTGGTGGAGGAAGATGTCAAAGCTGAAATCTGTGGGGCACCTGGGTGGCTCAGTCGGTTGAGTGTCCAACTTCGGCTCAGGTCATGCACAGTTCATGGGTTCAACCCTGCATTGGGCTCTGTGCTGACAGCTCAGAGCCTGGAGCCTCGTTCGGATTCTGTGTCTCCCTCTCTCTTTGCCCCTCACCTGCTTGTGCTCTGTCTCTCTTTCTCAAAAATAAGTAAATGCTTAAAAAAAAAAGTTGAAATCCCAGGACAATATAAGAAACACACTATGGCATTAGCAATTTTGTAATCAGCTTGTGGCTAAGGTATTCATATTCTTGCCTGTGTGTCTACAGATCTGTGCCAAAGCCCAGCCAATGAAAACCAGAAGTGCAAACCAGCTCCGACGGAGGAAGGGGGTCCTTAGCAGGCGTTCACCCCAGTTCCACAGCTCCAGCTGTCCGAGGGGTTCCGGAATGCTCCCAGGGCATCTGTGGCACCCTGAGTCCTGAGGGCTAACACCAGCACCTGCTCTGTCTCTAGCCCCTCCTGACAGCCAAGCTTCTCAGCCTCTTTTTCCTCCCTCCTCGGTCCCAGGCTGCTGCACCTAGGCCTGGCACTCTTACCAAACCCCAGGGACTGCCCAGGGCCATCACACTCCTTTTGGGAACTCCTTCTCCTGGACAGGATTGCCCTGTCCAGTCTGTTAGGGTCGCCCAGACTTCTGGGCTGGCTCCTTCTGCCCCTCCCCCACTTCTGCGCTGGGGCCTTTACAAAAATGTCCCCCACCCAGTCCACACCACATAGGCCCAGGACTTCCTCCTCTCAAATCACCTACCCCCAGTCCTGTGCTGGAGTTCAGCTCCAGCAGGTCCAGGGGTTCCAGAAGGATGAACAGCATTGGGGAAAATAACAAATGGACACAGACAACAACAGTGTGTTAGACTGGCCGCTTTATTGTGGCAAATGTGGCATTATATTTGTTAGCAGTTTCCTTGTAGCATGCGTCATCTACATCTATGTTTCTCGGCATTACCTAATTCTAAAAACGTTCCTTTGTGTAATCACCCATTAAGGAACAATATAGTTATTTTCTTGTAACGTTCCCTCCTGCCCTTTCGCTTATTGATTAATTTCTTCGTATTATTTTCATCATGTATCTACGTTTGTAACTGGTGGGTGGAGGTCTGAGAGAGGCCCACAGGACGAGTCTGTAGAGGGGAGTGGAGGGGTAGGCCAGGGTTGGGGCCACGCCCTGTGGACAGCTGGTCACATAGGCCTGAGCACAGGGGCATGAATGAGGCTCTGTGGATTTGGGGGTGACTAATGGGGGAGGGGAAGGTCAGACGCACCCAGTGAGGGTGTGGAGAGAAGTAACCCTACCCCATCCAGGTTGATGTGGGGGTCAGATGTGATGTGGAGGTGGTCACTTGACCCTGTTCCCCCTTGAGATGTCACTTCCTGGAACGAGTGCTCTTGAGGGGGCAGGACCCCCAGTGCTAGTGCTGAGCTGGACATCAGGAGATCCCGTCAACCTTGCTGCTGGGTCTGCAATTCTGCCAGCTTGGAGTCATCAGAAACGGGGGTGGGGATGGTGATGTCTCAGAATGTCTGGTGCCCCTGCCCACCCGACCCCTGCCCCACCCCTGCACCCCAGCGGGCTCGGCATCCCCACTTGGCAAAGTTGCAACTCCTCGCGGCCGCTGGCTGCGGATGTACTGAACACCCTTCTTATTTCCAAGTTCCTTATCATGCAAGTGGTGGGTGCTCATTGTAGAAAAATCAGAAAATACAAATAGGCAGATAGAGCAAAGTGAGTACGGTAGGTCTTACTGAATGTAACCCACTTCCCAGAGAGAACCAGTAACAGTTTGTTACATAACCATCCGGGCTTTTGGAAGCACACAGCCTGGGGGTGTCCGTGATGGAGACAGGCTTCTTGGGTCACATCTGTGAAATAATGAAAAATACGCATATGGGTGTCTGCCCCCACTTCCTGATACAGAGCTCCCAAAGCCGTTGTAATTTCCTAAGTGACGAGAGCACTGGGCACATGTTTTGTCCCGATATTCGGTCTCTGATCCCATCCCAGACACAGAGTTCCTAAATCTCTTGGAATTTCCTGGGTGAAGGGAATGTCTTTTGTTCTAAGAGGAGAGTGTGGTTGGCTTCAGGGGGGTGGTCACCAGAAAGATTCAGCCATGATTAGGAGCCTGGAGCATTCCGCCTCACTCCCATCCTCCAGGGAAGGGAGAGGGGCTGGTGGTTTGGTCAATGATGGACCCTGCCCCCGAGAGGAGGCCCCCATAAAATCCCTGAAGTACAGGGTTCAGAGACCTTGCCATGGCGCACTCCATCTCCCTGGGGCAGGAATCACCTGTGCCCCGCACCCTTCTGGATCTTGTCCTGTGTGACTCTTCATCTAGCTGCTCATTCCTATCCCTTAATATCCTCTGTAAAAAGCACTCTAGGAGGCAGACTGTTTTCCTGAGTCCTGTGAGCCGCTCTAACACATGATTGAATTGAGGAGGGCTTCCAGGGAACCCCGATTTGCAGCCAGTCAAAGGCACAGAAGCACCGGGACTGCAGGTTGGCAGAAGTGGAGCAGTGGCCGAGCCCTTGACCCACAGGATCTGCGCCAACTGCAGTTGGTGTCAGAACCGAACTGGACCTCAGGACAGCAGCTGGTGTCAGAGAACTGCTCGGTGTGGGTTCAGAAGTTGTGCGACAGTAAAGGAGACACAGGAGTGTTTTTCCAACACAACATCCCAACACTGCCGTTCACTAGCTGTGCAAATGCAGGCAAGTTACTTGGCCTCTCTGTGTCTCTGTTTCCTCCATAGCAAGTGGGAACATGAAGGTCATCCACTGACAGGAATGTCCTGGGCGTCGACGAGCTGACATGTGTAAAGAGCTTAGGATGTGGGCGCCTCCGTGTCTCAGACGTTTGGACGTCTGATTCTTCATCTCAGCTCACGTCGTGATCTCATGATTTGTGAGATCGAGCCCCATGTTGGGCTCTGTGCAGACAGTGTGGATTGGGATTCTCTCTCTCTCTCTCTCTCTCCCCCTGTCTCTCTGCCCTTCCCCTGCTCATGTGCTCTCTCTCAAAATAAACTTAAAAAAAAAAAAAGAGCTTAAGACAGTGCCTGGAAGAGACTGTATGTACATATGCTTAAAAAACATTTTATTATTAAAATTTCAAACATATGCACCAGTGGAGAGTCGATGAGCTGAACTTCCTTCCATCACCGGCATCTAAGTTATCAGTTCATGGCGCCGTCTTGTTTCACAGTGTCCCATGCTTTCCTCTACCCCAGCATCATTTGAAGCAAATCCCAGACATCATGTGATTTCAGCAGGAAACATTTTATTGTGCATTTCTAAATGAAAGGGCTCCCTCTGCCTCTCTCTGTTCAACATCACCGGGGTCACCGTTGACCACAATTCCGTTAAGCACTCAGAGCTAGGATCAGTCAGCGCGCACTTCCCCAGCTGCTTCCCGAATTCTGCTGTCTATGCTGGTTTATTTGAACTGGGATCCCGATAAAGCCCACATGCTGTGATTGATTGAACACGTCAGCTCTCACTGAGTCTGCACATCACCTGATGCAGGAGGGCGCTTCATCGCTGACGTGTACAAACCAGGAAACAGGCTGGTAAAGCCGTCCAAATACTTGGCAACAAAGCCAAGCACGAGCTTGAAGCGGGTGGAAGACAGAGGATATCTGGGGGAGGTGAGGGCAGGCCTAGCCCCACTCCCCACGGGAGCTGCTGGGTCAGGCCCGCAGCAAACCGTGACACCCCCGATTCTCGCCTCAGGTGAACTTGCTCAGCGCCTGGTCTTCTCCCCGTGCCCTGGGGACAGGCTCCCCCCTCCACTGTGGAGGCCCCTCCCCGCCGCTGCCCCCCCTAGCCGCTAGACAATCCGGCCAGACTGGCTGGCCCGGGGCTTTCCTTGAAGCCAGTACTCTGGAAACCCCCATCTTCATATCTTTGTTTTACTGCAATGATAACAGTAGTAAATGGGAAAATATCTAAATAAAGGACATTGGTTCTGTTAACCTCAATGATACACACTGACAGTTATTGGGGAGCCTGAGTGGCTCAGTCGGTTGGGAATCCTACTTCGGCTCAGGTCATGATCTCGCGGTGGGTGGGTTTGAGCCCCATGTCGGGCTCTGTGCTGACAGCTCAGAGCCTGGAGCCTGCTCCAGGTTCTGTGTCTGCCTTTCTCTCTGGCCCTCCCCAGCTCACGGTCTGTTATCTCTGTCTCTCAAAAATAAATAAATGTTAAAAAAACAACAACAACAAAAACCCCACTGATAGTTATTTCTTTTACCAGGAACAGAGGGGTTTACTCAGGAGTAAAGGAGGATTACAACCCGGGACAAACAGGTTGTGGCTAAACCAGGGCAAGTGGGGGGAACAGGGGAGAAAAGGAGAAAGTTCGGAGGGGCCGTTCCAAGGAACAGTGTGTGGAGGAGACTTCCAGTGGCCAGTGTGGTGGCTTCTTGCCGACGGAGCTGCTGGCAGGAGGTGGGGGCAGTGCCCACTGCAGGGGTAGTGGGAGCACGACCACGTGCAAGGTCACATCCAGGTAAGGTCAAGGTCAGCTCTTCCTGGCGGTCTGCAGTCGACCTCGGGCCGCGAGCTCCCCCTGCCTGAACCTCCCCCCCACCCCACCCCAGTGAGGTTTCCCGTTACTGACTTTCAGTCACATCCATTCAAGAATGTAGTAACGTCATATTCTGTCCTAATATAAATGGAATAGTCTGTAGTGGGAAGAGATGATTTAGTTAACTTATGATGGAGTTTGGGTCAGCAAACACCCCTCTTCTCATAAGCCTTGGGACCCCCTAGCTCCCCACTGTTGGCAACCAAGTGGAACCAGGACTGGTTGGCCAGCTGAACCCAAAGAACTTCACTGAAGGACATGCCTCTTCTCTGTCATTCTCAGGCCACGTTCCCGTGGTGAGGGGAGTCAGAGGCTGTCTTCTTCCCTCTGGCCGTGTCTTTCTGCTCCAGATCCTGACCTTCCAGTCTCCCCACCTCTTTCTTATACCAAGCCTGTCTAGGTCCCCCCCCACCCCCAAATTCACATGTTGGAACCCTGGTTTTAGGAGGTGGGCCTTGAGAGGTAATTAGGTCATGAGGGTACAGCCTCCTGGATGGGATCAGGGCCCTTGTGAAAGAGCTGCCGTGTGTGACCCCTTCTACCCTGTGAGACCACAGCAAGAAGTCCGCAACCCTCCGCAGCCTCCCGAACCGTGAGAAGTAAGTATCTGTTGTTTATAAGCCTCCAGTGCGTGGATTCACTATAGTTGTCCAAACGGGCTAAGATGCCATCCAATCAGCAACCCACCTCCTCCTGAAAAGGCAGTATGGTTCCTCAAAAATAAAGCATCTTTATTATACAAACTTCCAGGCCCTTGGCAAGCCACAGCACCTAACATTAGCACATCTATTCCTATCAGAAACCAAATCCCGTAGCTCTGATAGATCTCTGCAGCTCAGCAAGGTTGATCACGGAGCCCCAGCAGCAGAGTCCAGAGCTGACCTAGGTCAGAGCTGTGGACTCAGGCAGCAGGGTAAATGGTGGCCATCCACCCCTCCCCCCCCCTGGCCCCCGCCCCCCGCCCCATTCACATCCACCTGGAACCTCAGAATGTGACCTTATTTGGAATAAGGGTCTTTGCAGATGTAATTAAGATAAGACATTTCAAGACAAGGTCATCCTGAGTTAGGGTGGGCTTTTTTTTTTTTTTTTTTCAAAGTTTATTTATTTTTGGGACAGAGAGAGACAGAGCATGAACGGGGGAGGGGCAGAGAGAGAGGGAGACACAGAATCAGAAACAGGCTCCAGGCTCTGAGCCATCAGCCCAGAGCCTGACGCGGGGCTCGAACTCACGGACCTCGAGATCGTGACCTGGCTGAAGTCGGACGCTTAACCGACTGCGCCACCCAGGCGCCCCAGGGCGGGCTTTAAGTTCAATGACTGGGGCCTTTTTAAGAAAAGAGGAGAGGACTGTTGGGGTGGCGGGGAGCGGGGGGGGGGGGGGGGGGGGAGGGCAGGCAGCCACTGGAGGGACCAGCCACGGGCCCAGACCTACCCGGACCCTCTCTGTGAGGCAGGAAGCACCCTCCCCTAGAGCCTGCAGGGGAAGCACGGCTGTTGACCTTAGAACTCTGGCCTCCGGAGCTGGGAGAGAAGAAATTGCTGATGTTTGAAGCCACTCAGTTTGTTGTGGTTTATTACGGCAGTGCCAGGATGGAAAAACACAGGGTGCTATGAACTGAATTGTCTCCCTCGCCTCCCTCAAATTTCTATGTGGCAATCTAAACCGTCAATGTAGTATCTCCAATATTTGGAGATAACAGGGCTTTTAGGAGGTAATAATGTCAAATGGGGTCATGAGGGTAGGGTCCTGTTTTGATGGGATTAGTGGCAAGGGGCGAGGCAGAGATCTCTCTCTTACCGTCTCTCCATAGCACACGAAGAGGCCACATGAGCCAAGAGAAGATGCCTCAGGACGGAGTCTACCTGCCTGCACTTTGACTTGGACTTCGGGTCTCCAGACTATGAGGAGTAAGTTGCTGTTATTCAAGCCTCCAGTGTGGTGTTCCATTGTGTCAGCCTGAGCTGACTGCCACACCAGGTACCCCAAGCCCACGGTGATGTGGAGGGAGCGAAGGAAGGCCCCTGGCTAGCACTAGCGGCTGGAGTGTCAGCAGCCTGACCACATGCTCTCTGGGATGCTGCTGGCAGGCAGCCCCCAAAACACAGGAACCCGAAGGAGTGGTGGCCCCCTGAGCCAGGGCAGAGTCCTGGCCCCAGAGGCCAAGGACAGGTGCAAATAGCACCAAAGTGAACTTTTGAAAAGGTCCACAGGGAGGTTTGGAAGATCCTCCCAGGGACCTCTCTGAGCTGGAGGTGGAAACCGGAAATAGCTAGATGAGATTCATCTTAGAAAAATGCAAGCTCACATATCTGGGCAAAACTAATCCACATCACAGCATGAGACAGCCGCGGTATAGAGCGGGTGGGAGCATCGGTCCCCAGGGCAGCTGCAAGGGCCCAGGCAAGAGGTCATCTGTGCAGCCTGACTTTTTGAGGGGTGGTCTCGGCATGGGGAAAGTCCCTGAGGCTAGGGACTTAGGGGTCTGGCAACCCCAAGGCACGTTTATTGGAAGTAGAGGGCTGAAGCTTCCATTTCCCAGCGGGCCAGATGGCGACCTGATGGTCCACAGTGTTGCGGAGAGGAGCACCCCACCCAGCAGTGTTGTGGCCTCGCCCACTGGTGCCCAACCTCCACTCAGTGGGCACAGAGGGTTCCCCTCCCTGATCCTCCCTGGGTGTGGGAAGGCCCATGTTCCTCCGTTTTGCAAGTTGCCCCGTGTTTTAAGCATTCAGGTGTGATGGGTCATTAGAAGTTAGAGACACAGGACACAAGAGGAAAGGAAATCGTTCTAGGGGAGAGATGGCTGCTCCCTGAGGAGAGGCAGGACCCACATGTGGGGAACGAGGCTCTGACCCCTTACACAGGCCCTGGGAGCTCCTCCTTCCCTGCTGGCCAGAGAAATGGGCACAGGGAAATGAGAGAGGGGCCAAAGCCCAGGCCTCCTGGCTGAGGAGTGAGCGTCCCGTGGCCCAGGAGGGCAGTGGAGGCAGAAGAGGCCTCTCTCAGCCCTGTGCCTAGTGCCCTTGACAGGAGGCCCCAGGGAGAGGAGATCAAGGAGAGGGGCAGGAACAGGTTACACCTGGTCTGTCCCACCTGTTAGTCTGAGCATAGGCTAAACCTGCTTCAACAAAAAGATTCCCACATGTGGCACCTGAAAATAAGAGAGGAGCAGCTCCCTACTGTCAGGATGTCAGCTGTCCCAGCCTGATCTAGACAATCAAAAGAATCCCTATGTTGGAAAAGGCATTGCTGGGTGTGATTTTTGTTTTCATTTTGTTGGATATGGTTGCCAAATTGGCTTCCAAGAAGTCCTTTCTACAAAGTGCCAGTCCCCTCACATCTGACAAGTGCCCAGGTCAGGCAATCCGGTGGGAGTTTACTGAGTAGTGTTTCTTCTGTGGCATTCCTCCCGGTGTTCCTGCCGATTTTTCCATTAGATCACTGTCTTTTTCTTATTTATCTGTGGATAGTTTCACAATTACAGGAATTAGACAATTTCAAAATACATCGCAAATATTTTCCCCGGGGTTTGCCTTTTGATTATAATTTTTAACACATTTAAAATGTGAATGTGGTCAAGCTTATCACTCTTTTTCTTCCGTGTCTCCAGGTTTATCGTGACAGACTATGAAAACATTCGTGGACTTTTCAAGACGTTTTTCTGGTTTCTTTTTTAGGTTTGGATGTTTGATCCATCTGGATTACATTTCGGTGTTAAGGACGGAGGGAGCCAACTTCTATTTTTCCGAATGGCCGGTCAGTGGTACCAACGCCGCTGGACTGGAAAACCTTCCCGGGTTTGAAGCCCTCCACCCTCACCTTCCACCCGGCTCCGCGTCGCCAGGTGCAGGAGGACCCCCGCCTGGCCCTGCCCACTGCGGTCGCCGGCTCCGCCCACCCCCGTCGACCCCCGCGGGTCCCGCCCCAAGCTACGCTTCCACATTCCATGGCTCCGCCCCAAGCCAGTTTCTGCCCTTTATAGCCCCGCCCCCACATCACAGGACCCGCCCCCACGCCCCGCCTCCGAGCTCTCCAGCCCCGCCCCACCCAGCCCTGGCCTTCCCTCTCCCTGGCCCCGCCCCTAGCCCCCCGCCCCCTCCGCGCTTCTCGGCCCCGCCCCAACGCCGGCGCTCTTCCGGGTCGTCCCCGGGCGGCTCTAGGCGCTCCTCGAGTCATTTAAGTAAAAGGCGTGTCCTCTGGTGCTAATGGCATGGAGGAGGGGCGTCGCGCGCGCGGAACTCATTGGGAGCCTGGGGGCCTACACAGCGCTTCTAGGGGCCTAAGTTGCCTGCGGCTGGACCGGCTCGCACGAGACCGCCAGGTGCCGCTTCCCCTTCCAGCCAGCCTCCGCCGACTTTCGCGTGCCTTCTTTCCGGCGCCCGCCCGCGGCCAGAGCCAGGATGCTTCCGAAGCGGCGGCGAGCGTGGGTCGGGTCCCCTGGCGGTCCTGCCCCCTCTACGGCGCGCTTCCCCGGCATTGCCATCTACCTGGCCGAGCCGCGCATGGGTCGCAGCCGCCGGGCCTTCCTCACGCGCCTGGCCCTCTCCAAGGGCTTCCGGGTCCTGGATGCCTACAGGTGCGCGGTCGTGGACGAGCTTGTGGCCCAGAGCAGCACTTGCCGAGGGCTCCTGCCCGGGGCGCCTTCGGGGGCGCTGGCCCGGGTATTCCTCGGGGGCCCAGCTTCTGGAGGCTCCTGCTTTGGGATGCCTGGGGGATGGCACCTGCCCGGGGCGCCTTAGTGGGGGGCGTCGCAGGAGGAGCGCGGGGAGGGTGTGGCGCTTACAGCGGACAGAGTGTCGCCTGTGTGGGTATTGCCATACTGTCGCGCCCAGAGGACACTGCTGCGTGGTGTGAAGGCCTAAGCACAAATTGCTAGTGCTCAGAACTTTGCACGTGACCACTTTCACAAAAGGTGTTTCTTTACAGCTGAGGATATTGAGATCTAAAACGACTCACCTGGCAGCTGACCCCCCAGGGCGGAGGGGCACCTGAGGTGTTTGGATTCCAAGTTAACCCTGGAACTTCATGCTCACGTGGCTTTTCTCTCAATATCCTCTTCTATGAAAGGGTGCTGTAGTTGGGGCCAGGAGTGTTCTGTAGGACAAGAAGAGAACGTCTGCCAGAGAGAGGCCTTGTAAAGAGCCATAGGGGTGCGTGGGGTTAAGGGTATCAGTGGCTAACAGCCTTCTGCCCTAGGTGAGTTCATCTTGCCCCCTTAGCCAAAGTGACGTCGCTCCTCGGGGCTGAGAAAGTGACTTGAGGGAGGTCCAAGAGCAGCGATAATGACAGGCTGAGATTAAAGAACTGCGGTTCCCATAGGTTTGAAGTGGAAAGATCCAGTCCTCCTGCAGCTTTTTTTTTTTTTTTTTTTAAGTGAATTAACCATTTTCAGTGGTTAGACCCACTCCGGAGGCGTGTTTAATGTACTGGATGCTAAGACCTTTTGCTTATTAGCTTGTCTAATCTTTGTAACAACCCTACCCAGTGGGTATGTTGTTATCTTCTTTAAAGAGGAGGAAATCAGGGCACGGAAAAGGGATGTGCTCAGGGGCATGCAGCATGTATGTGGCAGAGCTGGGGTTCAAACCCCAGCAGTCTGGGTCCCAAGCACTTAGATGGAGACCCACTGGTCCTGCCCACTAGAGAAGAACTTTCTCAGGGGTCAGAGGAGAGGCAGACAGACAAGTGGACACGACCGTGGACTGGGCTTACAGTCACAGGTGGAGCAGACAGGCACGGCTCTGTGGGATCCTGGAGCGCCAGAGGGGTTCACGTGCCAGAAGAGGTTCTCTGAGGATGTGACATTTGAGGAATGAGTGGGTGCGCACCAGGCAGAGGGGAGAAGGGCAAACGCCAGGAGGTGTGGAGCGAAGCAGGAAGGACCTCTGGGCATCACCCCCTCCCCTTTCTCTGCCCAGCTCTGAGGTGACACATGTGGTGATGGAACAGACCTCAGCCAAGGAGGCCAGCTCCTGGAAGGAGCACAGGGCGGTGGCAGGCTCTCCGCAGGGCCGCACCAGCCCAGTGCTGCTGGACATAAGCTGGTTCACGGAAAGCATGGCAGCTGGGGAGCCCGTGCCTGTGGAGCCCCGGCACTGCCTGGAGGTGAGCTGGGGGGAGGGCCGCAGGGGCAGGCCTCGCCCGGCGGGTCAGGTGAAGTGTCATCACCGGCTGCTGTTAGACGAAATGGGCAGGAGGGCTCAGCACAGGCCACCGGGGACCCTGGGAGGCCAGGCCATCCTGGCTTCTGCTGTCACCTGGCATAAGCTCTTGGGATCCACCTGTTTTTAGCACATTCAGGCCTTTCTTGCTCAAGTAGTGAGATGGTACCTCCTCGCAAGACAGCGGGACGCTGTCCTCAGGTGCTGTGGGTCTGTGGCCTCTGTCTGCCTTGGTGCTTCCTGGTGAGCAGAGCTGGGGTGAGGGGATGGACTCAGAGCCAGGCTCTCCATGTTCGAGCCCCACGTCCCTGTCTATGAGGTGGAGTGACCAGCACTCTGAGCCACATGACAGAGAGGGCTGGGGAAGTGGAGCACAGGCTGCATGTGCAACGACAGGAAATGTCCTCCGCCGGAGCTGCTACTCTGGCCTGAGGAGCCCTCCTCGGCCTGCTCTGCAGGGCAAGGCTGCTCTACGCCTTCTGTCCTGGGAGCCGGCCCCGCAAGCCCCGCAGCCTCCAAGTGGCCTCTGTATTGCCCATCTGTAGGTGGCCGTGCCCGGGAAAGGGCTGTCAGGCTCAGTATGGATGCCACAGTATGCCTGCCAGCGCCCCACACCCCTCACACACCACAACAGCAGCCTCACGGTGAGCCCCAGGCTCCCAGCCTCCCTGGGATGGGCCCAGGCCTGTTCCTGTGAGCACTGCCACTCTGCCCTGCCCCAGCCTGGGGACGGGTGATGGAAGGGAGGGTGGGGTGGGGTACCCTTCCCCTCACCCAGGCCCTCTGCTCGCAGGAGCCTCTGGAGATGCTGGCGGAGGCGGCTGGCTTTGAGGGCAGTGAAGGCCGCTTCCTCTCCTTCTACAGAGCGGCCTCGGTGCTCAAGGCCCTTCCGAGCCGGGTCACAGCCGTGAGCCAGCTGCAGGGGCTGCCCCACTTTGGAGAACATTCCTGCAGGGTCATCCAGGTAGGTGTTCACCACCCTTAGCAGGGTGGTTGAGGAGAGGAGGGAGTGGAGGTGGTTAGTGGTTGAGTCCAGCCGTGGAGATTTCCAGGCTGAGGCAGGGCACCCTCTGCTCAGATTCCTCATCTGTAAATTGGGGCCACACGATGTGGCTGAGAGGGACCGGACAGGACTGGTAGCTGGCACTGTTGGCATCGGCCCAGCTGTCCAGGACAGTAGAAGAGAACCCATGACTATAAGCACCACTTCTTAAAACACAAAGTATTTGGGGCGCCTGGGGGGCTCAGTTGGTTAAGTGTCCGACTTTGGCTCAGGTCATGATCTCACGGTTCGTGGACTCAACGAACTGTGTGCTGACAGCCCAGAGCCTGGAGCCTGCTTCAGATTCTGTGTCTCCCTCTCTCTCTGCCCCTCCCCTGCTAACACGTTTTCTCCCTCTCTCTCTCAAAAATAAACATTAAAAAAAATTTAAAACAACAACAACAAAGTAAGGACCCAAAATGTTAAAATGTCTTTTTGTACACTTATCACTGAGAGACTATATTATGACAAAAAGACTTTTGATTTCAGTTAAACTTTTAAAGGAAGTCTCATTGAATGCACCGCCTGTGTTTTGAAAAGCAGTGTTTGGGGCGCCTGGGTGGCTAAGTCGGTTGAGCGTCTGACTCTTGGTTTCAGCTCAGGTCATGACCTCATGGTTTGTGGGTTTGAGCCCTATGGACAGTGCAGAGCCTGTTTGGGACCCTCTCTCTCTGACCCTCCTCTGCTCACACTGTCTCTCAAAATAAGTAAATAAACTTTAAAAAAGAGAGAAAAGCGATGGTTTCCCTGTCCTGGGACTTGTAACTCATTTGAGAGCTGGCCTGTCCCTGGGCCGAGGGGCTTTGAGGCCAGGAGATTTGGTGGCTCCCTGGGCACAGTCTCTCCTCCAAGTCCCCCTGCATCCTGACTGGATGAAACTGCCCTGTGGAGTGTTGGGGTTCCGCCTGCTGCCTGGGCCCCAGCTCTTATCTCCAGTCAGGCTGACTGTTCTGCTTTGTTCCCCAGGAAGTACTGGCACAGGGAGTATGTGAGGAGGTGGAGAGAATCCGATGCTCAGAGAGGTACCAGACCATGAAGGTACGTGTGGGGCAGACCCTGGTGGGCACATGGAGCCCGTGGCCCTCCCTCAGGTGACAGCACAGCTCCAGCCACGGACGGGAGGTCAGCAGGGGCACCCAGGGGTCAGAGAAGGTCTCACTGAGGAAGTGGCAGCTAAGTTGACACCTGATACGCACGAGGCAGCCAAACAAAGTGGGGCCTGGAGAAGCTTGTTTTTAGCACAGGGAATTTTCTAGATCACTCAGCACCATCTGCTCTGATTGGACCATCCGTGGGGTGTTCTCAAGCATATTGTATGCTCTGGCATCTTAAACAGAGCAAACTGGACAAAATGTAACCACCTCCTGGGTGTCACAGGGCCACTCACCCTTGCACGGCCTCCTCGTGTCTACAGTGCATCTTCCACTGTTCCCATCTGACCTGCTGACACCTGTCGCATCAGCAACCTGTTGGGGGAGTGGGTCACGATGCTCCGGGAGGTGGCCCAGAATGTTGTGAGGGGCAGTGGGGGCTTCAGAGAGGGACCAGAGCCACATGTGACACACGGAAGGCCCCAGGTAGGCAGAGGACGGGAGTGTATGGGCCACATGGGAGTTAGTGGACGAGCACTGATGGAAGGCAGGGCCCTCACCTCTCCCTGGGCACCCAGAGGTCACCCAGGTCAGCAGAGAGGTGGGTTAACGATTAGAAGTTTGTAGTCATAAAGCAATAGGTTAGGTTGTTCTGAGCATTTTTTCTGGCAGGACCCAGCTGGTGCTCTTGGTTCAGGGGATCAAGGGAAGAGTGGGCAGCATAGCCCAAGAGGGCAGGGCTCAGCCGTCCTGCAAGAAGCAGGGCCCAAGGATCCACTTGCTGCCGGGTACTTCCCCTATTCTGCCTGCTGGCTGCTCTGCTGGTTGAGACCTGGCCGCAGAAGGTTCCCTTTCCATGGGTAACAGCCTCCACCACTGCCCAGGCCGGACCTTCTGTTTCAGTTCCAGAAATCCCCAGGGAGGGGATTGGCTGGCACAGGGCAGGTGCCCACCTCTGACCGACAAGCTGTGGTTGGGGAGGAAAGAGGTGATGGGCTGGGGCTGGGGTCCGGGCCGCCCTGTGTGGGAGCCCCGTGTGGCAGGCAGTCCCCGGCAGGAGGTGGGCTCCCGTGTCTATCTTCCAGCCCCAGGCTTGCATTTCCTCCAGCTCCTGCTACAACGACCCTCTGGTTGTTAACTGCCTGTTGTTTTGGTGTTTGCTGAGGAGCAGAACGAGGGGCACGAGGCTCCGATTGCTCTTAGGTGGGAGCGGCCAGTGGATGAGAGCTGTGAGCTGTCTGTGTGGGATGCTGGAATCACAGGCTGGAGCTGCGGGTTCTAGGGAGACCAAGGCCCTCTGGGGGAGGTACACATGGGGTCTCTTTGTGCTGTGCACCGTGAGGCTGGGCTGCATAGCCGGGCTCGGGGATTGGATCCTGTCTGTACTGTCACTGTGTGGCCTCGGGCAGCTTGCTCACACTTGAGAACTGTGAGTAGGGACGGCACCTGCCAGGCCACGGGGTGGGGCTCAGTGAGGCCCTAGTGAGACGCTGTGGCGGTGCTGGCCTGGGACAGCACCGCCTTCACAGACCGCTGCTGCTGTCTGCATCTTCTGAAAGGGCTCTGCTCCTGACCATGCTGCGCTCATGCCCCAAACAGCTTTTCACCGGGATCTTCGGGGTTGGGGTAAAGACTGCTGACCGGTGGTACCGAGAAGGGCTGCGGACCCTCGACAGCCTCCAAGAGCAGCCCCAGAGGCTGACCCAGCAGCAGAAAGCAGGTGAGCCCTGTGAGAAAGGACAGGACCCTGGGCTCCCACACCATGGCACCCTCAGCATGGACACAGGGCATGTGCGGATGGCTGCCTGGATGGCAGGTAATGGGATCAGTGCAAAGGGCCCTGGTGGCAGGCAGGCCTCTCTGGTGGCCTCCCTGGGTCTCCACCCAGTGGAGTCTGGATCCACTGCAGCCCTTTTGCAGTGAACAGTGATGGTCACAGTAGCTGCTGTGACATTGAGGCCTCCTAGTGGAACTCAGGTCTGGACCAGGCCCCTTACCACTTCTTACTGCTTCTCCTTTTTTTTTTTTTTTTTTTTTTTTTTTTTTTTTTTTTTTAAATTTAAATCCAAGTTAGTTAATATATAGTGTAATAATGATTTCAGGAATAGAATGTAGTGATTAATCACTTACTTATAACACCCAGTGCTCTTCCCTATAGGCACCCTCTCCTTAATGACTATCCCCTTCTAGCCCATCTACCACCTCCCCTCCAGCAACTCTCAGTTTGTTCTCTGTTTAAAAGTCTCTTACTATTTGTCTCCTTCTCTGTTTTTATCTTACTTTCCCTTCCCTTCTCCTATGTTCATCTGTTGTGTTTCTCAAATTCAACCTATGAGTGAAATTGTGAGATTTGTCTTTTTCTGACTTATTTCACTTAGCAAAATACACTCTAGTTCCATCCATGTTGTTGTAAATGGTAAGATCTCATTCTTTTTGATAGCTGAGTAATACTCCATCATATATATAAATCACATCTTCTTTATCCATTCATCCATCATTGGACATTTGGGCTCTTTCCATACTTTGGCTATTGTTAAAAGTGCTGCTATAAACATTGGGGTGCGTGTGTCCCTTCGAAACAGCATTTTTGTATCTTTTGAATAAATTCCTAGTAGTGCACTTGCTGGGTTGTAGAGTAGTTCTATTTTTAATTATTTGGGGAACCTCCAAACTGTTTTCCAGAGTGGCTGCACCAGTTTGGATTCCGACCAACAATGCAAAAGAAATCCTCTTTCTCTGCATCTTTTGTTGCCTGAGTTGTTAATGTTAGCCATTCTGACAGGTGTGAGGTGGTATCTCATTGTGGTTTTGATTTGTATTTCCTTGATGATGAGTGATATTGAGCATCTTTTCATGTGTCTGTTGGCCATCTGGATGTCTTCTTTGGAAAAGTGTCTATTCATGTCTTTTGCCCATTTCTTCACTGGATTATTTGTTTTTTGGGTGTTGAATTTGATAAGTTCTTTATAGATTTTTGGATCCTAACCCTTTATCTGGTATGTCATTTGCAAATATCTTCTCATATTCAATTGATTGCCTTTTAGTTTTGCTGACTGTTTCCTTCGCTGTGCAGAAGGTTTTTATCTTGATGAGGTCCCAATAGTTCCTTTTTGCTTTTGTTTCCCTTGCCTCTGGAGACGTGTTGAATAAGAAGTTGCTGCAGCCAAGGTTAAAGAGGTTGCTGCCTGTTTTCTCCTGTAGGAATTTAATGGTTTCCTTTCTCACATTTATTCACCCATTTTGAGTTTATTTTTGAGTATGGTGTAAGAAAGTGGTCCAGCTTCATTCTTCTGCATGTTGCTGTCCAGTCTTCCCAACACCTTTTGCTGAAGAGACTGTTTTTCCATTGGGTATTCTTTCCTGCTTCATTGAAGATGAGTTGACCATAGAGTGTGTCCATTTCTGGGTTCTCTATTCTGTTCCATTGATCTGAGTGTCTGTTTTTGTGGCAGTACCATACTGTCTTAATGACTACAGCTTTGTAATACAGCTCCGAGTCCGAGATTGTGATGCCTCCAGCTTTGGTTTTCTTTTTCAAAATTACTTTGGCTATTCAGGGTCTTTCTGGTTACATACAAATTTTAGGAATGTTTGTTCTAGCTGTGTGAAGAATGCTGGTGTTATTTTGATGGGGATTGCAGACCCCTTACTTCTGATTCCAGGAAAGGGAGGCTGTGTCTGTGCCCTGTGCACACCTTGCTAGCATGGGGCTGGTGCCCTGGCCCACTAGGTGATGGTATGGGGACTTGTGTGGCAGGAGAGGCTCAGTATAGGGCTTGCATGGGAGGTGGCACCATGTGGTGGAATGAACATGAACTTGAGAGTTTGTCAGGCTTGGAATTGAGTTCTGTCTCTACAGCTTACTAGGTAGGTGACCATGGCCCTGAGACTTAATTTCTCTGAGCCTTGGTGACATTCTCCACAAATCATGGGGCTCTGTGAGCTCCTCTTTGTGAGGCCAGTGGGGAGTAGGTGTTAATCAGTGTCTCTGTCCTCTCCATGTGGCCCGGGGTGGGGGCCGCATTCGAGTTGTTCCGCAGCCCAGCACCCACCACTTCTTTGAACATCTTCCCTCGGGCTGGGGGTCATGGGAGGGTTGCCTGGATGGTCCACAGGAGGTGAGACCCATGGAGTCACGTGTCCAGTGGAACATTAAGTGATATCATCATTGACTGCACCCAGTCCCCTCTCCCCATGGTGCCGGAGAGATGGAGCCGCCATCAGCACTTAGCCTGTGCGGCCACATGCTGTTACTCCCCACTTAGACTTCTCATTGTGTGGAAAGGCCAGTGACACTCCCATGGGGGGGGGGTGCGGGGAGATAGGGCTACAGTGAGGGGTTCCTGAGTGGCAGAGCCACCTTCTTCACGTGTTTATCGCTTTCTGGGCCATTTTATGGATGGGAAAACCAAGGCATTCAAAGAGGTAGACTGCATCGTGAGTGCACTTACATCAGCCTCCTGATGGGATGGAGAAAGTTCTGCAAGACGCTCCCATTGGGGAGAACTCGGCAGGGGGCTCAGGGGCTTCTGCCATTTCTTCCAACTACATGTGAATCTGTAGTTTCCTCTGAATAAAAGTTTACTATTTAAAAGGGAGGAGGGGACAGTGGAGAGCAAGACAGTGGGGCTGAGAAGGTCAGGAGAGCTGCACTGCCCACAGGACTCCGGCACTACCAGGACCTGAGTGTGCCGCTCCAGCGACCCCAAGTGGAGGCCCTGCAGCGAGTGGTGGAGGCAGCAGTGGGGCACATCCTTCCCGGGGCCACCGTCACGCTGGCCGGGGGCTTTCGGAGGTAAGGGAGTCTGACCTGCCTCTCCCACCCCAGTGAAGGCGCCTGAGGGGGGGCCACAGAGGTGGGCCTTCCCGCACTAGTGGGACCGGGGACAACGGGAGGCCCACGTATCCTGTGTTGGCCCGAACTCAGAGCGGGCCCCCTCAGGGGCAAGTTGCAGGGCCACGACGTGGATTTCCTCCTCACCCACCCCCAGGAGGGCCGGGAAGCAGGGCTGCTGTCCAGAGTGATGCACAGCTTGCAGAGTCAGGTGAGGAGCTGCCTGCTGCCTACCCTGGGGGCTCTGCCGGGCCCCGGGCCCCCCCCCCCCCCCGCCCGGCACCGCGGACCCCGCCACACCTGCTCCTCCCCCAGGGCCTTGTCCTGTACCACCAGCACCACCACGGCCACTGTGCAGATGCCGCCTGCCCGCCCCGGCAGAACCATGCCATGGACGGCTTTGAGAGGACCTTCTGTATCTTCTGCCTGCCTTCACCCCCAGGGGCTGCTGTGGGGGGCCCCCAGAGGGCCGTGCGGGTAGACCTGGTGGTGGTCCCTGTCAGCCAGTTCCCCTACGCCCTGCTGGGCTGGACCGGCTCGAAGGTAGGGGGCTTGCTACTGGCTACTGGGGCTGGGCGGGGCCTCCCGTCAGGGGCGCCCATACAGCCTGGCTTTCTGCAGCATTTCCAGCGGGAGCTGCGCCGCTTCAGCCGGAAGGAGAGAGGGCTGTGGCTGAACAGCCATGGGCTGTTTGACCCCCAGCAGGTGTGTTGCTAGGAGGGAACGGCCTGGCCCCGCCCCCGCCCCCCCCTCCCCCCCACTGGCACTAAGGTTCCGGCTCCTGTTGCAGAAGAAACATTTCCATGCGGCTTCGGAGGAAGACATCTTCAGACACCTGGGCCTGGAGTACCTTCCCCCAGAGCAGAGAAATGCCTGACCCAGCCGCTGGCCCAGTCTGCTCTCTGGAGAGGCAGGCCCTGTGGATGCCCTCGGCCGCTGGAAGTCTCCAGGGCAAAGATGCACTGTGGCCCCAGGTCCTCACCCCACACCCAGGCCCGGATGTAATGAAATGAGCACACGTAACAAACCAAGCTCTGTTTTTTTGTGCTGCTGGCTGCCCAGGGGGCGTGGTGCTGATTCTGTGCAGAGGCCCATCCTGCTGGGTGTTGGTCGGGGGCAGGGCTGTGTGACCCTGGGTCAGTGAGGACCTGAAGGCACCTTCTCTGTGGGCTGGTTGTGGAACTTGAGGTAGCGGATGGCAAGTGCTTTGTACGGTGGGGGTGGGGGGCGTTGTCCACCTGCTGTGTGGCCAGCCACTGGGGAGGACAGGGCCCAGAGGTAGGAGCTGGGGGCAGGGGGAGAATTTCCAGGGCCCGTCCACCACCTTCCAGCCAGACTTCCTGTCTCTGCCTCTGCTCTTCTAAGGTCTGTTCTCAGAAGGCCTTTGTCAGCAGGTCCTGTCGCCCCCCTCGTTGCTCCAGGCACACACTCATGCTCAGCGATTCCAAAGCCTCACAGTGGCCCCCAGAGCCCTGGCCACCCCTGACCACTGGCCTCGTCTGCTCTCCCACTGCTTTGAGCCAGGTGCCTTCCTGCCCCGGTGCCCATGTGAACTGCCCCAGACACCCACGAGGCCAGGGCAGGTCTCAGCCTTTCCTGGAGGGGCCTTGGCCATGCAGTGTTCTCTGCTCCTCAAATCCCCAGGCCTGCTCCGGCCTCAGTGCCTTTGCCACAGGACTGTCCACTAGAAGTCCTCTCCTGACTCAGGTCTCTGTCAGTTGAGGACTTTCCTGACCATTCGCTGCGTTAAGAAATATTTTTTTAAATAACATGCAGACAAATTGATTGTTTTTGGTGTCCCTGTGTACACCCATTCCCCTCCACCATGTGAGCCCTGGAAATAAAACAGCCAGTTATTGTGCCAGCAGAACAGGTTTGTTTACTTGGGAACGACTGAGGGACAGTAATCTAGGACAAGTAACCTGATAAAACCAAAAGATGGGAACAGGAGGAGGAACAGGAGGAACAGCCTTCCCTTTGGGAAGGGCTGTCATGTATGAAAGTCCGATGGAGATTCAGAGTTTGGGGTGGTGGTTTCTCACGGGCTGGGCTGGTGCCAGGACAAGGACCCTCCTCCTGTGGGCAGCAGGACAGGCTTCCCTGCCTTCCCTTCCTCTGTGCTGTCAGCACAGAGCCTGACCCAGGGCTCAAACTCACAACCCAGGGATCATGACCTGAGCCAAAATCAAGAGTCGGACAGGGGCGCCTGGGTGGCTCAGTTGGTTAAGCATCCAACTCAGTTTTGGCTCAGGTCATGATCTCATGGTTTGTGAGTTCGAGCCCCGCATCGGGCTCTGTGCTGAAGGTGCCAAGCCTGCTTGGGATTCTCTCCCTCCCTCTCTCTGCTCCTCTCCCACTCTTTCTGTCTCAAAAATTCTCCCTCTCTCTGCTCCTCTCCCACTCTCTCTCTCAAAAAAAAAAAAAGGTCGGACACTTAACTGAACCACCTAGGCACCCCTAATTTTCATTTTAAGTAAGCTCCGTGCCCAATGTGGGGCTTGAACTCACAACCCTGAGATCAAGAGTTGCACACTTGGGGCGCCTAGGTGGCTCAGTCGGTTAAGTGTCCAACTTTGGTTCAGGTCATGATCTTGTGGTTTGTGGTTTTGAGCCCCGCGTTGGGCTCTGTGCTAACAGTTCAGAGCCTGGAGCCTGCTTTGGGTTCTGTGTCTCCCCTCTCGGCCCCTCCCATGCTCATGCTCTGTCTGTTAAATAATAAATAAAACGTTAAAAAAAAAAAAAAAAAGAGTTGCATGCTCTACTGACTGAGCCAGCAGGGAACCTTATCTTTTGTCTTTTCGATAATAGCCATTTTAACAAGTGTGAGATGATACCTCGTTGTTTGAATTTCCCTGATGATTGGTGAGTTAGAGCATCTTTCCATGTGTCTGTCGGTCATTTGTGTGTCTTCTCTGGGAAAATGTCTATTTGGTTCTTCTGTCCATTTTTTATTAAAATTTTTTTTTAACGTTTATTCATTTTTTGAGAGAGACAGTGTGAGTGGGGGAGGGGCAGAGAGAGAGAGGGAGACACAGAATCCGAAGCAGGCTTCAGGCTCTGAGCTGTCAGCACAGAGCCCAACGCGGGGCTCGAACTCCTGAACTGTGAGATCATGACCTGAGCCGAAGTCGGACACTTAACCGACTGAGCCACCCAGGTGCCTCTGTCCATTTTTTAATCAAATTGTTTGGCTTTTGCCATTGAATATATGAGTTCTTTATATAACTTCTATATTAACCCCTTGTCAGATACAGGATTTGCAAATATTTCCTCCCATTTTATAGGTTGGTTGCCTTTTCATTTTGTTGGTTGCTTCCTTTGCTGTGCAGAAGAATTTCAGTGTGATGTCCCACTTACTTATTTTTGCTTTTGTTACATTTTGATTTGACATCCAAAAAATCATTGCTAAGATATCCTTCCCTGAAGTCAGAACCGAGGTTTGCTTCCAGATACACGTGATGGTAGCACCTTACAACTTCTAGGCCCTTGACTATGATATATCCTTGGCATTTCCCAGGCCCACGCTGATCAGACCCCAAGTTCAGGTCTAAAATAGTGATATAGAAGGCTCCTGAACTCACTTTCTTCTCTGGATACACCAAATCTGCAACACAGAAGCAATTTCCTCTAAAAAGAAATCCAGAGACTAGCTGAACAATTCTTACCTACTGGACAAACTGAGAATATCCACATCAAGATGGGTCACCAGTGTCTCCCTGGAAGGAGCTCATGCACATATCTGGTGCATCCAGAGGACATACCCCTTGATCACCTGGTTCTGGTGGCCGGTGGGGTTTGCATTTGCAGGGCCCCACAGACCTGTTCAAAGAAACCATTCTTAACCAGCTATCCTTCCAGGGTTCAGCACAGAGTATACAGACCGAAATCCTATCTCCCAGGCCTTCCACAAAAGAGGCCTGTTTGTCTATGAAAGCTGCAGCCTGGGGGTCAGGCTTCTAATTTAGCACACATCTATGGCTGAGCCTCCCCTCTGGGACACTGACAGGCCTTGGCACACTTTCAACCACTGGAACAACTATGAACAAAGAAGGTGCTCGGGCAATCACAAAAGTTTGAGAGAATCGAGAGCTTGGGCTGGGCTGAAGGATAAGGTCCATCCCCTTCATGAGACCCCCCATCAAACCTTGGAGAGGTGGCTGTTTTGTCTAATACACAGAAATCAACACAGAGTCAAGGAAAAGGAACAGAGGAATATGTTCCGAACCAAAGAACAAGATAAAACTCCAGAAATAGACCTCCATGATATGGAGATTAGTGACTTAGCTGATAAAAAGTTCAAAATAATGGTCATAAAGATGCCCACTGAGCTCAGGAGAATAATGCATGAACAAATGAGAATTTCAACAAAGACATGAAAATTATAAGAAAATACCCAACAAACCACAGAGCTGAAGAATACAGTAACGGAACTGAGATTCAACAGAGGGGTTCGGCAACAGACTATATAAAGCTGACTCAGATGAATCACTGGATTCTACTCCTGAAACCAATATTGCATTGTATGTTAACTATCTAGAATTTAAATTAAAAAAAAAACTAAAGCTGACTTGGGCGTGCCTGGGTGGTACAGTCAGTTGAGCATCTGACTCTTGATTTCAGCTCAGGGTTGTGTGATTGAACCCCATGTCATGTTCTGCACTGAGTGTGGAGACTGCTTAGGATTCTCTCTCTCCCTCTGTCCCCTCCCCAGCTTGTGCACTCTCTCTCTCACTCAAGAAAAAAACAAAAACTTACTTGAAGGCAGTACAATGGGATTCATCCAATTAGAGGAGCTAAAAGAAAGAAACGAAAAAGAAGATAGCTTAAGGGGCTTATGGGACACTACTCAAGTAGGCCAAAACGTACATTATGGGGTCCCAGAAGGAGGAGAGAGAAAGAAGACTTATTGGAGAAATGGCTAAAAACTTCACTAACCTGGGAAAGAACTAACTATCCCGATCCAGGAAGCCCATAGAGTTCCCAATAAGATGAATTCAAGGAAACCCACACCAAGACACATTTTAATTAAGCTGTCACAATTTAAAGACAATGAGAGAATATTAAAAGCAGTAAGAGAAAAATAACTGGTTACATAGAAGGGAACCCCCACCTCCCATAAGACCATCAGATTTCTCAGCAGAAACTTTTCAGGCCATAAGGGAATGTCATGGTATTTTCAAAGTGCCGAAAGAAACAAAACAAAACAAAAAACCCAAAAAAAGCCCTTCTGATCAAGAATACCATACCTGGCAAAGTCATCCTTCAGAATTGAAGGAGAGATCAAGAATTTTCCAGAAAAGCTTGAAGGAGTTCATCACCATTAGATCAACCTTACAAGAAATATTAAAGGGACTTCAAGCTGAAACAGAAGATGTTAATTAGTAACAGGAAAGCATATGGAAGTATAATTATCACTGGTAAAGGTTAACACCTAGTTAAGTTTAGAATACTCTGATATTGTAATGGTGATGAGTAAATCACTTACCAATCTATAATTCACTTATAATAAAGGTTAAAAGACAAAGGTATTTATAGTAATTTGTTAATGGATATAACATGTAAGGAGATGTAAATTGTAATATCAAAACCAAAATGGGGGGGGGAGGAGTAAAAATATAGAACTTTAGTATGTGTTCAAAGCTAAGGTATTATCAACCTAAAATACACTGTTAAAACTATGTAACCCTCATGGTAACCACAAAGTCAAACTCTGTAGTAGATACACAAAAGATTAAGCATATCACTGCAGCAAATTATCAAATCACAGAGCGAAAGAGGAAGAAAGGAATGAAGGAATTACAAACCAACCAGAAACAATGAACAAAATAGCAATAGTAAGACTGTATCTATAATTATTTAACAAAAATTTTTAACGTTTATTTTTGAGAGAGACAGAGTGTGAACGGAGGAGGGGCAGAGAGAGAGGGAGACAGAATCTGAAGCAGGCTCCAGGCTCCCAACTGTCAGCACAGAGCCCGATGCAGGGTTTGAACTCACAGACTGTGAGATCATGACCTGTGCCGAAGCTGGACGCCCAACTGACTGAGCCACCCAGGCACCCCAATATAAGTAATTAAATGTAAATGGACTAAATTCTCCAATGAAAAGATATAGAGCAGCTGAATGGATTATAAAAAAGACCAACTATAAGCTGCCTTTAAGTTTTAAGGAAGCAGACTGAAAATGAAGAGATGGAAAAAGATATTTCATGCAAACGAAAACCAAACGAAAACAGGGGTATATTAGACAAAATAGACTTTAGACCAAAGACAGAAGAGACAAAGAAGGTCATAATATAATGATAAAGGGGTCGATCCAACAAGAGGATAAAATAAAAATTTAAAATTACTGTTGTACACAACATAGGAGCACCTAAATACATAAAGCAAACAGTAACAGACCTGATGAGAGAAATAGACAGGAATACAGTAACAGCAAACTTCAAGACCCCGTTTTCAGTAATGGACAGAAAATAAGAAGACTTAACTGTGCATTAGACCAGATGGACCTGACAGACATCTACACAATAGTTCATCCAGCAGCAGAATACACATGGGACATTCTCCAGGATAGAGAATATCCACAAAACAGGCCTTAATAAATTCAAGAAGATTGAAGTCCTATCAAACATCTTTTCTGATCATAATGATATGAAACTAGAAATCAATTACAAGAAGAAACTTGGAAAGTTCACAGCATGTAGAGATTAAACAACACACTTCTAAACAACCAGTAGTCAAAAAAGAAAAAGACAAAATATATCTTGAAACAAATAAAATGGAAATACAACATACCAAAACCTATCAGATGCAGTAAAAGCAATTAAAAAAATTTTTTTTTAACATTTATTTATTTTTGAGACAGGGAGAGACAGAGCATGAACGGAGAAGGGTCAGAGAGAGAGGGAGACACAGAATCTGAAACAGGCTCCAGGCTCTGAGCTGTCAGCACAGAGCCCGACACAGGGCTCGAACTCCTGGACCATGAGATCATGACCTGAGCCGAAGTCGGATGCTTAACCAACTGAGCCACCCAGGTGCCCCTGTAAAAGCAGTTTTAAGAGGGAAGCTTATAGCAGTAAACGCCTACATTAAGAAAAAGCTCAAATAAATGACCTATCTTTACACCTCAAGGAACTAGAAAAAAAGCCCCAAATTAGTAGAAGGACAGGAATAAAAAGATCAGAGTAGAAATAGAGTCTAAAGAGATAATAGAAAAGATCAACAAAACTAAGAGATTTTTAAAAAAAAAGATAAAATAGACAAATTAGCTACTTATACTAATAAAAAAAAAAAAGGACTCAAAATTATAAATGAAAGAAATGACGTTACAACTAATACCATGCAAATACAAAGGATCACAAAGGATGACTAACACCAGCAAACTGGGTCAGCTAGAAGAAATGAGTAAACTCTTAGAAACATACAACCTACCAAGACTGAGTCATGAAGAAACAGAAAATCTGGACAGACCAATTACTGATAAACAGATTGGTAATCAAAAACCTCCTAACAATGATTTCAGGACCAGACCGTCCTGGTGCTTCTACCAAACAGTTAAAGAAAAATTAACACCAATTCTTCTCCAACTATCCCAAAAACTATAACAGGAAGGAACAATTTCAAACTTATTTTATAAGGTCAGCTTTACCCTGATGCTAAAACCAGACAAAGACACTCTAAGGAAAGAAAAATTACACTTAACTATCCTTGATGACATGGATGCGAAAATCCTCAACAAAATATTAGCAAACTGAATTTAACAATGCATTAAAGGGGTCATACACCAGAGTCAAGTGGGAGTTAACCCAGGGATGCAAGGATAACTCAGCACCCACAAATCAGCCAGTGTGATTCACCACATGAATACAATGAAGGACAAAAATTATGATCATCTCAATAAATGAAGGAAAAGGATTTGACAAAACTTAACATTGATTTAGGATTTAAAAAACCCTCAACAAAATGCATATAGAGGGAACATATCTCAGTACAGTGAAGGCCATATATGATAAGCTCACAGCTAATTACTCCTAACAGAGAAAAGCTTTTCCTGTTAAGATCAGGAATAAGACAAGAATACCCACTCTCACCACTTTTGTTCAAAGTAGTACTAGAGGTCATAGCCACAGCAATCAGGCAAGATAGAGAAATGAAAGGCATCCAATTGGTAAAAGAAGAAGTAAAACTTCCTCTATTTGGAGATGATATGATCTTATATATGGAAAACATTAAAGGGACGACAAAAAAACCCTCCAAACTGTTAGAACTAATAAATGGATTCAGTAAAGTTGCAGGAAGAAAAATCAATACACAGAGATCAGTTGTATTTCTATGCACTAACAATCAACTATCAGAGAAATTAACAATCCCATGTGTAATTGCATCAAAAAATAATAAACGACCTAGGAGTAAATCTAACCGAGGAAGTGAGAGATCTGTACACTAAAAGATACTGATGAAAGAAATTGAAGACACACAAATGGAAGGATATTCCATGCTCATGGGCTGGAAGAATTAAAATTGTTAAAATATCCATATCATCTAAAGCAATCTACAGGAGCTCCTGGGTGGTTCAGTTGGTTAAGCATCTGACTCTTGATAACAGTCAAGTCATGATGTCTCGGTCATGAGATCAAGCCCTGTGTTGAGCCTGCTTGGGATTCTCTCTCCCTGCCTCTCCCCCATTTGCTCGAGGGTGCTCTTATTTTTGAGAGACACAGAGAGAGAGAGAGAGAGAGCATAACCAGAGGAGGGGCAGAGAGAGAGGGAGACACAGAATCTGGAGGAGGCTCCAGGCTCTGAGCTGTCAGCACAGAATCCAACACAAGGCTCAAACCCATAAACTGCGAGTTCATGACCTGAGCCAAAGCTGGATGCTTAACTGAGCCACCCAAGGTGCCCCAATAAACATTTTTTAAAAAGGCAATCTACAGATTCAATGAAGCCCCTATCAAAGTTCCAAAGGCATTTTTCTCAAAATAGAAAAAATAGTTCTAAAATTTATATAGAATCACAAAAGACCATGGATAGCAAAGCAATCCTGAGAAAAAAGAACAAAGCTGGAGGCATCATGCTCCCTGATTTCAAACTATACTACAGAGCCATAAGTAATCAAAAACACTATTATTGGCCTAAAAACAGACACATAGACCAATGGAACAGAATAGAGAACCCAGAGATAAACCCACACATCATGGCCAACTCGTTTATGATGAAGGACCAAGAATATACCATGGGGGCAGGATTTTCTCTGCAATAAATGGTGTTGGGACATCACTGGACAACCATGTGCAAAGGTGTCCTAGATATTTTGAACAGTACCACGAGAGTCTAGGTCTTATTTAAATCACAGGGAGAACGCTGAGTGTATTGCTCTGGCAGGTGTTAGACTACCTGCCTTCTGCCCCTGTCTTCTTGCATCCATTGGCTGTGTGCAGTGTTACTAGTTGGTCCGTGCTGCGTCTGTGCAGACAGTGGTTGGCGTAGGACCTGTGGTGTTGTGTGTCTGCAGTCAGACCCCACAGGTGCACTCATCAGACAGCCGGGAACTACACCGGACCACTCACCTGATCTCCTTCCTCTGCAAGCCTGCCCTGCTACTTCACAGCTCCCCGGGGCCTCAGTTTCCCCACCCTGCTGCACAGGGCCAAGCAGCTGCGCACACGCCTCTGGTTGGAGGGCAGCCTGCCTGGAGGGGCGCTGCCATAACTATACCACCTGCACATTACTCAGGAGCTTTGGTGGAGAGGAAGGGGACAAGGGAGGGATCGCCCCACCCCTGACCTTCAGAGGCTTCATTTCAGCCACTCAGACCAGAGGGATTCTCCGGAGCGCTTTCCTTGCATACTGGGGCGCACTGCCAGCTGGGCAATCCTGGAAATGAAACTGGTGAAGTCACTGCTGTTTCGTGGAACTTCCCATCCCATCTCCTTGCATCACCTGCCTGCTCCTTCTCCCTGCCCGCCCCCACGTTTGCTCTCTGCCTCTGTCTGCCGAGGACTCAAGCTGTGCTCAGGATGCTCCCTCCACCTCCCCAGGACCACCCTGTGGAGACAGCAGCCCCCTCGCTCCCTTGTCTGAGGCCTCATCACCGCCCAACGGCCAGGCCAGACGTGGTGCCGCCAGTGTCCGCTCACTGAGCTGCAGGCCCCTCGGGCCGTGCCTCGCTTGCCCCCTGTAGCACCCCCAGCGCGTGAGCCGCCCGTGCACCGCAGACGGATGGACTTGTGCTTGTGGAGTGGGTCCGAATCGGGCCGGCACCGGCGCACAGAGGCCTGGACCCTCTGGTCCGAGCTCATCGGAGCACAAGCCCCGCCCCTCTCTGTGCTCCTCCCTCTGGGGGCCAGGCCGGGGGGGGGGGGGGGGGGGGGCAGCGAGACCCAGCGCCTGCCCAGTCCCACAGCCTCTCAGCGCCCATCTGCGCCCAGGTCAGGCCGGCTCCTCTACCAGGGCCCCGGCTGGGCTGTCTCCAAACAGCTTCTTCTTACCGCTGCAGTGACGTTAAAATACGACCATGCTTCAAACTCTCCAGTGGCCCGTGTCAGGACGCAGGGCCCAAACCCTCATACCTCCCTGCCACACACCTGTGTGCTCTCCGGTGGGGACCGGTTCCTTGCTGGCCCCTCTGCCTGGAACACTGTCCCCCAGAATTCGGTCATGGCTGAGCCCTTTGCCTCCTGCTGCACCTGCAAGAGGCTGTCTCTACCCCTCCTCTATCCCCCACCCCTCCCTCCCCCAGCCCCCCCATCTCTCCCTATGCCCTTTTTACTCATCCCTAGACGCTAGGACAAACTAGAACAGCTGCTTGCACCGTTCTGCCTGGGCCCTGCTGGGGCATCCCAGGGCCTGGTCAGTGGTCAAGGGGGCAAAGAGTAGACCATGCATAGGAGAGGTGGCTTTAAGGGGGGTAGAGCTGGAGTGGCAGAGCCTGTGTATGGCACCGTCAGGAGGGGGAGGGTGACCTCCACTTGCAATCGGTGGGGTGGGTGTGCGGCCTCCATGTTAGGAACCCAGAGCTGGGAGGCTCTCCCTTGAGTGGACAGCAGGGCTGGAGGGAAGCATGTCAAGGCCAAGTCTCAGTGTAGTAGCTGACCCTCTGCTGGCCTCCTGCTCACCCTTTTCCATTTTCAGAAGCATGATAGGGTGAGGGTGTGGTCACTGCAGCAGTGGGGGGGAGGAAGGGGACCCTGGACAGCCTCCCTCATGACGGTGCAGCCCCCGCCACAGTGGCCTTCGTCTCCCGAAATCAGAATGCAGAAGAAGTCTCGGGCAGACCCCCCAGCACCAACCTCGGCCCATTTCTGGGCGCTCTTGCTTAGCTGGGCATGAACCTGGCAACCAGTGTCTCTGGTTCTGGGATCCCTGGGGAGCATGACTCTTGGATTTCTTTCTCCTTAAAGGTGGTTTCAGTGGGGAGGGGTGAGCCTGGCTTTGGTGATGGCAGCGGGTGGGAGGGGTGGCAGGTGTGCACCAGAGCTTGACAGAGGGGCCCAAGAGGAAACAAAGGCACCCTCTTCTTCCTTCTGGCCTCCCCTCCCCTGGGGTTGTCTTGGAAACAGCTCTGCCTGCTTGGCCTCAGCCTGTTGCCCACACTGCTGCCTGCTGCTCTCCCTGCAGGGCCAGACCTCTCTCCCCAGGGCTTCGGTCCCCACCGGTTCCCTGGCTCTGCCCACAGCGACCTGACCTTTCACTACCTCTCCCCCCTCCCTTGAGGGGACTTGGGGAGATTATGTCACAGCCCCTCCCAGTCCAGCCATCAGCCACAGGCTCCTGCAGCCCTTCCTCTGAGGGCAGGGCCTGTCAGAGCAGCAGGACCTGGGGAGGGGGTCCAGGACCCCTAAGGAAAGACTGTATGTGGCCCCCACTTCCGGGTGAGCAGAGTCGAGCCACCAGGGGAAGGGATTTCTGGCACTTTACACACACATACACGTACATGCAACAAGCACCAGATACGAGCACATGTGTGTACATGCAACGCACAGCAGGCATGCACATGTGCCCGCACACGTGTGTACACACTCAGGCACATGGGTGCACACAGCTCCTGGCTCCCCTTTACACGGGTCAGTTTCTCACTGAGATGCAGGCATGTCCCCACTTGTGTTAACGAGGACCAGGAGAAAGCAGGTGGGGATTCACTGTGCCTCGGCCTGAGTGTCGGCCCCCCTGGGACAGAGAAGTCTTGCTCTGGGACCCCTTCTACTCCTGCCAGCCCTCCTCCCCCTCCTCAGGCTTGTCAAGGGCCCTGACTTGTGCCCTGCATGCTGGGTCCTTCTCAGCAGCCCCACCCAGCCCAGGGGCCAGGGTTGGTAGGGCTATTTTAAGTCCGGCTCTGTGCCTGCCCTCCCCCCAGGCTTTGCTACTGGCCACCTGCCGCTGCCCGTCAGGCCTGGAATGCTGACTGGCAGTTGGCCAGGGTGGGGGCTGGGGACAGACTGTTATAAAACTGGGTGCACCTGGGAGGCGGCTGTCCCTGTCCGGAGCCTGCCACGCTCCCCAACACCACTGCCATGTCCACCCACCGCCTCGTGATGGTTCGGCACGGTGAGAGCACCTGGAACCAGGAGAACCGCTTCTGTGGCTGGTTCGATGCAGAGCTGAGTGAGAAGGGGGCCCAGGAGGCCAAGAAGGGCGCCGAGGCCATCAGGGACGCCAAGATGGAGTTTGACATCTGCTACACGTCGGTGCTGAAGCGAGCCATCCGCACCCTCTGGACCATCCTGGACGGCACAGACCAGATGTGGCTGCCCGTGGTGCGCACCTGGCGCCTCAACGAGAGGCACTACGGGGGCCTCACGGGCCTCAACAAGGCAGAGACAGCCGCCAAGCACGGCGAGGAGCAGGTGAAGATCTGGAGGCGTTCCTTCGACATCCCGCCGCCCCCCATGGACGAGAAGCACCCCTACTACAGCTCCATCAGCAAGGTGGGCTGCTTGGAGCACCAGGGGCAGGTCTAGGGCAGGGGCCCCCGGGGATGGCAGCTGGGGTCTGGGGTCTGGCTTTCTGGGGACAAAACAGCAGTGTGGATGCCCCCAGGAGCGGCGGTATGCAGGCCTGAAGCCCGGGGAGCTGCCTACATGTGAGAGCCTGAAGGACACCATCGCCCGGGCCCTCCCCTTCTGGAACGAGGAGATCGCCCCCCAGATCAAGGCTGGCAAGAGAGTGCTCATTGCCGCCCACGGGAACAGCCTGCGGGGCATCGTCAAACATCTGGAAGGTGAGGACTACCTTGTGGGATGTGCACGGAGGTGGGGGGGTTACGTACCTTTGAACCATTCGGGTCCCAACTTCTCACGTTAGCCAAGTACCCCCTGTATGATGGAGGCAGCTGTGCAGACAGGAGCCTGCAGGGTGGGGGTTTCAAACTGAGTTGAACTGAGGTTGAGAAACCACTTACAAAAAAACCCACTTTGTAAAATGTTTCACTTGCTTGTGTACAGTGAGTTTCCTTCTGAAGACTGTGGGTGAAAACATCTGCCACCACTGACCCAGGCCCAAGCCCTGCACAGGGGTCACAGGCCTGGGGCAGGGCTGGCTTCCTAGACACAAGCCTGGGCTAGAGACAAGGCCATGCCCAAGGACACCCAGCTGGGCAAAGGCAGGGCCGTCTGGCTGCACATTTATTGTGACCCTGGTCAAGTCACTGCACTTGTTGGGTCTCAACCACCCTCTCTGGGGTTTGGCGGGGGGCTCTTGGGGCTCCTCCCAGTACTGCCTGCAGTTGGACATGAAGCCCAGGGCAGGGTCCCAGCTCACATCCATGCCAGGCAAAAGTAAAACCAGTCAAAAGAAGGGTGCAGGGTGTGCAGCAGTCCTAGCCGCCTGGCGCGTAGCTGGGTTCCCCCCACCCCTACACGCATGTGTCTCCACCGAGCCCCCGATACTACCTTAGACGGTTGCACAGATCCTCAGGAGAGTTTAAATTAGCATTCAAATGGACTTCATGCTTGTGGGGATTGTGGAAAGGGGAAGAAGGCAGGCAGGGTGTGGGGTTCCAAACCTCCTGCTTTGGGGGTCGGGTGGGCAGCTGGCCAGAGAACAAAGAGGCCCCTGAGGCCTGGCCAGCCCCAGCCCCTCTCCCCAGGATGCTGGGTCCTCACATGGTGGGAAGACCCTCCTGTCCCCTCCCTTCCAAGGGCCCCATCTGGGAGGGCAGGATGGAGGCCTCAGCTTCCCATTGCCTGGAGAACATTTTCTTCAGTCACACTGAGGGGGCGGGGTGTCAGGAATCGCAAAGGTCGAGCTGCTATTCCAGGCCAGGGGCTGTGGAGGCAGGCAGGGTCAGGTTTCCTTGGGAACCCTTGCCCTTTCCACCCAGCAGGGCCTCCCTCCACCTTGGCCATGGGAGGCCCTTCTGTCTCTCCAAGCACATGTGTCAGGAGCACCCCTGCTCCTGACATCTAGAATTTAGAATGTCCTAGAAGCCAAACATCCATCGATCTGGCTGGAGGAGCCCAATGGCACTGTCCCAGGTCAACAGCAACTCCAGGCTGGGGGTGCAAGGTCCCGGCTCACCACAGCTACTCTGTAGGGCACTCTGTCCCTGACTTCTGGCTTGACCTTCCCCAAGCCCTTTTCTGTGGCTTACTGTGGGGGCATGAGGGTTGACGCCTAGCTGACCCAGCTCTGTGGCCCATAAAGGTCATGGGGCCAGCTGAATGCGAGAGCAGGCAGCTGCCTGGCACAGGCCAGCAGGGACTAAGGACCCTGTTCCCCCGGTCCAGGGATGTCAGACCAGGCCATCATGGAGCTGAACCTGCCCACGGGGATCCCCATCGTGTACGAGCTGGACCAGGCGCTGAAGCCCACCAAGCCCATGCGGTTCCTGGGTGATGAAGAAACTGTGCGGAAAGCCATGGAGGCTGTGGCTGCCCAGGGCAAGGCCAAGTGAGGGGTGGGCTTTCGGCAATAAAGGCACCTCCTTCCACCACCTGAGTCCAGTGTGGCTCTGGACGCCTGGCTCCTAAGGCCTCCAGCTGGGGGTTCCACAAGCCCTGCCCCAGGGCACTTGGCCCCGGCCAGGCCCCTGCCACCTGCCCTGCCCACCCCCGTCTAGGTGCAAGGGCCCCAGGAGCCAGGGGCAGGAGTCTGCTCCCCAATCTGGGCTATCAGGTAACTTCTAACAAGCCCCCTATGGTGACCCTAAAAACCAAAACAGCCACTTGGTGACTTTGCTTTAGGATCCGGGTGCCTGGGGTGACCAAGCTGTGCCCAGGATGAGCAGGGACTGCAGCCAGGACAGCATCACTTCATGGCCACCTTCCCGCAGACAGGGTGTCCTCTGCTGTCCCTGCAGCCCCAGGGACCAAGCCCCACCTCCAAGGCATCCCAGTGTCTCAGGACAAGCCCACAGCTGGCCTCAGAGCCGTGTGACCCTGACTCATGGAGACTCCGAAGCTGGTTGGGCCATGCTGGCTTCATGGTGGAGAAACTGGGATGTGGTAAGGCCTGCCTGAAGCTCAGCCTGAGACAGACGAGATGGGACAGCGATCCCCTTAGTTCGGCCTGTGCCCCAAGCTGCTTCCACCCAGCACCTGCCAGAGCATGAGGAACCGTGATCTGTAACATTCGGGGGGGGTGCCAGGCACCTCATTCCATGCACACGTGCACACAGGCTTGGTCCTGCATGAGCAGAGGGTCCCCAGGGTAGGGAGGGAGGCCCTCAGCCCCTCCCAGAGAACTGAAATCCAAGAGGCTGACTGTGGTCACAGCTTCATGTTTATGCCTCTCCCAGGTGGCTGTCCGGCCTGAGGTCTGAGGGTGCACGTGCACACACACACACCTGTACACGCGTCCCACAGACACCCAGGAAGGGGTCTGTTTCCACACGGGGGCATTCAGGCCACAGCAGGGCGGGTCACAACTGGGGCCTGCATGGGGCAATTCTCATCTGAAAGCAGACAGGCCTGGGGCACCTGGGGTGGGACAGCAGGCACAGGCTAGGGCCATTGTGGGGGGTGTGGTACACAGAAGGACGCTCCCATCCCTTCCTTCATACACTCAGGGGCGGGGGGCGTGCTCAGCCCCGGCAGAGGGACAGAACTGGGGACACAGGGCAGGGTCCGGAAGGGTGATCTGACGCTGCCCAAACTGTCACGACCCGAGACTTTGGTCATAAACTCTTAAGTTCACTGTTCCCGAGGGTCACTAACAGCTGTACCCACCACTCTTCAGAGCCAAGAGGAAGAGGAGATAAGGAAATGCCCCTGCTCAGACCGCCCGGCTCAGCAGTGCCACTCTCCTCAGGCAGAGGTCACTGAGGGGCTGGCCATGAGCAGGGCTTGGCTCAGTGTCCTCTGTGGGGGTCAAAGGCAAGGCTGGTGGGGCAGAGGCAGGGGTGGGCCAGGAGCTGCCAGAAGCAGGTGTTGGGAATCAGCTGCATTGAGGCGTCTGCGGGAGCCTGAGGGCTCATCTTCTCTGGGGTCCCATTCTTGGAGGACTGCCGAGCGGCTCTCGAGCCACACACGCCACGTCCCCCGGTAAGAAGGAAAGCACGCCTGGGTGGGGAAGGGAAGGACAGCCTCGGAGCGGCCAGCGGTGGGGGGGGTCCTCACTCAATGAGCTCCACGTAGTTGGCGGGAAACATGCCAAAGTGGCCGTCAGGCCCGTAGCCGCGCCACCAGCCCTCGTCAATCACCTCGATGCCCGTGATGAGATTTTCGGGGTCAAAGGAGATCTCTGTGTCATCAGCTGTGGGAAAGCGAGCCGGAGGGTGAGCCGGAGGCCGCACTGGAGCTGGGGGCCCGGCAGCCAGGCCCTCACCTGTCCCGACACCACACGGCAGCCCGCCTCCCAAGGCCTCCACCCAGACTCGCTGGGGGCCCAGCGTCCAGGGTGTACCCAGCCCTCTGGTCACACCTTCAGGCTCAGCGCGGCGCTGGCAGCAGGGATTCACACCAACAGACGTTAGGCAGCTGCCCACAGGGCACGTGAAGGCCCGGGCTGTTTGGGGCATCCACCCCATCCTCACCCTTCTGGCCCCCCAAGGGAGCCCCCAAAGCCTGTCTCCTGACATGGGGCCCTGTGGTCTGAGCACATTACCTGCCTGGTAGTCGTACAGGGCCCGGGCACAGAGCCCCTTCCCGCTCAGCCCTGGGTAGTGGTCCACGTGCTCAGAGCCGGCATCTTGCTGCTGCACCTGCCCGCGGACGGAGAGAAGAGGAACCTGGGGTCCTAGTTACTGGCTCGCACACAGAGGGCGGGGGCTGCCGCCGCCCCACCACCCCAACGATGCTCCCCAACGCAGGGCCTCCCACACGGCAAAGTGTGCCAGACAATTCCTCGCACAGGGCTGCTCCGAGAAGAAACAAGATAATCCGCACGTAGTGAACCGTTACAAAGTCAGGCGTCCCACGAGTGGTATGGCTGAGGAGGGTGTTTCTGGGCCCCCTCATAGCCACGCCCCGCCCCACTCAAGGGACCCACCATCGGGGGCTCCTCATAGAGGGTCTCCTGCTCTGGGGGCTCCTCGTACACAGCTTCCTCCTCTTCTGCCTGCACCGGACACGGTGGCGTGCTGGGTACCAGCTCCTCACAGAGACCTGCACAGGAGGGCGCAGCCCGCTCTGAGCCCAGGGAGCGGAGGACACCTCCTTGTCCCTACCGCGCCCACATGCCCAGCCTCCCACGGGGAGGCTAAGCGCCTTGCCTGGCCTGGGCCCTGAGGTGGCCTGGGCGGGCTCTCTGCTGAGGTGGGTCTCTGGCTGGGTAAGCTGCTTCTGCAGGAAGGGGCTCCGCAGTTTGCCTGCAGACCAAAGACACACGCATGAGAGCTGACAAATGGGAAGAACAGGCAGTCTCCACCGTTTCTGGGCCCTGTGCTGGCGGACCTGTCCTGGAACAGTGGCTGTCACGCAGAGTGAATGGGGACATAGAGCAGCTACAGAAACACCACGGTGCGCGCACACACACATGCACACGCACAGAGCAGTCCTGTTTCCTCGGGGGCCAGAGAGCAGGTGACAGAGGCTCCTGGGGCCAGCTCTGAGCCAATGTGTGAGCTGCACTACAAGTTTACGGGGCCAGGCTGGAGGGTCTCCCCTCTGAAGCCACACGTGGCCCTGCCCTTCCAGGTCTCTGTGGGACGAGGCTGAGGGCGGGGAAGGGACCCCTGACGCCCAGGCTCCCCTCTCAGAAGCCACTCTCATGAGCACGGGCTCTCCCTGCTCATGTGTGTCTGTCATACTCTGACACATCTGTCACCTCAAGGAACCCTGTACTGGGACCCCAGGACCCCTCGGCCGGCCTCTACCTCAGGGCTAGGCCCAGAGGGTAGGCTTACCTGGCTGGGGGCTGGAGATGGATGTGGTAGACAGGGCCCTCTCCTTCTGTTTGAAAATGTCCCGTGGATGTGCTGGCTGTGGACTGCCAGGGTCCTGGGGGGTAGGGGGAGGGGGGAAGGGTGCGAGCACCTGGCAGTGAGCGTGGGCCCAGGTGCTTTGGGAGGGGCTCCCAGGCCTCGTCTTGGACAACAACTTCTGCCCTTTGAGCTCGTTTCCACCACCACCAAGACACACCCACACGCGCTCCAGGCTCCACTCTGCCCAGCCGGCCACGGGACCCTCCCGGAGACCCCCGCATCACTGGACAGACAAGTCTCACCTGCTCCTGTCTGCTCCCCAAAACCACTTCTGGCTGCTCACATGTCCTGCTGGGAGGGGCACAGGGAGGAGCTGCAGCCCGGCTGCCTGCTTAGGACCCTCCCTCTGCCCGCCCTCTGGGCCCTCACCTCTGGGGCGCGGCCTCGCTGCCCTGCTCCTCCCGATAGCGCTGCTCCCTGCGGGCGGCCTCACGCAGCTCCCGTTCCCGGCGCTCCTGTTCCAGCTGCTGCCGCTCCTCCTCTGCCCGCCGCTTCTCCTCTCGCTTGCGGTTCTCCTCCTCCTTCTGCGGAGAGAACAGTGCCCGCGGCCCACTCAGCCCCCACGCCGCAGGCAGACCTGCCCCCTCTCCGAGTCCACCCTGGCGTTCTTGCGAGTGCCGCCTGGGGCGTCTGGGGCCTGTGGCCTGCGTGCAGGGGTGCAGGTGAGTGCCCTCGGGCCCTGTCACTTAACTCCCTCAGCCCAGTCTGACAGCCTATGAATGGGCACGAACAGGAACGTGTCCCAGGGGTTCACTGTGAGAAAAACCAAGGGACAGAGAGGAAGGCACACTTAATCTCTGCGAAGGGCACTCACCTCTGCTTTGGCCCAGAAGCTGTCTTTGCCAACCTTTTTGATCTCAGACATAGCATTGGTCTTCTGGTACACGGAGCCCTGCAGAGGACAGAGGGTTCCCCACTGGACCGCCCACAGAACATGAGCAACAACTTTCAGGATGGTGCCTGACAGGGCAGGGGCGCTGGCCCTGGGCCTCTCAAGGAGACCAGAACCAAGACAGCCCAATGGCCCTAGGAAACCACCAAGCAAGGAAGCTCTCAACCCCAGGCAACACTGAGGAGGTCTCTGGCTGCACCAGACCCCTGTGGATGGAGACCAAGGAGGTTCTGAGACCGGCCTCTGGCCATTTCTAGGAGGCTGGTCCACCAGACACAGATAGCTGACTGCACTGGGCAGTGCCCGGGAATCTCCACAGACTCCGGCTGTGCATCGGAGGAATGGACCCCCCCCACCTGGCACTAGGACTACAGGCCAGCAGGTGTCTGCCCATCCACTGCCTTACATTCCTCCACAGTGCCCCCCACGCAGGGCTGTGCAGGACACACCAGTGCTACGGCCTCGAGGGTGACTACACTGTCCCTGCAGAGGCTCCAAACAGCTGGTGGGACCAGACAGGGTGGAGGGCTGCTCCTCATGCCCACTAGCACCTGCCCCACCACGGGGGGCAGCTACCACTTCTGTCGGCCATCTGCACCTTCATCTGGCTCCGGGGCCGGAAGCCAGGTAGCCAGGAGCCCAGCCCTGTGAGGGATAAACCACCCAGGGCGGGTGCAGCCAGGTGGGACAGGGTAACTGCACACTCCCGACCTGCCCCTGCCCTGCCGCCCGCCCAGGCAGCACTCACCACGGGGGCCTGGGGGCCCGTGTCCTGGAAACGGCCGCTCTCCCTGTGGAAGGCATAGTTGGCACCGGAGGCTCTGGCCACCTTCTGCATGATGCACTCAGGCTCCACGTCCTCCTCGGCCCTAGCATTGATCGTCACATGGGCCCCCTGCAGCAGGAGAGCGGTCAGGAGGTGCAGCTCCAGGAGAGGACAGGATGTACACGGCAGTCCACACAGCTCAGACAACTGCCACCCAGGCTCAAGGGCAGGGAACCCTGCTGGGCACCTAGGCACACTCTGCTCACGGCCCACAAACCACCTCGAGGCAAACTTGTACTTGTCCAGTGCGGGCACGAGGTCTTTGCCTTCTGCAGCACTGTCTACGGCTTGTTATGTGTGCGGCACGCTCTCTGCTGCAGGCCCAGGTGTTAAAGAGCTCCTTTCTCATGAGCAAAAACAAACTTTAAAAAGAATCTGGAAACTCATTTTCTACAAAAAGCAAGCCACCGACTTCTTGAGAAGTCAGATCCATGACCTCACTCACTGTTAGAAAACACCTAATAAGCTTGGGATCCTCTCTTTCTTTCAGCTCCTAGAAAAGAAAGCGAGGCATACCTGGAGAAGCACTGGCAGAACCAGAAATCAAAGTCCTGAGTCTCTTTGCCGGTAACCAAGAAATGCAAAAAGTTACCCGACAAGCAAACAACAAATGCTTCTGGCACTGAAGGAGGTTCCGCTACAAGGACGGACATAAATACGTGTGGGGACAGGCTGGAGAGGAGCCATCAAAGGGAATGTATGTGCTGAGGCGGCTGGGCATACACAACTGTTCTCCTCCAGATCCTGACCACACTGACAAACTAAGGGAACCCAAGGCCCTGCCCTGCCCCAGGACCAGCTCCAGCCTGTTCCTCCTGAGCTCAGAAAGGACAGTCATTCACCCTTCCTCCCCACTGAAGCCAGCCTGCTAGTGGCTCTGGCCGCAGTGTGGCCTCCCACGCACCTGCTGAGCAAGAGCACGGCAGCCTCGGGTCACACCAAGTCCAGACAGAGTACTGGGGTGTGGGACACACTTCCAGCTCTGGCTGCAACTCCTGCTCATGCACACCCAGGAGCCTGGGGGCCTGGCAAACTCTGTGAGGCCCTCAGGGAACAGCCCTCACCTTCAGAAAGCTGGCCATGGTGCTGACGTGGTTGGCGCATGCTCCCTTCCGTACGTCGTTCACACCCTCGCCTGTCTGCAACACAACACACCCAGCATGACTCACCAATCCCTCCCTGGGGGCTCAGCAGCATCCCTGTGTGTCCCAGCAAAGACAGAGCTGGGACCCTAAAGCAGAGGATAAGGCAAGGCCCACACCTCCAAGTCAAGGAGGTTCTTGTGGCAGGATGACCACCAGCTTCCATGGGCAGGGGGTTGGCTCAGAATTTTCTAGTCCCACCCACCAGTCCTGTGTTCTCAGAGCCTTCTCCAGGCTCCCTGCTCCCTCAGGATGACTACTCTGAAGGGGACACAGGCAAGGGGGTCCTGCGATTGTTTGTACTCCATTTTGTAGGAATAATCCTGGGCTTGGGGGGGAGGCACTGGGAATTCTACGCTAGCCAGGCCCCCATTATCCTTTGGGCCACAATGACTTAATCTACTGGTGTGTTCCTTCACCACCTCCGAGCTGCCCTGAAGTCAAGTCCTTCTCTGCTCCAATCATGAATGGCAGAGGAGGAGAAGGAAAGGGAGTTCTTCTGGGTCGCACCTGGATGAGAACCGAGAGCCCGCCAGTTCCACATACCCAGTTGATGAGGACAAATTTGGGCAGGCCGGAGTTGGGGTCCTTCACCCTGCAGAAGCCGTACATCACCTTCCCGCTGTTGAGTTCCTCCACCATCTCCTCCAGGCCTCCCTCTGCAGCAGGTCACAGGGAAGTGAGGTGTCCCGCACCTGCTGCCCGCCCTGGCACACTGTCCGCCAGGAGACCAAACCCAAAATGGCTCTAAACCAGGGGTTCTCAGTGTCGCCTACATCAAAATTGGATTCCTGTGCCTGTCTTCACTGAGCTAACTCACAGGAGCTGGGTGGGACCCAGGATCTGCATTTGTGACAAGGACCCCAGGTGATTTTTTTTTTTTTTTGTAAGATTTATTTTTGAGAGAGAGAGTGGAAGCAGGGAAGCAGCTTAGAGGGGGACAGAAGATCCCAGGCAGGCTCTGCGCCAACAGTGGCGAGCTCATGCAGGGCTTAAACCCACGAGCTGTGAGATCATGACCTGAGCTGAAGTTGGACACTCAACCAACTGAGCCACCCAGGTGCCCTGAGGACCCCAGGTGAGTTTTTACATACGCCAGTCTAAAAACCATTCCTATAAAACCCATGGGTAATTCTGTAAGTAAAATCGTCATTTTTGTTACAAACTGGGCATCAGGCTTCCAAATGGAGGATCTCTGCAACAATTTTACCATTGCTTGGACCTACTGAGGGCCCTGGAATAGGCCTGCTGGGAGTCACCTGCCCTACCCATGAGTCTGCTCAGACCCCCAGGCCACCAAGAGGGTCCCCAGCAGGTGGGAACGTCCTTCAGTCATGCTCAGGCTCAGTTCTTAGATCCTCCAAGTGAAGGTAAGGGGATGGGTGATGAGGGCACAGGAGCCATCCTCAGCCATTCTCCTGACACTGAGGCTGTGGTCCTTATCAGCTAGTGAGGAGCTGGGTCGGGTACTTTAGCTATAGGGCCACAGAGACCTGGGACAGCCCTGAGCCCCTACTTGGAGTACGCACAGCAGAGCCCTGTGAGTACCAGTGGAGGCGGTGGTAGGAAATGCAGGCTACTGAACCCTGCACTTCTCCACCACCTGAGGCATCACAGTGCATGTGAGAGCATGGCCAGCAGCGGTCCTTCTAAAGGTCAGGGAGCAGCCCTCACAAGGGAGGGGCTTTCTAGAACAGGTCACCAGAAGCACTTGTATGGCAAGTGGAGAATGCACTGGTGAACATTTGCTGAGTAACAAAGCTGTGTCCAGCTCCCCAACGGTGGTGCTACTGTGGTGTGGGCTGGGGACCCTGATGGCTACCACTCTCTCCCCTCCTCCCACCCTTCTCCCCCACCAGCCTCCTCGCCCCCTCACTTGGTCATACTCACCTCCAGTGCCAGCCACACGGATGTCATTGCTGTTACCCTCATAGGTAAAGAGAGCCCTGAAACAAAACACAGGTGAGCTCTGTAGCCAGTGCGCTGGGTGCCATCTGCCCTTGCCACACCCACCAGAGCTCAGCATGATGGTAACACAGGCCCCAGGCTGGCCCAGAGCCATGGCCTTCTTAGTTCTCACCCACAGGGGCTTATCCTGAGAGACAAACTTATGAAGGGGAGCCTACATCTACTGTGAGGGAAACTAAGCTGTAAAGTTTGTCTGACTTGATTTGAAGGAAGCTCTATGCCCAATGTGGGACTTGAACTCATGACCCAGAGATCAAGAGTCACACACTCTACCGACTAAGCCAGCCAAGTGTCCCTATGCTGGAAAATTTGTTTGACTTTTTAAAAATTTTTATTTATTTTGAGATTGAGAGAGATGTGGGGTGGAGGGGCAGAGAGAGAGGAAGACAGAGAATCCCAACCAGGCTCTGCACTGTCAGCACAGGGCCGGACATGGTGCTCAAACCCATGAACCGTGACCTGAGCTGAAACCAAGAGTCGGATGCTTAACTGACTGAGCCACCTAGGCACCGTCTGATTAGATTTTAAGGAAGCTCTATGCCCAACGTGGGGGTGGAATTCACAACCCAGAGATCAAGAGTTTTACACTCTGCCAACTAAGCCATTGGAAGTGCCCCTAAGCTGGAAAGTTTTATGGCAACTGTCCACACATTCATGTGTGAAATACTCACTTGTCTATCAGGTTTGTGAATTTGAGAAGATAAAAGATACCTGCATATTCCTCAACCCAAAGCCCCCCAAGGAAAAGCACATGAGGCATTTTGGAATGCCGCCCAACACCTTGTGCCTATCTGCTCCGCCTTCTGAAAGCCTGAGGAGTTTCTGGAGCAGATCTCTCTGGGCTTTGGACTCTTCTGGAAAACCCAGAAACCACATGGGCCATGACTCACCATGAAGTCAAGCAAATTCTTTTTTCGGAGGAGCCTTAACTCTCCACAGGTGACCATAGACCATACCTATCTTTTTCTGTAAGACTAATTATTCACAAGAACTCTGGGAAAAATTTGTTTTTATAAACTTGAGCTCCAGAGGCGTTGAGAAAATATAGCAGATTTTATTATATGTGGGGCATAAAAAGTCCCATGACCAGAACAAAGTTTACCCAAGGAGAACGTTCTGGAACAGGTGGCTTCTCCACAGTCCGCACGGAGCTCAGCCATCAACACCAACTCTGCAGGAGCTCAGCTCCAGGTTGGTGGAACCTGGGGTAGGAATGCTGACCCAGCAGACAGCAAGTCAGAGGCAAAATCTGGTCTTGTGCACTATCTCCCCCGCTCTGAGCACAGCTCTGCTGTGGCTGGCCAGACAGGGACTTTGGGGTAAAGAGTCCACAAGGAAGCAAATCAGCCTCCACTCAGCTTCCCCAAGGCCTTGCTAAGGCATCAGGCAGAGCTGCCCAGTCTGAGGAAGTCGGAAGAAAGAAACCCAGACCCAGAAGGTCTGGCTGGCGTGGGGGACACCCCTCCTAGGAGAGAGACACTAAATGGAACACACAGACAAATGGAAAGGATGTGGGAGGAGGGGGACATCCAGATTCTGGTGACCGGAGTCCTGGCCAGCCCTCTTCCTGAAAGAAGCCTGGATGTTTGAAGCCACCAAGTCCTGGCTGCAAAAGACAGGGACACCGGACACACTGCGGGGAGCAGAGACTTCTGCTCAGTGCAGCTCTCCCAAGAAGCGACCCAGCAGCTAGTAAGAGCCAAGCTCCATGCTTGCTGCCTGCCCTCCAACTTGACCCCCCCCATACCCTGGGCTCCAGCCCAAGCCACCTTCTTGAATGTTCCCAGATCAGAGGCTCATTCCCACATTCAACTGACTTCCATCCTTTTTTCAAATCACCACAGAAAAGCAGTATGCTGGCCTGTGCACAGCACAAGGACTGTGGTGCGCTGAGCACCTTGTAACTCAAACCATCCCTTCTGACACATGTACTGAGAACCTGCCGCTTGTGGTGATGGGCACAAAGCTTCGGATACGTCCAAAGAGGCCCTTCCATGAGCATGGAAGGCACCTTCTAATGGGAGACAAGAAACAAACACACTGTCAAGAATGTACTGTCAGGCAGTGATGTGGGTACAAGAGGTCAACAAACATGACTCCATCTAGGAGAACAACCTGGGGAAGCAAGAAAAAGATCCAAGATTAGGAGCTGACATGCCTGCCCCCCACCCCACCCAGCTTCGGGTCCCAGCCCAATGCCACCCACTCTGCATGTGAAACCTTTCGTGACTTGCCTCTTCTTGCTGATACCCTCCACAGCACTCTGTGCCCTTCCCAGTCCAGTCTCACCCAAGCACTGAGCGCACATGGTAGCCCTACACCAGGGACAGACAGGCCCTATTCCTCCTGGTGAAGAGAAAGGTGACAAGAAAAACAATGTGTCTGGAGACAGTCACCCAAGAGACAGAAAGTGTGAGTGCATCAGGGACTGGGGAGTTGAGGAAGGCCTCTCCATGCTGAGAAGTCTGGGGAGACCCCCAGGGATGATGAGGGTGCTAGAAAGGAGAAGCGGCAAGAGCGAGGGCTCTAAGGAGGAACCAGCTCACATGTTTGAGGAAGAGAAAGAAGGCCACAGCGATGGCAAACAGGTGTGGCCCCAGTATGGTAAGGGGGAGGGGTGGCAGGAAGGGTCAGGAGCTAGCTGCACAGGACCTGCTGGCCGAGGTAAGGGGTCTGGGTTTTATTTCACATGAAACAGGAAGCCGCTCAAGTTTATGCACAGAAGTAACACAATCTAGGTATTTTTTCAGCTGAGTGGGATCTACCACATGTACCTGTTGAGATACTTAATGGCTGTGGCAGTGGGAGCAGAGGCTGGCTGGTCACATGGTGAGGGGAAAGAGGCTTAGCACCCTCCTCAGGAACAGAGAGGTGGGGAGGGGAAGTTTCAGAGCAGGGTGGTGGCAGACAGCTCTGAGAAGCCTAAGGAAAAGCTGGGAGCGTGGGAGGCCTGAACTGCCAACTGGGCTGTGGGACATCATCCCCAAACCAGTGGAAACTGAGAATGAAGAGAGACCTGGAAGGAAGCCAGAGGGAGGCCCAGGAGTCCCTTAGGTAAGTCATCAAGGGCTATAGCACGTCCTTAAGAGCACACAAGATAGCAAGACCCTAGCTGAGCAGGACTGGAGAGGGGCAAAGATGGTTCCGGGGTCTAGAGTCAGGTGGCCTCATGTGGATGTCAAAGGGGGCACTTGGCAATACTGTCAGCAGGGTCTGGAGTCACAGCAGAGGGCTAAGGGCTCTCTGGAAGTAGGAGAGAGGTGGGGTGGGGGCTGACATCTAGAAACTCTTAGGCTTAAAAAGAAGTACATGATTTGCGGGTGAACTTCCTAAGCATAATGAAGCCGCGAAGGCAGAGAAATCCCACGGTTAGCAGACACCCTTCCTCACTAATTAGATGTGCTGCAAACAGAGGAGCTGCTTGGCTCCCCTGCAAAAGTGTGCACGAGCCCCAGGCAGGGAGCCCACGTCAACTCTGCCCCAGAGCCTCTGCTGACCCAGGCAGCTTGTGTTCCCAAGCTCTCCCCGAGAAGGCCGAGGGCTGGAGAAAAGATTAGAATGTTCCCCGTGCCACAACAGCCCACGGTAGGAAAGTGCTCTGTGTTGGGCACCAGGAAGAGCAGAGATGGGGAAGCAGCACCGGGGCGGTGCAGAGACCAGCCTGTCGCTGCAGCCTGTCCCAGGGGGCCCTGCCCCCGCCAGGAGCAAAGGCTCCCCAAAGCCGGTCACCTTAGTTCATCACACTCAGCATATTTCCTTAGTACCGGAAGTGCTCAAAACTGGTCAGCGAAAACGGTTCAGGCAAAGGGGAAAGTGATGGAGAATGACCGCGCGGTACTCCCGGTCTGCCGCCCAAGGCTGCCCCAGAGCCCTCGGACAAAGGCTGCCGGTACCGTAAAACCCCAGCAACTGCATGAGGGGTACTGGACACTGACGGCCCACTGGAAGCTGTCACGAGGAGGTGGACGGATGAGGAGGGGTCTCCTTCCAGACTGGTGGCCGGCAGTTTCGTTCGTGTCCGCGCGGCTCAAGCACGGGAAGGACTATTCTCGGAGAAAGGGAGGTTCTGAAATCCACACTCACAGAGCCCGGGGGACCCGAACGCCTGACCTCCTGGGAAGGCTCCCATTCCCAGACGGGCTTCCGGCCGCCCAGGGCCTCATCCCTGCAGTGGGAGCTGGGGAGACGCTCCCTCCGACGGCTGCGGAGATCCCCTTTGTGTGGGGACCGCCGTCCGCCGCAGCCCGGCGCCGAAGCCAACATGGAGGCCGGCGGAGGGGGGGAGCTGGGGCGGCGCGGGCCCCCCACGCACGGCGGGGCTGGCGGGACGGCGGGTGACGACGGTGCGGACGGCACCTCACAGGGAGCGGCGCAGGTGTGGCTGAACCGGGAGCCCCAGCGCACCCGTGGCCCCTGGCCTCCTGCCCCCCGCCCGGCCCGCTCCCTCCCGGCGCCCACCAGTCAGTCGGGGACTTCTCGGTGACCACCCGCACGTAGGCGTCTTGCAGCGCCGGCCCGTTCCGGCTCAGGTTCGCAGCCATGGCCGGCCCTTTCAGTCCCCGCACAGCCGCCGCCGCCGCCGCCGCCGCTTCCGGGCCCCGCCCACTCCGGCGGCCTGGAAGCGGCAGCGTCTTCGCGGCCGGAAGCCCCGCCCCCACCGCAGGAAGCCCCGCCCCTCGGCCGGAAGCGGAAGCACTGCGGGCGGGGCCGATGGGAGAAGGTGGGGCTGGCAGAGAAGATAGAGGGCGTGTCCTTTGTGCGGCCGAGTGGCGGAGGAGTCCAAGCCGGGCCCCCATAGCTGCACTCACGAAGGACCGTGCATATCTCTCCTCTCTTGTTGCAGTCAGTGCCCTGTTTTCAGAATCTTGGGCTCACCTTTCCCGTGGGCTCGGTCTGTGAATGGGTGAAGCGTGAACGCATCGATGCGTGCGCGAGTAAACTCGACGTGCTGCTGAGCCGCCTCCACCTCGCCTGCACTTTGTCCTCTTGTTGGTTAAGGACCGGGTACGGAGGGAACCCCGCTGGCCTCCCTGCACAGACGGGCCCCGGGGCCACCCCACGGCCCTGCGCAGGTGCACGCAGCCTCTCGGGTTTCGGAACAGCAGCACCACGCGTGTCCTGTGCGCTCGGGAAGCCCTCCCGCAGGGTCCTGAGCAGCATCCCAGCGCGCTCCTATTCCGCACCCATTCTGTGAAACGTCACCCAAGCCGGCCAGCGAAAGACTAAACAGCTTCGTGGCAGTTCGGGTCAGGACTTGCTGCCGAATCAGCTACTGAAATCTTAAGGTGTTGGGGTCTGATTGTGTAGATAAAGGATCGTGAACTTTATTTGGACACAAACCTTGTTCATCGGTTATGTCGGCTTTTACTTCTGTACATTCTGTCATTGCTGCTTGCCTTACAGGCAGAAGTTCTGGCATCTCTTGGGCAGAGCGGCAACCCCCCCACCCCCTCGCCAGTCTTTCCTAGTCTTCTCTGATGCAAGGGTGCAGCTTTCCCCATTTCTCCACTTTGACTTCACTGCTGTGTTTGCATCAGAAAAGCGAGCTCTAGCAACGGGAGGCCTCGAGGGTCTCCCAACTCTCTCAATTTCTAAGTCTTCTTTTCTTCAGTAACGTCTCCACTGCCCTTGTTTTTCCGTCACACCCCCTCAGGTGACTTTCTGCTCCATCCCAGGCTGTCGCCCTCCATGTTCAGGGAAGTTCAGCCCTGTCTGACTATCCTGCCTTCTTCCTTTTGGCCCCAATGCATCTTTTTTCTTCTTTCTCTGGGAATATTCTCCATTTAAACATGTCCTAGTTCCCAGTTTCTTCACTCACCTAGCTGGTAAGCCCCACATAGGGTCCTTGGACCCTTAAGAGGTCTGGGAGCACTTTTCAACATTTTAGTCAACTTGGAGAGAACCTACCAGCCTGAAAAGAGGCAGGTCTCTTTGTTCCGAAAGTAGATCCGCTCAGTGTGCTAACCAGGTGCATCTACACTGAAGGGAAAAGCAGGAAGACACGGGCTCCATGAGAGAAGGTTATTAAGGAGTGTTCTCTGGTGTGGAAAGTTGGGGGCACCAGGATTCTGTTTTCTGCTCTAGGGTATGGGAGCCTATTTCCACTTGACAGACCAGGAAAGGCCTGGATATAGGATGGGGAGCACAGCTGTGGCAGGTCTGGGAAGAAGTGCTCCAGGCAGAGGGAGCAAGATGTGTTGGAGCTGCGAGGAGGGATCCAGCCTAATGATGGGCTGAGGATGGAGCATGAGGGTGGAAACTGGGACCCGGAGGACCCTGTGAGTCAGGGAAGGGCTTGGCACTTTATTCTAGGTGTAACTGAATCCCTGGCAGGCTTTATGGAGAGCAGTGTGATCTTGTGTGTGATCAGGTGATTTTTTTTGAACAAAATTTTAGTGTTTACTATTTATTTTGAGAGAGAGAGACAGCCCGACACGGGGCTCCATCTCACAAACCGTGAGGTCATGACCTGAGCTGAAACCAAGAGTCGGATACTTAACCGACTGAGCCATCCAGGCGCCCCAAAGGAGACATTTTTTAAAGAAATCAAGAAGCTGCTATTTGGTCTGATAGAGGATTTTTACAGATTCTCCATAGCTATCTGGTTTTGTTAGTAATAAAATCTGTCAACAGGGAAAAACCAGAGTGGGGGCTGATGAGGCCAGCAGACTGGCCAGGGGGAACAGCAGGTATTTCCTCCTTCACCAGCAGACAGCACACAGCTCTGGGCTGCCGTTGTGGGGAATGGCAGTCACATCCTCCATTTGTCAGAGGACCATCTAATCCAGGTCCAACCCTCAACCAGCACTGCTGGGGAGGAAGCAGGTGGCACAATGAGAAGGGCCAGTGGAAGAACAGAGGCACAGGATGGGGGTGGGTGGGTGAGGGTCCATGGTGACCTCCAGGCTCTTTCTCAGCACCACCTCCCACTGGGTACCCGCTACAGACCTCAAGCAGAGAGCTCTGCAGACCAGTTCCCCAAGTGCCTTTCTGGCCCTTAAAGACACTTGCTCTCGAATTGCAGAAATCTGCCCAACCCTGAGCACTTGAAGTGAGGTGGCGTGGCGTCCCATGCATTGATGTAGTGCTCAGGGTCAGCGGCTAGGCCTGTTGGACATTTGTGTCCCAGCGTTTTAATCCCCTGTCAGAAAATCTGGACTTGTGCCATAGTCTTAGAACTGCTGGGTCTTCCTGGAGCTTGACAAAGGGCCAGGATCTTGGCACCACCCCCTAAACGCAGACGCTTCTGGCCAGAGTTAATAGACTTCCACTCGTGGTAGATTGGTTGCTTAAGATCATGCAGCTTCCTGATCTATCTGGTCCACAGGGAAGAACAGCACATCCCCCCAAAGGTGGGTTTTTGGATCTGCTCCCCAGTTGCTGGCCTGGGACTTACCTTGGAAACATAGCATTTGGACAACAGTGCACCATGGTGAGTCTTAAAATAAGGTTTTGGCCTAAGAAGCCTGTTCTTGAGGCTGACTGGAGCCCTGGAAGGCATGATAAGCAGACAAGTTCCCCAGGAGGAGAGAGTCCAGGGGACGTGCCAGAGAGACTGTGGGCCCCTGTCCAAGCAGCCTGGCAGGTATAGAGCACAACTCAGGCTTGCAAAGGGTGAATGATAACTTACACTGTGGACCTGAGAGTGTTGCCTTCACTCTCTCTGCTCCATTTCTCCAGCAGAGAGAGCAGGCTCGGGAAACTGACTGGACTCAGAAAGGTCACCAGATTCCTGGGTCTTAAGCTGTTGTGCTTGAACATGGCACCCGTGGTCTCAACACCAACCTGAACCTAGATTCTCCCTCTCTGACCTTCTGATTGGTCTCTGAAATATGAACTTGCTGCGAGGTACAAGGTGGCCACTGTGTGAAGTGGCAGAGCCATGCTGAGAAGCTTCCCAGGAGGTATGGTGACAATGGCATTCTTCTCCTCTATTAAGATTTGTCATTTGGCTTAAGCAGAGAACAAAGGGATGGCAAAGAGAAACATTTAAAAGACAGTTCTCACCATGGTGAGGCAGGGAATAGGGCCATGGAATCCAAAAGGTAGCCTTGTGGTAACAGAGGGCCCCCCCTGGGGACCCCCACAACGGACTCCGACCAGGCTCCGACTGCTGCCTGCTTTGCTCAGGAAGTGGTGGTGTGACTAAACTCAGTAATCTCACTGGAGTGCTTCAGCAGTGAAACTGTGCTATAACTTGGGAGCTGCTGGAGCAAAGCAGCCCCCTGTGGTCACCTTGATCTCCAGGTCCAAGGTCTGGAGGCTTCCTTCCCAACTCCGCGGGTCTGCAAAGCTCCCTTCTGGCCTTTGATCGCATAACTTGACTGCTTCTCCGCCCACCACCCTCTCTCGTGAGAGGCGAGGCCGAGGCTCCTGTGTGGCTCATGGTGATGAAAAGGCAGAAGGGGTGACAGCCTCACCCATGGTGCTCACCTCCTAACAGTGCAGAACAGAGAGCAGACCTGATGCAGAGGGGATGCTGCCACTTCTCAAACACTTGTGGCTGATACGAGTGAGGGGAACAGATCGCCTTGAGCGAAGACGGTCACACAGAGGAGGTGAGTGCTGGGCTGGGGGTTCCTGGCGGCTCCATATAACCGTCTGCCGTGGGAGATGAAAATGCCACAGGCCTCCTCCCTTGCTCTCTCCTGTTCTACCGCGTGGGTGCATGGGGATGGGGAGATGCACAGAGATCACTTGGGATGGTTCCAGGCTGTCTGGCACATGGACTCCAGGGCACAGCTTTGGAGCCCGGCCACTGGCGTGAATCAGTGCCACCATCGGCAGCCGTGGAGCAGGCATGGCTGCCTCCTGGGGGTCAGGTAAACGTGGGCATTTGTCCTCATGACTGTAAGGAGGTCTGGTGCCATGACACTAAGTAAGATTTGTAGTCAAAGGAGGCAATGAACAAAATAATTTTTGGTATGTCTAAAAATCTCATAGTAAGTGTTAAATAAATACACTTTATGTATTTATTTTTAAATGTTTATTTATTTTTGAGAGAGAGAGAGAGAGAGAGAGAGAGAGAGAGAGAGAATCCCAAGCAGGCTCTGTGAACAACCTGAGTTGTTCTGTGTGACGTCCCAGTAGTCACGGAAGGGTTCACTCTGCTCACCTACTGGCCTAGCAGCGCCAGACTTCACTGCTCTAGGGCCTTGTTGCCCTGCTCTGCCGAACACCACGCTCCATGCACCTCAGCTGCTGGGTCTCAGGAGCCCTGCTCAGTCGTAAGGAAAGGGAACTTGGAACATTCCAGTAACTCGTCCAAGGTTACAGAGAGTCCTAACCTAAGGGCAGGGCTCCTGCGTGCCACCTCTCTACCTCCCCTACTGCCCTCCCCACCACAAGGGTGTGGCACATCCCGGGGCTCTGGGGGTGACTAAGGACACGGGGGTCATTCTCAGGGTATGGTAAACCCAGGGTGCAGGGCTCACGCACGTACATGGCTGACATTCTTACTGACCCGAATTCAGCCTGAAACAGCTCATCCTCAAAGACCCTCCTGATGCCACCTCACGTGTCTGAGCATGCTGAACATTGTAGTGACCCCCCACCTCCCTAGCTATCCTGTAGTTCTCCCAGTCCCCACCAAATACGGTTGGCCACGGTGAGATTATTTGCACCGCGGAAGCCAGCACGCATGACAACTCGGGGCCATGTCTCACGCCAGAGGGCTGGTTTTCAAACACCCACCAGAATTCCACCGGCCAGTTGTAATAAGTAACGTGTAGGGCGCCTGGGTGGCCCAGTCGGTTGAGCGTCCGACTTCAGCCAGGTCACGATCTCGTGGTCCGTGGGTTCGAGCCCCGCGTCGGGCTCTGGGCTGATGGCTCAGAGCCTGGAGCCTGTTTCCGATTCTGTGTCTCCCTCTCTCTCTGCCCCTCCCCCGTTCATGCTATGTCTCTCTCTGTCCCAAAAATAAATAAAAAACGTTGAGAAAAAAAAATGTAATAAGTAACGTGTCTAAACGGGGTACCCGTGCTCAGTAAGCAGAGTTGTCATGGCAGCAGTGAATGTGGGGAACTAAGGTCATGCAAGGGGACCTGTGGACACACTCAGAAGTGCAGTGTGGCCCCAGACACTTTTCACACGGCAGTTTCTTTCCTGCTCACTTGTGCTCCCAGGGCGTTGCTTATATTCTATGCATGAGCAGGTTGGCTCCTTGATGGAAGGTCTGTTAGGGCAAGTCCTGGGGAGACCATGAGAGCCGTGGGGGCAGGGAAAGCTGGCGGTCCCTGCTGGTTCCCCCTGACTCCAGGGGTTTCTGAACAGCATGGGCTGTTCCCTGTCCAGAGAATGCACCTCCCTCTTTGGCATTGTGGAGAGTGGATACTAAGACTTAACCATTCCTGAAAGGCCAGGAGTGGTCTCCATTGATAGACTCCAACCAATACTGAGGAGTTTCGAACGCTAACTGGCATTTCAAAGAACGGTGTGATTGAAAGAAACTAGTTCCCATGTGTCACATTTCTGTGCTTATCTAATGTGGTTGGAAGACCCAGGTCTGAGTCCCAGCTCTACCACTGGGAAGATCACTGTGACCTCCTTGGGCCTCGGTATAATTATCTGTTAAGTTGTAATTCTAACACTGGCTGGCCAAGTAGCCAGCACTTTCGGATGGCTATACGTTTTGTAGTGTGTATAGCACGCACAAGTGTCCCCAGCATGGAATCCGGGAAGACAGCGCGTATAGGACGCACTGTGAACACAGGTGAGGAGTGTGTAGAAGGTATCTGGTACCGGAGGAAGAAACCGGTAGCACTGGTGGCCCCAGCGAGAAGTGGACCGCTGGGGCAGGAGCAGATGTGAGGCTTTCTCTGCAGATCTTTTTGTACCTTTTGAGTTTTGAACCATGGGAACTTACTACTTATTCAATACATATGTAAATAAAATATTTGATTAATTGTAAAGGACTCCACAAGTTATGACTGTATAGTAATGGTTGTTATACATAACAAAGATGATAAACCTAAGTCCTGAAACCGGGAAAGGCTAAAAGCACAAGAGTATCACCTGGGAAAAATAGTCAAGCAAACCTTTGGACGCACTCAATTCTTTTACTGTTTCATCGAACCCAAGATGCCATCCAATTAAGATACAATTTTATTTTGTGTATAACTAAGAAAGAAGGCACATGGCAATTAAGATTGAGCACTCTCTTTATATATGAGACATTTAATTTAATGTAATTTGGGGCGCCTGGGTGACTCTGTTAAGCATCCGACTTCGGCTGAGGTCACGATCTCGCAGGTCCTGAGTTGGAGCCCCATGTCGGACTCTGTGCTGACAGTTCACAACCTGGAGCCTACCTCAGATCCTGTGTCTCCCCCTCTCTCTGCCCCTCTCCCGCTCGTTCTGTCTCTCTCTCAAAAAAAATTATATATATATATATATACATATATACATATATATATGTATATACATATATATACATATATATGTGTGTATATATATGTGTGTGTGTATATATATATATATATATATATATATATATATATTTTAGTGTGAGCAGGGTAGGGGCAGAGGGAGAGAATCTTAGCAGGCTCCACACCCAGCATGGGGCTTGATCTCACCACCGTGAGATCATGACCTGAGCTGAAATCAACAGTTGGAAGCTTAACAAACTGAGCTACCTGGGCGCCCTACTTTTAATTTTATTTTAAAATTATTTTTTGAAAGAACAACTTTTAAGCTCTTGGGCATAGGTTGTTAATATTATTTTTAAGATCAAGTATCACTTTGCATGCAGAAAAAGAAAAAAAAAAGGAACAAGAAGGGAAATAAATAAATCGGTTGTATCCATTGAGTCTAAAGCTCACCCTGGGTCATGGATGTTCTGTCAATCATCCTCTGTGCCTTCCAGGCAATGCCATGTGGAAATTTTTACAGAGTCCTTCATTATTCTTTCCCAAGTTTCCTTCCATGCCATCGAGACCCATTCTGCAACCACAAAGAGGTTGTGATACACAACCTGTCTGCACAAACCTCAGCAAGCACAGGGGACCCAGCCTCCCTGACCTGAGAGCTGGTGATACCTTTCTTTCTGGGGCCTGTGGAGCATTTGGTTGGCGTGGAAACAGGTGATTGCAGTCCTTCCTCCAACAACAGATATCTGTTCCACTAACACAAAATGTATTCCCTACTCGTCTGTTTCTGTGCCTATGTTTACAAAAGCTTTTCTTTCTAGTACTAAATCACAGTATCTTTTTGAAGACATTTTTAAAGCAATTAAACTCAATACACCAACCATGAATTTGCCTCAGTAGTCACTGCCATGACCAGCTCACACATACAGATGGTGACAATTAAGTTACCACTGCTGCCTGGCTGACAGCAGTTTTAAGAAGCATTGCAATTTCAGGGATGTGAAAGTGTGAAAAAACACTCACTGTAGAATAGATGAAATATGGTGTTATCTATACTTCCCTGATTGTGCAAGTTCTCCAAAGAACAATTCAATCAGAAAAAAGTTAATGAAACTTTTTGGAAAAGATAAATCAAGTTTTATGCAGTCATTGAAAATTACAGTTTCTAAATACTACAGAGTAACAGGAGAAAAGGTCATGGCATTAAGGAAAAAAGAGAGGAATGGGCAGAATATAAAATTCGGTGTACCATGTGACTACAACAATCAGAAACATGTGCGTGGCAAAGAGACTTGAATGGAATCCATCAAAATGTTAACCACAGATACCTCATGGGGCTATAGGTGACTTTTTAAAAAACTGCATTTTGGGGAATTTTCTAAATTTTCTCTAAAGGACATGTATCGCTTTAGAAAGCAAAAAGTATTGTCATTAACTATCAATTGCCCTATAAACATAAACCTAATTCTGCCACATAAATCACTGTCCCTATTAAAGACATTTAGAAATATTACATGGACACATACTCAGATTTTTATTTTATTTATTTATTTATTTTTAATTTTTTTTTTTAACGTTTTATTCATTCTTGAGACACAGAGAGACAGAGCATGAACGGGGGAGGGTCAGAGAGAGAGGGAGACACAGAATCGGAAACAGGCTCCAGGCTCTGAGCTGTCAGCACAGAGCCCGACGCGGGGCTCGAACTCACGGACCGCGAGATCATGACCTGAGCCGAGGTCGGACGCTCAACCGACTGAGCCACCCAGGCGCCCCCATACTCAGATTTTTAAAATGGGCGTTCTTGTTTGCACATAAAATAACTGAAGTAATATTTTTCCAATAAAGTGAAACATCATCTACAAATATTTAGAAGTTTCTAAAAAAGGAATGACGTTGGTTGGCAAAGGCTGTGGGTTGGGAGGTGAGGGGGCAGCCAGTAGAGGCCCCTCTCTTGACCCTGGCTTCATAGTGCTGCTGGTGTCCACTCCCCTTCTTCCTGAAGAGCTCCTGTTCAGTTTGGTCCCTCAGGAGAGGTAAATTCACCCTTTTCAAGTTAGTCTTTCCCACAGCCGTGTTGTTTCTCCCATGACTTGCTACGTAATATGTGAAATGAAAACGCAGGGTCTCTTGTTCAATAATTATTAAGAATTTCAAGCTGGTGACTGCAGACCATTAAACCAAGGGCAGGACCCTTCATCATAAGGGCCCTGTGACCCCTGTATGGGTCACATCCCTACAAGGCCAGGTCTGGTTCCTTCTTTCAGTGATTCCTTTCAAGGAAGTTCTCCCTCACCTTATGACTTCAGTCACCTGTGTCTGTGGTTGCCACCTCATCCTCATGCCCCAAACTTGTTCCTACCGGTTCCCCTCTTACAGATCATATCAGCCTCCAAGTTCCAACCTGTAGGGTCAGATCACACTGCTCATCTCGCCCATCCTGTTCCCTGCCCTCAAGATTTCTATCTTCACACTTAGGCAAGGACACACCATCCACCCAGGGGCCCATCTGGGGCCTCCCTCTCTTCCATCACACTCTTCCTCAAGTCCAGTCCACTCCATCTCTGCCATGCCCAAGCCCTGCCCTGGCCTTGGTGTCTGTTCCCTACTCAGTAACTGGAGCCAAGTCTTTGGGGGGCTTTCACTCTAAGCCCCTCTTACTCCAGCCCACAATGCAACCACCAGTGTTTTTTTATCACACAGATCTCAGCATATCATTCACCTGCCTCCAAGTCAGTCCTAGGAAGGCAGATGACCCCTTTTAGAGAATAATTTGCCAAAAACATTCCTTTTTGGAGAACTATTTACAAAAAATGAGTCATACCCTTAGAGACTGTGTAATTCCATATCTAGCAATGAAACCTAAGCTCAGTGCACAAGATGCCTGTCAAAGCATTTAGTTTATGAAGAATTCAGAATATCAGTGGCAGTTAAGTCACTTTGAGTGCTTGGTGTGTGCCAAGTACTTGCTAAAAGTGTATCATCTCATTTAACTTTCTATATAAACGTGGGACACAGAGGCTGGGAATGATTGGTGCCTTGCCTGAGGTCCCACTGGAAGTGACCTCATGCCCTATCCCACCCCCGGGGGACACCCACACCCATGCATTTAGTTACTATAGGTAATGGTAAAATAAGTTACTGGAATGTTAACCTTTAAAATTGGTCATGAATACTATTTCACAACATGGAAAATGGTCACTTTAAAGGCTATGAGAAAAAGTGGAATACAAAATATGCTACAATGACTTATTCTTTAAAAAGCTTATTTTTGAGAGAGACAGAGAGAGAAAGAGAGAGAGAGAGAGAGAGAACAAATCAGTGGGGAGAGGCAGAGAGAGAGGAAGACAGAATCTGCAGCAAATTCCAGGTTCTGAGCTGTGAACACAGAGGCCAGTGCGGGGCTTGGACCCTCTAACCGGAGATCATGCCCTGAGCAGAAGTCGGACCCTTAATGGACTGGGCCACCCAAGTGCCCCTACAGTTATTTTTTAAAAAGTATGGTAAAGACTGGTAGCAGATATGCTAGACTGTCAACAAATGATAAGGTAGCGAAATCGGAAATACTTTTTCTTTCTATTGTTGTACACGTTCCAGATTCTAATCTACTGAATGCCTACAGGGACTCCCAGTTACCTGCAGGAGAAAAAAGTTATCCCAGCACTGCCTCTAAAGCCAGTCCCGCCAAGCCACTCCCTTCCCGCTTCAAGCCACGCAGCGCGGGCTCCCAGTGGCCGAGGGCGTCTGTGTCCCTTTTCTCCACCTGCAGAATCCCTGCTTATCCTACGGATCCGGCTCCAATCTCGACTCCCCGGCCAGCCCCCCAGACACCCCTACAAGGGCAAGCCCTCCTTGCTCAGGGGACTCGCCACCAGGCGACCTGAGGACAGCGATGCAGGTTCCGCAAGGTCGCAGCAAGGGCCGCGGGCGAGAGGCCCCTTCCTCTGGCCCCGCCCTGCCACCCTGCCCCGCCCCGCCCCGCCCCGCCCTGCCCTGCCGCACCTCAGGCACCGCCCCACGCGACGCAAGCTCCACAGGGTGCCGGCGCAGCTCGGTGCCCTTTTAAGGCCGCGCGGCGCGATCCCGCCTGACGGCCTGGCGGACGCTAGTCTTTTCGTTTTCGACGGCCTGCGCGTGCGCGCTGCGGTGCACTGTGGGGCCAGCGCTGCCGAGCGGGACGCTCCTCGCCGCCTGGCGAGGTGGGGAGAGGCTGTGAGCCCTGTGGCCACCCGTCCGCCGGGGCCCTGACACCCGGGACGGCCGGCGGCGAGAGGGGCGCTCGCCGGGGTGGCCGTGCTCTCTGTTCGCCTGCTGGGCTCGCCCCCGGGCCGTGGTTCTCAGCAGTGCTCTGGACTGCGGCCTGTAAGTACCGACGCCCGCGGGCGCCCTGTGGGAGGCACCTGCCACGGAGATGCGCGCAGCCCTCTCTTCCATCACACGCTTCAAGTCCAGACCCTAGGTTTTCATTATACTTATGTATTTGTGTACGAATAGAAACCTCAGTGACAATGATGGTTATCTCTGGATGGTGCGTTTGCTAATGTTAATTCTGAAATTTCCATAGAGGATTTGCATCAGTTGTATAACAGGAAAGAAGAAAAGAAACAGAATTGTGTTGAATAGCAAATAAAAAAAAAATTCTTTTGTAGCTCCTGTTGGGAATTTAGTGCAGAGTATTTTAAACGTTTTACATAAATTTTTATATGTAGTTTATTTTTTATTTTTTTATTGTTTTTAAAAAAATGATTATTTATTTTTGAGAGAGACGGAGCATGAGCAGAGGGGCAGAGAGAGAGAGGGAGGCACAGAATCTGAAGCAGGCACCAGGCTCTGAGCTGTCAGCACAGACCCCCACTCAGGGATCGAACTCATGAGCTGTGAGATCATAACCTGAGCTGAGATTCGTTGCTTAACCGACTGAGCCACCCATGTGCCCCTATGTAGTTTTTTATTTTGATCATTGTGTATTTTGTACACCATCTTCCATATAATTTTATATGTACAGAAGTGTGAATGTAGTAAAAGATATAAAATTGGTAAATTGGACTTTATAAAAACTTAAAACTTTTGTGTTGTGAATAGCACCATCAGGAAGCAAAAAGACAACCCACAGAATGGGAGAAAATACTTGCAGATCATATATTTGATAAGGGCCTGGTATTCAGAATATATAAGAACTCTCACAACTCAATAAAAAAGGCAAACCAGGGGCACCTGGGTGCTCATTCGTTAACAGGCTGACTCTTGATTTGGGCTCAGGTTATGATATCATGGTTGCGTTTGTGAGTTCGAGCCCCACGTTGTGCTCTGCACTGTCAGCGTGGAGCCTGCTTGGGATCCTCTTTCTCCCTCTCTCTGCCCCTCCCTTGAGCACGCTCTCTCTCTCAAACTAAATAAACTTAAAAAAAAGGCAAACTAATTAAAAACTGGGGAAAAGATTTGAATACGTATTTCCTCAAAGAAGATGAAGGAATGGCCAATAAGCACGTAGAGCAGACAAACTCCGTATCCTGAGTCATTAGAGAAATGCAGATTGACGGCACAAGGAGGTAGCACTTCACAGCCTCTGGGAGGGCTGTAATCGAAAGGATAGGTAATAACACATGTTGGGGAGTGTGTGGAGAAGTTGGAACCCTCATACCATGGCAGGAACATAAGCTGGTGCTGCTGCTTTGGAAACAGTTTGGCAGTTCCTTAAGGAGTTAAACATAGAATTATATGACCTAGCATTTCCATTCTTAGGTATATACCCAAGAGGAATTAAAGCGTGTCCACATAGAAATTTGTGTGTTAGTGTTTATAGTAGCACTATTCACACTAGCCAAAAGGCCAAAACAGCCCAAATGTTGAAGGGATAAACCAAATATGATATATCCACTCAGTGGAATATGTTTGGCAATAGAAAGGCATGAAGTACTGATACATGCTACAGTGTGGATATATTAGATTGCGGGAACAAAGTACTCCACACTGGGTGGCTGAACAGAAATTTATTGTCTCATGGTTTTGGAGGCTAGAAGTTTAATGTTTATTTATTTTTGAGATGGAGTGGGAGTGGGGAAGGGGCATACAGAGAGAGAAGGGAGACACAGAATCCAAAGCCTCTCCAGGCTCTGAGCTGTCAGCACAGAACCCAACACAGGGCTTAAACCCACGAGCCATGAAATCATGACCTGTGTCAAAGTCAGACACTCAACCGACAACCACCCAGGCACCCCTGGAGGCTACAAGTTTAAAATCAAGGTATTGACAGGGTTGTTTCCTTCTTAGGGCTGCGAGGGAGAACCTCCTCCCTGCCTCTCATCTAGCTTCTGGTAGCCTCAGGCATTCTTAGCCTGTAGATGGTGTTCTCCCTGTGTCTTCACATTGTCTTCCTTCTGTGTGGATTTCCGTCTGTGTCCAAATTTCTCCTTTTTATGTGGAGTCCATTCATTTAGGGCCCAGCCTAATGACCTTATTATACCTTGACAACTGCAGAGACCCAGTTTTCAAATAAATCACATTCACAGGGACTGGGGGTTAGGACTTCAACATCTTTTGGAGGGGTCACAATTCAAGACATGACAATGGATGAACCTTGGAAACATGGTAAATGAAAGAGGCCATTCACAAGAGGCTACATACTGTGTGATGCCACTTATGTCAACTGTCCAGAATAGGCAGCTCTCTAGAGACAGAAAGTAGGTTAGTGATTGCCTGGGGTTGAGGGACGGGGGAATGTGTGTAAATTATATGTCTGTGAAGCTGTTGAAAGTATAATAAGAACCACAATACACAGTTATTGTATGTTCATCCAGCTTCCTCTGGGTGAATAAAATAATAGCATATTATATAACTAATAAAGTTGGCTAGTCCAGAAGATTAATGTCTATACAATACTATTGGCTAATTTACAGACTTCATTCAAATTTCATTACTTGTCCAATTACTGTCTGTTTTCTGGTCCAGGACATGGTTTAGGATGCCATGTTGTATTTGTTTATCCTAGCTCTTAGCCTCCTGCAGAAATTCTAGTCTTTTTTTTTTTTTTTTTTTTTGTCTTTGATGACGTTGTCAATTTTGAAGAGTATGGGAAAGTTATTTTGTAGAGTGTCCTTCAGTTTGGATTTTCTGATTGATGAGATTAAGACTTTGCATTTTTGGCGAAACTATTACGTAAGTGATATGTCCTTCTCAATGCATCATATCAGAGGGTACATGACATTGATACGTTTTATTACTAATTAAGTCTGATCACTTTGTTATGTACATATTTGTCAGATTTCTCTTTTAACTGTAAAGTTAAATTTCTTTTTAAATTAACAAGTAGCTTGTTGAGATACGTAAAAGTTTATGTAGCACACTTTCATTCACTATCTTTAGGTTACGTTATTGTCTACAGCAATTATTACTGTGGTGTTTACCTATTTCTAGTTCTCTTCCTACATTTATTAATTAGAATTCTACTGTAAGGAGGAGCTGTCTTTTCTCCCCCATTTTTATTATTTATTTAACACTTTTTTTTTAAAGTAATTTCTACGTCCAACGTAGGGCTTGAACTCACGACCCTGAGATCTAGAGTCATGTGTTCCACTGACTGAGACAGCCAGGTACCCCTTTTCTCCCCAATTTTTATTTATTTATTCAGTTACTTTATTGATAGGCACGGACTCATGGCTATTTATTGTATAGTTTTTAATTGATTAGTTTCATTATCTATTATGTTGCTAAGATCGTCCTTGATTTGGCCATTGAGAGCTTGTGGTAGGGAGCCTCTAAGATGTTCCCCAGCAAGTCCCACTTCCTGGTATTCAGGCCTTTACGTAATCTCCTCTCCTTGAGTGTGGGCTATATTTAGTGATGTTTCTAATTAATAGAAAAGGTGATAGGATGTCATTTCTGAGATTAAGGTAAGAAAAAGACTGGCTTCCATCTTGGGCAACCTCTCTTGCTTCCTTACTCTGTCACTCCCTTGCTCTGATGGAGGTCAGCTGCCATATTGTGAGCTGCTCTATGGACAGGCCCCTGTGCTGAGGAACTAAGGGAGGCCTTCCAGCCACACCTAGTGAAATACTAAGGTCCTCAGGCCAGTACCCCACCAGATCACCCCATAACCTTACTACTATCTAGCGTACTGGATGTTCTAGCTGTTTTTATAAGGCAAGGAAAAGAAATAATGACAAGGGAAGAAGTAAAAATGTTTTTATTCACAGATGACATGCTTGTGTACACAGAAAATCTGAGGGAGATGACAGAAAGCTTCTGGAACTATTAATATTTTAGCTGTTATAGATGCAAGATCATCAATTGTATTTCTATGTGCTAACAGTCAGAAATTGAGAAAACATTTTAATGCCACATACAGTACTATGAAAAATATGGAATGCTTCTGAATAAACTTGAGAAAATATTTGGAAGACCTTTACACTGAAAACTACCAAATGTTGCTCAGAGCAATTAAAGATCAAAGTAATGGCAAGATATAGTGTTCATGGGTTGGAAGAGTCAATGTTGTTAAGATATCAGTTCTTCCTGAATTCATATATTCAGTGCAATCCAAATCAAAATCCCAGCAGGCTTTTTTGTTTTGGTAGAAATTTACAAACGGATTCTGACATTTATGTGGATATGCTGAGGATTCAGAATGGGCAGTACTCAGGCTATATGATTACAAGATATAAAGCTATGTAATGAAAAGGTGTGTTGGCATAAAGATAGCTAAGTTGTCTTGAAACAAAGAATGGAAAATGAAATATGAAAATGAAAGAGAGTACATAAATAAACCCACATATTGATTTTCAAAAAGGTGCAGCTATAGACTGAATGTGTCCCCCTAAATGTCATATGTTAAATCCTAACCTTGTATTAGAAGGTGGGGCACTTTCCAAATGATTAGCTCATGAGAGCAGAGCCCTCATGAATGGCATTAATACCCTTGTAAAAAAGAGACCCTAGAGAGTTCCTTAGTCCCTTCTGTCATGTGAGGACACAGCAGACAGCCATGTATAAACTAGAGAGAGGACCCTATCAGATACTGAATCTGCTCGTGCCTTGATTTTGGAATTCTCAGCTTCTAGAACTGTGAGAAATATATTTCTGTTGTTTATAAAAAGCCCCCCAGTCTATGTTTTTCTGTTACAGCGACCCCAATGGACTAAGACAGGTGCCAAAGCAATTCAGTGGAGAATGGCTTTGGAACAATTAGACAGCCATATAAAAAAATAACTGCAACTTTACCTCATGTTATATGCTACAAGTAAATAAAAATGAGTCATAGACCTAATTGTTAAATTAAGTTAGAACTATAAAACTTCTAGAAAAAAACATGAAAAAATCTTTGTGACCTGGGGTTCAACAAAGATATTTTAACTATAACATAAGCATGAGTTATAAAAGAAAAAAAATCCATAAATTGGGCTTTATCAAAACATAAGCAAACTCTGAAATGTGGAGAGAAGATGGCAGACTTGGGAAGGGATCTTGAGATCTGAAAATGACATGACAGTGAGTTCTCTTTTTGCTTAATATATCCTGGATTGGGTGCTGGAGAAGCCAGCAACCAGGGAATACCAATGGGAGTGGTGAGGGGGGGAATCCCCAAAAGTAGCCTCCTCTCTTTCACCAAAGGACCAGGAAAGGGGCAACTTAGCAAGACAGAAAACGTATAGGCAATAACTGCTTTACTAAAGTCAAACACCATGGAACAAAATGGCGCCCCATCCCTATCAGCCTAGAGTTTGATGATAGCCATGTTGTAAAGGGGCAGTCCTCCTCCCTTGCTGGGGTGATGTCAGAGAAGGCCCAGAGGAACTGGGATTATCATGCCCACCCAATGATGAGACCTTTTCTCTCTCACAGTGTCTGTGAAGGCAACATGGAGAACAGTTACAAGGCATTCCTCACCCTCTGTATTAGTGTTCTCTAGAGAAACGGGGGCGGGTGGTGAGGAAAGGGAGATAGATTTATTATAAGATATTAGCTCATGGTATTATGGAAATCCCATGATTGGCTCTGTACAAACCGGGCACTCAGGGAAGCTGTTGGTGCAGTTTGAAGGTCTGAGACCTGGAGAACTGATGGTGTGGATTCCATCTGTGTCCGAAGGCCTGAGAACCAGGAGTGCTAAGTACAGAAGATTGATTTCTTAGTTCAAACATTTAGGCAGAGAGCCAATTTAACTTTCCTCCACTTTTTTGTTCTGTTCAGGCCCTCAACAGATTGGATATAACCATCCACATTGGAGAGGACCATCTGCTTTATTCAGCCCACCAATTCAAAGACTAATCTCTTCTGGAAACACCCTGACAGACGAATTCAGAAATAATTTTTAACCAGCTACCTGGGCATTTTGTAGCCTAGTCAAGTTGACACATAAAATTAATCACCTTTGCAGCCAGGGTGGTGGACTTTCATCTTCACGTGGCTGTAATAAGGTGGGGTCTTCATTCTTGTGTTTGTGTGATGTCACAGGAGGCCTGAAAAAAAAAAAAAGATTTAAATAAGATCCAGAGTCTCATAACATGATACTCAAAATGTCCAGGGTACATTTGAGAATCATTCATCAGACCAAGACTGTCTCAATGAGTAAGGTAAGACAGTTATCAGATTCCAAACCAGAAATGACACAGAGATGAGAATTATCTGACAGATTAAAAAAATTTTTTTTAATGTTTATTTATTATTGAGAGAGACAGAGCATGAGCATGGGAGGGGCACAGAGAGGGGGAGACACAGAATCCACAGAACCCAAAGCAGACTCCAGGCTCTGAGCTGTCAGCACAGAGCCTGAGACGGGGCTCAAGCTCACAAACCATGAGATCATGACCTGAGCTGAAGTCGGACGCTTAACCAACTGAGCCACCCAGGTGCACCTCAGATTTTAAAGAAGGCATAATAAAAATGCTTTGATGAACAACTAGGAAAATGCTTGAAGCAAAAAACCAGAAAGTCTTAGCAAAGAAATACAAAATATAAAGAGGAAGCAAATGAAAATTTTAGAACTGAAAAATACAATAAAGGAAATAATAAACTCACTAGATGAACTCAACAGCAGAGTGGAGATGATAGAGGAAAGGATCAGTGAAATTAAAGATAAAACAATAGAAATTAATCCAACAGGGAGCAACAGTGAAAAAAAAGATTGGGAAAAAAGGTAAATAAAGCCTCAAGGACCTGTGGTAGTATAACAAATGATCTAACATTTCATTGCATCTGAGTCCCCAAGGAAGATGAGAAAGAATTTGGAGGTGAAAAAGTATTTGGATAAATAATGGCTGAAAAAACTCCCAAAGTTTGCAAAAGATGTAAACTTACAGATTCAAGAAACTGAGTTAAGCCCAATGGGATACACCCCAAGAAAGACCATGCCAAAATATGTCCAGTCAAAATTCTGAAAATTAAAGACAAAGTATCTTGAAAAAAAGAAATAGTATGTGAAAACCAATCCAAATTACAGCAGAATTCTTACCACAACCAGAGGCCAGAAGGAAATGGCATGGCATTGGCAAGTGCTAAAAACAAAGAACTGTAACTCGGAATTGTCTCCCTAGTGAAAATATCCTTGTGGAATAAAGTGGAAATCAAGACATTCTCTGATGAGAGAAAAGTAAGGATTTGTCACCAGGGGATCTATCTATAAAAAAAAAAAAAAAAAAAAAGGCTAAAGGAGTTTCTTGAGTTGGAAAGGAAATGATAAATGAAGGAATCTTGAAACATCAAGAAGGGATATAGAACAATAGAATGAGTAAATATGTAAGTTAATACAATGGAATTTTTCTTTTGTTGAGTTTTATAAAATATATTTGATAGTTGAAGCAAAAATGGTAATGTCTGATACGGATCTCAAAGCCTGCAGGGGGAATCTTTAGGACAACTGTATTATAAATGACAGAGGGTAAAGGAACTTAAAGGATTATAACGTTTTTACATTTCACTTGAACTGGTAAAATGTTGACACCAGAGTGCTGTGAAAAGTTATGTATGTGTAACATAAAACCTAGAGCAACTGCTAAGGGTCTGTTCAAAGAGGTAAGTTCAAAAGCAGTTTTGATGAAATGGAATTCTAACAAAAGGCACAAGTAAGCCGGAAAAAGAAAACAGACAAATGAACAGGAAAGAAACGAAACAAAATGAAAAAAAAAAAACCCCGCTGAAGTCCTAGCATATCAATAATTGCCTTAAATGTAAATGTCAGAATACACCAATTAAAAGAAAGGGGCAGAGTGGTTAAAAATATATACTCCCCATAAGAAAACTCAGTTCAAAAGTAATGATATAGGTAGGTTGAAAGTAAAAAGGTGGAAGAAGGTATGCAATACAGACTGTAATCAAAAGAAGGCAGTAGTATTAACATCAGGTAGACTCTAGAGCTAAGAAAATTACAGGGACAGAGAGGAGTTTTTCATATGATGAAAAGGGTCAGGCTATCAAGATGTGGCAATCCTAAATTTGTATGCATTAAACAACAGAGCTACAAAATATGTAAAGCAAAAATAGACCTGAGAGGAGAAATAGACAAATCATGATTATATTGGAGACCTCAACACCCCTCTTCCAACAATTGATTAAAATACCCAGAAAATCAGCCAGGATATGTAATAACTCAATCAACAGGGTTACCCCCCCAACCCCCCACCACAGCAACAGCAACAGAATAGGCGTTCTTTTCAAGTTCTCATGGACAGTTTACCAAGATAAGCCATTTACCACAATAGGGTCATAAAACAAGCTTCACCATATTAAAAACAATTGAAATCCTACTGTGTGTGTTCTCACCACAATGGAATCAAACTAGAAATCAGTAACAAAGGTAACAGGAAAATCTTGGAACAGTTGGAAACTAAACAATTTTGCTAAATCTATGGGTTAAAGGAGAAGTCTCAAAGGATAATAAAAACAACATATTGAACTAAATGAAAACGAAAGTAAAACATACCAAAATATGTGGGATGTAGCTAACGTAGTGCTAACAGGAAATTTTATAGCACCAAATTCGTAACATTAGAAAAGAGGGAAAGTCTCAAGAAAATAATTTAACCTTTCAATTTATCCTATAAAAAGAAGAGCAAGATAAACGTAGAGGTGCAGAAGGAAGGAAACAATAAGAGGAGAAACCAAATTGAAAAGAGAAAAACAGTGGAGAAAATAAAAGATGGTTCTTGGAAAAAATTGACAAACCTTTGATAAGACAAAAAAGGATGACACGAATTACCAATATCAGGAATGAAATGGGCTAGAACTATAGGCCTTACAGACATCAAAAGTATAATAAGGGTATAGAACTATACATATATAGATTTGACAACTTAAATGGACTAATTTCTCAAAAGTCATCTAATATAAAAGATAATTTGTATAGGTCTGTAAATCTTAAAGAAATTGAATTTTTAATTTAAAAACATCCAACAAAAGAATCAGAGATTTTCAGTAGGGAATTCCACCAAACATCTACAGAACAAATTCTACACATTATCTTCCAGAAAACAATAAAGGAGAGATTTTCTAACTTATTTTATGAGGCCAGTATTATGCCCAAACCATACAAAGACCATCCAAAAAAGGAAAACTACAAGTTAATATATCTCAGGAATACAGATGCAGAAATCCTCAGTGAAACATTAATAAGTGGAATTCAGTGTATAAAAAGAGTTATGGGATTTGGAAAGGATGACAGAGTAGAAAGCACCAGAAATCTGTCTTCCTACTTAGACAATTGTCCTGGCAGAATGTGCTTGACTTAATTATGTTGGAACTCTGTAGTTTATTCAAAGACTTTAACTTCCTGAAGAAGGCTTGAATGGGAGAGTGCAGTTAATTTTGGTCAGTTTCACCAATGGATACCCACCACCCATCTTCCACTCAGTGACAGTCATGCATTTGTTCCAGAAGCAGCTTACATCTAGGTGAGCCAGGGTGGGCAATATGGGCCCTGTCCTTCAAATTATCAGGATCTGTTTTGTGCTTGCTGCTGCTTATCATGGAAGTACAGACACAGGAGCGGGCAGCCATTGCTGCATGTTCCCTCCCATTGTTTCAAGCCCCTTGTCCTACAGCGGAAGTGACTTCCAGGAGATTTAAAGAGGTGGCACCTTTCCCCCCACCTTTATCTCTTTTCCTCATTTTGGGAGCCAGACATTTAAGGACGAGGTCCTTAAATGGCAAAAGTGACCACACATACAGGGGAATTTAGAAAGTCTTTGTGCATGCCTAGGGAAAAGTTCAGGCTCAGAAAGACCTGAGAAGACCTTAAGTTTACACCTCAGGCTGATCTCAGGCACACAGAGCCTACAACAATAAAACTAAAGCAAAAAACAACCCCCCAAACCCCAAAGAAAATCCTGGGGAGATAGAAAAGGAAGAATCTGATTTCCAGGCTTCATACATTATTAGATTCAAGCATGAAGTTTTCAGGGAAAAAACAGTCACAAGACACACAAGGAAAGAGGAAAGTATGGCCCATTCAAAGAAAAAAATTACAGTAGAAAATGTCCAGTGAGAAAGGCCAGCTGGCAAATCTAGAGAAAGACTTTGAAACAACTGTGTTAAAGATGCTCGAAAAACTAAAGGAGGACAATGGAGAGAATCGAGAAAATGATGTATGAGCAAAATGGAAATAGTAGCAAAACCACAAAGAAATTCTGGCGCTAAGGAGAAGAACTGCAGATTTGAGCAGGTAGAAGAAAGAATCAGTGAACCAGAAGGTAAGATAATTGAAATGATCAAGTCTGAGGAAAGGAAAGAATAAAGATTGAAGAAAAATGAACAAAGCCAAAGGGACTTGTGGGACACCTAGAGGTTTACCATGCATTGTAGAAGTCCCAGAAAAGAGAGAGGGTCAGAGAGATTATTTGGAGAAATAATGCCTGAAAACTTACCAAATTTGAAGAAAGACATATAAACATCCAAGAAAGAATATAAACATCCAAGAACTTAAACTTCAAATAAGATGAATTCAAGGAGACCCACACAGAGACACATAAATTGTTGGCAACTAAAACAGAATCTTGAAATCAGCAAGAGAAGCAAATCATCACATAACAAGGATCTTCAATAAGACTATCACCAGATTCCTCATTTGAAACTTTGTAGGCCAGAAGTCAGTGGGCTAGCATATTCAAAGTAGTGAAAGGGAAAAAAAGATGTCAGCCAAGAATACTGTATCTGCCAAACTGTCCTTCAGAAGCAGTGAAGAAATTAAACCCAAAGCTAGCAGAAAGAAAGTAATGGAGATCAGAGATGAACAACACACGGAATAGAAAAAAACAAATAAGAAGGATTCTAGGAAGATGGGGTCAGAAGCCTCAGGAATCTGTTTCCCTCCTTAGACAACAATTGTACTTGCAGAATCATCTGATATAACTATTTTGGAACTCGAGTCTGTTGAAGGCTTGCAACTTTTAGGGAAAGGCTTGGATGGTAAATTTTACTTTATTTCTGTTCTTAGCATGATAGTAACTACACATCCCAACCCCCAGCCACTTGACAGACAGCCGTGTTGCTGGATCAGCTTGCACACAGCTTGTGGGAGCCAAGCAGGCAAGAAGGACTCTGTCCTCCGAATATCAGGGATCTTTCCTCTGATCACTGCTGCTTCTGATCATAGAGGTTCAAAGAGGCAGGGAGCCATTGCTATTGCACCTCCCCCATCTGGCTCAAGTGTGTTACAATATATTTAAAGGGCCAGTGCCCTTTCCCCCCTTTTGTCCCTTAATTTTTGTTTTGTGTGTCGGGGGGAGATGGGGAGTCAGAACCAGATGTTAAAGGCTAAGGTATTCAAACACTCCTGCATATACAGGAAAAATTAGAAAGTAATTATGCATGTCCAAGGAAAAGAGATGAGAAGAGTTAAATCTATATCTCAGGCTGATTCTCAGCACAGAAATGGTATAACAATCAAAAAGACAAGTAACAACAGCAAACCCTGAGGGAAGGGGAAGAATCTAATTTTCAGAGTTATCACATTATTAGATTCAAATGTCTAGTGTTCAACAAAATATCACAAGTCAAAGAGACAGGAGAATATGTCTCATTCAAAGGAAAAAAATACAACAGAATCTGTCCCTGAAAAATACATTGGGAGATATATTAGGCAAAGACTTGGTGGTAAAGATACTAAAAGTCAAGGGGCGCCTGGGTGGTTCAGTTGGTTAAGTGTCTGACTTCAGCTCAGGTCATGATCTCGCACTCCATGAGTTCGAGCCTCATGTTGGGCTCTGTGCTGACAGCTCAGAGCCTGGAGCCTGCTTCAGATTCTGTGTTTCCATCTCTCTCTGCCCCTTCCCTACTCATACACTGTCTCTTTCAAAAATAAACATTAAAAAAATTTTTTAAAAACACTAAAAGTCAAGAAAACAATGTGAGAACAAAATGCAAGTATTCATTAAGAGATGGAAAATCCAGAAAGAAACTAAAATGAAATTCTTTAGCTGAACGGTACAATAACTAAAGTAAATCACAAGGAGTCAAAGGCAGATTTGAGCTGGCAGAACATAAATCAGTACTTTAAGGTAGGACAATGGAAATTATTGAGGCTCAGGAACAGAAAAAGTTGAAAAATAGCAAACACAGCCTGGATGTCTATGGGAAACCATCAAAAGCACCAACATAGGCATTGTGGGAGTCTCAAAGAAGAAGAGTGAGAAAGGGGCGGAGAGAATATTTGATGAAATGATGACTGAGAATTTCCCAAATTTGAAAAAGGACATGAATAGAAACATCCAAGAAGCTCAACAAACTTCAAGTAAGATGAGCTCAAAAAGACCCACTCCTTGGGTCCTCCCTCAACCTCCAGGAGCTCGTGGAGGGATGTGTAACCTCCCCCTCTTGTCCACCCTATTCCCAGGATGAGAGGAAGCCTCTCTCCTTCCCCATCAGACTGGATGTGCCTTTATCCTCCAATGCCCCGATCTCTCTGAACACCCTCATTCTCCACCTGGTGGTGCAGGGTGCTCCTTGACCCACCCAGATTCAACAGTTCAGGGGGCTCCCCTGCTATATCTCCTCCCATCCTGTACCCTATTTCTGGGGCCTCATCACTGTGGAAGACAGGGACAGTAAGGGTATAAATGGATGGGAGGCGTGGGGAAGGTTTTGGAGTAGAACCAGGGTGTGTGTGTATGAAGGGGGAGTGATAAAGTCCCCTAGGGGAGGGGGGGACTAGCCTTGTCTGGTGGATGAGAAGGCATACTTATTTTTTGCCTTCTGTATGGTATTTGAAAAGAGAACTAAAAAATCCAAATGGCAAAAACACCCCACATTATAATCAAACTTTCAAAAGCCAAAGAAAAAGGGCAAATCTTGAAAGCAGTGAGAGAAGACAATTGTCACATACAAGTGATCCTCAGAGATTTGCAGTTTTTTTTTTTTTTTATAAGAAACTTCGGAAGCTAGAAGACAGTGGGCAGATGCATTCTAAGTGCTCAAAGAAAAAGAATCTCTCAACCAAGAACCCTATATCCAGCAAAACTGCCCTTCAGAAGTGAGGAAGAAATCAAGACATTACTTGATAAAAGCTGAGGGAGTTTGTGACCACTAGACCTGCTCTGCAAGAAATGCTTAAGGGAACCCTGCAAAATGAAAGGACACTACATTAGCCTGAAGCTGTGAGGAGAAATAAAGATCTCGGTAAAAATAAACACATGGACAGTTATAAAAGCTAGGATTATTGTAATAGCTTGTAACTGTGCTTTTTCTTTTTTATGGAATTTATGATACTAGTGTGTTTAAATAAAAAATGCTGATGTAATTATTACTGTAACTTTGGTTTGTAACTCCAAATCTTATTTTGTACATAATTTAGGAGACTAATGCATTTAATATACTAACTTATGTTTTGGAGCATACAATGTATAAAGATGTGGTTTTGTGACATCAACAACCAAAAAGGTTAGGGACAGTGTGAAGGAGCAGCTTTTTTTGGTGTATTATTGAAGTTAAGGTGCTATAAATTCAAATTAGAGTTTGACAGCTTTAGGATATTAAGTGTGAGTCCCCATGGCAACCACAAAGAAACTAGCTATAGAATATACACAAAAGGAAAGTAAGAAGGAGCTTAAACATTTTGCTACAAAAAATCAACTAAATACAAAAGAAGACAGGGCTGTGGGAAATGAGGGACAAAAAAGCAATAGGGCATATAGAAAACAAATAGCACAATGATAGAAGTAAGTCCCTCCATATCAGTAATTATTTTTTTTAATATTTATTTTTGAGAGAGACAGAGCATGAGTGGGGGAAGAGCAGAGAGAGAGAGGGAGACACAAAATTCGAAGCAGGCTCCAGACTCTTAGCTGTCAGCACAGAGCCCTACACAGGGCACGAACCCACGAACCGTGAGATCATGACCTGAGCTGAAGTCAGACACTTAACCAACTGAGGCACCCAGGCATCCCAGTAGTTACTTTAAATGTAAATGGATTCTGGGGCATCTGGGTGTCTCAGTCATTTAAACATCTGACTCTTGATGTCTGTATGGTTTGTGAGATCGAGCCCTCTGTTGGGCTCTGCACTGACAAGGGGGAGCTTGCTTAGGAGTCTCTCCCTCTCTCTCTCTGCCCCTTCCCTTCTTGTGTGCTCTCTCTCTCTCTCTCTCTCTCTCTCTCTCTCTCTTAAATATAAACAAACCTTTAAAAATGTGAATGGAGAGGCACCTGGGTGGCTCAGTCGGTTAAGCATACGACTTTGGCTCAGGTCATGATCTCATGGTTCATGAGTTCAAACCCTGTGTTGGGCTCTGTGCTGACAGCTCAGAGCCTGGAGCCTGCTTTGGATTCTGTGTCTCCCTCTCTGTCTGTTCTTCCCCTGCTCACACTCTCTTTCTCTCTCAGAAATAGTTTTTAAAAATGTAAATGGATTAAACTCTCCAATTAAAAAACAGATTGCCAGAATGGACGAGAACACATGATTCAACCATATGTCTGTCTACATGAGACTCACTTGAGATTGAAAGATACAGACTTGAAAGTGAAATGATGGAGAAAGATATTCCAGGCAAATAAGTAACCGAAAGAGAGCACAAAACACTATACAAAATTCAGATGAAATAGACTTTAAGTCAAAAAAGCTTACAAGAGACAAAGATGTATGTTAACAAATGTTTTAACAGCAAGAAGGAATTGTAATTATAAACATTTATGCACCTAATCGCAGACCATAAAAATATATGAACCAAAAAGTGACAAAATTGAAGGAAGAAATAGTTTTGCAATAATAGTTGGAGACTTTAGTACCCCACTCAAAGTAATAGAACAACCAGACAGAACATAAGGAAATAAGGACTTAAGCAATACAATAAAATACTAGTTCTAGCAGACTCTATACATATAGGGTACTCTACCTACCCATAACAACATACCCATTCTTCTCAAATGTACATGGGAGATTTTCCAGGATGGTCCATATGGAGGGTCACAAATTAACTCAATAGATTTTAAAAGATAGTTATAATACAAAGTGTCTTCTCTGATCACAATGGGTACAGTTAGAAGTCAGTAAAAAACTAAAATACACAAAATTTTGGACACTAAACAACACAATTGTAAACAACCAACAGATCAAAGAAGAAATCATAAAGGAAATTTAAAAATACTTAGAGACAAATGAAAAGAAAGACACAACAGAACTCATGAGATGCATTGGAAGTGGTGCTAAGGGGGAAATTCATTGGTATAAATGTCTACATTAGAAACAAGAAAGTTCTAAAACAACAACCAAACTTTACAACTTGAGGAACTAGAAAAAGAATACACTGAAGCCACAGCTAGCAAAAGGAAAGAATAAAGATTATACCAGAGAACAATGAAATAGAGAGTAGAAAAAATGGTACAGAAAATCAAATGAGACCAAAAGGTGGTTCTTTGAAAAGATCAACAAAACTGACAAACCTTTAGCTAGATGATGTAGAGAAAAGTCTCCAATTACTAAAATCAGAAGTGAAAGTGGGGACATTACTATTAATTCTAGAGAACTAAAAAAAATGTTTATAAGGAAGTACCTTGAACAACTTATGCTGACACATTGGATAATCTAGATGAAATGGACAAATTCCTAGAAACAAAAACCTACCAAGACTAAGTCATGAAGAAATAGTCTGAATAGACCTATTATTAGTAAGGAGATGGAATCAGCAATTTAAAAAATCTCCCAACAAAGAAAAGCACTGGTCCTGAGAGCTTCACTGGTGAATTTTACCAAACATTTAAAGAAGAATGCTTTTCAAACATTTCCAAAATATTGAAGAGAACATTTTGTAGCTCATTCTATGAGGCTAGCATAACTCTGATGGCCAAAGCCAGACAAAGACTGCAAGCAAAGAAAACTACAGACGAATGTCCCTTATGAACATTGATGCAAAAATCGTCAACAAAATACTAGTAAACAATTCAGCAGCATTTTAAGAGGATTTTACATTATGACCAAGTGGGATTTATCCCTGGTATGCAAAGATGGTTCAAATTATGCAAATCAATCAATATCATGCACCACATCAATAAAATGAAGGGGAAAAACACATGATCATCTCACTTGGTGCAGAGAAATCATCTGTCAAATTCAACATCCTTTTATGATAAACACAACAAATTAGGAATAGAAGGAGACTACTTCCATGTAATAAAAGCCATAAATGAAAAACACAGCAGATGTAACACTCAATGGGGAAAGACTGAAAACTTTTCCTTTAAGGTCAGGAATACGGCAAGGATGTTTTCACTACTTCTCTACAACATCGTACTAGAAGTTCTAGCCAGAGCAATTAAGCAAGAAAAAGAAATAAAAGGCATCCAGGGGCGCCTGGGTGGCGCAGTCGGTTAAGCGTCCGACTTCAGCCAGGTCACGATCTCGCGGTCCGTGAGTTCGAGCCCCGCGTCGGGCTCTGGGCTGATGGCTCAGAGCCTGGAGCCTGTTTCCAATTCTGTGTCTCCCTCTCTCTCTGCCCCTCCCCCGTTCATGCTCTGTCTCTCTCTGTCCCAAAAATGAATAAACGTTGAAAAAAAAAAATAAAAAAAAAAAAAGGCATCCAAAGTGGCAGGAAAAAGTAAAATGATCTCTGTTGGCAGATGATAGCATCCTAACGATGCTACAAAACTGTTAACTAATAAATGAATTCAGCAAAGTAGCAGGATGATGTATTTTTACTGATTGTTATTTCTTTTCATTATTAGTGTTTGTTTTGTAGCTCATTCTATGAGGCTAGCATAACTCTGATGGCCAAAGCCAGACAAAGACTGCAAGCAAAGAAAACTACAGACGAATGTCCCTTATGAACATTGATGCAAAAATCGTCAACAAAATACTAGTAAACAATTCAGCAGCATTTTAAGAGGATTTTACATTATGACCAAGTGGGATTTATCCCTGGTATGCAAAGATGGTTCAAATTATGCAAATCAATCAATATCATGCACCACATCAATAAAATGAAGGGGAAAAACACATGATCATCTCACTTGGTGCAGAGAAATCATCTGTCAAATTCAACATCCTTTTATGATAAACACAACAAATTAGGAATAGAAGGAGACTACTTCCATGTAATAAAAGCCATAAATGAAAAACACAGCAGATGTAACACTCAATGGGGAAAGACTGAAAACTTTTCCTTTAAGGTCAGGAATACGGCAAGGATGTTTTCACTACTTCTCTACAACATCGTACTAGAAGTTCTAGCCAGAGCAATTAAGCAAGAAAAAGAAATAAAAGGCATCCAGGGGCGCCTGGGTGGCGCAGTCGGTTAAGCGTCCGACTTCAGCCAGGTCACGATCTCGCGGTCCGTGAGTTCGAGCCCCGCGTCGGGCTCTGGGCTGATGGCTCAGAGCCTGGAGCCTGTTTCCAATTCTGTGTCTCCCTCTCTCTCTGCCCCTCCCCCGTTCATGCTCTGTCTCTCTCTGTCCCAAAAATGAATAAACGTTGAAAAAAAAAAAAAAAAAAAAAGGCATCCAAAGTGGCAGGAAAAAGTAAAATGATCTCTGTTGGCAGATGATAGCATCCTAACGATGCTACAAAACTGTTAACTAATAAATGAATTCAGCAAAGTAGCAGGATGATGTATTTTTACTGATTGTTATTTCTTTTCATTATTAGTGTTTGTTTTATATATTTTGAGACAATGCTATTAGTCACATGCAAATTAGAAATTGTTATATTTTCCTGGTGAAGTTAACATTTCATCTTTATGATTTTTTTTATCACTACCTAAAAATAAGTATTCTGAATGAAAGAAGCCAGACCCAAAGGGATATAAATTATATGAGTCCATATATATGACATGCTGGAAAGGGCCAACTCAGAGGAATATATAAAGATCAGTGGTTGCCATGGGTTGGGGATTAGGAGAAGAGGCTGACTACAAACTGCAAAGGAAATTTTTGAGTGGACTGTGGTGAACGTACAACTCTATTCATTTTTCAGAACTCATAAAACTATATACCACAATGAACACATTTTAAGTTAAAATGGGAACCTTTATGTTATTATATTTTGCCAACAATTAAAAAAATTTTTTTGAGAGAGACAGAGACACAGCATGAGCGGGGGAGGGACATAGAGAGAGGGAGACACAGAATCCAAAGCAGGGTTCAGGCTCTGAGCTGTCAGCACAGAGCCCGATGTGGGGCTCTGACCCACGAGCTGTGAGATCATGACCTTAGCTGAATTTGGACGCTTAACTGACAGGGTCACCCAGGCGACCCTACCAACAATTTTAAAATTGCATATAGAGTTCATACTGGTACGTCAGAATCTCATCTAGCACCACAGGGTAGCATTCTTCCTTTGTGTATCTGTAACTTCTTTCCCTGATGTTGGGAAACATACTCTCATTATCTATATTTTCATATTTGTTATACTCATAATTTCAGAATTGCTAACCCATATCCTGTGGGTTACAGGATGTGTGAAACATTTACTAACCAGTCTGTTTATGTATCATTCTTTTTGTCATTAGCCTTATAGTATCCAGTGAAAAACACTTTTCCAAAGTTATGTAGGTTTTAGTTCCTTCATTCCCACCCTTTTCAAATGTGGTATGCTATATATTTATAATACAATTAGGTTATTTGTCACAATCTGCTTTCCACACTGGGTTTCCCCAATAGCATGGTACCATTTTTAAGTGTACAGTTCAGTGGGATTAAGTACATTCACACTGGTATGCAACCAACATCGTTATCTATTTCCAGAACTTTTTTTTCATCCTAAACTGAAACTCTGAACCCATTAAACAGTAACTCCCCATTCTTCCTCCCCACAGCCCTGGTAACCTCTGTTCTACTTTCTGTATTTGTATTCAAGTATCCTTATATAAGTGGACTCATACCATATTTGTACACTAATGCCAGACTTTTTTTGTTTGGCTTATTTCACTTAGCATAATGTCTTTAAGGAACATCCTTATTTTAGTATATTTCAGAATTACATTCCTTTTTTCAAGGGATTACATTCCTTTTTTTGATATTTTATCATATGTATATACCACTTTTATTTATCCATCAGTGGTCATTTGGGTTGTTTCCACCTTTTGGCTATTGTGAATAATGTTTTTATGAACACTGATGAACAGATATCTGTTGGAGTCCATCTTTTCAATTATTTTAGTTATATACCCAGAAAAGAAATTGCTGGATCAAATGTTAATTGTATGTTTAACTTTGAAAAAAAAATTTTTAATGTTTATTTTTGAGAGAGAGACAGAATGTGAGCAGGGGAGGGGCAGAGAGAGAGGGAGACACAGAATCCAAAGCAGGCTCTAGACTCTGAGCTGTCAGCACAGAGCCTGATGCAGTATTCAAACCCACAACCTGTGAGATCATGACCTGAACCGAAGTCGGACGCCTAACTGACTGAACCACCCAGGTGCCCCTTTATGTTTAACATTTTGAGGACCACCATACTTTTTCCATAATGACCACCATCTTACAATGCCACCACCAATGCACAAAGGTCCCAGTTTCTCCACATTCTTGCCAACATTTCTTATTTTCTGCTGAATACACACACATACATACACACACACACATATACATACACACACACTCATATGTATTTGTAGGTAGATCAATAGAGATGTGTAGATATGACTTGGTATATATACACAGGTTTTCCTGATCTGTCAGCTGAGGGCCTAAAAACAATGACACACTGATAGTGATGAGCACACCTAGCTCCCAGATCTTGGTTTCTAAATACAATTCTTGAGTCCAAGGGGCCAGGGCCACTTGGAGAAGTGCTTGGTTCCAGGGCTGAGGCAAGGAAAATACAAGCTAATTCTGGAGTTTCTTTGGTGGCAGAAAGTAAGGAAGTGCTAGGTAAAAAGAGAAAAGGATGGGGGCACATAGAAAGACACAGAAGCCAACCTGAAAAAGTTCCCATTGGCCACAGCCAGAACAATTTGGAAAACATTTCTGTAGTATAGTTCTCCAAAATCTATAACCTTAGTCTACTTATGAGATAACATCAAACAAACCCAAAATGAAGGACATTCTTCAAAATACCTGACCTGTACTCTTCAAAAGTGTCAAGGTCATAAAAGACAAGGAAAGACAGGATCTGTCACAAATTAGAAGAGAATAAGGAAACATGACAGCTAAATTGGAGTGGAGCCCTGGATTGGATTTTGGGACCAAAAAAACCATTAATGGGATAGCTGATGAAATCTGGGTGAGGTCTGTAGTTTATTTGGTGACATTGCAATAATGTTAATTTCTTACTTTTGATAATTGAACTGTGGTTATATAAGATGTTAACATTTGGCTATAGTGGGTGAAGAGGATAGGGGAATGTTGTACAATCATTGTGACTTTTCCATACATCAAAAATGTCCCTTAAGTCAGATTTATGTTTGTATATCCCATGTGCTTAATTGATTGTGTGTGTGTTTCTGAATGATGCTAAAATCTCCCACCATGATGTTAGATTAGTCTATTTCCTTTGTTAAAAACAAGACAACAGGCCCAAAATGGAGTCACTTGTGCTAAACCCCACATCACCAGATTGAGACTTAGACTCGTCAATCAGGAACCACCTGGTCAGCACTAGTGAGGTCATCTGCCTGCTACACCCTTGCCATCCCCTAAAGGGCAGTGACCTTGCTAGAACCAGTCCACTTCCTTGTCCTTGCTCCTTCTGCCTGTCAAAGTCTTTCATTGTGTCCAGCTCTTCAGAGCTTCTTTCCATCTGCTGCATGGGATGCTGCCCAATTCACGAATCACTGAGTAAAACAGTAAGACCTTTAAAATGTACTCGTTGAATTTTTTAAAATACTCTTCGTCATTTTATCAATGCTTATGTTTTATGTATTTAAGGTTATATTATGAGGCACATGCAAATGTAAAATTGCTTTATCTGCCAGGTGAAATAACATTTAATCTTTATGAAGTTTTCCTCTTTATCCTTTGTAGTGATTTTTGCTTTGAAATCTCTTTTGTCTGGTATTAGTGTAGCTATAGAAACTTTCTTTTGGTTAGAATTTACCTAAATATCTTTTGTATCCTTTGACTTTCAACCTCTCAGTATACTTATGCTTGAGAAGTGTCTCCTTAATACCAGCATGACAAACTGTCTTTTAACTTGAACATTTAGCATATTTACATGATTGTAATTACTGATATGTTTCAATTTATAACTATCCTCTTGTACTTTTTCTTGAACTACCAGTTTCATGTTTCTTCTTATCCTCTTTTGTATATATTTGGTGTTTTTTTCTCCTCTCCCACTGTTAACCCCTCTCCCCAAATACTTTGGAAGCCAAGTTAGGGTGTAGTACTTTCATTGTTTACTCCAAGAATTCCAAATGCTCTTTCTCTTAAAAAGTAACACATTTAGTAAATAAAAGTTCAATTTGTAACACTTGCCTATTTCTGTGATGTAAATACTTTCATCTGGTTTCAGGCTACCTTCAGTGAATGTGCACTTGGAAAGAGAGGTGCAGAAGTGGCTTGTAAGAAGCTGCTTCCAGCTAGTTTCACACCACTTACACCCTCGATAAAGACTCTTAAAATACTTTAACTCTATTTTCCAACTCTGAAGCTATTGTGGACATGTATTGTAACTCTCTATTGGTTTTCTATTGCTCTGTAACAAATTATCACCAGCTTAGTGGCTTGGTATAGCACTAATTCATCATCTTCCAGTTCTGTAGCTTAGAGGTGCTGACAAGGCTGTGTTCCTTGCCAGAGGCCCCTGGTGAGAATTCTGTTTCCTTTCCTTTCCCAGTGCCTGTCGATCTTGTCTCGTGACTCCTTGCTCATTCTTCAGATCCAGCGACAGCCGACCGAGCAGTCCTTGCATCTCCTCATCGACCTTCCTGGACCCTGGTAATGGCACTGTCCCTTCCCCCAATCCAGATAGGTACTCCACATTAAAGTCAGTTGATGACCATCCTTAATTCCATCTGCACTCTTAACTTTCCTTTGCCATGTGACACGAAATATTCCTAGGGTATGGGGATTAGTATGTGGGCATCTTTGGGAGACCATTACTTTGCCTCCAACTCTTGCTTTAAACATTTTTAAATTTAACCCACAATACATTATTATTGTTTTTAAGGCCAATGTTTGCTTAAATTACTATTTTCTGTGCTCTTTATTACTTCTTGAAGCCCAGATCCATCTGCTAATTTCCTTTCACCTAAAGTACAGTCTCTTATGCATTTCATTCTTATAGAACCTGGTGTGGATTTCTTTTTATTTGTCCCACTTGAGATTTGTCTAGCCCTTTGAAGCTGTGAGGCAGTATCTTTCATCAGTTCTGGAAAATTCTTAGTAACTGTCTTTTCAGACATTGCTTCTCCATTTTCTCTGTTCTCCTGTCTGAGTCCATAATTATACATATGTTAGACCTTCTGACATTATCTTGTGTGTTTCTTAGCCCTTTTTCATCTTTTCCTTCACTTTGACCTGTTCTCCATTACTGATAACCTTTTCAGTACTATTTTCCATTTCACTAATTTCAGTGTGTCTAATTTGCTATTAAACCCATCTGTTACACTTGTAATTTCAATTCTATTGTATTTAAATTTTGATTGTTTTTCAAATCTCATCCTTTTTGGATATATTTCAAGGTTATCTTTTGTCTATTTCAAAGTTATTGTAAAGTCTGTGTCTAATAATTCCATTTATCTGAAATTCTTAAAGGTCTGTTTGACTTTGTTGTTTTTGTTTTCTCATTCATGGTGCCATGTTTCTGTTTGTGTTATTTTTGACTACCAAAATTTTATTTGGAATTTTTCTTTGGAATTTGATTTTTCTTGGAATCTTATTTCATAAATTCTCTGATGCCCCGAATAAATGTGGATTCTTTCAGAGGGGATTTGTGTTGGCATCTGCCAGGCTCTAGAAGCACTCCCAACCCAGGATCACTCTAAAGTTCCTTCTAATTTTCAGGTTACCCAGGTGGTAGGAGTTCAGGCTGCACAGCCATGAAAGGGCTACTCGTGGTTTTCATATCCTCAGAGGGAATCCTCTTCCAAACCAAATTGGAGACACTCTCCTCAGGGGTGGAGGCCAGTTATTTCTCTTTCACTGGGTATGACCCTTTGGAATCCTAGCCTTAGAGACAGAGGCTACTCTTTTACAGCCCCTACCTTGGATGGGTCCTGAGGGCTGGTTTCTGTTCCTCAAATGCTGGAAGCTGTGAAATCTCGAATGCAGGTTCCCTGGTGTGGTGAAGGTCCCCAGAAGGAAGCTGCTGTCATTCTCTAGGCTCATCTCTTTGCTTCTGGGACCTGACCAGAGAATGCCCAGCTTTCTTACCAACTCATTAGATAATTATGATATTAAAATAAATTTTCAGTGCTTTTAACTGTTTTAGGATTAGCTCTGATTAAGTATATAGTTTGCATTTTCTGATAATTAAAATCCACTCTTTCAGACCTTTTATTTCAACAATATACTTTTTAAATTTCTGAGATGTCTAAATAGATTCTCTTCAATTTTTTTTGTTTTGGCAAAATATATACAACATAAAATTTACCATTGTAATAATTCTAAGTGTACAGTTCTGTGGCATTCATTACATTCCCAATGTTGTACAACCACGGCATCAGTTTTTCTAAAACTATCATTCCACAGAGACTCTGTAGCTACTAAGCAGTAACTCCCCATTCTCCCACCTCTGGACCCTGGTAACTGCTAATCCACTTTCTGTATCTGTTAGCTTGCCTGCTCTGGGTTCCTCACGTAAGTGGAGTCCCACAATATCCTTTTGTGTCTGGCTTATTTCACATAGTGTGTTTTCAAGTTTCATTCGTGTTGTAGTATGAATCAAAATTCCACCATTTCTTGTGAATGAATAATACTCCATTTTATGTTTATACCATATTTTGTTTATCCATTTAGTTGTTGATGGGCATTTGGGTTGTTTCCACCTTCTCGCTATGGTGAATACCTGCTACTTTGAACCTTAGTGTACAAGTATCCGTTTGAGTTCCTGCTTTCACTTCTTTGGGACATGTACCCCAGAAGCATAATTGCTGGATCATATGGTATTTCTGTGTTTAGCATTTTTAGCAACTGCCAAACTGTTTTCTACAGTGATCAAACCATCTTACATTCCCACCAACACTGTACTAGGGTCCCAGTTTCTCCACATCCTCATTGACACTTGATATTTTCTTTTGTTTGGTGGTAGTCATTTTAGTATGTGGGAAGTGGTATCTCACATACTTTAATGCATTTCTTTAATGACTAATGATGTTGAGCATATTTTCATGTGCTCATTTGCTGTGAGACATCTTCCTTGGAGAAATGTCTATTCAAGCCCTTTGCCCATTTTCTAATTGGGTTGTTTGGGTTTTTGTTTTTGTTTTTTTTTTTTTTTTTGTGGTTGAGTTGTAGGGTTTCTTATGTATTTTGGATATGAGTCCATTATCAGATATATGATTTGCAAATATCTTCTCCCATTCTGTGGGTTGTCTTCACTCTTTTGATAATGTCCTTTGATACACAAAACTTTGAAGAAGTCTAATTGATCAAGTTTTTTCTTTTGTTGCCTATGCTTTTGGTGTCATATCCAAAAGAATCAGTGTCATGAAGCTTTTCCCCTATGTTTTTTCCAAGAGTTTTATTGTTTTAACTTGCATGTTTGGGTCTTTGACCAATTTTGAGTAATTTTTGTATATGATGTAAGCTATGGGTCCAACTTCATTCTTGTTGAAAAACTGTCCTTTCCACATTGAATGGTCTTAGCACTTGAGTCAAAAATATGTTGGACCATGTATGTGAGAATTTATTTCTGGGCTCATTTTTCTATTCCATTGGCCTATATGTCTGTGTTTATGTACTACACTATTTTGATTACTAAGTTTTATAGCTAGTTTTGAAATTCGGATGTATGAGTCCTCCAACTTTGTTCTTCATTTTTAAGAGTGTTTTTGTTATTCAGTGTTCTTGAGATTCCGTATAAATTTTAGGATGACTTCTTCTATTCTGTAAACAAATGTTTTGAGATTTTGATTGGAACTCCATTGAATCTGTAAATTGCTTTGGGTAACATTGACATCTTAACAGTATTAAGATTTCCAATCTGTGAACATGGGATATCTTTCCACTTATTTATATCTGCATTCGTATTTTCAACATTGTTTTTGTAGTTTCCAGTGTCACATTTTTTGTCATTTTGAGTAAATGTATTTCTTTTTTTTTTAAATTTTTTTCAATGTTTATTTATTTATTTTGAGAGAGTGACAGAGAGCTTGAGTAGAGTAGGGACAGAGAGAGAGACACAGAACGCAAAGGAGGCTCCAGGCTCTGAGCTGTCAGCACAGAGCCCGACGCGGGACTCAAACCCACCAACGGTGGGATCATGACCTGAGCCGAAGTCAGACACTGAACCGACTGAGCCACCCAGGTGCCCCTGAGTAAATGTATTTCTAAAGATTTTTTCTTTTTGATGCTAATGTAAATAGAATTGATTCCTTAATTTCTTTTTCGTATTGCTCATTGTTAGTGAGTGGAAGTGCAATGGACTTTTCTCAATCTCTTTGAGTATGACTGAAATTCAAAAAGCTGTACATACAAAATGTATACACTTTGATAAGCTTGGAGATCATAATGTCCCTGTGAAAACATCACAATGAAGGCCATAAACCTATCCATCACCTCCAAAAGCTTTCCTCTCATTCCCTATATGTATTGTTATTATTTATGTTTATTTATTTGTTTATTTTATATATATATATATATGCTTGTGTGTATGTGGTTAATGGCACTTAACATAAGATCTACCTTCTTAGCGTATTTTTAAGTATGCCATTGAGTGTTGTTAATATAGACCCTATATTGTACATTAGATCTCCAAAAGTTACTCATTTTGCGTAACTTAGACTAACCAACACCTCTCCGTTTTTCCCTCCTCCCAGCCCTGGTAACCACTATTCTATGTTGTGGTTTTAAATTTACTATTTTAGATTCCTCTTAAAAGTGGGATCATGCAGTATTTGTCCTTTGGTCTATTTCACTTAGCGTAATGTTCTTCAGGTACATCCATGTCATTGCAAATGTCAGGATTTTCTATGTTTTAAAGGCTCACTGATATTCTATTGTATTTATACACCACATTTTTCTTTATCCATTGATTTCTTGATAGACAATTAGGTTGTTTCCATATCTTGATTATTATGAATAATGCTGCAGTGAATATTGGAGTATAGATATCTCTTTGAGATCTTCAGTACTTCTGGATATATACTCAGATGTGTGATTTTGGATCATATGGTATTGTTTTCTTTTAATTTTTCTTTTATTTTTTATTTTTATTTGAGAGAGAGAGCCTGTGATTGGGGGAGAGGGGTGGGGAAGGGGGGAGAGAGAGAGAGAGAGAGAGAGAGAGAATCCTAAGCCAACTCCATGCTCAGTGCAGAGCCCAACACGGGGCTTGATCCCACAACTCTGGAGTCATCACCTGAGCCAAAATCAAGAGTTGGATGCCCAACCACTAAGCCACCTGGGTGCCCCAGATCATATGGTATTTCTATGTTTAGGTTTTTGAGGAACCTCTATACTGTTTTCCACAGTGGCTGCACCAGTTTGCATTCCCACCAACAGTGTACAAGGTACCCTGTTTCTCAACATCCTTACCAACATGTATGTTTTGTTTTTTTGACAATGGCCATTCTAACAGGTGTGAGGTGATATCGTATTGTGGTTTTCATTTGCATTTCCCTGATGAGGTTATGTTGAACACCTTTTATATACCTGTTGGCCGTTTGTACGTCTTCTTTTGAGAAATGTCTGGAGGTCCTTTGCCCATTTTAAAATCAGTCTTCCTTAAGTTTATTCATTTATTTTTGAGGGTGGGGGGACAAAGGATCTGAAGCAGGCTCTGTGCTGACAGCAGAGAGCCCAATGCGGGGCTTGAACCCATGAACCCTGAGATCATGACCTGAGCCAAAGTCAGAAGATTAACCGACTGAGCCACCCAGGCACTCCTAAATCAGTTTTTAAAAAATTATTATTGAGTTGTAGGAGTTCTTCTATATTTTGAATATTAACCTCATATGGGATTTGTGGTTTGCAAATAATTTCTTCCATTCCCTAGGTTGCCTTTTCGTTTTGCTGATTGTTTCCTTTGCTGTGCTTGTCTATTTTTTGCTATTGTTGCCTGTGCTTTTGGTGTTTTATCCAAGAATTCATTGCAGAGTGCAGTATTTAGCTTTTTCCCTAGGTTTTCTTCCAAGAGTTTTATAGTTTCAGGTTTTAGGGCTGTCTCTTACCCATAGTGCCCTGCCATTTCAGTCGGAAGGACTCCCTTTACCGTTTGTTCTAAGGTAGTTTGTGAATAAGGCCTGTTGAAGGCAATGAGTCTGTGGGGACTGGGAAACTGGATACTACCTGTTGAAGGCCAAGGCCACTGCTACTGTGGGGAAGGGGTGGGACAATGCAATTAAAAATGCCACTGAACTTTCCTGCAATTTTAAATATGACCTTTTCTTGCTTGAGTGTTTGCTTGGTTGCTGTAAATCTTGGGTGTTCAGAGCCTCTACACAATTAGTTCAGAGAGTTTCAGGTGGTTTTCTTCACGTTTCTGTGGGGATATGAGAACCGGGAACTTCCTAGTGAGCCATTTTGCCAAAATACTGTTTTTTTAACCTATCACACTGGCAATAAAAGAAATTGTGAAATTTACAGAGTGAGTTTTGGGAAACTGGCACTATTACCGGTGTTGGTGACTATGCTGGGAGAGTAATCTGTAGGTTCGTGTATAGGTACGTTTAAATATGTAAGTGTATGTATATGTGTTGTCCATATGTATATATGTATGTGTATATATGTAAGTGCATATATACATGTTATCGGCACGTATATGTGTTTTCATGTGTGTATATATGTGTGAGTGTATATACGTGTGTATTAGTATATATGTATGTGTTTGTATGTATATATGTATATTATATATTTATCTGAAAAGACTTAAAATACTAATATCATCTGACCTAGAAATACAGCTCCTAGAAACTTGGCTTAAGGAAATAATCATGGATGATTACTGGATGAAGTAATCATGGTTGGGGAGTTTTGGCTATGAGGACATTTATTGTCCGTATTCCTTATAATAATGAATACTGCAGCAGTATTTATGTCCAACAATATGGGCTGGTTAGAACAGAATCATCCACCAGGCAGTGAAATGGCACACACACTAAAACTTATGTTAAGGAAGAATAATATATCGGAGACCTTGTATATAGTTATTACTTTAAAGTATTATTTATGTATTTATGTATTTATTTTTGAGGTGAGGGAGGGGCAGGGAGAGAGAGGGAGAGAGAGAATCTTAAGCAAGCTCTATACCCAGCACAGAGCCCAACGAGATGTGGGCTCTGTCTCACTACCATGAGATCATGGCCTGGGCCAAAATCCAGAGTTGGATGCTTAACTGACTGAGCCACCCTGGTGCCCCATATATTTAAAATTTAACTAAGTTTATTTAAAAAAATTATCTGACCTCCCTCATTCTAGTAGCAATCATTACTGCCTTGAACTAGGCCATTTAACAGTTGTCCGCTCCCAAACTCTTCCTAACCCTGGTCCTCTGAGATTTCTTCCGATTTGGGGTCTCGAAGCCCCTGTGGATTTACTTAACTCCCTTTACAGAGCATTAATTACCTTCTGAACTTAGGGCAGCAATTCCGTGAGCTTCCATTTTACCGAAGGGAACACGGATCCTCACAACGGTATATGGATTTTCAGGAAGGGGAAGAGACCATGCACCAGCCAATGTATTAGTCACTGTACAAATATTAACTCATTCAACCCTCAGAGAAAGGCACCTATTTCTACCTGATTTTTCAAATGAGTAAACTATGGCCCTGAGAAGATTCTATCTTGCCCATGTTTCCAGAGTTGGTAATTGGTGGCTCTCAGATTTCAACCCAGATATTCTGGCTCCAGAGGCAAGGTTTTCAGTCATTGCTTTGCTATCTCTCATTCTTATTAGCAGTAAAAACAAAATATTGATTATCAATAATACCGAATATAACACAGAAATGTGATCAACAGTGGTTTATATTTTCCAGAGCTTTTTGTCAGGCGTTTTCACTTACAAGAGCTCATTTATTTTTGAAAACTCATTTTGCTGAAACAGCAACTGAGGCTCAAGCACTCACAGATGGTGCCTGTGAAACCCACTGTGGGAACCCCAGACTCATTATTATTGCTTAATAACACAACGTAAAGAATAATAAAAGTGCTCCACGGTCCTTAGAGATGAACAGTGTACTTTTATACACATTTTACACGGGGTAACTGGCTCAGAGAGGCCAGCAACTCATGCAAGACAGCACTTAATCAAGTAAGAAATAGCAAAGTTACCACTTGTTTAATAGTAGTAACAACGCCTTGCTCTCCTGGGCTAAAGAAACGCTTTCCTTACAGAAATTAAACTCAGATCGCAGGGAGGTGTCCACTTCAGCCAGTCCCGCCGCAGCTTCGTGGCCCCGGGACAGGTGTTCGGTTGGTTTGGCAACCTAGGCACCCGTCCGAGAGTCCTGGCCCACGGGCACCCGGGCAGGTGGGCCGCCGCGGTCGCCCCTGCTCCGGGTCCAAGCCGGTGCTGTGTCGCCCCCACCCCCGCCCAAGGCCGCTGGGAGACGATACTGGGCCCTCTCCCAACACCTCCAAAAGCTCGGCGAACCCCACCGCTCCCAGGCGCGCTTCCAACGACCCCCTGCGTTCCTCCCCAAGCGCCCGATCCACTGTCCCGGGCCCCCTCCCCGAGCGCCTCCCTCTGCTGACCCGCGCCTCCTCCCGGATCGCCCCCCGCCGCCCCGGGACCGCTCCCCGAGCGCCCCCCATCGCCCCAGACCCCCTACCCAAGCGCCCTGGGCTCCCTCCCCACCACCACCCCGGGCCCCCTCCCCGCCTCCCCGGGACCGCTCCCCGAGCGCCCCCCATCGCCCCGGACTCCCTCCCCGCCGCCCTGGGCTCCCTCCCGAGCGCCCCACCACCACCCCGGGCCCCCTTCCCGCCGCCCCGGGACCGCTCCCCGAGCGCCCCCATCGCCCCGGACCCCCTCCCCGAGCGCCCTGGGCTACCTTCCCGAGCGCCCCACCACCATCCCGGACCCGTCCCCGAGCGGCCCGGGCCCCCTCCCCGCACCCCTGCCGTCCGGAGCGGCCCGGGCGGGCGGCCGTGGCCGGCGCGAGGCCCCTCCCCGGCGGAGGCGCTCGGCGCGGAGGAAGCGGAGGCGGCGGCAGCGCCGAGACCTCGCCGCGCTGATGGCGTCGCCCGGGTGAGTGAGGCGCTCAGGCCGCGCCGGGGAGGGGTCTGCGGGCCGCGGGGTGGGGGCGTCCGGGTGCAGGTGCGGGCGCGGGCCGCCTTCACTGCCCCTGGCCCGCAGCCCCCAGCCCGGACCCCCGCCCGCCGGGCCCCGCGGGCCTCCAGCAGACCTTGGGCGGGCGCGGCCGGGCGGGGGGGGGGGGGGGAGGGCGCGGGGGCGCGGGTCGGGGGCGGCCGGGCGGGGGACTGGGAGCAGGGCGGGGGCGCGGCCCGGAATCCGGGAGCCGCTGGGCCCCGAGGGCCCGGAGCCCGGTCGGCCGGCGCCCCCGCCCTGCCCTGCGCAGCTGTTTTCCACTTGCTCTCCGGGAGCGGATGCCGGGCCCTCCCCCCACCCCGCGGGGCGCAGCCCGAGGGTCCCCGAGGGTCCCCGTAGTGGGGGGAGGTCCCTGGGGGTAGGGGAGGCCTCTGCCCGCCCGGCTGGGGCTTCGGGTCGGGACTCGGGTCAGGCCAGGGCCGCGGGCCCCGATAGGGTGGCAGCCCCTGTTCTGACATCACCGCTTTCCACCGCCTGGGTGCTAAAATGTTCTTTCTTGAGGAAAAGATGGTGACACACAGAGTTCGTAATTTTTGAAAAAATTCCTTACTTGTGAAAGAAAACCTCAGCAATGAACTGTAATTAGTTTTTGCTTCCATAATATAAGTGGTCATGAAAGCTGGGAATGACAGTTAATCCAATACCTCAGTTCCCAGAGGAGGAAAATTAGCCTCAAGGTCATTGCTTTAGTTGGTAAAATTCTTTTTTTGACTACTGTCTACATTCAGAGGGTCTTAGACCTGGTGGCTGTGGTAGCAGCTCCAGTGGGGTAGAGACAGTGGGTGTCAGGCCTCTTACAGGTGGGGGCTGGCTCTGTCCTCAGCCTCCATGGAGCAGGGGGTTTGTGATAACCAAGTGGTGGGTCTTTTCCATCTACCTGAAGGCTTTCTAGGTCTGGGAGCTCTGGTCATAAAGTGCCCAGGACTCTTGAGTTCATAAGTAGAATGAACACTGGCCCATCCCTCAGAAGGCCAGACTGATTCCAGAGGGTTCAAGGTCCCACCATGTTCTGGCCCCTCTTGTTGGGAGCAGGCGAGGCAGGGTGATGTCTGAGCCTGTGGTGCGGCTGCTGTCTGGTCTTCCAAATGTGATGGCCCATTTGGTGTCCCAGCACACTCCTTTTAGACCTGGGTCAGAGGTGGAGTTTATGGTGGCCTGGTAAGCCCTCTCAGAGCCAGCAGGCTCTACCTAAGTGGTGTCCCTGTAGCATGTGGCATTAGTTTAGATTTGATATTGTACCATAGCGGGTGTCCCCATGAGTCTGCAGTTAGTACTAAACTGTAGTTTTCTGACATGTACTCATTGCAGAGCTGAGGTCACAAAACTTTAATTTTGCTTTATTTTATTTTGTAGAGAGAACTGTCACGCATTGTGGCATGTACGCATTTGGGGACAGTCCGTACTTCCAGATATAACCCCTGGGTGTCTACTCTGCAGGTTTCACTGGTAGGGCAGAGTCCAGCCAGGAAGACCTGACTTCCTGGGACTTTCTCGCCTGTCTCAGTCAGCTGACCAGCAGACGTCCAGCCTGCTGGACTCGGTACTGTGGAAACTAGTCCAGGGCATCAGGGCAGGGATGGGAAGGGATCTGTGATTTCTCCTGGGCTGTTCATGGAGGCACCTCTGAATCCCATCTTCTCTCCTAAATGAATCTCTGCAAGAGAGCTGGGAGAGAAGGAAGAGACCCTTACTGATGGGCTGGGCATTTTGCAGAAGGAAATGGTGAGAAAGCAGGCATCACAGGGAAGGATACATCTGACGTGACCCCCAGCCCCATGAGTTTAGAGCTATGCAGAGACCAGGGTGCCTGGCCAGACTGTGGGCCTGGCCTCATTTGTGGGCTCGCTGCCCACTGCTCACTGAGGGGGAGTCCATGTGACAGCAGCGTGGTGGGGCCGGAACACACGGAGCTCCTCACCCTGCTACCGTCAGCTCCATCCTGCCGGCCTTCACTCCTTGCTGCCCCATGGCTAGTATTCTGTGCTCTGCCTGTGCCTTTGCTGTCAGGACTCCCGGGGGCCGGGGAGTCTGTAGTCCATTTCTGCTAATCCCAATGTGTTCTCTGCCATATTGTGGCGTTTCTGTGGTGTTTTTTATTTTTTTTTATTTTTTTAAGTTTATTTTTGAGAGAGAAAGAGAACATGACTGGGGGAGGGGCAGAGAGAGAGGGAGACAGAGATTCCCAAGCAGGCTCCACCCTGTCAGCACAGAGCCCAACACGGGGCTCGATCCCACAAACTGTGAGATCATGACCTGAGCTGTTGTGGAGAGTCAGATGCTTAACCGATTGAGCCACCCAGGCGCCCCTATTTCTGTGGTTTTAAATGTTGTCTAAATCAGAAGTTCTTAACCTGGGGTCCATGATTCATTGGTGGGCTTTCAGGGTTCCTGTGCAGTGTCGGGGGTCAGCGAGTATGTTGGTGGGACCAAGGTCTGTAGCCTTTGTTGTCCACAGCCCATCTTGAAGGGGCTCTTACCTCAGGAGCCTTACAGCCACTCATCTACACTCACTTGGAGGGACAGCAAACCTGGATTACATGGGCTAAATATATTTACATTTCAGATTGTTAATGGCATATAATTTAAAAAACAAAAAAAGTATAAAACAAAATCAAAATCAAATGTAATCCAAATTTCCATAAACTACCACTTTAAAATTTTTGGTGTATTTTTTTTTTAATGCTTATTTATTTTTGACAGAGAGACACAGAGCATGAGCGGGAGAGGGGCAGAGAGAGAGGGAGACACAGAATCTGAAGCAAGCTCTAGGCTCCAAGCTGTCAGCACAGAGCCCGACGTTGGGCTTGAACTCACAGACTGCGAGATCATGACCTGAGCCAAAGTCGGACGCTTAACTGACTGAGCCACCCAGGCGCCCCAAGAATCTTCTTTTTTTTTTTTTTTAATTTTTTAAATATTTATTTTTTGAGAGAGAGAGAGAGAGACACACACAGAGTGTGAGTGGGGGAGGGGCAAAAAGAGAGAGAGGGAGACACAGAATCTGAAGCAAGCTCTAGGCTCCGAGCTGTCAGCACAGAGCCCGACGTGGGGCTTGAACTCACAGACTGCGAGATCATGGCCTGAGCCGAAGTCGGACGCTTAACTGACTGAGCCACCCAGGCGCTCCAAGAATCTTCTTCTTTTTTTTTTTAATTTTTTAAATATTTATTTATTTTTTGAGAGAGAGAGAGAGAGAGAGAGAGAGACAGAGTGTGAGTGGGGGAGGGGCAGAAAGAGAGAGAGGGAGACACAGAATCTGAAGCAAGCTCTAGGCTCCGAGCTGTCAGCACAGAGCCCGACATGGGGCTCGAACTCACAGACTGCGAGATCATGGCCTGTACCGACTGAGCCACCCAGGCGTCCCTGGTGTATTTTTAATTAGGCTGTTCTTATCAGAGAGACAGACTTCCAGATACGCCTGGAGTGTCGTTCCCTGCCCCCCACCCCCTGCCCCTGTGTCTTAACTAGGCAACTATTCTGACATTTTCCTGTGCATTTACACATTATGTTTGTTCTTTGCTCTGTCCCCCCCGCCCCATTTTTTTATTGTGGGAAAATATACATAACACAGTTTGCTTTTCAGAGCATGTATTCTGTTTTTACTTAAATGCTCTCATGCTATTCTGCAGTTTGCTGTCCTCAGCCAACATGTCAGAACCAGGATCAGATCTACCTAAATCTTGACATTTATATCATATCATATGACATGGTCATGTTACATAGTTAGGGAGGTTTCCAGTTTTCTCTGTAAGATGATGCCACACATCACGTCTCCCCTGGACATGCACAAGTGTTTTTCTAGAGTAGGTTCAAAGAACTGGGTGTTGTGGTCAGGGGGCCTGAAACTACTGAAGTGTTCTCACAAGGGGTCACACCACCTTCCCTCTCTGCACCTCCCAACACACGACATCAGACTTTAAGTTTTGCTTGTCTGATGAATTACTGAGTTAAGAACTAGGAAGCTGGGGCGCCTCGGGGACTTAGTTAAGTGTCCGACTTCAGCTCAGGTCGTGATCTCACAGTTCATGATGTTGAGCCCCACGTTGGCTCAGAGCCTGGAGCCTGCTTCGGATTCCGTGTCTCCCTCTTTCTCTGTCCCTCCCCTGCTCATGCTCTCTCTCTCTCTCTCTCTCTCTCTCAAAAATAAATAATAAAATCATTAAAAAAAAAAGTAAAAAAAAAAAAAAAAAAAGAACTAGGAAGCTAATGGCATATTCACTCACTGGGTCTTTAAAGATAGAAACTTCCTACCTGACTGCTTGTGTTCCCTCAGAAATAGTCCCAGTGGCTTTGATCCCATTGTTGACATTGGGTTCTAGCCATGTACACTCCGTAAGTGAGATGTAACACAGTGAGGCCTGTCCCCGAACAGAAGAGCAAGAGGTGAGCAAGTCTGCTGGGGTAGGTGCCCCCCCATCATGCACCAGACATTTAAAAGTATCTGAGACTTTATTTTAACTGTTTATCATTCCTATCCAGGAAGATCCTCTCCTAACACCATCATTTTGTGGGGAAGGAAAGGATCTGGGGCTTCGCCTTCTGGGACGGGTTCAGCTTTCCTGCCAGAGCCTGGCCTGGTCCAGATGGGGTCTTCACACCAGGGGGGAGGAGAGGACCCACAAACACACTGTGGGGTGGAGACACTGAGGAACTCAGGCAAGGTGTGTGTCTGCTCCAGGAGAAGTCTGTGAGGAGCTCTTTGCCTGCTCAGTGGCTGCTGTCGTTCCTGGGGAAGGGATGCGGTCTTACCAGCAGGCTGCAGACTTTGCCACCTCCTCCCCTGCCCATTCCCCAAGGAGCCACACCAGCCCTCAGGGTGTCCCCCACTGGAGAAGAAGGGAGAGCTACGAGGGGCGTTGTAGGCAAAGCGTCCCTGGCTGTGCAGAGCAGCTCAGCAAAGCTCACCTAGCCGTGGTGGGGGGCCAGCGCTTGATCGGGTGGGATGGCCGTGCTGCCGGCCTCTGTCCAGCTTAGGGACGGGCATCCTACCCAGGACCACGAGTGTCAGGGGCTTTCCAGTCAGGGAGTGTTCTTTTTAAAAAAATTTTTTAAAGTTTATTTCTTTATTTTGAGAAAGAGCATGACCAGGGGAGGGATAGAAAGAGAAGCCCAGGCAGGCTCCACACTGGCAGAACCTGACACAGGGCTCTATCCCATGAATTGAGAGATCACAACCTGAGCCAAAATCAAGAGTCGGACGCTTAACCGACTGAGCCACCCAGGCACCCCATTAGCTGCCTTATTTCTCACAACAAGTAATGCACACACGGTATAAATCTCAAAAGGTGTGAAAGGACTTTTGTGGAAACGCAGGCATGGTGCCCAGGTCCCACCCAGGAGGCATCCTTATCCCCCCCGACTCCAGGGCACAGCCGGGCTCTGGGTCCTCCTTGTTTTGTTTTAAACCTGACATGCATTTTGGAGATGTCCTGTCTCACTTTTCTCTTTGGAGTCTTGGCTTTTTCTTGTGGATTTGTAGCTTTTCGTACATGGAGAAAACCAGCCTTTTGCCATTTGTGTTACAAAGACTTCTGTTGTCGTTTGCCTTGTGACTTTATGAAGCCTTCCCGGCTCTGATTTTTAAGTCTTTAATATTTCCTTTGAGTGCACTTTTTGTTTCCTTTTCCAATTTAAATCTTAGGTCCAGTTGATACTTTGGTGAAGGGAGTGGCCAGGGTTTGCCGTTACCTTTTCCAGGTTGTTTTTAGTCCCCAGACACTGTGAGCTCCCAGGGTCAGGGACCAGATTCCCTGTGGGTTTGGGGCCTGCCCCTGGGCCTCCTGCCACCCAGCGGCCTGTCTGCTCATGAGCCGGGCCTGCAGCCTTCATTTCTGGTGGCTGGTCCTGTGTCCTACTCTCCGGCAGGTTTTGTCTCTTTCATTGCTGTTCTTTTTCAGAATTTTCCTGATATTGTACAAATATTTCTCCATAGAATCAGCTTATCTGTTTTTCAGCCTAGATGCACAGACAGGTTAACTCAGGGAGCATTGACTTAGAAAATCACGTTAAGCCTTCCTTTCTCAAATAGGATACACCTCTTCATTTGTTCAAGTCTTTTATGGTCTTTGGGATCTGAAAGTTCTCATACAGATGCTGCCTGTTTGCTGTGTGGATTCTTCACCCCTCTCATTGACGTTGTAAATGTACGTTTCTAACCTGCTTGTCTACAGGGCGTTGGCCGTGGGTTTTGATTCTTTTATTTGCAAGTAGATCTGGAAAACTGCCGCCCCAGTGAGAGAATTTGGGAAGCTGGGGACGCACAAATAGTTTCTTTACACTGGTCTCTTGAGATGCGGGCAGCTGTCAGTCTGGCTGTCTGCTGCCTGCACTGTCTCACACGTTCTGCCTCGTCTGCTGAACCCTTCACAGAGACTTTGAGTCCAGCCCTGTGTCAGTGTCTCTGGTGCTGCCACCACCCAGGTCTGACCTTTGTCACTGGAGAGGCGTGCCACCTACACTCAGCACTTCCCCCCTCCCTCCTCCCCTGGAATAAAAGTGGATCTTGTCTGTGGCCTGAAGAGCTCAGCCTCACCTGTCCTGCTGCCTCCTTCTGCTCACCCTGCCCTCCCGCTCATCCTGGGCCCCCTCCCCTGCCTGAGCTCTCCTGTGCCCCCCCCTCCTCTGGGGCCCCCCTGCCCTGCCTGAGCTCTCCTGTGCCCCCCCCCCCACTCCGGGGGTCCCCACCCCCTTTTACCCACAGCAGACCCAGCCCAGGCCTCAGGGCATCTTCCAGTGTGCCTTCTACTTAAAAGTTATTACTTGTCCATCTCCCCCAGCTGAGAGCAAGGATGTCTGTGTCCTTCACAGAATGATCCGAAACTCCTAGGGAAATCCCTGGCAGGGAGTAAATTTGAGGGTAAGTCCAGGAGAACATTGACTGCCTTATATGAACTTGCTTCCCACATGTAAACCTCCCCAGACCCTCACAGCACCCTGATGAGCTGTGCGGGGCGGGGACGGCCAGCCTTGGCTCAGAGGTCAGCCCGTGTCTTGTGGGGTGTGACACGGCTCCTGTGTGAGCTCTCGGAGGACTCAGAGTCACTTCCTCTCGCTCAGTGAACCCAGGACACAGCCTTGTTGCACGCAGCCCCATTCCTGCTCCACTTGGGGGTGCGATGATTATGGCCCCGGGAGGGGGGCTGCTGAGGGGGTGTGCTGTGATATCCCACATCTGCTTGTGTCCCCGCCCCCAGGCGCTGCCACAGACCCAGCTCCTCTGTTTTCTCAGCCAGTCATGCCCCTGCACATGATGAGAGTTGAACACTTCAATGTGGGTGGTCCCTGTGGAGCTGGGATGGCCTCTCCTGTGGCTTGCATGTTGTTAGAGGTTGAATCGTGTCACCTCCAAAACGTGTTGAGGTCTAACCCCTCATAGCTGTGAATGTGACCGTTTTTTGGAAATAGGCTCCTGGCAGCTGTGATTAGTTAAAATGAGGTCATGCTGGGCTCGGTGGGCCGTCCTCCAATGACTGGTGTCCTTGCAAGTAGCAGAGAAGGGACGCACTGGGGAGAACGCCGCATCTAGCCGTCAGGAGCCACACTCGTGCTCTATGAACTCTGTTGGGGATGCTGTCACAAGGGCCACAAAGAAGAGAGAAGCGTATTCCGCCACCATTCCGGACACCAGGAGTCTGGGATGAGGGTGTGGGCCCGGTTGGTGCCTCCCTGTCCCCTGGCTTCTGGTGGCTGCTGGTGATCTGTGGATTGTAGACACAGCACTGCGGTCTCTGCCTCCCCTGCCCACGTTTTGCTCGCTGTGGACCAACCACACTTTCCTAATAAGAGGACCCACCCTACCCAGTATGATCTGGTCTTAATTTAACTAATTATATCTGCAAAGACCCTATTTCTAAATAATACCACACTCAGTACTGGGGTTAGGGCTTGAACATACCTTTTTGGGGGACACATTTCTTTTTTTATTAAAAAAATTTTTTTAACGTTTATTTATTATTGAGAGACAGACACAGAGCATGAGCAGGGGAGGGGCAGAGAGAGAGGGAGACATAGAATCCAAAGCAGGCTCCAGGCTCCAAGCTGTCAGCACAGAGCCCGACATGGGGCTCGAACTCACCAACCATGAGATCATGGCCTGAGCCGAAGTCGGTCGCTTAACCAACTGAGCCACCCAGGTGCCCCTTGGGGGGGACACATTTCAACCCTAAACACACACCAGGTTGGTTTATAAAGGTTTATTACTAATTTAGTGAGGCTTCCTAGGCAGAACAACTGGCTTCGAAGTTTATTTTGTTTCGGGGGTGGTAATGGGAGGAGGGCCCCCACCCCTCCTCCAGGGCCGAGGAAGAAGTCCGTAGGCTTACTTGTCAGCTGGCCCAGGTGTGGGGCAGGAGGGCGACTGGCAGGTCTTACAAGTTGTCAGCATAAAACAGCAAAAATTGAGCAGATTCTTTATTATCCAAAGCAATTGATAGTAGGCTGCTGGCTGCATCACAGTAAGCAAATGCACCTGTATTTCTCTCATATCCTGCTTGGGATGGTTTTCTGTGCCATCTTGCTTTATTGTCACCACCTGGTGAAGGAGTGGGGTTTGTTGCTAGGAATTAGCCCTGCTCACCAGGTTTGGACCATTTATTCTGGGCATTGAAGACTGCTGCCCGAGAAGTGTGCAGCTCTGACGGGGTGCACTGGTCTCCGTTGTCAGAGGTGGGTCAGCGTGCATTGAACACCCTGGTCTCCAGAATCAGACTCTCCAGATGTAGAAAACCTCTGCAGGTAAATCTTCTGGGCAGTTGGAAAAAGAAGAAGGACAAGGAAAGTATGGCGTGCCCCATCACCTAGGAGACACAGCCAGGGAGTTGTCAGGGCCCTCATTTTTCCTGCTGGACTCAAAGGAAGCCGTCGAAGGGTGCAGACCACAGTGTCTGCTCACTGATTTAGCAAGGAAGTACGACTAGATGCACTGGGCCCTCAGGGCGGCGGTCAGATCACCCCTTGTCCCTGTGGGGAGACGCCCCAGGTCTGGTCAGCATGGAGGCCAGGAGCCCACGCCCACCATGGGCCTCTGCACAGGACCTGAGCTGGCTTCCATGTTTGGCTTTGCACTCTGGCCCGTAATGGGGAGGTGACCCCAGCCTCACAGAACGTCGTCCTCTGGAAGCCGGAGCTAGAATGAGCTGTAGCAATGGAATCAGACTAACGGGGGGGGGGGGGGGGGGGGGGGGAGGGGATTGGTTCATCTGTTGAGTAATTTTCAAAAGAGCAAAGGCATTTTCTTGGTACTCTTCCATATTTTATATTCCCCCTATTTTGGGAAGCAGAAAAAGATAGTGATGATGTTAGTAATTTCCCACACCTGCTCTGCAGAAAGCCTCCTGGGCTGCATGTGCCTGAGGCCGGGCCGGGTACTCAGGGTTTTTGTAATTATTAGTTGTAGTTTTAAGTTACCTAAAATCTACCTGAGTCTTAAAAGTGATGAGCCCCGGAGGAGCCAGAGGACTGAGGTTTGGGTCCAGCCGTGTTTGCTGGTGTGGTGGCAGTGGGCAGGCCTCTGTGCTGTTTCCACCTCGCAGGACGTTTTGGGTATGGCGTTGCTGTGCTCATGGTGCCGGAAGCAACAGACTTGTGTCGCATGGTCCTGGAGGCTGGGTGCCCCGACTGCAGTGTGGTCATGGTTGGTTTCTCCTGAGGCCTCTCTCCCTGGCTTGTGGACGGCCACCTTCTTGCCGTGGCCTCACGTGGCCTTTTCTGTGAAGCTGCAGACAGAGAGCCAGCTCTCCACAAGCCCCAGGCTTAGGACCTCGTTTAACTGCAATTGCCACCAAAACGGAATTCTTGATCTAATTGTAATGTTGCAGGGGGTGGGGGTGGGGTTCTGTCCACACCAGCAAACAATTCTGAGACACCTGCAGGGTGTCTGAAATTGAGCTCATCGCTGACCCTGTCTGCCTGGAGACAGCGAGTGTCTCCCACAGGTTCAGGGTCTTGTCATGCAAGACCACTCCTCCCTCCAACCCCCACCCCCAGCCCCACTTCCACGCTGCAGGCCCGGGCCGCTGCCGTGCTTGTGACATGGGCTATAGCTTGGGGCTCCCATGAACACCTCCTGCCTAGGATGCCAGCAGTGAGAATCCAGGCTGCCTCCTATGCTTCTGGCTGACTAGGGGTGAGTCCGGTTCCCATGACCCTTCTTTGGGGTCAGTTAATTGCTGCAGTGACTCACAGAACTCAGGGAAACATGTTACTTACTAGATTACCCATTTCTTACAAAAGGAGTGATTCAGGAATAGCCAGAAGAGGATCTGCACCAGCCAGGTGTGTGGGGAGGGGCACGGAGTCTCCCTGCCCTCTCAGATCTCGTGCTCACCAACCTGGAGGCCCTCACAACCCCGTCCTGTCGGGGTTTTCTGGAGGCTTCATTACACAGGCATGAGTGATGAACTCATTGACCACTGGTGATTGATCCAACCTCCAGCCCCTCCTGTCCACGAACTTAAAGTTCCAATCCTGTAACCACGTGGTTAGGTCCCCAGGCCACCTGCCCCCGTCCTCAGGTGCTTTCCCAAACTCACTCGTTAACATTATAAGAGGCACCTTTACACCTCACAAAGAAAATCGCAAGGGTTTTTAGGAGCTGTGTGCCAGGAATGGAGACGAACCAAATAAATTCTTTTAAATCACAGTATCACACTCTGCACAGACCTCGTCTCCAAATGTAGTCGCACAGGGGTGACAGCTTCAGCAAAGGACTTTGAACACAATTAAGACTGTGAAAGCGTTGAAAGTAGATCGAAAGGTAAAAAGTGCCAGATGGAGCCAAGCTTCTGATCTCCTGCCAGGCTGGGCCCTGTGTTCCATTCACAATACAGATGTGCAGTTTGTGGACAGGAATACAGGACAGAATCCCTGTGATAATATCACTTTTGTTGCCTGCTTTCTTGTGTTGGAAGGAAAGGGTTGAGGTTCAGCTCTTGTCCCAGGAGCCCGTGTGTGGGTGGGAGGAGCCCCCGACTGTAAACACCTGCCCTTTGGTCCTCCCCTCTCCCAGCCTGGACCTCAGGCGCGTGTGTGTGGCCAGGCCATGCCTGCTTCTACTCTGGGAGCCAATTTATCCCCGTCCTGTCGTCTATTTTTAAGGTTACTTTTTTTCTTACTACAAAAGCAATGAAAACTCTCATTTTTTTATCAGCATCGGGGGCGGAGCTTAGCGGTCTGTGCTGTACAGTTGTGTTTCCAGGACTCTCCTCACAGCAGGCAGAGGATGAGACGCCCAGAGACCCGGCGTGGAGTCTCCTTCCGGACTGCGGGTGTGACTTGTTTGCTGGGGAATTAGTGGGGGCTGGATGGTCTGAGGGTCCCTTACATGGAGTTGAGTGTCCCCATGCTCCTGGAAGACACAGCAGTCTGGTCTCCCTGGGGCACCTGCACATCTTATTCTGGCCCAGACCCCTCTCATTGCATCATTTTTAAGTTCTTTTGGTTTTATTAATACATGCTTCTTTCACTTAAAGAATGTAAATAGAACAAAATAAACTTTGACATTTTTTATTAAAATAACTTGTACCTAGAGATAAATGATAAAAGTGAAAGGCCCTTTATCCAGAGTTTGCTGTTTTTAATATTTTAGCTCACTTACCATTTTCATTTCTCATGCTCCGGCTCTCGCTGCATGTGTGTTTATGTACACACATGAGTACACTCATGCGTAATCTTTCTTACGCACTAGAGAGTCAGCTACATGCAGCATCCTGTTTTCTCACCAGATCCTTCGGGGTTTCCTGAGAGCAGAGATACTCTCTTACAGCTGTGGTTCGGTCATCAACATCCATGCTTTCAACACGCATAGTGCCCACATTTCAATTCTGTCAGTTGACCCCAAAGTCTCTCCCTCCGGTTCAGGATCTAGTGTGGGGTCAGGTCCTGCATTTTGTTTTCACATCTCTCCAGCACCCTGAATCTGGAACGTTTCCTCCACCTTTGTTTTGTCCTTTGTGACTTTGGGATAACATAGTCCTCCCCTCCAGGTGACTTTCTGTTTTGGATTTGCCCCCACAATTAGACCAGGACTTTTCATTCTTAGCCGAACACTGCCCGGTGACGTGTTCTTTCTCAGGGTGCAATGGCTGGGGCACACAGTGGCCATCTGTCATGTTGTCACTGATTTGATCACCCAGTCAGGTATTGCCCAAGTGTGCATCGTTGTAATTACTAGGTTTTTTTTTTCTCCCTGACCCCTAAGAAGCAGTCTGTGGGGAGACATTTTGAGAGAAACAGAGAGAGAGAGCGCGCGCACACGAGAGAGAAATAGCACGTGTGCACTTGAGGGAGGGGCAGAGAGCAAGGGAGAGAGAGAATCCCAAGCAGGCTCTGAGCTGTCAGCCCAGAGCCTGAAATGGGTCTCAAACTCACAAACCCTGAGATCATGACCTGAGCCGAAGTTGGACCCTCACCGACTGAGCCCCCAGGTGCCCCTGGCCTGAACCAGTCTTCATTGAGATTGAAATGGTCGCAGAATGATACTACTCCAGCTGCAGCACTTGACTCATCGGATAGTTGTGAGCAAGAGCCCTCCTCCCTCCCCCAGTTTGTTTATATATACCTACACGGACTCATTCAGTCCTGCTTTTCAATGGTTTTTCATTAGTTACTGTATTTATTATGCTCACACTCAGATTGTCCCAGACTTGGCCGTGGGAGCCTCTTCAAGCTGGCACCTATGTTCTGTGACCTACCCTAGCATTTTTTTGAGCACTTCCTTGTTTTCTGAAGATGCTCAGACTTCTCTTGTTCTTTCCCGGCCATCCCTCCAAGGAGACCTATTGTTTCTTAGTGTGGAATGGCACAGAAGGGGGTTGGTGCGCTCACTGCCTCCATAGAGTATCTTTGGCCCTTTTGGTGGACGGAGCTAGGAGAGAGAATGCGTATAGATGCAAACGCGTACCCACACGCTCGCGTGTAGAAATCGTGCCGTCGCGCTGGCCTCACTGGTTCCTGTGCGCCCCTGGGAGTTCTTGTTCTAGCTTCTTCTTTCCATATTTGTGTGTCCCTTCTTCACCAGTGGAACCCCTGGCTCCTGACAAAATCGGCACATTTACTCAATTTTATAATATATTTAAAATAGTTCATTCTTAAACGGACTGCACTTACCAAACCTACTTAAAAGAATTCAGGACCTCCCCTGTCTGCCCACACTGTTACTCTTGATGAATATCCTTCTAGATCTCCTTATGTACACCTGTAGGGAAATACACAAATACAATTTTATTGAAACGTCATACTATACATATTGTTCTGTAACTTGACTTTTCCTCCTGCTAATGAATATATCATTCACGTCATTCTGTAACATCGTCCAACGTCTCTGTGTCCACAAGGTGCGATCCATACAGTATTTTCTAATGAGTACAGAATAAGACTGTACTATACTTCTCTGTAATCGGACTTTGATTTTAAAAGGCATCCAGTTTTTCACTATTATATGTAAAGCTGACATCAACATCTTTGTAACTAAATCTTAATTATTTCCTTAGGCTAGAAGTGGAATTACTGGTCAAAGGGTATGTATATTTTTCTGTCTTTTTGAATGACGATGTGTGCTCTGGCCTGCGGTTGCAGAGAGGGCTGGTTTTTCTCGACCAGGGCTTCTCTGTGGTGGCTGCACGTTGGAATCAAAGAGGGAGCTCTTTGAAACAGTGCTGCCCGGGCCCAGCCCCCAGGTCTGGTTTCCATGAGCTGGGGCGCGGCCAGGATTTGTAGTTTTCAAGTCCCCCCAAGAGGTTCTGACGTGCAGCCAACTTGACAGGTAGAATCAAGTTGTGGTATTACTTCATTATTTTCATTACAGTTTTCCTTTGGAATTGTTTCAGACGCTCAGATTTGGGAGAAGTGGCCCCAGGAATAAAAGCATCTGAGAGACGGACCGCGGTGGCCATTGCAGGTAACGGGGGCCGGCACCCGCTTGGAAGCTGGTTCTGGTGGCATCCTGGGCAGGGGCGCACAGGCCTCAGAAATAAATAAGCCTAAGGCTTTTGTTTTTCCTTTTATGAAACGATTCCATTCAAGGGCCTTTTAACTTCATATATTCAAAGTAGGGTTCAGTTTCCAACAGGTGATTATCCCACAGTTTTCCGGGGACGTATCATCCAATTCAAGCATGTTGTTCCTGCCACCCTGAATCTTGGCTTTGGGGGACTGTCTACTTTGTGACCTGGGCACTTCTGAGCGTTGTGTTGGGACAACAGGGATAAAGCAGAACTGTCCCAAGCAGACCAATCTGTGGTCTTCCTGGCTGTGGTTCACACGAGCTGGGTCTCTTCCTCAGTGGGTTTGGGGGCTGGGGCTGGGACTGCCTCTCGTGACTTCAGCTTTGAGATGTGGTGGCCACACATCAGACACCTTTTCTCTTAGAAATCCATGTTGGATCTATTGCTAATTCAGTGCTTCTCGAAATAAATATGTCCTATTGGATATCAGAGTGGTATGCAAAGATAACACCACAAAAATATGTAAAGAAGTCTGGATTAATCAAATTCTGTTTTATTTTATTCATCCAAACAAATATTTGTTGACCACTTACCGTGTACGGGCACTGGAGTAGGCACTGTGAATATAGTAAATAGTAGTGAATGCAGTGGCCCACGTCCCATGGAGCTTCTGTTCTAGAAGGTAGGCACTGGGGGAAGTAAAGGCCAGGTCAAGCCTCACAGCAAAGTTGGGATCAAGTAGAAATTGGCCAAAGCCTTACACCTTCTCAAGATCTAGAATGTGCTGTTCGGTACCGTAGCCATTAGGCACACAACATCTACCTTGGTCACACCAGGTATATTTCAGGTGCTTGTTGGACATGCAGACTTAGAATATTTCCTTGACCACAGGGATTTCTGTCAGAACGAGAGTTGCTCTAGAGAGACTGGGAGGCAGCATGGGGTGATTGGGGGAGGGAATCCCCTCACTGGATGCCTATTGTGAGCCAGGTGGTTAGTCACTATTGGTCCTTTGTTTCATTGAGGAAACCAATGCTCAGAGACACTCTGCTACCTTCCTACGTCCCATCTTTATTATCTCTCCAATGAATAAGCCTCTAGTAATTATTTTTAAAAATTTTCTTCTTGAGGTATGTGATTTCCTCTTCAGCCTGTTTCATTAATAAGACTTAAAAGCAAACTCTTCAACCTATAGGATTAAGAGGGAAGTTGTATTGAAGTGTGATGTACACCTGAAGAAGTGCCCACATTCCCAATGTGTAACTGGAGAAATTTTCACAAACATGAACAGACCTATCTTAAGCAGCATCCAGACAAAGAAGCCAAACACGTCAGTTTCCCAGTAGTCCCCTCCCACCCTGCCTCTTCCAGGGATACTCACACTCCCGATTTTTAAAAGCATGGATTCGTTTTATATATATAATCCTCTTACAGAGTTTATTTACCTCATTTCCATCTGAGGGTGTTAATTACTTCATAGCTCATTCCTTATTTTTTACATTTATTTTTGTAAAAAAATGTTTATTAAGAGAGAGAAAGAGAAAAGGGGAGGGGCAGAGAGAGAGGGAGAGAGAGAATCCCAAGCGGGCTCCGTCCTGTCAGCACAGAGCCCAATATGGGGCACGAACTCACAAACTGTAAGATCATGACCCGAGCCGAAATCAAGAGTCAGATGCTCAACCGACTGAGTCACCCAGGTGCCCCTTTAGCTCATTCTTTAAAAGAAATTTAAGAAAACTCTTTAACCTCTTCTCATTCTGGGAAGGTGGCAGAATAGGAAACGCCAGGAATCTGTCTCCCAACCTGTGCAGCACTTGTACTGGTGGATCTGGCCATTAACTGCTTTGTAACTCTGGAGTCAGGTGGAGATTTGCCACTTCCAGGGGGAGGCTTGGGTAGTAAATCTGTAGTTAGTTTGGTAAAAGCTACGTCTCTCAGCACAATAGCAGCTCCCTGCCTCCCATTCCTAGACAGATGCAGGCTGCTGTGCACACAGTCCTGCAGCAGCTTGCACACGGCTGGTGGGAACCAGCTGGAGTGGGCAGAAAGAACCCTGCCCAAATACCGGGGATCTCCGCTCTGCTGCTTACTGCTTCTGATCACAGAGGTGCAGGCACAGGGTGGCCATTGGTGTTGCTGCCCCTTCCTTATTGTTGCAAGCCCCTCCTCCTCCAGCTGAAGTGACTTCCAGGGTTTTTCAAGACCAGCACCCTTCCTCCCATTAATTTTTTGCCCTTTCCCCTTCTGGGAGCCAGACATTAGACACTAGAACATTCAAAAGCAATTGCATATGTGGGGAAATTAGATAGTGGGTGGGCATTCCCAAAGAAGATTTCAGAAAACACCTCAGAGGACCTAAATTTCATACCTCAGTTTGCTCCTGAGCACAGAGCTCACCTACACAACCCAACAAATAATAACAAAGAGCAGCAAACCCTGGGGAAGGTGGGGGTATCTGATTTCCAGAGTTACCACATTATTAGATTCAAATGTCCAGTGTTCAATAAAGCAATCACAAGGCACACAAATAAACAGGGAAATATGACCCATTCAAAGAAAAACAAATTGAACAAAAGCGGGCACTGAAAAGATTGAGGGCAGATGTATTAGGCGAAGACTTTAAGACAATGATCCTAAAGATGCTCAGAAATCTGAAGGAAAATGTGGAGAAAGTCAAGAACATGATATGTGAACTAAACAGTAATATCAATAAAGAGCTAGAATAAGAAACTAAAGGAAATTCTGGAGCTGAAAAGAACAGTAACCAGAATGAAAACTTCACTTGTGGAATTCAGAGGCAGATGGAAGCAGATGGAAGAAAGAATCCGTGAACTTAAAGATAGGACAATGGAACTTATGGAAGCTGAGGACCAGAGACAGAAAGATTGAAGAAAAGCATACAGAACCTAAGATGTCCATAGGACACCATCAGTAGGTACTCATTGTGGGCCTCCCAGAAGGAAGGGGGTGAGAGAGAGAGGGGCAGAGAGAATATTTGAAGAAATAATGGCTGAGAACTTCCTAAAAAGACATGCATATAAAATCCAAGAAACTCAACAAAGTCCAGGTAAGATGAATTTTAAGAGACCCACACCAAGACACGTTACAATTAAACTTCAACAAGAGAAGGAGTGAGTCTTGAAGGCAGCAGCAGAGAGGCAGATCATCACATACACAGGATCCTCCAAGATCATCTCTAGATTCCTCATCAGAAACTTTGGAAACCAGAAGACAGTTTGAATATATATTTAAAGTGCTAAAAAAAAATAAAAATAAAGTGCTAAGCAAACAAAAAAAACTATGAGCTAAGAATCCTATACCCAGCAAATCTGTCCTTCAAAAGTGAAGGAGAGGGATGGCTGGGTGGCTCATTCAGTTAAGCTTCTACCTCTTGATCTCAGCTCAGGTCTTAATCTCAAGGTCATGAGTTCAAGCCCCATATGGGGCTCCGTGCTGGGCATGAAGCCTACTTTTAAAAAAAAGTGAAGGAGAAACACATATTCCCAGGTAAAGAGAAGCTGAGGGAGTTGGTGACCTTACACCTGCCCTACAGGAAATGCACCAGGGAATTTTACAGGTGAAAAGAAAGGACACTAAACAGTGACTGTATTACTGATGTATTGAGATGTAAAGATCTAAATAAAGGTAAATACATGGGCAATTATAATAGCTAATGTAACAATTCTAACAATGGTTTGTAGCTTACTTTAATACATTTTAAAGAAAAAAATGTAATAGTAATATTACTGTAACTTTGGTTTTTAACTCCAAATCTTATTTCCTGCATAACTTATGAGACTAATGCATTTGAAGGAATTAGTAGTTTATGTTCTGGGACACTCAGTGTATAAAGATGTGCTTTTGTCATATCAACAACCAAAAGAGGTGGGGGTAGAATGTAAAGGGGCAAAGTTTTTGGACGTATATAGGTCATATAGAAAACAAAGAGCAAAATGACAGAAGTAAGTGCCTCCTTGTCAGTGGTTACTTTAAGTATAAAGGCATTAAACTCTTCAATGAAAAGACAGAGATTGGCCCAACTATATGCTGTCTACAGGAGACTCACTTGAGATCCAAAGATAAAAAGAAGTTGAAAGTGACAGGATGAAGAAAGGTATTCCATGCAGATAATAACCAGTGGATAGTAGGAGTGGCTATACTAATATCAGACAAAATAGATTCCACATAAAAAAGGTTGCAAGAGACAAACAAGGGCATTGTATGTTAATAGAAGACTCAATACAGCAAGAAGATACAATAATTATAAACATGTACACACCTAATGACAGCCCATCAAAATATTTGAAACAAAAACTGATAGAATAGAAAGGAGAAATAGCTCTACAGTATGAGCTGGGAACATTAATACCCCACTCACATTAATAGATAGAACAACCAGACAGAAGACAAGAAAAGAAATAGAGGATTTAAAGAGCACAGTAAACTGTCCACATCTAACAAACATAGAGAATACTTAACCCAGCAACATGACACACACGTTCTTCTAAAGTGTACACCCACAAGTCAAGTCTACAGAGATTTTACAAGATAGATATCGTAAAGTGAGCACGATGGGATGTAGTTAGAAATCAATAAAACCTAAAACTGAATAATTGTAAAAATTGTGGACACTAAACACACTTTCAACCAGGGTTTCAAGGTAGAAATCTCAAGAAAGTTAGAAAATACTTAGAGACAAATGAAAGCAAAAACACAAAACACCCAAACATGTAGGATGCCGCAAAAACAGTGTTAAGAGGGAAAATTTAGAGCTATAAGAACTTACATTAAAAATAAGAAACGTGTGGAGCTCCTGGGTGGCTCAGTTGGTTAAGTGTCCAACTCTTGGCTTCAGCTCAGGTCTTGATCTCATGGCTCATGAGTTTGAGCCTTGTGTCGAGCTCTGTGCTGACAGTGCAGAGCGTGCTTGGGATTCTGTCTCCCTCTGTCTGCCCCTCTGCCACTCACTCTGTCTCTGTCTCTCTCAAAATAAATAAACTTAAAAAAAAAACATCTGGGGCGCCTGGGTGGTTCAGTCAGTTAAGTGTCTGACTTTGGCTCAGGTCATGATCTCGTGGTTCGAGGGTTTGAGCCCTGTGTCGGGCTCTGTGCTAACAGCTTGGAGCCTGTAGCCTGCTTCGGATTCTGTGTCTTCCTCTCTCTCTGCCCCTCCCCAACTCATGCACACTTGCTCGCTCAAAAAAATAAACATTAAAAAAATTTAAAGAAATACCTCAAATCAACAACATAATTTTACAACTTAAGGAACTAGAAAAAGAAGAACAAGTGAAACCCACAGCTAGCAGGAGGAAGAAAATACTAAAGATTGGAGCAGGGATCAGTAAAACAGAGATTAGAAAAATGGTGCAGAAAATCAATGAAACCAGAAATGAATTCTTGGATAAGAGCAACAACACTGACAAACTTTTAGCTACATTGACTAAGAAAAAAGGAGAAAATACTCCTATCACTAAAATCAGAAATGGACGTGGGAGTGTGAATGGTGTGGCTGCTGGGGAAAACTGGGTGGAGCTCCCGCAAAAAATTAAATATAGAAATGCCATATGGCCTAGCAGTTCCATTTCTGGGCGGGGCCCAAAGAATCGAGAGCAAGGTCTGCAGGAGATCTTTATACACCTATATCAATAGCGTCATCATGACAGCTAAAACATGAAGGTGACCCAAGTGTCCATCACCTCCTGGAGAGATTTCCCAAATGTGGTCCATCTGCACAATGGAATGTGATTCAGCCTTAAAAAGGAAGAAAATCCCACCATATGCTTTAGCATGGATGGACCATGAGGACATCATGCCAAATGAAATAAGCCAGTCACAAAAAGACAAACGCTGTGTGATTCTGTGTATGTGAGGCACTCAGAGTCGCAGAGACCAGAACTGGTTTACAGGGACTGGGTCGGGGAGAATGGGAGTTACTGTCTAGTAGGATTAGGACTCCGTATTCACAATGCGGGTGGTAGATGGCTGCACAACAGTGAATGAGCTGATTCAACACCACTCAGCTGTACACCCACAAATGTGCAAGGTAGTAAATTTTCTGTTATGTGTATTTTTTTAATGTTTATTTTTGAGAGAGAGCAAGAATGAGTGGAGGTAGGGGCAGAGAGACAGGAAGACACACAATCCAAAGCAGTCTCCAGCTCTGAGCTGTCAGCACAGAGCCCAATGCAGGGCTCAAACCCAAGAACCGTGAGATCACAACCTGAGCCAAAATCAGATGCTTAACCAACTGAGCCACCTAGGTGCCCCTGTTATGTGTATTTTTTTAAAAAATGTTTTTAAAATTATTTTTGAAAAGGAGAGCATGAGCTAGGGAGGGGCAGAGAGAGGGGAACAGAGGATCTGAAGCAGGCCCTGTGCTGACAGCAGAGAGACGGATGTGGGGCTTGAACTCATGAACCATGAGATCATGGCCTGAGCTGAAGTCTGATGCTCAACCGGGTGAGCCACCCAGGTGCCCCATGTTATATATATTTTAACACAATAAGAAAGGAGAAATTATTTTGAGAGCAGGGGAGGGGCAGAGAGGGAGAGGGAGAATCCCATGCAGGCTCCACACTGTCAGTGCAGAGCGCCATGTGGGGCTCGAACTTGAACCATGTGATCATGACCTGAGCCAAAGTCAAGAGTCGAACTTTTTTTTTTTTTATTTTTTTACATTTATTTATTTTTGTTAGAGACAGAGCACAAGTGGGGGAGGGGCAGAGAGAGAGGGAAACACAGAATCTGAAGCAGGGTCCAGGCTCCAAGCTGTCAGCACAGAGCTCGACATGGGGCTCGAACTCACAAACTGCGAGATCATGACCTGAGCTGAAGTTGGACGCTTAACCAACTGAGCCACCCAGGTACCCCAAGAGTCGGACGTTTAACTAACTGAGGCACCCAGGCACCCCATCCTTTGAATGGGGTTTTTTTCTTTTTTGTTTGAATTTGCGAGAGTCGTTTATGTATCTTAGAAACTGGACCTGAATCGCATATGATTTGCACGTGTTTTCCCCTATTCTGTAGGTTGTCTTTCCACTTTGTTCACAGTGCTCTTTGATGCACATGAAATTTTTATCTTCATGCAGTCCTGTCTGTTTTTTTTTTTTCCTGTTGTTGCCTGTGCTTTGGGCATGACAGCTAAGGATCCATTGGCAGATCCAAGGTTACAAAGATTTACTCCTTTTCACTCTTAAATTTAGGTCTTATAGAGTTCATCTTTGTACAGGGTGTGAGGTGGGAGTTCAACTTCATTCTCCTTCATATACACTAATAGCCCCAAGGTGTGAAGCGGTGTCTTCGATGTCCACGGACTGTCCAGTAGCAAGCACTCCAAAACACGGTGAAAGCTCTGTGGAGTGAGTACTGGGTGCCATAATAACTGGGGAAAAGTAATTCAGTTTCGTGGGTGAGAGTCATTCTAATCCCCCCACTGACCTATCATTTCAGCGGGAGCACCCGGCCAGCACTCTGTCCCTGTCAGCCTGGCACCCCCAGGGGTCGGAGCCTGGGCCTGTCCAGCAGGAACTATAGTGAAGAGCTTGGCCCTCCCAGGAGCAAGCCCTTGCTGGCCCCCACGTCTGCTGCTGACTGGTGCCTATCTGGGCTCCCAGCGATCTTGGCCTACGGACGTCTAGGGTCCCCTGCCCCACGGTGGTTCCTGCAGTTTGATAGGCTGACCCTTTGGTCACTTTGTGCTTCCTTGACGTCACCCACCGGTAATCTGCCCTGTGTGCATCAGAGCTGTGTCCCGTCCCTACCAAAAGGAGGCCCTGGCTTCTGTGAGTCTGAGGTTTACCCTGTGATTCCTGCTCACAACTGCTCTCAGAGCTACCTGGAGCCAGGCCCGGGCTCCTCTCTGTCCCATCATCTCCTATAACTCATATTTTCTCGGAGGGCATTTTGGATTCCTTGGAAAAAATCCTTCTGATGTTTTTTCTCCACTTTGAATAAACTGATCTTTTGATGGCTCAACACAGTGGTTTGATGTGTGTGACTCATCTGTCCTCCATGCTCTCGTGATTTCTCCAACCACTTTCCTGTTTCTCTTCCCTGCTCTTCACATCTGTTTCCAGAAATGCCATCAAAGAAGACTGAAAGGTCATGTTTATCTGCCTCCTGATATGGAAATCATGAGAGGAGTTAATCTGAAAATATCAGAATCTTTTCTTGATTCATAATCTTTAAAAAATATAATTTTAATTTTGGATTAGATGGTACTTTTACTTGGATCAAAAGCCGGAACAATAAAAAAGTACACACTGAAGTCTTGCTCCCACTGTCCCATGTTTGCAGTCAGGGCTGTAGGGTTTTGAGGTCTTTGTACATCTGAATGGCACTAACTTAAATACACCCTGTAGTAAAGTGTTAGTGTCAATGGACATACCCTGACGCTAGAGTTTGGACAGATAACTGTGGACGTGGAAGTCATGGCCCTTCCCCAGGAGAGGTGCCTCATTTCCAGGGATTTCAAAAGCTCTATGATAGAATAAAAATGATGTCTGTAGGAGATCATCTTGAAATTGAACCAAGGAATTTGCATTGACTTATGTTTTAAATAGTTTCTAACATCAAAGATTAATGTATAAGTTTCATGAGCTTATTTATATTTTATTTTTGGAAACTTGAAGTAAATTCTTCAAGATACATGTTCTAGAGCAAATCAGTGTTTCATATGTAGCTGTTACTACTTTGTGTCATATTTGGGGCTGGAAAAAAATGTACACAGGAAAAACTGAAGTTAAAAGCACTAATAATAAACAGGAGCCCCCACATTCTCACTGAGACTTTTTGGTAGAAAGGTCCTAACTTGCTGATGAAAGTCCTCATGTGTGTGTTTTCTTCCAGATCTGGAATGGAGAGAAATGGAAGCAGATGACTGTGAGTCTCATGTGGGAGGAGACAGCAGGGTTTGGGGTGGACCAGTCTGGGGAAAGGGGGCGGGTGGGTAGACTGAGAACTCACCGGGATTTTACATTGTGAACACTGGGGAGAACTTGCTGTCTTAGTGAGAAGAAGGCAGGTTCTGGGTTTAGCCTAAATTAATTTGTGTCAGTCTAAGGTGCTGATTTGATTGACACCTCATTTTCCTTTGCTTTTTTAGACGGTACAAATGAGGCTCAGGACAGTGACTTCCCAACAGGTACGTGTTTTCTCTGCTCTCACCCCTGTCCTGTCGAGGGAGGACAGCTCCTGTGTCAGAGTCTCTGCTAGCCCCTTAGTCCTCAGTGCCACCACTAACTGGGACAGTGATGGACACTAGCGTCTTGGCAGGGGAAGCTGCAAGTGCAGGAATCTTACTTGTGACCAGTCCCCACAGTGGTTCTAAATTTTCTTTTAATGTTTATTTATTTTTGAGACAGAGTCAGAGCGTGAGCAGGGGAGGGGCAGAGAGAGAGGGAGACACAGAATCTGAAGCAGGATCCAGGCTCCGAGCTGTCAGCACAGAGCCTGATGCGGGGCTCGAACCCATGAACCGCAAGATCATGACCCGAGCCGAAGTCAGACCCTCAACTGACTGACCCCCTCCGCCCAGGCACCCCCTGCTCCAACAGTGGTTCTAAAGTGCAGTGGGATCCGGGGGGGCCCTCTGGCTGTTCCAGTGGTTTCTGTGACACTCCCACCAAGGGCCACACACTAGGCATGGATGCCTGTGAGGTTTCTTGTTCTGGCTTTTCCCCATTGCCCATCACCACCATGCTACTTAAAAGACAAAAACCGTTGTTCCATGTCTGGGTAAGAAAAACCACATCCCTGGTTTCATTCAGGCAAAACTCAAGAGACCTGAGCAGCACCTTTTCTATTCCTGTGTGACCCCATGCATCTCTTTTGTTTCTGCAGCAAGTTCACCAGCCCTGTGTTACTGCAGCCACACTGCACCCCCACCCCCTCCCAACGCAGGGCAGGTTCTGAAGAGAGGCGGCCCCTGCAGGGGAGGAGACACCTGTGTCCCAGGGCTGAGTCCTGCTGGTCACCCAGGAGGGCCCCGGACCAGGGCTGTGCCTCCTCTCAGGGTTTATATGAACATGTGGGTAACTTCATAGGCTTTCTCTTTTGAGAAAGGAGTGGAAAAAAGCCTGCAGCTCAGTAGGATTTGCATTTTTTAATTGTTCGTTTATTGGACCATGACAGCATACTAATCCTATGCAGTATGGAAATTGGCCAGATGCCACTCCCAAGAACAGGGGCAGTGGGTGAAACCTTTCGAGGAGTTTCTGTGCTGAGTGTAGTGCTTGCTAAGAGTTCGTACTGTGTTGGGTGGTATTTGGGGATCTGGACAAGTAAGTGCAGACTTCTGGTAATCTCTACCAAATATTTTACCGCCGTAACATTAAAACCACATTATTGGCTTCAGAGTCACAAAACTGGTTGCTAGCTATGATTTCTGTGACTCTCTATCTAGTGATAACTTCCTTTTCCCTTTAAAAATCCTCCAAGTTGTTTGTAAAAAGAAAAGAATGTAACCTGGAAAATCCGAGTGACTCAGTGATTGTGCCGCTTGTGGGAAATTCCTGGTGACAGTGTGCAGGGACCCCGCTGCTGGCCCAGAGTGTGGGGAAAGTCCATGGGGTCACTTGGCAGGGGTGGGGGTGTGGTCAGAGAAGGGGTCCTGCGTCCCATGTGTGGGTGCATGGCTGTGCACTCTACATGGTTAAATTGGGGCCCCAGTGTGGCTGGGTCTTATGGGTTTCAGGAGAAACCAGACGTGTAGACTGGACTCTCCCAGTTCTTAAACGTGGCCCCTTGGTGTCTTCTCTCTAATGTCCAACGTGTCTGGTGGTGTTTGGGTCTGGGGGTGGTGTGAGTTTGATCTCAGGCAGGCCTTGGGAGGCCGTCCCCCATCCCCCCTGTAACCGGGGCCCCTGATGCGTGGGGTGAGCACTGATGTCTTCTCCCCCCCACCCCCCCACAGCGGAGAGGAGCAGGCTGCAGGAGATGCTGTCGCTGCTGGGGCTGGAGACCTACCAGGCCCAGAAGCTCAGCCTCCAGGACGCCCTGCAGATCAGCAGCGACAGCATGAGAAACTGGGCCCCTCAGGCCCCCAAAGACCTGCCCTGGAATTTCCTCAGGAAGCTGCAGGCCCTCAATGCTGAGGCCAGGAACACCACCATGGTGCTGGATGTGCCCCCGGACGCCAGGCCTGTGGAGAAGGAGAGCCAGATGGAAGAGGAGATCATCTACTGGGACGCGGCTGACGACATCTCCGCGGACATCTATTCCTTCTCAGAGCTGCCGACGCCCGACACGCCTGTGAACCCCTTGGACCTTCTCTGTGCCCTTCTGCTCTCCTCAGATGGTTTCCTGCAGCAGGAAATTGTGCTGAAAATGTCCCTGTGCCAGTTTGCACTCCCTCTTGTCTTGCCTGACTCGGAGAACCACTACCACACGTTTCTGCTGTGGGCCCTGAGGGCCGTGGTGCGGACGTGGTGGGCGCAGCCCCCGCGGGGCGTGGGCGGCCTCCGAGAGGACAGCGCGGTGCTGTCCCGGGCTCCCACCTTTGCCTTCGTGCGCATGGAGGTCAGCAGCAACTCCAAGTCACAGCTGCTCAATGCTGTGCTCAGCCCCAGCCACCGGCCACGGGACTGCTTCTGGCATCGCGACCTGAGCGTGGGCACCAACCCCCGGGAGATCGCAGATGGGCTGGTGGAAGTCTCCTGGTTCCTCCCCAGTGGCAGGGAGGACCTGGATGTGTTCCCGGAGCCCGTGGCCTTTCTGAACCTGCGGGGCGACATCGGGTCTCACTGGCTGCAGTTCAAGCTCTTGACCGAGATCTCGTCCGCCGTGTTCATCCTGACCGACAACATCAGCAGGAAGGACTACAAGCTGCTCTACTCCCTGAGGGGCTCGGCCACCAAGTACTATTTCATCCTGAGCCCCTACCGTGGGAAGCGGAACACAAACCTCAGGTTCCTGAACAAGCTCATCCCAGTGCTGAAGATGGACCACTCACACGTGCTGGTGAAGGTCAGCAGCACCGACAGCGCGGGCTTCGTGCGCAGGGTCCGCTCCATCGTGGCGCACGTGGCCCGGTCCCCCTGCAGGAGGTTGTCTGTGGAGGAGATGGCACACGCGGCCCGTAAGCTGGGGCTGAGGGTGGACGAGGACTGTGACGAGTGTCAGCGGGCAAAGCAGCGCATGGAGCGCATCACCAGGAGGATCAAGGACTGTGACGCCTACCGCAGGGATGAGCTGTGGCTGCAGGGGGACCCCTGGCGGAAGGCGGCCCAGGTGGAGAAGGAGCTGTGCCAGGCCCAGAGGGCGGGGGACCCTCCTGACAAGGGCAGGGTGGAGCTGGGGCACCGGCTGCTAGAACTTCGTGCACAGCAGAACCGCCAGGACCCTGCCTGGGGGCTGCAGGAGTTCATCGCAGGCATCAGCAGCGCCTCACTGGCTGAGAAGCAGTACTTCCTGAGGTGGATGGAGTGGGGACTGGCCCGCGTGGCCCAGCCAAGGCCACGGCAGCCTCCCGAGACCATTCTTAGCCTGAGACCCAAGCACTGTGGCATGGTGGACTTCGGGGAGGTGCTCTGGCCTGAGCCCCTGGGCGTAGAGCACTTCCTGCGGGAGATGGGACAGTTTTACGAGGCAGAAAGCTGCCTGGTGGAGGCAGGGAAGCTGCCGGCTGGCCAGAGGCGGTTTGCCCACTTCCCGGGCCTGGCCCTGGAGCTGCTGCTGAAGGGGCTGCCCTTGGAGCTGATTGATGGCAGCACGCTGAGTACCCCCCTGCACTGGGTCACGGGGCTCCTGAAGGAGCTGCACATTCGCCTGGAGAGGAGGTCGCGCCTGGTGGTCCTGTCGGCACTGGGTGCACCGGGCACCGGGAAGTCCACGCTTCTCAACACCATGTTTGGGCTGCGCTTTGCCACAGGGCGGGGCTGTGGCCCTCGAGGGGCCTTCATGCAGCTGGTCACCGTGGCCGAGAACTTCAGCCAGGATCTGGGCTGCGACCACATCCTGGTGATAGACTCCGGGGGCTTGATAGGCGGGGCCCTGACTGCAGCCGGGGAGAGGTTCGAGCTGGAGGCCTCCCTGGCCACTCTGCTCATGGGGCTGAGCAACGTCACCGTGGTGAGCCTGGCCGAGACAAGGGACATACCACCAGCTGTTCTGCATGCGTTTCTGAGGTTGGAGAAAACGGGGCACGTGCCCAACTATCAGTTTGTGTACCAGAACCTCCAGGATGCGTGTGCCCCCGGCCCCAGGCCTCGGGACAGGAGGCCGCTCCTGGATCCCCCTGGAGACGTGAGCAGAGCCGGCGCACAGATGGAGAAGCAGGGCGACGGCATCCGGACGCTGGCCGACCTGGCCTTTTGCGACCCTGAGAAGCAGCATGTTTGGCACATCCCTGGCCTGTGGCATGGGGTGCCTCCCATGGCTGCGGTGAGCTTGGGGTACAGCGAGGCCATTTTTGAGTTAAAGAGGTGTCTGCTGGAAAACATCAGGAATGGCCTGTCCAACCAGAACAAAAACATCCAGCAGCTCATTGAGCTGGTGAGGCGGCTCTGAGTGTTAGGAGGGGGCCTGTTCTGAAGGTGGTGTGCCTGTGGGGGCTGTGCCCGGCACCTGACCCCGTGAGAAGGGAGAAGGGCAAGAGCCTGGGGGGAGGGGGCTGGGGTTCCCTAAACAGTGTTGAGAGGGAGGTGACTGCACAGACCTGGTCAGAGATGCTCTCGGGAGCCAAGGGGCCCTGGGGCAGGGCGTGCACACACAGCAGGAGTTTGTTCCGTGTGCAGCTCCTTTCCAGGCCCCTGTGCTCTGGCTCCCTTTCCTTCGTCCCTGGGGTGGAGGGTAGTACCCCTGCAGCCCAGCCGGTACGGGGTGGGGGTGAGGAGGGGGGGTTGCTGGACGCCGCCCTGAGGAAATGGAGGCAGGCCCTTCCTCCGTGACCTGCTGGTCCCGACTGACCCCCATGGAGAGTCCCCCCTGGCTCCCTCCACCTCCTGCAGCCGTGTCTGCCCCGCCCCAGACTGTGAGTTCCTTGGGGATGGGGCTGTGTATGACCCGACTCTGTACCCCCAGGGCCTGGCACAGGGCCCTGCGCACTGTAGGCGCTTAATAAATGTTTGTTAAAAGAGTGGAGTGAATGAACGTGCATGTGATAGTGACAGGCAGGTTCCTCTGTTTCCTCAAAGAGGATCACGGTGTCTAAGGTGGTTGCACACAGAGCATCTGCAATGGGGGGGGGGGGAAGGGACACCTGAGAGAAGTGTCCTACAGCTGCCCTGCTGTCCCCTGTCTTTACACAGAGGTCTGCCCTCAGGCTGTTACCAGGGGCACAGAAATAAAAGTCTTCACAGCCACGCTGGGTGTGGCCATCAAGGTCCCACTTTCTAGGCTACGAAGGGAGGCCTAGAGCAGTGAAGCCCTGTCCCACACACCTGGGTGGGAAGAGGGGCTGACCTGATGGGACCCTGCTCAGGGTCATCACCCCTGGACCCCTGCAGCTGCCAGGCTGACCCAAGCCAGACCCTGGCGTCCACCCTTCATCTCGCTTCCTGTCTGTGGGCCAGGCTCCCTCCCCGACGTCACCTTGAGCCCCTCCACCATGGATGCTTCAGCCTGATCCTTGCCAGCGTTGGCCGTCCTTGAGGCCGGGGCACCTCAGGATCCCTGGAACCCAGCCCCGCTCCCTCACCAGCTCTGGGGGTCTGCTGCTTAGGCTCTGGGGCTTCCTCACCTCCATAAGTTGTGACTTTGGGGAAGAACTGGGCCCCCAGTGGTGACCAGGAGCTCCTCCGTGTGTTCCCTGTTCTCCTTTGCCAGACTCCACAAGGGGGCGCCCTCTGGACCAGACCGCTTTCCCAAAGCCCTTTTCTGTACTTCCAGGATGCCCAGCCTGCTGCTCCCCTGATGTTCAGTGCTGTGCCTGGGTCCTGGGAGCCTGTCTCTGGATGCACCAGATGGAAGCTGAAAACCTGACCTCTTGCTAATTTAGGAAAACCGGGGCGCTTGGGGGGCTCAGTTGGTTAAACATCCCACTTCAGCTCAGGTTATGGTCTCAAGGTTCATGAGTTCAAGCCCCCCCCGTTGAGCTCTGTGCTGACAGCTTGGAGCCTGGAGCCTGCTTCGAGTTCTGTGTCTCCCTCTTTCTCTGCCCCTCCCCCACTTGCTCTCTCTCTCTTAAAAATAAAAACATTAAAAAAATATATCATTATAAATTTAGGAAAACCTTTTCCCTTCTGAAACTCAGAACCTCTAACCTTCAGGCACTAGAAACTCATCTCTTCAGGATCATTAACACAAATTGTAAGGGGTTGGTTCACCTGGAAATACTAAAACCTCTTCTTACTTTCTTCCCATAAAGCTGGGGAACTACCCAGTAGCTTCTCCAGCACAGTAAGAATATCAGCCAGGATCATCATGGGTCCAAAGTTCAGACACTGGAAACCTTGCTTAGAATTTTTGAATATCAACTATTTCCCTTAAAAATTGATTCAAGCTCTTCCTGAAATCTGAAATGAAAGTTATCCCTAGTGGCTCCTACTAAGCAAAGATTCTTGAACTTGTTGGGTCTTTCCATTGTCCAAAGATTTAATCACTGAATTCCAGATAATTATGTGTGCTTTTTTTTCTGGGGAAAGAGTTCAACAGACTTTCAAAAGGATGCAGGATCCAAAATAGATTAATAATTGCTTAGTAATCAGGAAAATTGTATCCCCCTGACCTAAGATGCTGTGAAATTGCAACTAGCATTTGCCACAAGTGTTTATTTTCATTTTTCTATATTTTAGAGGAGGGGGAGCACAAGCAGGAGAGGAGCAGAGAGAGAAGGGGAGAGAGAGAGAGAATCCCAAGCAGGCTCCTCCCTGTCAGTACGGAGCCCAATGCGGGGCGGGGGGGGGGGCGCGGTGCTGGAGCCCACAAACTGTGAGGTCATGACCTGAGCCGAAATCAAGAGTTGGATGTTCAGTCCACTGAGTCACCCAGGTGCCCCCTTGCTAAAAGTGTTTAAACTTTTGCAAACAGACCAGTCTGAAGACAGGGTGTAACAGAATCTGAGCACGAGGTTGCCTCAGACAGGACCCCACTGGTGGGTGTACTCAGTAACTGCACCCACCCCCACCGCAGCTGCCTGGGCAATGTCAGAAGACTGTCACCTCTCAGGTGCAGGGACAGGAGAGATTGTGCTGGAGCCAAGTGATTTTCCCAGAAATCTCCCCTAATCCTTTTTTAGGTGATGTTCAATTCCACGAGGGGTTCTCCTTCACACACTGAAGTCAGAGCTGCTCTTGTGATTCTAGTTTTTACAATACTTAGGCCTTGCCTAGTGACCTGGGGCTCGGAACGCTAAGTCTAAGTTTGGCCTGCCCATTCCTGGAGACATCAGGGTCTGAGGGGCCCTGGGATTTGCCACGGGGCTACTGGGCACTGATATCCTTGGAGCCAAGCTTGGTGAGGTGGAGAGCCACTCAGAGAAGGTGGACAGGCAGCTCCCAGGGGACCCTGTTAGTCAGTGATGGAGTAAATGTGCCTGGGAGTCTGCGACCAGGCACAAGAGAGCCTGCCCCTCTCCCAGGGAAGAGCTCTCAGCCTGTGGGGCACCTGGGCCATTGCTTCCTGCTAATTATGTTGCCCTTGAGCAAAGTTACCTCAACTTCCCTAGGCCTTACCCCGCCACCACTAGCACCTGCTCTGGGGAGGGTGCACAAGCCTGGTGTTTGAGGAACCAGGCTGTGCTCATGGCACTGCACACCCACAAGTCTTGTGCAGAGGAAAGTGCCTATAACAGGACATCTTGTAATCAGTGGTATCTTAAAATTTGCAGCCCTTTCTCTTTCATTTATTTTTAAGACAGAGACAGAGAGACAGGGCATGAGTGGGGAATGGGGCAGAAAGAGAGGGAGACACAGAATCTGAAGCAGGACCCAGGCTCCAAGCTGTCAGCACAGAGCCTGACATGGGGCTCGAACTCACGAACTGTGAGATCATGACCTGAGCCGAAGTCGGATGCTCAACCAACTGAGCCACCTGGGTGTCCCAGCCCTTTCTCTTTCTTAATAGTACCTAAAGCAATGTCTTCTAATCAACATTATCTTAGACTTCTCGAAACACAGGAGGGCTGGTGTTGAGAAATCTGCACCAATGTAAACCTGATACGGCAGCTCTCTCCAGCTCCTCAGATGTAAGTAGCCCAGTTAAAAAAAAAAACAAAACTTTATTATTTTTTTTATAAATCAGTCAATAAAAAAATGATTTTGGCTATAAACTTGTCCTGAGTTCCTAAGACTTCATCCAAATTACGCCGGAGTGCAGCTTTATGGGCCCAGGTGAGTCAGGACCACAGAAGAGACCCAGGTGACCTTGATCCTGACTTTGGCGGCCTCCTGCCCACCAACCCACACTCTGTGCCCCATGGCTTTGTTCATGCTGTTGTCTGCCTGGGGCTCCTACCTGTTCCTTTCCTGGAAGACTCTGGCTGTCACCTCTCTCAGGATGGCCTCAGGTGGCAGCTCCCACTCCATTCCACCCTCTGAGGGGTGCCTTGTCCTCATCCTTGTCTTTTCTCCTTTTACTTGTCTGCTTTTCTGCCCTCTTGTCTGGGGTCCCTGTGGGAGGCAGAGCCTCTTGCTCATTTTTGTGTCCAGATCTAGCCTGGTGTGTGAGAACCAGGGAGCAAAACTCCAGCTGCTGGCACACAGGAGGCCCATCTACCCGGCCCGGCTGGCAGGAGACCACACCTCCTCCCTCAGCACCCCAAAGCAGAACATCACTAACCCAGCAAACCTGCCCCTTCATCCTGGGTCCCAGCAGAGGGAGAGAGGAGGTGGGGGAACTGAGATCAGAGCCCCTCTGGCTATCTGTGCAAGAAACAGGACAATTCAAGACTCTGCTGTAACTGGATGTCAGTGGTGGTTCGGCTTAGTTCCACAATAGAGCTGAGAACCTCTGGTGAATGTTTGGTCACTAGGAGATGAATTACCAGGAGTATGAAGAACCAGATTTAGCAGAGGTTTACAAAATGCAAAAACATCAGCAGTTCTGAGTTAGGATAAGTCCAAACGAATGGGGTTGTCTCGGCTAATCCTGCATCCAACAGGAAAGCATCCATCCTTGAGGCTAGATTCTGGTGACTTCCAGGACATGAAACCATGTTCCAGGCTGGACTGCCTTCTGCAAGTCCAGCTGGGCCCAGAGTCTGTCTCACCCAATGTTGTCCCGCAGCCTGGCCGGCACTCTATCCTCGAATACAGGTGCACCTGTGAGCTGTGCTGGAGCCCACTGGGCCGTCTCAGAGACTTGCAGCACCCCCCTCCTCTGCCTTGTGGCCTAAGAGTGGTAGGACTGGGCTAAGGCCAGTCCCCTCAGAGTGAGTGCTGCCATGGTCTTGTATCCAGTGGTAGAAAAGGGCTGTGAGAAGCACCAAACAGCCCTGTCCTCGAGAAGGATCTCTACAAATCAGGTTCTGGAAGACTCCCACATAAACTTGGAGTTTAGGACTTAACCCTGGCTGCACATCAGAATCATCTAAGCAGCACCGGGAAAGCTTGGGGATGGCCCTCTTCACCCCAGTTCTGTACCTGTGCTGTGGGGCCCAGTAGACTCAAATGAGCAGACACTACCACTTTGAAAGCATACAGGTGACCCTAGCTCTTCCTGGTACTATCATGAGGAGAGCAAAGAGGCTCACATCTGAGAAAAAACAGGTGTACACCCTCATCTTCCCAAGATTCTGGTCTGGGGACCCAGGAGGGCCCTTTGTGTGGGTCCCTTGTTCCTAAAGGTGGCTACTCCATTTCCAGGAGGTCCCCCAGGGCCAGCACTGAGCCTTCTGCACCCACCTCCAGAAATCCAGGCCATTCCCCCATCCTACATGGTTCTGAATGTTCATGCCCACCCAGGGAGGGGAGAACCCCAAATAAGGAATAATCACACACTTTGGAACAAGAAGGCTTGCTACTATTGGCTGGTTCTGTGACCTCAGGTGACTCTCTGACCTCTATCTTCTTTTCTGCAAAACCTGGACAATATTGCCTCCTTTACAGGGTTTATGGGAGAAGCAAAGTACATGAAAACACTAACCAATGGCATTACGGAAAAATAAAACACCCATTAAGCTTTTTCCACTGGTGATTTAAAACAATGTGAAAATTGATACTGATGCTTAAGTAAATTTTTTCAGTTATTTTAATCATGCAAACACACAAGACCCACCCTTAAACAAGGCCTAAGGGACAGTGACATGAAGACAAACATAAATTTGAGGGTGTGACTGCCTGACGCCTTGAGGATGAAATGAACCAGAGCCGCCTCTGCCCAGCAGCCCTGCACTGCCGCCTGCTGCTCCAGTAGAATTCAGAAATCACCTTCGCTGGAACACCAGCCTTCCTTTCTCTGGGGAGCGTGGTGTTCCTGTGAGCCCTCATGAATCCTTCATATGAAGTTCATCTCCCTTAGCAGATGTACACGTCAGGGACTCTACCCGCAACATGGGCTCAAACTCACAACCCCAACATCAAGAGTGGCATGCTCCACAGGCTGAGCCAGCCAGGCACCCTGGCTTTATTCTGTTTTTTAAAAAACATTTATTAGTTGCATTTTACAATGTAATTTTCACAACTGTCATTGTTCCCATTTTACAGATGAGAGAAACTGAAGCTCCGGAAAGGTCAAGTCACTTGCCTAAGTTGCACAGCCAGGAGCCTATAATTCACATACCAGATCCCATATTCCTCAGCATGTTGGGCAGATTTAAAACTTTTCAAATTATGAAATTATCAAACTTTATGGAAACTTTAAAAGAAAAAAAAATGTCAGTTTAAAAGGGTCCTTTGAGGGAGCGCGTGGATGGCTCAGTCCATTAAGCATCTGACTCTTAAAAAAATTTTTTTAAATGTTTATTTATTTTTGAGAGATAGAGCATGAGCAGGGGAGGGGCAGAGAGAGAGGGAGACACAGAATCTGAAGCAGGCCCCAGGATCTGAGCTGTCAGCACAGAGCATGATGTGGGGCTCAAACCCTTGAACTGAGAGATCTTGACGTAAGCTGAAGTCAGACGCCCAACTGTGCCACCCAGGTGCCCCTAAGCATCCAACTCTTGATCTCAGCTCAAGTCTTGATCTCAGGGGTGTGAGTTCAGGCCCCACATTGGGCCCAACGCTGGGCGTGGAGCCTACTTAAAGAAAAAAAAAAGGTCCTTTGGGAAAAGTTGAAAGTTCTCTTATCTGGAAAGTATTGTGATTGGAGAACAGATCATTCTTCTTCTATCTCCTTATCCAGTATGCAGAGCAGTTGGAGGCCACAGTTTAAAAATTTAGAAATAAAACATTTCTAGTGAGTTGGACATGAGAGATGCTGTCCCTTGACAAAGATTGTTTTTGAGCTTCTAGTTGTCACAGAAATCTTTATTATGGAAAATACAGTGGCTGCAAGCCAAGAGACATATCTTGGTCCCTCTGCCCCTCCCCTGTGTCATCTTGGGTAACTCACCATCCACTTTTGCCTCTATTTCCCCTCCACGTAGATGACAATCCAGTCCTCCCTACCATGAGAAACCACAGGAGTATACAAGCAGCATTAGGGTCAATGATGTAGGTCAAAAATGGCCAAACGCTGGAATTCAATATCATTCAGCCTATGAATAACAATCATTTATCGTAACAGCTCTATGAGGTAGTTGTGCTAATAAAACACATCTAGATTGTGGAGCTGAGGCTCAGTTCCACAAAGACTGCCACACCTGGGCCAGACTCGAGTCCAGGCTTTTCCATTTCTGTGAGGAGTTCTGAAATAAGATACCCAGTGTTGCTATTTTTCCCCTCTGATAACAATTACTGGATACCCGATTACAGCCACAATGCTCTGGTTTGAGTATGAATTTCCTTACTATCCAGCCTTTTCTTACACATTTCCTTCCCCAAGAACCAGACACTAGGGTTTGGGCCCATGTGAAACCCTACCTATTCCCCCAAAGAACTGGGTTAAGTTTTAACCAAAACGTATTTCTTCTTTTTGTGGATACAAGCCAGAAGGGGTTTTTATTTTTTTTTTAATTTATTTTTATTAAGAAACTTTTTAAAATGTTTGTTTTTGAGAGACCGAGTGTGCGCGGGGGAGGGGTAGAGAGAGAGAGAGGGAGACACAGAATCCGAAGCTGCTCCAGGCTCTGAGCTGTCAGATCCCAGGGCTCGAACCCACGAAACACGAGATCATGACCTGAGCTCAAGTCAGACGCTTAACTGACTGAGCCACCCAGGCGCCCCTTTCCTTTTCTTTTTAAATAATATTATTTGGAGGCAGAACTCAGCAGCCTGATTTCTAGAATCTGGGGACGAGCTCCGCTCACATCCGAGTCCCAAGGGCTCCGGTGAGAGCGCGGTACGTCCAAGTCCGGCGAACGCCAAGCTGTCCCGGAGGCCCTTTCCCTGCCGGTGCGAGCTCCAGGAGGGCGAGACTTCACCTCCACACCACCCACGTTCCGAACCTGAACCACCGCGCACACGCCGAGTGGCAGGCCGAGGAGAGGTGCATGGCTAGGCGTTCCTGGGCTGCTTGTTGCGGGGAAGTCCAGCTCCCAGCATTGCTCCCAGAGGGAGGAGCCCACCGACCTGCCACCGAAGTCAGGCAGCGCCCGGGCGGGAGAGACCCCGCCTACCTGCCTGCGGGGCCGCCCTGGCTGAGAGACCCAGACCTTCAGCAGCCTCGCCCGGGCCAAGCAGCAAACACGCGAGCAGACCCGCTCCGACTGAGAAGCCCCACCCGTCTTGCTGCTGCTCCGCGGCCCCTCAGCGCCGGGGAGGTCCCGCCCCGACATAGAGACCCCGCCCACTAGCGGGCCTGCCCACGAAGACAAGCCCCGCCCCAGCCGGGAGGCAAGGCCCCACCCCCGCAGACAGGTTCCTGCCCCGATCGGGAGACCCCGCCAATTCCGCGGGGTCGAACCCGGCCAAGCGCGGGATCCGATTTGGTCTCGTCTGCCATCGTAGCCTCCCGAGGGTTGACCTTTGCCCTGAGCTCGCCCCGCCCCGTCTCCCCTCCCGGCGCCGTGGTACATCCGGCGCGTTGCGCTTGGCCCAAGATGGCGGCGCCCATGTGCTTCCGCGGGCTCAGGCTGCGGGTGAGTGAGCGACGCTGGCGGGGTCCTGCGGTTCGTGGTCGGGGCCTTAGTCTCCGTGTCACGTGCTCCTTATGTCACAGGTGCTGTCTTGGAGCCGAGAGCTGCCGTGCTCCTGGTGCGCCCTGCACACGTCCGCGGTCTGCACTAAGGTGAGCACGGCCGGGCGCGTGGGCGGTGTGGCCGCGGCTTGGATCGGTGGGTGATCTCAGTGTCACGGCCGCTCTCTGCTTCTAGAACCGGGCGGCCCGAGTCAGAGTGGGCAAGGGGGACAAGCCGGTGACTTACGAGGAGGCGCATGCTCCGCACTACATCGCTCACCGCAAGGGCTGGCTGTCGCTGCATACAGGTGAGGGGGCAGCGGGGGCCGCTGTGCTGGGGGCTGTGGGAAGGAGAAGTTCTCGGCTGCGGCCTGTGACACAGCGTGAGATAAACACGTGCAAGAGGCTTCTTTCAGCTCCTACTTTTTCACAGGTTTTATTTCCAGATTTCATATTCGTGAGTTGTGTGCGGCGTGTGCTGTCACCCTCATTCTTAGACGGGGCAGAGCAGCGACCTCGCGTACTCCTTCTCCGCCGAGGTTGAGTGAGGCTTTGCCTTCTTGTTTCAGCGTCCATGCTGTAAACAAGTGTTCTTTTTGAGATCTGCTAGTGCTCCGTTTTTACGATTTTGTGCTTTTCGTCGGTGATTCCACCGCCTTAAAATAGCCCAGATGCTGAACCGTGAAGCACAAGAAGAGTGTGACGCACATTGCAGAGAAAATCTGCACGTCAGGTGGGCTTTCTTTCAGGCATGAGTTACAATGCTGCTGGCAGAGAGTTCAGTGTTAATCGCCGTTTGTATTAAACAAGGTGTCTTTAAACAGAAACATGTGAAACAAAGTTACGTATTGATGTGTTGACCAAAATATCTTAATCAAGGGCATACAGAAACGTAACCCTGTATTTCCCCCAGGAGCGATGGTTCAGTGTTCCCTACTTCGTTGTTCATGGTGATTTTATAGAATATAACCATTAGCTGATTAGGATCAGCTGTATTTTCTTCATTATGAGGGTTCTCAGCTTTTGGATGTGTTGAGATCCATCTGTCTAGAAAACTTACTTAAAATACACATGACTGCCCTCCACCCTGTTCAGGTTCTGGTCCTAAGGTCTGGGGATGGGTGTGGATGCTCTAAGATGTGCAGGAGTTGCAGGAGCTATACTGAGAATCCACTGGTTGAGGCTGCGTACCTGGCTGGTGAGAGAGCTCATGGCCCCTATCTCTGAAGCTGGTGGCCTCATCTCTCGGGACCAAAGGGTGGCCAGTGCTTCTATAAGGAGCCCAGAAAGAGTGTGAAAGGGCTAGACAAAAAGGATCATCTGGGTTTTGTGCCCTGTGAAGGCCTTGCTCTTCTATTTTGTAAAACAAGGATAACCAATAATATCTACTTCACAGGATTTGTTCGGGAATTTAATGAAATAATGTACTTTGAACCAAAAAAAATTTTTTTTTTTAATTTTTTTTTTCAACGTTTATTTATTTTTGGGACAGAGAGATACAGAGCATGAACGGGGGAGGGGCAGAGAGAGAGGGAGACACAGAATCGGAAACAGGCTCCAGGCTCTGAGCCATCAGCCCAGAGCCCGACGCGGGGCTGGAACTCACGGACCGCGAGATCATGACCTGGCCGAAGTCGGACGCTTAACCGACTGCGCCACCCAGGCGCCCCCCAAAAAATTTTTTTTAAATATAATTTACTGTCAAATTGGCTTACATACAACACCCAGTGCTCATCCCAACAAGTGCCCTCTTCAATGCCCATCCCCCATTTTCCCCACCCCCTCCATCCACCCTGTTTCTTCTCTGTATTTAAGAGTCTCTTGTGGTTTGCCTCCCTCCCTCTCTGTAACTTTTTTCCCCCTTCCCTTCTCCTCTGGTCTTCTGTTAAGCTTCTCAAGTTCCACATATCAGTGAAAACATGTGATATCTGTCCTTCTTTCACTGACTTACTTCACTCAGCATAATACCCTCCAGTTTCATCCACTTTGCTGCAAATGGCATGATTTCATTCTTTCTCATTGCCAAGTAGTATTCCATTGTATATATAAACCACATCTTCTTTATCCATTCGTCAGTTGATGGACATTTAGGCTCTTTCCATAATTTGGCTATTGTTGAAAGTGCTGCTATAAACGTTGGGGTACATGTGCCCCTATGCATCAGCACTCCCGTATCCCTTGGGTAAATTCCTAGCAGTGCTATTGCTGGGTTGTAGGGTAGGTCTACTTTTAATTTTTTGAGGAACCTCCACACTGTTTTCCAGAGTGGCTGCACCAGTTTGCATTCCCACCAACAGTGCAAGAAGGTTCCCATTTCTCCACATCCTCTCCAGCATCTATAGTCTCCTGATTTGTTCATTTTAGCCACTCTGGTGTGAGGTGGTATCTCAGTGTGGCTTTGATTTGTATTTCCCTGATGATGAGTGACGTTGAGCATCTTTTCATGTGTCTGTTGGCCATCTGGATGTCTTCTTTGGAGAAATGTTCATGTCTTCTGCCCATTTCTTCATGGGGTTATTTGTTTTTTTTGGGTGCTGAGTTTGGAAAGTTCTTTATAGATTTTGGATACTAACTCTTTATCCGATATGTCATTTGCAAATATCTTTTCCCATTCCATTGGTTGCCTTTGAGTTTTGTTGATTGTTTCCTTTGCAGTGTGGAAGCTTTTTATCTTGATGAGGTCCCAATAGTTCATTTTTGCTTTTAATTCCCTTACCTTTGGAGATGTGTTGAGCAAGAAATTGCTGTGGCTGAGGAGGTTGTTGCCTACTTTCTGCTCTAGGGTTTTGATGGTTTCCTGTCTCACATTTAGGTCTTTCATCCATTTTGAGTTTATTTTTGTGAATGGTGTAAGAAAGTGGTCTAGTTTCAACCTTCTGCATGTTGCTGTCCAGTTCTCCCAGCACCATTTGCTGAAGAGACTGTCTTCTTTCCATTGGATGCTCTTTCCTGCTTTGTCAAAGATTAGTTGACCATACTTTGTGGGTCCAATTCTGGGTTCTCTATTCTATTCCATTGGTCTATGTGTCTGTTTTTGTGCCAATACCATGATTACAACTTTGTAGTAGAGGCTAAAGTCTGGGATTGTGATGCCTCCTGCTTTGGTTTTCTTCTTTAATATACTTTGGCTATTTGGGGTCTTTTGTGGTTCCATACAAATTTTAGGATTGTTTGTTTTAGCTTTGAGAAGAATGCTGGTGCAGTTTTGGGATTGCATTGAATGTGTAGATTGCTTTGGGTAGTATTGACCTTTTAACAACATTTATTCTTCCAATCCATGAGCATGGGATGTTTTTCCATTTCTTTGTGTCTTCTTCAATTTTCTTCATAAGCTTTCTGTAGTTTTCAGCATATAGAGCTTTTACATATTTGGTTAGGTTTATTCCTAGGTATTTTATGGTTCTTGGTGCAGTTGTAAATGGGATCAGTTTTCTTCTCTTTCTGTTGTTTCATTATTGGTGTATAAAAATGCAGCCGACGGGGCGCCTGGGTGGCGCAGTCGGTTAAGCTTCCGACTTCAGCCAGGTCACGATCTCGCGGTCCGTGAGTTCGAGCCCCGCGTCAGGCTCTGGGCTGATGGCTCAGAGCCTGGAGCCTGTTTCCAATTCTGTGTCTCCCTCTCTCTCTGCCCCTCCCCTGTTCATGCTCTGTCTCTCTCTGTCCCAAAAATAAATAATAAAAACGTTGAAAAAAAAAATAAAAAAAAAAAAAAAATAAAAATGCAGCCGATTTCTGTACATTGGTTTTGTACCCTCCGACTTTGCTGAATTCATGTATCAGTTCTAGCAGTCTTTTGGTGGAGTCTTTCGGGTTTTCTGTATAGGGAATCGTGTCATCTGCGAAAAGTGAAAGTTTGACTTCTTCTTTGCCAGTTTTGATGCCTTTTGTTTCATTTTGTTGTCTGATTGCTAATGCTAGCACTTCCAACACTATGTTAAACAACAGCAGTGAGAGTGGACATCCCTGTCGTGTTCCTGACCTCAGGGGGAAAGCTCTCAGTTTTTCCCCATTGAGGATGATGTTAGCTGTGGGCTTTTCATCTGTGGCTCTTATGATCTTTAAGTATGTTCCTTCCATCCCGACTTTCTTGAGGGTTTTTATTAAGAAAGGATGCTGTATTTTGTCAAATGCTTTTTCTGCATCGATTGACAGGATCATATGGTTCTCCTCCTTTGTTTTATTAATGTGATGTATCACATTGATTTGCGAATGTTGAACCAGCTCTGCAGCCCAGGAATGAATCCCATTTGCATGGTGAATAATTCGTTTTATGTGCTGTTGAATGTGATTTCCTAGTATTTCATTGAGAATTTTTGCATCCATGTTCATCAGGGATATTGGCCTGTAATTCTCCTTTTTTGTGGGGTCTTTGGTTTGGGAATCAAGGTAATGCTGGCTTCATAGAATGAGTCTGGAAGTTTTCCTTCCGTTTCTGTTTTTTGGAACATCTTGAGAAGGATAGGTATTAACTGTGCTTCAAATGTCTGGTAGAATTCTCTTGGAAGCCATGTGGTCTAGGACTCTTATTTGTTGGCAGATTTTTGATAATTGATTGAATTTCTTCACTAGTTATGGGTCTGTTCAAATTTTCTGTTTCTTTCTGTTTGAGTTTTGATAGTAGTTGTGGGTATCCAGGAATTTGTCCATTTTTTTCCAGATTGTACAGTTTGTTGGCATATAATTTTTCATAGTGTTCTCTGATAATTGCTTCTATTTCTGAGTGACTGGTTGTGATAAATCCATTTTCATTCATGATTTTATCTCTTTGGATCCTCTCTCTTTTCGAGAAGTCTGGCTAGGGGTTTATCAATTTTGTTTATTTTTTCAAAAAACCAACTCTTGGTTCTATTGATCTATTGATCTGTTTTTTTTGGATTCTATATTGTTTATTTGTGCTCTGATCTTTATTATTTCTCTTCCCCTGCTGGGTTTGGGTTTCTCTGTTGTTCTGCTTCTAGTTCTTTTAGGTGTGCTGTTAGATTTTTGTGTTTGGGATCTTTCTTGTTTCTTGAGATAGGCCTGGATTGCAATGTGTTTTCCTCTTAGGACTGCCTTTGATGCATCCCAAAGGGTTTGGATTGTTGTGTTTTCGTTTTCATTGGTTTCCATGTATTTTTAAATTTCTTCTTTAATTGCCTGGTTGACCCATTCGTTCTTTAGTAGGATGTTCTTTAACCTCCATGCATTTGGAGGTTTCTCAAACTTTGTCCTGTGATTAATTTCAAGTTTCATGGCATTGTGATCTGAAAGTGTGCATGGTATGATCTCAATTCTTTCATATTTATTGAGGGCTGTTTTGTGACCCAGTATGTGATCTATCTTGGAGAATGTTCCCTGTGCACTCAAGAAGAATGTATATGCTGTTGCTGCAGGATGAAAAGTTCTAAATGTATCTGTTAAGTCCATCTGGTCCAGTGTATCATTCAGGGCCATTGTTTCTTTATTGATTTTCTGTCTAGATGACCTGTCCATTGTTGTAAGTGGAGTGTTAAACTGCTCCTGCAGTTACCACATTCTTATCAATAAGGTTGTTTATGTTTGTGATTAGTTGTTTTATCTATTTGGGTGCTGCCGAATTCAGTGCATAGACATTTATAATTGTTAGCTCTTCCTTATGGATAGACCCTGTAATTATTATATACTTCCCTTTTTCCTCTCTTGTTACAGCCTTCAGTTTAAAATCTAGTTTGTCTGATAGAAGTATGGGTACTCCAGCTTTCTTTTGACTTCCAGTAGCATGATAGATAGTTCTCCATCCCCTCAGTTTCAATCTGAAGGTGTCCTCAGGTCTAAAATGGGTCTCTTGTAGACAGCAAATAGATGGGTCTTGTTTTTTTTTATCCACTCTGATGCCCTGTGTCGTTTGGTTGGAGCACTTAGTCCATTTACATTCAGTGTTATTATTGAAAGATATGGGTTTAGAGTTTTTGTATTATCCGTAGATTTCATGCTTGTAGTGATGTCTCTGGTCCTTTGTGGTCTTTGCAGCATTTCACTCACAGTGTCCCCCTTAGGATCTCTTGTACGGCTGGTTTAGTGGTGACGAATTCCTTCAGTTTTTGTTCATTTGGGAAGACCTTTATCTCTCCTATTCTGAATGACAGGCTTGCTGGATAAAGGATTCTTGGCTGCATATTTTTCCTGTTCATCACATTGAATATTTCCTATACTCCATTCTGGCCTGCCAAGTTTCAGTAGATAGGTCTGCTACTACCCTTATGTGTCTACCCTTGTAGGTTAAGGCCTGTTTATCCCTGACTGCTTTCAGAATTCTCTCTTTAACTTTGTATTTTGCCATTTTCACTATGATATGTCATGCAGAAGATCTATTCAAGTTACGTTCGAAGGGTGATTTGGATGCCTCCTGGATTTCAATTCTGTTTCCTTCCCCAGGTGGGAGAAGTTCTCAGCTATGATTTCTTCAAGTACAGCTTCTGCCCCTTTCTCTCTCTCTTCTTCTGGACCTCCTATGATATAGATACTGTTCCGTTTCACTGAATCACTTAGTACTGTAATTCTCCCCTTGTGATCCAGAATTTTTTTATCTTTCTTTTTCTCAGTTTCATCCTTTTCCATAATTTTATCTTCTGTTTCATTTAATCTCCCCTATGCCTCTTCAGTCCTTGCTGTCACTGCCTCTAGTTTATTTTGCACCTCAGTTATTGCATTTTTTAAATTCATCATAACTATTTTTTAGTTCCTTGATTTTGGCAGCAGTAGATTCTCTGCTGTCTTGTATGCTTTTTTCAAGCCCAGCGATTAATCTTATGACTATTATTTTATCTTGTTCAGTTATGTTGTTTATATCTGTTTTGATCAATTCTTTAGCTATCATTTCTTCCTGGAATTTCTTTTGAGGAGAATTCTTCCATTTCATCATTTTGGCTAGTTTCCTGTCCCTTATGTGTTTTAAAACGTTGTTATGTGTCCTGCACCTGCGAGCACTACTATATTAAAGAGGAGTGATACACTGTCCAGGGCCTGGCCCTTCAGGAGGTGTTTTTTGGAGTGTGTTACTTGCTCTCTGTTGTTGTGACTTTGGTTACCTTATCTCCCTACTCATAGTGATGTTTTGAACCCTCCATCAGGTGTGCTTTGATTTGTTTGCTGAAGTAGCCCTTAATAGGAAAACAAACAAAAAAAACAGAAAACAAAAACAAGCACACAAACAAAAAAAAACCCAAAAACAAAAAACCAGAAACACCAGCTACAAGTAAACAGCAGGGTGGAGGTGCTGATTGAAGAGGCCTTATCCCATACAAAGAAATGACAGGGACAGGGAAAAAGAAAAAATAAAAATTGACCAGACAGAGAAACTATACGGCTTAATCCAGAGAGAGAGAAAGGAAAATAAAAAAAGGAGGTGTAGAACATGTATCAAAAGAATAAATTAAATGTGTCTGCTTAAACAAACCAACAACCAGAATAACCCGATTGGAGGAGGGAAGATATGAGAAGGAAAAAAGGAAGAACATATCTATATAATAAGAATTGTCTGAGAATTAATCCAGGCAGTGCAGCAGCACAGGTCTGGAGGAGCATCTGTCTGTCTGGTCTTCAGCATCAAGCCTGCTCGAGTATCCAGTAGATTCGTAGTTACCCGGCACAGAGGGGCATGGTTTGGTGTAGGTGGGTCCCGCCTCCACTGGGGGCCCTGCTGTCTGATTCCTGAGGACCCACCTTGGTGGTGATGGGGAGAAAAATGGCGATACCCCAGTCTCTCCTCCACAGACTGGGTGTCCCAAACCACTCTGTTCGAGCCATCCTCACTTTGCCACAGGTGCAAAAGAGGCAGTTTGCCCCGCTCCGCTGACTCCTGTGCCTCCCTGGTGCTTGGCTGGGATTCAAACTCCTGCTCCATGCACCCCAGTACTGGGGAAGTGCCGCTTGGCACCGCCTGATATGTGGTCTCTGGCTGGCAGGCGCAGGCAGTCTTTGTGCTTTGAGCGGATGTATGCCTTCTTCCCACAGCACTCCAGGGAGGGGATCGCTTTCTCCTACTGCAGACTGTGTCTCTGACCTAGCCACCAGTCTGGGGCAGGCTCTGCTCATCCCCAGGTGCACGGTCAGGGCAGCCAGCCCCCAGAGAAAGCCCCGCAGTTAGAGAGTGGATCTCTTCTTCCTGGTCCATGATTTTCTCTTGTCCAAATACAGTCCTATGCTTCCCCAGCCTCTGTTTCTCTTCCCTTTGTCTCTCTGCAGAAGGGGATCCCTCCACTCGGTTCATTTTCTCTCTCCCAGTTCACAATCATGCACCTATGGCCTGTCAGGTTGTCCCAGTGGGTCCCTGGAAGCTACTTTGTCACTTTGCCTTCTGGACTCTTGGAGTTCAAAGTCCTTTGGCTTCAACACTGCTTTGTTTGAGAGACGAGGGAACTTCGGGTCCCCCTACTTCTCTGCCATGTTGGCCTCCCTGTACTTTGGACTTTAAAGTGGTACTCTTTTTATTTCACTTATGGAAGAAAAGAGAAGAAGCCAGTGTGGGGGGTGGAATTGAGTGCCAAGTTCTCTTGGATGTTACCTCCGGAGGTTTTTGCTGATTCTTCACGGTGCCCTTCTCTCTTCAGGTAACCTGGATGGGGAGGACCATGCTGCAGAGCGAACAGTGGAGGATGTTTTCCTTCGAAAGTTCATGCTGGGCACTTTTCCAGGGTGTCTGGCTGACCAGGTTATCCTGAAGCGCCGGGCTAATCAGGTGGAGATCTGTGCCCTGGTCCTGAGGCAGCTGCCTGCATACAAGTTCTACTTCCTGGTGGGTTACAGTGAAACTCTGCTCTCCCACTTTTACAAATGTCCTGTCCGTCTGCACCTCCAAACTGTGCCCTCCAAGGTTGTGTACAAGTACATCTAGCACAGTCACTTTTTTTGCATCAGGCTTGAGCCTGCCAAGGACAGGAATGTGTGGGAAAGGGGTGAAGTGGGAATAGGAAAAATGTATCCCTTCAGTGAACTGAGGATTCGTTTTCAAAGCTGCTGTTCAATAAATACTTTCCATGTTGTCTTGCCTCTTGGTTTGTCTTTACTCTTTAGAGAACTGGAATAGAGTCCTTTTGAGGGTGCTCCAAGGCTCCCAGACAGGCCAGGCCGCCAGTTGTTCGAGGTTTGGGTAACAGCTGCAATGCAATGATTATCTTGTGCCAATCACTTTACCAGGAACTTTACTGAAAGTTCTTTGTTTTCTCTCAAAATGGAAAGATCCGTTTTTGGTGATTATAAAATAATGTTGAGTTTAAAAAATTTTAAACAATATATACATGTGTCGACCATGAAAGTTTCTTGTAATTCTCCCACAGAGAGAACGACTGGGTACAGTTTATTTGCAGATGCACCCCCCCGCCCCGCCCAGAAACACCCTAATGCGTACCCATTGTTTTATTACACAAGCTTTCAACAGAGCAGCGACTCTGTGCCACAGACTCTTCTGAGTGCTCGGAATCCATCAGTGAACAAAACATTCTGTTCCAGGATCCCTGCCTCCATGACACTTGTGTCTCTGTGGAGGTGGGCATGACTCCAAGCAGGTGAGGGAGGTAGACCTGTAGCTCAGTGGGAGAGAGCATTTCAGAAAGTGGCATTTGCAAAAACTGCACGTGGTGCTGGGTGGTGGGGCAGGAATTGCTGACCAATTTCACTCTGACCTTGACCCTCACCTTGATACACTTAACCTTGAACTTCAACCTCACATATCCTACTCCCAACTCTGACCTTGACTTATTACCCTCTGATTCTACCCTAAAGCTCTACTCTCACTCCAACAGAAATGCTCTCTCTAGTCCTACCTACCACTTGACCATCACTCAACTTCACTCTTGCCTGAGGGTCTCAGTGGGATCCTCCTGGCATCATGTCTGACTCTGACACTGACTTTGATCATGTCCCTCATATAACCCTCTCAGTTTGAGTTTCTGAAAACATCATTCTAATGCTATCTGATCCTTACCGTGACCCTGACTGACCTCATCGTAACTCCCAAGTTAGGAGTTGCTTGCTTTGACTCTGACCATAATCCTGATCCAGATTCTTATGACCTTGACCATAAAACTGAAGTCATTTAAATTTGACCCTATCCCTGATCTTCCTTCAGTGATAAAGTGGACTCTGACCTTCACCTTGAAACTCAACCATCACCCAGACTCTCCCTTGCACAGATCTGACCCTATTCTTAACCCTGATTGTAACCCTGATTCTAACAGTCAACAACCTTCGATTGATAAGACTGATTGTCATTCAGGCCCTGAGATACCTTCACACCCTGCTGACAAAACTCAACCTTGACCTGATTCTGACCCTTCTGACCTCCACTCTGACACTGACCATGACCCTGGATTTCATGTGAGTTTGACCCTCACCATCCTCCTGATTCTCACCATAACACTTTGACCCTTACCCTAAAAGTGATCTAACTGAACCTCAGCTGGATTTGATCATGTCCCTGACCCTCATGACCCTGATCAACCCACATACTGACCATGAAACTTCACCTAACCCTGACCTTGACCCTGAACCTTATTCAAATCCGTAACTGACACAGGTCCAGACTGTGACCCTGATGTGTAGCCTTGCTTTGATAATCACCATTACTCACCCAGATCTTGACCCTCATCCAGTTTTTAATTGAAATGTATTTGACATATTGTATAAATTTAAGGTGTATCAACTTAACATCTACATCTTAAATGTATCAAGTTAACATGTACACCTTAAATGTACATATGTATCTTGATACATATCATGATTGCAACAATTAGCAGCTCTGTCATATTACAGAATTATTCTGTCTTTTGAGTTGTTGGAATAATGAAGTTCTACGTTCCTAGTAAGTTTGTTGATTATAATACAACATTGTCTATATTCACTGTATTGTGCATTGTATCTCTAGGGCTCATTTAATCTTCATTGTAAATTTGTACCCTTAGACAAAAACTGCCCAGTCCCCTTCCCTCCCTAGCCCCTGGTGACCACCATTTCACTCTGTTTTGTGAGTTTGGCTTTTTTAGATTCCACATATAAGTGATATCCTACAGTATTTGTCTTTGTCCATCTGAATTATTTCATTTAGTGTAATTTCCACAAGGTCTATCCATGCTGTTGCAAATGGCAAGATGTCCTCTTTTCTCATGGCTGAATAATATTCCATGTGTACCACATCTTTATCCATTGATTTGTTGACGGGAGGGTGGTTGTTTCCATATTGGCTATTGTGAACAAATACTGCAGTAAATATGAGAGTGCATATCTCTCTTCAAAATCCTGTTTTTATTTCCTTTGTGTATATACCCAGACGTGGAATCACTGGATCATTGGTAGGTCTACTTTTAATTTTTTTTTATAAACCTTCATATTGTTTTCCACTGTGGTTGAAACATGCACACCAGCAGTGTGAAAGAGGTCCCTTTTCTCCATGTCCTTGTCAGCAATTTTTTATCTCCTGTCTTCTTGATAATAGGTGTTCTGACAGGTGTGTGGTGATGTCTCATTATGGTTTTGATTTGCATTTCCCTGATAATGAGTGATGTGGAGCATCTTTTCATGCACCTGTTGGCTATTTGGATGTGTTCTTTGGAAAAGGGTCTGGTTCTACCCATTTTCCAATTTGGATTGTTTGTTTCATTTTGTTAGTAGATTCTTTGTACAAAAGGTTTTAAGTTTCATGGAGCCCTATTTGTTCATTTTCACTTTCGTCTTTTGTGCTTTTGGTGTCATGGTCAAGAAATCATTGCCAAAACCAATGTTAAGGAGCTTCTTCCCTACATTTACTTCTAGGAGCTTTATAGTACCAGGTCCTTATGTTCAAGTCTTTAATCTACTCAACTGTAAGACAGGGGTCCAATTTCATTGCTCTCAATGTGCTCATCCAGTTTTCCCTACCTTATTATTTTTTTAATTTTTTAAAAAATGTTTTTATTTAATTAAATGTTTTTTAATTTTTTAAAAAATGTTTTTGAGACAGAGAAAGACAGAGCATGAGCAGGGGAGGGGCAGAGAGAGAGGGAGACACAGAATCTGAAGCAGGCTCCAGGCTCTGAGCTGTCAGCACAGAGCCCGACGTGGGGCTCGAACTCACAGACTGTGAGATCATGACCTGAGCTGAAGTTGGACACTCACCCAGGCACCCCACCCCACCTTATCTGTTGACAAAACTGTTCTTTACCCATTGTGTGTTCTTGGCTTTCTTGTTGTATAAGCAGGGGTTCAGTTCTTTGCCTTCTATTCCATTCCATTGGTCTATGTGTCTATTTTTGTCTGTATGTGCAGTAACATACTGTTTTTATTAGTAAAGATTTGTAGTATAGTTTGAAGCCAGGAACTATGGTATCTCTGGCTCTGTTCTTTTTTGCTCAAGATTGCTTTGGTTATTCTGGGTCTTTTTGATTTCAAAAAGATTTTAGGACTGTTTTTTCTATTTCTGTGAAAAATGCCTTTGGCGTTTTGATGGGGATTGCATTGAATCTGTAGATGGCTTTGGGTAGAATGGACATAATTTTAACAATACAAGTTCTTCTGATCCATGAACACAGGATGTCTTTCCATTTGTTTGTCTTTCCATTTCTTTGATTTCTTTCGGCAAAGTCTTGTAGTTTTCATTGTACAGGACTTCCACATCCTAGGTTAAATTTATTCCAAAGTATGTTATTGTTTTATATGCTATTCTGAATGGGATAGTTATCTTTATTTCTTTTTCAGATGTTTCATTGTTAGTGTATAGGAATGCAACTGATTTCTGTAAGTTGATTTTGTGTCCCACAACCTGACTGAAATCATTGATTAGTTCTAACAGTTTTTGGGTTGAGCCTTTCAGATGTTCTAAATACAGACTCATATTATCAGCAGATAGTGACAGGTTCACTTTTTCCTTCAAGATTTGGATGCCTGTTATTTCTTTGTCTTGCCTATTTGCTTTGGCTCGGACTTCTAATACTGTATTGAATACTATGATACTATATTAGGACTTCTTATACTATATTGAATAAGAGTGGTGTGTGTGTGAACATCCTTGTCTTGTGCCCGATCCTTGAGAAAAACTTTCAATTTTCACCACTGAGTATACTGTTAGCTGTGAGCTCATAACATATGGCCTTTAATATATTGAGGTGTGTTCCTTCTATATTCAATCTGCTGAGGGTTTTTATGAAATTATGTATTTTGTCACATGTTTTTTCTGCATCTATTAAGATGATCATATGATTTTTCTTTTCTTCTTTTATAATTTTTTAAAATTTACTTATTCTGAGACAGAGTGCAAGTTGGGGAGGGCTAGACAGAGAGAGAATCCCAAGCAAGCTCTGTAGGGTCAGCACAGAGCCTGATGTGGGGCTCAAACCCATGAAAATGTGGGATTGTGACCTGAGCCAAAATCAAGAGTTAGATGCTCAACTGACTGAGCCACCCAGGCGCCCCTCTTTTATTTTATTAATTAGATGTATCATATTTATTGATGTGTGTATGTTGAATGATCCTTGCATTCCAGGGATAAATCCTACTCATGGTGTATAATTATTTTCATGTGTTCTTATTTTTTTTAACATTTATTTATTCATTCATTCATTCATTCATTCATCCATTTATTCATTCATTTATTTATGTATGTATGCATGCATGCATGTATGTATGTATTCATTCATTCATTCATTCATTTATTAATTTATTCATTCATTCAATATATATATTCAATATATATATAATGCCATTTATATATATATAATTTATATATATAATAATTAATATATATAAATGCTATATATATATATATATATATATATATATATATATATATGAGAGAAAGAGAATCCCAAGAAGGCTCTGCACTGTCAGTGCAGAGCCTGATGAAGGGCTCAAACTCAGGAACCCTGAGATCATGACCTGAGCTGAGATCAAGAGTCAGATGCTTAACTGACTGAGTCACCCAGGTGCCCCCTTTATAGGTGTTCTTGAATTCAGTTTGCTAATATGTTGTTGAGTTTTTGCATCTATATTCATCAGAGATGATGATCTATATGGTTTTCTTTTCTCTGGCTTTGGTATCAGGGCAGTGCTGGCTTTGCAGGATGGATTTGGAAGTGCTTCTTCCCAATTTTTTGGAAGAGTTTGAGAAGAATTGGCATTAATTCTTCTTTGAATGTGTTAGAATCACCAGTGAAGCCGTCTCGTCCTGGGGGAGGTTTCTGTGTTGGGAGGTTTTTGATCACTGATTCAATCCCTTTATTTGTTACAGGTCTGTTCAGATTTTTTATTTCTTCCTGATTCAGTTTTGAAACGTTTCTAGGAATGTATCCATTTCTTCTAATTTATCTAACTTTTTTGGCTCATAATTGTTCAGAATAGTCTCACAATCCTGTTTTTCTGCAGTCTCAGTTGTAATATCTCCTTTTTCACTCTTAATTTTGAGTCTTTTCTGTTTTTTTCTTCGTCTAGCTAAAGATTTATTGATTTTGTTTATCTTATTGAAGAACCAGTTCTCATTTATATCAACCCTTCCTCATCCCTATTTTACTTATTTCTGCTCTGAGCATTATTATTTTCTTCCTTCTGCTAACTTTGGGCTTAATTGTTTTTTTTTTTTTTTTTCTAGTTCCTTGAGAAGTAAAGATAGGTTGCTTATTTGAGATGTTTACAATTTCCTGATGTATGCACCTGTCACTTTAAATTTTCAGAGATGCTGTTTTTTGCTGCATCCCATACCTTCTGATATGGTGTGTTTCCTTTTTTATTTCTTTTGAGATACTTTTTTGTTTACATTCTGATTTCTCCTTTGACCCATTGGTTGTTCAGGGTGTACTGTTAGCTGCCACATATTTGTGGATTTCCCAGCTTGTCTCTTGTTGATTCCTAGTTTCACACCATTGTGGTAAGAAAAGATAGTTGGTACGATTTCAGTCTTGTCAAAGTAGCTAAGATTTGTTGTGTGTCCTGTCATGTGGTCCATTCTGGAGAATGTTCCGTGGGCACTTGAGGATAGTGTGCATTCTGCTGCTGTTGAGTCTCATTTTTTTTAAAAAAAAATTTAATGTTTATTCATTTTTGAGAGAGCTAGAGACAGAGTGTGAGCAAGGGAGGGGCAGAGAGAGAGGGAGACAGAATCCGAAGCAGGTTCCAGGCTCTGAGCTGTCAGCACAGAGCCTGATGAGGGGCTTGAACCCACAAATTGTGAGATCATAACCTGTGCCAAAGTCAGACACTTAACCTACTGAGCCACCCAGGCATCCCTGGTTCTCATGTTTTAATCCATGCAGCCATTCTGCCCATTGATTGGTGACTTCAGTTCATTTATATTTAGAGTGATTATTTATATGTAAGAACTCAATACTGCTACCTCACATTTTGTCTTCTGCTTGTCTTGTATTTCCTTTGTTATCCCCCCCCCCCTTTGTTTCTGTCTACATCTGTGAAGGGCTGGCTTTCCACAGTATGTATTTTGGTCTCCCCTTTTCTTGTTTTGTGACTCACTCTAGAGTTTTGTTTTGTTGTTACCATGTGGATTACGAAAAACATCTGTTAGATAAAATAATCCTTTTTACACTGATAGCACCTTATTTCCATTCCCTATGAAGTTTCCACCCTTTCACTCTTCCTCCTTTATTTTTGATGTTACAATGTACCTCTTTTTTTTAATATTGTTTATTTATTTACTTTGAGAGAGAGAGAGAGAGAGTGAGCGCGTGAGTGGGAAGAGCAGAGAGAGAGGAGAGAGAATCCCAAGCTGGTTCCACACTGTGAACACAGAGCCTGGTATGGGGCTCGAACTCACAACACGAGTCAAAACTGTGAGATCATGACATGAGCCAAAATCAAGAGTCGGCCGCTTAACCGACTGAATCACCCAGGTGCCCCAAAATGTGCTTCTTTTTACGCTGTGAATTCCCTGAGGAGTTATAGTGGCTTCAGTTATTTTTAATGCTCTTTTCCATTAGCCTCCAAACTATAATTAAGTTGTTAACACATCATTCTAATATAAGAGTTCCCACTTTCTAATTGTGTTAATTTTTTGCCTTTACTAATATATTATGTACTTTCATTTGAATTTATGTCACTCATCAATGTCTTTTCATTTCATCTGGAGAACCCCATTCAGCATTTCCTTCAAGGCTAGTCTCGTGGTGGTGAGCTTTCTCAGCTTTTGTGTGTCTAGCAAGGCCTCTATTTCTCCTTTATATCTGAAGGGTAACTTGGCTTAATAAAGTATTCTTGGCTAGCATTTTTTATCATTTAATACTCAATAGGTCATTCCACTCTCTCCTGGCCTATAGTTTCTTCTGAGAAATCTGCTGATAGCCAAATGGGAACTCCTTTGTAGGTTACTGTCTTTTGTTTCCTGTTTGCTTTTAAGATGCTTTCTTTATGTTTGATTTTTGACAGTTTCATTATAACGTCAAATATAATGAATGACATTCCTTGGAGACGATCTTTCTGCATTCAGATAATATGGTGTTCTATTAGTTTCTTGGATTTACATGTTCAATTCCTTCCAGGTTTGGGAAGTTCTTCGTTATCCTCTAAATACATTCTCTGCTACCTTGTCCCTCTCTTCTCTTCTGGCACACCAGTTGTTCTTATATTTGCTTTTCTTATCAGACACCATACCACTTTTTACAAATGTTAGTTCTCTCTCCTGAATCATTCTCCTTCCCATCCCCAAGTCCCTTTCATTTCTTCCATCTGACATTATCTAACCTATTACCTAACCTCTCTAATGAGTCCATATTGTTCACTGAAGTCTTCAACTCCAGAATTTCTGTTTGGTTATTTTTTAATATTCCAATCTCTTTGGTAAATAACTCCTTCTATTCTTTAATTTTATATCTGATTTCCTTGAATTACCCTTCTGGGCTTTCTTGTAGCTCGTTGAATCTCTCTGTCACAGATATTTTGGATTCTTTATCAGTTAGACTGCAATATTCCATGCCTGGGAGCTGGGTTACTGGAGAATTATCTTCTTTTTGTGATACTGCATTACTGTGATTTTTCACAGTGTTCGATGACACTATGATGCCAATTGTTGGCCGCCCTAATGAGTGTATGATGACACTCCAGTGCCTGGCATTGGAGGTAGTAAACACCTTCCTTAATTAAGAGACTATGTTTACTTTGTTACAGTTCAACCTGCTGGCAATTAGAAACCTTTCTTTTGTTTTACAGAAGGTGGCACTATTGCTTAAGTTTTTGGTTTCTCTCCCTGAGTTGGCTCTTAGGGCTGCAGCAGAGTGGGGACAGGTACCTGGGGCTTTGGGGGTGTCCACATCCTGGTAGGGGAATCCTGCAGTGGGGGGACTCCCAGATGTCCATTGTCACATATCCTGCTGAAATCCTGAAGCACGCAGCAGGAAACATGTTCCTCCAATGCCTTTTGTTATCCTCGTCTGCTGCCTCTTTCCTTTTCCTCCAATGTCCAGTCATGGACTCACTCACCACTTTCGCTTTCCACCTGCGCTGGCTGAGAGGCAGGTTGTCACCAGTATTGCCCTGGGAAGGGACCGACTCGAGTTCTTCCTTCTCCTCTGCCTCCAAACCCATCTCTACCCTGCTTCAGTGGTGGGCCTAGTTTTCCCATCAGGCTGGCTGGGCTTCCAGAAATTGTCTCCAGTGAGTGTCTCCCTGTTTTGTAGTTTCCAGTTGTGCTTCCCCCAATTAACAAGTAAGGGTGGGGCAGGCTCCTCAACTTTCTTGGATCTGCAATCTCCTTCAAGGTCCTGTCCACTCACTTTCTGATGCACAGGTGGGTAGAAATCTGGGTGTCCTGGTGTGATGAGCAGAGGCACTTCTGTTTGGTTATGAATGTCAAATTAGTTGTAAATAAAAGGGGAGAGGAAAAAAGGAAGACTCTTACCATCATGATGCTGATGTCACATTTGGCCCTGATCCTACCCTACACTTACCCTAACCTTGATCCTAAACATGACCTTCACCTTGAAAATGACCTGACTTTGACCTTCACCCTGATATTGACATTGCAGGTTATCCTTAACCTGCTTCTGAATCTGGCATTCACCATACCTACTCAGAATTGACCCTTACCTTCACTTTGACTCTAATCTATTCTCATCCTGAACCTGAATTATACCCAACTCTCACAGTAATCCTGACTCTAATGTTTAAATTGAGTCATAATTTGACATTCACTCAGGCAATTTACCTAAAACTGACCCTGAAGCACTGATTATGACCTTGACCCAGATCATGAAACTTACCCTGACCCTGCTTCCTGTGATGCCTACTTTCACACCAACCTTGACCTTTAGGGTGACCTTGACCCTCACCCCCCCCCCCGACTCTACACCTAATCTCAACCTGATCTGACCCTAGCCCTCACCTCCACACAAATTTGCCCCTGAACTTGACCCTCACCTTCACTCTTGCATTGGTTTTCCATGGCTGGCATGAATTACCATCAATATAGTGGCTTAAAGTGACATGGGTGTATTTGTCACTGTTTTGCAGGTCAGAAGTCAAACCTAGGTCTCGCTGAGTTAAAATCAAGGTTTCAGCAGGGCTGCATTCCTTTCTAGAAGCATTTCAGATGCGGGAAAGGACTGTGAGCCATGGAAAGCAGGAGTCCTCCACAAGGTGGACAAGGCTAGCAAAGGGAATCTCCCCTTGAGCCTCCAGAAGGAACACAGCCCTGCTGACCCACACTAGACATCTGAGCTGCACAGCTGTAAGATAATAAATTTCTATTGTTTCAGGCCACCAAGTTTGTGGAAATTTGTTCAAGCTTCAATAGAAAACTAATGCAGTACTCAACCTCTAGGTGTTAAAAGTCTCTGTTCTTTTGCATTTGTAAAACTAATGTGGGTTGAGTCCCACTCAGTAGGAGCATTGGCTTATGCCAGCATATTCTGACCCTCACTGTGTGTGGCCCCCTCTGTAGACTCGTCTACAGCATTCATCACACACTCTAATGGAGGAGTGACTTAATGGCTTTTCATTTAATCTCTGCCTCCCTGTGTCCCCAGATGGCAGGCTCTGTGAGGACAGTATGTGGCATGGTGCACACAAGCACAGAGCAGGTCTTGGAGAACCCCTTTGCAGGGCTCCACCTGGGCCTCTGGTCCCCAGCTTTCCTTCCCATCCTAAGTGTAGCTGTCCTGTGTGACTCTTCCAGAGCTGATCTCTGCTAATGCCCTCCTTAGAGAAGGTGTGGCCCAGCTTTCCTGTCAGGAGGCCTGAGGAAGGGGATAAATGGGAGCGTGTGGGGTCCTGGGCCAGCACAGACACGGTTGTGTGTAACAGGTTGTGTATTCTCGTTTGCCCGGGCTCTGCCCTGAAGGGAGCAGAGAGGAGGGCTCATGGGAAACCTGCTTGGGTCCCTGTCTCCCACTTGCCTGTGCAGTGGTGCGTTGATAAATGTGTAATAACTTGCTCTCCCGGAGGAGGGCGTGGCAGGCCTCTGCTGGTTACTGTGGTGTAAACATTTCCACATGGGTGATTTCAAGACACTAGTCCATGTTCCTGAAAGTGGAGTTGGAAAGTCTGGGATGTCTTCTCTGGCACCAACCAATTCTCCAATTCTCTAATTCTCCAACAACAACTGGGAGACCAGCAATTCAATTCTGTTGTGACATTAACTGCTCATAGTTATCATCAGACTCCACAAGTTAAAGGGCTCAGGTATTGCCATGCCTAGTAGGCAGTGGGCTCAGGGTGGGGTTGGCAAGTTATGAGTTTCAGAGTCAGATTGACTTGGGCTGGGGTCTTGGCCCCACCAATCCATCCTCCTCCCATGAGCGGCTGTGACGACAGTAAGAATGCTCAGTTTCTGGCAGCCACTGTGTTGGCAGAAATGGTGATGGGGAAGAAGAGAAATCGACCCTATCCTGCTGGGAAGCACCGCAAAGGCAGGGGCTGCCCTCACAGGACACTCTCACTTCTAGAGCTTGGTCTTCCGTAGTCCCCAACTCTAGGACCTTCTTCCTTGGGGGTGAGCTTAGCTCTTTTACCTGTGGGTCATTACCTTCTATCTCACCCTGTCTATGGCAATCTGTAGCAGAGTGCTGATGGTTGGAGGACCCTTCCCATGCTCTGGACACATAGCCCTAGCAGACTACCACGGTCAGTGATATAATTTGCTTGTGGCAACAGTTGCAGCCACAGCATCCCTAGGGTGTGGCACAGTGCATGTGAGCACAGAGCAGATCTCAGAGAACCCCACTGCAGCGTTCCACCTGGCCTACACTGATTAAGACCATTGTTCACTCAGTGGACAAAGGTTTACTGAGTGATGCACCATGATCTATCCTGTGCTCTGAGGACACTAAGAGGATCCCTTTTGGTGGTGGCTATTGAGGAGTTCCACTGCACCATGATGTCAGCCTGTTACTAAGGGAAGGATGGCAACTTGACCTGGATGAGCCAAGAAAGACTCAGCAGAGAAGCCGAGCTGAGATTTGAAGGGATTTTCCAGGCAACAGGGGACAAGGCACCAATGTGGAAGGAACTGCATGTCTATGAGTTTTGGGGAGGTATCCAAGTATTGGGAAAGCAATTGTGGAAACAGGTTTTATCAGGTTCCACCTTCTTTTCAAAGAACACCCCAGTTGTGTGGCCATCTTTATATCCCAAAGTGGCTGCCTGATCACGTTTCTTGAAGAGGTTCATATGACCTCTCAGAAAATAAATGTTGGCAAGGGTGGAGAGAAACTGGAACCCTTGCATATTGCTGGTGGGAATGTAAAATGTTTCAGCTGTTGTAGAAAATGGTCTGGTGGTTTCTGAGAAAATTAAACATATACCAATTACCATATGATGCAGCAACTCCACATTTTAAAATTTAAATGCAAGTTAGTTAACATACAGTGTAGTATTGGCCTCAGAAGTAGAACCCAGTGATTCATCTCTTACCTATGACACCCAATGCTCACCCCAAAAAGTGCCCTCCTTAATGCCCATCACCCATTTAACCCATGCCCCCACCTGCCACCCATCCAGCAACCCTCAGTTTGTTCTCTGTATTTAAGAGTCTCTTATGGTTTGCCTCCCTCCCTCCCTCTCTCTCCCTCTCTCTCCCTTTTTTAAAGTTTATTTATTTGAGAGAGAGAGACAGACAGAGAGAGAGAGAGAGAGAGAGAGAGAGAGAGAGAGAGAGAAGAAGGGGCAGAGAGAGAGGGAGACACAGAATCTGAAGCAGGCTCCAGGGTCCAAGCTGTCAGCACAGAGCCTGACACGGGGCTCGAACTTGTGAACCAAGAGATCATGACCTGAGCTGAAGTCAGATGTTCAATCAACTGAGCGACCTAGGTGCCCCCTTCTCTGTTTTTATTTTATTTTTCCTTCCCTTCCCCTATGCTCATCTGTTCAATTTCTTAAATTCCACATAAGAGTGAAATCATTTGGTATCTGCCTTTCTCTGACTGACTTATTTCGCTTAGCATAATACACTCTAGATCCATCTGCATTGTTGCAAATGGCAAGATTTCATTATTTTGCATCACTGAGTAGTATTCCATTGTATACATATACCACATCTTCTTTATCCATTCATCAGTCGATGGACATTTGGGTTCTTTCCATAATTTGGCTATTGTTGATAGTGCTGCTATAGACATTGGAGTGCATGTGCCCCTTTGAATCAGCATTTTTGTATCCTTTGGATAAATACCTAGTACTGCAATTGCTGGGTCATAGGGTGAGTTCTATTTTTAATTTTTTGAGGAACCTCCATACTGTTTTCCAGGGTGGCTGCACCAGTTTGCATTCCTACCAGCAGTGCAAAAGTGTTCCTCTTTGTCTGCATCCTTGCCAACATCGGTTGTTTCCTGAGTTGTTGATTGTAGACATTCTGACACAGGTGTGAGGTGACATCTTATTGTGGTTTTGATTTGTATTTCTCTGATTATGAGTGAGTTTTAGCATCATTTCATGTGTCTGTTAGCCATCTGGATGCCTTTAGTTTTATTGATTGTTTCCTTCACTGTGCAGAAGCTTTTTGTCTTGATGAGGTCCCTGTAGTTCATTTTTTGCTTCTATTTCCCTTGCCTCTGGAGACATGTGTAGTAAGAAGTTACTATGGCCAAGGTCAAAGAGGTTGATGCCTGTTTTCTCCTGTAGCATTTTAATGGTTTCCTGTCTCACATTTAGGTCTTTCATCCATTTTGAATTTGTTTTTGTGTATGGTGTAAGAAAGTGGTCTAGTTTCATTCTTCTGCATGTTGTTGTCCAGTTTTCCCAGCACCATTTGATGAAGACACTTGTCTTTTTTCCCATTGGAAACTCTTTCTTGCTTTGTTGAAGATTAGTTGGCCATATATTTGTGGGTTCATTTCTGGGTTCTTTATTCTATTCCATTGATCTATGTGTCTGTTTTTGTGCCAATACCATACTGTCTTGATGATTACAGCTTTGTAATATAGCTTGAAGTCTGGAATTGTGATGCCTCAAGGTTTGGGTTTCTTTTTCAACATTACTTTGGCTATTTGGGGTCTTTTCTGCTTCCATACAAATTTTAGGATTGTTTGTTCTAGCTCTGTGAAGAATGCTGTTGTTATTTTGATAGGGATTGCATTGAATATATAGATTGCCTTGGGTAGTATTGATATTTTAACAATATTTATTCTTCCAATCCATGAGCATGGAATGTTTTTCCATTTATTTGTGCCTTCTTTGGTTTCTTTCATAAGCTTTCTATAGTTTTCAGCATACAGATCTTACCTCTTTGGTTAGGTTTATTCCCAGGTATCTTATGGTTTTGGTGCAATTGTAAAAGGGATCAATTCCTTGATATCTCTTTCTGCTGCTTTATTATTGGTGTACAGAACTGCAGCTGATTTCTGCACATTGATTTTACATCCTGTGACATTGCCGAATTCATGTATCAGCTCTGGCAGTTTTTTGGCAGAGTCTTTTGGGTTTTCCATGTAAAGTATCATGTCATCTGCAAAGAGTGAGAGTTTGACTTCTTCCTTGCTGGTTTGGATGCTTTTTATTTAGTTTTGTTGTCTGATTGCTGAGGCTAGGACTTCCAGTACTATGCTGAACAGCAGTGGTGAGAGTGGACATATTGTCATGTTCCTGATCTTAGGGGAAAGCTTTTAGTTTTTCCTGATTGAGGATATTAGCTGTGGGCCTTTCATATATGGCTTTTATGATGTTGAGGTGTGTTCCTTCTATCCCTACTTTCTTGAAGGTTTTTATCAAGAAAATATGCTGTATTTTGTCAAATGCTTTAGTTCATCCATTGAAAGGGTCATATGGTTCTTATCCTGTATTTTATTAATGTGGTGTTCACATCGATTAACTTGCAAATATTGAACCAGACCTGCAGCCCAGGGATAAATCCATATGATCATGGTAAATAATTATTTTCAGGTACTGTTGAATTTGATTTGCTACTATCTTTTTGAGAATTTTTGCATCCATGTTCATCAGGGGTATTGACCTGTAATTATCCCTTTTAGTGAGGTCTTTGTCTGGTTTGAGAATCAAGGTAATGCTGGCTTCATAGAATGGGTTTGTAAGCTTTATTTCCATTTCTTTTTCTTTTTTTGGGGGGTAGTTTGAAGAGAATAGGTATTAACCTCTTTAAATGTCTGGTAGAATTCTCTTGGAAGCCATATGACCCAAGACTCTTATTTGTTGGGAGATTTTTGATAACTGGTTCAATTTCTTTCCTGGTTATGGGCCGGTTCAAATTTTCTATTTCTTCCTGTTTCAGTTTTGGTAGTGTGTGTCTAGGAATTTGTCCATTTCTTCCAGATTGTCTAGTTTGTTGCCATATAATTTTTCATAGTATTCTCTTATAATTGTTTCTATTTCTGTGATGTTGGTTGTGATTTCTCCTCTTTCATTTGTGATTTTATCTATTTGGGTTCTCTCTCTTTTATTCTTGAGAAGTCTGGCTAGGGATTTATCAATTTTACATATTCTTTTAAAAAAAACACCTCTTAATTTTATTGATCTGTTCCACTGTTGTTGTTTTATTGTATTCTATATTGTTTATTTCTGCTCTAATCTTTATTATTTCCCTTCTTGTAGTTTTGGGCTTTATTAGCTGCTTCTTTTCTAGTTCCTTTAGGTGTAAGGTTAGGTTGTGTATTTGGGACCTTTCTTGTTTCTTGAGATAGACCTGAAATGCAATGTACTTTCCTCTTAGGACTCCCTTTGCTGCATCCTAAACTGTTTGGAGTCATGTTTTCATTTTCATTGCTTCCATGTATTTGTAAATTTCTTTAATTTCATGGTTAACCCATTCATTCATTCTTTAGTAGGATGTTCTTTAACCTCCATGTATTTGAGGGCTTTCCAAATTTGTTCCTGTGGTTGATTTCAAGTTTCATAGCATTGTGATCTGAAAATATGAATGGTATATCTCCATCTTTTTTTACCTATTGAAGGCTGATTTGTGACCTAATATGTGATCTATTCTGGAGAATGTTCCATATACATTTGAGAAGAATGTGTATTCTGCTGCTTTAGGATGAAATGTTCCAAATATATCCCTCAAGTCCATCCGGTCCAGTGTGTCATTCAGAGCCACTGTTTCCTTGTTAATTTTCTGCTTAGATGATCTGTCCGTTGTTGTAAGTGGAGTATTAAAGTCTCCTACGATAATGGTATTATTATCAACAAATTTGCTTATGTTTGTGATTAATTGTTTTATATATTTTGGTGTTTCAAGTTGGGTGCATAAATATTTACAATTGTTAGCTCTTCTTGATGGACAGACCCCTTAATTTTGATATAATGCCCTTCTTTATCTTTTCTAACAGTCTTTGTTTTGAAATCTAGTTTGTTTGATTTAAGTATCGCTACTCTGACTTTCTTTTGACATCCATTAGCACGATAGATGGTTCTCCATCCCCTCACTTTCAATGGGTAGGTGTCCTTAGGTCTAAAATGAATATTTTGTAGGCAGCATATAGATGGATTTTTTTTTTAAATTCATTCTGATACCCTATATCTTTTGATTGGGACATTCAGCCCATTTACATTCAGAGTGATTATTGAAAGATATGAATTTAGTACCATGTGTTACCTGTAGATTTTGTGTTTCTGGTGATCTCTGGTCCTTCGTACTCTGCTGCTTTTCACTCAGAAAATCCCTCTTAGAATTTCTTGCAGGGCTGGTTTAGTGGTCACAAACTAGTTTTTGTTTGTCTGGGAAAGTCTTTATTTCTCCTTCTATTCTGAATGACAGCCTTTCTGGATAAAGGATTCTTGGCTGCATATTTTTCCAATTCAGCACATTTAATAGTTCCTGCCACTCCCTTCTGGTGTGCCAAATTTCAGTGAACATCTGTTACTAACCTTATGTGTGTACCTTTGTAGGTTAAGGACCTTTTGTCCCTGGCTGCTTTCAGAATGCTCTCTTTATCTTTGTATTTTGCAAATTACACTATGATATGTTGTGGTGTTGACCTGTTTTGTTGATTTTCAAGGGACTTCTCTGTGTCTCTTGGACTTGGATGCCTGTTTCCTTCCCCAGATTAGGGAAGGTCTCAACAATTATAATTTGTTCAAATAAATCTTCTCCTTTTTTTTGCTCTTCTTCTGGGACTCCTATGGTACAGATATTGTTTGTTTCATGGAATCACTTAGTTCTTTAATTTTCCTTTTGTAATCTAGTAGTTTCCCTAGCCCTCTTTTTTTTCCAGGTTCTTCATTTTTCCATAATTTCATCTTCTAATTCACCTGTTTTCTCAATACTTGCTGTCACTGTATCTAGTTCATTTTACATCTCAGCTATAGCATTTTAAAATTCATCCTGACTTGGGGCACCTGGGTGGCTCAGTCGGTTAAGTGTCCAACTTAAGCTTAGGTCATAATCTCACAGTTGGTGAGTTTGAACCCTACGTCAGGCTCTGTGTTGATAACTTGGAGCCTGGAGCCTGCTTTGGATTCTGTGTCTCCTTCTCTCTCTGCCCCTCCCCCACTCATAATGTCTCTCAAAAATGAATAAATGTTAAAAAATAAAAAACTTAAAATTCATCCTGACTAATTCTTAAAGGTCTTTGATCTCTGCAGGATGGGTTTCTCTGGTGTCTTCTATGCTTTTTTTTTTCAAGCCAGCTATTAGTCTTATAACTGTTGTTCTAAATTCTTGTTCAGATATATTGTTTATATCTGTTTTGAGAAAGTCTCTGGCTGTGATTTATTCTTGACCTTTCTTTTGGGGAGAATTCCTCTGACTTGTCGTTTTGACTAAGTTTCTGTCTTTTGCATGTTTTATTTTATTTTTTTTTTACTTTTATTTTTTTCTTTTATTTTTTTAAACTGTTTTTATTTTTTATTTTTAAATATGAAATTTATTGTCAAATTGGTTTCCATACAACACCCAGTGCTCATCCCCAAAGGTGCCCTCCTCAATACCCATCACCCACTCTCCCCTCCCTCCCACCCCCCATCAAACCTCAGTTTGTTCTCAGTTTTTAAGAGTCTCTTATGCTTTGGCTCTCTCCCTCTCTAACCTCTTTTTTTTTTCTTCCCCTCCCCCATAGACTTCTGTTAAGTTTCTCAGGATCCACATAAGAGTGAAAACATATGGTATCTGTCTTTCTCTATATGACTTATTTCACTTAGCATAACACTCTCCAGTTCCATCCATGTTACTACAAAGGGCCACATTTCATTCTTTCTCATTGCCACGTAGTATTCCATTGTGTATATAAACCACAATTTCTTTATCCATTCGTCAGTTGATGGACCTTTAGGCTCTTTCCATAATTTGGCTATTGTTGAGAGTGCTGCTATAAACATCGGGGTACAAGTGCCCCTATGCATCAGCACTCCTGTATCCCTTGGGTAAATTCCTAGCAGTGCTATTGCTGGGTCATAGGGTAGAATAGAATAGAAACCCCAGAACTAGACCCACAAAAGTATGTCCAGCTAATCTTTGACAAAGCAGGAAAGAATATCCAATGGAAAAAAGACAGTCTCTTTAACAAATAGTGCTGGGAGAACTGGACAGCAACATGCAGAAGGATGAAACTCGAACACTTTCTTACACCATTCACAAAAACAAACTCAAAATGGATAAAGGACCTGAATGTGAGACAGGAAACCATGAAACCCTAGAGGAGAAAGCAGGAAAAAACCTCTCTGACCTCAGCCGCAGCAATTTCTTACTTGACACATCCCCAAGGGCAAGGGAATTAAAAGCAAAAATGAACTATTGGGACCTCATGAAGATAAAAAGCTTCTGCACAGCAAAGGAAACAATCAACAAAACTAAAAGGCAACCAACGGAATGGGAAAAGATATTTGCAAATGACATATCAGACAAAGGGCTAGTATCCAAAATCTATAAAGAGCTCACCAAACTCCACACCCAAAAAACAAATAATACAGTGAAGAAATGGGCAGAAAACATGAATAGACACTTCTCTGAAGAAGACATCCAGATGGCCAACAGGCACATGAAAAGATGCTCAACGTCACTCCTCATCAGGGAAATATAAATCAAAACCCACATTCAGGTATCACCTCACACCAGTCAGAGTGGCTAAAATGAACAAATCAGGAGACTATAGATGCTGGAGAGGATGTGGAGAAACGGGAACCCTCTTGCACTGTTGGTGGGAATGCAAACTGGTGCAGCTGCTCTGGAAAACAGTGTGGAGGTTCCTTTTGCATGTTTTAAAAGCAGGTTATGTGTCCTGCACCTAAGAGTACTACTATATTAAAAAGGAGTCATACACTGTCCAGGCCTGGCACTCCAGGAAGTATCTCTGATGTATCTTGTGTTCACTCTGCTGTTGCATTTTGGCTGCTCTATACCACTGGTCAGTCCTCTGCAGAGCTCCTCCTGGCTTGCAGTGTGGAGTGTTTGGACCTTTAACTAAGTGTGCTTTGATTTGTTTGTTGAAGTAAGCCTGGAAAAAAAAGGGAGGGGGAAGTCTGGTCCCCTAAAAAGAGAAAAAGGAAAGGGAAAAAGCAAACCAAACAAAAAATTGAAAAACCACAAGGCTCATTCCAAAGAAAGAAGAAAGAAAGAAGGAAAAAAGCCTGAGAAAAGAGAAAAGAAGGAAAAAGAAAAGAATAAAAAGTGTGATCAAAAGAAAGATAAAAAGAAATGACAAAACAAATCAGAAAATATGAAAGAAAAAAAAGAGAGTTGTCTGTTTGTGCCTAGGGTTGGTGGCTGTCCTGGTCTGGAGGAGAGGCCAGTTGCATTGGATCAGACTCATTCTTGCCCCAGTAAATAAGCAGTTGCCAGGCACGGAGGGGCAGGGTGTGCTGTCAGCAGGTCCTGTCTCCACTGGCGGCCACTGTGCTGCTCTCTGAAGTCCTATCATGTTGGTGTGGGGACAAAAAAATGGCGTCACCCCAGTCTCCTTCACAGACCGGGGATCCCAACTTCAGCTGCTCAGGCAGCCTTCACAGAATAGCAAGGGCAGTCAGCTTGCCCTGCTCCAAAACTCCCCTCTGCCTTCTCCTTGGTGGACAGCTGGGATTCAAAATCCAAAGTGTTAAAGGATTGGCATAGCATGGATCCACTCCCCTCTTTCAGAATAGAGCCTCTCCACCCTGCTGATGAAAGGCCTTTAGCTGGTATCTGCAGGGACTTTTTCCTTGGGGATGCAATAAACCTTCTTCCCAAAATACTCTGGGAAGGGGACAATTCTTTCCCAGTGTGTCCTGGAGATTGCTACACCATGCTATGCACTCCAGGGCCAGCTCCCTCCTCCCCGGAAGTACTCACCAAAGCTCTGCTCTGGAGAAAGTTGTGCACTTCAAAACCTCAGAGTTTCATCTGCAAAGGCTGTTTGCAAAAAAGAACTGGCATACTCCTAACTTCTTGTTCCCCAGTCCGTGGTCCAGGGAGGTTTTCCTCTTGTGCTAACTCGATGCCGCACTTTCACAACCACTCCCTCTCTCTCTCCCATTTGTCTCTCCCCTCCGTGGTGCTGCCATTTTCTCTCTCCCAATTCACATCCAAACACCTTGCTCCTGCCAAGCTGTCTCCCTCCAACTGTGGAGATCCTTCTGCTGCTCTGCAGATCAATTTCCTGGGCATTCCAAGTAATTGGACCTCAATACACCTGTGTTTGAGGGATGAAGAAAGCCCAGGGTTGCCCTACTTTTCCACCATCTTAACTCCTCCCCCCTAGGCTAGGATCTTTTGGGCAGGGGAAACAGGCAAAGTTGGGCATTTCTGGATTGGGGTCAGTTGGAAAGACACCCAGCCCTCTGAAACGCAGCCCGGCTTCCCTTCTTTCAAATTCCATGTGATGTATGGCAAATCTCAAGATCTAAGGCAGAATCTTGTGAGATCTAAATCCAAATCTTACCATATCTTGGGGACATCTTGAGGGAACTTGTCAGGAGTTGGAATTCCCTAGCCTAGTCTCATTTGGGCAGGGAAAATAGGCAAGGATGCCCATTTCTGGACTTGGGACGGCTGGGACCACACCAGCCCCCTGAAAAGCAGTCAGGCTTGCCTGTTGGCAAATCTCCAGTGATCTAGAGCAAATCTCATGAGATCTAAGGCCAAATCTTATGGGATCTCAGGTAACATCTCTCAGGAACTCAGCAGGAGTAGGAATTCCCTAGCCTAGCCTTGTTCAGGTAGGGGAAACAGGCAAGGACACCCCTTTCCAGATCCGAAACTACTGGGACCACACCTGCCCCACTGAAAAGCAGCCAACCTTCCTTTTTTGCAAGTCTCCTGTGAAGTAGGACAAACACACGAGATCTAAAGCCAAATCTTGTGAGATCTCAGATGACATATGGAGGGAACTCGGCAGGAGCCCAAACTCCCTAGCCCAGGCTCTTTCAGGCAGGCAAACAGGCAAAGATGGCCATTTTCAGATTGGGATGCCTGGGACACCACCCTCTTCCCAAATGCAGCCCGGTTTGCCTTTTGGAATACTTTGCGTGATCTAAAGGAAAATCTCATGAAATCTAAGGCCAAATTGTGGGAAATCTGAGGCCATAATTCTGGAGATCTTGGGCGACATATTGTGGGAAATCTGCAGCTGCCAGAATTCCATAGCCCAGGCTATTCTGGGCTGGTGAAATAAGAAAAGATGACTGTTTCCAGATTTAGGACTGCTAGGACAAAACCCGATTCCCTAAAGCGCAGCCAGGCTTCCTTTGTTGCAAATCTTGTGTGATGTAGGGTAAAATCTCATGAGATCTATGTCCAAATCTCCCTAGATCTTGGGTGACATTTCACAGGTACGTCCCAGGACTGGAATTCATTAGCCTAGCCTCATTCAGGCAAGGGAAACAGGGAAGGAGGCCATTTCCAGATATGGGACTATAGGGACTGCACCAGCCCCTCTGAAAAGCAGCCAGGCTCTCCTGTTGGCAAACCTCTCATGACCTAGAGGAAATATCTCACGATCTAAGGGAAAATCTCATAAGATCTAAGTTCAGATCTGGCAAGATCTCAGATGACGTATCAAGGGAATTCAGCAGGAGCCAAAACTCCTTAGCCTAGGCTCTTTTCAGCAGGGGAAACAGGCAAACATAGCAATTTCTGGATTCAGGATGGCAGGGAAGACACCTGGCCCACTGAAATGCAGACAGGCTTCCCTTTTTTACAAATTTCGTGTGACGTGTGGCAAATCTTGTGAGTTCTAAGGCAAAGTCTCCCGGCATCTAAGTCCAAATCTCCTGAGATCTCAGATGGAATGTCATGGGAACTCATTAGGAGCTGGAACTGACTAACTAGCCTTGTTCGGGCAAGGGAAACAATCAAGGATGCCCATTTCTGGATACAGGACTACTGGACAACACCAGCACCCCCCCCCCCCCCCCCCCGAAAGCATACAAGCTTGCCTGTTGGCAAACTTCAGCTACTGCCAAGTTCTGGCCAGATGTTACCCAAGATCTCCAGAGATTTGGACTTCGATCTCGAGAGATTTTGTCTTAGTCTCGCGAGATTGGCTCTATATCACATAAGATTTGCAAAAGGATAAGCCTGGCTGTGTTTCAGGTACCAGGGTTTTTGTCCCAGCAGTCCTGGATCCAGAAATGGCCATGCTTGCAGGTTGCCCCTGCCCCAGTGAGGCTGGGCTAGGGAGTTCTGGATTCTGCTAAGTTCTAGCTAGATATCACCCAAGATCTCCTGAGATTTGGAGTTAGATCTTGTGAGAGTTGGTGTTAGATCTCTAGAGATTTGTATATGGATCTTGTGACATTTGCACTAGATCATGTGAGCTTTGCCATATATAATGCGAGATTTGTAAATAGGAAAGCCTGGCTGTTTTTCAGTGGGCCCAGTGTCTTCACTGCTGGAAATGCCCATATTTGCTGTTTCCCTTGTCAGAAAGAGCTGGACTAGGGAGTTCTGACTCCTGCCAAGTTATGGTCTTATATCTCTAGAGTTCTCACAAGGTTTGACTCAGGTCTCACAAGATATGCCCTAGGAGATCTCCCAAGATTTGGACATAGATCTCATGAGATTTGCCCTACATCTTGCGAGATTTGACAAAAGACAAGTCTGGCTGATTTTCAGGGGGTGGGTCTGTGGTCCCAGCTGCCCAGAATCCAGAAATGGCCATCCTTGACTGTTTCCCTGCATGAACAAAGTTAGGCCATGCAACTCCAGCTCCTGCTGAGTTCCTGCGAGGTGTCACTCAAGATCTTGCCAGATTTGGACTTAGATCTTGGCAGATTTTGCCTTAGATCTCACGAGATTGGCCTTCCATCACATGAGATTTGCAAAAAGGGAAGGCTGGCTGTGTTTCAGGGACTTAAGTTTTTCCCCAAAGTCCGAATCCACAAATGGCCATCTTTGCCTGTTTCCTCTGTGCGAACGAGGCTGGGCTAGAAGTTGAGGCTTCTGCCATGTTCCTGCTAGATCTTGTCCAAGAGCATCCGAAATTTGGGTTTAGATCTCGTGAGAATGGGCCATAGATCTCGCGAGATTTTCCTGCTGAGATTTCGAGAGATTTGGATTTAGGTTTGCAAGATTTGCCCTAGATCACAAGAGATTTGCCAACAGGCAAGCCTGGTTACTTTTCAGGGGGGCGGGTGTGGTTCCAGCTGTCCTAAATCCACAAATGGCCATCCTTGACTGTTCTCTCCCTGAATGAACCAGGCTAGGCTAGGGAATTCCAGCTCCTACCGACTTCCCATCAGATGTCATTTGAGGTCTGAGATTTGGACTTAGATCTCGAGACATTTTGCCTTAGATCTAGAGATTGGCCCAATATCATGGGAGATTTGCAAAAAAGGAAGACTGGCTGTGTTTCAGGGATGCGGGTTTTGTCCCAGCAGTCGCCAATCTGGAAATGGCCATGCTTGCTGTTGCCGCTGCATGAAAGAGAGTAGGCTAGGGTATTCCAGCCCCTGCAGAGTCCCCGCTAGATGTCACCCAAGATCTGGGCTTAGGTCTTGCAAGACTGTGCCTTAGATCTCTCAAGATTTGCCATACACCATTCGAGATCTGTAAAAAGGGAAGCCTGGCTGCATTCCAGTGGGCCAGGTGTCTTCCCTGCCCATCCGATTCTGGAAATGCCCATTTCTGTCTGTTTCTTCTGTCCAAAAGAGTCCAGGTTACGGAGCTCTGGCTCCTTCTGAGTTTCCGTGTTATTTCTCTAGAGATCTTGTGAAGTTTGGACTTAGATCTCATGAGAGTTGGCTTTAGATGTCTCGAGATTTGCTGTCTGTGATCTTGTGAGAATTGGGTTTAGATCTTGTGAGATGTGCCATACATCTGGAGAGATTTGTATAAAGTGAAGCCTGGCTGGGATTCAGGGATTTGGGTTTTGTCCCATGAGTTCACATCTGCAAATGGCCATCTTTGCATGTTTCCCCTGCCAGAATAAGCAGGAGTTCTGGCTCTTGCCATGTTCCAAGTAGATTTCATTTGAAATTTCTCGAGATTTGGATTTAGAGCTTGTGGGATTTGCCTCAGATCCCATACATCACTAAAGATTTGTAAAAAAAAAAAAAAAAAAAAAAAAAAAAAAGGGGAAGCCTGGCTGCATTTCAGGGGGCCTGGTGTTTTCTCTGCTGACTCTAATCCAGAAATGCCCATATTTGCTCTTTCCCCTATCTCAAAGAGCCTAGACCTGGAACTTCCGGTGTTATATTTCCGGAGATCTTGAGAGATTTGACTTAGATCTCAGGAAGTTGGCCTTAGATCTGGAGATATTTGCTGTCTGAGATCTGACCAGATTTGGATTTAGCTCTCCTGAGATTTACCTTAGCTCACGAGAGATTTGCCAATAAGCAAGTGTGGCTGCTTTTCAGGGGGGCTGGTGTAGTCCCAGTTGTCCTGAATCCAGAAAGTGGCATCCTTGTATGTTTCCCCTGGACTTGGATCTCATAGACTTTGCCTTAGAGCTTGCGAGATTTGCCAATAGCGCTTGAGATTTATAAAAAGGGAAGCCTAACTGTGTTTCAGTGGGTTGGGTGTTTCCCATCCCACCTGAATCCAGAAATGCCCATATTTTCCTGATTTTCTTGTCACAAGGAGTTTTGTGGCTAGGGAGTTTTGGCTCTTGCTGGGTTTCCTCGTATGTCGTCCAAGATCTCAGGAGATTTGGTGTTAGATATCTGGACACTGGCCCAACTTCACATGAGACCTGGGGAAAAAAAAGCCTTGTTGCTTTTCAGTGGGCTGGTGTGGTTCCAGTATTCCCGCATCTGAAAATGTCCATCTTTGCCTATTCCCCACCTGAACAAGGCTGGGCTAGGGAGTTCTGGTTCCTGCCGATTTCCCTCGGTATGTTGTCTGAGATCTCGAGACATTTGGACTTAGGTGTCAGGAGACTTTGCTTTAGATCTCAGTAGATTTGCCATATATCATGGAGATTTGTAAAAAGGGAAGCCTGGCAGTGTTTCATGGCCCCGGTGTTTTCCCTGATGACCCAAACTGTAAAACTCTGAAAGAGCTTAGGCTAGGGAGTTCTGGCTCCTGCTGAGTTCCCATTTTATTTCTACCATGACCTTGGGAGATTTGGGCTTAGATCTGGAGACAGTTGGCCTAGGTCATGCGAGATTTGCCGTAAATCACACAAGATTTGTAAAAAGGGAAGCCTGGCTGTGTTTCAGTGGGACAGGTGTTTTTTTCCTGCTGACCTGAACCCAGACATTCTCATTTTTGCCTGTTTCCCTATCTGAAAGAGTCTAGACCTTGGGAGTTCCAGCTTCCACCAAGTTCCTTTGTTATTTCTCCTGAGACCTTTCAAGATTTGGACTCAGATATCTTGAGAGTTGGCCTTAAATCTCACGATATCTGTCGTCCAAGATTTCAAGAGATCTGGATTTAGATCTCTCAAGATTTGCCAACAGGCAAGCCTGGCTGCTTTTCAGGGGGGCATGTGTGGTTCCAGCCCTCCCAAATTTGGAAAGGGCCATCTTTTCCTGTTTTCCCTGGTGCAACGATGCTAGGCAAGGGAATTCCAGCTCCTGCCAAATTCCCTCCAAATGTCACCTGAGATCTCATGAGATTTGGACTTAGATCTCCTAGACTTTGATTTAGATCTCATGATATTTGCCATACTTCACAGTGAGATTTGTAAAAACGAAAGCCTGGAGGTGTTTCAGTGGGCCAGGTGTCTTCCCATCTGACCTGGATCCACAAATGCCCGTATTTGCCTGTTTTCTCTGTTTGAAAGGGCCTAAGCTAGGGAATTCTGGCTCCTGCCACATTCCCCCCATTAAGTCCTTGGAGCTCTTTCAGATTTAGACTTAGATGTCGCGATACTTTGCCTTATATATCTCGAGATTTGCCATCCGAGAGATTGCAGGGTTTGGATTTAGATCTCACGAGATTTGCCCTAGATCATGGGAGATTTGCCATACATTACAGGAAATTTATAAAAAAGGAAGCCTGGCAGTGTTTCACAGGGGCAGAATTTGTCCAAGCCATCCTGAATCCGGAAATGGCTATCTTGCTTGTTTCCCTGCTCAAACTGGGTTGAGCTAGGGAGTTTGGCTCCTGCTGAGGAGTTCCCTCAGTATGTCTTCTGAGCTCTCATAAGATTTGTACATAGTTGTCGGGAGACTTTGCCTTAGATCTTAGGAGATTTGCCATACATTGTGTGATATTAGTGAAAAGGGAAACCTGGTTGTGTTTCAGTGGATCGGGTGTCTTCTCAGTTGACCCAAATCTGGAAATGTCATCTTTGTTTTCCCTGTCTGAAAGAGCCTAGACTAGGAAGTTCTGGTTCCTGCGGAGTTCCCTTGATATGTCGTCCAAAATATCATGATATTGGGACTTAAATCTTGTGAGACTTGGCCTTACATCTCTCCAGATTTGCCCTAGACCACATGACATTTGCAAAACGGGAAGCCTGGCTGCGTTTCAGGGAAGCGGATTTTGTTCCAGTAGTCCGAATCTGGAAATGGCCATCTTTGCCTATTTCTCCTGCCCAGACAAGGCTGGGCTAGGGAGTTCCAGCTCTTGCTGAGTTCCCATGATACATCGTTCCAGATCTTGGGAAATTTGGACTTAGATCTAGAGTGATTTGGCCTTAAATATCATGAGATTTGCCCTAGATCATCTGGGATTTCCCAACAGGCAAGCCTGGCTGCTTTTCAGGGGGATAGGTGTGGTCCCAGCTGTCCAGAATCCAGAAGTGGCCATTTTTGATGGTTTCTCCTGCACGAGTGAGGCTATGCTGGGGACTTCCAGCTCCTGTTGAACTCCTGCCCGGTGTCACCCTTGATCTCTCGAGATCTGCACTTAGATCTCGCAAGATTTGCTCTCCAAGATCTCGTGAGATTTGGCAGATCTCACAAGATTTGACCTAGATCACGTGAGATTTGCCAACAGGTGATCCTGGCAGCATTTGACAAGGGCAGGTGTTCTCCCATGAGTCCCAAATCCGGAAATGGTCATCCTTGTCTGTTCCCCTGCCTGAAAGAGGTGGGCTAGGGAGTCCTGGCTCCTACAGAGTTCCCTGGATATGTCGTCTGAGATCTTGTGAGATTTGGACTTAGATGTTGGGAAACTTTGCCTTGGATTTCACAAAATTCGCAGTACATTACATGAGATTTCTATAAAGGGAAGCCTGACTGCATTTCAGTGGGCTGGATGTCTTTCCTGCCATCCTGAATCCAGAAATTGCCATATTTGCCTGTTTCCCCTGCTGAAAAGAGCCTAGGCTAGGGAGTTTCAGCTCCTGCTGAGTTCCCCTGTTGTTTCTCCTGACACCTCAGGATATCTGGGCTTAGACCTCCTGCAAGTTGGCCTTAGATAACGGGAGATTTGCTGTCCAAGATCTCACAACATTTGGATTTAGATCTATTGAAATTTGCCCTAGATCACATAAGATTTGCCATATATCATACAAGATTTGTATAAAGGGATGCCTGTTTTTCACGGGGATGGATATTGTCTCAACCATCTTGAATCCGGAAGTGGCCATCCTTGCCTGTTGCCCCTGCCAGAAAGGGGTTGGCTAGGGAGTTTTGACTCCTACCAAGTACCACTAGATGTCGCCTGAGATATCTCGAGATTTGGACTTCGATCTTAAGAGACTGTGCCTTATATCTCACGAGATTTGCCATTCAATATACTAGATTTGTGAAAACGGAAGCCTGGCTGCTTTTCAAGGGGGCCGGTGTTGTTCCAGATGTCCCAAATAGGGAAATGGCCATCTTTCCCAGATGGGATGAGTCTGGGCTAGGAATCCCATCTCCTGCAGAGTTCCCTCAATATGTTGTCTGTAATATCTTGAGATTTGGATTTATATCTCTCCAGATTTGGCATTAGATCTGGTGAGATTTGCCCAACGTCATGGGAGACTTGCAAAAAAGAAGCCTGGCTGCACTTCAGGGGGCATGGTTTATTCCCAGTCATCCCCAATCCAGAAAGGAGCATCTTTTCCTGTTTCCTCTGCCCCAACAAGGCTAGGCTAGGGAATTCCAGCTCCTGCCAAATTCCCCTGAAATGTTACCCAAGATCTTTTGAGATCTGAATTTAGATCTCATAGATATTGCATTATATCTAGCAAGATTTGCCATACATCACGTGAGATTTGAAAAAAGGGAAGCTTGGCTCCATTTCAGAGGGGTGGGTGTTGTCACAGCCACCCCAAATCTGGAAATGGCCATTTTTGCCTGTTTCTCCTGCTCAAACGAAGCTGAGCTATGAGGTTCCAGCTCCTTCCTATTCCCCATGACATGTTGCCTGAGATATTGCAGTATTTGGTCTTACATCTCTCCAGATCTGCCCTAGATCACATGAGATTTGTTAAAAGGGAAGCATGGTTGTATTTTAGGGGTATAGGTGTTGTCCCAGTCATCCTGAGTCCAGAAACGGTCATCTTTGCCACTTTCCCCAAAAAGCTGCGCTTGGGAGTTTGTCTTCTGCTGTTTCTGCCCTATGTCGCCTGAGATTTCTGGTATTTGGAGTTAGATCTCATGAGATTTTCACTGGGTCACAGGAGATTTACAAACAAGGAAGCCAGGTACTTTTCGGGGGGGGCAGTGTGGTCCCAGTAGCCCCCAATATGTAAATGGGCATCCCTGCCTATTTCCCATGCCCAAATGAAAGTGGGCTAGGGAGTTCCGGCTCATGTTTAGTCCCATCAGATGTCACCCAGGTTCTTGTGAGATTTTGCCTTAGATCTTGCAAGATTGGTCTTTAAATCAGATGAGATTTTCCAAAAGGTAAACCAGGCTGCTTTGAAGGGGGGGCAGGTGTTGTTCCAGCAGTCCCAAATCTGAACATTGCCGTCTTTGCCTGTTTCTCTTGCTGGAAAAACCTAGGGTTGGGACTTCCAGCTCCTTCCCTGTGTCTGTGATATGTCACTCAAGATCTAGCAAGATTTGGACATAGGACTCATGAGATTTGCCGTAGGTCATGCGAGAGTTCCCAACAGGGGAGTTGGGATACTTTTCAGGGTGGAAGGTGTGGTCCCAGCCCTCCTGAATCTGGAAATGGAAATCCTTGACTGTTTCCCTTGCTCCAAGTAGGCTGGGCAAGGGTGTTCTGGCTCTTGCCCATTTCCCACCATATTTCACATGAGAACTAGTGAGATTTGGACTTAGATTTCTTGACATATGGCGTCAGATCTCATGAGATTTGCCAACAGGAAAGCCTGGCTGCTTTTCAGGGGGGCAGATGTGATACCAGGATTCCTGCATCTGGAAATGTTTACAATACTTGAAAGAGGCTGGGCTAGGAAATTCTGGCTCCTACCTAGGTCCTACAATATGTCTCCCAAGATCTCGGGAGAACTGGACTTAGAACTTGTGAGACTTACAAACAGGGAAGTGTTTGAGTTCAGGAACCCACTGATGCTGTGGGCCAGGCATAGGTTTGGGCACAGGACCCATGACCCACATCTGCAGCTCCGTCCCAGTTGAGTAAATATCCTGGTGAACTTCTGAATTCCTGGCTGAATAATTCTGTGCTGGTCATGGGCCCCAAATCCATTCTTTATTCAGACCTGGGAGGTGGACCCCCTTAAAACAAGAGCCATGACTAGGGTTAGGGTTAGGTCCTGGAGGTGGCCGGGGCCAAATGCCAACAGTGCAGTGATCTCCCCAGAGGGTGGAGTTGAGGGTGCATGTTAGGATACAAGTCATGCTTAGGGTTTGGGTTCAGGTGCTTGCTGACTACCAACAATCACTCATCACTGCTAATGAGTACACAGGGCAGAGACATCCTTTGGCCAAGGGATGTGGCCACATGAGCAGCCTCAGCTCAGCAATGTAGGGAGTCTTGATGGAGGGTCCACATCCTCTGGGAAATACACACAGCCTGTAGGCATGAGGCCGGTGGGAGCTCAGAAATGCCCAAGTAATGGGGCTGTGGTGTCCCTGCCACGTGGAGATGACACTGAGCTGGACTTCTCCCCAGGTTCTCCCCCCTCCCTCAGACTCAGACCTCCTCAGAAGCCTGTATTTTTTGGGTTCTTTGAAGTCAGGACTTGATGATGTCCTGGTGGCCACTGTCACAACCTCCTGCCTGCTGTGCTGAGGGACAACCTTTTGGCCATTTGGAGCTCCCTGGGCAGGTGGGCATGTGTGTCCCTGGGCCTGCAGCCCAGGCAGGAGCTCCTCATACCTCTAAGACTGCCCAGACCATGAGACGGGCTTGACCATGACACCAACACAGCTCTCCAGAAACAAAAATGTGCCCATTACCAATGGAACAACTATCAACAACGTGTCAAAGCTCTGTGCCCATTGTGAGATCCATGGAAGTTGTACTTGTCAGATAGTGTGAAGATTCCAACTTTTCATCCAAAGAGATAATGGAAACTTTTATTCTCTTGATGGGGGTTCTGTGCTTATTTCTGTACCAACCCCAGTAAAACTCAGACACACCCAGTGTTCTGCATACAGACACAGACACACACATAGACACAAACACAGACGCAGACACAGACACACACACGCATGCACCCTAAGCACGTGTTGTGTTCATCCCAGGCACATGCCTCCCATAGCGTGAGCAATAGTGTGCAGCCCATGCCCTGTTGGGAGCACCCAGGATCTTCAGGAACTGTCCCTGTGGGCCATAGCATCACTGATATGCTCCCTGTGACCACTTCCTGGAGGGGTGGAGGGGGCTGGCCCTGGTTGGGGGGTGAGTCACCACGTGGATGCTGGGAACAGGACAGACACTGACCTGACCCAGGGGTAGGTGCTGGGGACTCCAGAGCCTGAGGCCCCACTGGAATAGGAAATCTGGTTGAAACAGAGCCCTAGAGATGTGTGAGGAGCGTGCTGTGAGAAAGACGGTGTTTTCAGTCTCCAGAATTGATTCTGGTGTTGTCCATATGACCTGTCATAAATTGTAACCCACACAAAATTATGCAAACAGTGTGCAAAGTTATGATGCAACATTTAGTTATGTATGTCCTGGGGGAACCACACACATAGGGAGAGATTAGCATTTACATAAGGGGGCTTTGCTTCTCTACCATCCTATTCTGGGAGACTGATCCAGGCAAACAGCTTTATTATTCATTATGAGAACTTCCTGAAAGACCCATTGGCTCTTCAGTGGAAAACACCCAGACAGTTTGGATGCTCGGATTCTGAGGGTCCTTTGGCTTGATGTTCCCTGGATCCCTGCCTGTCACCCAGTCCTAACTGAAGCCACCTTAACCTGGACATCTGATTCTCAGTGGATTCCAACCTCACCACCCCTCAGAGGCACCTATGAAGCTCTGCAGCCTGCAGGATGTTTGGCCCTCCTCACCTGCGGGTGCTGGTGGGATATCCAGGCATCTGGCCCCTGATGCTCGCATGCATTTCAGGGGTGACTGGGCTTATTTCTCTGCAAGTTTCTAATTTTATAGTAGATCAATATTACTTTTTAAATCATAAAACCACATGGATAAACATTACCAGTCACCAAAATGTCCCTAATGAAAATAAATCAAACCACAAAGGCTGAGTTCCAGGAACCATCAGAGAACAGAGATGCAACCTTCCACTTGCAGATGCACTGTCTCTGAGTTTGACTTCCAGTGCACCATGTCCTATGTCACCCCCATGGCTCTAGTGCTCCCTCCCACACCCCTGGATCTACCACAGTGTTGTTGAGCCCTGAGTCTTGTGGTCCTTCCCTCCTGTCCCCCGCCCCTAGCAAGCTCATCCCCTGCAGAGCTCATGCATAATTTCAACCACTGTTTTGCCTTCCCTGTCAACTACACAGGCTCTGCAACCCTCCCAAGCTTGCATCAGACATTCCGCTTTCATGTCTAGGTTAAAATGTATGCACAGGTGGATGAAATTGCCACCTTATGGATTGGGGACACATTCATGGTTTTCTCCACCATGTGTTGTCATCAAGGGAGAGTCATCCACACCTGTGGACATGGCACACTCTCTCCCTTGTTGTCTAAACCACTCTCCTTGAGGAGCGCACCCTGTTTCTTTACACTTCTCTTGGCTGATGACCTTGCTTTTAACTCCCAGTGGCAAATTAGTGCTGTGAAGATTGACTTTCTGCTCCCATATGGACCACCCAGTCTACCTCTGCATATTCCTGTCTGCCTCACTGGGGGCTGGCTGCCACCCCACACTCTGGGCATCTTGTCAAATCCACGTTCTGGGTTGTCAGGCAGAGGGTGGGCATCCAGACTCCATGGTCCAACAAGTTCCTAGGTGAGGGGGATGCTGCTGGTGGTTCTGAGACCTCACCTGTAAAGCAAGAACACCTTGCTTGTGAACACCTACTTGCTTCCTTAGCATTCATTAACCACCCCCTATTTCTGCCAGTGATTATGGGGGAGATGAGTCCATCCTCCTTTAGAAGTAGATCTTGCTTCTTGGGAGATGGATTGGTCAGTGTTCTATCTCATCCTGATGGCCACGCTGACTGTTCACAGGTCAACATGGAACTTCTACAGCACAATCCTGGCCCTGAAAATGTCATAGTGAACTTCTGAGTTCTTCACTGAACAATTCTGTGCAGGTCATGGGCCCCAAATCCATGGTTTCCTCAGATCTAGGAAGTGGAACCTTCTTGGAGCCAGGCAATGGGTAGGGTTACAGTTAGGTCCTGGGAGGCAGCAAGAGCCAGAACCACCACCAGTTCAGTGATCTCCCCAGAGGCTTGAGTTGAGGGCGTGAGTTAGGGTGTGGGATAAGCTTAGGGTTTGGTATCAGGGGATGGCTGATGGTATGTTCCAGGCTTAGGTTTTGGTGCAGGATCCCATTCTGCAGCTCCATTCTGACCCTGCAAATGTCATGGCAAACTCCTGGGTTTCTTGCTGAATAATGCTGGGCCAGTCACCGACCCTAAATCCATTCTTTTCTCAGACGTAGCAGATGGATCCCCTTAGGGCCAGAGCCCTGTTAGTGTTAGGTCCCAGGAGGTGTCAGGGGTTCAACCACCAGCACTACAGTGATCTCCCTGGATGGTTGTGTTGAGAGCATGTGTTACAGTACAGGTCAGGCTTAGGGTTTGAGTTCAGAGCCTGATGATTGTGTATGCCAGGGTTAGGTTTTGGCTTGATCCACTTCTGCAGCACCATCCTGGTCATGTAAAAGCCATGATGAACTTTTGAGTTCCTCACTAATTCTTCACAGGTCATGGTCCCCAAATCTGTTATTTCCTCAGACCTAGGAGGTGGAACCCCCTTCAGGCCAAGCTATGGCTAGGGTTGGGGTAAGGTCCCAAGAGACAACAGGCTAAATGGCCAGCTGTGCTGTGATCTCCCCAGAAGGTTAAGTTGATGGTGTGTGTTAGGGTGTGAGTCAGGCTTAGGCTTTGGGTCCAAGGGCCAGCCAATGGTGTGACCAGGCTTAGGTTTTGGCTCAGGATACCCTTGTGCAGCTCCATCCCTGCTGGTGAAAATGTCATGGTGATTTTCTGGATCCCTTGCTAAATAGTCCTGGTCTGGTGATGGGCCACTAATCCATTCTTTACTCAGGCCAAGGAAGTGGGTCCCCTTAGGGAAAGAGCCTTGGCTAGGGGTAGGATTAGGTCCCAGGAGGTGGCAGGGGAAAAACTGACACCAGTTCAGTGATATCCACAGGGAGCTGAGTTGAGGGCACATGTTAGAGTGCAGGACAGTCTTAGGGTTTAGGATCTGGAGATGGTTGATGGTGGTAAGGTTTTGGCATAGGATCTCCTTCTGCAGCTCTGTTCCAACTCTGGAAATGTCATGATGAATTCCTGGGTTCCTTGCTGAATAATGCTCCACCAGTCATGGGCCCCAACTTTGTTATTTTCCTCAAACCTAGGATGTGGAATCCCGTTGGGGCCAGGCCACGGATAGGGTTAGGGTTAGGTCTCAGGAGGTGTCAGGGGCCAAACCACCAACCATTCAGTGATCTCTCCAGAGGAATGAATTGATGACAGGTGTTAGGCTATGGGTCAGGCCTAGACTTTAGGCTCAGGGGGCAACCTATTGTTTGGGCCAGGGTCAGATTTTGGCTCAGGATCCCTATCTACACCTCCATAGCAGCCGTGGAAATGTCATAGTGTAATTCTGGGTTCATCACTGAATAATTCTGTGCTGATCATGGACCCCTCTATCATTCATTCTTCAGACCTAAAAGATGGGCCCCTTTGAAGCCAGACACTGGCTAGGATTAGGGTTAGGTCGAGGGGTGTGGCAGTGGCCAAATCACTAGAAGTGCAGTGATCTGCCTGGAGGGCTGAGTGGAGTACGGATGTTAGGGTGCATGTCAGGCTTAGAACATGGGCTCAGGGGCCTTCTAAAGAAGTGGGTCAGGGTTAGGTTTTGACTCAGTATCCCCGTCTGTAGCTCCATCCCAGCCATAGAAATGTTATGGCCTTATTCTGGGTTCCTACCTTTATAATTCTGTGCTAGTCACGTGCTCCAAATTCATCCTTTCCTCACATCTATTAGGTGGGCCCCTTAGGGCTGAGCCTGGGTGTTGTGTATCCCCTGAAGGGGCTGGGGCAGGTGGCTTTCCCATCCAGGGTAGCCCATGGGGCCTCGCCTTAGATGAGAAGCTTTTCTGGCACTGGTTTCTCCCAAGGCCATTCTTCATAAAGGAAGTAAGAGCTTAGAATGCCCTCTCGGTTCACGTGTGTGCAGGTCTAGAGCCTCCCAGGAGCTGGGAGCCAAGCTTTGCTGTGTCTCTCTGCAACCTCTTTTCTTTGGAGGACTTCTTGTTTTTGAAGTTTACTGCATCAGGTTCCTTCTCCTGGTTTAGCCTCTGTGGGCCAGCTTGTTTCCCTGTTTAACACCTTTGGTTCATTTCATTAACTTATTAGTAGTGGGAAATCCAGGGTTCCTAAGCCATCTTCTTCCCCTACCCCACTGGCAGGCAGTTTACCAGGAGCCCCATGAAGGCTAATCTTCCCTGACTGAGGGGACTCGGGTCTTCTCGAAGGCCCCTGATTGCAGTTATCCCCAGACTCCTCCCTAAACATCACCACCTGTCCGTTTGGTCTCTGAGCATGTTCCTTCATGGTTACTTCCCTGTTGCCAGATTCCCTGTTGCCAGCCAGGACCCCAGAAACAATGATGCAACCCCCCCTCCCCAATCCTGTTTAAAGAATAGAGATATTGGTTTCAGGACAAATTATTTACCCAGCTAGCAATGTAGAAGGTATTCCATTGCTAACCTGCCTTCTCAAAGGGAGGGATTTTGTTTGTAAACTTCAGACCCAGAAAATTGTTCTGCCAACATGGGATAATTACCTGTCCTCCCTGAAGCAGAATGCTGTTTCTCTGGAGCCCCACCTAGCCATGTGCCTGTGTTGGACACCATGTATACAGTGAAGCTAGAGGCCTCCAGAGGAGACCACGAAGAGCCTCGTGCAGACTCACAGGACCAGAGGCAGGGCAGTATGCACTGTGTCCAGAAGGAGCCAGGGGGGCCTTGACCAGAGAAGCCTCCAGGCCTTTCTCCCCTCTGCTGTGGTGCAGGGGGCAGAGCTCACAGGCTCACTGGGCAGTGCTCTTGCAGAGCATGGGACGAGGGAGGGCATGCAGCATGAGAGAGGTGCTTCAGGAGAAAGCCTCAGTCTCCTCCCTGTGCCTTCACAGTGGGAGAATGAACATTCACTCAGCATTGTGCCCACTGGGAAGAGGCACAATGGAGGTTCACCATGGAGAACCCCTTCTACTTCTGCACAGGGCACACACTGTCTCCTGTTTCTCTGTTTCTCAAGAGTGTCCAGGCCCCCGGAGAATCTCTTAGGGCTGCATTGTGGGATCACCTCACTAAGCTCAGAGTCCTCAGGCAGTGCCACCTGCCCTTTCATGCATGCCGTGCTGCCTCTGACGCTTGAGCCCTGCATGCTGCCCACATCTAGGAAGTTTGAGAATTTTGCTAAGACCAGGTTGGGGAGGGGAACAGAACCATCATGCCATTTGGCCTGTGCCCTGGAGACACCTCACCCCCCTGCCTCATCATCTGCATGTTCTGTGGGATGTTGGTGTAGGGGGCATCCTGGCTCAGGGTGACACATCTCAGGACAGTAGAGAGTAGGGTCTGGCTTAGGCTGGGGCCTGACCATGAGTCCAGGCAGTACAGAATGTTGCCCAAGGGGCTGTATGAACCCCTAAATCTTCTCCCCATGGGGACAGGAGGCATTTATTTGTGCATCCCCTCTGCCCTCAGTGAGTAGTGAGCCCAAGATCAAGATGCCCACAGATAAGGTGTCTGTGAGAGCATGTTTCCTGGCTCCCAGACAGCACCTCTTTGCCATGTCCTCACTTGGGGGAGGGGTGAGAGAGCTTTGTGGGGTCTTTTGTAAGGGCCCCACTCCCACCCATGGAGGATCCATCCTCCTTAACTAAGCACCTCCCACAAGCCCCTCTCCTAACACCATCATCTTGGGTGCTGGGATTCTAACACAAGCTTGAGGGGCACATGGCCTTTCAGACCATAGAGGTATTGCATCTCCAGTCTCACTGCCAGCTGTCTCACAAAGGGGTCTCCACCTTCCATAGACACTGCCTTTGGAAGTCCCAGATGAACCTGTCCTCTGTTACCTGCAGTCATGTCTTCAAAGCCACAACCTTCCTTGTAGCCTCTCTGTTGGGGGTCAAACTGCTGCACTGGAATATATTTCAGGTACAGTGTAGGCCAGGTGATCATCTGAACACTGAGGGCTGTGCAGGTACGCTGAGACAAGGCATACTTGTCCCCCTGCCTGTCTGATGGAGCCAGTGTGTGCCATTTGCCCCAGGCCCTTCCAGGTGTGGGACTCTGGTCCCCACAAGCAGGAAAGGCTAATGTGACAGAGTGAGACTGGGCACATTAATGTTTGTACCCCTGGATTCAGGTAATGTGCTCCTCTGTCTCATCCCCTCTGTTTCTCACCGTGCCATTCAAATTTACTTAAAGAGCTTTGTGATTCCAGCATACTAGTTTGGTCGATGACCCTGTGTGGTCCATGACCTCTGGGGTAGCTTGTCCAGCAATGCACCTGGCAGAGACAAAGCAGTGTCTTCACCACCTCGTCCAGCTGTAGCTCCTCCCAGTGCTCCAGAGGTGGAAGGAGACTTCCTGCCTGCCTTCAAGGGACTGTGCAATTATGGAGGCAACTGGCCCTAGCAAACAAACCCTGTGTTCTCCTTTTGTGAGTAGGTCACAAGATCTGGGCTGGCCCAGAAACAACTGTTCTCCAGGGTTATCAACCTCAGGAGATTAAATATCACCTGGTTTGTAGGGCTGTAGCCTCTGTAAGATCAAACATTTTGGGTAACAAGAGTTAGGCATAGCCAGTTGCTCACATATGTGCATGTGACCATGTGACATGTGTGTGGATAACCCAGATATCCAGGAGACCCTAAGTAGCCACATGACGTCCAGACAGTCACTGTGATGGCATGACTTTGCATGCAGGTGCAGCCCTCAGGCACCACCTCCTCACTGCTTGCTCTCTTCTCTGCTGTGTTCTAAAAAGTGAAGCTGCAGGATGCCTGGAACATAGACCATGGAAGGTAGGAGGTGGTTGCTCTTGCAGAAGAGGCATGCTGGCAGCAGTGACACAAGCAAGAGATGGGGAATCTGTGAGCAGCAGATCCAAGAAATGAAAAAGCCAGTATATGGGGCAGGGGGTGTCAGAGCTGCATCCTTGGGAACCTAATTGCTTTATGGTTCAATGAGCCATGGCCTGGTCTTGCAGACATGTGTGCCAAAGCCCCAGTTGGACCTGGGATCGCATGTCCAGGCATGTCTACCATGTGCTCATCAGCCATAACTCAAGCTTGTATCCTTCTCACCTTCTGAAGATCAAGGGTATCAGTGGTCCTTGCAAAGTACATCCTATGTCTTCACAAGTTTTCAAACATCACAGTTTGCAAAGGGATAACTCTGGGGACCTGGATTCCTGATGCAGTACTTTCTGACCTCAAGATGTCTATTCGGTGGCAACCTGGTGAATTTTGTAAATAGGGCCCATGTTTGTTAATTCAGCTGCATCAATGTTCGTAAGATCAAATAAGGTCCTTACATAATACATTAGTTGACATCAAATCCAATGGGATACTTCTGAAAATCTCAGTTGACCAAGAAGGCTTTTCCAGAAAATGAGTCCTGACTCATGGAGCAGCAACTCAAAGATTCATCTTGTAGTTGAGACCCTCCTGTAAGCTCCCCTCCCATGGCTTGTGTCAGGTCTCCTGCTGCTGCCAAGTGGGGATTAGGCCCAGGGTTGGCCTCCTTTCCATGACACTGTACTCAGCCTGGGCACAAGCAGATGGACGTCTGGCATGGAGGCTGGGACTGGGAACTAACAGAATCTGATCCCAGATGTGATTTCTAAGGGGATCCAGTATGCAGAGCAGAGCCACCAGGTACACAGGGCTGGTGTAGAGAGATGTCCATAGTTTTGGAACAACCCCTGGATGCCGTCATCCCATCTCCTCCTGCCACCAGCAGATACTGAGAAATTCTATTACCAGGTGAGTGAGGGGCATCAGCCCAGGGATGTGGAGGGCAGCAGGTTGTTCCCAGCTCTGACTGCTCCCCACTGTGGGCCCATCCATGGCAGCAACAAGACATCTTTGGCCTCAACCACTGTTTCAGGAAAACACTTGAAAAAGTCAATCTCAGCATTTATTTCCAAGGTTCCAAGCCACATCTGAGGAAGGAAAGATCGGCAAAAATGCAAAGAGAGCCTCTCAGCCCAGTCCTGCTCACCAGCCCTGAGCTCCAGGGGTCCAAGGATTGAGAGGGAAGGACTCATGGGGTTGGGGAAGACAGTCTCCTCAGCATTGACTCCACAGGGGTGTCACTTTCTTGGCATATTCCCCTCCAGCCCGCAGATATCTAACAGAATATGTGGGCTTTCTGGAAACTTGAGGGCTGTAGCGGGTGGTGGGGGCATTCTAGGCCTGTGTTTTGAGGAAAGATGCCACATGGTTAAGATCCCAGGCCTGGGTGCTCTGGGGATGGGCCCGCTGTAGGTGTGTTCAGAGGTCATGACAATGCTCAGGGCTGTGTGGTCAGTGGTGGGCCTGGGGTCAGTGGGCCCCCTGCAATGCCCTTCCTGCACAGAGTGGGGCTTTTCTGTCTCTGTAACCCCAGTGAATGGCTGGGGCCTGTGCCAAGGTAGGCACTTAGGAGGTGTTAAAAATAGAATATTAGAACTAGTCCAGCCCAGTATGCTGCTCCCGCCTACCCACGCAGCTCTGGTATCTCCCTTGATGCCTGCTTGGCATGATGTATCTGGAGGACCAGTGCCTGGTCAGAAGCTGTGCCCATCAGTGGTCAACAAGAATTCCTTGAATGACTGATGTGTTAAGGAACTTGTCTAATCCCAGCGTGAAGGGTGAGGAGACAGTTGTTGGGGTCAGAGTGAGTAGGGGAAGGGATTGGATTCAATGGCTGGAATCCCCCAAGACTCTGATACTTGGAGGGTCCCAGAGATGGTGTTCATGGGTAAGGTGTGCACCTTCCCTCCCAGCCCATTTTATCCCTCTATGGCCACCTCTCAGAAGTCTTCATGGGAGGGGCCCCTTGTAGGTAACCTCTGATATGTCTGATGACCAAAGTGTCACCTGGATCACATACTTTGGCAAAGGGTTCCCAATCAGGATTCTGACCCTAAACCATGAGATGCATGTGCAAACTTGGAACACCCCTCTCCAGGACAGCATCCTCAATCAGGACTGAGAAAAGGAGCCCCCTGGCATGGAAGTGGGTGCTTGGTCCTCATGCCCTCAGAACAGGACCTTTCCCATATGCAAGGGAGGGACTTGGTGTGCTGTTGTCTATCACTTCCCCGCTGTCTGGTCTTTGCCTCTCCCCACAAGGGCCCTTGCAGGAAAAGTTTCTTGGGGTTCATCCCTTTCAATTTCTCTCTTCCTTCCCTCATTGAGGAAAGTTCTGAAGCACATTCTTTTGTTCCTTTGTTAAACCATTTTTTCAGAGTTGGAAACATCACCAGGAGATAGCTGAGCCCAACGTTGTCTTTGCTGATACTTAATCAGGGGAGCTCAGGAGGAAATCAGAACCACTGCAGGCCCTGCCAATGTCCTCACTGGAATGAATACGATCAGGACACCAGAGTTCATTGACTTCAGGGCAGCCTTGCCCTCCGTACTGGTGCTCCTCCTTCCTCTTAGCTGTTGTGGGTTTTTAGTTAGTTGTTGTGTGGTGTGTAAGATAGGGGTCTGGTGTTATGCTTGGGGCTGTCCAGTTTTCCCAGCACCATTCATTGAAGAGACTGTCTTTTCACCATTGCATATTATTTGTTCTTTTGTTGTGAATTAATTGACCACATATGTGTGGATTTGCTTCTGGGCTCTCCATTCTGCTCCACTGTTCTTTCTGTCTCTTAGCCCATAGCATACTGTTGGTTACTGTAGCTTTGTAATATAGTTTCAGATCAGGGAATGTGATGCCTCCTGGTTGGTTCTTCTTTATACAGATACTTTGGTTGTTCATGGTCCTCTGTGGTTTCATGCACCTTTTAGGATTTTTCTAGTTCTGTGCAAAATGGTACTAGAATGTTGATCAGGAGGGATTACATTGCATCTGTACATCACTTTGGGTAAAATGACAATTCTATAATATTCATTTTTATAATCCAGGAACACATAATATCTTTCCATTTCTTCATCTATGTCTTATCATTTTCATGGTATAGGTTTTTCATGTCTGTGGTAAAGTTTTTTCCTAATTGTTTTCTTAACTTCTTTTGATGGTTCATTATGAGTTTGTCCAATGTAATGATTTTTGTATCTTGATTTTTTATCCTACAATTTCACTGAGTTTGTTTATTTGTTTTAACTTTTGTTTTGTTTGGTGGAGTGATGTGGTAGAAGATGGGAACTCAAAATGGCATGTTTCTACCATATGCTAGGTCATTCACAATATCCATAGCATAGTGGCCACTAATATAATTCTACCACTGTGTCCTTTAGTAATATGTTGCATCTTGTGAACTGTGTCCAGGTAGGGTTTGGCCTCTATCATGAAGTTTGATGTGTTCTACACTTTTCTGGTATGTTACTAACATAGTTGTTTTGAGAAGTAATGTAGTTTCTATGAATTTCCAACATATAGAAAGTCTGCCATAGCAGGAGAAATACTCTTTATCTCTATACTCAGCTTCACCAGCTGTCATTTTACACAGTTGCCACTTCTTATGATGTACTTCTTTGTTTTTTACTCAAAACAGGATACCTTCCACAGGAACTGTCATAGAACTCTTAAACAGGGAAACCGTTATGGTTTATTCATTATAATCTAATCCAGAGGCAACTTCAACTGTCATCACCTGCCCGAACTCTGTGACAATGACTCTTCCTGTTGTGACCCACTTTACTGTTCTTGAGACTTTCACTCACTTCACAACCATGATGGATTTAAAGATCACAGAGGGCTCCAATCTAGGCAGGCTTTTCTGTGTGGCTTCTGTAATTTAGTATGTTTTCAATCTTCATTCATGTTGTGACATGTTTTAGTACTTCAGTCATGACTTTAAAACATAATAGTAACCATTTAAAACATTTTTTAAAAAGTTTTTTAAATGTTTATTTATTTTTGAGAGAGAGAGAGAGAGAGAGAGAGAGAGCATGAGTAGTGGAAAGGCGGAGAGAGAGAGAGACAGAATCTGAAGCAGACTCCAGGCTTTGAGCTGTTGGCACAGAGGCCAACACGGGGCTCAGACCCATGAACTGTGAGATCATGACCTGAGCCAAAGTTGGACACTTAACTGACTGAGCTACTCAGGTGCCCCTAAAAGATTTTAAGTCTACAGTTGTATGCCACTAAATATATTCCCATTGTGCACAAATCACCATCTTCCACCTTGAGAATGTTTAAATTTTGACCAAGTGAAAGTCTGTGTGTATTAAACATTAACTCCCCATTCCCCTTTCCCCTCTGCCTGGCAACCATATTTTACTTTTTGTTGGTGAATTTGATCAAATTAATCAAATTATTTTGGATGCCCCAAACAAGTAGAATCTTATAATATTCTTTTCTGTGATTGGATTATTACCCTTGCATAGTGAATTCACGGTTCATCCATATTGTGATATGAATCAGTACTTTAGTCCTTTGCATGGCTGGGTAATATTCCATTGTGTATACATCACCCATTCACCCTTTAATGGTCAGCTTAACCTTTTGACTATTGTGCATGATGGGGCTATGAATTTGGGGGAAGAAATACAGAGTGAGTCTCTGCTTTCAAATATTTGGAGTATATACCCTGAGGTATATTAATTAATTCTATTTTTAAGATATTGAGGAACTCCCATTCAGTTTTCCTCAGTAGCTTCACAAGTTTATTTCATTTCTTGATATGTTGGAAGAAAATTTCAGTTTATGGATTGACCCCATGTTGTATATTCATTTATCCTTTGTGGCATGTTTGCATGTTTTGTACCGTTTTCCAATTATGAATAGTATTTCTGTGAATATTTATGTTGGCTTTGGTTGTGATTATGGTTCTGGTTCATGATGTATGCATCATGGTGTATGGTTTATAGATTATGGTTTTAGGATTCTATTGTTTAATCATGTACGGTTTTGGGTTTATGGCATATGGCTTTGTGGTCACACGCCCTTATGATTTGGGTGTTTTTGTGTGAGGAGGTGGGAAGAACAGTGTTACTGGGTTTGAGATGAAATATTTCCTGTGGGTGAGTGGACGAGGGGGTAAGCTGGTGGATACTTGTGTGGGGGGAGAAGGCTTAGGAGGTTCAGTGGGTGGTGTGCAGGGGAGCTAATGGGTTCAGAATTTGGAAGTGATGGTTTAAGGGTGAGTGAGTGAGGGTCTGAGAGGGTAATTGTTTAGGTGGTAAGGGGGTGACAGTATTGGGTGTTGGTTTAGAAGGTTTTGGGGATGAGTGCTTATTAGTTGAGAGATTAGAGGGATCAGGTGGTAATGGCTAGGGAATGAGGGTTTAGGATATGAGGATAGGAGTTAGGGTGAGCCTTGAGTCATTGGAGATAATGGTTAGTGTGTTTAGGCTGGGGCGGTGGAAGATGCACAGAGAACCCGGTTGTCCAGAGGACTCATTAGGGAGAGCACTGATTAACTGGAGTTTGTGGGTTCCAACCTAGAGGTAGTGTTGGAGAAATGAATAAAGTACTGCACCAAAGATGGCCAATGGGACTAAAACAAGCTCTGGTCTCTAGCTTAGAGACCCCTCTTCCGGGTTCTTCTTGCCCTGTTTGCCATGCACGCGAAACCTGTCACAGATATGGAAGCTGACAACTATAAATTACCTTTCCCCCCCCTTTCATTTGGGGCTCAGATCTTTGGAGAAAGGGGCTCCTCTGAGCCCTCCTGTGTTAAATAAATCTCCAATCCACGAAGATCTCCGAGTGCCGCTTGGTTTTTCTGCCAGCATTCCAGCCTGGTTCCGTAACATATTTGGTTCCCTGACGGGGAAACCCAACTACTCTGGCCCATTGTTGCCACTGGTTTGGAAGAATGGCGAGGCAGTGAAGGAGGAAGGAATCGTAAAGGAGAAAGTGCCCCCTGCCTGAATTTCAGCAGTCTCCTGTTCGGTCGCCTCCCGCCGGCCCTGCTTCACCGTTCTCACCGGATTCAAAGAGACCTGGTAGGTGAGGACCTGGACCCAACATCAGAACCAGTAAAGCCGGAGCCCCAAAGTAGTCAGGCCCACCCAAAAGGGTGGAAGGGGGACCTGATCACTCCCCAGAGACCTTAGTGATCTCACAGGTAGAAAATTTTGCGGGAGGTAATGTAATAGCCTGTGGTGTGTGTTTGTGTGTGTGTGTGTGTGTGTGTGTGTGTGTGTGTGTGTGAATGTGCGGCTTGGCCAGGCTTGCCAGTCAAGTTGGAGTTTGTGGCTCCACAGACAGGCACCCTTAAGGTCCCCAAAAGTCTATGGAGTCTGAGTGGGCTCACCTGCATCACGGTGAAAGGCACACAGTCCAGGGCAGCATCAGATTAGACTCCAATCACAAGTCACAAAGCTGAGTCTGCTATGGCCAAGCCTCACCTAAAGTTTCCTTCGGGAACACAACCAGTGGAGTATCTGATTGGTCCTCTGAACTGAGGGGATACCCTCCCTTTGTCTCCACGACACCAAACAAGAGAAAGGAATTAATAATGAGGTCAAAACAGAGTAAGCCTATGATTTTAGAGGTCATGCTCAAAAATTTTAAAAAGGGTTTTTCAGGTGATTACAGGGTGAAAATGACACCCGGGAAGTTAAGGACCTTTTGTAAACTAGAATGGCCCATATTCAATGTAGGATGTCCCCTGGAAGGGACATAAGATGCTCAAGTAGTACAGCGGGTTTGGCTGATAGTCACTGGGAACCCAAGTCACCCTGATCAATTTCCACATATCGACTCCTGGCTTGAAGTTGCCCCAAATCCTCTGCCTTGGGTGTGATTCATCCATAGCAAGCAGAGATAGGCAAAGGTTTTAGCTGCCTTACCCAGAGACTCACCCAGGGAACCAAAGAAGCAACCTATAGGTCCCCTAGTGTTTGCAGGAGACCCGGAGGAAGATCCCATATTTCTGCCACCTTATGACTCACCAGCCTCCCTCTCCCCTGCCCCTGTGCTTGAAACTCCTCTGTTTCTCCTCCAGCCCCGGATGTGCTGCCCATCTTTCCTTCCCTCCCGGAACCAGAATACCCTCCCTTACAAGGACCAGTAGCCAGATTGCTCCCTCAGCCAGGCACAGATGCTTTCCAGATGCCCGTCCACATCTGCAGATACCAAGAGGCTCTCCTCCGGCGGATCAGAGCAGAGGCAGAGAAGCCCATGAATATGCCCAGCAGCAAGAGGATTCCCACAGGGATTATTATGAGAGGCTATGCAAGGCTTACACCCCGTTTGCTCCAGAGGCACAAGAGAGCCACAACAAAAGGATGGGGAAGGTCTAGCCACCAAAAGGCGGGAGGCCCAGAACCTCCTTAGCAAGGGGTCAATGAGCCTACTGCAAGGAGAAAGAACATTAAAAGAATAAATGTCCCAACCAGGGAAAGTCCCAGAAACCCAGCCGATATCAGGAGGAACCTCGAGAAGGGGACCTTATTGGTTTGGCAGAGATAGAATCAGACTGAAGGGGACACTGACTCTCCCTCTGCTTAATAGATGTGAGGGATTCTACCTCATTTCCCAGGTTAACAGCTATAATTGGAGCCAAGTGTGGTTAGTCTACCTCAGGATGGGGACTTTAAGGAATTTCCCAAGCAGTTGCTGAAACTCCATTTGTTTAGGGGAAGTTCCCAGTCTTCTCTGGCCTGATGTGGACTCCGTATTTCCACTTTGGTGGAGAAAAAAACATGGCATCTGCTCCTCTGTTTGAGTTAAGGTTTTGAATTAGGTTTTCCTTCTCTGCCTTCCACTGGCACCTTGCTTCTTCTGCCCTCCCCTCCCCCTGCTGTTTCTGCATCAACTTGGGTGTGGTCTACATAACTGGTTCCTATACCCTCCTCAGTGCCTCAGGCACCATTGGCTCCTCCTCCCATCCTCAAGGTTAAGGAGTAAAGTGTGCCTTCTTGGACATCTAGGTCTTTTCCAAATAGAATGAATTGCTAAAGCTTTGATTACTGAACATAGGTTTGTGTTTTTAACTTCTTATTGCCGAGAAATTAAGGTTATTTGGACCTATTGGAAAACATGCTTTGTACTTAATTGGTTGATGAATTAGCCATCTAAAAAAAATTCTGGTGTAAACACCTCTCAGTTGGTTACTAAGTCCTCAATTGGAAACTAAGGTTTCCTAAGAGTTAAAATTCTGCTAAGTGTACTTAAGACTGATGGAAATAAGAAAAGCAACCCTGTATGTAGGAAAGTAGGAGGTATGTAAGAAAGATACAAGGAATGGAAATACATTTTTGTTGAGGGTAGAAGAAGGTAATTTTGTCCTAAATGAGACTGGTTATTTGGAGAGAAATGGCTTTGGGACAAAGTTTGAAGGCAAAGCAAAGTTGTAGAAGGTTCATGAAGGGAAATCCCAAGGAATTTTATGTGTGCTCAGGATGGACTAAGGTTGAGATGAATGGAATTTTAAAAGTACACTGGTATAAGGTTGAAATTCTGCTTTTCTCTCTGCTCAAATGACAAAGTTTTCTTGCACTGCTGATCTGCTCTTGATAAGACAATGCAAACAAAGGTTTGTCTTCTGGGAAAACCAAAGTTTTAGGTTTCATCTTTATCAGGTTTTTGATTACTTAGTTAAAACTTCTCAATGTTAAAGGAGCTAGGTTTTGGTAAGTACTATATAATGCTATACATTAACCTTTTGGATATTTTATTGCCACCTTGGTTGAATAAATAGAGTTTTAAGATTTGTAATGATCTGTAAACCTATTTAGGCTGTACTTATAACTTCCTAAGGTTTTAACAAACTTCTCAGGGTTTAAATGGTAAATTAAGGCTTTTTGACCAATTAGGCCCTTTTATTTGGGATGCTAAGTTACTTGGAAAAGCACTGTCACACAATGGTAAACCTTAGGTTGTATTGCACAGGTAAATGTTGTAACTGCCCAAATATATATGCAATTCCTAAAGTTTTAATGTTTTGGTATACAGTCATCACTTAATATTCTGATTACTTGAAGTGTTATGTGTCACAGAAATAACCAAATTTCTTTGTCAATTGCATCATAATGAACTCTCACCAGATCTTTAACAATGTCTATTTCTGAGATTTTGTCATTTATAATTGTTCTTATTCTCTCACAAAACGTGTTTCTTCTTCAAGGAGATTTATAAAAAGGACTTTGGGGACAAATAAAGGTATTTGACATCTTTAAGATTAATATTAAAATGGGTAAGAATTTCCAGAACTAAAAAGCTGCATTCAGATTGAACAAGAATTAGAAACATGGGATTAAATGAATTGAGGAAGATTATAGTTTTGTGATTCTTGTTGAAAATATTGCTGGTTCTCTAATGTTTGCTCTTTCAGATTAAGGAAACCTTCTCTCAAGATATCTATGATATACAGAAATGTCATAAAGTATTCATTTGTAAACTGAAGCATTTATCTTTTCTCTCTGCATAACTCCCCTGAAATTCAAAAACTCTCAATGAGTATTTTTTCTTTCATGGCAATTACAGTTGTTTGCATAAGTTCAGTAAGAATCTGTTCATCTTGTAACAGGTCACCATTGGAAATACTGGTTATTTTACCAAGGCTTTGACTGGAATGTCATATTTGAGAGTGACATTCATAGGCTCAGATATGACCAGACAGCTTTAAGGAACTAAGGTTGTGAAACATGGAGCCATAAAACCCCTTGGAAATGTTGGCCTGATACCTTGCTTACAGAGTTCTCAGCAGCCTCACCAGGTGAATAAAGAAGGTCACTTTCTGGCAGGTGCAGGAACCTCAGGATATCCTGGGGACCTTGTGAAGAGGAATTTGCTCAATTCTACAAGTATTGAAGGCCTGTCTGATAGCAAGTATTTGGCTTGGCTTCTAGCCTGAAGAGGCTACTAAAAGTTCAATGCGGTTCCAGCAAAGCAAACTTTAAAAGATCCTCATGATCAATTGCTATTCTTGCTGAGCTTATGTAAATAATTACATAAGCTTTGTTTGTTAAGCAGGTTTGTTAAGACTGGACTTGTTCTACAAATGCATTGGTCTCAATTTGGCTATCTCTGGAAAGGGGGGGGGGCATTTAGAGAGAAGAACTATGTTTCAACCATGCACTGTTATGGATGTTAAATTCTAGTTCTGATTGTCTTTAAATTTTTTTTAACGTTTATTTATTTTTGAGACAGAGAGAGACAGAGCATGAATGGGGGAGGGTCAGAGAGAGGGAGACACAGAATCTGAAACAGGCTCCAGGCTCTGAGCTGTCAGCACAGAGCCCAACGCGGGGCTCGAACTCACGGACCGCGAGATCATGACATGAGCCGAAGTTGGCCGCTTAACCAACTGAGCCACCCAGGCGCCCCTGATTGTCTTTAAATGTTTGTTGTTTGCCTACACTAGACAACTTGAGGTAAACTTCAGAAAAATTGTCACAGTATTTCATGTATAGACAATCTTCTGTGCTTGTTATTCTGTGGGGATAATAAGACCCCATGGGCATATGATTATTTAAACAACTGGAAAACAGGATGGATCTCTAAATATGCAAACCATATCTTCCCTAAACCTGATATGACAGTTACCAGAAACCCGCCCCTTTCAAGTACTTGGAGGTGGACTTTACAGACATACAACCAAATAGAGGATTCAGTTTCAGGTATCACCCCATGGGTCCATCACTCTAGAGTTAAGGCCAACTCAGAGGAACCCTAAACCTGATGAAGTGATCCAGATCTGGTCAACCCGCTTAAACTGACCCTCAAAAAGACACTGTCCCGAGATCTCCAGCCCTGCTCCAGCCACACCCCAGAAGCTGGCTGGCCTGTGCACAGCAGAAGCTTGAGGAACCAATGTGTGGACCAAGCCCAGGGGTTCAGATGCAACTGTGCCATCCCTTGTCCCTTACCAGTGTCATAGCCCTGATCTTGCTTCTTGCTGTTGGGCTAATAGAGACTGCACCAACAAGCTGGACATGGAACGGATGGCAGACTCCCTGGGAGCCTGACAAAGCCAAATAAACTCCCTGGCAGCAGTGTCCCTTCAAAATAGGAGAGCCCTAGACCTCCTCACTTCAGAAAAAGGAGGGACTTGTATCTTTCTGGGGGAGGAATGTGGCTATTTTGTAAACCAATCAGGAATAGTCAGGACTAAGGTTAAGGAACTCAAGGAAAGAATTCAATGTAGACAACAGGAAAACATCAGTCAGTGGAGAGGATGGCATCTCACAGACTGGGCATCCTGGCTCCCTTCGCTGGCAGGGCCCCTCCTTTCCATAATTTTACTTGTGACCATCGGCCCCTGTATATTAAATACCCTGGTACATTTTATTGAAAACACTGCTGCTCGCCAAACTGCAGCATGTACCTTAGTCCTCTGAGGGTACCAACCCCTAGAGCTAAAAAGTGATGCCTAATAAAAGATTTTTAAAAAGGCATCAAATGGGGGAATGTTGGGAAAATGAATAAAGTTTTACACCATAAGATGGCCAACAGGACTAAAAGAAGCTCTGGTCTCTAGCTTAGAGACCCCTCTTCTGGGTTCTTCTTGCCCTGTTTGCCATGCACGTGAAACACCGCCACAGATATGGAAGCTGACAGCTATAAATTACCCTTCCTCCCCTCCATTTGGGGCTCAGATCTTTGGAGAAAGGGTGGCCTCTGAGCCCGCTGGTGTTAAATCTCCAATCCACCAAGACACAGGAAAAGACAACAAAATAAGGTTCATGTTATGGGAAAGAGAAGCCTTTATATATATATATATATATATATATATATATATATATATATATATATAAACCTTTGGTAATTTTCCTTCAGTCCATTACTGTCATTTGAAGAGAGATTCGAGGCATTCCACTGGTTGACAGGAATAAGAAGACGTGTCAGCTTGCATACTAGATTCCTGTGAAGAAGGTTCAGGTTTAATTCTTGATATGTGAGTCCATTAAGAATGGCCTTCTAATTTTACTATAGTGGAAGTGCATAATACAATCCAGTAAGGGGACCTTCCATTTTGGAGTTAAAATCCCTACTGTATTAGACTTCCAATCCTTTAAATACATCATGTCTCCTGGGTTTATATGGGGTGGATTTCTAGTAACTGTAAGATCAGGTTCAGGAAGGCTATGACTTGCATATTCATTTAGAGATGTATGAGTTAACCTGGCCTCAAGTGAATAATTAAATAAAGCACTATAGTCTATCTATTGATAGAGCTACAGTGAGAAAAGACTTTCCATATGCAATTATTGGAGGAGTCCGTCCCATTTTTAGTTGTTTAAGCAATCATATGCCCATGGGATCCTGTTACTATCTGCACAGAATAACAAGCAAGAAAATTGTCCATACCTGTGCTATTGTGACGATTTTTTTCAAGTTTATCTCAAGCTGTCCAGCTTAGGCAAACGATATTTGTAGACTATCAGAACTAGAATTTTACATCCATGAAGGTGCATTATTGAAACATAGTTTTTCTCTTTAAAAAGCCTTCATTTCCAGAGGAAGCCAAATCAAGACTAATTCATTTGTAAAACAAGTCCAGTTTTCACAACCTTGGCCTAATTATTTACATAAGCTCAGCAAGATTAGCATTGATCATACAGATCTTTGAAAATTTGCTTTGCTGGAACCTTTCATAAGGAACCTCTAGATTGAAATTCTAGTAGCCTCTCTAGGTCAAAAGCCATGTCAAGTACTTGCCGTCAGACCTGCCTGCAAAACCTGAAGATGTGGGCAGATTCCTCTTCGTGAGGTCCCCACGGTATCCTGAGGTTCCTTTACCTGCCAGGAAGTGACTTCTTTACTCACCTGGCAAGGCTGCTGGGAACTCTGTAAGCAAGGTATCAGGCCATTTCCAAGGCTTTATTGGTGTCATGCTTCATAGTCAATATTAGTTTCTTAAAGATGTTACCATTCTGACAGGGTACTAACTTCCAACTATAAGGCAGGCTTTCTCCTCCCCGTAGAGTAGCCACATTTGAGGAAATGGCAGCCTAAGCAATTGACATGAAAGTGTTCCAATAAGACCATACTTCTCAAAAGGCCCTGAAATGAGGGTAAAGGAAGGAAAGAGTACTCATCAAGTTTGCACCAGCCCAGAATCCAGTTGAAAAGACTCATCGCCCCACATGATGGACACCATATAAATGATGAAGTTTTTGGGGGTGATAGTCGGGTTCGCGGGGTCTGGAGCCCATGCCAAGAAAGAACTCTTGAAGATGTCTTTGGCGCAAAAACGTGATTTTATTAAAGCACAGGGACAGGTCCTGTGGGCAGGAAGAGCTTCCCCTTGTGTTTGCATTTTAAATTTATCTACAGTTTCCAGTGAATTTTGGTGTAGGTGGTAAAGTTTGTGTGTACATTTCATTTCATATGGTTTACAATGAATTGTTCCTTAACCATTTTTGGCAAAGTTGGGGGATAGTGGGCTCCACTTCAGTTTCAATTTCTTTTTCTTTTTATTATTTTTTTAAATATGAAATTTATTGTCAAATTGGTTTCCATACAACACCCAGTGCTCATCCCAACAGGTGCCCTCCTCAATACCCATCTCCCACCCCCCATAAACCCTCAGTTTGTTCTCAGTTTTTAGGAGTCTCTTATGTTTTGGCTCCCTCCCTCTCTAACCATTTTTTTTCCTCCCCCTCCCCCCTGGTCTTCTGTTGAGTTTCTCAGGATCCACATAGGAGTGAAAATATATGGAATCTGTCCTTCTCTGTATGACTTATTTCACTTAGCATCACACTCTCCAGTTCCATCCATGTTGCTACAAAGGGCCATATTTCATTCTTTCTCATTGCCACGTAGTATTCCATTGTGTATATAAACCACAATTTCTTTATCCATTCATCAGTTGATGGACATTTAGGCTCTTTCCATCATTTGGCTATTGTTGAGAGTGCTGCTATAAACACTGGGGTACAAGTGCCCCTATGCATCAGCACTCCTGTATCCCTTGGGTAAATTCCTAGCAGTGCTATTGCTGGGTCATAGGGTAGATCTATTGTTAATTTTTTGAGGAACCTCCACACTGTTTTCCAGAGTGGCTGCACCAGTTTGCATTCCCACCAACAGTGCAAGAGGGTTCCCGTTTCTCCACATCCTCGTCAGCATCTATAGTCTCCTGATTTGTTCATTTTAGCCACTCTGACTGGCATGAAGTGGTATTTGAGTATGGTTTTGATTTGTATTTCCCTGATGAGGAGCGACATTGAGCATCTTTTCATGTTCCTGTTGGCCATCTGGATGTCTTCTTCAGAGAAGTGTCTATTCATGTTTTCTGACCATTTCTTCACTGGGTTATTTGTTTTTCAGGTGTGGAGTTTGGTGAGCTCTTTATAGATTTTGGATACTAGCCCTTTGTCCGATATGTCATTTGCAAATATCTTTTCCCATTCCGTTGGTTGCCTTTTAGTTTTGTTGATTGTTTCCTTTGCTGTGCAGAAGCTTTTTATCTTCATGAGGTCCCAATAGTTCATTTTTGCTTTTAATTCCCTTGCCCTTGGGGATGTGTCAAGTAAGAAATTGCTACGGCTGAGGTCAGAGAGGTTTTTTCCTGCTTTCTCCTCTAGGGTTTTGATGGTTTCCTGTCTCACATTCAGGTCCTTTATCCATTTTGAATTTATTTTTGTGAATGGTGTAAGAAAGTGGTCGAGTTTCATCCTTCTACATGTTGCTGTCCAGTTCTCCCAGCGCTATTTGTTAAAGAGACTGTCTTTTTTCCATTGGATGTTCTTTCCTGCTTTGTCAAAGATTAGTTGGACATACTTTTGTGGGTCTAATTCTGGGGTTTCTATTCTATTCCATTAGTCTATGTGTCTGTGTTTGTGAGAATACCATGCTGTCTTGATGATTACAGCTTTGTAGTAGAGGCTAAAGTCTGGGATTGTGATGCCTCCCACTTTGGTCTTCTTCAAAATTACTTTGGCTATTCGGGGCCTTTGGTGGTTCCATACAAATTTTAGGATTGCTTGTTCTAGCTTCGAGAAGAATGTTGGTGCAATTTTGATTGGGATTGCATTGAATGTGTAGATAGCTGTGGGTAGTGTTGACATTTTGACAATATTTATTCTTCCAATCCATGAGCACGGAATGTTTTTACATTTCTTTATATCTTCTTCAGTTTCCTTCATAAGCTTTCTATAGTTTTCAGCATACAGATCTTTCACATCTTTGGCTAGGTTTATTCCTAGGTATTTTATGCTTCTTGGTGCAATTGTGAATGGGATTAGTTTCTTTATTTGTCTTTTTGTTGCTTCATTATTAGTGTGGAAGAATGCAACTGATTCTGTACATTGATTTTGTATCCTGAGACTTTGCTGAATTCATGTATCAGTTCTAGCAGACTTGGTGGAGTGTATTGGGTTTTCCATGTATAATATCATGTCATCTGCAAAAAGCGAAAGCTTGACTTCATCTTTACCAATTTGGATGCCTTTGATTTCCTTTTATTGTCTGATTGCTGATGCTAGAACTTCCAACACTATGTTAAACAACAGCAGTGAGAGTGGACATCCCTGTTGTGTTCCTGATCTCAGGGGGAAAGCTCTCCATTGTTCCCCATTGAGGATGATATTAGCTGTGGGCTTTTCATAAATTACTTTTATGATGTTTAAGTATGTTCCTTCTATCCCGACTTTCTTGAGGGTTTTTATTAAGAAAGGATGCTGAATTTTGTCAAATGCGTTTTCTGCATCGATTGACAGGATCATATGGTTCCTATCTTTTCTTTTATTAATGTGATGTATCACATTGATTGATTTGCAAATGTTGAACCAGCCCTGCAGCCCAGGAATGAATCCCACTTGGTCATGGTGAGTAATTCTTTTTATATGCTGTTTTATATGCTTTTTATATGCTGTTGAATTCGATTTGCTAGTATCTTATTGAGAATTTTTGCATCCATACTCATCAGGAATATTGGCCTGTAGTTCTCTTTTTTTGCTGGGTCTCTGTCTGGTTTAGGAATCAAAGTAATGCTGGCTTCATAGAATGAGTCTGGAAGTTTTCCTTCCCTTTCTATTTTTTTCAACAGCTTGAGAAGGATAGGTATTATCTCTGCTTTAAATGTCTGGTAGAATTCCCCTGGGAAGCCATCTTGTCCTGGACTCTTATTTGTTGGGAGATTTTTGATAACTGATTCAATTTCTTTGCTGGTTATGGGTCTGTTCAAGTTTTCTATTTCTTCCTGTTTGAGTGTTGGAAGTGTGTAGGTGCTTAGGAATTTGTCCATTTCTTCCAGGTTGTCCAGTTTGTTGGCATATAATTTTTCATAGTATTCCCTGATAATTGCTTGTATTTATGAGGGATTGGTTGTAATATTTCCATTTTCATTCATGATTTTATCTATTTGGGTCACCTCCCTTTTCATTTTGAGAAGCCTGGCTAGAAGTTTACCAATTTTGTTTATTTTTTCAAAAAACCAACTCTTGGTTTCATTGATCTGCTCTACAGTTTTATTTAGAATCTATATTGTTTATTTCTGCTCTGATCTTCATTATTTCTCTTCTTCTGGTGGGTTTGGGGTTTCTTTGCTGTTCTGCGTCTATTTCCTGTAGGTGTGCTGTTAGATTTTGTATTTGGGCTTTTTCTTGTTTCTTGAGATAAGACTGGATCGCAATGTATTTTCCTCTCAGGACTGCTTTCACTGCATCCCAAAGTGTTTGGATTGTTGTATTTTCATTTTCACTTGTTTCCATATATTTTTAAATTTCTTCTCTAGTTGCCTGGTTGACCCATTTATTCTTTATCGGGGTGCTGTATAACCTCCATGCTTTTGGGGGTTTTCCAAACTTTTTTCCTGTGGTTGATTTCAAGTTTCATAGCATTGTGGTCTGAAAGTGTGCTTGGTATGATCTCAATTCTTTTATACTTATGAAGGGCTGTTTTGTGACCCAGTATGTGATCTATCTTGGAGAATGTTCCCTGTGCACTCGAGAAGAAATATATTCTGTTGCTTTGGGATGCAGAGTTCTAAATGTATCTGTCAAGTCCATCTGATCCAATGTATCATTCAGGGCCCTGTTGTTTCTTTCTTGATCCCGTGTCTAGATGATCTAGCCATTGTTGTAAGTGGAGGATTAAAGTCCCCTGAAATTGCCACATTCTTATCAATAAGGTTGCTTATATTTGTGAGTAATTGTTTTATATATTTGGGGGCTCCCGTATTTGGCACATAGGCATTTATAATTGTTAACTCTTCCTGATGGAGAGACCCTGTAATTATTATATAATGCCCTTCTTCATCTCTTGTTACAGCCTTTAATTTAAAGTCTAGTTTGTCTGATATAAGTATGGCTACTCCAGCTATATTTTGAGTTCTGATAGCATGATAGATAGTTCTCCATCCCCTCACTTTCAATCTGAAGGAGTCCTCAGGTCTAAAATGAGTCTCTTGTAGACAGCAAATAGATGGATCTTGTTTTTTTTATCCATTATGATACCCTATGTCTTTTGGTTGGAGCATTTAGTCCATTTACATTCAGTGTTATTATTGAAAGATATGGGTTTAGAGTCTTTGTGATGCCTGTAGGTTTCATGCTTGTAGTGATGTCTCTGGTCCTTTGTGGTCCTTGAAACATTTCACTCACAGAATCCCCCTTAGGATCTCTTGTAGGGCTGGTTTAGTGGTGACGAATTCCTTCAGTTTTTGTTTGTTTGGGAAGACCTTTATCTCTCCTTCTATTCTGAATGACAGACTTGCTGGATAAAGGATTGTCAGCTGCATATTTTTCTGTTCATCATGTTGAAGATTTCCTGCCATTCCTTTCTGGTCTGCCAAGTTTCAGTAGATAGGTCTGCCACTAGTCTTATGGGTCTCCCTTTATTAGTTACAGCCTGTTTATCCCTAGCTGCTTTCAGAATTTTCTCTTTATCCTTGTATTTTGCCAGTTTGACTATGATATGTCATGCAGAAGATTGATTCAAGTTACCTCTGAAGGGAGTTCTCTGAGGCTCTTGGATTTCAATGCCTTTTTCCTTCCCCAGATCAGGGAAGTTCTCAGCTATGATTTGTTCAAGACACCTTCAGTCCCTTTCTCTTTCTCTTCTGGAATTCCTATTATACGGATACTGGTCCGTTTGATTGCATCACTTAGTTCTCTAATTCTCCCCTCATACTCCTGGATTTTTTTTATCTCTCTTTTTCTCAGCTTCATCTTTTTCCATAATTTTATCTTCTAATTCATCTATTCTCTCCTCTGCCTCTTCAATCTGAACTGTGGTTGCCTCCATTTCATTTTGCACCTCATTTATAGCATTTTTTAGCTCCTCAAGACTATTTCTTAGTCCTTTGATCTCTGTAGCCATAGATACTCTGCTGTCCTTTATACTTTTTTTCAAGCCCAGCAATTAATTTTATGACTACTATTCTAAATTCTTGTTCCATCATATTGCTTAAATCGTTTTTGATCAATTCGTTATCTGTCGCTAATTCCTGGAGTTTCTTTTGAGAATTCTTCCATTTTGTTATTTTGGATAGTCCTGGGGTGGCACCAAACTGCAGGGCACTTCCCCTATGCTGTCTGGAGTAACTTGTGCTCGTGGGCAAGGCCACAGTCAGACCCGATGTCTGTCCCCAGCCCACTGCTGGGGCCACAGTCAGCCCCACATTGGGTACATTGGTGTGTACCTTATCTTCCCCTCTCCCAGGGGCAGGACTCACTGTGGAGTGGTGTGGTCCCTGTCTGGGCTACTTGCACACTGCCAGGCTTGTGGTGCTTCTTCTATGGGATCTGGCATATTAGCTGGGGTGGATCCACAAGGTGCACAGGGGTGGGAGGGGCAGGCTCAGCTCACTTTGCTGTTGGTGGTCCCCTGCAGGAGGGGCCCTGCAGCACCGGGAGGGAGGCCAACTCATCAGAGGGATGGATCCACAGAAGCACAGCGTTGGGTGTTTGTGCCATGCAAGCAGGTTCGGTGAACTGGTTCCCTTTGGGGTTTGGGCTGGGGGATGGGAGAGGGAGATGGCACTGACCAGTGCCTTCGTGCCCACCGAGTTGAGCTCTGTCTTCTGGGGCTCAACACCTATCCCTCCTTGTGTTCTCTCGCCTTCCCACTCTCCGAGCAGAGCTGTTGACTTTTAACATTCCAGATGTCAAGTCCTGCTGGCTGTCAGAACTCATGCAGTCCAGCCCCTCCACTTTTGCAAGCCAGATTCCAGGATTCCGCCTCTCTGGGCAGGCTGCCCCTCCACTGCCCTGGCTCCCTCTTGCCAGTCCGTGTAGTGTGCACCGCCTCTCTGCCCTTCCTATCCTCTTCCATGGGCCTCTTGTGTATGGGTGGCTCCAGCGAGACCATTCTGCTAGTCTTCAGGCGGTTTTCTGGGTTATTTAGGCAGGTGTGGGTGGAATCTAAGTGATCAGCAGGACAAGGTGAGCCCAGCGTCCTCCTACATCACCATCTTCTTCAAATAATCACCCTATGTCTTTTGATTGGAACATTGAGTTCATTTGCATTCAGTGTTGTTATTGAAAGATATGGGCTTAGAGTCATTGTCTTATCTGTAGGTTTCATGCTTGTAGTGATGTCTCTTGTCTTTTGTGGTCCTTGCACCATTTTAGGATCTCTTAGGATCTCTTGTAGGGCTGGTTTATTGGTGATGAATTCCTTCAGTTTTTGTTTGGGAAAACCTTGATCTCTTCTTCTATTCTGAATGATAGGCTTGCTGGGTAAAGGATTCTTGGCTGCATATATTTGCTGTTCATCACATTGACAATTTCCTGCCAAGTTTTAGTAGATAGGTCAGCTACTACCCTTATGTGTCTACCCTTATATGTTAACCCCGTTTATCCCTAGCTGCTTTCCGAATTCTCTCTTTATCTTTGTATTTTGCCAGTTTCACTATATGTTGTGCAGAAGATCAATGCAAGTTACATCTGAAGGGAATTCTCTGTGCCTCCTGGATTTCAATGTTTATTTCCTTCCCCAGGTTTGGGAAGTTTTCAGCTATGTTTTGTTCAAATACACCATCGGCCCCTTTATCTCTCTTCTTCGTCTGGAACTCCTATGATATGGATATTGTTCTGTTTCATTGAATCACTTAGTTCTCTAAATCTCCCCTCTTGATCCAGAATTTTTTTTACCTCTCTTTTCCTCAGCTTCCTCTTTTCCATAATTTTATCTTCTAATTCATCTATTCTCCCCTCTGCCTCTTCAATCCTCACTGTGACCACCTCTATTTTATTTTGCACCTCATTTATAGCATTTTAAAATTCATCATTACTGTTTTTTAGTTCCTTGATCTCTGTAGCAATAGATTCTCTGCTTTCTTCCATGCTTTTTTCAAGCCCAACGATTAATCATCTTATGACTATTATTTTAAATTCTTGTGCAGTTATATTGTGTGTATTTGTTTAGATCAATTCTTTACCTGTTATTTCATCCTGGAATTTTTTTTTGAAGAGAACGCTTCCGTTTCATCATTTTGGCTAGTGTTCTGTCCTTTACGTGTTTTAAAAGTTTGTTATGTGCCCTGCACCTGCAAGCACTTCTACATTAAGGAGCGGCCATACCCTGTCCAGGGCCTGGACCTTCAGGAGATGTTTTTTTGGAGAGTGTTACTTGCTTTCTGTTGCTGTCACCCTGAGTACCTTATCTCCCAATTCGTAGTGATGTTTTGGACCCTCCACCAAGTGTGCTTTTTCTTGTTCATTGAAGTAGCTCTGGAAAGGAAAACAAACAAACAAACAAAAACAAACGGAAAACAAAAACATGCAAACACACACACACACACACACACACACACACAAACAAAAAAACCTAGAACAAAAAATCAGAAACACCAGCTACAAGTAAACCACAGTGTGGAGGCGGTGCTGATTCAAGAGGCCTTATCCCATACAAAGAGACACATGACAGGGGCTGGGAAAAGAGAGAGTAAAAGTGGACCAAGGAAACTATATGGCTTAATTCAGAGAGAGAGAAAGGAGAATAAAGAAGGAGGCAGGGAAAAAAGAAAAAGAAAATAAAGTTATCCAGACAGAAAAATTACACACTATACAGGTTAATCCAGAGAGAGAAAGAGAAAGGAAACTGAAGAAGGAGGCAGGGAAGAATGAAGGAAGATAAAGTTGTCCAGACAGAGAAACTATAGGGCTTAATCCAGAGAGAGAGCGAGAGAGAGAATGGAGAATAAAGAAGGAGGTGTGGAACATGTATCAAGAGAATGGATTAAATATGTCTGCTTAAACAAACCAATGACCAGAGTAACCAGACGGGGGGGGGGGGGGATGAGATGAGAAGGAGAATAGGAAGGAAGAATGTATCTATATAATTAGAATTGTCCGAGAATTAAACCAGGCAATGCAGCAGCGCAGGTCTGGAGGACGGGGAATCCACTGTGGGTCCTGCTGTCTGATCCCTGAGGCCCCATCTTGGTGGTTGTGGGGAGAAAAATGGCGACCCTTCCCTCCACCCCCCAGTCTCTCATCTGCAGACCACTCTGTTTGAACTGTCCTCACTGTGCCATGGATACAAATGAGGCAGTTTGTCTCACTCCCCCGACTCCCATGCCTGGCACTTGGCTGGGATTCAAACTCTTGCTCCATGGGCCCCAGTACTGGGGAAGCATCTCTCTGCACTACCTGATATGTGGTCCCTGGCTGGCAGGTGCGGGCAGGCTTTGTCCTGTCTCACAGCACTCCAGGGAGGGGATTGCTTTCTCCTAGTGTGGACTGTACTCCTGACCTAGCCCCTGAGCTGGAGGCTGGCTCCCCTTCTCCCCAGGTTCGTGATTTGGGCAGCTGGCCCCAGTCCAAAGCAAGCCCTGCAGTTAGAGATTGGATCTTTGTCCTGGTCTGAGGTTTTTCTCTTGTCCACATACAGCCCTATGCTTCCCCAGCCACTCTTTTCCCAGCCACCCTTTGTTTCTCCCAAGAAGCAGATCCCTCCCTCTGTTCATTTCATCTCTCCCAGTTCACAATCACGCACCTATGGCCCATCAGGTTGTCTCGGTGGGTCCCTGGAAACACGACTATTTTCCTCCCGGACTCTTGGGATTCAAAGTCCCTTGCGTTCAATACTTCTTTTTTAAAATTTTTAAAAAAATTTTTTTTCAATATATGAAATTTATTGTCAAATTGGTTTCCATACAAAACCCAGTGCTCATCCCAAAAGGTGCCCTCCTCAATACCCATCATTGGGTTCAATACTTCTTTGGGAGACGAGGGAAATTTGGATCTCCCTACTTCTCTGCCATGCTGGCCCCTCCCCTCAGGTGTTAACTCTTCAAATGGTTGAAAGGATGCAGCTCTGAAGCCATTGGGATCCTGGCCTTTGGTTTATTGGGAGTTTTTTGATTACTGGTTGAATTTGATTGCTATTCATCAGTCTGTTCAAATTTTCTATTTCTTTCAGGTTCACTTTTGGGTGTGATGTTTCTAGGAATTGATGTATTTCTTCTAGGTTGTTCATTTGGTTGGTATATGCTTTTTCATGATATTCTGTTATAATACTTTGTATTTCTGTGATGTCTGTCATTTATCCTCTTTCATTTCTGCTTTCAGTTTAGTCCTCTTTTTTGATGGGAGGGGGATGGGTGTAGCTGAAGGTGCATCAATTTTGTTTATTCTTTGAAACTATGAGCTTCTGGTTTCATTGAAGCCTTCTGCTATCTTTGGGGTTTGTTTGTTCTTCTTTTTCTAACTCCTTTATGTATAAGTTTAGGTGGTTTATTTGAGATTTTTCTTCTTGAGGGAGGCCTGGTTTGTTGTAATTGTCCCTCTTCAATCTTTCATAGCATCCCAAGGATTTTGGACCCTGGTGTTTCCTTTTTCATTTGCCTCCTTATATTTTTGGACTTCCTCTTTGATTTCTTGGTTGACCCATGCTTTGCTCAGGAGCATGTTATTTATCCTGCATTTCCTGATTCTTTGCCTGTGATTGATTTCTGGTTTCCTACCATTGTGGTCAGAAAAGATGCATGAGATGCATTCATCTTTTTGAATTTGTTGAGACTTGTTTTGTAGCCTAAAATGTGATCTCTTCTGGAGAATGTTCCATGTGCACTTGATAAGAATGTGTATTCTGCTGTTCGGGGATGGAATGTGTGAAATATATTTATTAGATCCATCTGGTCCAATGTGTCATTCAAAGCCACTGTTTTCTGGACTTGGTGGAAGATGGCGGCATAGGAAGACGCTGGGCTCACCGTGCGTCCTGCTGATCACTTAGATTCCACCTACACCTGCCTAAATAACCCAGAAAACTGCCAGAGGATTAGCAGAACAGAGTCTCTGGAGCCAAGCGCAGACGAGAGGCCCACGGAAGAGGGTAGGAAGGGCGGCTAGGTGGTGCGCGCTCCACGGACTGGCGGGAGGGAGCCGGGGTGGAGGGGCAGCCTGCCCGCCAAGCAGAGCCCCTGAGTCTGGCTGGCAAAAGTGGAAGGGCCGGTCGGAGTGTGTTCCGACAGCAAGCGTGACTTAGTGTCTGGGAGGTCATAAGTTAACAGCTCTGCTCGGAAAGCGGGAAGGCTGGAGGACAAAGGGAGGGAGAGCTGCTGAGCCCCCGGACGACAGAGCTCAGCTTGGCGGGGAACAAAGGCGCTCGCCAGCGCCATCTCCCTTGCCCATCCCCCAGCCAAAATCCCAAAGGGAACCAGTTCCTGCCAGGGAACTTGCTCGCTCCGCGCAAACACCCAACTCTGTGCTTCTGCGGAGGAGCCAAACCTCCGGCAGCGGATCTGACTCCCTCCCACTGCCACAAGGCCCCTCCTGAAGTGGATCACCTAAGGAGAAGCGAGGTAAGCCTGCCCCTCCTGCCCCCGTGCACCTTGCCTACCCACCCCAGCTAATATGCCAGATCCCCAGCACCATAAGCCTGGCAGTGTGCAAGTAGCCCAGATGGCCACGCCACCCCACAGTGAATCCCGCCCCTAGGAGAGGGGAAGAGAAGGCACACACCAGTCTGACTGTGGCCCCAGCAGTGGCTGGGGGCAGACATCAGGTCTGACTGTGGCCCCGCCCACCAAATCCAGTTATACACCACAGCACAGGGGAAGTGCCCTGCAGGTCCTCACCACTCCAGGGACTATCCAAAATGACCAAACGGAAGAATTCCCCCAGAAGAATCTCCAGGAAATAACAACAGCCAATGAACTGATCAAAAAGGATTTAAATAATATAACAGAAAGTGAATTTAGAATAATAGTCATAAAATTAATCACTGGGCTTGAAAACAGTATAGAGGACAGCAGAGAATCTCTTGCTACAGAGATCAAGGGACTCAGGAATAGTCACAAGGAGCTGAAAAACGCTTTAAACGGAATGCAAAACAAAATGGAAACCACGAAGGCTCGGATTGAAGAGGCAGAGGAGAGAATAAGTGAATTAGAAGATAAAGTTATGGAAAAAGAGGAAGCTGAGAGAAAGAGAGATAAAAAAATCCAGGAGTATGAGGGGAAAATTAGAGAACTAAGTGATACACTAAAAAGAAATAATATACGCACAATTGGTATCCCAGAAGAGGAAGAGAGAGGGAAAGGTGCTGAAGGGGTACTTGAAGAAATAATAGCTGAGAACTTCCCTGAACTAGGGAAGGAAAAAGGCATTGAAATCCAAGAGGCACAGAGAACTCCCTTCAGACGTAACTTGAATCGATCTTCTGCACAACATATCATAGTGAAACTGGCAAAATACAAGGATAAAGAGAAAATTCTGAAAGCAACAAGGGATAAACGTGCCCTCACATATAAAGGGAGACCTATAAGACTCGTGACTGATCTCTCTTTTGAAACTTGGCAGGCCAGAAAGAATTGGCACGAGATCTTCAGTGTGCTAAACAGAAAAAAATATGCAGCTGAGAATCCTTTATCCAGCAAGTCTCATTTAGAATAGAAAGAGAGATAAAGGTCTTCCCAAACAAACAAAAACTGAAGGAATTCGTCACCACTAAACCAGCCCTACAAGAGATCCTAAGGGGGGTCCTGTGAGACAAAGTACCAGAGACATCACTACAAGCATAAAACATACAGACATCACAATGACTCTAAACCCGTATCTTTCTATAATAACACTGAATGTAAATGGATTAAATGCGCCAACTAAAAGACATAGGGTATCAGAATGGATAAAAAAACAAGACCCATCTATTTGCTGTCTACAAGAGACTCATTTTAGACCTGAGGACACCTTTAGATTGAGAGTGAGGGGATGGAGAACTATTTATCATGCTACTGGAAGCCAAAAGAAAGCTGGAGTAGCCATACTTAGACAAACTAGACTTGAAATTAAAGGCTGTAACAAGAGATGAAGAAGGGCATTATATAATAATTACAGGGTCTATCCACCAGGAAGAGCTAACAATTACAAATGTCTATGCGCTGAATACCGGAGCCCCCAAATATATAAAACAATTACTCACAAACATAAGCAACCTTATTGATAAGAATGTGGTAATTGCAGGGGACTTTAACACTCCACTTACGGAAATGGATAGATCATCTAGACACACGGTCAATAAAGAAATAAGGGCCCTGAATGATACATTGGATCAGATGGACTTGACAGATATATTTAGAACTCTGCATCCCAAAGCAACAGAATATGCTTTCTTCTCGAGTGCACATGGAACATTCTCCAAGATAGATCATATACTGGGTCACAAAACAGCCCTTCATAAGTTCACAAGAATTGAAATTATACCATGCATACTTTCAGACCACAATGCTATGAAGCTTGAAATCAACCACAGGAAAAAGTCTGGAAAACCTCCAAAAGCACGGAGGTTAAAGAACACCTTACTAAAGAATGAGTGGGTCAACCAGGCAATTAGAGAAAATTAAAAAATATATGGAAACAAACGAAAATGAAAATACAACAATCCAAACGCTTTGGGACGCAGCGAAGGCAGTCCTGAGAGGAAAATACATTGCAATCCAGGCCTATCTCAAGAAACAAGAAAAATCCCAAATACAAAATCTAACAGCACACCTAAAGGAAATAGAAGCAGAACAGCAAAGGCAGCCTAAACCCAGCAGAAGAAGAGAAATAATAAAGGCCAGAGCAGAAATAAACAATATAGAATCTAAAAAAACTGCAGAGCAGATCAACAAAACCAAGAGTTGGTTTTTTGAAAAAATAAACAAAATTGACAAACCTCTAGCCAGGCTTCTCAAAAAGAAAAGGGAGATGACCCAAATAGATAAAATCATGAATGAAAATGGAATTATTACAACCAATCCCTCAGAGATACAAACAATTATCAGGGAATACTATGAAAAATTATATGCCAACAAATTGGACAACCTGGAAGAAATGGACAAATTCCTAAACACCCACACTCTTCCAAAACTCAATCAGGAGGAAATAGAAAGCTTGAACAATCCCATAACCAGCGAAGAAATTGAATTGGTTATCAAAAATCTCCCAACAAATAAGAGTCCAGGACCAGATGGCTTCCCAGGGGAGTTCTACCAGACGTTTAAAGCAGAGATAATACCTATCCTTCTCAAGCTATTCCAAGAAATAGAAAGGGAAGGAAAACTTTCAGACTCATTCTATGAAGCCAGCATTACTTTGATTCCTAAACCAGACAGAGACCCAGCAAAAAAAGAGAACTCCGGGCCAATATCCCTGATGAATATGGATGCAAAAATTCTCAATAAGATACTAGCAAATCGAATTCAACAGCATGTAAAAAGAATTATTCACCATGATCAAGTGAGATTCATTCCTGGGCTGCAGGGCTGGTTCAACATTCACAAATCAATCAACGTGATACATCACATTAATAAAAAAAAAAGAGAAGAACCATATGATCCTGTCAATCGATGCAGAAAAGGCCTTTGAGAAAATCCAGCACCCTTTCTTAATAAAAACCCTTGAGAAAGTCGGGATAGAAGGAACATACTTAAACATCATAAAAGCCATTTTAGAAAAGCCCACAGCTAACATCATCCTCAATGGGGAAAAACTGAGAGCTTTTTCCCTGAGATCAGGAACACGACAGGGATGCCCACTCTCACCGCTGTTGTTTAACACAGTGTTGGAAGTTCTAGCATCAGCAATCAGACAACAAAAGGAAATCAAAGGCATCCAAATTGGCAAAGATGAAGTCAAGCTTTCGCTTTTTGCAGATGACATGATATTATACATGGAAAATCCGATAGACTCCACCAAAAGTCTGCTAGAACTGATACATGAATTCAGCAAAGTTGCAGGATACAAAATCAATGTACAGAAATCAGTTGCATTCTTATACACTAACAATGAAGCAATAGAAAGACAAATAAAGAAACTGATCCGATTCACAATTGCACCAAGAATCATAAAATACCTAGGGACAAATCTAACCAAAGATGTAAAAGATCTGTATGCTGAAAACTATAGAAAGCTTATGAAGGAAATTGAAGAAGATATAAAGAAATGGAAAGACATTCCCTGCTCATGGATTGGAAGAATAAATATTGTCAAAATGTCAATACTACCCAAAGCTATCTACACATTCAATGCAATCCCAATCAAAATTGCAACAGCATTCTGCTCGAAACTAGAACAAGCTATCCTAAAATTCATATGGAACCACAAAAGGCCCCGAATAGCCCAAGTAATTTTGAAGAAGAAGACCAAAGCAGGAGGCATCACAATCCCAGACTTTAGCCTCTACTACAAAGCTGTAATCATCAAGACAGCATGGTATTGGCACAAAAACAGACACATAGACCAATGGAATAGAATAGAAACCCCAGAACTAGACCCACAAACGTATGGCCAACTCATCTTTGACAAAGCAGGAAAGAACATCCAATGGAAAAAAGACAGTCTCTTTAACAAATAGTGCTGGGAGAACTGGACAGCAACATGCAGAAGGTTGAAACTAGACCACTTTCTCACACTATTCACAAAAATAAACTCAAAATGGATAAAGGACCTGAATGTGAGACAGGAAACCATCAAAACCCTGGAGGAGAAAGCAGGAAAAGACCTCTCTGACCTCAGCCGTAGCAATCTCTTACTCGACACATCCCCAAAGGCAAGGGAATTAAAAGCAAAAATGAACTACTGGGACCTTATGAAGATAAAAAGCTTCTGCACAGCAAAGGAAACAACCAACAAAACTAAAAGGCAACCAACGGAATGGGAAAAGATATTTGCAAATGACATATCAGACAAAGGGCTAGTATCCAAAATCTATAAAGAGCTCACCAAACTCCACACCCGAAAAACAAATAACCCAGTGAAGAAATGGGCAGAAAACTTGAATAGACACTTCTCTAAAGAAGATATCCGGATGGCCAACAGGCACATGAAAAGATGTTCAACGTCGCTCCTTATCAGGGAAATACAAATCAAAACCACACTCAGATATCACCTCACGCCAGTCAGAGTGGCCAAAATGAACAAATCAGGAGACTATAGATGCTGGAGAGGATGTGGAGAAACGGGAACCCTCTTGCACTGTTGGTGGGAATGCAAACTGGTGCAGCCGCTCTGGTAAGCAGTGTGGAGGTTCCTCAGAAAATTAAAAATAGACCTACCCTATGACCCAGCAATAGCACTGCTGGGAATTTACCCAAGGGATACAGGAATACTGATGCATAGGGGCACTTGTACCCCAATGTTTACAGCAGCACTCTCAACAATAGCCAAATGATGGAAAGAGCCTAAATGTCCATCAACTGATGAATGGATAAAGAAATTGTGGTTTATATACACAATGGAATTGTCATTGTCACACAACGTGGCAATGAGAAAGAATGAAATATGGCCTTTTGTAGCAACGTGGATGGAACTGGAGAGTGTGATGCTAAGTGAAATAAGCCATAGAGAGAAAGACAGATACCATATGGTTTCACTCTTATGTGGATCCTGAGAAACTTAACAGAAACCCATGGGGGAGGGGAAGGAAAAATAAAAGAGGTTAGAGTGGGAGACAGCCAAAGCATAAGAGACCTTTAAAAACTGAGAACAAACTGAGGGTTGATGGGGGGTGGGAGGGAGGGGAGGGTGGGTGATGGGTATTGAGGAGGGCACCTTTTGGGATGAGCACTGGGTGTTGTATGGAAACCAATTTGACAATAAATTTCATATATTGAAAAAAAAAAGCCAATGTTTTCTTCTTGATTTTCTGATTGGGTGATCTGTTCCATTGTTGTAAGGTGGTGTTAAAATCCTATATTAATTTATTGTATTGCTATGAATTTTTTCTTTTATGTCTGTTGTTAGCTGCGTTATATATTTCAGTGCTCCCATTTGAAGCATATTCATGCGAATATTCACAATTGGTATGTCTTCTTGTAGATTGTCCCCATTATCGCTATGTAGCATTCTTGGTCTCCTGATGTAGTCTTTGTTTGAAAGTCTGTTTTGCCTGATTGCAGTATTGCTACCCCACCTTTCTTTTCACTTCCATTTGCCAGATAAATGTTTTTCCATCTTCTTACTTTTGATCTGCATGTGTCTCTAGTTCTGGAATGAGACTCTTGTAGGCAGCACATAGGTGGGTCTTGTTTTTTTATCCATTAAGGCACCCTGTGTATTTTGATTGGAGCATTTAGTCCACTTATATTCAAAGCTATGGTTTATTTTAGTATATTTTATTTGCTGAATAATTAACATGCAGTGTTCTGTTATTTTCAAGTGTTCTGTTAGTTTCAACAATTTTCTACATCACCCATGCACATCACAATAAGCCTACTTCTTAATTCCCATCAGTGATTCCACCCACCCCCACTCCACCGTCTCTGGTAACCATCAGTTCTCAATAGTTAGGAGTCTGTTTCATGGCTCATCTCTCTTCTCTCTCTCTTTTTCCTTTGGTCATTTGTTTCTTAAATGACACATGTGAGTGAAGTCATATGGTATTTGTCTTTCTCTGACTGATTTATTTCACATAGAAGTATACTCTGTAGTTCCATCCATGTGATTGTAAATGGGAATATTTCATTCTTTTATATGGCTGATATGATCCCATTGTGTATATGTTTACGTATGTACATATATATATATGCACAATATATATATGTGTGCATATGTATGTGTATATATATACACACACATATATATTCCAGGTCTGTATATATTCATTTATCTGGGGACACTTATGCTCTTCCATAATTTGTCTTGTAAATATTGCTGCCAAAACATGGGGTGCATGTATCTCTTTGAAAGAGTGTTTTTGTATTTGGGGGGTAAATGCTCAGTATGCTGCTGCTGGATCATCGGGTAGTTTCATTTTTAACCTTGTTGAGGAACCTCCATACTGTTTCCACAGTGTGGCAGCAGTTGGCATTCCTACCAAGAGTGCACAAGAGCTCCTTTTCCTGTGCAACCCATTCTACCCTTGTTTTCTGTTGTTAATTGTAGCCATTCTGACAGGTATGAATTAATGTCTCCTCGTATTTTTGATTTGTATTTCCCTGCTGAGGGGAGATGTTGAGCATCTTTTCATGTGTCTGTTGGCCATCTCTATCTTCTTTGGAGAGAGATCTGTTCATTTCTTCTGTTCCTTTTTTAATTGGATATTTTTGTGTGGATTGATTTGCACAAATTATATATTTGGGATACTAACCCTGTTTTAGATATGCCATTTGCAAATATCTTCTCCCATTCAGCAGGTTCCCTTTTAGCTTTGCTGATTGTTTCTTTTGCTATGCAGATGCTTTTTATTTTGATGAAGTCCCAAGAGTTTATTTTTGCTTTTATTTCCCTTGCCTCAGGGGACATACCTAGAATAATGTTGCTATGGTACTTATCAGAGACATTACTGCCTGTTCTCTGTTCTGGGATGTTTACGGATTCATGTCTCACGTTAGGTCCTTAATCCATTTTGAATTTATTTTTGTGTATAGTGTAAGAAAGTGATCCAATTTTATTCTTTTGCTTATTGCTGACCACTTTTTCCAGCACCATTTTTGAAGAGCCTGATTTTTCCCATTGGATATTCCTCCCTGTTTTGTTAAGGATGAATTGGACATAAAACTGTAGGTTTATTTATGAATATTTTATTCTGTCCTCTCAATGTATGTATTTATTTTTGTGCCAGGACCATACTGTTTTATTGCCTACTACTGCCTTGGACTAGAACTTGAAGTCTTGAATTGTGATCCCTCCAGCTTTACTTTTGTTTTCCAAAGCTTCTTTGGTAATTCGGGATCTTTGCTTGTTCTCTCTCTCTCTCTCTCTCTCTCTCTCTCTATATATATATATATATATGTAGGATTTTTGTTTTAGTTGTGTGAAAAAATGCTGTTGGTAGTTTGATAGGGATTACATTAAATCTGTAGATTGCTCTGGGTAGTGTAGACATTAAAAAAATATTGATTCTTTCTTTTTTATTTACTTACTGAAAAAATTTTTTATATTTGTTTGTTTTTGAGAAAGAGAGAGAGAGAGAGAGCGTGAGCATGAGTGGGGGAGGGGCAGGAAGAGATGGAGGCATAGAATCCTCCAGGCTCCAGGCTCTGGGCTGTCAGTCAGCACATGGCCCAATGTGAGGCTCGAATGCATGAACTGTGAGATCATGATCCGAGTGGAAGCCGGACACTTAACCGACTGAGCCAGCCAGGTGTCCCTTTTCTTTAAAAAAAATTTTTTAAAGCGTTTTATTTATTTTCGAGAGACTGAGAGCACAAGTGTGGGAGAGGCAGAGAGAGAGGGAGACACAGAATCCCAAGCAGGTTCCAGGTTCTGAGCTGTCAGTACGGAGCCCGACGTGGACCTCGAGCCCAGGAACACGAGATCATGAACTGAGCTGAAGTCAGATGCTTAATCGACTGAAACACCCAGGCGCCCCTGGTTCTTTCTGTGCATGAGCATGGAATGCCTTTCCATTTATTTGTGTTGTCTTCAATTTCTTTCATCAGGGTTTCATAGTGGTCAGAGTAAAGGTCTTGCACTTATTTGCTTAGATTTATTCCTAGGTATCTTATTATTTGTGTGTATGTGTGTGTGTGTGTGTGTGTGTGTGTGTGTAAATGTAATTGGGATAGTTTCCTTAATTTCCCTTTTATTGTTTTATTATTATAGAAATGCTACTGATTTCTGCACATTAATTTTCCATCCTGTGACACTACTAAATTCAAGTTTCAGTTCTGGTAGATTTTTGGTGGAGTCTATTGGATTTTCTATATAGAGTATCACATCATGTGCACATAGTGAAATTGTACTTCTTCCTTCCCAATGTGAATGCCTTTCATTTCTTTTTGTTGGCTAAGTGCTGTGACTAGGACTGCCAGTGCTATGTTGAATAGAAGTGGTAAGAGTGGAGATCTTTACTTTTCACTGACTTTGGAGGAAAGCTCTCCATTTTCTCCATTAAGTACGATGTCTGCTGTGGGCTTACATAGATAGACTACATTAAGCTGAGGTATGTTCCCTCTAAACCTGTTTTAGAGGGCTTTTATCACGAATGGGAGTTGTACTTTGTCAAATAATTTTTCTGTGTCTGTAGAAATGATAGGTATTTTATCCTTTCAGTTATTACTGTGATATAGCAGGTTGATTGATTTTTGAATATGGAACTACCCTTGCATTCTGGGTAGGATATGCCACTTTATGCTGGTGGACTATTTTTTGAATGTGTTGTTGGATTCTGTTTGCTAAATCTTGGTTGAGGACTTTTGTATCTGTGTGCATGAACTATATGGACCTGTAGTTTTGTTTTTTCATGGTGTCTTTATCTGGTTTTGGTATCAGGGTAATGCTGGCCTCCTAGAATTAATTTGGGTATTTTCTCACCTGTTCTGTTTTCTAGAATAGTTTGACAAGTATAGGCATCAACTTTTCTTCAGATGCTTGATAGAATGTGCTTGTGAAGTCGTCTGGTCCTGGACTGTTGTCTGTTGAGTGATTTTTGATTACTGAGTCTGTCTCCTTGCTAGTAAACAATCTGTTCAAATTTTCTATTTCATCCTGCTTCAGTTTTGGTAGGTTCCATGTTTCTAGGAATTGATCTGTATATTCCAGTTTGTCCAGCTTGTTGGCATATAGTTTTTCATAATATCTCTTACAATTGTTTGTATTTCTGTGGTGTTGGTTGTTCTTCTCTGTCATTGTTATTTATATGTGTCATTTCTGTTTTCTGATTAGTCTGACTAGGGGTTATCAATTTAAGTGATCTTTTCATGGAAACACCTCCTAATTTCATTTACCTTGTTCTATTATAGTTTTAATTTGTATATCATTTATTTCTTCTCTGCTTTTAATTATTTTCTTCATCTGCTGTTGGGCGTTTTGTTTGTTGTCCTTTATCTAGCTTTTATTGTTATATGGTTATGGAGTTTACTTCAGTTTTTTTTTTTTTTTTTCCTGAGGCAGACCTGCATTGCTATAAACTTCCCTGTTAGAACCACTTTTCCTGCTTTACAAAAGTTTGGATTGTTGTGTTTTCATCTTCATTTGTTTCCATGTCCTTTTGGATTTCTTTTTTGATTTCTTCGTTGACCCATTGATTGTTTAGGAGCATGTTATTTAACTTCCATGTTTTTGTGCCTTTTCCAGATTTTTTTTTCTTGTTGTAGACTTTTACTTTCATAGCATTGTGGTCTGAAAACACCCATGGTATGACTTCGATCTATCTGTTTGAATTTGTTTCAGCTTGTTTTATGACCTCATATTTTATTGAGTGTGGGGAATGTTCCATGTGCACCTGAAAATGATGCATATTGTGCTGTTTTAGGATGGAATGTCGTAAAGATATCTGTTAAGTCCATCTGGTCTACTCTATCATTCAAAGTCACTACTTGTTGATTTACTGATTAAATGATCTCTTCATTGACGTCATTGAGGTGTTAAAGTGCGCTACTATGATTGTATTACTGTCATTTCCTTTACTTTTGTTTTTGACTGTTTTGTGTATTTGGATGCTCTCAGGTTGAACACATATGTTTACAATTGTTCTATCTTTTCGTGGGGTTGTACCTTTTATTGTTACAGTGTCCTTTGCCACTTGTTACAGTTTAATTTTTTAATCTATTTTGTCTGATATAGGTATTGCTACCGTAGTTTTCTTTTGATACCCATTTGCATGATAAATGTTTCTCCGTCCCCCTGCTTTCTACTTGTAGGTGTCTTTAGTTCTATAATTAGTCTCTTGTAGGTAGAATATAGTTGGGTCCTATATTTTTATTCATTCTATCACCCAGTGCCTTTGGGGTGTTAAAGTGCCCCACTATGATTGTATTACTATCAATTCCTTTACTTTTGTTTTTGACCGTTTTGTGTATTTGGATGCTCTCAGGTTGAGTGCATATATGTTTACAATTGTTCTATCTTTTTGTTGGATTGTACTTTTTATTATAGTGTCCTTCTTTGTCTCTTGTTACAGTTTTATTTTCAAATCTATTTTGTCTGATATAGGTATTGCTACTGCAGTTTTCTTTTGTTACTTTAGTTCTATAGTCTCTCATAGGTAGAAGATAGATGGGTCCTATATTTTTATTCATTCCATCACCCAGTGCCTTTTATAATGAAGAGAGAGAGCACAGGCATGGGAGGGCGGGGTGAGGGAGTTGGGAGAGACAGGGGAGGGGAGAAATGAGAATGAGAATTAATCTTAAGCAAGTTCCATGCTCAGTGCAGAGCCCAACATGGGGCTCAATCCCATGATCCTGGGATCACAGCCTGAGCCCAAATCAAGAGTCAAAATCTCAAGCGATTGAGCCATCCAGGTGCCCCTATCTGTCACTCAGTGCCCTTGATTGGAGCATTTATTTTGTTTCCATTCAAAGTAATTGATAGACATGTACTTGTGGTCATTTGGTTACTTGATGTTGGTTGTTTCTGAATCTTTCTGATCCTTTCTTCTCTTTCTCTTTTTTATGGTTTGCTGGGTTTCTTAGTAGCACATTTGAAATTGCTTGTCTTTATTCTCTGCACAGGTATTAGTCATGTTTGGTTTGCGGTTATTGTTAGGTTTGTACCTTACCACTTGTGCATATAGAAGTCTATATTAAGTTGATAGTTTAAGTTTGAACCAGTCCTTTATTCCTCTCCTCCCCGTGTTGTAGCTATGTAGTATCATATTTCAAAACCTTTTATATCGTGAATACCTTGACTGATGTTTTACAGAAATACTAATTTTTGTTGCTTTAGCATTTCACGCTTTAATACTGTCACTTTAGGTGTTTCTTTTCCACTCAAAGAGTCCCCTTTAGCATTTCTTGCCAGGGTGATTTGTTGGTTGTGAACTCTCTTAGTATTTATTTGGGAACCTCTTGATCTCTCCCTCCATCTGAATGATAGAGTGCTGGATAGACCCTCTTTGGCTGAAGATGTTTTCCATTTAGCACCTTTACCATACCATGCTGCTCACTTATGGTTTCAAAGTTTCCTCTGAAAAAAAAAAATCCATTGGTAACCTTATGGGATTTCCCTTGTAGGTAACTGTCATCTTTTGTTTTCCTGATGTTAAATTTTTTCTTTATCATGACATTTTGGGTTTTAATTACTATATGACTTGGTGTGGATCAGCTTCTGTTGAATATATTGGGGGTTCTTTGTGCCTCCTCCTTCTGGATCTGTTTCCTTCCCCACATTAGGGAAGTTTTCATCTATTGTATCTTCAAAAAATTTTTCTGGTTCTTTTCCTCAGAGTTCTGAGAATCAGAGATAGGACAGGAAAGATCTGTTGAAGGTTCTCTGATGAGTCACTGGACTTGCATGCATGGAGGATAGATTTGGGACTCAAATGAACAACCTAATGTTAACTTCAAAGAACTAGAAAAAACCCCCACAATCTAAGTCCACTGTTCTCAGAAGGGTGAAGGTAATACATATGAGAGTGGAAACCAATGAAACTGAGACCATGAAATCAATAGAATATATGAAAAAGACCAACATTAGGTTTTCTGAAAAGTGAAACAAAATTGACAAGACTGTACATAGACTATGCTAAGACAGAGAGAGGACCCAAATCAAAAGAATTATAAATAAAAGAGAAGATATTACATCTGATACCACAGAAACATAAATGAGACAAAGAGGTGACGATGGCCAAATTAGATGCCAGTAAACTGACTACCTAAAAGAAATGGATAGGTTCTTAGAAACACACAACCTACCAAGACTGTATCAGGAAGAAATAGAAGGTTTTCACAGACTAATTAAAGGAAGACTGTATCAATACAAGAAGATAACCAATGCAAGTAAATTGAATCAGTAATAGAAAATCTCCCAGTGAAGAAAAGCCCAGGACCAGGTGGATTCACTGGTGAATTTGACCAAACGTTTGTAGAAGAAACTAACAGCAGTCCTCTCACCAATTAAAGAGGAATGAACACCAAACTCATTTCATGAGATTGGAATTACCCTGTTAGGAAGCCAGAAAAGGATACTACCTGAACAGAAAACTATAGGCCAGTATCCCCTTGATGAATATAGATGAATAATTCCCGATAATATACAGGCAAACCAAATTCAGCAGCACATTAAAAGGATCATTGGCCATGATGAAGGGTTTTTTCCCTATAAAGGAAGGATGTTTCAGAAATGCAAATCAATAAGTGTGTCCCCTCACATAGCTGAATGAAAGAAAAATCAACCAGAAACCAGACTCTTAACTATAAATAGCAAACAGAGGGTTACTAGAAGGGAAGTGGGTAAGGGGATGGGTTAAATGGGTGATTGGCTAAGGAGGGTGCTAGTAGTGAGGAACACTGGGTGTTGTATGTAAGTGGTGGATGACTAAATTCTGTACCCGAAACTAACATTACACTGTATGTTAACCAACTGGAATTTAATAAAAACTTGAAAAAATACATACTAAGTACATAAATAGATAAATTGTGTACAATTTTAAACTAAAAATAAATCAATTTTAAAAATTAAAAAGAAAACTCACATGACCATGTCAATAGACACATAAAAAATATTTGAGAAAATTTGGTATCCATATGTGCTAAAAAACTCTTTAAAACTTCAGTGTAGAAGGAACATGTCTCAACATGAGAAAGGCCATGTATGTGAAGCCCACAGCTAACATCATACTCAATAGTGAAATTGTGAAAGATTTTCCTCTAAGATCAGGCACAAGACAAGGATGCCCTAGATATGTGAAGGGGATTGGGTGATTCAGGCTTCTGGTTATGGAATGAATAAATCACAGATAGAAGATATAGCATAGGAAACATAGTGAATGGTACTGGAATAGCGATGCATGGTGACAGATGATAGCTACACTGTGTTAGCTTAGCAGAATGTACACACTTGTCCAATCACTATGTTGTTGTTCATCTGAAACTAATGTAACATAGTGTGTCAGCTACAAATAAAATGATTTTTTTAAATAATGTAAAGGAATGAAATAAAAAGTGTAATGCAAAAGGGCTTGTTAATATCTAATCAAGAAATACAGTAAAGTTGCAAAATAGATAGTTACAATACCAAATTCTCTAGCATTCCTATACACTAACCAAATTATCTAAAAAGAAGTAAAGAAAACAATCCCATTTACAATAACATCAAAAACAATAAAACATATAGGAATAAATTTAGCAAAAGAAGTGAAAGATCTCTCTGCAGAAAACTATGAAACCTGTGTTCAGAAATGGAAAAAATTCAATTTGCATGAAAGAAATGGAAGAACACACAAGTCAGTGAAAAGCCATCCCATGTCCATCTTTCAGAGGAATTAATATAGATACAATGCCCATACTACCCAAAGCCATGTAGAAGAGACTCAATGCAATCTCTATCAAGACTCCAATGCAATTTTTACGCAATTAGAAAAACACATCCTAAAATGTATTTGGAACCACAAAAACACCCTAAGTAGCCAAAACAAGAAAGAACAAGACAGAAGGCATCACACTTCTGGATTTCAAGCTGCAATCTAACACTAAAGAAATCAGTTATGTCACTGGCATAAGCACACACACAAGACAATTGAGAGCCCAAACTAAACCCATGCATGCACAGTCAACTACTATTTGACAAAGGAGTCAAGAATACACAGTGGAGAAGAGTAGTCTCTTGAATAACTGGTGCTGGGAAAATTTGATATTCACATGTATAAGATTAAAGCTTAGCACATGATGTTACACCACTCCAAGAATTGACTTGAAATGGATTAAAGATGTAAATGAATGATACAAAAACAAAATTCTTCCTCATCATTTCAGCTCTTATTATGCCAAGACGAAGCTGTTGATGTGGTGAAGGGCTGGGTGGAGAGTAGTCCTGGAAATAGAAGCCTGTGTTTGTAAAACAGACTTTCTTTAGTAGTCTGGAATTATCCCTCTGATCCTTTAAGACTAACCACTTCCTTCCCGACATTTGCAGACACAGCTAGTACCATGCGTGCTGCCAGCAATGCACTGCATTGTCTCCTCAAGCTCCTAGAAGCTCTAGGTGGGAGCTGGTGGGAAGGATGGAATTTTGTGGCACCGATGCTGCCCTGTTGAAACCAGGTGGAGGGGAAGGAGACAGGCACTATTCCTGCTTCTTTGGGGTTCATCTATGTTAGTGTTGGTGTTGGTGTTGGATTTTTCACCTTTTACCCTAACACATCGCAAACGTTTAATTTCTGTCCTACAGGTCAACGTGGCTGTGAGAGCATTTCCTCCTTTCCCGGAAGTGCACTCCATGTCGCACCCCGTGGGCTGCCCTTTATCACCATCCATGGGCTTTGGGCTTTGGGTCACCCCCACCTTCTCCAACCTGGTGGAGACCTCACCCTCCACCTCCATCATCTGGAAAGATGATCTGAACAGTATACATTGACTTATAAAACACGTTTTGTCTTTTTACTTGTGTGTTTGGAGAAATGCAGTGATGGCACCACAGGGTCTTCAGGTCAGCCTGACTGAGGACGTTGTAAAGTTCTTCAAGTTTCTCAGGACATGCATGAAATGGGCAGTCATTTCCACATAGTGAGCTGGGCAACATGTGTCTCTGATAGAGAAGGAAAGGGGCCTTATACAGGCTGACAGACATAGCACTCCCTAGGATGTACAGAGACCATGTGCTGGACTCTCTGAGGGATGAGACACACCCCTGACTTTATTTCTAGCTAGTTGACACCTGAGCTGTTCACAGATGCTTGATTAGTTATAAAAACACCTGAACCAGGGCCCTGTAAACCTTCCTCAAGGGACAGGATCAGATCTCTTCCCTCTTGTCCTCAAGGGTCATCCAAGGCACCAGAAAAACCCTCTGCCCCTGGTAAGGGACCTGAGAATGTGAAAGAGTTGAATATAATGAAACATGTGGCAGACGGTTTGTTTTTCTTCCACGCAGTCTATGCAAGTCAGAATCAGCCTCCATCCACCTCCAGCCTTTATGAGACCCAGGACGTGGTGCAGCTCCCATGGGGAATATCAGTTGTGTCTCTACAAAGGATGTAGAGAAAGGTAAGGTAAATTCTGTTGCCTGTTTCAGTTGCAATGATTTCTAGAAACTTTTATCTGGCCTTGTCTGGTTTTCTATGTCCTCTGGTGTCTTTACTGTTTGATTTATGTCCTCACAAGCCTCCAGGATTCTCCACTTTAAGATCATCATGTTAGCTGGCACCTCTGGAAGCCACAAGTGTGTGGAGGCTGAGGACCATGTGGCTCTCACTTTGTGTTTGTGGAAATAACTTGAGGAGGATGACACTTCCCTGCACCCTCAAGTCTTCTGGAGCTTCTGACTCCTTCCACACCTTCTTTACATGGGATTATCATTATTATTTTCATTTTTTCCTATTTCAGCATAGGCGATGAACTTGTTCCGAATGTCTGTGATGAGCCTCGTGACTGGAAAAGATAAAAACTCTTTCCAACTTTATATTGTGTGCTTTGTGCAGTGCTGAGTGTTCTTAGATAAATTTCAGAATTCATTATTGATCTTTCTGTGTTGGTAAATTTGCGATAGAGAATTTCTCCAGTCGTCCCCTAGGTGGAAATACTCTGAATTTTCAGAAGCGGCATGTGTACTCGAAAATGTACGTGGAACTGCAGTCGTGAAGGGAGAGAATCAGTGATTACCTGCAGGGCCAGTACCTCACAGAGTTCTTCAGTTGTGTTTATATGTGCAGGTTCTCTTCAGTCCCGGGAGCAGTTGTAACTGGTACTTTGTCTCATGGTACCTTATGGGAGTTTTACACCTGAAATCTAGACATGTTTCTGTTCATTCTTTTATGTGGAATTTCTACCTCTCTTTTACAATGGGACCAAATAGCTCTTCAACTCATATTGTATTTAAAAGCCGAATTACCTGTGAATTAAGATAAGCATACCTGAGACCAATGAATGTGCACAGGTAACATGTTTCTCTCAGAAAACACGTTTCCAGGCCCCCTGCAGGACTCCAGGAATCCCCATCTCCTCAGAGGTCTCTGTGGCCTTGCACAGAAGATGTCTGTCAGGGAGGGAAGCAGAGTGAGGACAGGCATGGAATGGCAGGTTGAGCTTTGATCCTGGGGTGGCCCTGAATCTCTGTGTGGTGCTGGGCGTTTCTTTCATTCCTTCATGTTCTGTCTGTTCTCAATGTGCAAATAAAAAGTCTGCAGATCTGGTGGAAGAGGACACCAGAGGGGTCTTGGACATAGACGCCTGCCTCTCTGGAATGCGTTCATTTATTAGACTGGCATTATTGCCATCAGTCTTCTAGAATAGGACTCCTTGGCTTTCTTCATTTGTAAACACGGGCAGTGATGTATGGAGACAGTAGTTTCTCCTTGTGGCATTTGGTACCTTCAGGCTGTAGGTGGGACCTTGTAGGAGGTCCTTGTGGGACCTTCAGGCTGTAGGTGGGACCTCGTGGGAGGGTAGAGTTTTCTGACACTGATGCTGTGTTCTACTAGAACCCGTGAATGAACAAGGGGCCAGGTGCTGACACCTGCTTCATTGTGTTTCATCTCCTGTGGGCGTTCTGCTTCTGTCTGTCATACCAACGTACCTGTCACTTCTGTTCTGTAGGTCCCTATGAATTCAAGAGCACCTCCTCCTTTCACAGGTCCACTCTGCAGGCCCTTCTCCACAGATCCCCTTTACCACTCATGGGCTCTATGAGCCAACCCCAGCTCCTAGGTGTCCTCAAGGACACTACCCACCACCTCCACCTCGACTATTTGTAAGATGATCTGAACAGTATGAGTTGACATGTTCAGCATGTTCAGCTTCTGTCTTGTTGAGTCTTTGAGAAGACGTAGAGATGGCCTCACCGGCTTTGCAATGAAAGGGTGCTGCTGGCTGAGGACACTGTTAAGATTCTTTAGATTTCTCAAGACATACATATGTTGGGCTGTGTCATTTTCCCTTACTGAGCTGGGCTGCAGGTGTCTCTTGTGGAGAAGGAAAGAGTCTTTTCATAGAAAAGCAGGCATATCAGTTCTGCAGATGTGCCTTGTACAGAGTCCATGTTCCTGGCTCTGTGAGAGATAAGGCACACCCCTACCATCAGGGGCTTCAGGTGTCCTAATGGGGAGAGAGTCACATGCATTAAATGACATGGAGCTTCTGCTCTACGATAGTGGAAGTGCCAGTAATGGGTCCTCAAGTACAAGAGCCAGAGATGTGAATCTCATGGGAATGAATTGGAGGCTGTGGATGAGAAAGAAGAGCTGAGATGGTGCAGAGGGGAGGGTGTTGGACTCAGTGAGATGGAGTTGGAGGCCATTTCTGGCAGGCCCACAACCTGGGCAGGGAGAGTGAGTACAGAGCTGCTGCATGGGTTCAAGGACAGTTCATGCAGGTATCATCTCTGAAATGTCATTGTGGCCAAAGTGCACGTAGTTCATTATCTAAATAAAGACTGTTATTTCCCTTGGTTTTCTGAAGGCTCTGGATCCATGTGAAAGAATGCCCTGAAGATTTGTAGTTTAACTTGGTTCTTATGGGATGATTGTCTGTTGAGTTTGTGTGCCTCCGTGAGACTAAATGAGATGAAAGTTTGTAGATGAGCTTTGTGGCTTCCTTGGCCTTCAGCCTGAGTCAGACTGTTAGTGAGGAATTCAGTGTTGACCAAGGAACCGCCTCTGCTGGCCTCCTGTCAACACACCCCGCACTGCTGTCACCACCCTGCCTGAAGGTTTGCATCTCTGAAACTTCCCTCACAATTTCCTGAGGAGTTGCCTGTGTTTCTTCCATCTCAGCCCTAATGCCAGCTCTCAGTGGGGCCATCTCAGAGCCTCAGCTTTGTAATCTGAGAAGCAGGGACAATGTTGGTCTCTGGGGTCAGTGCAATGAAGAGGGGGTTAATCACATAAGGAATTTATAAAATGTATGGGATGAGTGGGCACTCACCTTTCTCAGGGTGGAAATGAATGTATCTGCACACAAAAGATCATCAACAGATATTCATTAAATTTCCTGAAACTAAGGGTATAATGCCTGAGGCTGGGAGATTGGCAATTCCTGTTTCAAAAGATACAACAAAGACCACTGTGTGTTTTCTATTAAAATTCAGGTCCTTCTTTACAAAGAAGGAAAAAATAAGTAGGAGAATGTGTACATTCAGGGATCTACCTCTAAGATCTGAAGATAATCTTCTTCCATTACAGGTAGACACACAAATGCAGCCACACAATTAAGTGCTCATCCCAGGCCACACATATGTTGTAGAAGACAAAATGCATACAGGACAACAGAAGATCCCATTGCAATAACTCAAAATCACTTTGACATAGAGGACCTTCGGTGTGAAATTTGAAATGGACACTGAACCATTACAAACCAGCTGTGGTTATTATATATTTAGAGATGGTGTCTAATCTGCCCCTTGGTCTGAATGCTTTCCCTTCCCACCCCGTCCCCTCCACTTTGTCCTTCCTAGTGTCCCCTAATAACCCTTGTCACAGTTGTGTCTCTGTCAGCGTTTGCTTCCAGGAAAATCAACATTCAATCCCCATCAGGTGTACACTTTGGGATTCCTGTACACACAGTTGACCAACAGGTAGAATGTACAGTATTGGTGGAAGAAGACAGATCATTCTCTGGGGTTGTATTGCCTGGAAGGGACCTATAGTTCCATCTGAGGATATGGATACATCCTTTAGGGAGCTCTGGTGGTGGTTGTTAATTCTGTAGATAGATACTCATGAGCACTCAGCACACGTGCTAGTTGATGGGGTTTGTGCTGATGAGCCGGGCAGGTATCTGTCTCCAGGAAAGGGTCTACTCTGATGGTGAGGAATGGATTCAGGAGATCAGTAAGGAGGCCCTGCATTAATTCAGCTTTTGTGCCCTTTGGCACCTTACCAGCTGCCTCCAATAGCACCAATCCAGGTACCTGGCCTCCAAGGGGGCAAATGGTGCAATTTTTGTGGTGAGTCACATGATGTCTCACAAAGCTTTCCCTGTTGCCTTATTGAGGGATGGGGAGAGCAGAGGTCCATGGTCTGAGATAGGTTCCTTCCACAACACCCAGGAGAGTTGTGTGTAAGCATGTGGCTCCTTCTACATCGTCCAATCCAATCCACTTTGTCCCAGGGACCCTGAACTCTGTGAGCCCCTTTTTCCTCCCAGCTTAGGGAAGCAGTCAGCCCTCCAGCAGCTTTTGGGTCATGGCTGGGCCACCAAGGGTAAATGTCTGGCTGTCCACATGCTGCTAGCATTGCTATAGCAAATGTCAACATGAGTAGCTGCTGTACAGGGGATTCTCCTCCATTGTGATCAGGGCCTGGGACAAAACATGACAGGAGAGAGGGAGATACATAAGTGCCCTGTGCTTCTGGACAGGGCTTCATGCACAGAGCAGATAGCCTGAACCCTGGGGAGAGGTAGAGAAAGAGACAGGCAGGGAGAGAGACACTGAATGAGTGATAGGGGAATTGGGCAAGTCCTAGAGAGTGAAAGGGAGAAAAGAGAGAGATATGGTTAGAGAGAAACAGAGACAAAGAGGAAGTACAAGGAGGAAAGTAGAGACCTGGTCCAGGTATGTGGACAGGGTGAGATGGGCCAGGGGAAAGGGAATGTATGAAGTGGCTCTGAGTGCTGGGGCAGAAAGGGCTTGTATCATGGGCATCAGAGTTTCATGACTCTAAGACTCCAACATCCTTCAGGCCAAGCTCTGCAGAGGCCATTGCATTTGAAAAGATGGGTATCCCTCATTTCTCCTGAAATTGTGGGCTCAGCCTCATGTTCTGTCATGGAGAGGGATGTCTTGAGGGAGAGTGTGCTGCTCTTTGGCAGGTAAACTCCAGAGCCTGCCCTGTGGGGAGGTGACCTGGAGCCATCTCCCTCACTGCCCCAGGCCCTGTTGGATTTCCCCCTCTCCCCCCACCAGCTGGCCTTCCTCATGTTCTGAACCCAGGAATCAGGCATTGTGTTGCCCCCAGGTCCTGTAGTCTGGATCTGGCAGAGGTGGACTGCCGATATTGACTAAAAAAATATTTGACAATAAGGTCCATATTCTCCTTCTGGAACTAGCGGTGTGCATCAAAATTGTGGGTTGCTATCCTCCTGTCCACAACCAATCTGAGGATTCCAGAAGGTAGGTGAGCCCTTTAAAACACCATAGTCTTCTCTTACATCAAATTCAAAGACATTTTCCTGTCCCAGCTTTATTTTAATTCTGAAGAGATGGCCATTAGTAATTGAAGGCATAATGGTTCTATAGGAAGTTGACCTATGTGACTGATGGACATTATCATCTATCTGTAGCCCTAAAGCACATTTAATTGATAATATTAGCCAAGGATACATACAGGAAATTCATAACAGATGTGTAGCTCCCTGTAAGTTGCATTCTGACCTTGTCACATATGTGTCATCAAAGATATTTATTAGTGACTATTCAGATAAGCTCTCAACATCAAGATGGTGATGTTAGAGAATCTGGTATAAATGGAATTTCACAGATTCTAAATTAGGAATTTTTCATTTTTAATATTTATTTTTTCTTTTTTTGAGAGACCCTGAGCTGGGGAGGGGGGAGAGAGCTGGAAACACTGAATCTGAGGCAGGCTCCAGGCTCTGAGCTGTCAGGACAGAACCTGACATGGGTCTCAAACTCAGGGACTGCAAGATCATGACCTGAGTGGAAATTGGATGCTTAACCGACTAAGCCACCCAAGTGCCCAGGAATGATAGTTTATTAGCAAAGAAGGAGAAATTAGAGATAGTGTAAAGCATGTCTATTTTTAATTGAAATATCGTTCACACATTTGTTGTATTAGTTTTAGGCATACATTGTAGTCATTCCATATGTCTATAAATTATGTTGTACTTAAGCACAAGTGTAGCTATCATGTGAAAGCATGCAACAGTATTATTACCGGATTGACTCTAATCCATTGGCTGTCCCTTGTATCCCTAGGACTCATTCATTCCATAGCTGGAAGCCAGTATCTCTCTCTCAAAGGTGTCAATTCTTTATCTAACCTAAATACTTTGGTGGTAAACACAATTACCTCTTGTTCAGCATGTGTAAATTGGCAGTCCATTTTTCTGTGAACATTGCTTACAAATATTCTGTGAACATTGCATTACAAATGATGTCATTACATTAATAAATTCGGTTTCATTCTTCACTCACAAGAGAGGAGGAGGAAAAGATTTCTTTGTGTCCCAGGCTCTGTCACTAAGACCCTTCCCAGTGTGGATAGCAGGCTGAGTTGCTCAGAGCACCTTCAGTCCCTCAGCTGAGCGACCAGGGTCTTCAACATTGCGGGAATTCCCATGATGGCCAGCAGAGAGAGCTCGAGCACCACAGACCCGGAGGGGAGGGTTCCTCTGCCTGGGCAGTGAAGGCCAGCAGAGGACGCACCATCGGCTTTTCTGATCCAGGGCTCCTCAGAGCAGGAAGGGCTTCTGTTGCTCCCAGAGGACTCAGGGCCTCTGCTGCTGCCTCAGGACAGAGAACAGAGCTGAGTTACCAGCAGGTTCTGCCGCCCGCCCCAGGGGAGACCTTGAGAGATTTGCAGGAACTTGGCATCTCCTGAGTCGCCAGAGAGAAGCTGCCTTGTTGTACTGGATGCTGAGAAGGGGGCACTGGGTGGCTTCCCTGGGCAAGCTGATTGCTGAGCTGCACAGGCACTTGCATTCTCTGGGTTGTTCCCTTGTTTCATTCCTCCCCTTCCCGGACAATATTTGAACAAGACGTATTTTACTCAAGGTCTCATGGGTTGCGGGGTCCCACGACATCACCTCATAGATGCAGTGGATGGTTTGTTCCCAATTCAGGCTTGTTTCCAGGAAGAAACCCTGACAGAAATTCAGAAGAATGGGAGCTGCATTCTGTTAGGACGTAAATACATGAAATGCGTGTCTCAGGACCTTCTAGAAGAATGAGCTGGGACCCACTTTCCAAGTCCTGCTGGAACCAGAGACTGAGGTAAGGGCACAAACTGTCCCCCACATCATACATACTTTTTAAAAAATTTAATGGTTATTTTTCCAACCTAGTGAAGTGACTGAAAACTACAGAAAAACCTGGTAGGTAGCTGTCATTAACTTTATGTTAACTTTTAAATTCCAGTGAGTAAAGATACAGTGTAATATTAGTTTCAGGTGTCCAATATAGAGCAACACTTCCACACATCACCCGGTGCTCATCCCAGGTGCACTTCTTAATCCCCACCAGCTGTTTCACCCATCCCACCTCACTGTGGAAGCCCTCAGTTTGTTTCCTAGTTAACAGTCTGTTTGTTTGTCACTGTGTCCTTCCCTGCCCCCTTTGTTTTGTTTTACTTCCATGTGTTAGTGAAATCATCTGGTATTTGTCTTTCTCTGATAGGCTTATTTCACCCAACATAACATTCTCTTGCTCCATCCACCTCGTGGCAAATGACAAGATTTCATGTTTTTATGGCTAAATAATATTACATTCCATATGCTACATCTCAACTTATTCATCAGTTGATGGATGCTTGGGCAGTTTCCGTAATTTGGCTGTTGTAGAAAATGCTGCTGTAAATATCATGGTGCATGTATCCCTTTGAAGAATTATTTTTGTATTCTTTGTGGAAATACCTCTTAGTGAAATTGCTGGATCGTAAGGTAGTTGTATTTCCAGTTTTTTTTTTTTTTTGACGAATCTCCATGATGTTTTCCAGAGTGGCTGCACCAGTTTGCATTCCTACCCACAGTGCAAGAGGGTTCCTCTTTCCCCACATCCTTGGCAACACCTGCTGTTTCACCCTTCATTGATTTTAGTCATTCTGACAGATGTGATGTGTTATCTCATTGTACTTTTGAATTGTATTTTCCTGAAGATCAGTATTGTTGAGCATCTTTTCATGTGTCTCTTGGCCATGTGTATGTCTTCTTTGGGAAAATTCATGTCTTCTGCCCATTTTCAATCTGATTTCTCCTTTTTTGGGTGCTGTATAACTTTATATGTTTTGGACATTCACCCTTTATCAGATGTCGTTTGCAAATTGTATTCTGTAGGTGTTTTAGTTTTGTTGATTATTTCCTTGATGACAGAAGCTTTTTATTTTTATGAAGTCCCATTATTCTTGCTTGTCTTTCCCTTAACTCAGGAGATATATCTACAAAGACGTTTGTACAGCCAATGTCAAAAAAGATACTGCCTGTGTTAATTATCCTCTGGGATTTTTATGGTTTCAGGTTTCACACATAGGTCTTTGTCCATGTTGGATTTATTTTTGTGTCTGTTGTAAGAAAGTGGTCCGTTGTTGGTCTTGTTTTGTTTTGCAGGTTGCTGTCCAGTTTTTCCAAAACCATATGTTGAAGAGACTTTTTAAAGTTTATGTATTTATTTTTGAGACAGAGAGAGCATGCAGAAGAGGGGCTGAGAGAAATGGGGAGAGAGAATCCCACACATGCTCTGCACTGCCCTGAGATCATTACCTGAGCTGGATCTACAATCACACGCTTTGGAGCCCCCCATGTGTCCCAAGACTATCTTTTTTTTTCCCCCATTGGATATACTTTCCTGCTTTGTTGAGATTTAATTGAGCCTATAGGTGTGAGTTCACTTCTGGGTTTCCATCCTATTGATCTCTGCATCTGTGTTTTGTTTTTGTTGTTGTTGTTGTTGATGATGTTGTTTTTTGCCAGTACCACACTGTTCTGTTCAGTATAGCTTTGTAATATAAACTAAAGTCTGGAATTGTGATGCCTCCAGCTTTAGTTTTCTTCTTCAATTTTGTGTTTGGTCGTGGGATTCTCTCTTTCCCTCTTGTCCTGCCCCTCCCTTGCATGTGCTTTCTTTCTCTCACTCTAAAAATAAATAAACTCAAAAAAATTTAGTGGCATGGAATATCCTATTTAGGCAAGACTGCCTCTCTGAGGGGAATGGCATGGATCTATGAGTTAAATTTCCAGTACTGACTAGGGAATTCTTTGCTGACTGGTTAAAGGTTACATTCCTACAGGAATGAAATGAGGTTTATTGACATGGGTCCTTAACGTAAGTAACTCCATGATGGGCCTGTGATTTTTCTTAGCATTCCAAACCCAAATTTTTACACATACATTTTTTATTAAATGTATAGCCCTAAATAATATTTTAGCCATCTACTACTGGCCCGATGATCATATCCTGTGAAACTGTGACTATCTCCTAATCATAGGTGAAGATCAAGTCTGTAACTCTAAGATCTTTGTGGCTCTAAGTTACTTTGATCTATGTTACTAAGACTTTTGTGAGTCTAAGTTACTGCTGGCCTTCTGAAGTTTGACCCAGGGACCCCAAGCGAGGTTGCTGAGCCATCACTTAGGCATAGAAGCACCCTTTTCAAGTCACCTCGCCCTAAAGCATTGGCTTTCCTTCTTGTACTTCTGGCACTTACCCTTTGGCAAGTCACATATCCTCATGCAAACCTGTCAAAATGGACCAGAGAAAACTGCTTGCCTGTGACTGCCACTTCATGGTCACATCTTTTCCTTCTGAACCCCCTTGAACTCCCTATCATTCTTCCAGTCTTTGAATATCTCTTTTTTTTTGGAAATATCTGATTCTCTTGTATTCCTGCTAAAAATATGCATGAAAATATTAAAGCAATGATTCTTTACAATAAGTGAGCCAGTCACAATGATTCATCTGGCCGTGTGTACATTTTTAGTTTTGACAATGTTTAGGCATGAAGTGAAGTATATCCTGTTAATTTTTGAGTATCATTCATTATCTAGGATAACCACCTTTATGGAAAGCCATTCAATGACATGCTTGTTCAAGATCAGAAAAACATTTAATTTACATACCACATAATACAGTGATATATACATACATACGTTATTATCTTAAAATATGTAAAGTGGATGTTGCTTTGAATTGTATACCATGCATTCAGTTTTCTGTACCACGAATGCTATTTTTTAAATTAAACAATAGTAAGAACAACAAGAATAGGTACATGGCCATCACTAGTAACTAATACTAGAACTAGTCATATAATATTATGTGTTGAAAATATAAAACCATGATTACTAATAATCTTTTCATTTGTGATGGGTTTCTAGTTGCCAAAAAAAATTGGGAAGATATTATTGAGTCTCCACATACATCAGACTGTTTTCTGACTATTGATGTCCTATGAGTTGATACATGATCACAATCAATATCCCGAAGAGATATGGTAGTATTAACTAAAGTTTATATTTGTATTCAGATTGCTTCGGTTTTATCCTCTTCTGTCCCATACTCATCCCAGCCGGCACATTACAGTCATCCTGTTTCCTTAGGCTCCACTTGGCCATGACAATTTTTAGATTTTTCCATATTTTTCATAATCTGCAAAGTTTTGAGGGTATGTTTGTAGAATGTATTTTGTAGAATGATCCTTGGTTGGATATGTCTAATGTTTGTTCAAATGCTTAGGCCAGAGTTACCATGTTTTGGAGCAGAAGATCCAGAAGCATAAATAACGCCATCCATAATTATCACTTCACATAAAAGTTGTTTACTCTGAAGATTGGGGTCTTTTTTTTGTTCCATACAAATTTTAGGACTGTTCTCGTTCTGTGAAAAATGTTGTTGGTATTTTGATGGAAATTGCATTAATTGTGTCAGTTGCTTTGGGAAGTATAGACATTTTCATGAAATTTGTACTTCCAATCCATGAGTATGGAATATCCTTCCATTTCTTTGTGTCATCTTGTATTTCTTTCATCACCGTTTTATACTTTTCAGAGTATAGGTCGCTCACCTCTTTGGTTAGATTTATTCATAGATATTTAATATTTGGTGTACAACGTAAATAGGACTGTTTTCTTAATTTCTCTTTCCACTGCTTCAGTATTGTTGTCTACAAATGCAACAGATTTCTGTACAATGATTTTGTATCCTGTGTCCTTGAGGAATTCATTTATCAGTTCTAGCAGTTACTGGGTCGACTCTTCAGGGTTTTCTATATATTGTGTCATGTAATCTGCAACCTGTGAAAGTTTCACTTCTTCCAGATTTGGATTTGTTTTTATTTTATTTATTTTATTTTATTAATTTTATTAATTTAATTTAATTTAATTTAATTTAATTTAATTTAATTTTGTTTCATTTTGTTTCATTTGTCTGCTGACTGTGGTTTGGAATTCCAATACTATGTTTATTAAAAGCTGTAAGAGTAAACATCCTTGTCTTCTTCCTGACCTTACAGGAAAAGCTGTCAGATTTTCCCCATTAAGGTTGATTATAACTGCAGGGTTTTCATAGGTACCTTTATTAAGTTGATGTATGTTTTCTGTAAATCTACTTTAGGGGGTTATAATCATGAGTGAATGTTGCACTATGTCAAATGCTCTTTTCTGCATGTATTGAAATGACCATATGGTTTTTTTCTTTTAAAGTTTATTAATCTTGAGGAAGACAGAGAGTAAGCAGGGGAGGGGCAGAGAGAGAGGGAGACACAGAATTCGAAGGAGGCTCTTGGCTCTGAGCTTTCAGCACAGAGTCTGATGCGGGACTTGAACTCATGAATCATGAAGTCATGACCTGAGTTGATGTCAGACTGTTAAAGGATGAGCCACCCAGGTGCCCCGATCATATGGTTCTTATCCTTTCTCCTGTTGATGTATTGTATCACATTGATTGATATGTGAATACTGAACCACCTTTGCAGCTTGGGAATAAATCCCACTTAATTATGGGATATATTTACAGTTGTTATATCTTCTTTTTGGATTGTATCCTTTAATGTTATATAGTGTCCTCCTCTGTCTCTTGTTATGTATTTTTTTAAGTGTATTTTTTTCTGATACAAGTATTGCTACTCCAGCTTTCTTTTGACATTCATTTGTGTAATGTTTCTCTATCCTCTCACTATCATTCTTGAGGTGTAAAGTGGGTCACTTGTAGGTATCTAAATCTGTTTTGTTTTTTCATCCATTCTTACACCCTATGTCTCTAGATTGGACCATTCACTCCATTTACCTTCAAAGTAATGATTGATATGTATGTATGTATTGCCATTTTATTGCCTGTTATGGTTTCTAATGATTTTCTCTGATCCTTTCTTGCCTTTCTTTCATGTTTTGCTTATTTTCTTTAGTGATATATTTTGATTTCCTTATCTCTATTCTTAGCATATTTATGACTGGTTTTACTATATGGTTACTGTTAGGTGTTTATATGCCCTCTTCTGCATTTAGCAGTTTGTATTAAGCTGATGGTCATTTACCTTGGAACCCATTATTTTCTCCTCCCTAGGTTTTTGGTAGATGTTATTATATTTCAAATCCATTTCTCTGAGTTCCTTAACTGATTTTTTTTTTGCAGAAATATTCATTTTTTACTTGATTTGTGTCTTCTACCTCTATACTGTCACTTTTGGTCTCTCCTTTCCACTCAGAAAATCCCTCTTAATATTTCTTGCAGGACTGGTTTAGTGGTACAAACTCCTTTAGTTTTTGTTTGGGAAAGTCTGTGTCTCCTTCATCCTGAATGATAGCCTTGTTGGATAGAGTATTCTTGGCTGCTGATTTTTCCATTCAGCACTTTGAATATGTGATGTCACTCGCTTCTGGCTTGCCATGTCTCTGTTCAGAAATCTGTAGCTAGCCTTATGGGTCTTCCCTTCTAAGTGAAGGTCTTTTGTCCTGCTGCTTTTAAGAGTTTTTCTTTCTTGTCACTGTAATTTTCAAGTTTGCTTACAATATGTTTGGATGTTGGCCTGATTTTGTTGATTTTGATGGGAGTTGTCCAGTCTCCCGGATGTGGATGTTTGTTTCCCTCCCCCAATTAGGGACGTTTTCAGCTATTATTTCCTCAAATAAATTTTCTGCCCCAAATTCTCTTCCTTCTGGGAGTCCTCCAATATGAATACTATTATCTTTCCTGTAGTCACTGAGTTCCCTTAGTCTCATCTCATGTTGCACAATTCTGTTCTCTCTCTCTGGTTCAGTGTGATTAATTTCCATTACTCAGTCTTCGAGGTCACTAGTGTGTTCTGCTGCTTCTTCCATCCCTCTGTTCATTCCAGCAAACGTGTTTCTCCTTTATTGTGTCCTCAATGTCTACTGGGTTATTTCTTATCTCTATGTCAGGGGTCTCACTCTTCTACTCATTTCACAACTCCAATGAGTATCCTTATGATCATTGCCTTAAATTCTGTATCAGGTATGTTACTTATATCTCTTTGGCTTAGATCTCTGGCTGTGGCCTTGACTAGGTCTTTCATTGTGGATAAACATCTCTGTGTGCCCATTTTGTCTGTCTCTCTGGCTCTATTTCTCTGTGTTAAGAAAGTCAGCTGTGCCTTCTGGTCTTGAAATTAATGACGGTATGAAAAAGAGGTCTCGGAGTCCTCAGTAGTACACATCTCCATTTATAGGATCTGGACCTTCAGGAGGATATCGTATGGTATTGCTCACGCCATGCTGTTGAGTCTGGGTTACTTTTCCTTTCAATGCAGGTGTCTGCACTGATTGCGTGCCTGTTGTGGGCTGTGCTTGCTCTCAGTGGTGTCAGTGGGACCCAGGCAGGCCAGCTGTGGAGTGGTATGCCCGCTGGGTATCTTGGGAGCAGGGCAGGAGTGTTAGCAAAATTGCACAGGGCTACTAGTCCTATGCCAGGTTTCCCAAAGTCCTTTGGTGGCTGGGTACTGTGGACCAGCGGTGGAAAGTAGGGGCTTGAGGATATGCACAGAGCATGTCTGCACCTGGGGACATGTGGCTGAGTGAAACAGATGAGGGTGCCTGGATATGTATAGCTGGGTGAGGTGCAGATGTGCACAGCGTGCTGTAGTGGCTATGCATGCAGCTTGTTAGACAGGGTGCCCTTGTGGTTTTAAGAATGTTTGCCCTGAGACCAGCAGGCATGGTGTGGTAAGTCCTCCAGGGAACCCTTGGGACTGGCACACTGCTAACGGGTTAGGTAGCAAGGGTCTGTCCAGCCTCACCCTCTGGTGGGTGTTTCTATGCTTATTCTGGGAGGCTGGGGGAGAAGAATGGTACCTGTGAGCTCCCTCGTTGGAGAAGTCCTCCAACACCCTCAACAAACAGCATGAATACATCTGTGTCCTGTTGCCTTGGCATTGTGTAAAATGCCATGTTTACGATGCCTCTCTACACAGGCAGCGACCTGGCTATCACTCATCCTCCTGGATCACCCAGTGCTGGGTCAGCTGACCTCCAAAGCTCCAGGATCTAAACTCAAGGGAATTCAGCCCCTCTGGGTTTTAATGCCAAATGTTATGGAGATTAGTCTTCCCTGTGTCAGCTCCCTAGTGTGAGGGCTGACTTTTCTGCCACTTCCGCAGGTAGCCAGCCTCCACCTTTCTGACCTTCCTAATATTTCTGATGCAGCTTCTGTCTATTTAGGTGTGGAGTTTGTTCTGCCAGTCTTTGGATCGCTCTCTGGTTCATGGACTTGGATGTGGATGTTATGTAGTTGAACACATGGGACAGGGTGAGCTCAGGGTCCTCTTACTCTACTATTATTAAATTTTTAAGTGTCTTATTTTGGATTTTTGAGACATGCGCAGACAGACTCATATCACCCATACACTTCAGGATTTGAAAGGAACGTTCCCACATTTGCTTCTAGTATTTTGTGTTTTGAAACTCTCTTTAATGAGGTATAATTTACATATAAAAAATAGCCTCAAGTTAAAGGGTATAATTTGATGAGACATGAGGGTACCAGACCATGAGTACAGCACCATGAAATGATATGGTTTCTCCCTAAAGCTTCCATCATGATCCCTTTGTGTCTAACACTAATGATGCTTTTGAAGTAAGGACTACTTTTTTCCCCCACGTTTTCAGATATTGCCCAGGTGTCTGAAAGCCTGCATTGGGGTACCTCCTTTTCTGATAGTCTATATTCCCATAAGTATTGCAGTCAGTCTACGTTTGGAATTTTGCTTCTATTGGATCTCTCTGTATGTTCAAACGCTTTTGTTGCATTACTTTAATGATGAGGCCTTCATCATCGCTTTATTTTTCACTAAATGGTATGAGCTGCAGTTCCACTTATGACAGAATGCACAGGCTTCCTGTGATAGGTATTCAAGAGCAAGGCAGATATCCTGAGCACTTGAGCTGAGAATGTCACTCTGTCTTTTTGCCAGCCCTCTTCCCTTCCCTGCGAGACAAGAATCTCCTTTTGTTCACACAGAATTGTGGGTGAAGTCAGTAGAAAACATTCCCTTCTCTCTATCTCTCAAACTCCCTGTCGCTACCTTCTCCCTTTCCCTTTCTCTGACAATCCCCCAAGCCAAATGCTCCATTCCAGCCATGATCAGGGTGTCCCCCAGCTGCTGGCCTCTGCCCTGTCCATCCCTCAGTGAGAAATCTGGAGTAGGATTATGCAGTTCACAAGTCTGATCAAGAAATCTGTGATCCTCAGAGCCCTCCTGCACAAGGTTGCTGTCTGTGGAAACCTGGCATCCTGGGTGAGGATCTGACTCCATGTGTGGCCTCCTCACCCATCTCCTGCAGTCATTGCTGGTCCCTGATCCTTACCCACCGTTAGAAATCAGCCATATGCTAGGATCAGGTACCTGTCTATCTGACCCCAAGCACCAGGAGTCAGTGAATAGTTCTAAAATAAATGAGCACAAGCACGCGATGCATTTAGATATAGGAAGTTACCATCACCCCAGAAAACTCTCTCGGGCTCCTCTGCACAAAGGGTGATCATGCTACTATCCTCCATCTCCTCAATTTCTGCCAGTTTGTTACCTGTGTGTACCGGAACCGCACTGTGTGCATTCAATGGGGAGTGAGAGTAGGTCCTCCTAGAAACAGACACTGAAACAGAGACAGAACGGTGAATGGTGTATTAAGGGATACTAAGAAGGACAAAGTGGAGGGTGCAGGGTGTGCAGGGAAAGCTTGCAGGCAGATCTAATACATTTTTAAGATATATAAACACCATAGTCTGTCACCTCACACATTCCTCTTCAAATTTCAAAATAGTTGTCATATAAGGCAGTGAGATTTATGAGATTTGGGGTTATTTCCCTATGGTCTTATGTTTTTCTACATGCATTCTGTCTTCTGTAGTTTGTTTGTGGCCTCAGATGAACACTTTAGTGTGTGGCTCCATCTGTGAGTCTTTATGTAATGGAATAGGATTGTCTTCAGATCTCAGATGTAGATCTCTGATATACGCATTCTCATAATTATCTTTCCTTTCTTCATCAGGTATGGCCTGAATTTTATAGAAAAAGTGTGTCTTTGTCTTATTGTTTAAGGTGGTGTTTCCCAATCCCTTGGCTGAGATGTTAACAGTCTTAGTTTAATGAACTTCTGTGACCATCTTTTTTTGATGATCATTTGTGTGGAGATAACTGAAACTGTGAGAAGTGTGAGCGGACATTTCACAGACATTTTGCAGATGCATTCTGTGTTCCATGTCTTCTTTTTGTTATGTCCTTAGAAACAAATATTACCTCTGTTTCACAGATAACACAGCTCAGGCTCTGTGTAGGTCCCCCTGAGAAATGGTATTCTGGCTGAGACAGCAGGAACACAGGCAAATCGTCGGGATATTGTGAGAGAAGTTTAAGGAGATAGATGCAAAGCTGTAGTCAGGGTGATGACAGGGGTCCAGCAGGGGTGGCACCTGGCCATCCCTGAATTATAGGTTGACCGAGGCTGAAGGCCAAAGCAGGCAGTCCACTGATCTAGATCCTGTCTTCGCTTTTAGTCTCACTGAGGGATATGAACTTAGGCAGACAAGCATTTCCTTAAGACCAAGCTAAATTTCCTATATATCCAGGGCATTTTTTCACCCATAAATATCCAGAACCTTTAGACAATGCAGGGAGACAACAACCTTTTTAGATGATCACCTAAGTGCACTTTGATAAAAATGACATTTCGGAGAGGAACCCTTCATTGTGCACTGAGAGTAATCCCACATAGCAACTCCGTGTGGAACTCATGCTCCCTGTTGAGGCTGTGATCAGGAATGGCCTGCAACTGCATCTCATTGAACCCAGGACCCTCCCCTCTTCACTTCCTCAAACTCTGCTTACTGTCCTCAACTTCCCTTCTATTCCTGTGTGATTCAAGTTTCCCCCACTCCTTCACTGGTGCTTCCATTATGGTGACCACAAGGTCTGTGTCATATAATGCATGTGCCCCATTTCACACAGGACACCTGAGGCACCAACACTTAGGGGTGCATCTCATCCTTCACAGAACTCAAAGCATTGTGTCTGTAAAATATGCAGCAGTACTTGTGATATGTCTGCCTTTGTGTAAAAATCCTTTCTTTTTGACAAGAGAAACCTAAAGCTGACCTTATTACATGGAAATGACACAGCCCATTGTACACATGTCCTGAGAAGCTTGAGATATGTTACACTGTCCTCAGGCAAGTTTGCAACTGAATTGCCAAGCCCTCACTACGATCTCTACAACATTCCCACCTAGCCTTTCATGAAGATGAATATGCTTTACAAGTCCCTCATCCATTTCAGGCCATCTTACCAAATGGAGGAGGTGGAGCAGGGGGGTCATAGACCATGACTGGTGATGAAGGATGGTCCATAGGGCAGGACATGCAAGGTGGTCATGGGTAAGGACCAGGCTCTCTTGTATGCATAATGGCCCACAGAACATAAATTAAAGGTATAACGTTTCCGAGGCTGTGTCATCCCCCTCTTTCCAAATAGTAGCATTAGGATTCACATTTTTTTTTAGTAGAGCATTTAGGGGCTGAGCCTTAAGAAAGAAGTTTGGAATTCAGTTTTGAGAGTTGACAGCCAGTCCAAGAAAGCCTTGTAATTGGCTCTTAGTTTTAGGTTATGAGAGATTGTGGATGCCTTGAGTCTGCCTGGATCTAGATGTGGGCCTTGTTCTGAGAACAGGTGAGCTAAATACCTAACCTGAGTTTGAGCAAACTGCAGTTTTTATTTGGAGACTTTATGGGCATTTTGAAACCAAAAGTTTTCCCAGGGGGGTGCTGTCTTCATGTAAAGGGGCATGAGCAGGGAGCAGAGAAGCAAATAATCTACACATTGTAACAAAGTAGATCCTGCAGAACACTTTCCATCATCCAAATCAGCCTTTAAGGCTTGTGGGAAACGTGAAGCACTCTGTGAAACCCAGGGAGGTTGCAGTCCAGATGTATTGTCATTCCCTGCATGTGAAGGTAAAAAGATACTGGCTATCCTTATCAACTAGAATGCTAAAAACTACACCACATGGGTCATGTAGAGTGAAAATTTTGCTTTCAGGGGGGAGTGGATGTTGGTAGAGTGTGAGGTTTGGGAAGAAGGGGATGTTGAGGGATTACAGTGCTATTTATTTCTTGGAAGTCCTGGACAAAATACTATCGTCAGCAGTTGGGTTTTCTCACAGGTATAATGGAGGTGTTATATGGACTACTGCAGAGGATCATGAGACCATGAGCCTTGTAACATTCTATCATGATGTTGATGCCTTGAAGGCCTTCTTGATTTATACGATCTTAATTATAGGGAGAAGTTTTGCGGGATCGATTTGAATCTTGACGGGAGGTACACTGTGGATTCTGCCAATATCAGTTGAAGATTTTGCCAATAAAGAAGATGGTGGCTGATCCCATAGGAATAAATGATTAGTACCTCCAGACTCAGCTATAGTACCAGCACAGACACGGCACAGAAAAGTTGCCAAAGGATCATTTGTTTCCCCTTTTTGCTATTTTGGGTACTGGTACTCAAGTTCAGAGTATCCACACATTACTTTAGAAAATCCTTCAAAGGAGCCTCTTGGAGGATAGAGATTCCTAGTCTCCTGAGGGAGGCATTCAGTCAGTAGTATCTTAAAGTTAGATCTATATTGTAAAAGAGAGGGTAAATGGTCACAATTTCCTTATGTAAGAGTTGTAAATTAGGTGCCAACCTTCTGGCCCTTAAAGGCACTGAGAAAAGCAAGTTCTTGCAGACTTGCCCTCTGAGGGCTCTTCTCAGGAAAAGCCCCCTGTTAGACCCTCATGCCCTCCGTATCCAGGATTGTCAGAGATGAAATATCTTCCCCTCGAAAGGAAGTCACATTCAATGTATCTATTGACTAAAATGCCTTGTGGTGAATTTGGTCCCATGAAGGTTCCATTTTCATTGCAATATTCTAAGCAAATAAAAGGACCTGAGCAAAGTTGCAGACAACTCTGATCAATACATAGAAGTGTTCCAAAACCTAACCCAGGGTGCTGGGGAAAGAAAAAGACACAGGCCATCCCTAACAAAAGGGACTCTAACACTCTTTCACTGTTTTTCCTAATACATTCTGGTTACTGTAACTGTATATGGGGGCTTCTCCCTCATTCATTTCCTGGGTCAATGATTATGGTGATTAGAGCCAACTGTCTCTAGTTGGTCCACCTTGGAATGGAGGCTTTCAGGAATATTCCCAAGCTGCTGCCAAAACTCCTTTTAATCAGTGGAAGTTCTCTGTCTTCTCTAGCCTGACATGGACTTCCTGATTCCACTTGTTTGTGGAAAAAAAAACTGGCGTCTGCTCATCTGTTCAAGTTGAGAGACTTTAGGACCAGGAGACCTCTCTCTCTCTGCCCTCTAGGCTTTTATCTGCCTCAGGCTTTTAGGCAGAATCTTGTCTCTTCTGCCTTCTCCCCCTCCTCCTGTTTCTGCACCACTTTGGATGAGGCCTGCATAACTAGCTCCTATACCATCCTCAGTGCCTCAGGCACCATTGGTTTCCCCTCCCACCCTCTAATGTCAGAGAGTGAAGAGCATTCCCTTGGGCCACCCACTTCAGATCTCCCCACCAGTGTCCCAGGTAAAAACTGACAATAGGGAACACATTGAGTGTCTTTTGAATGGATGCAAGAGAAATTAATTAGGTATGTAAACGAATTTAAGTTTGTTGCCTTAATTAAAAGTAGAGTTATCAGCATTAAATAGAAAACTTTATCTAGGTTTACTAAAGGTCAAATAAGCTCATGTTATTTGTGTTGCAATATGTTAGCAAAAAGGTAACACAAATGATGGTTAATTCTTTCTCAACATTTTCATGGGTAATTGTGAAGATAGCTTTCAAAGTCTTGGTAACCTGAAAGGTATAAGTTTTGCTAGGATGATAAATTGAAGTTGAATTCATTGGACATCTAGGACTTTTCCAAACAAGATAAAGTGCTAAAGCTTTGATTGCTACACATAGGTTTGTGCTTTTGACTTCTTATTGCACAGAAACAAAGGATATTGGGGTCTTTTAGAAAACATGCTTTTGCTTACTTGATAAATTTGCCATCTGCAGAATTCTGCTGTAACAGTTTATAATTGGTTACTACTTAGTTTTCACTGGAGACTAAGATTTCTATGAGTTAAAGTTCTGCTTAATGTAATTAAGATCGATAAAAATAAGAAAGTTATTATGTAGAAAAGTAGGATATATGTAAGAAAGATATAAGGAATGGGAATACATTTTTGTTGAAGGCAGAAGAAAGTAATTTTGTCCCAAGTGAGACAGGTTGTTTGGAGAAAAGTGGCTTAAGTCACAATCTGAAAGCAAAATAAAGTTGCAGGTTTGTGAAAGTAAATCTTTGGAAATAAATTATATATGTGCTCAGGATGGACTAAGGTTCAAATAAATGGATTTTAAAAGTACCGTAGTATAAGATTAAAATTCTGCCCTAGTCTCTGTTACAAAAGCCAAGGTATCTTGGATTGTCAGTATGCTTTTGAGAAAAAAAAAAGGAAAAGGGTAAGCAAAGTTTTCCCCCCACTTTTGTCTGGCCAAAAAGATGGAAAAAATGTGATTTTAGCCAAAAGGGCAGGGCAGTATGCCCTTTTGATCACCATAATATATAAAGGGCTTGTACTAGAATACATAGGAGCTGTTTTTCTACACTTATCCCAGTGTCTGCCAATTAGTAACAACCTAGATACTCTAAATGACTGGAACATATATCTGTGGGCACTGCTGCAAAAGGCAAGGAAATAGACCTGCACTTTGGCCCTTTTAGCCCTCTTGACATCCAATTATATCCTAAAAAAAATGGTTTTTGCAAGCCTTTTAAAATATATTTGTAAAGCCGACTAGTGTTCGGCCAAAATAAAATTAGTGCATCCTTCTACAACTATGGAAGTCTTTCTTGGTTGTAGTCAATACCCCCAAAGTCCTGCAGGTGGAAAACGGAGGGATAGAAGAAATCAGGGAAGACAAGGTCAATTCTGGGAGGTAGGGTCAAGCCTGGATAAGAGTGACTGCTCCCAGCATCTCATGAGACTGACAAAGCTTTTGGCTGCCAGTCGAATAGCCAGACAAAATGCAGGGCCAGGAGATGAGGCTTCTTCTCCTGTCCAACTGTCAGGGTCAGGACATGAAGCTTCTCCTGGCCAGCTATGGAAAATTAAGATAAGGGATGCCTCTTCCTCCTTTTCCTGTAGGTGGGCATTTCCCCATCCAAGGCCAATACTCCTGTGGGATGCATTCTGAAAAGTTGGGGTGATTTTGATCCATAAATTCTGAAAGAAAAAGAGAAAGACAGCTCATTAATTATCATGGGGTTGCAGGCCCTATAGGGAACTTCCAGTTTCCTACTGGGCCCAGGCAATTACATCCCAAGATCCTAACTGGGACTATGACCATCCCATTAAGAAATGGTATTGCCACCACTTCCAAGCTTGTGCTTTAGAGACATTAAGGAGGTCTAAGGTTAAGCCCTTAAATTATGTTAAATTAGTCACTATTTTACAAAGACAAAATGGGAGCCCGATGGCCTTCCTAGAGAAGTTGAGGGAGGCTCTCTTTAAATGTATGGCTATCTCCCCTGACAGCCCTGAGGCTGAGATGATTTTAAATGACACATTTGTGACTCAATTGCCCCCATATATTCAGAGAAAGCTGCAAAAATTGAGTATTGGCCTGGAAGGGATGCTGGAGGTGGTCTTATGAGCTGCCAATTAGGGACATTACAACCGAGATAAAAACAAATCAAAACAAAACAACAGGAAAGGAGCCTTAAGAAAAACCTGAGGCCTTAGTCATGGCCTTACACACTATGTCAGACAGAGGAAGGTGGGCACCAGAAGCAGGGCCTGAGGTGTGGCCTGAGCACAAGGTGGTTGCCTCCTGTCTGTAGACAGAGAAGGTGGGGGAAGGGAAGAAGAGGACTCAGAAGCCCCATTTTGTCTTTTTAATATATGCTTGTGTCATTTAGTTTGTAAATTGTATTTGGAGAGATGTAATTTTTGATTCTTTTTTTTTTTTAATTTTTTTTTCAACGTTTATTTATTTTTGGGACAGAGAGAGACAGAGCATGAACGGGGGAGGGGCAGAGAGAGAGGGAGACACAGAGTCGGAAACAGGCTCCAGGCTCCGAGCCATCAGCCCAGAGCCTGACGCGGGGCCCGAACCCACGGACCGCGAGATCGTGACCTGGCTGAAGTCGGACGCTTAACCGACTGCACCACCCAGGCGCCCCTGTAATTTTTGATTCTTAATAGCATTTGGAAGCTTCAAAATACCTATTGAAATAGGCTTCTCATTCAGTTTTGTGAATTTTAGAACCATAGTTGTTCAATTTAGCTTTGAGAAAATTAAGTTTGAGATGACCGAAAGTTCCCCATCATGGCCATTGAAGTTCTAAATTATTTCTAGTTAAGTCAATCTATTCATTTATACATGTGCATACAGAGAGGGACCATAGTTTTTAAACATAAAACCATCCAGAGTCCCAGTAGGCAGGATGCCCTCAAAGCATTTTGATGTCTGGGATCCCATTTCTTAGAAAATTTTCAGGGATTGCCTGTTTCCAGAAGGAATCAGACCCAAGGCCAGGACAGTTCCAGAGAGAACAGTCAAACCCCAAACAGATCATAGACTGAAAGATAATACAGTTCCAACCGGCACTGTTCCACTGGGAACAGTCCAGTTGCAGAGGGGAAAAGGAACAAAGGCCTTCACTATTCCGACTAGCACAGTTCCAACTGGAAAGGTCTGATTGTGAAAAGGACTCAGACTGAGGGCTAGCCCAGTTCCAGGAGGAGCAGTCTCATTCAAGACAGGAATTAGGCCAAAAGCTAGCACAGTGCCTTTAGACTGAAGGTCAGATGAGCACCCTTTGAGATGATTTAAAAAAAAAAAATCGTAAACAGATCGCAAATAAATTCTGGAGAACTGAGACATGAAGTGTGGAGCTTGAAATCCAGGATAAAACTTGTCCTTAAAACCCCAGGGTAGGCATGAAAACAGCGCAAAAATATCCATGGGTACTGCACCCGTTTGCTAGCCAGCTCTGGAGCAGTTGGAGTCTTCTCTGGAGCCCACTTCTGATCACCAAGAATTGTCAACCTTAAAAATAGAAACCGCCAGTTATTTTACCAGAAGAAGATGGTTTTATTGAGGAATGAAAGAGAATTGTAATCTGGGACATACAAGCTGTGGCAAAACCATAAGCAAGTACAGGAAACAAAGGAGGGGAATGCTTTTTTTAAGGAGAAAAGAGGTAAGTAAGTAGGAAAGGCTGATGAAAAGTCCGTTGGAGTAAAATGGGGGGTTTGAAATGTGGTGGCTTCTCATTGTCTGAGCTGTTGCAGAGATGGTGGTGGTGAGGAAAGAGTTTCTTCCCTCTGGCTGGAGTAGTGTATTAGTATCCTCATGAAAGGTCAAACCTTTTTAAGGTCAAGGCCTTCTCTTACTGTTGTGTCTACAATTAATTTGCCATGGCAAGGTGGGATAGCTGCCCCTACCAAAACATCCTGTGTCCATTTTGTTAGGTTTCCCATTACTAATTTTCACAATTTCATACATGTTTTTGATGAAATGTGAAAAAAATTTTTGAAGGTTTGGGTTTGAGAGAGTGAATGGCTAAGAAAGAATTCTTGAGATGTCTTTGGTGCAAAAATGTGATTTTTTTTTTATAGCACAGGGACAGGATCTGTGGGCAGACAGAGCTTCATTGGGATTTTTTTATTTTATTTTAAAAAGAGTGAGCACAAGTTGTGGGAAGGGGGCAGAGGCAAAGGGAGAGGGGAGAGAGGGGGAGAGAGAGAACCCCAAGGAGACTCCATGCTCAGCCTCGAACCTGAATGAGCTCTTCCTAATCTGGAAGATCAAACATTAGAGAACAAATAATGTTTCAAACAAAAGTCATAAAAATCATACTTTTTTTTCAGTTCATTTAGTGTCATGTTGCTAATCTTTTGTTCAGTTTGAATGTAGCTTTTTAGTTCTAGAAATTCTTGCCCATTTCACTTTTATGATTTTGAAGATAACAAAAAGCTGTATTTGTTTTTTTAAAAAAAGTTCTTTTTATGAATCTCCTTGAAGATGAAACTTATTTTGCAAATGACAAATGACTGTAATGCACTTGACAAGAAAGTTCAGTTATTTCTATGACACAGAACACTTCAATAATCAGAATATCAAGTGATGATCTTATTATCAAAGCATATTAAAACTTCCAGAATTTCATATATATATTTGAACACTTACAGCATTTACCCAAGCAATGCAACCTAAGGTTTATCATTATTTGTTTGAGAGTTCTTTCCAAGTAATTTAACATACGAAATGAAAAAGCCTAATTAGCCAAAAGGAATGCACTTACAATTCACATCTTGTGGAAGTTTGTTAAAACCCTCAGAGAGTTTTATATGTATTTATTTTTGAGAGAGAGAGAGCACAAGTGGGGGAGGGTAAGGGAGAGAAGGAGACAGAGAATCCAAAGCAGGCTCCAGGCTCTGAGCTGTCAGCACAGAGTCTGATGCGGGGCTCAAACTCACAAACCGTGAGATCATGAACTGAGGTGAAGGTGGATGCTTAACCGAATGAGCCACTCAGGCACCCCAACCCTCAGAAAGTTTTAAAATACAAGTCTAAATAGGATTATGGTTCAATATAAAACTTAAAACTTATTTATTTAACCAAGGTGGCAATAAGATTTTAAAGGCAAATATGTAGGGTTATATAGTTGTGAGTAAAACTTAGCTCCTTACATATTGAGAAGTTTTAACCTTTTTAAAGTAACCAACGACCTGATAAAGACAAAACATAGAAACTTTGGTTATCTAGGGAGACAAAAGAGGAGAAAAAAAGAACTTTGCTTACATTTTTTTCATCAAGAGCCGACCAACAATCCAAGAAACCTTTGCCTTTTTTAACAGAGAGAAAAGCAGAATTTCAATCTTATACCAGCGTACTTGTTAAAATCCATTTATTTCAACCTTGTCCCAACAGCACACAAAATTCCTTTCCAAAGGTTTCCCTTCATAAAACTTTTACAACCTTTTTTTTTAAAAAAAATTCAGAGTTGCTTTCCTTATTTCCATCAAGCTTAATTACATTTAGCAGAAGAATTTTAACTTTTAGAAACCTTAGTCTCCAGTGAAAACTAAGTAGTGACCATTTGTGAACTGTTACATCAGAATTTTTCTAGATTTGAAATTTTAAAACAGAGGTTTTTCCATAGTAGAATCTTTCAATAAAGCATAAAGCATATTTACCAACAAACCCACGTATCCTCAGGTTCTGTGCAATAAGAAGCTGAAAGCACAAAACTACCTTCAGTAAACATAGCTTTCGTATTTTATCTCATCTGGAAAATACTTAGATACCAATGAATTCAAACCAATGTATCATTTAACTTAGAAAAACTACAAAGTTTCAGGTTACCAAAGCTCTTGATAGCTATCTTATCAATTACTCATGAAAACTTTGAGACAGACGAAATTAACCATCATTTCAAGTCATCTCTTTGCTAACAAATGGCCACAGAGATAACAGGAGCTTATTTGACCTTTAGCAAATGTTGGTAAAGTTTCACATTTCATGCTGACAACTCCAAAGACATGTCTATTTTAATTAAATCAACAAACTTAAATTAGTTTAAATATTGAGTATGTTCCACCTGTGTCCACTTAAGAGTCAACCAATTTGTTCCCCATTGTCAATTTGTACCTGGGACATTGGTAGGGAATCTGAAGTGAGCATTTATAGTCCAAAGGGGTGCTCTTTGTTCTTTGACAGTGAAGGGAATAGGAGGAGCCAATGGTGCCAGAGGCACCCTGGATGGTATAGGAACCAGTTAGGCAGGCAGTACCCAAGGTGGTGCAGTAACAGGAGGAGGGGGAGGGGAAGGCAGGGATGGGAGACCATCTTCCTGCTGCCAGGCAGGCTGGAGGCAAGTCAAAGCCCAGAAGACAGAGAAAGAGCTTTTCTGGTCCTAAAGCCTGTCAGCTCAGACAGATGACAGATGCAGATGTATTTTTTTTCCCCACCAACAAGGGGAAACGGGCAGTCCATATCTAGCCAGAGAAGACAGGGAATTTCCTTGAAACAGAAGGAGATTTGGCAGCTACTTGAGAATATTCCTTAAACTCCCTGTCCCAAGGTAGACTCACCAGAGATAATTGGCTCCAATTATCATAGCCATTAACCTGGGAAATGAATGAAGGAGACGCTCCCACTTACAGCTAGAAGAACCTGAGTCTGTAAGGAGGAACAAAGAATGTCAGCATCCCCTTTGTTAGGGATGACCCGTGTTTCCTCCAGCAAGCTGTATTTATTCAGAGGAGGCTTGTTGAGACAACCACCCAATATATCAGGAGGGAATTTATCAGTCTGGTTAGTGGCCAAACACATTCTGCAAGAGGCCCTTAGATCGGGGTCCTGATTTAGGGCCACTCAGGCTTAGACGTAGGGTACCTCAGCCCGTGTGCCCTTTTTCCTGCAGAAGAGATCTAACGGAAAGGTTATACTGAAACTTAATGTCCCATTAATGGGCCATTTTTCCTCATATCCTAAGGAATAATGAGGTCTTGCAGTGTTACAGAAGTCCAGTCCTTTTGTAAGGCTTGCAATCCTAATTGGTTCCAGTGGGTTGAAAGGTAGGCCAAAGTAGAGTCCTTGGGAACCAATGAAGCAGCTAGAGAAGGTCCATTACCAAAAATTCACACCATCCGTGCCCCTGCTCCCACCCGCCTCCCCAACTCCTGGGTGGAATCCCACAAAGATATGTCTTTGACACTAGGAACCTATGTATGACATACCATAGTTTTCATTTGGGTTCACTCTTGGATTGTACATTCTGTTGGATTGGACAATTTTTGACGACATGTATCCACCATTATACTATCATACCCTCTAGTTTCACCGCCCTAAATGTCCTCTGTGCTGCACCTATTCATCCCTCCACCTCCCTCTGCCCTAATCCTTGACAGTCACTGACCTTTTTACTATCTCCATCATCATTCCTTTTCTAGAATGTCATATAGTTGGAATCATAGTGTATGTAGCCTTTTCAGACTGGCTTCTTCCACCTAATAACATCTGTTTAGGTTTTTCTCCATGATTTTTCACAACTTGATACCTTATTTCTTTATAGCCCTGAATAATATTCCATTGTCCGGATGTACTACGGTTTTCTTTCTTTTTTTCTTATTTTTAATGTTTATTTTTCAGAGAGAGAGATAGAGAGAGACAGAGCGTGAGCGGGGGAGGGTCAGAGAGAGAGGGAGACACAGAATCTGAAGCAGGCTCCAGTCTCTGAACTGTCAGCACAGAGCCTGATGCGGGGCTCGAACCCACAGACCACAAGATCATGACCTAAGCTGAAGTCAGACACCTCACCGACTGAGCCATCCAGGCGCCCCATGGGAGTACCATGGTTTTCTTATCCATTCGCCTACTGACAGACACCTTGGTTACTTCCCACTGTTAGAAATTATGATTAAAACCGCTCTTATCATCCATGTTCAGGGTTTTGTGTGGGTAAAAGTTTTCAACTTTTTGGATAAGTAACTGAGGAGCACAATTACTGGATCGTAGGGTAAGTGTTTTATAAGAACCACCCAACTCTCACCAACGTGGCTATACCACCATTTTGCATTCCCTCAAGGAATGTATGAGTTTCTGTGGCTCCACATCCACAACAGCATTTGGTGTCATCAGTGTCCTAGATTATGGCCATTCTAACAGGTGTAGTGGTATCTCACTCTTGTTTTAATTTGCATCTACCTTCTGACATATGGTGTAGAGCACGTTTTCATATTCCTATTTATTATGTGTATATCTTTCTGTTGAAGCATCTGTTAAAGTCATACCCCATTTTTCTATCAGGTTGTTTATTTTCTTACTGTTGAGTTTGAAGAGTATTTGGCATATTTTAGATAACAGCCCTTTATAGGTGTGTGCTTTACAAATATTTTCTACCAGTCCGTGGATTCTCTTTTTGTTCTTTGATGAGGTTGACTTATTATTAGGTTTGCTCCTTAGTTTTTTATTTGAAGCATTGGAATCCAAAACTTCATACTAGGGTTGAGAAAAGAAAGCAAAACTGTTTGAGAATTTGCCCTGAAAACATCTTGTGTATTTTAGCTTACTTTGTGTAATAACAGTGAAGCTATAGTTGCAACTATGTGCTCATTCCTGGCATAAAGATATACTGAGTCAAGTGTTGAGCAGGAGAGTTTGGATGCAAATTTTCTGATGAAAATTATGTGTCATCTATACTTTAATGTTTTGAAATCCATTCCTAATTGTATAATACTGTCATGACAATGGTTCTTTTTAAAAATTTTCTTTGGAGAGACAACGCACATGAGCAGGGGGAGGAGCAGAGAGGGAGAGAGAGAGAATCCCAAGCACATTCCATGCTCAGTGTGGAGCCCAATGCAGGTCTCCATCCCATGACCCTGGGATCATGACGCGAGCCAAAATGAAGTCAGACGCTCAACCAACTGAGCCACTCAAGCAACCCCAAAATGGTTCTTGTTTAATGGAAAAATATTTGAAGGCTTCAGAAATGTTCTCAGGATATGGAATCTGCTCATTTTCTTTTTTCTTAAAGGGCTTGTCACATCATTTCTCCTGTTCATTTTCTCTCCTTCAGATGTCTCTGCTCTAACTCTATGACATCCTCCTTTGTCATTTTATGAATGATTTCAATACTTTCCAGCATCAGTCCTCTTAGCATCCTGAAATCTTACACCTCATAGACCATTGGCAGCAGAGGCCAGCATCAAGAATGTTGCAAGGAGGGTGAGGAATAGCCACTTGAATGAATTAGAGAGGAATACATGAGAACATTACCCAAGGACAAAACTTTCTAGGGAAAGAATTTAGTGTGTTTTCAGTTGTACAAGATTTAGTTGGATCCTGGGGGAAGCATGGCTTTGTCATTGCATTTGTGTGGAGGTTACATGTGGGTTTAGGAAATGCGTGTGGTGCTCTGCTGATGCATGACAAAGCCATCACAGTGATCAGTGGTACATGCAGCAGGTTACTTAGGATATATCATTGTGTTAGTGGCCAGTGCTGGTTCCCTCAGCATCATCCTACCCATGGATCCTAATGAGGATCTGGATGATCCCTTCCCCATGGTTTAGTCTCAAGCAACTGACTGTTTTAGGGCTAAGATGAAATTTTCTAATGCCCACACCACCAGGGACACAATAGTTGCTGATTTCATCCCTTCTGAGATGGACAAGGTCTCTCAGGACTTTTCTATTCACTTATGAGAAGGAAGCTTGTTTGAGGGAGCAAGGGAGGATCTCATCAGCCCTTCTTTGCTGCATAACATGTGGGATAAACACCTGACCTTTCTAAGTCACTGCCTTCTTGTTCTCTCCTATAAGGGGCTTTAAGAATGGTTAGTGGTCATTCTGGGAGGGCATACCAAGTGGGAGAGGGCCTGGGGAGCCAAGTAGGTGGCTGGAGGTGTCCAAAGCATCTTCATGTGGTAGGTGGTTCCACAGATGAATGCACATGTAAAAATTTCATTGAGCTGTTTTACAGTATGTGTGCAAATTCAGTTGTGTATTTTATAAACTCAAATATTATTTTCAAAACAATTTTGATAAGAATGAAGAGTACTTAAAAGCAAGTGCATCTAGCAGTGATGGTTGTAGAACCTCATGAATATACTAAAATCCACCATGATAAATTTCATGGTGTGCAAATATCTTTTTCTCTCTTTTTCTAAAAAAAATTAACTGAAGTACTAAATATCTCCATAAAAGTGCTCAATGAATTATCTCACAGTATGTCAATATCTCAATAAAAATATCCAACCCAGAGTGATTCTGTGATCATTACAAGTTGTTCAGCTTCTCTGGAGCCTCAGATTATTCATCCTACACTCAGCTTGTTGTCTTACTGTGACAGAGAAGGGGGAATGGATGTTGGGTGACAGTTATCATCTTGGCTGTAAATGACCTGGAAGGTCTAGACCAAGCCCACCTCTCAGTGATCCCTGACATCCAACCCCTGACACCCAGTAGTGTGTGCATGACCCTTTTGAGAGTTTCTCTGGTGCGAGCTAACCCCCTTCCAGGCACCCCACCTCACCTGGTAAAGTCCCATTTATCCTTCAGATTGTCAGGGCAAGTAGGACTTTTTTAGGGAAGGTATCGGTTTTCTCCTAAAATAGGTAATTTCCTTCTAAATCTATCTTCATGGCCTTATCTGGTCCTTCCCTTAATAGCACTTATTTTAGTTTGTGGCTATTTTCTTACTACACAGTTATTAGACTATTTTTTTTTTCCTCTGCTGTATCTGATTCCCATGAGGTTGGGCCGTGTGTTCTGGTTCACCACGATGTACTTTGCTTAGAGGAGAATAGGCTTTCTGTTAGTATTCATGGAATGAATGAATAAATGAGTGAATGAATCAGAAGCTTGGATACAGACAAGGATGTAGGGAACCTTTGCATGTTCCTTCAGTTATTCCTTAGCACACGGGAAAACTAGGTCTTGGACCTCAAGTTCAGAGTATCTGAACATTATTTTAGAAAATCCTTCAAAGTATAAGAAATATTGACTTTGTTCATACCTGTATGTTACCTGCCTACACGTTGGAGTGAGGCATATTTTTTAAATTTTATTGGTTTATTTTGAGAGTGCAGGGAGAGGGAGGGGCACAGAGAGAGGAAAAGAGAGAGAATCCCTAGCAGGCTCCACACTCAGCATAGAGCCCTATGTGTGGGTCTTGATCCTATGAACGTTAAGATCATGACGGGAGCTGAAATCAAGAGTTGGATGTTTAATGGACTGAGCCACCCAGGTGCCCCTAGAGTGAGGCATTTTCATTAACCTGAAAACTCATAAGCTGAGGTAGTAATACAATAGGACATGTACGAGACAGTCTTCAACTTCAGATCAGAAAATCTTATTGACTTTGTTACAATTACAGTCCATGTGCCAAAAAACATGCAGCCTAAACATGAGAATGAAACAGGTGATAATTCCACTCTGAGTCCACACACTAGCTGCTGACATGGGACAAATTACTTCACCATTTGAGTCTGTGTTACCTTAGAGAAACTGGGACATTAACTGTGTACTTTCTAATCCTTTATGAAGTGTAAGGGTCACGATGTGTGGAAATGAATCTGCACCATGCTTGCATACTGTAACAGCTTAATCTGTGGTAACCTTCTTATCATTTTGAGAATGTAACTTACTGAGAGCAGAGACCCTGTCTGTTTGTTCTCTATGGTGTCCCCAAGACCATGAATCATGTCTGACACATAGGAGGTACTTCACATTTGTTGAATGAATATTTGGCAGTCTTGGAGAGAAGGCAGAAGGAGGAATGGGACATATTTGTAAAATAAAATGATTTTTCTAGGAAAACGTTTACGTTATCCTACAGCACCCCATTTCCATGTATATTTAGACAATAGAGAGTCTTTTCTTCTTTTTCCTAAAGCAGCTTGTGTAATGAGGAATAGGATGCAGAACTTTCCTGAAGGTTTCAGATGAAGCCCCAGAGCTCAGGGAGGACTAAACATGTGTCCTCTTCCCTGACCAGTGGCAGTGAGGTAAAAAACTTTGGGGAGCATGTGACTATCATATTTCTTTTTTTTAATCCTTATTTATTTTTGAGAGGGCAGAGAGAGTCAGAGTGTGAGAGGAGAAGAGGCAGAAAGAGAGGGAGACAGAGAACTTAAAGCAGGCTCCGGACTCTGAGCTGTCAACACAGAATGTGATGCAGGGCTCAAACTCACAAACTGCTAGATCATGACCATATCTGAAGTCAGATGCTTCACCCAGTCAGGCCTGAGATGCCCCATGACTGTCATATTTATTACATGGAGTGCCCATTCTTCATTTTGGGGGCCAAGATAGAGGCAGATCACAGGTATCTGGACTCCCTGAGACAGTTACCCTACATACCAAAGTAAGATGTGACACTCCAAAATATGACACTTGATGGCCTGGTTCAACCAGCCCTGCCAGCTTCTCAGAAACCGAGAAGGAGTCATTGATCCTCCAGGTGCTGTATCGGGCCAGTGAGGTCGAGAATGCCCTGATGGAATATCTGGCAGTAGCTGAATCAGCAGTGGTGAGCAGCTGGACCCAATTCAAAGGGAGGTAGGGACGAGGACACAGAGGGCATCATGTCTGTGTGTGGGCACCCGGAAGGCAGGTGCAAGAAAAAGATTTTCCAGGCCATATCTCCCCAGCCTCCCACCTAGGGTGGAGGGAGGGCAAAGTGCTTGTGCATGTGCATTTACACTGTGTGGTCACCAGAGGGTATTGTGGCCCTAACTGTGTGTGACAGAAATTGATGCTTGTGAATGCTGCTGCTGCTGCCAATCTCCTACTGAATGAGCCCTTACTATGTGCAAGCTCATTTCCCCCTCACAACACCCTAATTCATTAAGGATTCTGGTACCCCCCCCCTTTTTTTTTATAATAGCAAAGAAACATAAAGAGATTAAATAACTTGCCCAATCACAAAGCCCTTAAGTGGTGGAGGTGGAATGGGAATCTGAGAGGTCTGGCTTCAGAGCATGCATTCATTGATTCAACATGTGTGTGCTGCGTACTCAGTATGTACAAAGCCCTGTGTCCTGTAGGTTTATGGTTGTAAGGTGATGGTTAGAGTTGGTATGAAGTTTAAGTTGAGAGATATGTTTAGGGTCACAGTTAGTGTTAGGGGTAGGACCCAGGAGGTTCCAGGTTGTGAACTCCTAGCAGTACAATTGTCTCTACTGAGGGCTGAGTGGAGGCTGCATGGGAGCCTTCAGTTCAGACTTAGTCTTTTCATGCCAGGACCAGCCTCCCGTGTGTGAGACTCTTCAGTTGGGCCTCAGAAATCTCCTTGTGCAGTTCCATCCTGGCAGTGGAAATGATATGGTGATGTTCCGAACCAAGTCTGAACAATACTGTAGGGATCGGGCCCTATGTGCGTGGTGTTCTTAGAGTTAGGAGCCAGATGCCCATTGGGAGAGAGCCATAGATAGGGTGAGGGTTTGGTCCAGGGATATAAGAAGGGCTGAAGCAACACCAGTCCCATTGTCTCCATGGAGATGGAGGGATGAATGAGGACCCATGAATAGGTGTGGGTCAGGTGTAGGGTTAGCGTTAGAATTGGAGTGAGGTTGAGGTTGATATATATGGTTCTGGTCACTATTAGGGTTAGGATCACTTTGCAGGTGGCTCCAGGTGCTGAACCACAGAAGTGCAGTGGTCTCCCCGGAGGGCTCAATGAAGGGCACATGGGAGGGTGTCAGTCATCTTAGTCTTTGTGTGCCAGGGTGAGCCTCCTTTGTGGGCCACTCTTTGGTTGAGCCTCAGAAACCCCCTTCTGCAACTGCATCTGGGCTTTGGATATTATCTGGGAAATATTCCATGTTCCATGCTGAGTAATCTTGCTCATCTTCTGGAGCCCATGTGTGTGGTATCCCCAGACTTAAGAAATGGGTCTTCATCAGGGGAGAGCCTTAGTTAGAGTAAGGGTTCATTCCAGGCCGAAGCTACACCAGTCCCGTTATTTCCATGGTGGGCTGAATGAGGGCCCATGTGCGTGTGAAGGTTAGGTGTAGAGGGCCCATGTGCGTGTGAAGGTCAGGTGTAGAGTTAGCATTAGATTTGGGGTGAGGTTTAGGTTGAGGACTATGATGAGGGTCACAGATAGGGTTAGGCTTAGGCCCAAGGAGACCCCAGATGCTGAAAACCTAACAGTGCAGTGGTCTCCACGGAGGGCTGAGTGGAGGCTGCATGGGAGCCTTCAGTTCAGACTTAGTCTTTTTGTGACAGGGCCAAACTCCCTTGTGTGCAACTCTTTAGTTGGGCCTTAGCAACCTCCTTGTGCACCTCCATCCCAGTAGTGGAAATGACATCATGATGTTCCAATTCCATCCTGAGCAGTACTGCAGGTGTTTGTGTCCTATGTGAGTGGTGTTTTCAGAGTTAGGAAGTGGATCCCCATTGGATAGAGATATAGGTAGGGTGGGGGTTCGATCCAGGGATATAAGCAAGGCTGAAGGGACACCAGTCCCATTATCTCCATGTAGGACTGAATGAGGACCCATGCAAGGGTGTGGTCCAGGTGTAGGGTTAACGTTAGGGGTGTTTTGAGGTTGAAGTTGATGTGTATGGTTCTGGTCACTATTAGGGTTGAGGTTATATCCCAGGTGGCTCCAGGCATTGAAGCACCAGCAGTGCATGGTCTCCCCCAAGGACTCAGTGGAGGACCCATAGGAGGGTGTCTCTCATGCTTTGTCTTTGAGTGCCAGGGTGAGCCTCCTTTGTGGGCCACTCTTTGCTTTACTGTCAGCAAACCCCTTCTGCAACTACATTGGGATATTTGATATTACATGGTGATATTCCATGTTCCATGCCCAGTAGTTCATCTCTTCTGGACCCCATGTGTATGGCATCTTCAGAGTTAAGAAACGGGTCATCATTGGGAGGGAGCCTTAGTTAGAGTTAGGGTTCTTTCCAGGGCCAAAAGCAGGGCCAAATCTCACCAGTCACGTTACTTTCATGGAGGGATAAATGAGGGCCCGTGAGTGGGTGAGGGTCAGGTGTAGGGTTAGCATTAGAGTTGGGGTAAGGTTTATGTTGAGGAGTACAGTGAGGGTCATGATTAGGGGTAGGGGTAGGTCTAAGAAGTCCCAAGATTCTGAACCCCAAGCAGTGCAGTGGTCTCCCTGGAAGGCTGAATTGAGGACGCATGCTAGTGGGCCGGTAAATCTTAGTCTTGGGACCTAGGCTCTGCTTCGGCTGTGGGCCACTCTTTGGTTGAGCTTCATCAACTGCTTCTGCAACTACATCTGAGATTTGCATATTACATTGTGATAATCCACGTTAAATATCCATTAATCCTGCTCATCTTCTGGACACCCCATATGTGTGGTGTCCTCATACTGAAGAATTGGGTGACCATTGGGAGAGAGCTTTATCTAGAGTTAGCGTTCAATCAAGATGTGTGATCTGAACTGAAGCTGTCCCATGATCTCCCTGGAGTGGTGAAATGAGGGTCCATGCGAGGATGTGGGTAAATTATATGGTTATGTTTAGAGTAGGGGTGATTTTTTTTTCAATATATGAAATTTATTGTCAAATTGGTTTCCATACAACACCCAGTGCTCATCCCAAAAGGTGCCCTCCTCAATACCCATCACCCACCCTCCCCTCCCTCCCACCCCCCATCAACCCTCAGTTTGTTCTCAGTTTTTAAAGGTCTCTTATGCTTTGGCTGTCTCCCACTCTAACCTCTTTTTTTTTTCTTCCCCTCCCCCATGGGTTTCTGTTAAGTTTCTCAAGATCCACATAAGAGTGAAAACATATGGTATCTGTCTTTCTCTGTATGGCTTATTTCACTTAGCATCACACTCTCCAGTTCCATCCATGTTGCTGCAAAGGGCCATATTTCGTTCTTTCTCATTGCCCTGTAGTACTCCATTGTGTATATAAACCACAATTTCTTTACCCATTCATCAGTTGATGGACATTTAGGCTCTTTCCATAATTTGGCTATTGTTGAGAGTGCTGCTATAAACGTTGGGGTACAAGTGCTCCTATGCATCAGTACTCCCATATCCCTTGGGTAAATTCCTAGCAGTGCTATTGCTGGGTCATAGGGTAGGTCTATTTTTAATTTTCTGAGGAACCTCCACACTGTTTTCCAGGAGTAGGGGTGATTTTTATGTTGAAGGGTACATTGAAGGTCATGGTTAGGGTTAGGTCCCAGGAGGCTCCATGTGGAAACACCCCAGCATGGATGTGGTCTCCCAGAAGGGCTGAATGAAAGCCCCATGGGATCGTTCTGGTCAGGATTTGTCTGTGAAGGCCAGGGCAAGCCTCTGGTGTGGGCCACTCTTCTCAGCAATCCCCTTGTGCAGCTCCATGGGGGCATTGGAAATGATATGATTATGCTCCACGTTCCATGCTGAGTAGTCCTGCACTGCTTTGAGCCCCAGGTGTGTGGTCTTCTCAGAGTTAGGAATTGGATCCCCATTGGGAGTGTACCATAGCTAGGGATGGGTTTCGAACCAGGGACATATGTAGGGCCAAAGCGACACTAGTTCTGTTATCTCCATTTAGGGGTAAATGAGGGATCATGCATGGGGTGCGCGTCATGTGTAGGGTTCTCATTAGACTTAAAGTGAGTTGAGGATGATGTGTATGGTTCTGGTAAGTATTAGGGTTGGGTTTACGTCCCAGATGGCCTCATGCACTGGGCCATCAGCAGTGCAGTGGTCTTCCTGGAGGGCTCAGTAGAGAGCACATGGGAGGGAGGGTATGGGTCGTGCTTAGTGTTTGGTTGCCAGGGTGAGCCTCCTTTGTGGACCACTCTTTGGTTTAGCCTCAGCAACCCCTTCTGCAATGACATCTGGGTTTTGGATATTACATGGTGATATTCCACGTTCCATGCCGAGTAATCCTGCTCCTCTTCTAGACCCCATGTGTGTGGTATCCTCAAACTTAAAAATTGGGTCATCATCGGAGAGAGCCTTAGGTAGAGAATGGTTCGGTACAGCAACATAAGCAAGGCTGAAGCTACATCAGTTGCGTTATCTCCATGCAGGCCTGAATTGAGACCCATGTGCGGATGTGCGTCAGGTATAAGTTTAGCATTGGAGTTGGGGTGAAGTTTAGGTTGAGGATTATGGCATGGGTCATGCTTAGGGTTAGGGTTAGGTTCCAGGAGGCCCTAGGTGCTGAAATCCAAGTAGTGCAGTGGTCTCCCTAGAGGGCTCAGTGGAGGGCGCATGGGAGGATGCTATCCAGGCTTAATCTTTAGGTGGCAGTGCCAGCCTTGTGTGTAGGCCACTCTTGATTGGACCTCAGCAACCTCCTTGTGCAGCCACGTGTGTGCATTGGAAATGACGTGTTTACGCTCCACCTTCCATGCCGAGTAATTCCGCACCACTTTGTGCCTCATGTGTGTGGTCTCTCAGATTTCAGAATTGGATCCCCATCGGCAGTGAGCCATAACTAGGTTTAGGGTTCATGCCAGGAACATTGATAGGGCCGAGGTGAAACTAGTCCTGTGTTTGCCCTTCAGGGCTGAAATGGGGGGCCCATGCATGAATGCTAGTCAGGTGTAGGATTATTTTTAGAGTTGGGGTGAGGTTAGGTTGAGGAGTATGGTGAGGGTCACAGTTAAGGTTAGGGGTAGGGCAAAGGAGGCCCCAGATTCTGAAACGGAAGCAGTGCAGTGGTCTGTATGGACAGCTGTGTGGAGGCTGCATGGTAGCCTTCAGTTCAGATTTACTCTTTGTGTGCCAGGGCCAGCCTCCCATGTGTACCACTCTTCAGTTGAGCTTCAGCAACCTCCTTTTGCAGCTCCATCCCGGCAGTAGAAATGACATGATAATGTCCCAATACCGTCCTGAATAATACTGCAGGGGTTTGGGGCCTATGTGCATGGTTTTCTCAGAGTCAGGAACTGGATCCACATTGGGAGAGAGCCTTAGTTAGAGTTAGGGTTTGGTCCAGGGCCGTAAGCATGGCTGAAGCTACACCAGTCCCATTGTCTCCATGGGGGGCTGAATGAGGGCCCATGTGTGGGTGCGGGTCAGGTGTGGGGTTAGCATTAGTGTTGGGGTGAGGTTAAGGTTGAGGAGGATGACGAGGATCCTGGTTAGGTTTAGGGTTATATTCCAGGAATCCCCAGATGCTGAACCCCTAGCTGTGCAGTGGTCTCCCTGAAGGGCAGAGTGGAGGGTGCATAGGAGGGTGCCATTCAACTTAGTCTTTGGTTGCCAGGGCCAGCCTCAGGTGTGGGCCACTCTTCAGTTGGGCCTCAGCAACCCCCTGTGCAGCCCCCTCTGGACTTAGGAAATTACCTGGTGACGTTCCACTTTCCACGGAAAGTAACACTGCACCGCTTCTGGGCCCCATGTGTGTGTGGTCATATCAGACTTAGGAATTGGGTCCTCATCGGGAGAGAGTCTTAGCTAGTGTTAGGGTTTGGCCCAGGGACATAGGTAGGGCTGAAGGGACAGAAGACCCATGATTGCCCTGGAAGGCTGAAGTGAGGGCCCATGCACTAATGCATGTAAGGTTTAGGATTATGGTTAGAGTTGGTGTGAACTTTAGGTTGAGGGGCATGGTGAGGATCACGGTTACTGTTAGGGTTAGGTCCCAGGAGGTTCCAGGCAGTGAACCCCTAGCAGTGCAGTGGTCTCCACATAGGGTTGAATGGAGACTGCATGAAAGCCTTTAGTTCAGTCTTAGTCTTTCCATGCCAGAGCCAGCCTCCCATGTGTGCCACTCTTCAGTTGGGCCTCAGCAACCTCCTTGTACAACTCCATGCCAACAGTGGAATTGACATGATGATGTTCCAATTCCACACCAAATAATAATACTTCAGGGGTTTGGGCCCTATGGGCGTGGTGTTCTCAGAGTTAGGAACTGGATCCCCATTGGGAGACAGCCATCGCTAGGGTTTGGGTATGTTCCAGCGACACAAGCACGGCCGAAGTGACACCAGTCCCGTTATCTACATGGAGGGCTGAATGAGGGCGCATGCACAGGTGCGGGTCAGATGTAGGGTTACGGTTAGAGATGGTGAGGTTGAGGTTGGTGTGTCTAATTATGTTCGTTATTGGGTTTGGGGTTAAGTTCCAGGTGGCTCCAGGCGATAAACCAACAGCAATGCAGTGAGCTTCCCAGAGGGCTCAGTGGAGGGCACATTGGAGGTTGTCCATCATGCTTAGTCTTTGTTTGCCAGGGCAAGCCTCCATCGTGGGCCATTCTTTGGTTGAGCCTCAGCAACCACTTGTGCAGCAAATCTGGGCTTTGGATATTACATGGTGATATTCCACGTTCCATGCTGAGTAATTCTCCTCCTCTTCTGGACTCCATGTGTGTGGTATCCTCAGACTTAAGAATTGGGTCACTATCAGGAGAGAGCCTTAGTTTAAGGTAGGGTTTGGTTCAGGGCCATAAGCAGCGCTGAAGAAACACTACTCACGTTATCTACATGGGGTATTGAATGAGGGACCATGCGCAGGTGAGCATCTGCTGTAGGATTAGCGTTAGAGTTGGAGTGAGGTTTAGGTTGAGGAGTACTGCGAGGGTCACGGTTAGCGTTAGGGTCCAGGAGGCCCTAGGTGCTGAAACCCAAGCAGTGCAGTGATCTCCCTGGAGGGCTGGGGGAGGTTGCATGGGAGGGTGCCAGTCAGGCTTAGTCTTTAGGGGCTAGGGCCAGCCTCGGAAATGGGCCACAGTTTGGTTGGGCCTCAGCAACCCCCTTGTGCAGCTCCCTCTGGGCTTTGGAAATTACCTGGTCATGTTCCATGTTCCATGCCGAGGAGTCTGGCTCCTCTTCTGAACCCCACATGTGTGGTTTGCACAGAAGTAAGTATTGGGTCACCATTGGGAGACAGCCTAAAATGGAGTTAGGGTTCGGTCCAGGGACTTAAGCAGGGCCGAAGCAACAGCAGTCCCGTGATCTCCCTGGAGGGTTGAAGTGAGGGTCTCTGCGAGGGTGCGGGTCAGTTGTAGGTTACGTTTAGAGTAGGGGTGATGTTTAGGTTGAGGGGTACTTTGAAGGTCATGGTTAGTGTTAGGTCTCACAAGGCTCTAGGCACAACAACCCCAGGAAGGATGTGGTCTCCCAGAAAGGCTAAGTGGATCCCACATGGGATTGTGCTGGTCAGGCTTTGTCTTTGAGTGCCAGATCAAGCCTCTCATGTGAGCCACTCTTCAGTTGGGCCTCAGGAACCCCCTTGTGCAGCTCCTTGTGGGCAATGGAAATGACATGATTATGCTTCAAGATCCATGCCAAGTAACCCTGCAAAGCTTTGGGCCCCATGTTTGTGGTCTCTCAGAGTTAGGCATTGGATTCCCATTGGGATTCAGCCACAGCTAGGGGTAGGGTTCAATCCAGGGAAGTAAGCAAGGCTGAAGCAACAACAATCCCATTACCTACATGGAGGTTTGAATGAGGGCCCATGCGTGGGTGAGGGTCAGGTGTAGGGTGTCAGGTGAAGCCTTTAGAGTTGGGGTGAGGTTGAGGTTGAGGAGTATGATGATGGTCACGGTTATGGTTTGGGTTAGGTTCCAGGAGGCACGAGGTGCTGTACCCCACGCAGTACAGTGGTCTCACTGAAGGACTCAGTGGAGGGTGCATGGTAAGTTGCCGGTCAGGCTTAGTCTTTGGGTGCTGAAGCCAGCATCAATTGTGGGCCAATCTTCAGTTGGGGCTCAGTAAACCCTTTTTGCAGCTTCCTCTGGGCTTTGGAAATTACCTGTCAATGTTCCACGTTCCATGTGAGTAATGCTGCAGCGCTTCTGGGCCCCATATGTGTGGTGATTCAGACTTAGGAATTTGGTCCTCAATGGGAGAGAGCCATTACTAGGGTTAGGTATCGGCCCAAGGATGTAGATAGGGCCAAATCGACATGAGTCCGTGATCATTCTGGAGGACTCAACAGGGCCCATGCTTGGGTGCAGGTCATATGTAGGATTAGCATTAGAGTTGGTGTGAAGTTTAGGTTGAGGGGTATGGTGAGGGTCAAGGTTAGTGTTAGGGTTAGGTCCCAGGAGGTTCCAGGCAGTGAACCCCTAGCAGCGTAGGGTCTCCACGGAGGGCTGAGTGGAAGCTGCATGGAAGCCTACAGTTCAGACTTAGTTTTTGCATGCCAGGGCAGCATCCTATGTGTGACACTCCTCAGTTGGGCCTCGGCAACCTCCTTGTGCAGCTCCATCCCAGCAGTGCAAATGAAATGATGATGTTCCAATTCCATCCTGAAGAATACTGCAGGGTTTTGGGCCCTATGTGCATGGTGTTCCCAGAGTTAGGAACTGGATCCCTATTGGGGGAGAGCCATAGCTAGGGTCAGTATGTGGTCCAGGGACCTAAGCAGGGCCGAAGAGACACCAGTCGCATTATCTATATGGAGGGCTGAATGAGCGCCCATGCAGGGGTGCAGGTCAGGTGTAGGGTTACCTTTAGAGTTGGGGTGAGGTTGAGGATGATGTGTATGGTTCCGGTCAATATAGTTGTTAGGTTTTGTCCCAGGTGGCTCCAGGCGCTGAAGCACCAGTAGTGCAGTGGTCTTCCCAGAGAGCTCAGTGGTGAGCACATGGGAGGGTGTGGGTCATGCTTAGTCTTTGAGACCCAGGGTGAGCCTCCTTTGTGGGCCACACTTTGGTTGAGCCTCAGGAACCGCTTCTGAAACGACATCTGGGCTTTGGATAGTACATGGTGATATTCCACATTCCATGCTGAGTAATCCACCTCTTCTTCTGGACCCCATGTGTGAGGTATCCTCAGACTTAAGAATCGGGTCACCATCTGGAGAGAGCTTTAGATAGAGTTGGGTTTCAGACCAGGGCCATAAGCAGGGCTGAAGCTACCCCATTCCACTTACCTCCATGGGGTGATAAATGATGGCCAGTGTGCCGGTGAGGGTCAGTTGTAGGGTGAGCGTTAGTTTTGGAATGAGTTTGAGGTTCCAGGTATGGTGAGGGTCATGGTTAGTGTTAGGGTTAGGGCCCAAGAAATTCCAGGCGGTGAAGCCCTAGCATCGCAGTGGTCTCCACGGAAGGCTGAGTGGTGGCTGCATGGGAGCCTTCAGTTCAGACTTATTCATTGTGTTTCAAGGCCAGCCTACCATGTGTGCCACGCTTCATTTGGGTCTCAGCAACCTCCTGGGGCAGCTCCATCCCGGCAGTGGAAACGAAATGATGATGTTCCAATTCTATACCAAATAATACTGCAGGTGTTTTGTCTTATATGCGTGGTGTTTCAGAATTAGGAACTGGATACCCATTGGCAGAGAACCACGGATAGGGTGAGGGTTCCATCCAGGGACATAAGCAGGGCCGAAGAGACACCAGTCCCGTTATCTCCATGGGGGCCTATATGAGGGCCAATGAGCAGGTGAGAGTCAGGTGTAGGGTTAGCATTAGAGTTGGGGTAAGGTATAGGTTGAGGAGTACGGGGAGGGTCACGGTTGGGGTTAGGGTTAGGTTCCAGGAGGCCCAAGGTGCTGAATCCAAGGCAGTGCAGTTGTTTCCCTGGGGGACTCAGTGGAGGGTGCATGGGAGGGTGCCGGTCATGCTTAGTCTTTGGGTGCCAAGGCCAACCTCTTGTGTGGGCCACTCCTCGGTTGCCCCTCAGCAACCCCCTTATGCAGGTCCCTCTGGGCTTTGGAAATGGCATGGTGATGTTCCACGTTGCATGCCAAGTAAGCCTGCACCGCATCTGGGCCCCATGTGCATGTTTTTCTCCGAGTTAGGAATTGGGTCCCCATCGGGAGTGAGCCATAGCTAGGGCAACTGTTTGATCCAGGGACGTAAGCAAGGCCGAAGCAACAACAATCCCTTTATCTCCATGGAGGGCTGAATGAGGGCTCATGCACGGATGCGGGTCAGGTGTAGGGTTAGCGTTAGACTTGGGGTGAGGTTCAGGTCGGGTCAGGTGTAGGGTTAGCGTTAGACTTGGGGTGAGGTTCAGGTTGAGGAGTATGGTTTGGGTCATGATTAGGATGAGGGATAGCTCCAAGGAGTCCCCAGGTGATAAACCCCACACAGTGCAGTGGTCTCCCAGGAGGGCTCAGTGGAGGGCACATGGGAGGGTGCCGGTCAGGCTTAGTCGTTGGTTGCCAGTGCCAGCCTCGCATGTGGGCCACTCTTTGTTTGGGCCTCAGCAAGCACTTTTGCACCTCCCTCTGGTATTTGGACATGACATGGTGGTGGTCCACGTTCCATGCGGAGTAATCCTGCACTGCTTCTGGGCCCCATGTGCATGATATTCTCTGCCTTAGGAATTGGATCCCCATCAGGATAGAGAAATAGCTAGGGTTACAGTTTGATCCAGGGACATAAGCAAGGCTGAAGCAACAACAATCCATTTATCTCCATTGAGTCTGAATGAGGGCCATGCGCAGTAGCTGGTCAGGTGTAGGGTTAGTGTTAGAGCTGGGGTGAGGTTTAGGTTGAGGAATATGACAAGGGTTGTGGTGAGGGTTAGGGGTAGGTTCCAGGAGGCGCTTAAATGCAGAAACCTAAGTAGTGCAGTAGTCTAGAGGGTTGAGTGGAGGGTGCAAGAGATGATGCCATTCCTTCTTAGTCTTAGGGTGTCAAGGCCATCCTCGGGTGTAGGACATTCCTTAGTTGGGCATCAGCAAACCCCTTGTGCAGCTCCCTCTGGGCTTTGGAAATGACATGGTGATGTTCCAAGTTCCACACCGAGTGATCTACACCATGTGCATGCTGTTGTCAGTCATTGGAATTGGGTCCCTATGAGAAGGGAGACTTAGCTAGGGTTAGGGTTCAGTGCCGGGACATCACCAGGGCAGAGGGACTCCAGTCTCATGAATTTAATGGAGGGCTGAAGTGAGAACCCTTGCGAGGGTACGGGTCTGGTATAGAGTTAGTGTGAGAGATAGGGTTAGGTTTAGGTTGAGGGTTAGGGTCAGGGTTCTGGTTAAGGTTGGGGTTAGATCCCAGAAGGCTCCAGGCACTGAACCCACAGCAGTGCAGTTGTCTCCCTGAAGTGCTGACTGGAGTACACAATGGAGGCTGCGGGTCAGGATTAGTGTTTCAGTTTCAAGGCCAGACAAATGTTTCTGGCATTCTTTGGGTAAGCCTCAGGAATGCTCTCGGGCATAAAGGAGGCTGCCGGTCAGGATTAGTCTTTGGGTTCCAAGGCTAGACAAGTGTATCGGACACTCTTTGGGGAGGACTCAGGAATCCTCTTATGCAGCAGCGGCCGGGCTTTGGAAATGACATGGTGATGTTCCATGTTCCACGCTGATTGATCCTGCAGTGCTTCTTGACCCCATGTGCATTCTGTTGTCAGACATTGGAATTGGGTACCCATGGGAAGTGAGTTTTAGCTAGGGTTAGGGGTAGGGTTTAGTGCAGGGACATGGCCAGGGCCGAAGCACTCCAGTCTCGTGATCTCCCTCTAGGGCTGAAGTGATGGCACATGCGCTGGTGTGGGTCTGATGTAGAGGTATTGTGAGATATATGGTTAGGTTGAGATTGAGGGTTATGGTCAGGACTATGGTCCTGTTTTAGGGTTAGCGGGTAGAGTTAGAGCATTAGGGTTAGAGTTAGAGGGTTAGGGTTAGAGGCTTAGGGTAAGGTTAGGGTTAGTTCGGGTTACGTTTATGTTTACGGTTAGTTAGAGTTAGGGATAATGTTAGGGGAAGGGTAGGGGCAGGATTTAGCATTAGGGTTAGGGGTCAGGGTTAGGTGTTAGGTTTAGGTGGTGGGATTTTGTTTAGTGATAGGGTTAGGAGTTGGGCAAGGAGTAGTTCATGCTTGTACCGCCACGTTGAGTGGGAAGTTGTTCATGTGTGGACACCACAGTCCGTCTTTGAGGGATATTGTTCATGCTATCTCCCCAGTCTCTCTGCACTGCAGGTTGTTCTTGCCTCGCCCCATTCCAGCTTTGCTCTGGAGTGTTTCACACCGTGACCCCGCCCTCTCGCGGAATGGTAGGATTTCTCGTACTGCCCAATTCTTTTTTGGTGCATGGGGTGTGTTCACACATGCAACCCTCCAAACCCTCTGTGCAGTGGTATCACCCATGAACCTCACTGCTCTTTAGATTGGGTTTCCCGATGCCAGTATTAAGTCTGATACTGATGCCAATATTAAATCATGAATGTTTCTTTTCACTTTCACAGATGAAAAAGCAGGCATTTCTTAAGTTAAGGTTTATGGTTAGGATTAATATTAGGTGTCAGTGTAAGGTTTAGGTCATGGTCGCTATCCCCCTTGGTGTGAGAGGGCTTCACGAATGTGTCCCACCTGCTCCCCTTTATCCGCGATGTAGCAGTGATATTCCTTTTCATTCAGATGTTTTCTTTGGCACCTGGGTGTCTCATTGGGTTAAGCGTCCCACTTCATCTTGAGTCAAGGTCTCTCAGTTTCTGGTTTTGAGCTCTGGGTGGCTTCTGTGCTGATGGCTCTGAATCTGGAGCCTGCTTCAGATACTGTCTTTCTCTCTCTCTCTCTCTGCCCACACCCCCTTGTGTTGTCTCTTTCAAAAATTAATGTACCTAAAAGAATTTTCAATCAGGTATTTCCCAGATGGCTCTTTTCACTTTCATTCCTGAAGATGAAGGCATCTGTATTATCCATTGTTCTTTTGTTATCTTTGGCTGACGACATATACGACATTTCCTCAGCCAGCATTGGGGATGCACAGCATTTCTTCTATCACTGGACACCTCTCATCCACTGCGACACTGCATTCCTCTAGCACATCCCACATGCTCCCAGAAACTGGACTGTAACTGCGGATGGTAGCACTGTCCCATAGTCTTCTGATGGTATTTCAGGAGGTTCTTCATTCGCATCTTTGGTTACCTGAGTGTCTTCTGACATCTCTAATTTTTCCACTAGGCCGCTGCTATGACGCCCAACAGGGAAACCGAAGCAGAGAGGGATGCAGGAGTAGACCAGTTACCGCTTGGCTCCCACAAATGGTCGCCTTGGAATGCTTTATGGAAGAGGAGAAAACACCCACCACTGTTTCATAACCCTGCACTGAATGTGGAGACAACAACCACCCACCCCCAAAAGGAAACTCCGGCAGGGTACATGTATCAAACCTAAGGTGTTGGTCATGTATTTTGGATCAATAAGTGAGGTTGTACTTTTGACTGGTAAGTGTACATCTAAATCCCTCAGAGGGGATATGATTCTCTGAGGTCATCCCAACCTAAATTGTTGCCCATGGGGAGATGTGTTGTCCCTATTGGTTTTGTCGATGTTGTCTCTGTAGGCCAGCAAATTAAAGCTCCATAGGGTCTTGTTCTATTCCTGCCTCTTCAGGGGAAGGTCCATTTCACCGATTGAAAGAGACAGTAAAACCCTCCTGTGGCCATTCATATGGCCAGTCACTATTTAGGGAACAAGTGATTATGCTACCTTTGCAGGGTCAGGATACCACGGCCATTTCATGAATGTCCCTGGGCAGGCAGGTTCTCTAAAAGTAGAAATGTTAGAGGTGATTTTATTGGTAAACAGGCGGGGTTTGTGTTCGCTGAGTTCCTTTTACTTCTTTTCATCTTTCCTTGATTGACTATCTGTGTTGGGTCAACAATTGGTTTGATATTGACTTTACAGTTAGGTTATTTTTATCTTATTGTTAACTATCCATGGTTATCTGCTCTGATAGAAGCTTATGCAAGGACAAATATTTCTTGTTGCACATACTAGCATTATTGCTTCTATTGTGATATTCACCCAGTCGTAACTTAGGGGTTGGTTGTCTTTTTTTTTTTTTTTTTTTTTGTATTCAGATCTTAAGATCATATACCAGTGCCTGGGCCCTACTATGAATGCTCATCGCCACAGCCCTAACAACCACCTACAGTACGCGAATCATATTTTTCCCCCTTCTAGGACAGCCTGATACACCTACTTGGCGACGCAGGGGTGTAATGCTCGAACCCCTCGTGGGCGATGGACGGGTGTCATGCTAGCACTCCCCCATCAGCAAGGGAGTAGTGATGCCATTACTAAATCTGACATTTCCTGAATAGCTTTCATCACTGTCAGAGCTGAAGAAGCAGTCATATGTTACAGTTAGGGTTAAGGTTAGGATTAGAGTTAGAGTTAGGGGTTAGGGTAAAGGTTAGGTCACACTTACACCCCCCCCTTAGTTGTGGGAGGGAGGCACTCATGCACCTTGCCACCCCTCAGCATGGGAGGGGCTCATCCATGTGCCAGCCCTCCCCTCAGCGAGGGAGTAGTGATGCCTCTATTAAATCTGACGTTTCATGAATGGGTATTTTCACTTTCATGGCTGAAGAAGCAGCATCTCTTATGATGAGGGTTAGGGTTGGATTACCCTGAGGGATAGGGTAAGGGTTAGGTCATGCTTGCACCCCCCGTTTGGCAAGGGAGGAAGGTCACACCTGACCCTACCACCCTCGTTGCGGAAGGGTGTTCAGGCATGCACCCTGCCTCCCCTCCACAAGAGAGTAGTGATGCCACTATTTAATGTGTTGTTTTATGAATGGCTCTTTTCACTTTCACAGCTGAAGAAGCAGGCATTTCTTAAGGTAAGTGTTATGGTTAGGATTGCTGTTCATGGTTAGGGTAAGGGATAAGCCATACCCGCACCCTTCCTTGAAGTGGGAGGGCATTCACACATGCGCCACACCCCCCCCTCATCTCCGGAGGGTGTTCACCAACAGGACCCAGCCCCCTTCACCGGGGGAGGGTGTTGATGTATGCGCCTGCACCCATCTCGTGTGCAAGGGTGTTCATGCATGGACACCACAGCGCTAGACGAGGGAGGGCATTTGTCCAAGTGCCCTACCCTCCTTGGCTCAGGAGGGTGTTCACACATGCTCAGTCCCCCCTTGGCTTGGCAAGGTGTTCAGGTATGTGCATGAACCCGCCCCCCAGTGTGGGAGGGGGTTCACGCATGTGCCCTGCTCCCCTGAGGCACTGGAGGGGGTCACCTGTGCACACTGCCACTACTCAGCAAGGGAGTAGTGATGCCACTATTAAATCTGACGTTTCATGGACGGCTGTTTTCACTTTCACAGTGGAAGAAGCATGCATCTCTTATGGTAAGGGGTAGGGTTAGCATTACAGTTAGGGTTTAAGGTAAGGGTTAGATCATGCTTGCTCTCCTCCCTCAGCATGGGAAGGTTTCACGCATTACCCCACTATCCTGAGCAAAGGAGAGTGTTCACCCTTTCACCCCACCCCCTGAGAGTGGTAAAATATTGAAGCAAGTGCTCCACTCCACTTCCTCTGGGGAGGGCTTTCACACATGCGTAGATCTGCCCTTCGGGACAGATTGTTCACACATGTGCATGACCATCTCTCGGGTCGGGAAGGTGCTCACACATGGGCACACCCCACCTCTGCATGGGAGATGGTTCATGCACGTGTCTTGCCCACCTCAGCAGGGAGGGTTTTTACGCATGTGCATAGACCCACCTTGGTGTGGGAGGAAGTCACCCATGCAGAGCGCCACCCTTCAATGAGGGAATAGTGATACCACTATTAAATGTGACATTTCATGAATGGTTCTTTTCAATTTCACAGCTGAAGTAGCAGACAACTCTTAAGGTAAGGGTTAGGGTTAGCATTACCATTAACGGTTAGGGTAAGGGTTAGGTCATGCTTCCACACCCCCTCCTCTCCAGAGTGTATTCACACAATAGCACCGCCCCTCAGTGTGGGAGAATATTCATGCATGTGTCCTGCCCCCTTCAGCGTGGGAGGGTGTTCACACAAAGGCCCCATCCCCTTCCACTTGGAAGTGTGTTCATGCATTCGCACATTTGCACAACCCCCCCCCCCCAAGGTGAGGAAGGGTGTTGACACATGTGCCCTGTCTCCCTCCACATGGGAGGTAGTTCACACATGCTCCTCACCCCCTTGGCTAGGGAGGGTGTCACCCATGAACAGTGCCACCCCTCGGAGAGGGAGTAGTGTTGCCACTATTAAATGTGACCTTTCATCAATGTTTCTTTGCACTTTCACAGCTGAAGAAGCACACATCACTTAAGGTGAGGGTTAGGGTTAGCATTACATTTAGGGTTTAGGGTAAGGGTTAGGTCATGCTTGCTCCCCTTCTCTGCAAGAGAGGTGTTTCACTTATGCTCCCTGCCCCACTAGGCACGTGAGGGTGTTCACAGATGTGCACAGCCCTCCCTCAGGGTGGAAGGGTGTTCTCACGCACAACCCTCCTTGGCGACAGAGGGCGTTTGTGCACGCACCCTGCTCCACTAGCGCGGGAGTTTGTTCTCCTGTGTGTAAGGCCCCACCTCCTGGCAGAAGGGCGTTCACCCATGTGCACCATTCCCCCCCCACCCACACTTTGGCATGGGAAGGTGTTAACCTCTGTGACTTGACACGTCAGCATGGGAGAATATTTATGCATCTGCCCTGCCCCCCTCTGCCCAGGAGGGCGTTCATGCATGCGCACAGCCACCAGTCAATGAGGGACGGTATTCATGCATGCGCACAACAACCCCTCCATGAGGGAGGGCATTCACGCATGCGCCATGCATCCCTCATCAAGGGAATGGTTCAAGCATGCGCCCCATACCCACTTTGGCACGGGAGGGTGTTGACCTATGCACCTCGCCCCCTCAGCGCTGGAGGGCGTTCATAGATGTGCACAGCCCCCATTGTGGCGGAAGTGTGTTCACACTTGTGAACAACCCCGGCTAGGGGAGGAATGCCATTCGCACGTGGGCTGTGCCCCATACCACTGGGGGCTGTTCACACATGTGCACAGCTCTCCCTACTGGCGGAAGAGTGTTCACACATGCACAAAACTCCCTCTCCAAGAGGTAGGGCATTTCCACATGAGCACAACCCCCATCAGCGAGGGAGGGCATTCATGCATGCTTCTTACCCCCTACCGCAGGAGGCTGTACAGGCATGCGCACAGTCCCTCCTACTGGCGGGTGTTCACACATGCACACAGCCCCCCTCAATGAGGGAAGGCATTTGCACATGCGCCCCCCTCCCCGGGCAAGGAAGGGTGTTCAGGCATGCGCAGAACCACCACCTGAGCAAGGGAGGTCGTTGGTGCATGCGCCCTGCCCCACTTAGCACAGGAGGTAGTTCAGGCTTCCGCCTGGCCCTCTGTCAGCATGTAAGTCGGTCACCCATGCACAGTGCCACCCCTCAGGGAGGAAGTAGTGATGCCACTATTAAATGTGATGTTTCATGAATGGTTCTTTTCACTTTCACAGCTGAAGAAACACGTATCTCTTAAGGTTATGTTTAGGGTTAACATTATCATCAGTGGAAGGGTAAGGTTTGATCAAGGTTCCTCCCCCCGGGCATGGATTTCCAAGCATTAGCGTGTCCCCCTTTGGCACGGGAGCATGTTCACCCATGTGCCCGACCCCACTTTGGCACAGCAGGGTGTTGACCTATGCGCCCCACCCCCATATTGTGGGAGGCTATTCACGCACGCCCACTGCTACCCCTAGGGACAGAAGGGTGTTCACACATGTGCACAAACCCTCTCATTGTGGGATGGTGTTCACGCATGCACCCAGGCCTCCCCACTGGGAGAAGGTTCTCGTATGCACCATGCCCCCTTGTCATGGCAGGGTGTTCACGCATAGGAACAAACCCCTCTCTATGAGGGGGGGATGCTTTCGTGCATGTACTCCACAACTGTGTGGCCAGGGATGGTGTTGACGTATGCTCCCCGCTCCCCTCGCCAGGATGGTGTTCACACATGTGCAAAGCCCCCCCCCCCACTTATGGCCGAAGGGGGTTCAGGCATGCCCACAACCCCCGCTCTGTGAAGTATACCATTTGTATAGGCACACAACCCTCCCTCAGCAAGGGAGACTGTTCACGCTTGGCTCCACTCACCTCGGCGGGGAAGGTTGTTCACACATGCACAGAACCCCCTTCAGCGATGGAGGGCATTCAAACATGCGCCCCACCCCACTTGATGCCAGAGGTGGTTCAGGATTCTGCCTTGCCCCTGGTTGGTGTGTGAGATCGTCACCCATGCACAGTGCCATCCTTCAGGGAGAGAGTAATGATGTCACTATTAAATGTGATGTTTCACGAATGGTTCTTTCACTTTCACAGCTGAAGAAACATGCATCTCTTAAGGTAAGGGTTAGGGTTGGCACTGACATAAGGGGTAGGGTAAGGCTTAGGTCGTACACCCTGGGTAGGGAAGGTTTTCAAGCATTAGCGTTCCCCCCCCCTTTTGGACAGGAGGGGATTCACACATGTGCCCTCCCACATCAGGGGAGGGGGTCACCATTGTGCCACTGTCTCTGTGATGGAGGGGTGTCACTCATTTGCTCTCTCCCACCTCGGCACCGGAGGGGATCATGCATGTGCCCCTTCTACACCCCTTCATCGGCGATGTAGCATTGATGTTCATTTTAGGTCAGACGTGTTTTCTGCTCTCTCGGCCGCTCAGTGGATTAAGTGTCCTACTTGGGTTCAGGTCATGGTCTTACGGTTTGTGGGTTCGACACCTGGTTTCACCTCTGTGCTGATGGTTCTGAACATGGAGACTGCTTCAAATGCTATGTCTCACTCTCTGTCTGTCCCTTCCCCACGTGTGTTCTGTCTGTCTGTCTGTCTCTCTCTCAAAAAAAAAAAAATGAAGCTAAAAACATTTTAAAGCAGCTGCATTGGTCTACTTGTCTTCTTGCCCTATTCCCACCTCTTCATGGGAAGGTCCATTTCACTGATTGGAAGAGACAATAAAACCCTCCTGTGGCCATTCATATGAGTCACTATTTAGGAAACAAGTGATTATGCTACTTTCGCACGGTCAGGATACCATGGCTGTCTCACGAATGTCCCTGGGCAGGCAGGGCCTCTAAAACTACAAATGCTAGAGGTGATTTTATTGGTAAACAGGTAGGGTTTGTGTTCACTGAGTTCCTTTTACTTCTTTTCATCTTTCCTTGATTGCCTGTGTTGGGTCAACAATTGGTTTCATATTGACTTACAGTTAGGTTATTTTTATCCTTTGGTTAACTATCCATGATTATCCACTCTGATAGAGCTTACACAAGTACAAATATTTCTTGTGGCACATACTAGCATTATTGCCTCTATTGTGAAATTCACCCAGTCTTAACTTAGGAGTTGGTTGTCTATTTTTGATACTCAGATCTTAAGATCATATACCAGTGCCTGAGTCCTACTACAAATGCTCATGGCTGCATCACTGACAGCCGCCTACAGTACATGAATCACATTTTTTGACCTTCAAGGACAGCCTTGATACCCCTACATCGGCAATGCAGGGGTCTGACGCTGCAGCCCTTCTGTGCCCCTTCATAGGCCATGTAGATATGTCATGGCTGTGCCCTTCCTTGGCCATGTAGGGGTGAGCCACCTGTGCCCCTTCATGGTCTATGTAGGGGTGTGCCGCCAGCACCCCTTCCTGGCCACTATAGTGTTTGTACTGGCTGTGGTTTCCGGGACCTACCTGGGGTCTCTGGACGTATCTCCATGGATAATGGGGAGCTTCTATAGTTGTGTTCCTCTGCATTACATCTCCCCAGAAGACCCTCCTCTCCAGATAAGTGTTACAGGATCGGGAACCACTTTTCTTTGTACTTTCTTCTTAGTGGAAACATCTTGCCTTTGCTTAGCATGGCTGCTTTGCCCTCTCTACCATCTCCTGGAGGTTCCCTTACCCTGGCACTGCTCTTCACTCACTGCTTTTGGGTGTGCTGTCTCCTGTTGCAGTCCTGCACCAATGGTAATCTGTACCATGAGTGGCCACAGGAAAACACTTGGAACTTGGACTCTGGGACTGGACTGCTCTTCCAGTAGAAGACATACAAGTAGCTTCCTTGATGGCAGAAGTGGATACTGGTCATTGGTGGTAAGAGGTGATTTCACATTTGCTCACATTACCACTAATGCTGGTGCAGAGTGATGGAGGACAGCATGCTGGAGGATCGCAAGTGGAGTTGTCACTGTGGCCATGGGAGGCAGTTACAGAGCCTGTCTGGGATCAGTTTTGGGTGTCTGGGGTATACACAGGAAATAGGAGAGGTTGGAAGCAAGGGAAAAACACCAGAAAACGTATGACCTCATGAGGTGAGTATGTTGTGTTTGTTGCCAAGAGAAGCAGCTCCCCCTGTCTAAGGAAAATAGTCTTATCCCACCCCCAGGACCCCTAGAGAAAAGGTTTCAATGGCTTCACCTAAGACAATACTGTCATGATCGAGAGCAGTGATCTTCAGGCTCCACGTCTACCATCTTTGTTTACTTCCTGGAAAATAGCGGGATTCCAGTGTACTCCAAACGGAGGTGTGGGATCAGGTCCACGCATGATCAGGTGCCCATGCAGGGGAGTTGCAGGGTATTACCACTTCGCACTGGTAGAAGATGGGGGGACGAGTATGGGAGTGAGTTCAAAGAGTATTACACCAAAGAGGGTGACATACGATAGGCCAGACATGGATACATGGTTCTTCCTGCAGGAAATGTAATTTAATGTGTTGCCTGGAGAACTGGGAATGGTCATAATAATGACTCAATGGCTGCCTGCAGTCAACTAGGTTGAAATGCCAGAGCTTCCCTGACTTTCTCAGGGAAGGAAGACTCCAAAGTCCGAGGGAGATGGGAATGGGGGCCTGTTGTGCACACACATGCTCTTTTACCACAAACGTGATGGCTTATGAGAACAAAATCATGTCCTCTCAGAGTTCTGGAGGCCAGAAACCCAAAATTCCTTCACTGAGACTAAGGTGTCAGCAGGGCTGTACTCCAGGTGGAGACTTCAGGGCTCCAGGAGACACTGTACCCCTTCCATCTAGTAGCTCCCAGTGGCCACCAACCACCCTTGGCTTGGACCACATCACCCAAGTATGTCTCCATGGACACAGTGCCTCCTCTTTTATCAAGTCTCCCTTTGCCTCTCTAAGGATGCTCTTGATACTATCTAGGGATCACTTGGACAACGCAGGACTCAAGATCCTTAACTAGATCCCATCGATGGGAGTTAGATTCCAGCTGTTAGGACTTGCTTTCTTTGAGGGCCATTGCACAGCCTAGTACAACGTGTCCTTCCATAGGGAGACAGCCAAATCATGCTATCCCTGTGTGGTGGGCTCTCACCTGTGAGCAGTGCCAGGGCACGCATTGCTGACAGACACTGCAGCAGGACTGAATCTCTGGAGAATTATGCCCAGAGTGGAAAATCCAATCCTAAAAAGATCACATGCTTTTAGATTCCATTTGTATAATATTCTCAATGCAACAAAATCCTAAAAAAGGAGAGCAGATCAGGATTGCCAGGCATCACAGAGGTGATGGGTGCAGGAAGGAGGTGGGAATATCTGCTGTAAGAGGACAACTTGGGATTCCCTGTGGAGTGCTTGATGCTCTGTTTCTCATGTGCATCAGTATTTACATGCTGGCCATGATCCCGTTCTACAGGCAGAGAGAACGAAGGGCATCTTTATCCTGTTTCCCAATCACCCACATTCCCAGCAACCTCCCAGCTGCCCACCTTGTTATATCTATCCCCACGGCTCTGGCTGGTGTCCCATTGCCACAGTTGAGTTGTGTTCCTAAGGGAGGAATCCATCTCTCGCTAACATACCTCCCATACCACTTCCCTCTCTCCTGCACACCGCGGGTTTTCTCGGGACCCGGCCATCCTGTGCACCTGCAGCTGTTTCAACCCACGGGGAGCAATCACTTCCCATCCAACACCACCTGTTTTGTCTTCCTATGCCTAGCATTGCATGTGCCGGAACCTGCAGACCTTCCCTTGTTTCTCTGTCAGCTGAGTCTGAATGGGCTTCCTCTCTCATTCGTCCCTAGTTCTCATCTATTTAATGAATGACACACATCGCCGAAGCTCACATTGAAGTCTCAACCCCCAGTATGTGGACTACGTGGCACCATTTTACAGACTCACTTGATTACTCCCTTTCTTTAAAAATTACTTCCTTCCTCCTCCCACCATCTGGGCCGCTGCTTACCAGTGTCTGTGTTGGTTAGTCCTCATCTTCTTCCTGCCCCCCATTTGCTTTCCATCTGCCTTTACTCTGGGTTTGATCTCAGCCAGCCTCAGGCTTCTATATACCAGCAGCTGGGGCCTCCAAGTCTTTATGCGCTGCCCACAGCTGTTCATGTCTCCAGACACCTGACTCCAACTGTGCACCACACAGGTGCTACCCTCCCCAGAATCTGCTACCTCCCTGTAGGCCTCTCCTATTCCCCTCCCCTTGTTTACTGGGCTGCTGCCACACTGGCCCCTCCCTGCTCCCTGAGCATGTCAGGCACATACTCCTGCTTCAGGTCTTTGCTTTCATTTTGCCTCTCTCTGTCGGGAATATACTTCCACGTGCCAACATGACATACTCCCTCACTTCCATCATATCTTTGCTCTGACATCACCTGCTCAGTGGAGTCTCTGCTAGCTCTCTATCTCGAACTGAAAACTGCTCCTTCTCTGACCTGAACACCCGATATCCCTTCCCCGCATTCTTTTTCTTCCTGGCCTTTGGCATCATCTGTTTTTCTTTCTTGCTTGCTAGATGTCTCCTACTGCAGTCCCTTCCAGAATATCGGTTCCATGGGATCCAAAGACAAAATTAGCTTTGTTTAGGGCTGTTTCCTTAGGGCCCTAGAACAGTGCCTAACTCCTTCAAAGGCCCAAACACCATTTGTTGAGCAAGTAAATATTGGGATTTCGTATTATTTTGCTGCGTCTGCCATCACAAAGTACCAAAGACTGGGTGGCTTAAGCAACAGAAATTGATTTATTTATTTTCTCACACTTTAGATCAAGGTGTGGCGAGGGTGGGTGTCCTGTCTCCATGACTGGTGAATGACCTCCTTCCCACTGTCTTCACGTGGTCTTCCTTCTGTGTGTGTAGGTGCCCACTCTCTTCCTATAGGACACCAGTTATCAGATTAGGGTCCCCCCCCCCCCCGCAAATGAGCTCATTCGACCTCCACTTTACCTTTCAAGATCTGGTATCCAAGTACAGTCCCATGGGTAGTTAGGACTTCAATGCATGTATTTTGGGGGCAAATCCATTCCATAACAGGTTTCTGTCTGTTGTACCTAGTCACTACCTACATGTTTTTTTTCTCTATGCCCTTGTCCCCATTCTTTGCTCACACAGTGCTAATCCCAGTTTGCCCTTAGCCCAAGTTATAACTCTGTTTATTTATTTGTATAGGCTTGCATCTTCCCTCTACCTCTATACTCCAAGTTCCTGGCTGGCACTGGAATTACATCCTTAGCATGGGCATCATAACCTCCAGGTGAGGTAAGTATGATTATTCTCATTTTGAAAATCAACAATCTGAAGCTCAAAAGAGAGTAGGTCATGTTTCTGAGATCACAGTACTAGTAAGTGCTGTCCTTTGGATAACTTTGTTCTCATGGGCTCCAAAGACCACTTTCTTTCATCTACCACACTGTCCCCAAGATGAACGGGGAAAAGCCATACTTCATCCTGGTATATTGTAAGCAATGAATGGTACATGTAAAGCTGGTGTCACGTTTCAGGAAATGGGATTAAGTTTAGTATCTGAGTAATTGTACCCACAGGTTGAATTTCAGTCTCACATCCTTTTATTTTTTACTGCTGCAATTTCTGTTATCCTTAATGATTATATAAGTGTATTCTTCCCTTTGCAAAATTTAGCCAGTAAGCATACTAAGAGAGTTTGTTTCCTTTGTAACAGGTCTGAATTATACAATGAATTCATAATGTCAAGATAATAGCTGTTATTTCTTCCTAAAATATAGAGGAAAAGTTCATTGCCTTTGTTGTAAGAGTTTACCATGTGTTTTTGGTAACATGCCTGAGCTGTATTGGTGAAAAACTGTCATAGACTTTGAAAGTCAGTTATTTATAGTTAAGAGAATATCGTTCTTTCTTTGGGTGCAGCTGATTGTTTGAAATAGAACTTAGGATTTTTCTCCATAGATTGTCTATTTCACAACAAGCTTTGTTTTAAAAAGTATGTTATATTTGCATTCATGCAAGTTATACCATCATTAAATTGACAGGAAAGCAGCTGTTAATAGTTGTCATTTGGACATGTAGATGGAAATGCTAAAGGTCATGGTGTGACTCCTTACACGTGTTGAGCTCTGGTTTCATTTGGCATTTCCAAACCATTGCCCTGAGCTTATGGATGTTGATCAAGTGGCCATGTAATGGTTGTTTTAAATTGGCATTAGTGGTGCAGAGGTGATTCTTAAGTTGTGTATGAGGAAGCTGTTGGTTTTCTGCTTCTATGTCTGTGTAGCTCCTAAAAATAGAAGACTAGAGCATCTTATCAAAATTAATTTTGTTCAAAGTAAATGCACCTTGTGAAAGAGCTAAAGGCTTAGATAATAGTCAATACTTTTGGAGTCTGATATTAATTTGCAAATTTAAAATAGGTCTAGGAGCATTTGTGTGGCTCAGTTGGTTAAGCATCTGACTTCAGCTCAGGTCACGATCTCACTGCTCATGACTTTGAGCTCCATGTTGGGCTCTATGCTGGCATCTGGGAGCCTGGAGCCTGATTGAGATTCTGTGTCTCCCTCTCTCTGCCCCTCCCTGGCTCATGCTCTTTCTCTCTCTCTCAAATATAAACTTAAACATAGAAAATAGGTCTAGAATAAATCTGTAGACCATAACATATTTATAGTGACTGCTGATTGAAACAGAGAAATAGCCTGAAACTCCAAGCATACATTACTGTTGTTTTCCTAGGCACCCATTAAATGCCAGGTTGACCATTAAGCTGAATACAAGCATTAATCTTTTAGTAACTTGGAAGAGATAAGCATACTATTGTAGCTAGTAAGGTTTGGTATATGTCGTTTTGGTAGACCTATTTTCTTTAATGATCAAAATATTAATTTGAGGTCTCTTTTATTTGGGTATTCAGGGTTAAGAGAAGTTACCTGAGGCAAATGAATTAAGACCATTTTAGAACTGAGCTGGACTTAAAAAGCCGGAGACTGGAGTCATGATAAAGATAGTTTTAACATGCCATTTCATCAATTAAAAAAAAAATTACAGCTCCTGGAAGGCATTCATCATGTTGGAGGAGAGTTTCTGGGGTTCCCTCCACAAATGGTACATGATTTTGAGTCAAGGATACAGCCTTACTGACTGTGCTTTTACTGACATGATGGTTCAGATACCAACAATGTTGTCTGTTGGGATTGTCTTTTCCAAAACTGATATCCTTTCAGTTTTTGGTTTAATTAATTTACTAAAGAGAAAACAATGTTTCCCTCTTTCTGAAACATAATCCCATTTGTATTTAGAGTTATCATTAAACATAGTATTTCTAAAAATGGTTAATAAATTGGAAGTCAATATAAATTTGCTTGTGAAGTTATCAAATGGAAAACTGTTCCCAAAGCAGTTATTTTACGTTTTATAGGAAAACTAATCTTTTATGTCCTTAATGCATTTATGTTATATACTCTTCACTTTTGTTTCATGCTATTTGTGTGTGTGTATGTGTGTGTGTGTTTGCAACTAAGTGAAATGTGCAATATTTGGTCATTTAAAAAAATTCACTAATTTAGGCAAAGTCAGCCATAAACAAATGCAATACATTATGTCCAAAGTAGTCAAGCAGATTTTCCATCATGAGTAAAAGTTGATTTATCTCAAATGAATTTGCTTTTCTCTTTTCTTTTTAACAAGCCAAGTCATAGGAGAATATATTCTTTATGCTCACCTTGAGGCAGGGCAAGAGCAGATTTGTGTCAGAGCACATTGTCCATATTTATGAGAAAGTAGGGAAATTAAGAAAGCCACTTCGGTACAAAGCTTAGTGGGGACTCATGACTGACTCAGCTTTTCAACAATATTCTGTTGGGATGTCTTTTTTTACTGGGTTAATTTTTTTTAAATTTTTACTTCATTTATTTTTTTAAATTTACATCCAAGTAAGTTAGCATAATGTGGAACAATGATCTCAGGAGTAGATTCCTTAATTCCCCTTACCCATTCAGCACATCACCCCTCCCACAATCCCTCCAGTAATCCTCTGTTTGTTCTCCACATTTAAGAGTTTCTTATGTTTTTGTCCCCCTCCCTGTTTTTATATTATTTTTGCTTCCCATCCTTTATGTTCATCTGTTTTTTTATCTTAAGGTCCTCATATGAGTGAGGTCCTGTAATATTTGTCTTTCTCTAATTTTGCTTAGCATAATACCTTCTAGTTCCATCCATGCAGTTTAAATGGCAAGATTTTATTCTTTTGGATTGCTAAGTAATACTCCATTGTGTGTGTGTGTGTGTGTGTGTGTGTGTGTGTGTGTGTGTATATATATATATATATATATATATATATATATACATACACATCTTTATCCATTCATCCATTGATGGACATTTGGGCTCTTTCCATACTTCAGCTATTGTTGATAGTGCTACTATAAACTTTGGGGTTCACTTATCCCTTCAAAATAGCATATCTTTATCATTTGGATAAATACTTAGTAGTGAAACTGCTGGGTTGTAGGGTAGTCCTCTTTTTCATTTTGTGAGGAACCTACCTACTGGTTTCCAGAGTGACTTCACCAGTTTGCATTCCCGCCAGCAGCGCAAGAGTTTATCTTTCTATGCTTCCTCACCAACATCTGTTGTTTGCCTGAGTTGTTAAAGTTAGCCATTCTCACAGTAGTGAGATGTTATTTTGTTGTGGTTTTGATTTGTATTTCCCTGATGATGAATGATGTTGAGCATTTTTTCATGTTTCATTTGGCCATCTGGATGTCATCCTTGGAGAAGTGTTTGCTCATGTCTTTGCCCATTTCTTCACTGGATTACTTGTTTTTTGGGTTTTGAGTTCGATATGTTCTTTACAGATCTGGAATACTAATCCTTTATTTCATATGTCATTTGCAAATATCTTCTCCCATTCTGTTGGTTGCCTTTTAGTTTCGCTGGTTGTTTCCTTCTCTGTTCAGAAGATTTTTATTTTGATGAGGTCCTAATAGTTCATTTTTGCTTTTGTTTCCCTTGCCTCCACAGACTTGTTGACTATGAAGTTGTGGAAGCAAACATCAAAGAGGTTTCTGCCAGCTTTCTCCTTGAGGGTTTTGATGGCTTCCTATGTTACATTTAGGTCTTTCATCCATTTTGAGTGTCCTTCATCCATTTTGAGTGTGCGAAAGTGGTCCAGACTCATTCTTCTGCATGTCGCTGTCCAGTTTTCGCAGCACTCTTGCTGAGGAGACTCTCTTTATTCCATTGGATATTCTTTCCTTCCTTGTCAAAGATTAGTTGGCCATACGTCTGTGGGTTCATTTCTGTGTTCATATTCTCTTCCATTGATCTGAGTGTCTGTTCTAGTGCCAGTACCATACTGTCTTGATGATTACAACTTTGTAATACAGCTTGAAGTCCGGGATTGTGATGCCTCCTACTTTGGTTTTCTTTTTCAAGATTGCTTTGGCTATTCAGGGTCTTTTCTGGTTGCATACAAATTATAGGATTCTTTGTTGTAGCTCTGTGAAGAATGCTGGTGTTTTTTGATAGGTATTGTGTTGATTATGTAGATTGCTCTGGGTACTATTGACATTTTAACAATATTTGTTCTCCCTATCCAGGAGCATGCAATATTTTTCTTTTCTGTGTGTTTGTCATCTGCAGTTTCTTTCATAAGCTTTCTATACTTTTCAGTGTATAGATTTTTCACCTATTTGGTTAGATTTATTCCTAGGTATTTTATGGTTTTTGGTGCAATTGTAAATGGGATCGATTCCCTGATTTCTCTTTCTGTTACTTCATTGTTGGTGCATAGGAATGCAACTGATTTCTGTGCATTGATTTTATATCCTGCCACTTTGCTGAATTCATGTATTATTTCTAGCAGTTTTTTGGTGGACTATTGTGGGTTTTCCACATTGGGTTTCATGCCATCTACGAAGAGTGAAAGGTTGAGCTCCTCCTGGACGATTTGAGTGCCTTTTATTTCTTTGTGTTGTTTGATTGCTGAGGCTGACTTCCAATATTATGTTGAATACCAGTGGCGAGAGTGGACATCCTTGTCTTGTTCCTAACCTTAGGAGGAAAGCTCTCAGTTTTGCCCCTTTGAGGATATTAGCGTCGGGCCTGTCATATATGCCTTTTATGATCTCAAGGTATGATCCTTCTATCCCTACTTTCTTGAGGGTTTTTATCAAGAAAGGGTGCTATATTTTGTCAAATGCTTTCTCTGCATCTATTGAGAGGATCATGTGGTTCTTGTCCTTTCTTTTATTGATGTGATAAGTCACACTGATTGTTTTGCAGATATTGAACCAGCTTTGCATTCCAGGTATAAATCCTACTTGGTCATGGTGAATAATGTTTAAATGTATTTTTGGATATGGTTGGTTCATATCTTGTGGAAGATTTTTGCGTCCATGTTCATCATGAAATTTTGTATATACTTCTCCTTTTTAGTGGGTCTTTTTCTGGTTTTGGAATCAAGGTAATGCTGGGTTCAGAGAAAATGTTTGGAAGTTTTCCTTCCATTTCTTTTTTTGGGACAGCTTCAACAGCACAGGTGTTAACTCTTCCTTAAATGTTTGGTAGAATTCCCCTGGAAAGCCATCTGGCCCTGGGCTCTTTTTTTGGGGAAATTTTTGATTACTAATTCAATGTCTTTACTGGTTATGGGTCTGTTCAAATTTTCTATTTCTTCCTGTTTCAGTTTTGGTAGTTTATGTATTTTTAGGAATTTGTCCATTTCTTCCAGATTGCCCATTTTATTGGCATATATTTGCTGATAATATTCTCTTATTATTGTTTGTATTTCTGGTGTATTGGTTGTGATCTCTCCTCTTTCATTCTTGATTTTATTTATTTGGGTCCTTTTCTTATTCTTTTGGATGTAACTGGCTGGTGGTTTATCAATTTTATTAATTATTTCAAACAACCAGCTTCTAGTTACATTGATCTCTTTTACTGTTTGTGTATGTGTGTGTGTGTGGGGGGGGGGTTGTTGTTGTTTGTTTTTCTTTTTGTTTTCAGTTTAGATAGCATTGATTTTTGCTGTAATCTTTATCATTTCTTGTCTTCTGCTGGATTTGGTTTTTATTTGATGATCTTTTTTCCATCTCTTTAAGGTATAAAGTTAGGTTGTGTATCTGAGACCTTTCTTCCCTCTTTAGGAAGGCCTGGATTGCTATAAACTTCCTCTTATGACTACCTTTGCTGCATCCCAGAGGTTTTGGGGTGTGGTGTTATCAGTTTCACTGGCTTCCACACACTTTTTAATTTTCTCTTTAACTTCTTGGTTCACCCATTCTTTTTTTTTAAATTTAGTTTTTATTATTTACAATTTACATCCAAATTAGTTACCGTATAGTGCAACAGTTATTTCATGAGTAGATTCCTTAGTGTCCCTTACCCATTTAGCCCATCCCCCCTCCCACAACCTCTCCAGTAACCCTCTGTTCGTTCTCTATATTTATGTGTGCGCTTCTGTTTTGTACACCTCCCTGTTTTTATATTATTTTTGTTTCCCTTCCATTATGTTCATCTGTTTTGTATCTTAAAGTACTCCTATGAGTGAAGTCATATGATTTTTGTCTTTCTCTGACTACTAATTTCACTTAGCATAATACCCTCCAGTTCCACCCATGTAGATGCAAATGGTAAGATTTCATTCCTTTTTGATTGCTGAGTAATACTCCTATATATATATATATATATATATACACACACACATTATATATGTGTGTGTGTATATGTGTATATATATATATACACACACATACACACACACATTATATATGTGTGTGTGTATATGTGTATATATATATACACACACACATACACACACACACACACACACACACATACACACATACACCACATCTTTTTTATCCATTTATCCATCAGTGGACATTTGGGCTTTTTCCATAATTTGGCTATTATTGATAGTGGTGCTATAATCATGGGGTTGCATGTGTCCCTTTGAAACAGCACACCTGTATCCCTTGGATAAAGGCCTAGTATTGCAATTGCTGCATAGTAGGGTATTTCCCTTTTTCGCTTTTTGAGGAGCATCCATACTGTTTTCCAGAGTGGCTGCACCAGCTTGCATTCCACCATTGATTATTTAGTAGGATGTTCTTTAGTCTACAAGTATTAGTTATCTTTCCAATTTTTTTCTTGTGGTTGATTTCGAGTTTCGTGGCATTGGGTATAAAAATATGCAAGGTATGATCTCTATCTTTTTGTACTTGTTGAGTACAAGTAAACATAAAATTATTTATGTTTATTTATTTTAGAGAGAGAGACAGAGTGTGAGCAGGGGAGGGGCAGAGAGAGAGGGAGACACAGAATCCGAAGCAGACCTCAGACTCTGAGCTGTCAGCACAGAGTCCGACACAGGGCTCAAACTCACAAACCGCGAGATGACGACCAGAGCTGAAGTCGGATGCTTAACTGACTGAGCCCCCCAGGCACCCACTTTAATGAAATTTTAAATGACACCCTTCAAAGTGCACTTGCTACCTTGCAAACTCAGAGAGAGAGAAAGAAATTGTGAAGAATCAGGAAGTGATAAGAGTTGGCTGCTGAGTGTTACTGTAATTTGAATTTGGAGGCTTTTTGTTCATTGGGTGAAGCGAGCACAGCATATTTGCTTGCCGTTTACCACAGTAGAGAGTGGGCCTCTGGGAGCCAAACCTCTTTCTGACCAATGAGCTGGAATTTTACTAGGACTGCCAAGATGGGTTTTGCTATTTCAAGGACTAGGAGTTATCTTTTATTTTCACAACTAGGTAATTATCACATCATTCAACTCTGCCCTCCAAGATATGTAGAAAATACCCAAATATAGTTGAGAGAGAAACAGTGATAGCCAAAGTGTATCCTTTCAATTTAAAAAAACTATGTTTAAATTATTCTTTATGATTTTTTTAAATTTTAGTGAGGAGGGGCATGCAAGTGGGGGAGAGGGGCAGAGGGAAAGAGAGAGAATCTTAAGCAAGATTCATGCTCAGTGTGGAGCCCAACACAGGTCTGGATCGCATGATTCTACAATCATGACCTGACCCAAAATCAAGAGTCTGATGCTCAACTGACTGAGCCACCAAGGTGCTCCATAGTCTCTTTCTCTCTGAATGCTGAATAGTGGATTTTCAACGTGAATGGGGGGATAAACACACATACATACATACATACATACACACATACATACATATGTATACCACTAAGAAAGCCATTTATGAGTTGTTAGATATGAACTATTTTCCACCATCTTTGTCTTCTAGTTATATTCATGACTCAAGGTGTTTGTTCATTGCAATGTACCATCTTGCTGTGTGAGGTACAAATTGTTGTGTGATCAGTTTTCCTTGAAAGTCTTTCCTCATATCTGCCTTAACCACAAGATGCAAATGTTGAATTCGAGGATGTAGAGCTAAGAACCTTGAGGTCCAATAACTATCAACTAGAAGGTATATTTTCTGTTGGGGAGAAATCCCCATATGATGGCAATGACTTTGCATTGGTAAGGGAAATAATACTTTCATGCCTTCATGGTTTTTGCCCTTTTTCTGTCTCACCAAAATCAAGACTCAGGTCATGTGCACATTTATCAAGAAAACACCCTTTTTTCCCCCCAGAAAATAAAAAGACCCTGGAGGACAAGTGTAGTGCATTGAGGTCTATGAAAGCCACAAAGGAAGCAAAATTCAAACAGCTGAAGGAGAAAGCACATAACCTGGAAGAATTCTATGAACAAAGAAAAGTGCCTACAAAAAAGTAAGATGGGGGCGCCTGGGTGGCTCAGTGGGTTGAACGTCCAATTTTGGCTAAAGTCATGATCTCACAGTCCATGAGTTCAAGCCCCACATCGGGCTCTGTGCTGACAGTTCAGAGGCCGGAGCTTACTTTGGATTCTATATCTCCCTCTGCCCCTCCCCAACTCGCACTCTGTCTCTATCAAAAAATGAATAAACATTAAAAAAATTTAGAAAAGTAAGATGTTCATGTGAGAACCGTCACAAGGACTGCATTGTAAGGGAGAACGTGGCAGCCAGTAGAGAAAATTATATTTCTTTTGGAACTAGGCCCAGAGTATTTTTGCCCAATGCATTCAGTAGAATTGTGCCTTCCCTTCCCACCTTGCTTTCTGTAACATAACCTGAATTTTCCTTTCTGTCCTAAGTGCTTGTCACACATTGTGTCATGTGTTTGGGGTGGAAGAGGGAAGGTACCATCGTTAATAACTTTAATACCTGGATCCACTCTGGATCCACCTACACTGTCCTATAGGTTTCAATTGCATCACACTGTTTTGTCACCCAGCAATTAGGTCATTTTTGTTCAGGACCAGACATGGGTCAAAATGTGTGGGGAAAAAATGGAATTATCTTGCTGCAGAAACAATGGAAGTTGCTTTCTGGAAAGTGGGTACGGGTACCAGCAGTACTGGATCCCTGCATCCATTCTGCCAGTGAGATTGTTCACTGCAGGCCCAATCTCTCAGAAAGTCAAGTTGTTTCCTGTCCCCTGATTTTTTAAGTGTAACTCTTCCGAGTCTTGACCAAAGCCCGCAGCTTCACTAGGACTCATCTTTGCTGGCCGCCCCTGAACTACACTTGTTTACTTCTAAGTCTGTGCCCATAAAGTTGTTCAGCTTCTTTCCCATTCACATGTATGCCCCCACATCAATGATGAGTCCTAGGGAGTTTGGGTCCAACTCCCCGTCTGGCTTTGTCCTGGGCTTCCTTCTTCTCCATCTTGGTCTTGTGTGTCTTCGTGGGGTTGTTAGATATTTGGTGCATTCAGTCACATGTTTCCTCCTTTGTACAGTATTTCCTTTTGTTCTCAGGAGGAGATGGGGGACTTTAGAGTCCCTCACTCATGTTGGAAAGCGAAGTCTTCCTTCTCTTCCCTGGAGACTCACCTTTATGTTAGTCCTTCCCACAGCTGGGGTTAGGGCTTGCTCTGTCTCACTGGCATCTTGTTTTTGTTAGTTCGTAAGCTCTTTCTGTGAGTGGGTACAGCACCCTGACCACCTCTCTATATTCAACCCCTTACAACAGAGCCACTACATTACAACCACTCCAGAAATCATTTGCTGAAGGACTGCCTGAGAGGCCAGAAGGAAATGCATGAGGCTTTCTCTGTCTAGTGCTTTTGTGTCATTTTCTAAGAGATTTTCAATTTTGCATGTGATTCTTGAGTACATCAAGTGTCAAGTTGAAACTGTCTCAATCAACACCACAAAGAAAATAATCTGAGGGCAACACAACAACCCAGCCTTGCCAAGCATTGCCTTTTGCTGCCTTCACTATCAATGGAATGAGTCTTGTTAAAGTAGATTTGGCTCCATGAAGTTGAGAGTTTTCCATCTGAAATCTGTTTCCTGGAAGTAAACCCAGACTGTGTGACAGTTCATATCAGGTTGTACTTCAGGAGATGATGTTGTTCTAAGATTGCCTTTTGAAGGTGGAGGCAGGGGTTGCAGTCCTGAACTCTAGTGATGTCTGGGAGTGAGCTGCAATGTTAGTGAAACCATATCCTGGAAGGTCGTCTTTCAAGTGATTGCCGGTGTCATGGTACAACTTTTGGACTGAGAATCAGGGCTCCCCATAAAGGTGTAAGACTAGTGATGATCCCCTGCTACATCCTAATGGGTACAGTTGGTCAGATATGGTTTTTCACTCACTGATGAAATGAGTCTTCACCATCTCAAACAAAAGACCAACTCTGGGAAGGCACAAAGTACAATGTTATTTGATGACTTTATGATAAAGGAGAGGAAACAGAGAACTAGAAAGACAGTTCCAATAGCAGAGACGTGGCAGCAGACAGAAGTTTAATTTTCGTTAACTTAAATGGAGTGTTCACTTCATTTCTCTGATTGTGTTGTCAGTTTGTTCATTTATGGGAGAGGTGGGGGAAGGGATATTTGCATAGGCCTTCAGGAGTGCTGGGAGGCAAAAAGGGGGAACTTTTGGACCTTGGTCCTGACTGTGTATATATCTTTCCCATCTTAGGAAGCTGAAAATGACACTGAACTGGTGGCAAAGAAGAATCAGCTGGTAGCTGCTGGTAAAATTTGAAAACAGCTACAGAAGGGGTGCCTGGGTGGCTCAGTCGTTTAAGCGTCCAACTTCAGCTCAGGTCATAATTTCAAAGTCCATGAGTTTGAGCCTCGCATCAGGCTCTGTGCTGACAGGTCAGAGCCTGGAGCCTGTTTCAGATTCTGTTACGGCTCTCTCTGTCCCTCCCCCACTCATGCATGTGCTCACTCTCTCTCTGTCTCAAAAATAAATAAACATTAAAAAAAGAGAAAATACCTACAGAAGAAATAAACAAGTACAAGTGAGTTCAGCTACTAATTACCAGCAACTCATGAAGCCTCTGTTCATTTTTTTTTGTTTTTAATCTTTTTGCAGTGTTTAAAGTCAACATATGCATAGAGTATTAACAGATAAAAAAGGTAAGTTTTAGAAAGAACAAAACAATTAAGTTTCTAAACCTTTGCAAATCTCAAGTAGTGGCCAGACTGTGTGGAAACTTTGTCCATGCTAACATTCCTTGGGCATGGTGTCAATTGTCATAATCTGTAGGAAAGCAGTGTGTCGTACAATGAATCATACCCAATCAACGTGGTAGTGCCATTTCATGGCCCTCGTCTTTGCAACCCTGGGAAACATGGTGAGGATATAAGTTATAGAAGAATAGAGGTTTATGATAAAAGACACTTGTCACATGATGAGTTAGGGAAAGATTGGAAATGGGAAGGAATTCTATGAACTCTAAACCCTACGGGCATGGAATAATGAGTAAGGAAAGGATGTAACAATAGTTTTGATTCTACTGTACATTGATAATCATGTGAAAAGTGTTCCATGTGTAAGAATAAATTGTATCAGGGGAAAGATATGAGGTTGTTGGGAACGTGGGCAGATTATTTAAAATCATACCCAATATTGGGCCTTATCTGACAAGAGCAATTGTAACTCAGGCAACAAATTGAACAAACATGGGAACAGCTGCAGCAGGCAGAGCTCACCTTTAGATACCAGGTAACCTGAGTTCTGCCTGACATACTGAACCCTTAGCACCTCATGCAGGTGAGTGTAGTGGTCCTTGGAATCCCTAACCACGGGCTTTTTTCATTGTTGGCTTTTTCAGATCGCAGTTCATGAGAAGAATGCTCAGGACAACGAGGTAAGTATTTTCTTTTTTCCTCCTCTTTCTTTGGTGCACAGTCTGGCAAGACTGAAGGTGGATGTGTTGTTTCTCCCCCAGATCAAGACTCAGATGTGGGACAGGGAGATGGCAGAGCAGGGCAGGGACATTGCCTACTTGAAATACAGGTGTGGTCGTTTGACTTGCGTTTTTATGGGTGTTTCCAGGGATGATGCCCCGCACTGTTTGTTGTCTAGTAGACGACGTGGTGTTGCAACTCTTATAGAAGTCCATTATTTTTCTGTATCCAGGACTGGACAGGATGGAAGCAAAGAGGCTGCCTGAGGGATACATGAGGCAGAAACCAATGGCTGCAAGACCAGAGATGTAGAACCCTCCCAGGAGAGGTAAGGAGCACGTTGTGATGTGCTGCAGTCTAATTTCTGCTGTGCAGCCTGTTCCTGTGGATGATCATCATGTGGTCTGGAAAGAATCACAAGCACTAAGGACAGCAGGTGGTCTCAAGGGGTGACAGAAGGGTGTTCTCCTCTGGTGCCACAGGCAGTGAGGCACTTGTCCCTGTGACTGGTGGAGCTCATGACCCTCCTCTGACTGTGACCCTCCCACCTCCTCTAGCATCCCCCTGTCTGAAGAGCCTGGAAAGGATGACAGGACAGGGGCCTCATCCTTCTTCCCACCTGGACTCAATGTGAAGACTTTAGTTTATTTGAGGAGAAGGTCATTTATTCACTATTTTTAACTGTGTTTATTTTTGTTTGTTTCTGTGAACTGTAGCCCTACATCCCTAAATTCAAGTTCCATATAGCTTAGCTTAGTCCTCTGATGTTATCAGTGCAACTCTGCATCTTCACTGCTAAATTCTCATAGTTTTCCTTTTCTCAATAGTGTAAAATTAGTCTTTCATCATATAATAACTGCTCTCATGTGGAAGGCAGCTTGTAGATAAGCTGAGAGGTTGAACAATTTGCCTGAAGTCTGAAGAAATGCACCCTTCTTGAGGATTCATTGAGGATATACACCAAACCAGTATTCTAAATTTTATTCTTTTTTTTTTTTTTTAAGAAAGAAAGGCAGAGACAGAATGCCAAGCAGGCTCCACACTGTCAGTGAGGAACCCAACACTGGGCTTGAATTCACAAGCTGTGAGATCATGGCCTGAACCCAAATCAAGAGTCGGATGCTTAATACAAGCACCCTCATATTTATTCTTGAAGTGTAATGAAATCGTGATTTCCCATGCTGTATCCTGAGAAACCTCTGTTTTACTGATGAATTCTAAATTGCTAGTTGTGCCTGACCTGTCCACAGTTATTTGATTAATTACAAAACAACATGAACTAGGGCACTGTGAGGCATTTATCAAGGTGAGGGGATGGTTCTCCCCCTTATCCTTGGGGGTCACCTGAGGCATGTGGAATACCCTCTGCCTCTGGTCAGGGACTTGAGTGTAGGGAAAAGTTTAAGATATTTGAGGAATGAGATGAGGGATTGTTTTCATCCTCTAAAAGCAGAATAAACCTGTGTCCCTTCTAGGGTCTTTAGTAGATTGAGAAACTGCTAAAACCTCTGTGAGTTACAGCGGCTCTGACAGTACCAAGAATGCAGACAAGGACAAGGTAAATACCAGGGCCATTCTCAGTTGTAACTCTTTTGGGAAACCCTCATCTTTATGTACAGCACGCTCTCCTGGCCTTGTCTTGTTTTGCGCAATGTGTGATATGTCTGTTCTTTGTTTTCCAAATGCACACTTATAACCCAGGAGCCCACAGGCTTCTCAATTTTTAGTCTGTCAGCTTTCTGTGCTAAGTTTAGAAGCCCAGAACGCTTAGAGACTGAGTACCTTAAGGTTTTTCTGTGAGTTTCGGGAAATAATGAGAGGAGGATGACCCCACACTCCAAACAGAAGTCTCCTGGCCTGGGTGACTCCTTCCAGACCTCACCTCTGTGGGAACAGTGTGGCTGCTGTGTCTTCCTTTCCTGATTCTAGCTAGGAGATGAACCTGTTAGAAATGACATCATGTCTCCAACTTTATATTTTGTGCCCTGTGCTATTTAGAGTGGTCCTAGATAAAGTCAATGTCATCACTCATCACCTTCCCGTCTTTGTTGGTAAATGACTTGTCTGGAATCCTTCCAGCTATACCTTACGTAAAAATAGTTTGCACACTGTGTCCTTCAATTGTGTTTATATGAGTAGTTTCTGGTTGTGTCCCCAGTCACTGTTAGAGCTGATACAGTCTCATGACACATACCAGGAGTTTTATACCAAAACGCTTGCATGAAATCTGTTATGTGAATTTCTCCGTCTTTTTTTCTGTTGCACATAATTACTCTGTGTCCAGTATTATGCTTAAAGTCAGAATTCCCTATGAATTAAGATGAACACATCTGAGCTTTGTCGACATTCACCACAAGTAACTTGTTCCTCACAGAAGACTCTCATTCCCCTGCAAGATCCCAGGCATCCTGCATTCCCCAGAGGTCTCAGAGGCCTTTGACAACACTTCAAGAGGGAAGACTCCTTTCTCAGGGAGAGGAACAGAGAACGCACAGTGAGGGTCTGGCTGCAGAACTTTTTGCCAGGAGTGGCTGTGATTCCATGAGCAGAATATGAGCCATGTACTCCCACTCATTTTTTTTTGGTGTGTGTGTTCTTAATATACCAAAAGCAGAGCATCTGGAGTCGCCGTAGAGGAGGGATGCAGGGTGAACCTGGACATCAATGGCTGCCTGTCTGGAGAATGCTACTTCATTAGTCTGTAATTACTTCTGTTAACCCTCTAGGACAGGATGCTTGCCATTTTACTTCTGCAGACATGGGCAGTGATGTGTGGTGGCAGTAGGTTACCCTTTTACATCTACTACCCCAAGCTGTCAGTGGTATCCAGTGGCAGGGACAGAGTTTTCAGGTACTGATGCTACTCTCTTGGATCCTGGTGGCAGAGAAGGGGGCAGGTGCTGACACATTCTTCTCTGGGTTACAGCTGCTTTTGGTATTGGTTCTCTTGTCTGGCATATGGATGTAGCTGTCACTTCTGTTCTGCAGGGCAGTCTGGATCCTGGGGACCTCCTCCGTTAACTGGATGATTCTGCATGCCCTACCTTAGAGATGCTCCACCCCCATGGACTATTAGGCACGTCCACCTCCTGAACCCTGCTGGCCCTGGGGCCACCCAGAACCCCTCCACCTGCAACACTTGGTAAGATGATCTGAGCACTAGGAGGTGACTTGTAAAACACACTCACCTTATTTTTGTTGCTGTTAGGTCTTGGGCCAAGGTGCAGAGGCGGTACCACAGACAATTGTGATGCAAGGGGGATGTGTCTGCTGCCATTACCACATTCCTCAAGTTTCTCAGGATCTCATCTTTGTCATTTCCCCCACCATGTGTTGGTACAGGCATCTCTTGTGGAGAAGGAATGGGGCCGTATGCAGAAAAGCAGACATAGCGCTTCAGCAGAAATGCCCTGTACACAGTCCACGTGCTGGGATCTGTGAGGCATGAGGCACAATGTAACGTATGTCCATATAGTTGTGTCCCCAGCTATCCATAGTTGTTCGATGAGTGATGAATACATCTGAATCAGGGCTTTTAGGTTATAAGGACTTCAAGTTATAAGGGATGGTTCTTCAACTTCTTCTGAGGCATGTGGGACACCCTGTGCATGTGATTTGGGATCTGACTGGGGCAAAGAGTTTAAGTTGTCGGAAGTATGAGGGGAGGGGTTTTTGTTTTTGATCTCCAAACAGTCTACTCAAAACAGAATAAACCTCCATCCCTTCTAGGGCTTTTTGCAGGTCCAGAAGCAGGTGTCACACCCAAGAGTGACATCAACACTGGCTCTGCCAAAACTGCCGAGAAGCACAAAGTAAATGCTGTGGCCATTTTCCATTCTAAGTCTTTACGGACACCCACATCTTTCTGTACATGACACTCTCCTGCCATTGTCTCTGGTTTGTGTGTCGTATGGTATGTCTGCTGGTTTTGTTTTTTTCCCAAATGCAAAACTTTTACCGCTGAGTCTACGGGCTTCCCTGTTTTCCACCTGGCATCTGTTTGTGGTAACTTGAGCAGCTATGCGTGCCTAAGGGTGGGGACCATAGGGCTTTTCCAATGTGTTTCTGGAATAAATCAAGGAGGATGGCACTCCACTCCACTTGGAAGTCTCCTACCTTGCCTCATTCTTTGTGGATCTCCTCAATGTAGAATCATTGATCTTGCTGTTTCTTCCTCTCCTGTTTCCTTCTATTGAGGGTTTTACCGTGGTCAGAGAAATCTGTGGGCATCCTTACAATTTGAAAATGCGAACTGCCTTCACTCCAACTTATATTTTTTTATGTGTGATTTAGAATGGTCTTAGACAAAATAAATTTCATACCCATCAGCATTTTGGTAAACATGCTGTCCAGAATCCCTGCAAGTGTGCCCTGGGCATAAATACTCTGAACTACAAGAGATGGCATATTTGTCATAGAAAACATGCACTGAAACTTAAGTTTTGAAGAGAAAAAAATCCAAAATTACCTGTGTGGCAAGTTCCCACCATGTCCTTCATTTGTGTTCACATGAACACATTCTCTCGTGTCCTGTGTCACAGGTACAGCTAAAACATGGAATCTTACACCAGACATCAAAGTGCATTTGTGTTAATTTTGTCTTTTAGAATTTCAGCTCATTTTTCCAGAGGACATAATTACTGTGCAAAATATACTGCACTTAAGCTGAGAAGTACTTCCGAAATAAAATAAATTAGCTGAACCCAACTAACATGTATAGGTTACCTGTGTCTCTAAGAGCATGCTTTCCCAGGTCCTCTGCAGGCCCTCAGGATCCCCATCTCCCCGTGTGTCTCTGTGCCCATGGATAGCACTTCCAGAAAGGAGGAGACCCCATTGTCAGGACAGAAGTAGTTTGGGCACAGGCTTAGAGGCAGAGCTTTGAGCCACGAGGGCTGTGATTCCATGTGTGGACACTGGCATTGTCATTCCTTCTCATTCTGTAGTTCTTCACATACACCATAAACAGCCTCTGTGGTGGAGGGGGATGAAGGGTAGAGGGTGATCCTGGACACAGATGTCTTCCTATCTGGAATATGCTACTTTGTTAATTTGGGATTCAGTCTATAAATCTTCTAGGAAAAGGGCCCTTGCTGTTTCTACATTTCCAGACACGTGGAGACGCTAGTTTATCCCAATCACATCCATTCCCCACCCCAAAGCTGTAAGTGGAACCCAAAGTATGGGTAGAGATTTTGGCACTGATGCTGCCCTCTTGGAACCTGGTGGTGGGGAAGCTAGTAGGATATGAACACTGCTTCTTTGGCTTTCTGCTTTTTGCTGGTGTTGGTGCTCTGTTTTGTCCTATGAACATACCTCTCATTTCTTTTCCACAGGCTATTTTGTATGCAAGAGGGCCTGGTCCTTTCCCAGGATCACCTTGCAGGCTGTACCCCATGGACCACCCTTCACCACCAGTCATGGGCTATAGGCCACATCCCCCTCCTCCATCAGCTCCTCCACCTACTCTATTTGTTAAGATGACCTTAACTGGATGAGTGGCTGGTAAAGTATATTCATCTTCTTCATGACTGACTTTATGGCAATGATATAGAGATGGTTGTGAGTCTTGGCAATCCAACTACAAACTGCCTGAGGACACTGTAACATATCTCAAGTTTCTCAGGACATACACACAATGGGCAGTGTCCTTTCCCAGTAATACGGTGAGCTATATGTTTCTCTTGTCAAATGAAAGAGGATTTTTTACACAAAAGCAGACATATCAGCAGTACTGCTGCATATTTTGGAGACACAATGTTTTGGGTTCTGTAGAGAATGAGGAGCACCCCTAACTTTTAGAGCATCAGGTGTCCTGTGTGAAAGAGGGACATTCATTAAATGACGCAGACCTTGTGATCACCATAATGGAAACACCAGTGAAGGATCCAGTGCAAAAACAGGGGAACCTTGAATCATACAGGAATAGAAGGGAAGTTGAGCACAGTAAGCAAAGTTTGAGGAGGTGCAGAGGGGAGGGTGTTGGGGTCAGTGAGATGCAGTTGGGGGTCATTCCTGGCCACAGCCTGAGCAGGGAGTGTCAGGTCCATACGGAGCTGCTATGTGGGATCGCTCTCAGTGCACAATGCAGTGTTCGTGTGTTGCCACAGTGCACGCAGGTAATGATCTAAAAAAGATTATTGTCTCCCTGGATTTTCCTGAAGGTTCTGGATATTTGTGGGGGAAAAAAGCCCTGGAGATATTGGGAATTTAACTTGGTCTTATGAAAATGCTCTATGCCCAAGTTCATATCCCTCAGTGAGACTAAAAGTGGAGACAGGATCTAGATCAGCTGAGTGCCTGCATTGGCCTTCAGCCTGGGTCAACCTACAATTTAGGGCTGCCCAGATGCCACCCCTGCTAGACCCCTGACATCACCCTGACTACAGCTTTGCATCTCCTCAAACTTCTCTCACAATATCCTGAGGCTTTGCCTGTGTTCCTGCTGTCTCAGCCCTAATACCAGTTCTCAGTGGGACCTACACAGAGCCTCAGCTGTGTTATCTGTGAAAAAAGGGGTAATATTTGTTTCTAAGAACAAGAGAAAAAGAAGACATTCAATACATAAAGCATCTGAAAAATCTCTGGGAAGTGTCCCCTCATGCTTCTCACAGTTTCAATGAAGATATCTCCACATAATGATCCTCCAAAACAGATGGTCATGGGAGTTCATTAAACTAAGACTGTTAACAACTCAGTCCAGGGAGGGGGAATCACTGTTTTAAAAAATAAGACAATGTCCCTCATTTTTCTAGTAAAATTCGGGCCCTGCCACACAATGAAAGAAAAGATAATTATGAGAATGTGTACATTCAGAGACCCAGATCTGAAGACAATCATTTTCTATTATACATAATCTCACAGATGCAACCACACACTAAAGTGTTCATCTGAGGCCACAGCCACAGATAAACTACAGAAGACAGAATGCACATAGGAAAACATAAGATCAGAGGGAAATAAACCAAAATCTCTTTGCCTTATAGGGCAGCTCTTTTGAAAATTGAAGAGGACTGTGCACGATGACAGACAATGGTGATTATATATACATTTTAAGAAGGTGTCAGATTTACCTGAAATCTTTCCCTGCCCATCCTGTCCCCTCCACTTTGTCCTTCCTACTGTCCCCTAGTCCACCTTTCATTGTTTTGTCTGTGTGTCAGCGTCTGCTTCTAGGACCATCTACTCTCCCCATCGAGTGCACACAGTGGGGTTCCTGTACACACAGGTAACAAACAGACAGAAATGGTGGTGATGGAGGATAGAAGCAAGATCACCCTTTGTGCAGGGGAGGCCGAGGGAGTTTTCTGGGGTGATGGGAACTTCCTATATCTAGATTGATGGGGTGCTTATGCTCATTTATTTTGGAAATATTCCCTGACTCCATGGTGGCTTGGGGTCAGATAGACAGGTATCTGTCCTTAGGAAATGGCTGAGTTCTAATGGTGGAGAAGGATGAGGGACCAGCAGTGACTGTGGAGAGGAGTGAGGGTCAGACCCACGCCCAGGATGCCAGGTCTCCACAGACAGCACCACGTGTAGGAGGACTCTGAGGAGCAGAGACTTCTTGAACAGACCCATGAACTACATAATCCTCCTGCACTTTCCTCACTGAGCGATGGCCAGAGCAGAGGCCAGTAGCTGGAGGACACCCTGATCATGGCTGGAGTGGAGCAGTGGGCCTGGGGGATTGAGTCTAGGAAAGGGACAGGCAGAAGGTAGTGACAGGGAGTTTGAGAGATAAAGGGATAGTGACAGGGAGTTTGAGAGATAAAGGGAAGAGGAGAGAAGGGGATGTTTTCTACTGACTTCACCCACATTTCTGTGTGACCAAAAGGAGACCCTTGTCTCCCAGGGAAGGGGAGAGGGCTGGCAAAAAGACAGAGTGACATTCTCAGCTCAAGTACCCAGGATATCTGCCTTGCTCTTGAGTACCTAACACAAGAAGCACGTGCTTTCTCTCATGATTGGAACTGCAGCTCATACCATTTGGTGAAAATCAATCCAATTATGAATCCCTCAGCATTAAACTATTGCAACAAAATTAAGTGAACATACTGAAAGATACAACACAGGATAACGTCCAAAGGTAGATCAACTGCAATACTACCGGAATACAGTCTATTAGGAAAGGAGGTAGGTACCCCAGTGCAGGCATTCAGATACCTGGGCAATATCTGAAAAGGTAAAAAAAAATGTAGTCCTTACTTCAAAATCAACATTAGCGCTAGACACAAAGGGATCATGATTTAAGGTTTAGAGAGAAACCATATGACTTCATGGTGCTGTACCCATAGATCAAGTCTCATCAAATTATACCCTTTAACTTGAGGCTATTTGTTATATGTAAATTATACCTCATTAAAGAGAATTTCAAAACACAAAATACTAGAAGCAAATGTGGGAAATTTCCTTTCTGATCCTGAAGTGCATGGGTGATATGAGTCTGTCTGCCCATGTCTCAAAAATCCAAAATAATAAGACATTTAAAAAATTAATAATAGCAGAGTAAGTGGGCCCTGAGCTCACCCTGTCCCATGTTTTCAACTACATAACTTCCACCTCCAAGTCCATGAACCAGAGAATGAACCAGTCCAAAGACTGGCAGAAAAACTCCACACCTAAATAGACAGAAGCTGCATCAGAAAGGTTAGGAAGGTCAGAAAGGTGGAGGCTGGCTGCCAGCAGAATGAGCAGAGAAAGTGAGCCCTCACACCAGGGAGCTGATACAGGGAAGACTAATCTGCATAACATTTGGCATTAAAACCCAGAGGGGCTGAATTCCCTTGAGTTTAGATCCTGGAGCTTTGGAGGTCAGCTGACCCAGCACTGGGTGATCCAGGAGGATGAGTGATAGCCAGGTCCCTGCCTGTGTAGAGAGGCAACTTAAACATGGCATTTTATACAATGCTGAGGCAACAGGAGACAGATGTATTCATGCTGTTTGTTGAGGGTGTTGGAGGACTTCTCTAACAATGAGGGAGCTCAGAGGCACCATTCTTCTCCCCCAGCCTCCCAGAATAAGCATAGAATCACCCACCAGAGTGTGAGGCTGCACAGACACTTGCTACCTAACCTGTTAGCAGTGTGCCAGTCCCAAGGGTTCACTGGGGGGACTCACCACACCAAGCCGGCTGGTCTCAGAGCAAACATTCTTAAAACCACAAGGGCACCCTGTCCGACAAGCTGCATGCATAGCTGCCACAGCACGCTGTGCACATCTGTACCTCACCCAGCTGTGCACATCCAGGCACCCTCATCTGTCTCACCCAGCCACATGTCCCCAGGCACCAACACACTCTGTGCATATCCTCAAGCCCCTAGCTTCCACCGCTGGTCCACAGCCCCCAGCCACCAAAGGACATCGGGAACTCTAGCATAGGACTAGTAGCCCTGTGCAATTTTGCTAACACTCCTACCCTGCTCCCAAGTTACCCAGTGGGCATACCACCCAACAGCTGGCCTGCCTGGGTCCCACTGACACCACTGAGAGCAAACACAGCCCACAACAGGCATGCAATCAGTGCAGACACCTGCACTGGAAGGAAAAGTAACCCAGACACAACAGCATGGAGTGAGCAATACCCATACGATATCCTCCTGAAGGTCCAGGTACTATAAATGGAGACGTGCACTGCTGAGAACCCCAGGACCTCTTCTTCATAACATCATTAATTTCAAGAGCAGAAGGCACAGCTGACTTTTTTAATACAGAGAAATAGAGCCAGAGAGACAGACAAAATGGACACACAGAGATGTTTATCCACAATGAAAGTCAAAGCCACAGCCAGAAATGTAAGCCAAAGAGATATAAGTAACATACCTGATATAGAATTTAAAGCAATGATCATAAGGAGACTCATTGGAGTTGTGAAATGTGTAGAAGAGTGCGACCCCTGACATAGAGATATGAATAACACAGTAGACACCGAGGACACAATGAAGGAGAAACATGCTTGCTGGAATGAACAGAGGAATGGAAGAAGCAGTGGAACACACTAGTGACCTCGAAGACTGAGTGATGGAAATTAATCACGCTGAACCAAAGAGAGAGAACAGAATTCTGCAACGTGAGATGAGACTAAGGGAACTCAGTGAATACAGGAAAGATAATAGTAGTCATATTGTAGGAGTCCCAGAAGGAAGAGAAAGTGGGGCAGAAAATTTATTTGAGGAAATAATAGCTGAAAACGTCCCTAATTGGGGGAGGGAAACAAACATCCACATCCGGAGGACCACAGAATTCCCATCAAAATCAACAAAATCAGGCCAACACACAAACATATTGTAAGAAAACTTGCAAATTGCAGTGACAATAAAGAAAAACTCTTAAAAGCAGCAAGACAAAAGAGACCTTAACATAGAAGGGAAGACCCATAAGGCTAGCTACAGATTTCTGAATAGAAACTTGGCAAGCCAGAAGAGAGTGACATCACATATTCAAAGTGCTGAATGGAAAAATCAGCAGCCAAGAATACTCTATCCAACAAGGCTATCATTCAGGATGAAGGAGACACAGACTTTCCCAAACAAAAACTAAAGGAGTTTGCACCACTAAACCAGTGCTGCAAGAAATATTACAAGGGAATCTTTGAGTGGAAAGGAGAGACCAACAGTGATGGTATAGAGGTAGAAGACACATCAAGTAAAAAATGAATATTTCTGGAAAAAATCAGTTAAGGAATTCAGAGAAATGGATTTGAAATATAATAACTTCTACCAAATTCCTAAGGAGGAGAAAATAATGGGTGCAAAGGTAAATGACCATCAACTTAATACAAACTGCTAAATGCAGAAGAGGTTATATAAACACCTAACAGTAACTATATACTAAAAACCAGTCATAAATATGCTAAGAATAGAGATAAAGATATCAAAATATATCACTAAAGAAAGTAAGAAAAACATGAAAGAAAGGCAAGAAATGATCAGAGAAAATCATTAGAAACCACAACAGAACAGGCAATAAAATGGCAATACGTACATACATATCAATCATTACTTTGAAGGTAAATGGAGTGAATGCTCCAATCTAGAGATGTAGGGTGTAAGAATGGATGAAAAAACAAAACAGATTTAGATGCCTACAAGTGACCCACTTTACACCTCAGGAATGATAGTGATAGGATAAAGAAACATTACACAAATGAATGTCAAAAGAAAGCTGGAGTAGCAATACTTGTATCAGAAAAAATACACTTAAAAAAAAGTACATAACGAGACAAAGGAGGACACTATATAACAGTAAATGGTACAACCCAAAAGGAAGATATAACAACTGTAAATATATCCCATAATTAAGTGGGATTTATTCCCAAGCTACAAAGGTGGTTCAATATTCGCAAATCAATCAATGTGATACAATATATCAACAGGAGAAAGGATGAGAACCATATGATCTGGGCATCTGGGTGGCTCAATCCTTTAACAGTTTGACATCAGCTCAGGTCATGACTTCATGATTCGTGAGTTCAAGTCCCGCGTCAGACTCTGTGTTGAAAGCTCAGAGCCAAGAGCCTCCTTCGAATTCTGTGTCTCCCTCGCTCTCTGGCCCTCCCCTGCTCATGCTCTGCCTCTCTCAAAATTAATAAACGTTAAAAGAAAAGAACCATACGGTCATTTCAATACATGCAGAAAGGAGAATTTGACAAAGTACAACATCTATTCATGATTGTAACCCCCTAAAGTACAGGGAACATACATCAACGTAGTAAAGGTTATCTATGAAAACCCTGAAGTTATAATCAACCTTAATGGGGAAAATCTGAGAACTTTTCCTGTAAGGTCAGGAAGAAGACAAGGATGATTACTCTTACCACTTTTAATAAACAAATTACTGGAAATCCTAGCCACAGCCAGCAGACAAAAGAAACGAAACAAAATGAAACGAAATGAAATGAAATGAAATAAAATAAAATAAAATAAAATAAAATAAAATAAAATAATAAAATAAAATAAATAAAATACAAACAAATCCAAATCTGGAAGAAGTGAAACTTTTACACTTTGCAGATTACATGACACTATATATAGAAAACCCTAAAGAGTCCACCCAATAACTGCTAGAACTGATAAATGAATTCAGCAATGTCACAGGAAACAAAATCATTGTACAGAAATCTGTCACATTTGTAGACAATACTGAAGCAGTAGAAAAAGAAATTAAGAAAACAGTCCCATTTACAGTTGTACACCAAATAATAAGGTATCTATGAATAAATCTAACCAAAGTGGTGAGGGACGTATACTCTGAAAAGTATAAAACAGTGATGAAAGAAATTCAAGATGACACAAAGAAATGGAAGGACATTCCATGCTTATGGATTGGAAGTACAAATATAGTGAAAATGTCTATAGTTTCCAAAGCAACTGACACAATTAATGCAATTTCCATCAAAATACCAACAGCAGTTTTCACAGAATGAGAACAGTCCTAAAATTTGTATGGAACCAAAAAAGACCCCAATCTTCAGAGTAAACAACCTTTATGTGAAGTGAAAATTATGGATGGCATTATGCCTCTGGATCTTCTGCTCCAAAACACAGTAACTCTGGCCTAAGCATTTGATCAAACGTTAGACATATCCCAACCAAGGATCATTCTACAAAATACATTCTACAAACATACCCTCAAAACTTTGCAGATTATGAAAAATATGGAAAAAAATCTAAAAATCGTCATGGCCAAGTGGAGCCTAAGGAGACAGGATGACTGTAATGTGCCAGCTGGGATGAGTCTGGGATAGAAGAGGTTAAAACCGAAGCAATCTGAATACAAATATAAATTTTACTTCATACTACCATATCTCTTTGGGATATTGATTGTTATTATGTACCAACTTATAGGACATCAATAGTCAGAAAACAGTCTGATGTATGTGGAGACTCAGGAATACCTTCCCAATTTTTCTGGTAACTAGAAACCCATCACGAATGAAAAGATTATTAGTAATCACGGTTTTATGTTTTCAACACATAATATTATATGGCTAGTTCTAGTATTAGTTACTAGTGATGGCCATTTACCTATTCTTGTTGTTCTTACTATTGTTTAATTTAAATAATAGCATTCATGGTACAGAAAACTGAATGCATGATATGCAATTCATAGAAATATCTACTTTATATATTTTAAGATAATAACATATGTATATACCATTGTATTATGTGGTATGTAAATTAAATGTTTTTCTGATCTTGAATGAGCATGTCAATGAATGGCTTTCCATAAAGGTGGTTATCCTAGATAATGAATGATACTCAGGTTTTACAGGATGTACTTCACATCATGCCTGAACATTGTCAAAAATAAAAATATACACATGGCCAGATGAATCATTGTGACTGGCTCACTTACTGTAAAGAATCCTTGCTTTAATATTTTCATGCATATTTTTAGCAGGAATAGAAGAGAATCAGATATTTCAAAAAAAAAGAGATATTCAAAGACTGGAAGAATGATAGGGAGTTCAAGGGGTTTCAGAAGGAAGAGATGTGACCATGAATCAGGAGTCACAGGCAAGCAGCTTTCTCTGGGCCACTCTGACATATTTGCATGACGATATGTGACTTGCCAAAGGGTTAGACCCAGAATTACAAGAGGGAAAGACAACACTTTAGGAAGAGGTGACTTGGAAAAGGTGCTTCTGTACCTAAGTGATGGCTCAGCAACCTCGCTGGGGTCCCTGGGTCAAAGACTTCAAAAGGCCAGCAACCTAGACTCACAAAGATCTTAGTAACATAGATCAATGCAACTTAGAGACACAAAGATCTTAGAGCCACAGAGTTGATCTTCATCTTTGATTAGGAAATGGCCACAGTTTCACAGGATATGATCATTGGGCTGGCAGTAGATGGCTAAAATACTATTTAGGGGTATATTTTTAATAAAAAAATGGATGTGTAAAAATTTGGGTTTGGAATGTTAAGAAAAATCACAGGCCCAATGTTACTTATGTTAAGGCCCCATGTCACTAAACCTAATTTGATTCCTGCAGGAAAGTATCCTTTAACCAGTCAGCAAAGAATTTCCTAGTCAGTGCTGGAAATTTAACTGATAGATCCCTGACATTCCCCTCAGAGGAGTCTTGCCTAAATAGGGTATTCCATGCCACTAATTTTTTAAAGTTTATTTTGAGAGCAAGAGAAAGAGGGCACACTCAAGGGAGGGGCAGGATGAGAGGGAAAGAGAGAATCCCACGACCACGAGGTCATGATCTGAGCCAGGATCAAGAGTCACACACTTAATCAAGCCATCCAGGCACCCCTAGATTGTGAGGTTTTAAAGGTTAGCAGTCTTGCTGGGATACAGCCCCGAGGGCACTGGCCTACTCCTGAAGAGAAGGCAGCAAACAACGTGCAGGCAGATGGCATGGAAAGAGTGATCTGTACAATGCCTGGTGCACAGAGAGGGGAGATTATACACTCAATGTGGAGAGCATCCCTGAGAAGCAGTGTTCACAATGAGGGGACAAAGAGTTGGGACAGAGGAGCCCCGTGTGCCATTTCTCTGATCTGCCCTGCGGCCCACCCCCCCCTCCCCCCAGCATAAACACAGAGTCATCTGCTGGAAACAAGGCAATTCCCACACTGGCTGCCCAAGCTGCTTACACCAACCCCACCTTCCTGTGCTCTGGTGAGACTGGCCTTCTAGGTTATTCAAGCTTGCCTCAGTCTCAATGGAGCTGGCCCACTCCCTAGAAGACCAGTGGAAGCCCATGACCACACCACCTCTCTTGACCAGACAGTTCTGCAGGGCTTCATTTCTAGTGGCAGTCGTTTCAAGTCTCATTTAACAAGCAGATCGGAGCAGACCTAGATAAGTATCACCACATTCTGGCCAAGGACCATACATTGCCCATACAACTGGCCTGAAGGATAGTGCAGCCAGAACACAAAACAGTGCATGCAACACACACCACAGACACTCCCTGATGTGCCAGGCCCTGGACATTGGATGACCTCCTCTTCATAAAACCATTCAACTCACAGGCAGGTAACATAATGAGCTTTGGTAACACAGAGAAGGCAAATACTCAGCCAAAATGCCAAGACAAGAGGAAGGCATCCCAAATGAAAGAACAAGATAAGGTCATGGGCAGAGAAATGGAAGGAACACTTCCAAACTCATTCTAAGAGGCCAGCTTGGCCCTGGGTCCAAACTGGACAAAGACCCCACTAAAAAGGAAAACTACAGACCAATTTCCCTGTATGTTCCCTGTATATATATACAATGAAATATAACTCAGCTTCAAGAAGAATGAAATCTTGCCATTTGCAACTATGTGGATGGAGCTAGAAAGTATTATGCTAAGTGAAATATGTCAATCAGAGAAAGACAAATATATGATTTCACTCATGTGAAATTTAAGAAACAATACAGATGAAAACATGGGAAGGGGGCAAGAAAAGAGAAGAGTGGTAACAAACGACATGAGTCTCTTAATGATAGAGAAAAAAAAGTGAAGGTTGATGAAGAGAGATGGGTTGGTGCTGGGCTAGATGGGGGACGAGTATTAAGGAGAACACTTATTGTGATGAACACTGGGTGTTGTATGTAAGAGATGAATCACTGAATTCTACTCCCGAATCCGAGAATGCACTGTATGTCAACTAAGACTTAAATTTAAAAAAATAAATAAATAAGGCTGTAACAAGAGATGAAGACGGACACTATCTCATACTAAAGGGGATAACCAAACAAGAAGATCCAATGATTGTAAATTTTGATGCTCCCAACATGTGATCACCAAGTATATAAAACATTTAACAACAACCATAAAGGAACTCATTTATAATAATATAACGATAGTAGAAGACTTTAACACATCACTCACATCAAAGAACAGAACCTGTAAAAAGAAAATCAATAAGGAAACAAAGGCTTTGAATGACACACTGGGCCAGATGGGTTTAACAGATATGTTCGGAACACTCCCTACTAAAATGGCAGAGTACACATTCTTTTCAAGTGCACATGGGGCATTCTTCAGAATTGATCACATTCTAGGTCACAAAGCAGGCCTCAACAGGTACCCAAAGACAGAGATCAGACCAAGCATCTTTTCTGACCACAAATCTAGGAAACTTGATGTTAACCACACACTCACACACACACACACACACACACACACACACACACACACACACAAAGGGGGAAAGGCCACAAAAAAAGGAGGTTAAATAACATGCTGCTAAATGAATGGGTCAAACAGGAAATCAATGAGAAAATACACTGAAGCAAATGAAAGTGAAAATACACTGGTAAAAACCTTGGGAATGCAGCAAATGCAGTCTATGATGGAAGTATATAGCAGTACAAGCCTACCATAAAAAGCAAGAAAAATCTCAAACAATCCTAACTTACAACTAAAGGAATGAGAAGAAGAACAGCAGAAGGAAGGAAATAATAGAGATTAAGGCAGAAATAAGGAATATAGAAACCAAAAAGACACTAGATCAAATCAATGAAACCAGGGGCTGGTTCTTTGAAAACAGTAATCAACTTGAAAACCTCCTAGGCAGACTTTTCACAAAGAAGAGAGAAAGGACTCAAGTAAATAAAATCACAAATAAGAAAGGAGACATAAAAGTCAACACCACAAAAATACAGTTAGAAGATAATATGAAAAACTATATGTAACAAATTGGACACTCTGAGAAAAATGGACAAATTCCTAGACCTGGTAAAAGAGGAGGTCCTCTTGCATCCATAGGGACCTACAGAACAGAAGTGACAGGTATGTTAGTATGACAGAAGCAGAATGCCCACAGGAGCTGAAACACAATGAAGCAGGTGTTGGCACCTGACCCCTTGTTCATTCATGGGTTCTAGTAGAACAGAGCATCAGTGCCAGAAAACTCCACCCTCCCACGAGGTCCCACCTACAGCCTGAAGGTACCAGATGGCACAAGGAAAAACTGTCGCCACACGTCACTGCCCATGTTTACAAATGAAGAAAACCAAGGAGTCCTATTCTAGAAGATTGATGGCAGTAATGCCAGTCTAATAAAGAAGCGTATTCCAGAGAGGCAGGCATCTATGTCCAGGACCCTTCTGGTGTCCTCTTCCACCAGATCTGCAGACTTTTTATTTGCACATTGAGATCAGACAGAACATGAAGGAATGAAAGAAAAGCCCAGCACCACACAGAGATTCAGGGTCACCCCAGGGTCAAAGCTCAACCTGCCATCCCATGCCTGTCCTCACTCTGCTTCCCTCCCTGACAAAGGCATCTTCTGTGCAAGGCCAGGGAGACCTCTGAGGAGATGGGGATTCCTGGAGTCCTGCAGGGGGCCTGGAAATGTGTTTTCTGAGAGAAACACATTACCTGTGCACATTCATTGGTCTCAAGTATGTTTATCTTAATTCACAGGTAATTCAGCTTTTAAATACAATATGAGTTGCAGAGCTGTTTTGTCCCATTGTAAAAGAGAGGTAGAAATTCTACATAAAAGAATGAACAGAAACATGTCTCAATTTCAGGTGTAAAACTCCCATAAGGTACCATGAGACAAAGTACCAGTTACAACTGCTCCCAGGACACAAGAGAACCTGCTCATATAAACACAACTGAAGAACTTTGTGAGATACTGGCCTGCAGATAATCACTGATTCTCTCCCTTCATGACTGCAGTTCCATGTACATTTTCGATTACACATGCCGCTTCTGAAAATTCAGAGTATTTCCACCTAGGGGACAACTGGAGAAATTCTCTATCGCACATTGACCAACACAGAAGGACCAGTAATGAATTCTGAAATTTATCTAAGAACGCTCAACACTGCACAAAGCACACAATGTAATGTTGGAAAGAGTTGTTATCTTTTCCAGTCACGAGGCTCATAGAAGACATTCTGAACAAATTCATGGCCTACACTGAAATAGGAAAAAATGAAAATAATAAGGATAATCCCATGTAAAGAAGGTGCGGAAGGAGTCAGAAGCTCCAGGAGACTTGAGGGTGCAGTGAAGTGTCATCCTCCTGAAGTTATTTCCACAAACACAAAGTGAGAGCCATGTGGTCCTCAGCCTCCATGCACTTGTGGCGTCCAGAGGCGCTAGCTAACATGATGATGTTAAGCTGGAGAAGCCTGGAGGCTTGTGAGGATGTAAATCAAACAGTAAAGACACCAGAGGACATAAAAGCCAGACAAGGCCAGACAAAAGTTTCCAGAAAGCATTGCAACTGAAACGGGCAACAGAATTTACCTTGTCTTTCTCTGCATCCTTGGTAGAGACACAACTGATATTCCCCATGGGAGCTGCACCATGTCCTAAGTCTCATAGTGGATGGAGGTGGATGGAGGTTGATTCTGACTTGCATAGACTGTGTGGAAGGAAAACAAACCATCCACCACAAGTTTCATTATATTCAACTCATTCACACTCTCGGGTCCCTTACTAGGGGCAGAGGGTTTTTCATGTGCTTTGAGGACAAGAGGGAGATCTGATCCTGTCTCTTGAGGAAGGTTTACAGGGCCTTGGTTCAGGTGTTTTTATAACTAATCAAGTAGCTGTGAACAGCTCAGGTCTCAACTCGCTAGAAAATAAGTTAGGGGTGTGTCTCATCCCTCAGAGAGCCCAGTACATGGTCTCTGTACAAGCTACATCCTAGGGAGTGCTATGTCTGTCAGCATGTATAAGGCCTCTTCCCTTCTCTATCAGAGACACTTGTTGCCCAGCTCACTATGGTGAAATGACTTCCCATTTCATGCATGTCCTGAGAAACTTGAAGAACATTACAACGTCCTCATTCAGGCTGACCTGAAAGCCCTGTGGTGCCATAACTGCATCTTCCCCAAACACATAACAAGTAAAAGACAAAATGTGTTTTATAAGTCAACTCATACTGGTCATATCATCTACATGGTGGAGGAGGAAGGTGAGGTCCCAGAGGACCCCAGTATGGAGAAGGTGGGGGTGGCCCAAAGCCCATGCATAGTGATAAAGGGCAGCCCATGGGGTATGACATGGAGGGCACTTCTGGGAAAGGAGGAAATATCCTGGAAACCATGTGGACCTGCAGGACAGAAATTAAACTTTTGAGATTTGGTAGGGTAAAAGGTGAAAAATCCAACACCAACACCAACACTAACATACCTGAACCCCAATGAAGCCAGAATGGTACCTGTCTCATTCCCCTCCACCTGGTTTCAACAGAGCAGCATCAGTGCCACTAAACTCCACCCTTCCCACTGGGTCCCACCTAGAACTCCTGGGAGTTGGAGGAGACAAAGCAGTGCATTGCTGGCAGCATGAAGGGTACTAGCTGTGTCTGCAAATGTAGGGAAGGAAGTGGCTAGTCTTAAAGGATCAGAGGGATAATTCCAGACTACTAAAGAAAGTCTGTTTCACACACACAGGCTTCTATTTCCAGGACTACACTCCACCCAGGCTTCACCACCTCAACAGCTTCGTCTGGGCATAATAAGACCTGAAATGATGAGGAAGAATTTTGTTTCTGTCCCATTCATTTATATCTTTAATCCATTTCAAGTTAATTCTTGGAGTGGTATAACATAAGGTGCTAAGCTTTATTCTTACACATGTGAATATCCATTTTTCCCAGCACCAGTTATTCAAGAGACTACCATTCTCCACTGTGTATTCTTGTCTCCCTTGTCAAATACTAGTTCACTATGCGTGCATGGGCTTAGTTTGGGCTCTCAATTTCCCTTTCATTGTTTTGTGTGTGTGCTTATGCCAGTGACATAACTGATTTCTTTGTGTTAGAATGCAGCTTGAAATCAAGAAGTGTGATGCCTCCTGTTTTGTTCCTTCTTGCATTGGCTACTTGGGGTATTTTTGTGGTTCCAAATACATTTTAGGATATGTGTTTCTACTTGCATAAAAATTGCATCGGAGTCTTGATAGAGATTGCACTGGATCTCTAGAGGGCTTTGGGTAGTATGGGCATTGTATCTATATTAATTCCTCCGAAAGATGGACGTGGGATGTCTTTTCACTGACTTGTGTGTTCTCCTGTTTCTTTCATCCAAATTGAATTTCTTCCATTTCTGAACACAGGTTTTATAGTTTTCTGTAGAGAGATCTTTCACTTCCTTGGCTAAATTTATTCCAATAAATGTTATTGTTTTTGATGCTATTGTAAATGGGATTGTTTTCTTTCCTTCTTAGATAATTTGGTTAGTGTATAGAAATGCTATAGAATTTGATATGGTGACTTCCTAGTTTGGAACTTTAATGCATTTCTTGATTAGATATTAACAGGTTCATTTACATTAAACTTTTTATTTCATTCTTTTACCTTATTAAAAAAATCATGTTATTTGGGAATAGCTGACACACTATGTTACATTAGTTTCAGATGAACAACATAGTGATTGGACAAGTGTATACATTCTGCTACACTAACACAGGTGTAGCAACAGTCTGTCACCATGCATCACTATTCCAGCACCATTCTCAATGTTCCCTATGCTATATCTTCTATCTGTGATTTATTCATTCCATAACCAGAAGCCTGAATCACCCAATCCCCTTCACATATCTAGGGCATCCTTGTCTTGTGCCTGATCTTAGAGGAAAATCTTTCACAATTTCACTATTGAGTATGATGTTAGCTTCACATACATGGCTTCACATACATGGCCTTTCTTATGTTGAGATATGTTCCTTCTACACGGAATTTTTAGAGTTTTTTAGCACGAATGGATACCAAATTTGGTCAGAACTTTTTTTCTGTGTCTATTGATGTCATCACATGAGTTTTATTTTTAATTTTTAAAATGTATGGGGCGCCTGGGTGGCTCAGTTGGTTGAGCGTCCGACTTGGATTCAGGTCATGATCTCGCGGTCTGTGGGTACAAGCCCCACATCGGGCTCTGTGCTGACAGCTCAGAGCCTGGAGCCTGCTTCGGATTCTGTGTCTCAATCTCTTTCTGCCCCTCCCCTGCTCATGCCCTGTCTCTCTTTCTCTCTCTGTCAAAAAGAAATAAGCATTAAGAAATTTTTTTTAAAACAAGTATTTATTTTAGTTTAAATTTATTTATGTATTTCTTTAGTATTTATTTTTTCAAGTTTTTATTAAAATTCCAGTTGGTTAACTTACAGTGTAATGTTAGTTTCAGGTATAGAATGTAGTCATCCATCACGTACATACAACACCCAGTGTTCCTCACGACTAGCGCCCTCCTTAGCCCATCACCCATTTAACCCACCCCCCTGCCCAACTCCCTTCTAGTAACCCTCCCTTTGCTATTTATACTTAAGTGTCTGGTTTCTGGTTGATTTTTCTTTCATTCAATTATGTGAGGGGTCATATTTATTGATTTGCATTTTGAAACATCCTTCCTTTACAGGGAGAAAACCCTTCATCACGGTCAATGATCCTTTTAATGTGATGCTGAATATGGTTTGCCTGTATATTACTGGGAATTATTCATCTATATTCATCACGGGGATACTGGCCTATAGTTTTCTTTTCAGGTAGGATCCTTTTCTGGCTCCCTACCAGGGTAATTCCAGTCTCAGGAAATGAGTTTGGTGGTGTTCATTCCTTTTGAATCAGTGAGAGGACTGCTGTTAGTTTCATCTACCAATGTTTGGTCACATTCACCAGTGAATCCACCTGGTCCTGGACTTTTCTTCCCTGAGAGAATTTCGATTACTGATTCAATTTACTTGCATTGGTTATCTTCTTGTATTGATGCAGTCTTCCTTTAATGGGTCTGTGAAAACCTTCTCTTTCTTCCTGATACAGTCTTGATAGGTTGTGTGTTTCTAAGAACCTATCCATTTCTTCTAGGTAGGCGGTTTTCTGGCATCTAATTTGGCCATAGTCGCCTCCTTGTCGCCTTCATGTTTCTTTGGTATAAGACATAATGTCTTCTCTTTTATTTATAATTCTTTTGAATTGGGTCCTCTCTCTGTCTTTGCATAGTCTATGTATAGACTTGACAATTTTGTTTCACTCTTCTGAAAACCCACTGTTGGTCTTCTTTATATTTTCTATTGATTTCATTTTCTCAGTTTCGTTGGTTTGCATTACCATATGGATTAGTTTCTCCCTTTTGAGAACATTGGACATAGATTGTTGTTTTTTTTTTTCCTAGTTTTGAAGTTAAAAGTACGTTGTTCATTTGAGTCCCAAATGTATCCTCCACGCATGCAAATCCAGTGACTCATCAGAGAACCTTCAGTAGGTCTTTTCTGTCCTATTTCTCATTCTCAGAACTCTGAGAAATAGAACCAGAAAATTTATTTGAAGACAAAATAGATGAAAACTTCCTTAATGCGGGGAAGGAAACAGATCCAGAGCAGGAGGCGCAAAGACCCACAATATATTCAACAGAAGCAGATCCACACCAAGTTGTATAGTAATTAAAACCCAAAATGTCATGATAAATAAAAATTTTCACAGCAGGAAAACAAAAGATGACATTTACCTACAAGGGAAACCTCATAAAGTTATCACTGCATGTTTTTCAGAAGAAACTTGGAAACTGTAAGTGAGCAGCACGGTTTGGTAAAGGTGCCGAATGGAAAACATCTGCAGCCAAAGAGGGTCTATCCAGAACACTATCATTCAGATGGAAGGAGAGATCAAGAGGTTCCCAAATAAATACTAAGCGAGTTCACAACCAACATACAACCCCTGCAAGAAATATTGAAGGGGACTCTTTAAGTGGAAAAGAAACACCTAAAGTGACAATATTAAAGTGTGAATGCAAAAGCAAGAAAAATGAGTGTATCTGTAAAACATCAGCCAAAGTATTCACGATATGAAAGGTTTTGAAATAGGAACACTACATAGCTACAACACAGGGAAGAGAGGAGTAAGAACTAGTTCAAACTTAAACAACTATCAACTTAATATAGACTTCTATATGCATAAGTGGTTAGGTACAAACCTAATCATAACCAGAAATCAAACACCACTAATACAAATGCAGAGTATAAAGACAAGCAATTTCAAACGTGCTACTAAAGAAACCCAGCAAACCGTAAAAAAGAGAAAAAGAAAGGATCAGAAAGATTCAGAAACAACCATCATCAAGTAATAAAAGGACAAGTATATGTCTATCAATTACTTTGAAAGGAAACAGAATAAATGCTCAAATCAAAGACACTGGGTGGCAGATAGGGGCAACTGGATGGCTCAATCGCTTGAGATTTCCAGTCTTGATTTCAGCTCAGGCTATGATGCCAGGATCATGGGATTGAGCCCCAATTGGGCTCTGCACTGAGCATGGAACTTGCCAAAGATACATCCTCATTCTCATTCTCTTTCTTTCTATCTTTTCCCATACGCCCACCCCACCATCCCGTGCCTGTGCTCTCTCTCCTCATAATAAAAGGCACTGGGTGTTAGAATGAATGAAATATATGACCCATGTATCTCTCCCTAAAAGAGATTAATTATAACTAAAGTATCAAAAGAAAACTGCAGTCACCATACCTATATTAGACAAATAGATTTCAAAATAAAACTGTAACAAGAGACAAAGAAGGACACTATAATAATAAAAGGTATAATACAACAAAAAGAACAATTGTAAACAAATATGCGCTTAACCTGAGAGCATCGAACACAAAACAGTAAAAACCTAAAGTAAAGAATCGATACTCATGCAAACATAGTAGGGCACTTTAACACCCCAATGACATCAATGGAGATATCGTTCCACAGAAAATATACATTTGTATTTTCTAACAACAGCATGCACATGGGTTCAAGAATCAGTGAAGAAATACTCAACATGGAATGTGGGATATCACCATGTCATTTCCAAAGAGCAACTGCAGCTGCACTAGAGGATTCCTGAGGCATACACGAAGGGTGGAACATACATTTGTCTAGACTTGGAAGCCACAGAATAATCCTGACTGGCACACACCCTTGTGTACTCCACTCAGTCTTTTGGGGAGACAACTGTTCTGCTGTGGGGTAATTGCCTGGAGCCTCCTGGGACCTAATCCTAAACCTAACGGTAACCCTAACCAGAACCCTCACTTCTGTGCAAGGGGAGATGGAGATCAGAGATCAGAGTCAGGAACCATGTAACTGTTAATCGGACAGTGCCCAGCATTCACAACCAGCTAACATGTGGCCATTCTTAAGGGCACATTGCCCTCCTTCATGGAGACCTGAGTGCTTGGCAGGCTTCTGTTGGCCTGAGGGGGGATGATTACCTTGTTCCCACTGGCCCCTGTGACTTCCCTGCATTCTGAGAAGATCAAACTTGGAGCATGAGTATTGTTCTTCCCCAGATGGTCAGGGCAGAGAATCCATTCAAGGGCTCTGGGACCACAACCCAATTCCACAGACATGGCTGCCAGCCAGCACAGCGAAGCCAACATTCAGAGAGATCACGAGTGCCTCCACCCACTGAAGAGAAGAGTAAGGCAAGAGCCACAAGCCTTCCTGTGCTATCAAGGTCAGAATGCAGTGTTCTGGTGGCTAGTGCTTCCTTTCATTGCAACCCCACAGGAGTTTCCTTCTTACTGTCAGGACACAAAGCTTACCTAGGAAATGGAGCTCACGTCAGCAGTCCCAGCTTCATTCCATTTTCACCTGAGGTGAATACTTTTGGCCTTCAGTATGTTTCTTCTGTTTTTTTTTTAATTATTATTATTATTATTATTATTATCAATTTTTATTTTTATTAACCAGTTGTCACTGTGGGTCTTTGGGGGCAGGAGTCTGGAAGCTTCTCCTATGATTTTAATTGTCAAGTCTTTTATAGCAAGTTTCCTGAATGTCAGATCGCTTGGACAATGGGTGCCTCATGGGCTTCCCTGCCAAATGTACATTGCCAACAGGAAGCAGGTGCTCTAGGGCGCTGGAAAGCGCCCAGCACAAGAGGTTAGCCTGTGTTGAAAGCAGCCTGCCTTACTTCTAGGGCAAAGTAAATACATCAGCAGTAAGGAGTCAGGGGCAATGCAGCTGTCCCAGCAATTGACAGCAAGCTCCTACTCCCTTCCTGTGCCAACCTGGACAAATCTGTTTCTGATAGCACTGAGAAAATATTGTCATCTTCTTACTGAAAAGATGGTGGTTGGCAGGCTGTGGTTGGCATGACAATGGTCACCCTGCTGACACTTTCCCCCTGCTTCCTGAAATGCCTGCATTCCTAGCAGTTGAAGTTTTGCCTATGCATATTGAACGCCTGAGCTGGTCAGCCAAGAAAAAGATCAATCAAAGTGTGTAAGACCAGAGTCCCATTCCACACACTTAAGTGTTAGCTGAGAGCCAACACCACCATCACCTAATTACCACTGCCTCTATCCACTGAAGGAAAGGGCTGGACAAAAGGTGAGGGCCCAAAGACTCCTTGACCTATCTGAGGTAAGAATGTAGAGAGCTTGTAGACAGGGCTCTCACGTTTTGCGTGATAAAGTGTTGGGGCGTGATGGTGGGGTTTGTGGGGTTCAGAGCTGACGGCCAGGACAGAATTCTTGAAGACTTCTTTGGTGCCAAAAGGTGAATCTTCCTGTGGGCAGGAAGAGCTGCCCCCACTGGGGTTGTGAAGAGTGACAGTTATATACTATAGGCTTGGGGAAGGTAAAGTCCACTGGCAAGATTCCAAGGAGACTTTCACATGCTACAGACTCACAGAACACCAGAGGCCTAGCTATTGTCAAGTTAAGGTGGTTTTTCCCTGTAGCAAAGCATTAACATTAAGACAGTAGGGAGTTCCAGGAGAAACATTGGACTCCACCAGCCTCAAATATTTGTCCGTGAGCTGCAGGCTACAAGGAAATTCAAATTTAATTTCTTTAGATGTTTATTTATTTATTTTGAGAGAGAGAGAGAGAGAGAGGAAAGGAGAGAAGGAGTGGGGACGGGCAGACAGAGAAAGGGAGACACAGAATCTGAAGCAGGTTCCAGAACCTGAGCTGTCAGCACAGGGCCCGACAATGGGGCTGGAATTCAGGAACTGGGAGATCATGACCTGAGCCAAAGTTGGAAGCTTAACCGACTGAGCCATGTAGGCGCTGCAGGAACCTCTATTTTATCTGCCATTTCCTCTTGCCTTTGTTCCCCACATCACTATGGAGAGGAGGGTGAGGTTGGGGCTTCAGCAAACTGAGTCAATAGTGAAAGGGCGGACCTACGCCAGCCGACTCCATCTTGTTCTGTGTCCTCCACCTTGACCACACCTCCTCCCCTTGAGTAACCTCTTGCTCACCTGTTCAAACTTCCCAATTAAACACACCTGGCGACCTGCGTAACAGGACTCCAACCCTTCCCCAGCCAATCTGCCGAGGCCATGACCCTTCCCCAGCCAATTGGCTGAGGCCAAAGCCATTACCTCACCAACTGCCCCTAGACCCCAATAAAACCTTTGTGCTTTTGAAACTCGCTCTCTCTCCCCGGCATCTCACTGCTGCGTCAGTGCAGGTAGGGGATTGAGCTCGAGCTAGCTCGAATAAGGGCTCTTTGCTTTTGCATAGGACTTGGCTCCCTGGTGGTCTCTGGGGATCACGAATTCTGGGCATAACATTTGGGGGCTTGTCTGGGATCCCCAAGACCCCTGAGGGACTCCTGACCCGGAGAGCCTGACTGGCCACCGTTAGTGTCTGTTCATTCTGTCTTTTCTGTGTGAGCTCATTTCTGAAATTCTGGTAGTGCCCGACGCGGTCTAAGTGGATGCACTGGAGGACCACGGGCCGGGAGTTTCGGAAGACATTCTGATCCTCCCTTTTGGAGGGACGTGGAATCCCCTCATTGGTTTTGGAGGGACATGGAATCCCCTCAAAGGTCTGAGACAAGGCGGGTCACTCCCGCTGGTTGGCGCGGGGCCATCATCAAGCTTTCAGTTTTGCTTCCATGGAGTTGGAAGACTTTCTAGGGGCCCTGTGTTTGTCTGTTTCTGTGTTTCTCTGTTTTGTTCTGTGGACTTACTGGATGGACATTATGGGACAGACTCAGACTACTCCTCTAAGTATTATGATTGATCACTTTAAGGATGTGAGGGGAAGAGCTAACAACCTCAGTGTGGAAGTCCAAAAGGGTCGGTGGCAGGTTTTTTGTTCTAGCGAGTGGCCAACTTTCAATGTCCGATGGCCACCAGAGGGGACCTTCGACCTCCCTACCATCCAAGTCAGGAGTATCATCTCTCGGCCTAAGATGGGCCATCTTGATCAGCTCCCTTACATTATCACTTGGCAGGACCTTGTAGAAGACCCACCCTCTTGGCTTAAGCCCTTCCTAGCCCCACTCCCTCCGGAGCCAAAACCCATTCTTGCTTTGCAGGGGACAAAGAAGAAGGAAAACAAGAAAAGTCTTACCCAGCCTTCAACACCCCTCTACCCTGTCCTACAGTGGGGGACTAAAGAAGAATTAATTTTTCCTCCCCCGTATAACCCCCCTAGGATGCCAGAAGAACACCATCCTCCCCCTCCGGGGGAGGCAGACGCTGTTCCGAGAGCAGGAGGTGGAAATGCTCCAGTGGGAAGCCCACCCTTTACCAGACAAAGGGCTCAGAGGGAGCAATCCGCCTCCACCGCCAACTCCACTATTCTGCCCCTGTGAGCCGCCGGACCCCCAGATGCGGAGGGGAATTAGCCCCATCACTATTGGCCTTTTGCCACTAGTGACCTCTACAATTGGAAAGCTCAGAATCCTAAGTTTTCCAAGAAACTGGCAGGGCTTATTGATTTATTAGACTCTGCTCTTTTTACTCATCAGCCCACGTGGGATGATTGCCAGCAGCTTTTGCAGGTCCTGTTCACGACTGAGGAAAGAGAAAGAATCCTCAATGAGGCCCGAAAACTAGTTCCAGGAGCAGACGGGAATCCCACCACCAACCAGGCTCAGATAGATGTCTCCTTCCCCTTAACTCGGCCCCAGTGGGATTTCAACATGGCAGAAGGTAAGGAGCAGCTCCGGGTCTACCGCCAGACTCTAATGGGGGGGTCTCCGAATGGCTGCTAGAAAGCCAACCAATTTGGCCAAGGTAGGAAATGTACAACAGGGAAAAGATGAATCTCCTGCTGCCTTTTTAGAACAGATCATGGAGGCATTCCGTACCTATACCCATGGATCCAGAGGCTCCAGAAAGCAAGGCAGCTGTTATCATGGCCTTTGTAAACCAATCGGCCATAGACATTAGGAGAAAATTACAGAAAATAGATAGACTAGGAGAAAAAAGTCTGCAGGACTTACTGGTGGTAGCCAAAAAGGTATATAATAACCGGGAGTCTCCTGAGGACAAGCAGGCTCATGCCATGGTGGCTGCCAGCAGTAAGCAGACTCGAGACCTGGTCAGAATACTACTAGCTACCACTGCTGACTCCCCCGAGGAACGAGACCACTGTCTCTGGCAGCTGGCAGATGATGCAAGAAAAGGTAAAGGAACCACCGGGGGGGGGGGTGGGGAAGCAGAGGCTGCAGAAAGATCAGTGTGCGTACTGCGAGGAGATAGGGCATTGGGCCGGAGATTGTCCGGAAAGGGCCGGTGGGAAGGGAAGCAAGACTGATCAAGTAAAAGTCCTAGAGCTAGATGAACTGAGTGATTAGGGGATTCGGGGTTCGGACCCTCTCCCCGAACCCAGGGTAACTCTTAAAGTGGAGGGGACCCCTGTTGACTTCCTCGTTGACACCGGAGCACAACATTTGGTCCTCCGCACCCCACAAGGAAAACTAGCCAGCAAGAAGTCCTGGGTACAAGGGGCAACTGGTATGAGCCAGTATTCATGGATTACCTGAAGAACGGTAGATTTTGGGAATGGACGGGTATCCCACTCCTTTATGGTAATACCAGAATGCCCCTACCCGCTGTTAGGATGGGACTTACTGACCAAGATTGGAGCTCAGATAACTTTCAGACAAGGGGGGCCTCAGGTCACCAATGGCAAGGGCCACCCCGTCCAGGTCCTGACCATGAAACTGGAGGATGAATACCGCCTCCACCAGGAGGTGCTCCTGAGAGAGGATAATATAGACAGATGGCTACAAGAATTCCCCTTGGTTTGGGCAGAGATGGAGGGGATAGGACTAGCCACTCACAGGACCCCGGTCCTGGTAGAGCTCAATCCAGGAGAAAGTCTGGTAAGGATCAAACAATATCCCATGTCCCAGGAGGCCTGGAAGGGGATCCAGCCACACATCCAGAGACTACAAAGCCTAGGGGTACTAGTTCCTTGCCAGTATCCCTGGAACACCCCCTTACTGCTGGTCAAAAAGCCTCACACAAATGACTACCGACCAGTACAAGACCTCCGGGAAGTAAATAAGAAGGTCACGGACATACACCCAACTGTACCCAACCCATATACTCTCTTGAGCTCCTTGGCGCCCTCCAGGGTCTGGTATACTGTACTAGATTTAAAGGACGCCTTCTTCAGTCTGCCGCTGGCACCCCAGAACCAACCCTTGTTTGCCTTCGAGTGGCATGATCCGGAGGAGGGCTACAGTGGGCAACTTACCTGGACACGGCTGCCTCAGGGATTCAAAACTTCGCCCACCATCTTTGACAAGGCACTACACGAGGACCTGGGTGAGTACAGAAGGGAGCACCCTGGCCTCACCCTTCTACAGTACGTAGGTGACATCCTGATTGCTGCTGACATGGCCAAAGACTGTGAGCGAGGGACCCAGGACCTGCTGGCTACCCTGGGGCCTTAGGGTACCGGGCATCCACGAAGAAGGCTCAGATATACAGGGAGAGGGTAAGTTACCTGGGATATATCCTGGAGGGCAGACAGCAGCGGTTATCAGATAAGAAACTTTCCTAAAGATCCCTACTCCCACCTCCCGAAGAGAAGTAAGAGAATTCTTAGGATCAGCCGGCTACTGCTGCCTCTGGGTTCCAGGTTTTGCTGAGATCATCAGGCCCCCCTATATGAAGCTGCCAAAGAGGGAAAAACATTTAAATGGGCTGAAAAAGAAGAAACTGCCTTTAATCAGTTAAAAAAGGCCCTCCTAAGTGCCCAGCCCTGGGCCTACCAGACATTAAAAAGCCCTTCCACCTCTTTGTAGACAAACATAAGGGAATAGCAAAAGGGGTTCTAACTCCAAGCCTTAGGCCCCTGGAGCCGCCCGGTGGCTTACCTGTCCAAGAAACTAGACCCAGTGGCTGCCGGCTGGCCGCCATGCCTGGAATTATTGCGGCGACAGCACTCCTAGTCAAGGACGCAGACAAACTGACCCTAGGAAAGGAGATCTGGATCACGACCCCACACGGCATTGAAGGGGTCCTGAAACAGCCTCCTGATAGATGGATGCATAACACACGTATGACTCGTTGCCAGAGCCTCCTACTCTACCCTCCACTGGTGCGGTTCCACCCTAGTGCAGCCCTCAATCCTGCAACCCTGCTGCCTGACCCTGACCTAGGTGCTCCACTACATGACTGTGCGGGAATCCTGGAACAAGTACATGGATTCCGGATGGACCTGACCAACCAGCCCCTCCCCGATGCCGAGGCTACTTGGTTCACTGATGGCAGCAGCTTTATGCAAGACGGACACAGGTATGCGGGTGCAGCGGTGGTCACCGAAATGGACACCGTATGGGCAAAGGCTCTACCCTCCGGAACGTCAGCCCAGCAAGCAGAGCTCATAGCCCCCACCAAGGCGCTGACGCTGGGAGCTGGAAAATGGCTTAACATCTACACAGACAGCCATTATGCATTTGCCACAGCTCATATTCATGGGGCAATTTATCAGGAGGGGGGTTACTGACGCCAGAAGGATGGACTATAAAAAATAAGCAGGAGATACTTAACCTGCTTACGGCCTTATGGCTTCCTGCCAAGCTAACCATTATCCACTGCCAAGGGCACCAGAAAGCTGATAACCCAGTAGCTAAAGGTAATCAAAAGGCTGGCCAGGCAGCCAAGGCAGTAGCCCTTACTTCATTCCCCATCATGACCGTACAACTACCGGACCCGGGAGACCCAGTTTTACCAGACCAGCCCAAATACTTCCAGGAGGAGTTACAGTGGATCAAGAAACTCCCCATGGCCTGGGAGATAAAGGGATGGTGGTATATACCTAACAGGGAGCTCGTGCTGCCAGACCAGCTCGGAGTCTCAATATTAGAGCATATGCATCGGTCTACTCACATGGGGGCCCAAAAATAAAAGACTTAATCCGACATGCCGGAATCAAGATTCACCAACAGGACACCAAAATAGAGCAAGTTGTATCTGCCTGCAAGACCTGCCAACTCACCAACGCGAGAGCCACATCAAATAAAAAAGGAACCAGGCTCAGAGGCACCAGACCGGGAGCCCAATGGGAAGTCGACTTCACTGAAGTTAAACCAGGAAAGTATGGTTATAAATATCTTTTAGTATTTACAGACACCTTCTCTGGCTGGGTGGAGGCATACCCAACCAAGCATGAAACGGCTCAGACGGTGGCTAAGAAGCTACTAGAAGACATCTTACCCAGGTATGGTTTTCCTGCCATGGTAGGATCAGACAATGGATCAGCTTTTATCTCACAGGTAACACAGGCAGTAGCCAAGGTGGTGGGGGCAAACTGGAAATTACATTGTGCTTATAGGCCCCAGAGCTCAGGACAGGTAGAAAGAATGCATAGAACCTTAAAAGAGACCCTTACCAAATTAACCATGGAGGCTGGTGGGGACTGGGTGACTCTTCTACCGTATGCCCTTTACCAGGTTAGGAACGGTCTTTACACCTTGGGTTTTACTCCCTATGAGATCATGTTTGGCAGGCCACCCCCGATTATTCCCAACCTTCGAGCTGAACTTCTTACTGAGTTTAAAGATCAAGAACTTTTTCTTTCCTTGAGAGGGCTCCAGTGGGTGCACGAGAACATTTGGCCATGCCTCCCTGCCATCTACGAGGCTGGCCCAACCCCGCCACCTCATCAGTACAGGCCGGGAGACTGGGTCTACGTCAAGAGGCACCACTGAGAGACCCTCAAGCCGCGCTGGAAGGGACCTTACATCGTGGTGCTGACAACCCCTTCCGTTCTCAAAGTAGATGGCATCGCGACCTGGGTCCATCACACTCATGTTCAGCCAGCGGACTCCTCCTTGATCCGGAAGGACTTCGTCACACGATGGGCCGTCAATCGGGACCAACACAACCCGCTCAAGCTCAAGCTACAGTGCATTCGACCCACCTAATATTGGTAACTCTGTTAACTCTGCTTGTCATTGCTCATGCTGCTGGGAGTCCCCACGCCCCCCAAAACATCACCTGGCAGATCATAGACACCAGCTCAGGGACAATACTTAATCAGACCTCCTAGAGCCACCCCAGGGACACTTGGTTCCCAGAACTTTGCGTAAACCTCCAAACTCTGTTCCCCTTGTCACCATAAATGCAGCCGGTCCCATGATTGGGTCCGTAAGCTACATGACAAGGGGGGAATGAAAGGGCGGACCTACGCCAGCTGACTCCATCTTGTTCTGTGTCCTCAACCTTGACCACGCCTCCTCCCCTTGAGTAACCTCCCACTCACCCGTTCAAACTTCCAGATCAAAACACACCCGGTGACCTGCGTAACAGGACTCCGACCCTTCCTTAGCCAATTGACTGAAGCCACAGCCATTACCTCACCAACTGCCCCTAGACCCCAATAAAACCTTTGTGCTTTTGAAACTCACTCTCCCCAGCATCTCACCGCTGCGTCAGTGCAGGTAGGGGATTGAGCTCAAGCTAGCTTGAATAAAGGCTCTTTGCTTTTGCATCGGACTCAGCTCCCTGGTGGTCTTTGGGGATCATGAATTCTGGGCATAACAAATAGGTTTCTGGAGATTAAGCTGTTGATAAGATTGCCCTTTTCTTGTAATTTATAAGATATTGAGTGGGGTAGGGGCAGACAGAGGGAGACAGAGGATCCAAAGGAGGCTTCACGCTGTGAAGGCAAAGCTGGGGGGGGGAGGGGGCTTCAACTCACAACCCTGAGATCAGGACCTGAGCCCTTGGGATGCCTTTTTAAGCCACTGGAAACAATTTGGATTGCAAAGCATAGAAAACACTGATTCTCTAACCCTGCATGGCCTTACTAAACAGGGGAAATGGACGGAGGTTACCCTAGGGCCAGGACTTCATGGCTACCTGGACTCCGGGGCCTCTAGCAGGATGTGTTTGGTCAGTAACCAGGCCAGTAAGCTCCCCCCCAACCCCGATATATTGGGTGATAAATCTGTAAACAGGCCTCCTCCTGATAGAACTCAGTCACTGAAGGAACATAGGCCATCCCTGAAAAGGGGACCCTCTTTCTCTCTGTTCCTCTGCCTACTAGATGTAAGGGCCTCTCCCTCATTCCTTTCCTGGGTTAAGGGATGTCATTGGAGCCAACTGTGCTTAGTCTACTTCAGGTCGGGACTCTTAAGGAATATTCCCAAGCAGCTGCCGAAAGTCCACTCGTTTGGGGGAAATTCTCTGTCTTCTCCAGCCTGATTTGGACTGCCTAATTCCACTCTGGTGGAACAAAAGACATGGTGTCTGCTCTTCTGTCCCAGCTGGCAAGGTTAGAACGGGGAAATTTTCCTTCTCTGCCTTCTGCTGGCATCTCACCTCTTCTGCCTTTCCCTCACCCTCCTCCGGTTTATGCACCACCTTGGGTGTGGCACACATAACTGGTTCCTAGCCCATCCTCAGTGCCTCAGGCACCATGGGCTCCTCTTCCCACCCTAAATGTCAAGGAACAAAGAGCACCCCCCTCCTTGGACCACCCACTTCCGTTTCCCCCACTGTCCTCCCAGGTAAAATCTGAGAATGGGGAACACATGGATTGTCTTTTAAGTGGACGTAGGTGAAACATTTCGGCGTTTAAACTAATTTCAGTTTGCTGATTGAATTAAGCTGTCTTTCGAGGTACCAGCAATTCATATAGAAACTTTTATTCTACCAATGTTTACTAAAGGTCAAATAAGCTCATTGTATCTCGGTTGCAATTTGCTAGCAAGACGATGACTTGAAATAATGGTTAATTTCGACTCTCTCAAAATCTTCATGGGTACTTGCTAAGCTAGCTCTCAAAGTCTGTGGCAACCTGAAACTTTAACGTTTCACTTTAAAGTTTGCATGGCAAACGAGATGAAATTCATGGGACATCTAGGTCTTTTCCAAAGGGAATGCAGTGCAAAGCTTTGATTACTGAACATAGGTTTGTGCTTTTAACTTCTTATTGCAGAGGAATTAAGGCCATTTGGGTCAATTGGAAAACATGCTCTGTGCTTAATTGATTCATGAATTTGCCATCTAAATAATTCTGCTGTAAACGGTTCTCAACTGGCTACTAGGTTTTCATTGGAGACTAAGGTTTCTAGCAGTTTACCTTCTGTTAAGTGTACTTACGACTGAGGGAATTAAGGCAAGCTACTCTGTGCGTAGGAAAGTAGGAGGTATGTAAGAAAGATATAAGGAATGGGAATACGTTTTTCGTTGAGGGTACAAGAAAGTAATTTTGTGCTACATCAGACAGGTTGTTTGGAGAGAAATAGCTTGAAACAAAATCTGAAGGCAAAGGAAAGTTGTAGAAGGGTCATGAAGGCAAATATTTGGAAAGGAATTTTATGTGCGGTAAGGAAGGACTAAGGTTGCCATGGATGGATTTTAAAACTACACTGGGAGAAGATTAAAATTCTGCTTTTCTCTCTTTTGGAAAGACAAAGTTTTCTTGGATTGTTGATCTGCTCTTGATAAGAAAATGGAAACAGAGTGTTTTGGTTTTTTTTCTTCTTTCCTTTTTGGTCTCCCAGGAAAACCAGAGCTTTAGGTTTCGTGATTATCAACTCTTTGATTACTTCAAGTTAAAACTTCTCAATGGTAAAGGAGCTAGGTTTTGCTAACATGTATATGATGCTACATATTTGCCTCTGGAATCCCTAATTGCCATCTTGGTTAAATAAGTAATTTAAAGTTTAAGATTTGTAATGCTCTGTAATCTTATTTGGAATGCGCTCTCTTAGTTTCTAAGGTTTGAACAAACTTCCCCAAGATTTCCACTGTAAATGAAGTCTGAACAATTAGGCCTTTTTATGTGGTATGCTAAGTTAGTTGGAGAAGCATTGCCAACTAATGGTAAACCTTGGGTTCTATTGCTTGGGTAAATGCTGTCACTGCTCAAAGATACATGGAATTACTAAAGTTTAATTTTTGCTGCTGTAAGGTCCTTCCTCGATAATCTGATTATGAAAGTGTTATGTGCCACAGAAATAACCGAATTCCCTTGTCAATTGCATCATAATGAATGAACTCTCATCAGGTCGTTAACAATGTCCATTTCTGAGATTTTATGATTTATAATTGTTCTTATTCTCTCACAAGACATATTTCATCTTCTAGGAGAGTCACAAGAAAAGGACTTCTAGGACAAATACAGGTGTTTGAAATCTTTCAGATTAATATTAAAATGGGTAAGAATTTCGAGAACTAAAAAAGCTGCATTCAAACGGAGCAAGAATTAGGAACATGGGACTAAATGAATTGAGGAAGATTATCGTTTAGTGTTTCTTGTTGGAAATATTGCTGGTTCTCTGATGTTTGCTCTTCCAGATTAAGGAAACGTTCTCTTCAGATATCTGTGATATACAGAGATGTCATCAAATATTCACTTGTAAACTGAAGCGTTGAACTTCTCTCTCTACCTAAACCATCTGAAATTAAAACACTCGCAGTGAGTATTCTTTCTTTTTTGGCCATTACAGTGATTTGCATAAGTGCAATAAGAATCTTCTCCTTGTAACAGGACACCATTGGAAATACTGCTAGTTTACTAAGGCTTCGCTGGAAGGTCTTATTTGAGAGACATGCATAGACTCGGAAATGACCCTACAGCTTTAAGGAACTGAGGTTGACTTTATGAAATGTGGAGCCAATAAAGCCCCTTGGAAATGTTGGCTGGATACCTTGCTTAGAGTTTCCAGCAGCCTCACCAGGTGAGTAAAGAATGGCACTCCCTGGCAGGTGCAGGAAACTCAGGATATCTTGGGGACCTCGTGAAGAGGAATTCACCCAATTCCACAGGTATTGCAGGCCTGTCTGACAGGAAATACTCGGCCTGGCTTCTGGCCTCAAGAGGTTCCAAAAGTTCAGTCTGGAGATTCTTTATAAAGGGTTCCCAGCAAAGCAAACTTTAAAAGATCCTTATGATCAATGACTATTCGTGCTGAGCTTATGTAAATACGTAGGCCAAATTTGACAAGACTGGACTTATTTTACAAATGAATTAGTCTTGATTTGGCTATCTCTGGAAATGAGGGATTTAGAGAAAATAATGCACATTTATGGATGTTAAATCCGAGTTGTCTTCAAGTGTTTGCCTAAACTAGACCACTTGAGGTAAACTTGAGAGATCCTGTCACAATAGCAGAGGTTATCCTGTGGGGTTAGTAATTCGACCCCGTGGGTATATTATTGAAACAGCTGGAAAATGGGATGGGTTTTCCCCAAAAACTGTAGGCAAGGACTTTTCTCGCTGTAGACCTATCAATCGATAAAGACAATAGTGCTTTATTATTTACTTGAAGCTGGGTTAATTCACAAGTCTCTATGCAGGCCATGACCTCCCAAAACCTGAAATGACAGCTACCAGAAACCCACCCCATATAAACCGCAAAGACCTGGTCTATTCCAAACATGGAAAGTCTCATGCAACAGGTGACTTAACTCCAAAATAAAAGGGCCCCTACTGGGTCATGTTATGTACTCCCACTGCAGTAAGCTAGAGGGGCGTTCTTCATGGGCTCCTGTATGGAAATAAAACATGTTCCCTGTTTATAGGAAGTCAGTGAGCAAACTCATGTGCCTTCTTATTCCTGGGAACCTGTGCAAGACCTGAAACCTCTCTTATGATGGTTGTACCTTTCTTTTTCACTTTTCTTTCCCAGTTTATGTGAACAGTTCCTTCTTAAGATGGGTCGATGGGCCGTTCAAAGGATCACCACAGACATTTGAATTCCAAACTGGAAAGACCATTGTGATTCCTGTTGTCGGTTCCCGCTCTCATCTGAGGAAGCTTCAAGCCTGCCATCTCACAACCTCACTGGCGGTACTGGTAGACACTGAGTTTGTAATTTGCTCTAACAAAATGCTGTATATACATTCCAGATTACCACAAAAATATTCCAGGATTTCTAACTGATATGAACACTGAAATTGGTGATTTAAACAATCCCTCTCTTTCCTTTAGTGATTGGCTAAACTCCTGGACTGGAGGATTTTTGTCAACTACTCAAGGACTTTTCTTGGGGCTTCTCTCTTGTTATTCTAATTATGTTTTGCTGCTTTCTCCCATGCCTCTCTGCCTGGTGCCAAGACTCCATCACGACAATCACATCAAGCCAACAGATGAGCCTTGCTACTCAAGAAGGCACACCTTGGATTCAGCTGCCACCACCTTTTGTATCTCCTCTATATATTCCCCAACAGACCAATATTGGCCAAATAGGTAAGGAAAACTCTATGCCCCTAGTCGGCAGAAAGAAGCTACAAAAGATGAAACCTTCCATCTTCATCAACCTTAAAGACGTAAGGGTCGACCTTGTTCAGGGGGGATATGATGAGGGAGCATGAGGCAGGCTGAGGGGTAAAGCCTAAGCTAGCCCCCCACCCCCACCCCAGGTGGGATCTGAGTGTTATTCCTTGGACACTCTTGACTACCCCAGATCAAAGCAAAGGGGCTTAAGCCCTTGCCATGGTAATGTGGGAAACTAAGGCAAATGAAACATTAAATTCCCTTACTGCCTATAGCCCATTGACAAGTCCCTGGAATGGGCAGAGTGATCTCCCTCTAACTGCTCAGCTGCCTCAATGATGACACTTTGCTAGGAGCAAAAGAGAGCCTTAGCTTAACATTATCCCAACCTCAAGGACCGTGTAAGTCAACTTCTTTTATTGCAACTGACCCAAGATATATGCTGGCAATCATACTCCAAGTTGATGCCCCCCCCCCCCATATACATCTAATGGATCTCTTGACTGAAGTTTTAGTAAATGGTAATAAATGGTGTGTCCCTAGCAACAGCTAGCCCCTCATGGTCCTGAAAACCTTGCTTCCAACATTCCTTAGCGACTTCATCCCTGACTCTCTGCCAACCTGATGGTATATAATGATGAGTTCCCCGTTAGGACACCAGTCCAGCTCTTCCTGCACATGGGTCCTGTCCCCATGATTTAATAAAACCACCCTTTGTGCACCAAAGATGTCTTCAAGAAATCTTTTTTGGTCATCGGCTCTGGACCACCCCCACCATCACCCCCAAACTTCATCAGGTCGACAGCAGAACTCCACCCACTGGCTGCTACAGGTGCCTTCATTCTGAAGAGCAGACAGTTACCGAATTTTCAGTATCCTTCAGGACCTTCTATGTGCAGGAATCAGCCCATTCAAGGTCTAGTGCACCAGAGCTACTTTCCAAATACCTGAGGGTAAGCCACAAGCCAGTATCTGCTATGAGTCATTACTGGCCTCAAAGGACAGGGAAAAAAAGCCAATGCCAGAAACTTTCCGTCTCTTTCTGAAGGAACAGTGCAAGAGGTTTCCCTTGGTCCTAGCCCACACATTGTTCATTCTCCTGAGGCAACCACCTTGCCAGGAGTTTGTGCTAGTCACTTTTTTTTTCCTCTATCGCATTGTCTTCTGTTAAGAAAGAACTTTGTATCTTCTCTGTATCCTTCTCCATCCTGTTTCTCTTTTGCAACAACGTTCTCCCTGTTGTCCATTCAGGGACAGTGTCTCAGAGCCATTTTTTTCTACTTTTAACATGGGTGTCAGGCCATATTCTTGTCACTCTGGGCTACGTTGGGCCACAGGTCCCTCAAAAATTGCCTTTCAGTACTATGTTGACAAAGGTAAGCCCTGGGCATTTCAAAGTGCCCACCCAGCACTTGAATGCCCGTGTGTAGTCAGGGTCACTGATATTGGGATGGAGCTATACTCCATCTTGTGGGACAAGAGGACCATGGAGCTAGACATTTCGTTCTCAGCTTGATCGCATTCTCCGCTGAAATGAAAAACTTTGGCCCTGCGTGTAGCCATTCCAATTCCCTGGCTGTATTGATAAGGGTGTCTTGGGTCCCAAGCAAGGGCAATGAGGCTGTGCTCCAAAGAGTGAGTGCCTAGCCCTTCCTAATGAACTCTGACTCTGGTCTGTGCTAACCAAGAGCAATCAGTTTCTGATATCCCAAAGGAAAGATTGCCTTCCTGTCAGTACTTGGTGTTTGGCTGGCTGATACAAGCAATGATGGTTAGCCAACTTGTTTCCCTCCCTGGCCGTTAAAGATGCTTTCAGCCTGAAGAGCAGTTGCTTCACCCAGGTGCAGTATTCTTGAGGACCTGCTTAGAACAGAAAGAGAACATTCAGGAACCACTGCACCACAGCCCAGGTCCAAACACTTGGGCATTAGCCTGAAGCACATACCTGCTACCTTTTGAATCACTGCTGCCTCTACCCTCTGACACGGTGGGAAAGGAGAAGAGTGAACACCAGAAGCTTTAGCTCTCTTTGTGAAGTAGGAATACAGATATCTTGCCTTTGGGCTCCCCCTGTAGACGATGGAGGTTTCCCTTTGCCCTAGCCCATATGTGTTTCTTATCTATGTGTTTGTTATTCCTGAGACCATCAGCTTGCCAGGGGATTGTACTAGTCATTTAACCCTCAGATTAATCCCCTTTTCATCTCTCAGAAGGAACATTGTCCCTCAGTGTATCTATTTCCATTCTCTTACTCTTTATTTAATGTTTATTTGTGCCTCATATGACTATGGAGGGCAGGCCAATGTTGGGACTCCAGGCAACGGAGTCCAGAGGTTTCTGGAGATAAGGCCCTGCCTTTTTCTTGTAATTTACTAAAATACTTGTAAATGGATGGTGGCTCTGCCAGTTTAACCCCTTGTTTTCTGTCCTTTCCTTTATCCTTGGGTAGCCCGAAGTGCTTGAGGAATGGCACACATATGGCTCCTGGAGGTGCTATTTGCAAACTAGGACTTGGTTTGCAGGCTGGGTGGGGCAGTGAGGCTGTCAACCACACAGTGAGCTCCCAGGGACTGGTGGTGAGTTCCCACTCTGCTTCTGTGCTAACCAAGAGTAATTCCTGTCTAACAACCCAAAGGAAAGATTGCCCTACTGTGAGAGAGCATTTAGTGCTTGGCTTATGATGCTGAAGAGAACATAATCCATGTTCCAGGACATAGTGCAGAAAGTGGCCGTTCAAAACTATTGGACCACAGGAACCAAGTTTCCAAGCACTTGAGCAGCAGCCTGGAGCATGGAGCCGCTACCCCTGAATCCCTGCTGCCTCTATCCCCTGATGGGAAGGGCAGGAAAAAGAGCCAAGGCCAGAAGTCTTCCCTGTCCTTTAGAAGGAAATATGCAGACCTCTTGCTGACTGGGCTGTCAGGAGGTTACCCATTAGAGGTTTAGTTTGTGTCTGGCCACAGGTGTTTCTTACTCCTTAGACAGTACCTTGCAAGGAAATTGTGCTGACACTTCATTGGAATCTTTGTCCCATTCTCATCTATAATCATGCACTTTGGCTTTTCGCCGTTCCATTTCAATACCTTCCCCCCCCCCCCCTTTTGTCAACATAGTTCCTCCCTGGCTGTCATTCAGAGCCAGTGTCTCTGGGAGCTAGCCTTAACTTAAAGTTGGGGGATCTGGCCAGATCCTTGTGTCTCGGGCATAGGTTGGGACATAGGACCCCTCGTGATTCACCTTTTAGAACTATGTGGACAATGGGAGGTACAGGGCACTTGAGGGTGCCCAGCAGAGTGTCCAAGTGTAGGCAATGCCAGGGTTTGGGAGGGAACTGGCTTCACTGCTGGTTGAGGAGAAACGATGTGAGACATTTCATTCCCAGCTTTATCCTTATCTCCTCTGTCATGTAGAGCCTTTGCCTTCCATACAGCCCTTCCAATCCATATTCTGTTTTTATGACGACATGATGGGTCACAACCAGGAGGAATTGGTCTGTCAGCCACCCAGCCAACATCCATGATTTCTGATCAACTACCACTCTGGGTCTGTGCTATGTGAGAGCAATCACTTTTTCCCAGAGAATGATTCTCCTGTGCATGAGTGCTTCTTGCTTGACTGGCCCTGGCAATCTCTGTGATGGGTAGCCAGCTTGCCTCCCTCCCCTGGCTGACTGAATTATCCTCTTTCTCTAAGGCAGATGGATCAGGCATGCACAGTATACCGCAAGACTATTCAGCCCTAAAAAGCCCTGTCAGGGAATGCTGTCCCATGATTTGGTTACAAAATCTAGAGCACAACAGGAGCCCGGGGCCTGCAACCACTGAATCACTGAATCAGGGCACTTTCTATGCCCTGAGAGGTAGTTCATACAAAGGATCCCAGGTCAGAAGCATTCCTTCTCTTACTGAAAGCAAAGTGCAGGCCTCGTGCCAATTGGGCACCTGGGTGTAGGCAACGGATGGTTCCCTTTGCCCCAGCCCACAAATGTTTCCTATTACAGACAACAGTTATCTTCTCGGGAGATTGTGCTAGGCACTTCCTTCTCAGCTTCATCCCATTCTCTTCATCTTGTAAGGATGCACTTTGGCCCTCTGTGTATTTATTTCCATCCTTTTGCTCTTTTTTTTTGAAGCAGGATCTTGCTAGAGTCCACTCAGAGTCCATGTCTCAGAGCAATATCCTCCACTTTAAACTGTGGGCTCTGGCTGAGTCCTGGGAGCTCTGAATAGACTGGCAATGGGACCTCTTATAATTTCCCATTAGAACTCTGTGCACAATGAGAGGCCTGGGGCATATCAAGCTGTGCATGAATGGATGCATGTAGGCAGTCCCAGAGGTTTAGGGAGGGACTGGCCTTACACATGCAGCTAGAGAAAAGGTAGAGAGATGCCCAGCAGTGTTATCTCATTCCCATCTGTCGTGTAGAGCCTTGGCTCCCCTTATAGCCATTCCCACCAATTTGCTATTTTCAAAATCTTGGGTCACATTCAGGGATGATTGGGCTTTCACTCATGTCACACAGGCAGAGCCCAAAGATTGGTGCTCAACTTCTCTGGTCCTGTGCTCTGTGAGAGCAAAGAGTACCTTTATATCAGAGGAGGGATGGCCCTCTTGTCCCTGAGTGCTTGTTACTTGGCCAGCTGTGGTAAGTACAGCAAAGTGCAGAGGTGCCTTCATTTTGAGTCACAGATGGCTGCCATATGCACATTAGGCCTTGGGACCTGGCCAGCACAAAAAGGGCCCTTTCAAGAACTGCATCAGGTCGACATTGCAAACACTTGATCACCAGCTGGGAGCAGGAAGCCCTTGCCTATGAATCAATGCTGCATCTATTTCCTGATGGGAAGGAAGGAAAAACCACCCAAACCACTTTTCCCTCTGTTTCTGAAGGAAGAATCCACAGCTCTGGCATAATTTCACTCTCAGGTGTAGCCTTGGAGGTTTCCTTTGACACCAGCCCCCAAGTGTTTCTTACACCCCAGATAGCCAGCCTGCCAGGAGATAGCAGTAGGCAGTTAATTCTGTTAAGGAAGAACTTTAGTCCTCCAGGTGCCTATTTGCATTTTATTGCTCTTGGTTCAACAAACAGGTGCTACCTGGGAGCCATTAGGAGGAAGAGTGTCAGAAGAACGTCCTCTGTTTAGAAAATTCTAGGATCCATAAGTCTGTGTCAGGTACACAGCCCAGGTGCAAACATTGGTGTGGAGTGCCCAGTCAGTTCCTGAGCCAATGGACAGCTCTCACTGTAGTGTCAGGTATCCCAGAGGACAGCAGGCCCCTCTGTCGCTGGGGGCTTGGTGCTTAGTCAGCTGGAGTAATTGCGGGGATGGGTAGCCCACTGGCCTCCCTTCCCTGGCTGACAGAGGTGCCTTCATCCTGCAGAGGAGATGATTCATGCATGCACACCAGGCTCCAGGTCCTGGTCAGGGCACAAAGGGACTTTGAAAGGAATACTGCACCAGGATCAGTTCTAACCATTTGACCATGAGCCACGGCTGAATCCCTGCTGCCTGTCTCCTAGTGGGAAAGGGCAAAGAACACACACAAAGCCTTTAGCTTTGGTAAGGTATGAAGAATGCAGACCCCTTGCTGACAGGGCTCCCAGGTGTAGCCTGTGGTGGGCTCCCTTCACCAAAGTCCACAGGTGTTGCTTCTTCCTGAGACAGCCAACTTGCTAGAACATGGCACTTGTCACTTTATTCTCCACATCATCCCATTGTCATCCCTAATGAAGAACTCTGGCCCTCTGTGGATCCATTTTCACCCTTTTGCTCTATTTCCAAACTAGGCCCTCTCTGGGATCCATTGCATGTAGTCTCTTGGCAGAATATCCTTGGCATTCCACTGGGGATCCTAGTCGGGTGCTTGTGACTGTGCAAGAGGTTTGGCTACAGGGCCCCTGGTAGGTTAGTGTCAAAACCACGCAGGCATTCAGAGGTCTAGGGTGCTGGAAGGGTCCAGAAGAGAAGGTTGGCACTTCGGCTGAGCCAGAGGGCTGGGAAGTGAGCTGGCCTCCTTTCTTGGCTGAGGGGGAAAGAAGTTGCATAGCCCCTTTCCGGGTTGATCCTGTTGCCTTTGGAGATATTGACCTTTGGCTCTTTGTAAGGCCATTCCCTTTCCTTGGCTTTATGTCTAACTATGTCCCTGGTTAGACTTAGGAGCCATGGGGCTGTCACTCAGCTGGTGCCCAGGGAAAGATTTTCGCACAAGCCTGTGCATATGGCAGATGGGCACCAAGCAAGGCAGCTGAACCACTGCTAATGGCAGCACTTGTGCTTACCCAGACTTGGATTTACCTTCCAGCTGGGGCAGAGGGGTCATCAGGATCACAGGCATCAGTGCTGCATGCAGGGCATGGCCACAAGGAAGTTTGTGGGTCAGGGGCTAAGGTGTGAACAGCCCTGTCCATGAGGCAGTGCCATAGCTGCCTAGGCAGCCCAGCAAAGCCACCGTGTGCTCATGGGGTGGCAAACATGGCATTGTTCTGTGCAGCTCTGTCCTCCTTCAGCATGCTCAAAAGTAGCAATGGCGACATTTCTGGCTGGCAGGACGAGGTTTACAAGAGCCCCAAGGATAGTGGCAGAAGGCAAGGACTGGCTGATAGGGTGGAACCCAGGAGGGCAGCCTCCTTACTAGTTCACTTCTCCCATCCCACTTTTGCAGGATTAATGTGCCCTCACAGGAAAGGGATATGCATGATGTGATGCGTTGAACAAAGCCAGCAATAACCTATCATGAGGATGAACTGAGTCAAGATGCTGGCCAGTGTGCAATATGCCTGGAAGAAATGCAGAGGGAGATACTAGAGCAGGGTTGCCTTGCCTGTTCACATATCTTTATGGCTGCATTGGTTTAAAATAAATAGATCTTGCCCTGAGCGTCATTCAGACAGTGTAACAACTTCCCATTTTACAGTTATTCTTGTCTTTTCAAGACACTTGAAAGTCTGCGAGGCTCTGAGGTTGTGTCCCTATGGCCAAACACAAACACAAAAAGACAGGCCTCCTTCCTTGGCCAGAAATCCGAGTACTGAGAGACTCATGTAGAGGGAAACCATCATACAGGGAAGACTATCCTGCTGAAGAGCCAGGGGCCTTCTGGCCAAACACATGCCACGGTCCCAGGGAATGGACCAGAATTCCCAGTAGAGGGCCCAGCGTATGACTCTAAGCCACTCACCTGGAATGGAGCCCAGGGAGGGCTCAGAGTGAAACTAGAGCAAAGGGGTGAAAAATGGATAGAGGGAGGGCCAGAGTTGTGCATCAGGGATAAGAATGACTAGTAGCATCTTCGTGAGCTGACTGATGACTCAGGAATGAGAAACACCTGTGGGCTTTGGCAGTCAGTGCCATGTGTAAGTTCCAGCTGAGAGCCCTGTCTGCAAGAAGCCTGCCCAGATCTTCCTTAAGCATCATAGGGAAAGACGTAGCTCTGGGTGTGTGTTCTGCCCTTGCCATCAGTCCATAAGAGCAGCAGTGATACAGCTGTAGCAGGGATGTGCTCCTGGCTGATGGGCAAGCATTTGGAAGTGGGACTTGGTGCAGGATTCCATCCAAAGGTACTTTCTGGGCTGACCAGATCCGGGAGCTTCCTGCCCACATGAAAACCTGCTGTTCTTCCAAACGAAGGGGTCTCCATTAGTGAGGGGAGGGAGGCCAATTGGCTACCCATGCTCGTGCATACCCTAGCCAGCTAAGCAACACCATGTGCACCGCGATGGGAGGGGCAGGTTTCTTCTGGGATATGAGACCCAGAGAACCTTCGATTTCCTCAGGAACTGACTGGGAAACTGGCACGCTGTGTAAGTGACAGCCCTATGCTCCTGGAACGTGAATGGAGGCCTAGCTAGAAAAGCAGCAGTGGCATGGGAATGAGTAAGAGAAGTTCCCAAGTTAGCATCTCCAAAGAGAATGGCACCCATCTAGGAAAGAGAGATCTTTCTGAATGAAATCTCAAACCAGACAGGAGGCTGGCTCCCTTCCTCAAACCTCTGGCTGGCCTACACACAAGCATTCTCCACTGGGCTCCTGCAGATACCCTCGGCCTGGTGATGTCCACAAATTCTGAAACCCAATTCCTATGGCCCCTGTGGCCAAACCTCCTGCCCACTCACTAGCATTGTACCAGACTCCTCACTTCATAAGAAAGGATAGGACTCTGAGACACTGGCTCTGACAAGATTCCAGGAAGAACCTTGTTGCCAATGAAGAGCAGTTATTTACTCTTGCTATAATACCCTGCTAAGAAACCAGAGCTATGGGACAGAAGGTCAGCTGACCTCTGGGACATCAGACTCTCAGAGGCCTCTTTTGACTCTGGAAATGACTGGAAACTTGCCTCCAGTCCTTGGGATTTTGTTATGGACATGGCAGCCCCATGGTCTTGGTGGGTGACTGTGACCAAGGGGATAGGAGCACCAATGGGATAGGAAGTTGAGACCACGTTCTGCATTCCACTGGGCATGGGGCAATTCAAAGAGGGAGATATCTCTATCATCCCTTCATCTTCTCCCACACAGCAGGCAGGATCCTCCCCTAGCCACTGGCTTCAACTACCCTCAAGCATTCTCCCTGGGTATCTTTACACATCCTAGGTGTGGGGTTGGCCAGAAATTCTAAAATGATCTTGAGGAGGACCCAGGGTAAAACCTACATCACCATCCAAAGGACAAAGCCAAACAGGCAAACTGAAAGAAAAGGATTGTACTCTAAGTCACTGGCTCTGCATAAAGTCTACACAGAAACTCTTTAGACAAAAAAGGCTAAGTGGTGGAGATGGAGACCTAGACTCTTGGAGTTCTTCATCACTCTTGAGATTTGGAGAATGTTGAGAATGAGGTACCCAGCACAGTCTCCTAGAAAGCTGCTCGTATCTGGAAATAGAAATGCCCGTGGGCTTATGCAAAGGGAGCCCTCTGAAATGGCACACCTGAAAGCCCTGTCAGCAACAAACACCCATTCATTCTTTTGGAGCCAGAGGTGTCTGGCTACATCTGTCCCTCCAACTTTTGGTAGCAGTTGATGGAGCCAACGGTATTTGAGGTGTCACTATTGGGTTCTACTGGCTCTTGCTCAGGAGTCTGGAACAAGGACTTTGTTCCCTATTTGTGGACAAGGATCCTCCTCCACTGACCATGGACTGGTTCATACTGCCCACGTACCAACTGTGTGCTTCCCCGAACAAAGGCCACTCAATCATCCAGCTCAGGGAGGAGAGATGGCTCCCCTTCACCTCCCATACCACAGCAAGCCAAGCAACAAGCACTCAGGGACTAAAGGCCATCTTTCCTTTGCTAGATCAGAGCCTGAGAGCTCTCCCTGAGCACAGGAGTTTGATGTCTACCCGGGGGGTGCCAGCTGAGTGAGTGATGGCTCCATGGCTCCTAAGGGGGAAAAAGTCAGAAAGAAAGCAAGGGGAAGGAAGTGGGCCCAAGGAGGAGGGGGGCACAAAATTCAACATTTCCAGTGGCAATTGGGACCTACTTGGAAAGAAGGTGTCTTCCTTCACTGGCCCTTGGCCAAAAGGAGGCCAGCTCCCTGCCCAAATCTCTGGCCCAGGCTTCACACAAACATCGCTCTTTTGGGCAATGAGAAATCCCTGGGCCTATCGAGAGCCACATACTTCTGAAACCCAATGAAGTAATGAAGAAAGATCCCTGTGGGAAAATCTCACCCACATTCACAAGGACTGGGTCAGACTCCCTGGTGGAAGGCAGAGGATAGGACTGTGAGACACTGACTCTGTAGGGATTGTGGGAAGAACCCTGTTTCTAAAAATGATCAAAGATGTGTGATCATGGTAAGGAGGGCCAGAGCTCTCCAGAGACAGGAAGGGGATTTATATGGAGCAAGAGGTTCCCAGCACCTGCTCCTGGCAAACTGGCTATGGGAACAAGAAAAAACACCTGAGCACTTAGGCAAACCAGGCCTCTAGAGTCTGCATCTGGGAGCCCTGTGGGAACAGGCCTGCCTTCTTTCTTCAGGAGGACTTAGAGAGCCCTGGGACTTTGCTTTTCTTGGTTTCCCAGCACTGAACGGAGTGAGCAGTGACAGTGCTGTAGCCATGAGGTGCCCCCAGCTATGGTTGCAAAGTGTGGAAAGGGGCCCTGGGGCCATCTTCTGATAAAGGGCTTTTTCTGGGCTGACCAGCTTCTGGCGCCTCCTGCACATGTGAACAGTTTGCTACTCAGAAGGAAGGCCCATCCATCAGGCAGAGCAATGAGGCAAACTGGCTCCCCTCCCCCCAGCCCCTGCTACAAAGAGCCAACCACCAAGCACAGGAATTGGAGGGCTATTCTCTCTCAGCCCATGCTCATGGCTGTCCCTGAGCCAAGGACTGAGTGGGCATCCAAAGCCCATCCTTTGGTGCCCAGTGCATGAGTGCCAGCCCCAGCGCTCCTAACATTGAGCAAAGACTGAGTCAAAATGACAGGAAGCAAAAGGGACTGGCTGAAGCCAGGACCAAAGGGAATGTGTCGATATGTCCACCCAGTGGGAATGTGATCAATGTGAAAAGGACAGGTTAAACTTCATTTCGCCTAGGTCCAGCAGGAGGCCAGCTCTCCACTCATACGGCTGGCCCAGCCTCCACCCAAAGAGTTTTCAGCTGGACCCCTTCAAATGGTCTAGGGCTCTGCATGTCCATGAAGTCCTGAAACCAAAATGCCAGGGCCTCTTTGGCTCAACCTGTCCCACAGACACAAGGGTTGGTCCACAGTGGGCGTTTGCAAGCCTGAGCTATTATTCTGACAGACAGAATTGTATGGACCCCAAGATGAACCTTGATGGAGAATAAAGCACTCTCATGAAACTTGATACTCCTAGGGTCAGAGATCTTCATTCAGGATGAGAATTGCATGATGCTGAGAAAACACTGAACAACACAATAAAGGAGCAAGCAGGTGTGGTCAGGAGTCAGAGAAATCTTTTGTGGGCTTCGGCTACAGGTCAACTCCAAAGGATGCCCCTTGGAGCCCTGTGAGCAAGAGACCCTCATTCTCCCATAACAAATAGAGGGAATTTGGTGTGTTTCTGCCCATCGTGTCAGTAGATAGGGAGAGCAGTGACCCTGAGGTATGAAGAAGGTGTTTCCATGAGATGATCAAGAGGTGGGAAGGAGACCTTAGTGCACTATGTTTTCAAAAGGCGTTTTGTGGGCTGATCAGGTCATGCAGCAAAGTGCGCATGCACAGACTGCCTGTTCTTCCAAGTGAGGATATCTCCATCTATGAGGGGTGCGAGTCAATGTGGCTACCCATTCCCACGATGACTGTAGCCTGCTAGGCACTGAGGGCTCAGGGACAGGAGTGCTAGCTCTCCTCTCAGCTATCAGAATCTTAGAGGTCTGCATTGGCACAGGACCTGCCTGGAAACTCACCTCCAATCCATGGACATTTGTTGTGTATGGGACATCCCCAAGGTGTTGGTGTGTGAATTGAGACCAGCTAGAGAAGCAGCAATGGATTAGTTATGACTCCCAGGCCAGTCAAAGCTCTGAATTCAAATAGGTATGGGTCATATCGAGGAAGGACATAATCTATCTTCCATACCCTCTTCCCACACAGGAGGCAGGAACATCCCCTAACCCGTGGCTGAGCCTACCCACAAGTATTCAGCCTCAGCACCTTCACACACCCTAGGTTTGGCGATGGTCACATCATTCTGAAACCAAATTGAGAATGCCCCATTGCAATACCTATCTCACCGTCCCAGGGATACCACCAGACTCACAAGCTGAAAGAAGGGAATGGTACTCTAAGGCAATGTCTCTGAATACATTCCATTCAGAACCTTGTGCAAAAACAGGGTAATGAGTGGACATGGAGACACAGACGGCCAGAGTTCTTCCTCACACATGAGATGTGGAGACGTTTGAGAATAAGTATTCAGCACAGTCTCCTATCAAGCTGGTTGTATCCAGAATAAGAAATGCCTGTGGGCTGAGGCAAAGGGAACCCTCTGCAGGAATTCAGCTGGGAGGCCTGCATTCTGATTTTAGGAGACAGAGATTTCTGGCAATATCTCTCCCTCCCACATGTTCTGTCTGTTGATGTCGACCCCAGGTTTGAGTTCTAGGTATTTGGTTCTGTTGGTTCTTACAAGTTTAGAACAAGGAAATCATTCCCTGTTCCTGGAAAAGGCTTCCCTTGTGCTGACCCTCTCCTTTCCCCGACTGCTCATGTGCAAACTGTCTGCCTCAGAATGAAGGCAACACAGTCATCCAGGACAGTGAGACAGGCTGGCTCCCCTTCCCCTTCCATACTACAGCAGGTCAATCACCAATCTTCCAGGGAATAAAGGCCAGCTTTCCTTTGTTAGCTCAGAGCCTGAGAGCTCTCACTGAGCACAGGAGCAGAGTGAGAGTTTGATCCCTATCCAGGTGAGCTACATGAGTTTCTGATAGCTCCCTGTCTCCTAAGGGAGAAAAAGAAACCTGTCAGAAATACAGCAAGGTGAGGGAAATGGGCATGAGGAGGGCCAAAGCTTGAGTTTCCAGCAGGAATTGAGTTCCACTTGTAAAGAAGGTGTCTTACTTCGTGTGCCCTCGGCCCAGAAGGCCACTTCTGTGTCTGAGTCGCCCAACCGACACACATTCTCTGCTGGGACCCTTCCATTGGCCTGGGTCTCTGAATGACCACATACTTCTGGAACCCAATGAATTGATGAAGATGGAGCCCTGTGGCCAAAATCTCTCCCACGGTCTCAAGGACTGGGTCAGAGTCCCAGGTGGAAGGCAGAGGATAGGACAGTGAGACACTGACTCTGAACCGATTGTGGGAAGAACCTTGTTTCTACAAGAGAGCAAGGATGTGTAAAGGTGGATAAGGAGGGTCAGAACCCTTTAGGGATGGAAAGGGGAATTATGTGCAGAAGGACGGGTCAGGCAGGAGATCTTGGCAACCTGGCTATGGGAAGAGGAAACACCAGAATCCTTAGGCAACAGCGCCATCTAGCGTCCGCATCTGGGAGCCCTGTCAGCAACAGGACTGCCTTCTTCAGAAGGACCTAGAGGGCCCTGGACTTTGCTTTTCTTGCTTTCCCCATCATTGAATGGAGTGACCAATGACAGTGCCGTAGCTGCCAGGTGCCCCCAGGTTTTTCTCCACAGTGTGGAAAGGGGCATCGGGCCCCTCTTCCTGTAAAGGGCTCTTTCTGTGCTGACCAGCTTCTGGAGCTTCCTACTTCTGTGTGATCTCTCTGCTTTTCAGAAGGAAGGCCAGGTCCCTCCATCAGGCAAAGCAATGAGGCAAGTTGCCTCCCCTCCCTGCACCTCTTGCTACAAACAATCACCAAGCTCAGGGATTGGAGGGCTCTTCTCCTTTGGGATAGCCGATGCTCATGGCTGTCACTGAGTACAGGACCAAGTGGGACCTGACACCCACCTGTTGGTGCCCTTTGAGTGAGTGCCAGCTCCAGGGCTCCAAAGGTTGAACACAGACTGAGTCAGAATGACAGGAAAGGAAAGGGAATGTCTCCAGCCTTGGCCAACGTACGTTCAATATTTCCATCCAACGGGAATGTGATCAATGTGGAAGGGTCATGTTAAACTTCATTTTCCCTAGGCATGGAGACCAACTTCGTCCTGATACATCTGGCCCAGCCTGCACACAGTTCTCAGCTTGACCCCTTTGAATGGCCTAGGGGTCTAGATGTCCACAGAGTCCTAAAATCAAAAAGCCATGGCCCATTTGCCTTAACCTGTCCCACAAGTCACAAGGGCTGGTCCATAGTGGACAGTTGCAAGCTGGAGCTATGACTCTGAGTGACTGAATTTGTGGGGACCACAAGAGGAACTGTGGTGGAAGAGAAAGCAATGTCATGAAATTAGATACACCAAGGGACAGAGTTCTTCATTAAGGATGAGATTTGGGTAATGTTGAGAACAATTGGACCAGCACAGTATATTAGCACACTGGATTGCTCAGACCTCAGAGGAACCCTTTGTTGGCTTGGCTAAAGGAGTACCTCAAAGGATGCCCCTTGGAGCCCTGTGAGCAAGAGACCCATATTATCCCTTAAGAAACAGAGGGAAGCTTTGGCTTCTGTTGTCCTTCTGCACATCGTGTCAGGAGATGGGACAACAATTATTCTGAGTCATGAAGAATATGCTTCTTTGTGATGATCAATAGGTTTGAACGAGGCTAGGGTTCACCATTTATTCAAAAGAGTCTTTGTGTGTTGATGAGTTCACGAAGCATGCTGCACATTCACAGTCTGTCTTTTCTTCCAAATGAAGCTATGTCAATTAGGGTCTGTGTTCATGTGGCTACCCTTTCCCACGATACTGTGGTCTGCTATGCACTGAGGGCTCAGAGACAGGCATGCTAGCCGTCCTCTCAGGTATCTGACTCTGAGAGCTCTGTATTGACTCCGGAAAGGCCTGGAATCCCACCTCCAAACCTTGGACCTTGGTTGGTATGGAAGAGCCCCTTGGTCTTGGTGTGTAAACTGAGAACAAGTTAGAAAACAGCATTGGGATCAGAATCACTATGAAGTGACTCATGGTCATATATTTCAAGTGGACATTGGTTCAAATCTAGGAAATATCTCTGTCTTCCCTTTCACTTGTCCCACGTGGGAGGAGGGATTTTCCCCTAACCAGTGGCTTGGTCTACCCACACGCATTCTCCCTGTGCACCTTCAAATACCCTAGGGTTTTGGTTGGTCACACCTTTCCGACAGCTAATTGAGAGGGGCCCAAGAAACACCTATATTACCAAAACATGGCCACCGGCAGAAACCAACTGGAAGAAAGACAGTATGTCTCTCAGAAACTGGGGTTAAAAAGAACCTGAATTTTTTTTAAGTAAAAAAGGAGAGCCACGTTGTGTAAATGGAGACACAGAGTGCCAGTGTTCTGCATCACAGCTGACGCATGGAGAATGTTGAGGTTGAAACAACCATCACATTCTCCTATCAAGCTGGTTGTGTCAGGAAAAAGAAAAGCCTGTGGGCTTAGACAAAGTGAGCCCTCCAAAGGACTGCACACAGGAGTGAGCCTTCTCTTCAAGAAGCCTGAAGTCTTTCTTCAGGAGTCAGAGATTTCTGGCTTTGTCCCTTCCGGTATTTCCATCAGTTGTCAGAGGCAGCAGTGTTTGAACTGTAGCTGTTGCATTCTGCCGGCTCTTGCTCAGGAGTCTGGAACAAGGACTTCACCCCCTGTTCTTGGCATGGGCTCTTCCCGCTGGAGTGTTGACCCACTCTTGGTTCCTACTGCCCATGTACAAACTTTCTGCTGCTCAGAATGAAGGCAACTTAAGCAGGTGAGTGAAGCAAGGCCGCCCCCCTTCATCTTCTATACCAGAGCATGCCAAGCACCACCCACTCAGAGGCCACCGTTCCTTTGGGATAGCCAAGCCTGAAAGCTCTCACGGGGCACAGGGTCAGAATGGGAGTCTGAGTACCAGCTGAGTGCCAGGGTGCCAGCTGAGTGAGTGACAGTTCTGTGGCCCTGATGTGTGAACAAAAAGTTATCTTGAAACACAGCCATGGGAAGAGAATGACTAGGAAGTGGACCAAAGCTCGACATTTCAAATGGGAAATGGATCAATGTGGAAAGGAGATGTATCACTTCATTTCTTCTTCATCCATAAAGGAAGCCCGGTCTCTCCTGCAACCTCTGGCTCAGCATACATACAAACATTCTCTGCTGGGCATCTTCCAAAGACCCAGGCCCCTGGATGTCCATATGCTTCTGAAACCAGATGAAGGGGTGGTCCTGTCTCAAAATCCACTGCGCACTCACAAGGACTTCACCACCCTCTCCACTTGAAAGCAGAGGCTGTTCCTCTGAGAGACTCACGTAGAATGAACCTCAGGGAGAAACTCATTGGACAGCAGAGCAAAGGGGTTCAAATGATAGTCGGTGTGCTACAGTTCTTCATTAGAGATGGGAGATGGGAGAGATGGAAGACTGTTGTGAATGAAGTGGCTAGCACAGTCTTTTAGCAAGTTGGCTGTCTCAGGAATTAGAAACAGCCCTGGGCTATGGTAAAGGGACTTCTCTGCAGGCCACACCAAAAGCACTGGCATCATGAGGTTTCGATTATTCCTTCAAATACATAGGGAATGCCCTGACTTTGATGTCTTTTCTGCCATCCCATTGGAACATAGGGGCAGCAGAGATGTAGCAGGGTATATGTGGAGCATTGGGGTGTTGTGTTTGTTAGGTGTGTGGTGTACGGACAGCGCGTGTTATGTGATTTATCAGCAGTACGTCTCTGGTGTATGTGTAGTGTGTGCACCTCTGTGCATGGTATATGCAAAGTGTGTGTTTTTATGTGTGTATGTGTGTGCATGTGTGTGGAATACGTGTGCTGTATAGGTACCATGATGTGTGTGTCATGTTTGGACTGTGTGATGGATATTTTGTGTATGCGATGTAGTGGGTTGGGTATATTACATGTAAATTGTGTGTGGCGTTTATATATGGGGTGGGTGTCCAGTGCGATTTTTAAGCAGTATAGAAAAGTGTTGTACATAGATTTGAATGTGTGTTCTTGCGGTACGTTGTCATATGTCTTGTCTGTGTGTGATATATTTGGTGTTTATGTTTCCTAGGCACTGCGGGAGGTTGAAGTGTGGTGTTTGTGGTGTGTGAGGTAGGTGTGTGGAGTGTGTTTGGTATGTAGACCTTGGCGAGTGTTGGCTAAACCTTGGTTATAGGGTGATGTATGTGAGACAAGATGATAGTTTGGTGTGTTAGTTGAGAGGTAGGTTCTCAACATTTTTGTTTCACAGGGTGGAGGATATGGCATTTTCCTTAGAATTCCTCACATAGGTTTTCAAACACTTCTAACACAGTGAAACGAGATGTTAATTGAAAGACGTTTTCTCCATGGTTTTCTTTCAAGTTGAGTGTACGGTACTGTCGGCATACAATTAGGCCTAGATTTTCAAACACTTCTCAGTTGGAGAAAGGAGACGCCTTTGTGTCCAGTGTGTTTTCACCGAGTTGAGTATATGCAACTTTCCTTATTCTTCCCGGCATAGGTAGGTGTTCAAACACTTCTCACTCAATGAAACAAGATGTCATTTTAAAAATGGTCACTCCACCCTGTTCTTTCACAGTGTTCAATATGGCACAAGTCTAAGCACTTGGCTTAGAGATTGCCACTTACATTTCAAACACTTCTAAGGTCGTCAAACAAAATGTTAGTTGAAAGGTCGTTTCTCCATGGCATTTTGTCACAGAGTTAGGTATATGCACTTTCCTCATAGTTACCCGCATAGGTTTTCTGACACTTGTTACATACTGAAACAAGAAAGTAGTGGAAAGATGGTTCCTCCACGATGTTATTTCTCATGGTGAGTCTATGCCAGTCCCCCATATTTTCTGCATAGGTTGGAAAGTCTTCTTACTGAAACAAGAAGTTATTTGAAACACGCTTTTCTCCACAGGATCATTTCACAGAACTGAGTATATGACACTTTTCTTATAATGCCTCGCACAGGTTTTCGAACACGTCTAACAAAGGGAAACAAGAAGTTGGTTGAAAGACAGTTTCCCCACAGTGGTTTTTCACAGAGTTGAGTATACGCCCCTTTCCTTATTGGTTCCTGTAAAGGTTTTGGGAAACTTCTAACCCTGAAACAAGATGTTAGTTGACACACGGTTTTATTTCAAAGAGTTGAGCATATAGCACTCTCATTATACATTTATACTCTACATATAGAGAGCATATAGCACTCTCATTATACATTTATACATATATATACTCTCATTATACATTATAAACACTTCTGACTTAGTGAAAGAAGATGTTTGGTGAAAGAGGCTTTCCCGAACGGGTTGTTTCAGAGTTGAGTCTATGGCACTTTCATTATCATTTCCCACATAGTTTTTCAACCACGTCAGACTTAAGGAAAAGCAGTTAATTGAAAAATGCGTGTTCCAAAGTGTTTTTTGTTTTTCTCACAGAGGTGAGCATAGGGAACTTTCCTGAATGTTCCCTGCTTAGGTTTTTAAACACCTCTCACCCAATGAAACACGATGTTAGTGTAAAAATGGTTTCTCCACAGTGTTTGTTCATAAAACAGAGTTGGGTAGATGGCACTTGCCTTAGAGTTTGCTGCTTCCTTTTTCAAACACTGCTAGCTTAGTGAAACAAGATGTTAGTCGAAAGGTGGTATCCCTGTTGCATTTTTTTTCACAGAGTCAAGGTCAGGTCACTGTCCTCATAGTTCTCTGCCCAGTTTTTCAAGCACTTGTTAGTGAAACAAGGAACTAGTTGAAGGATGGCCTCTCCACAATGTTATTTCATAGAGTTGAGTGGATGGCACTTTCTTTATAGTTGCAAGAATAGGTTTTTCCAACACGTCTACCTTAGTGAAACAAGAGGTTGGTTGAAAGACGGTTTCGCCATAGTGCGCTTTCAGAATTAAGCATGAGGCCCTTTCCTTCTAGTTCCCTGCAAAGCGTTTCCAACACCACTCAGTTTGAAACCAGACCTCAGTTGAAAGATGTTTTCTCCATGGTTTTCCTTCAAGGAGTTCAGGGTCTGGCGCTGCCATTATACTTATAGTCCTAGATGTTTAGCCACTTCCAACTTAGTGAAACAAGATGTTAGCTGAAAGGTAGGTTATCCAGTGTTTTTTCAGAGAGGTGAGTATATGGAACTTTCCTGAATGTTCCCCGCATAAGTTTTCAAACACCTCTCTCAACAAAACACGATGTTAGTTTAACAATGATTTCTCCACACTGTTGAATCTATGGCACTTGCCTTCGAGCTCGCCATGTACATTTTCAAACGCTTCTGTGGTAGTGAAACAAAATTGTAGTTTGAAAGGTCTTTTCTTCACGGTGTGTTTTCACAGAGTTGAAAACTCTGTGTATTCACAGAGTTGAGTAAATACACTTCCCTCATAGTTTCCGGCATAGGTTTTCAGACACTTGTACTTCGTGAAACAAGAAATGAGTAGACAGGTGTTGCCCCTACAATATTTCATAGCGGTGAGTCAGTGCCATTGCCCAATATTTTCTGCATAGGTTTTCAAAGAATTCTAAGTGCATGGAATAAAAAGTACATGGAATAAAAAGTTGTTTGAAAGATGGTTTCCCACATTACCTCACAGAAATGAGTACATGGACTTTCCTATAATTCCACACACAAGCTTTTTCAAACATGTCTAGCGAAGACGATTCAACTAGAAGGTGGTTGAAAGCCCTGATCACCAGTGTCGTTTTCTTGGATATCAACTTACTGAAACGTGATGTTTGTTGAATGATCCCCCAGTGTTGTTCCACAGAGTGCATATATGGCACTTTCCATCTATTACGTCGCATTGATTTTCGAAATGCAGTGCATTCACAAGAATTTATTTGAAAGACGGTTTCTGCATAGTGCTGTTGCACAGAGCTAAGTACATGGCACTTTCCGTATATTTCCCCACATAAGTTTTCAAACACTTTTGACACTGTGAAGGAAGCAGGTAGTTGAAAGAAGCTTTCTCCACGGTGTGGATTCACAGAGAGGAGTTCATGGCACTTTCCTTACTTCCACGCATAAGGAGTCAAAGACTTCTAACCTACTGAAACAAGAAGTTGGTTGCAAGACGTTTTCGCCACTGTGCTTTCTCAGAGTTGAGTAATGTCCTTTCCTTATAGTTCTCAGCGCAAGTTATCAAGCACCTAACCTAGGGAAACAGGAGGCTCGTTGAAAGGTGGTTTCCCCACACTGTTATTTCACAGAGCCGAGTGTATGGTAGTTTCCTACAAGTCTGACCCAGTGAAACAAGAAGTTGGTTGACAAACCTTTTCCCCATTGTGTTTTCCCACAGAGTTAAGATTCTGGCCCTGTCCTTACAGTTCCCTGTAAATGCTTTCAAACACTTCTAACTTGGAAACAAGACGTCATTTGGAAGACGGTTTCTCAATAAGGTTTTAATTCAAGGAGTTGGGCATACAGCACTCTCCTTTTGCATTGAGGCCTAGGTTTGCAAGCCCATCTATCTTCGTGAACTAAGACTTTATTTGAAAGGTAGTTTCTCCGCTATGCTTTTTCACAGAGTTGAAGTCAACTCACTGTCCTCATAGTTCCACGCATAGTTTCAAACATTGTTAGTGAATTAAGGGATTGGATTCCTCCAGATTTTTTTTACAGAGTTGAGTATAAAGCACTTTCCTTAGAGTTCCCAGGATAGGTTAACATAGTGAAACAAGGAGTTGGTTGAAAGATGGTTTCTCGATAGTGTTTTTTTTTTTTTTTCAGAATTAAGTATAAGACCCTTTGCTTACAGTAATGTGTAAAGGATTTCAAACCCCTTTCATTTTGAAACCAGATGTTTGTTGATATAGGGTTTTCTCTCATTTTGAAACCAGATATTCTTTGAAACAGGGTTTCTCTGTGGTTTTATTTCAAGAAGTTGAGGGGTATTTGTTATTATACACTTAGGCCTAGATTTTCAAACACTTCTGACTTGGTGAAAGAAGATGTGTGTTGAAAGAGGCTTTCCCAACTATGTTTTTTCAGAATTGAGTCTAGAACACTTCGTTATCGTTTCTTGCATAGAGTTTCAAACACTTTAAGCCTACTGAGCAAGGAGTTAATTGACAAATGATTTTTCCAAAGCGTCTTTTTTTCTCACAGAGGTGAGTATAGAGAACTTGCCTTAACGTTCCCTTCTAGGTTTTCCAACACTTCTCACACAACGAAGCAGGATGTTAATTTACAAGCCACTTCCCCACTGTGCTGATTGTAAAACAGAGTTGAGTAGATGGCACTTGCCTTAGAGTTCACCCCGTACTGTTTCAAACCCTTCTAACTTAGTGAAACAAGATTTTAGAACAACGTGGTTTCTCCACGGGTTTTGTCACAGAGTGGAGAAAATGTCACTGCTTAGGTCCTCGCATAGGTGTTCAAACACTTTTAATGTAGTGAAACCGGACAGTAGTTGAAAGACAGTTTCCCCATAGTGTCGTTTGATCTGACTCTATGGCACTTTCCCTGCAGGCCCTGCCTGCGTTTCCCAACCTTAGTGAAACCAGATGTCAGTTAAAAGATGTTTCCACCACAGTGTTTTCTCACAGAGTTGAGTGTAGGGCATTTTCCTCATAGACCCTGCGTAGGCTTTCAAACACTTCTAACTTGGTGAAACCAGAAGTTAGTTGAATGATGGTGCCTCCACAGTATTGTGTCACAGTGTCGTGTATATGTCAGTTCCTACATCTCTCCCCATGTAGGTTTTGAAGACAGTTCTCACATAGGGATCCAAGATGTTACTTGAAAGGTGGTTTCCACAAAGAGCACTTTGATGGACCTGAGGATATGGCACTTCCAACATAGTCCCCAGCGTTTTCCAAACACTTCCAACTTAGTGAAAGATGGTATTTGAAAGTTGGTTTCGCCCCACTGTTGTTCCACAGAGCTGAGTATAAGGCAATTTCCTTATAGCCCATGCACAGTTTTCTAAACACTTCTCTCTTGGTGAAACCAGATGGTAGTTGGAAATCTGTTTCCCCAGTGTTGTTTCACAGAATTGAGTATATGGAGCTATCCCCAGAGGCCCCACAAGTGTTTCCAAACACTTCTAACTTAGGGAAATCAGATGCTTGTCGGATGGTTTCCCCCACAATGTTTCATACAGCTGTGGGTATGCTCACTTTCCCTAACCTAGTGAAACCAGGTGTTAGATGTTTACACAGGGTGGAGTACATGGCACTTTTGCTGTAGGCCCCACATGGGTGGGTTTTCAGACACTTCTACAAGATGTTACTTGAAACAGGATGTTAGCTGAGGCAGGTGGGTCCTGCACAGTGCTGTCTACTAGAGTTGAGCTAAAATTTATGGGCCCCGCATAAGTTTCCCAACACTTCTAACATAATGAAACCTTGGGGTAGTCGAAAGATGGTTTCTCTACAGTATTGTTTCACAGAGTCGAGTTATGTGTCACTTGCCTCATAGATCCCAGCCTAGCTTTTCAAACACTTGTAACTTAGTGAAACAAATTCTGAATTGAAAGATGCTTATCCCACAAAGTTGTTTCGCAGAGTTGAGGATGTGGCACTTTCTGCCTAGGCCCTGCATGGGTTTTCCAACTCTTCTCAATTTGTGACATCAGATGGTAGTTGAAGGATGGGTTCGCCATGGTGTTGTTTCTCAGATATGAGTAGAAGGCACTTTGCACGTAGCTCCTTGCATGGGTTTTCAAACACTTGTAACTTAAGGAAACAAGATGTTACTTTGGAGATGGAGTTGCCACAGTGTTGTTTGGCAGCATTGGGTACATGGCACTTTCTGCATAGGCCCCGCGTTGAGTTGTCAAGCAGCTCAACTTAGTGAAGTGAGAATGTTAGTCCCAAGATGGTTTCCCCACAGTGTTATTGCAGAGTTTGGTATATGGCACTCTCTGCATAAGACCTGTGTGGGTGTGCAAGCAATTCTTAGTGAAGCCAGATGTTAGCTGAAAGATGGCTTCCCCACAGTGTTGCTTCAGAGTCGAGTATATGGCACTTTGGGCACAGGCCCCACATAGTTTTCCAAACACTTCTAACGTAGTGAAATGAGATGTGACTTGAAAGACGGCTTCCCCACAGTTTCACAGAGTTGAGTGTAGGGCACTTTCGACCTAGGCCCTGCATTGTGTTTCAAGCAATTCTTAGTGAACGAGACGTTAGTTGCAAGAGAGTTTCCCCAAAGTGCTGCTAGGCAGAGTTGAGTGGATGCAACTTTCCACATAGTGTCCACCTAGGTTTTCAAACCCTTCTGTCTTAGGGAATCAAGATGTCACTTCAAAGTTGGCTTCCCCATCATGTTATGCCGAGGGGGATAAGTGTCATGTTCCGTGTTGGCCCTGCAAAGGTTGTCAAACATTTTTCCCCTAGCGAGAACAGATGTTTGTTGAAAGGTAGTTCCACCACACTTTTGTTGGACAGAGTTGAGTAGATGGCCCTTTCAGCCTATGCCCCGCATGGGTTTTCCAACACTTCCAAAGTAGTGGAACCCGATGTGGGTTGAAAGATGGTTTCTCTACCATGACGCCTCACAAAGTGGAGGGAATGGCGTTTCGTTATACCTCTAGGTCTAGGGTTTCAACCTTTCTCACTGAGTGTACCACGATGTTAGTGGAAAGATATTTCTACACAGGGCGGTTTCACACTGTTGAGTATATGGCACTCTCCTTGTAGGTCTCGTCTGGGTTTTTCACACATTTCTAACTTAGTGAAGTGAGCCGTTAGCTGAAAGATGGTTTCCCCACAGTGTTGCTTCAGAGTTGAGTATATGGCACCCTCGGTGTAGGCCCCGCATTGGTTATCAAACGATTGTAACTTTGTGAAATGAGATGTTACTTAAACGATAGTTTTCCCCAAGTCCTGTCAGATCTAATTCAGTTTATGGCACTTTATGCACAGGCCCTGGATAGTTTCCCAACACTTCAAATTTAGTGAAACCAGGTGTTACTCGAAAGATGGCTTCACCTCTGTGTTGTTTCCCTGAGGTGAATAGATGGTGTTTCGTCCTAGGCCTGGCATATACATGTTTTGAAACACTTCTAATTTAGTGAAACAAGATGTTAGTTGAAAGACCGTTTCTCCACAATATTTTTTCATGCAATCGAGTATATGTCACTTTCATCACATTTCCCCGCAAATGTTTTCCAAGACTTCTAACTTAAAGACCCAAGATGTTGGTTGAAAGAAGGTTTCACCCCACTGTGCTTTTACAGAGTTGAGGATGGGCACTTTCCTCATAGGTGCCCGCATGGTTTTTCAAACACTTCTAAATTAGTGAGAGCAGATGGTACTCGAAAGATTGTTTCACCACGTTGTTGCTTTCACACAGAGGCATAGATAGCACCTCCCTGATAGTGCCCTGCATCATTTTCCAAACACTACTAACTTACTGAAACAAGACGGTTTGCCCAAGGTACTGGTTGACAGAGTGGAGTATATGGTGTTTTCTGCCTAGTTGCCGGGTAGGTTTTCACACACTTACCTTCGTGAAACCAGATGTTAGTTGAAAGATCTTTTCTCCACATGTTTTTCACACACTCGAGTCTGGGTCACCAGCCTCATAATTCCCCGCAAATGTTTTCAAAATCTTCTAATATAGTGGAACCGCATGTTATTTGAAAGATGGTTTCAGCACAATGATGTCTCACAGAGCGGAGTATTTGGCACTTCCCTCATAGTTCCTCACATGGGTTTTCAAAGCCTTCTAACTCAGTGAAACAAGATATTAGTTCAGATTATATGACACTATCTCCGTCAGTCCTGCCTTGGGTATCAAACAGTTCGAACTTAGTGAAGCTACATATTACTTGGAAAATGGTTTCTCCAGAGATTTTCACAGAGTTGATCCTATGGCACTTTCTGCATGGAGTTTCCAACAATTCTAACTCATGGAAACCAGATGTTTGTTGAAAGATGGCTTCACCACAATGTTGGTTCAGGGAGTTGAGTGAGATATCACTATCCACACAAGTCCCACAAGGGCTGTCAAGCGATTCTACCTTAGTGAAACCAGATACCAGGTGAAAGATGGTTTCCCCACTGTGTTGTTGCACACAGTAAAGTATACGGCATTTTCCGCAAAGGCTCTGGGTAGGTTTTCAAATACCTCTAACGTGAAATGAGATGTTACTTGAAAGACGGTTTCACTACAGTGTTGTTTCACAAAGTGGAGTCTATGGCACTTCCCTCGTGTGCCCTGCATAGGTTTGTAAACACTAAATCCAGATGTCATGTGAAAGATGTTTTTTCCACAGTGTTGTTTCACAGAGTTGAGTATATGGCACCTTCGTGTATGCACTCTTAGCTTTTCAAACACTTCTAACCTTGTGAAACCAGATGGTAGTTGAGAGACGCCCTCCCCCCACCATGTTGTTTCACAGAGTTGAGAGAATAGCACTATCCACAAGGACCCTTTGTGTGTTATCAAACATTTGTAGCATAGTGAAACCAGATGTTAGGAAAACCATGGTTTCCCACACAGTGTTGGTTCACAGATTTGAGTATGTGGCACTTTTGCTGTATGCGTCCCATGGTTTTCAAGCACATCTCAGTGACACAAGAGTTTAGTTGGAAGGTGGCTTCCCCATAGGTTTGTACCACAGAGTTGTCAATGTATGGCACTTTCTGCCTAGGTCTGGCATAGTTTTCCAACACTTCTAAATTAGTGAAATCAGGTGGAGTTGAAAGATGGTTTCTCCACAGTAATTTTTCAGAATCAATTATATATCACTTTCCTCATAGTATACCTCATAGGTTTTCAGATATTTCTTCCTCAGTGAAACAGGATATTAGTTGAAAAATTGTTTACTTCTGGAAAGTGCCATGTACTCAATGCTGTGTAAAATCAATGTGCAGAAACACCTTTCAACTGGCAACTTGCTTCACAAAGTGGGGAATGTTGAAATCCTAGACATAAAATAAGGAAAGCGCGTTTTATTCAACTTTGTTTAACTTCATTGTAGAGAATCCACCTTTCAAATAACATCTGGTTCAACTAAGTTGGAAACCCTTGCGGGGCTTACACCGAAACTGCCATGTACTCAATGCTGTGTGACACGTGTGGTGAAACCTTCTATCAACTAACATCTAGCTTCACTGTTAGAAGTGTTTGAAAACCAATGCTGGGAACAATGTTAAAGTGACCTGTATTCAACACTGTGAGAGACTAGTGGGGAGAAACCAACTTTCAACTACCATGTGATTTCACTAAGTTAGAAGTGTTTGAAACCTATGTGGGATTAAGCCTAGAGTGCATTATACTCAAATCGGTCAAAAAGCATTTTGGGCACACCATCTTTCATCTGACATCTCATTACCATGATTTAGAAGTGCTTGAAAATCTGTGCTGAATGTATGCAGAAAGTCCCACAGGCTCAACACTATGAAGCAGCACTTTGGGGAAACTATCAACAAACATTGGCAATTCTGTGGTACAAACCTGTGGGGAAGCCACCATCCAACAAAAATCTTGTGTCACTGAGACGTGCTTGAAATCCATGGGTCACATACAGTGAAAATGCCACATATTCACCTCTGTGAACCAACACTGTGTGTGTGTGTGGGGATACCATGGTTCTCCTGACATCTGGTTTCAGTGAGCTACAAATGTTTGATAACACACGCTGGGCCCTTGTGGATAGTGCTAGTCTCTCAACTCTGTGAAACAACACGGAGGGGAACCATCTCTCAACTATCATCTGGTTTCACAAGGTTAGAAGAGTTTGAAAAACCCAGGCGAGACCTACAAGGAGAGTGCCATATACTCAACAGTGTGAAACTGCCCTGTGTAGAAATATCTTTCCACTAACATCATGGTACTGTGAGAGGGGTTGAAACCCTAGACCTAGAGGTATAAGGAAACGCTGTTCCCTCCACTTTGTGAGGCGTCATGGTAGAGAAACCATCTTTCAACCTGCATTGGGTTCCACTACGTTGGAAGTGTTGGAAAACCCATGCGGGGCATATGCCGAAAGGGCCATCTACTCAACTCTGTCCAACAACAGTGTGGTAGAACCACCTTTCAACAAACATCTGTTCTCGCTAGGGGAAAAGTGTTTGACAACCATTGCAGGGCCAACACGGAACATGACACTTATCCCCCTCAGCGTAACATGATGGGGAAACCATCTTTGAAGTGACATCTCGTTTCACTAAGACAGAGGGTTTGAAAACCTAGGTGGACACTATGTGGAAAGCTGCATCCACTCAACTCTGCCTAGCAGCACTTTGGGGAAACTCTCTTGCAACTAACGTCTCATTCACTAAGAATTGCTTGAAACACAATGCAGGGCCTAGGCCGAAAGTGCCCTACACTCAACTCTGTGAAACTGTGGGGAAGCCGTCTTTCAGGTCACATCTCATTTCACTACGTTAGAAGTGTTTGGAAAACTATGTGGGGCCTGTGCTGAAAGTGCCATATACTCAACTCTGTCACACTGCACTCTGCGGACCATTTTTTCAACTGGTTTCTTGTATCACTAAATTAGAAGTGTTTGCAAACCAATGTGGGGAACCATGTGGAAAGTGACGTACACTCGGCTCTGGGAGAGAATGCTGTGGAGACACCATCGTTCAACTAACATCTTGTTTCACTGAAATAGCAGAGTTTGACAACCTATGTGGGGAGTAGGAGGAAGGTAAGTGCCATATACTCAACCTTGTGGAGCAACACTATTGGGAAACCATCTTTTGCCTAACTCTGGTTTCACAAAGTTGGACTTGTTTTAAAAGCCAGGTGGGTCCTACAGGGAAAGTGCTATACACTTGAGTCAGTGATACACTGAAGGGAACCATCTTTCAGCAAACTGCTAATTTCACTAAAATAGCAGTGTTGGAAACCCATGAAGGGCTCACACAGAAAGTGACATATACTCAACTCTGGAAACACAATTGGGGAGAGCACCTTTCAACTAACATCTCGTTTCACAAAGTTACAATTGTTTGGAAATGGATGCGGGACTTATGCCTAAAGGGCCATTATACTTACCTCTGTCAAAGAGCACTTTGGGGAATCCACCTTTCAAGGAACGTCCCATTTCACTAAGTTAGAAGTGTTTGAAAGTCTTTGTGAAGCTTATGCAGACAGGAACAGCTGGATTTGGTGGTTTTTTCCTGTTCTTCCCATCAGGAAATAGACGTACCATTGATTTTGAGGTAAGGGGTTCCTGCACCTAGCTGGTGATCAAGTGTTTGGAGCCTCGACCTGGTGTAGCACTTCTTGAAAGGGCCCTATCTGTTCTAACTAGGTCCTGAAGCATAGTGAGTATATGGGAATCATGTTTGACTCAGAATAAAGGCATGTGTATCCTTCACTGCACTTAACAGACCTGGCCAAGCACCAAGCACCAAGCACTCAGGGACAAGAAGGCCATCCTTCATTTGATTTGAAGGTACTGTTTGCTCTCACATAGCAAAGGACCAAGAGTGGGAATTTAGCACCAATCTTTGGGCTCTGCTTGTATGAAGTGACTGGAAGCCCAATTGTCCCTGAATGTGACCAAGGACCTAGAAAATAGCAAGTCGGTAGGAATGGCTACAAAGGAGGACAGGATCTAAATTACAGATGGGAATGGGGTAATGCTGGGTATGTATACCTACCTTCATTTCTCTTTGCTGCATGTGTAAGGCCAGTCCCTCCCCAAACCTCACCTCCTACACACATCCACCCATACCCAACTTGGAACCTTCATATGCCCTAGGTCTCCCATTGTGGACAGAGTTCTCATGGGAAATTACAAGAGGTCCTGTTGCCAATCTATGCCAGAGTCACCAGGACACATCCAGAGTCCCCAGTTTAAAGTAGAGGCTATTGCTCTGAGACACTGCAAATTGACGCCAGCAAGATCTTAGTTTGAAAAAAAAGAGGAAAAAGAGGGAAATAAATCGACAGAGGGCCAAAGTGCTTCACTACAAAGGAGAGCAGAATTAAGCTGACAAGAGTGTGCATAACACAACCTCTGGAGAAGCTGTTGTTTATAGTTTGAAACACCTATGGGTAGGGGCAAAGGGAAACATCCATAACCTGCACCTGGGTGCCCATTTTTTTTTTTGGGTGCCCGTTTTCAAAAGGCTTGCACTTTTCTTTCAGAAAGAGGAGGAAGGCTCCTGACCTCGGCTCCTTTGTATGCTCTAAACTTCAGGGAATGATTTCTAGTAACAGTGTTCCCGAGGGTGCTGTCAGTTTTTTAACCAAGTCATGGTGCAGTATTCCTTTTAAGGCTTTTTTGGGCTGAATTGTCCTGCAGAATTTTCTTTCTTTTCTTTAAATTTCTTAAATATTTATTTAATTTTGAGAGAGAGTGCACGCACAGGGGAAGGGCTGAGACACATACACACAGAATTTGTAACAGGCTGCAGGCTTTGAGCTGTCAGCACAAAGTCTGACATGGGATTTGAATTCACAAACTGCGATGTCATGACCTGAGCTGAAACCAAGAGTCAAAGTCTTAACTGACTGAGTCATCCAGATGCCCCGTTTTACTCTTTTTAAAACTAGAATCTTCCAGGGCAAGTCTTCCATGGGCAAATTGCCTATGGTTCAGAGCAATTCCGTCTGATTTTAATTGGGGATTCTGGATGAGTACTTGTGACAGCAGAATAGGTTGGGCCATGGGAGCCCTGCAACATGCCTTCCAGATCTATATTGACATTAGATGTATGTCAGTGGAAAGTACACAGCACAGAATATTTGTGTGTCGCTAGGGCCAAAGGTGTTGAGAGCAGTTGACCTCACCTCTAGAGCAAGAGCAAATGGAGACACTGCATTCTCAGCTTTCTTCCATTCTCATCTAAAAGGAAACTTTAGCTGTCCGTAGGGCCATTCCAATCATATTGCTATTTGCTAAGTAGGACTTGGTTTGCAGGCTGGGTGGGCAAGTGAGGCTGTCAATCACACAGTGAGCTCCCAGTGATTGTTGAGTTCTCACGTTGCTTCTGTGCTAACCAAGAGTTACTATTTTCTGACAACCCACAAGAGAGATTGTCCTGTCAGATTGTCCTTAGTGCCTGGCCTCAGATTCTGAAGAACACGTAATCCACACATACAAGGTATTTTCCAGGACCTAGTCAGTGCAGACTTCCCTTCAAAACCTAATGCACCACAGGAATGGTTCCAAACACTTGAGCAACAGCCTGGAGCATGGACCCATTACCCCTGAATCTCTGCTGCCTCTATCCCTTGTAGGGAAAGACAGGAAAAACAGCCAAGGCCAGAAGACTGAATTTGTATGGACCTCAAGAAGAACCCTGATGGATGATAAAGCAATTTCATGAAACTGGAAACAACGAGGGCCAGAGTTCTTCATGTTTAGAGGAATCTGACTGGTGGAAGGTCTGGGTGGCTTGGTTAAGCATCCGACTTCAGCTCAGGTCATGATCGCACGGTCCATGAGTTCAAGCCCCGCGTTGGGCTCTGTGCTGACAGCTTGGAGACTGGAGCCTACTTCAGATTCTGTGTCTCCCTCTCTCTGACCCTCCTCCGTTCATGCTTTGTCTCTCTCTGTCTCAAAAATAAATAAACATTAAAAAAATAAAAAGAAGAAACCGAATGGCACAGTTATTCAGAAGCTGGCTTGCTCAGGACTCACAAGAACATTTTGTGGGCATTTGCTACAGGAGTGCTCCAAAGGATGCTCGTTGGAGCCCTGTTAACAAAAGGTCCACCTTCTCCCTTAAGAAACAGAGGGGATCTTTGGCTTCTGGTGCACTTCTGCCCATTGTATCCATCAAGAGGGGCAACAGAGATTCTGAGTTATGAAAGGTGCTTCCATGTGATGATCAAGAGGTGAGAACGAGGCATTGGTGCAGTGTATATTCAAAAGGCTTTGTGTGTGCTGATCAGGTCGTGGAGCATGCTGATCATACAAAGTGTTTTTCTGAATGGGAGTAGCTCCATCCATTACGGTGGGGGATCCATGTGGCTACTGTAGTCGGCCCAGCACCAAGGGCTCAGGGACAGGGGGCTAGCTGTCCTCTGTGATATCATACCCTGGAAATACTGCATTGGCTCAGGAAAGCCATGGAAACTCACCTCCACTCCAGGCCCCTTGGTTGTTGTAGGGGACACACATAGGGTCTCCGTGTGTGAACTGAGATTAAGTTGGGAAAGCAGAAATGGGAGAGGAATGGCAACAAGGTGAGTCAAATCTGTGTATTCAAACTGGATGGGGGACACCGAGGAAGGAGACCACCAACTTCGCTTCCCCATGTCCCACACAGGAGGCGGGATCCACCCCCAACCTCTGTTTTAGCCTACCTGCAAGCATTCTCCCTATGTACCTACACAAACCTTGGGTTTGAGGAGAGCCACATCATTCTGAAACCAAATTCATAAGGGACCAAAGCAACACCTTTATCACCATCAAAAAAGCACCACCAAGCTCCCAAGCTGAAAGAAGATACTACTCTGACATCCTGTCTTGGAATAGTTTCCATGCAAACCATCTCTCATCAAAATGGTCAAGGCATGGCAATGGAGACACACACTGCCAGAGTTCTTCATCACACAGGAAAGTTGAGAATGAAGTACCCAGTGCAGTCTCCTATCACCCAGGTTATATCCAGAATAAGAAAGGCCTGTGGGCTTAGGCTAAGGGAGCACTCTGGAGGATTACATCTGGGAGTCCTGTCAGCAAGAAACCTGCTTTCTTTCTTAAGGAGTTAGGGATTTCTGGCTTGGTCTATCCCTGCCATTCTTGCCATCAGTTGATGGAGGCAGCAGTGATTGAGCTGTCGCTATGGGGTTCTGAAGGCTCTTGCTCAGGAAACTGCAACAAGGACGTGGTTCCCTCATTTCTGGCAAGAACTCATCCAATGCTGACCCCCTGCCCATTCATACTGCCCATGTGCAATGTGTCTGCTTCTCAGAATGAAAGCAACTCAATCGCCCAGTCAGTGAAGCAAGCTGGCTCCCCTTCACCCTCCATAGCACAGCAGGCCAAGCACCAAGCACCCAGAAACTCAAGGCCTTCTTTCCTTTGGTAGAGCTAAGGCTGATAGCCATAACTGAGCACAGAAGCAGAGTGGGAGTTTGTGGCCTATCCAGGGGTGTGAGCTGAGTGATTGATGACTCCATGGCTCCTATGGGAGAAAAAAATACATTGTCAGAAATATAGCAAGGGATGGAAATGGGTGCCAGGTGGGCCAAAGCTCGATATTTCAAGTGGTATAGGGGATCTACAAAAGATGTCTTGCTTCATTTGTCCTCAGCCCAGAAGGAGGCCAGGTCCCTGCCCAAATGTCTGGCCCACACTACACACCAAACATCTGCTGCTGAGTCCCTTCAAATGCCCTGGGCCTCTGAATGGCTGCTTACTTCTGAGACACAGTGAAGAAACGAAGAAGGAGCCCTGTGGCAAAATCTCACCCCCAGTAGAAATGACTGGACCTGCCTCCTAGGTGGAAGGCAGAGGATAGGACTCTTGAGACACTGACTCTGAACAGATCATGGAAAGAACCTTGTTTCTACAAGAAAGCAAAGATGTGTCAAGGTGGATAAGGAGGGCCGGAGTTCTCTGGACCTTGATTGGGAATTCTATGGAGAAGGGAGTCCCAGCACTAGCTCCTGGCAATCTGTCCCAGAGAAGAGGAAGAAACACTAGAGGGCTTAGGCAAAGGCGCCCTCTAGTGTCTCCATCTAGGAGCCCTGTCAGCTACAGGCTTGCCTTCCTCCTTCAGAAGGACCTAGGGTGCCCTGGGACTTAGTCTGCTATTCTTGCTTTTCCCAGGATAGAATGGAGTGAGCAGTGACAGTGCTGTAGCTGGGAGCTCCCCCCAGCTGTGGCCCCAAAGTGTGGAGAGGTGCATTGGTGCCTTCTTCTTGTAAAGGGCTCTTTCTGTGTTGACAAGCTTCTGGAGCCTACTACTCTTGTGTGAATAGTATGCTTTTCAGAAGGAAAACACCTCAATCAGGCAGGAAAAGGAGGCGACCTGGCTGTACTTCCCCCACCCCTTCCTACAGCCAAACCCCAAGGTTAGGAATGGGAGGGCTATTCTCTTTGGGATATCCAATGCTCATGGCTGTTACTGAGCATGGAAGCCAGTGGAATCAGACGTCCATACCTGGGTGCGAGATGACTGAGTGCTAGCTCCATGGCTCCTAAGGGTGAATGAAGAGACAGTTGGAAATATGGGAATGGCTAGAGTCAGGACCAAAGGGTGTTCAATATTTCCATCCCAGGGGATTTCTTCAATATGGAATAGAGATGCTTATCTTCATTTCCCCTAGACACAGCAAGGAGACCAGCTTGCCGCTAATACATCTGGCCACACCTCCACACACTCATCTCTCATCTGGACTCCTTCCAATGCCCTAGGGCTATGGATGTCCATGTAGTCCTGAAATGAAATGCCAGAGCCCTGTTGGGTCTACCTATCCCACAGTCATAAGGGCTGCTCCCCACTGGACATCTGCAACTCAGAGATAGTACTCTGAAAGACTGATTTTTGTATGGACCCAGAGATGAACCTTGATGGATAAGTCAATGTCATGAAACTGGATACACTGAGGGCCAGAGTCCTTCATGAAGGATGAGAATGGATCTTGTTTAGAAGAACCTGATGAGCACAATGTATTAGCAAGCTGGCTTGCTCAGGAATCACAAGAACCTTTTGGGGGCTTTTGCTACAGGAGTGCTCAAAAGGATGCCCCTTGGAGCCTTGTGAACAAGAGGCCCACATTCTCCCTCAAGATATAGGGGGGAATGTTGGCTTCTGGTGTGCTTCTGCCCATTGTATCCACCAAGAGGGGTGGCAGTGACTCTGAGATATGAGAAATTTGCTCCACGTGATCAAGAGGTGAGAATGAGACCTTGGTGCACTATTTATTCAAAAGGCATTTTGTGCACCTATTAGATGGTGGAGTGTGCTGCACATTCACAGACTGTCTGTTCTTCCAAATGAGGGTAGCTCCACCATTAGGGGTGGGGTCCATGTGTCTACCCATTCCCACAATACTGTAGCCTGCCCAGCACCAAGGGCTCAGGGACAGGGAGGCTATCTTTCTTCTGGGATGTCAGATTCTGAGAGCCCTTCTTTGGCTCAGAAAAGGATTGGAACTCACCTCCACACTGGAGAACTTGTGTGGTATACAGGACAGACACAGTGTCTCCTTGTGTGAACTGAGACCAAGTTAGGAAAGCAGCAATGGGAGAGGAATGACAACAAGGTGAGTCAAAGCTGTGTATTCAAATGGGCATGGGGGAAACCAAGGAAGGAGACCCGGACCTTCCCTTCCCCTTTTCCACACAGGAGGTGGGATCCACCTCCAATCTCTGCCTTAGCCTACCCACAAGCATTCTCCCTAGGCACCTGCACACACCCTGGGTTTGGGGAGGGCCACATCATTCTGAAACCAAGTTGGGAAGGGCCCAATGCAACATCTCTGGCAGCATCATAAAAACACCACCAAACCCCCAAGCTGACAGAAGATGATGTGACTTTGAGACACTATCTCAGAATAGTTCCCATGCAAATCATCTTACATCAAAAGGGCTAAGGGTCAGTGAGGGAGACATTGCCAGAATTCATCATCACACATGAGACTTGGAGAAAGTTGAGAATGAAGTACCTAGCACAGTCTCCTATCAACCAGGTTGTATCCAGAATAAGAAAGGCCTGTGGGCTTAGGCCAAAGAAGCCTTCTGAGGGACTACTACACCATGGAGCCCTGTCAGCAAGTATCTGAATTCTTTCCTCAGGAGCCAGGGGTTTCTGGATTGGTCTACCCCAGTCACTTTTTCCATCAGTTGAGGGAGGCAGTGGTGCTTGAGCTGTAACTATTGTGTTCTGAGGGCTCTTGCTCAGGAATCTGCAAGGATGTAGCCTATAATTCCTGGCAAGGGCTCTTCCAATGCTGACCCTGTGCCAGTTCACACTGCCCATGTGCAAAATGCTTCTCAGAATGAAGGCAACTCAGTCATCCAGGTCAGAGAAGCAAGCTGGCTTCCCTTCACCCTCCATAGCACAGCAGGCCAAGTACCAAGCACCCAGGGACTCAAGGCCTTCTTTCCTTTGGTAGAGCAGAGCCTGATAGCTCTCACTGAGCACAGGAGCAGAGTGAGAGTTTGTGGGCACACAGGGGTGCCAGCTGAGTGATTGATGGCTCCCAAGGAAGAAAAAAATACATTGTCAGAAATACAGCAAGGGGAAGGAAATGGGCACCAGGTAGGCCAAAGCTCAATAATTCCAGTGAGAATGGGGATCCACTTGGAAAGAAGATGTCTTGCTTCAATTGCCCTTGGCCCAGAAGGAGGCCAGCTCCCTGCCTAAATCTCTGGCCCACCCTACACACCAACCATCTGCTGCTGAGTCCACTCAACTGCTCCGGGTCTCTAAATGGCTGCTTACTTCTGAAACCCAGTGAATTAATGAAGAAGGAGCCCCATGGCACAACCTCTCCCCCAGTCACAAGGAGTGGACCAGACTTCCAGGTGGAAGGTAGACGATAAGACTCTTTGAGATGCTAGCTGTGATGGAACATCAGAAGAAAATTGTTTCAACAAGAGAACAAAGATGTGTCAAAGTGGATAAGGAGGGCCGGAGTTCTGCAGACCTTGGATGGGGGAATCTATGGAGAATGGAGTGCCCAGAACCAGCTCCTGGCAATCTGGCCCTCAGAATAAGAAGAAACACCAGAGTGCTTAGGAAAAGGCGCCCTCTAGTGTCTCCATCTGGGAGCCCTGTCAGCTATAGGCCTGCTTCCTTCAGAAGGACCTTGAGAACCCTGGGACTTGGTCTACTTTTCTTGCTTTTCCCATCATGAAATGGAGTAGGAAGTGACAGTGCCCTAGCTGGGAACTTCCCCAGCTATGGCTCTAAGGTGTACAAAGGGGCATTGGTGCCCCCTTCATGTATAGGGCTTTTCTGTGCTGACCAGCTTCTAGAGCTTACTGCCCCAGTGTGAACTATCTGCTATTCAGAAGGAAAACACCTTAATCAGGCAGAACAATGAGGTGAGCTGGCTCCTCTCCCCCCCCCCCACCCCCACCCCTTGCTTCCAACATCCAAGCACCAAGATCAGGAATAGGAGGCCTATTCTCCTTTGGAATATCCAATGTCCATGGCTGTTACTGATCAGGGGACCCAGTTTGAACCCAACACCCATCACTGGATGCCTGCTGAGTGAGTGCCAGCTCCATGGCTCCTAAGGGTGAATGAAGAGGCAGTCAGAAACAGGGGAATGGCTTCAGCCAGGACCAAAAGGTGTTCAAAAATTCCATCCCAAGGGAATGCAATCCATGTGGAAGGGAGATGTTTATCTTCATTTCCGCTAAGCCCACCAAGGAAGCCAGCTCCCAGCTAATACATCTGGCCCAGCCTCCCCCAAAACAGCTCTCAGTTGGTTTGGGGGGAGGTTGATGTCCTAGGGCTCTGCATGTCATGCAGTTCTGAAACCAAAAAGGCTGGGCTCCTTTGTCTCCACCTTCCCCATACTCATAAGGGCTTTCCCCTTTGGGCATCTGTAGGCTGGAAATAGTACTCTCAAAGACTAAATTTGTACCCACAAGATGAACTGTAATGGATGATACAGCAATGTCATGAAACTGGATACAATGAGGGCCAGAGTTCTCCATGTTTAGAAGAACCTGACTAGCACAATGTATTCACAAGCTGGCTTGCTCAGGAATCACAGGGACCTTTTGTGGGCTTTTGCTACAGGAGTGCTCCAAAGGATGCTTATTGGAGCCCTCTGAGGAAGAGGCCCACATTCTTCCTTAGGAAAGAGACAGGAACTTTGTCTTATGGTGTGCTTCTGCATATCCTATCCATTGAGAGGGGCAGCAGAGATTCTGAGATATGAGGAAGTTGTTTTCATGTGATGATCAAGAGGTGAGAATGAGGGTTTGGTGCAGTGTACATTCAAAAGACTTTTTGTGTGCTGATCCGGTCATGGAGCATGCTGTGCATGCACAGACTGTTTGTTCTTCCGAATGAGGGTAGCTCCATCCATTAGGGGCAGGGTACATGTGACTACCCATTCCCATGATACCGTTGCCTGCCCAGCACCAAGGGCTCAGGGACGGGGTGGGGGTTGGTGTCCTCTGGGGTATCAGACCCTGCGAGCCCCACATTGTCTCAGGAAAGGCTTGGAAACTCACTTCCACTCCAGACCCCTTGGTTGGTATAGGGGACAGACACAAGGTCTCTGTGTGTGAACTGAGACCAAGTTAGGAAAGCAGCAATAGGAGAGGAATGACAATAAGGGGAGTCAAAGGTGTTCATTCAAATTGGCATGGGGGAAACCAAGGAAAGAGACCATGACCTTGCCTTTCCCTTGTCCACACAGAAGGTGGGATCCACCCCCACTCTGCCTTAGCCTACCCACAAGGCATTCTCCCTTGGCACCTGCACGTGCCCTGGGTTTGGAGAGGGCCACATCATTATGGAACTATATTGAGAATAGCCTAATGCAACACTTCTATCACCAACACTAAAACACCACCATGCTGAAAGAAGAGGATATTACTCTGAGATACTGTCTCAGAATATTTTTCATGCAAACTGTCTTTCATCAAAAAGGCTCAGGGGTGGCAATGGAGACACACGCTGCCAGAGTTCATCATCACACATGATTCAGAGACACTAGAGAATGAAGTATTCAACACAGTCTCCTATCAACCAGGTTGTATTCAGAATAAGAAAGGCCCATGGGCTTAGGCTAAGGGAGGACTCTGGAGGATTACACCTGGGAGCCCTGTCAGCAGGAAGCCTGCCTTCTTTCTTTAGGAGCCAGGGATTTCTGGTTTATCCATGCCATATTTCCCATCAGTTGAGGGAGGCAGCAGTGTTTGAGCTGTAGCTATGGGGTTCTGAAGGCTCTTGCTCAGGAATCTGCAACAAGGACTTGGTTCCCTCATTCCTGGCAAGGGCTCTTCCAATGCTCACAACCTCCTTGTTCATACTGCCCATGTGCAAACTGTGTGCTTCTCAGGATAAAGGCAACTCAGTCATGCAGGTCAGTGAGGCAAGCTGGCTCCCCTTCACCATCGATAGCACAGCAGGCCAAGCACCAAGCACCCAGGAACTCAAGGCCTTCTTTCCTTTGGTAGAGCAGAGCCTGATAGTTCTCCCTGAGTACAGGAGCAGAGCGGGAGATTGCAGCCCACCCAGTTCTGCCAGCTGAGTGAATGATGGCTCCATGGCACCTAACAGAAAAGAATACATTCTCAACAACACAACAAGGGGAAGGAAGTTTGCTCCAGGTGGGCCAAACTCACCATTTCAAGTGGGAATGGGGATCCACTTGGAACGAAGATTTTTTGCTTCATTTACCCTCAGTCCAGAAGGAGGCCAGTTCTCTGCCCAAGTCTCTGGCCAGCATACACACCAAACATCCGTTGCTGAGGCCCTTCAAATTCCCTGGGCCTTAGAATGGACGCATACTTCTGAAACCCAGTGATTTAATGAAGAAGGGGCCCTGTGGCAAAAACTCTCCCACAGTCACAAGAACTGGCCCAGACTCTCAGGTGGAAGGAAGAAGATAGGACTCTTGAGACACTGATTCTGAACACATTGTGGGAAAAACCTTGTTTCTACAAGACAGCAACAATGAGTCAAGGTGCATGAGAAGGGCCAGAGCTCTTCAGACCTTGGAAGGGGAATTCTATGGAGAAGGCAGTGCCCTGCACCAGTTCCTGGCAACCTGGCTATAAGAAGAAACACCAGAGAGCTTGTGCAAAAGCGCCATCTAGTGTCTCCATCTGGGAGCCGTGACAGCACCGGGCCCACCTTCCTTCAGAAGGATGTAGGGCACCCTAGGCCCTGGTCAGCTATTGTTGCTTTTTGCAACATTGAATGGAGTCAGTAGTGACAGTGCTATAGCTTGGAGGTTCCCCCAGCTGTGGCTCCAAAGTGTGGAGTGGGGCATTTGTACCCTCTTACTGTAAGAGGCTCTTGCTGTGTGGACCAGCTTCTGGAGACTTCAGCTCCTGCATGAACTGTCTGCTTTTCAGAAGGAAGGCACATCAATAAGGCAGAGGAGAGAGGCAAGCTGACTCTGTTCTCCCCACCCTTGCTACAAACAGCCAAGCACCAAGGTCAGGGTATGGAGCCCCATTCTCCTTTGGGATATCTATCAGATGCTGATGGCTGTAATTGAGCATGGAACTGAGTGGGAACCCGACACACATCCAAGGGTGACTGCTGAATGAGTGCCAGCTCCAAGACTCCTAAAGGTGAATGAAGAGTCACTCAGAAATACAGAAAAGGAGAGAATATGGCTACAGCCAGGATCAAAAGGCATTCAATATTTCCCTCCAGTGGGAATGCGATCAGTGTGGAATGGAGATGTTTATCTTTATTTCCACTAGGACCAGCAAGGGGGACAGCTCCCCACTAATACATCTGGCCAAGCCTCCTGACACATAGCTCTTGGCTGGACCCCTTCTGATGCCCTAGGTCCTTGGATGTCCATGTAGACCTGAAACCAAAAGGCCAAGACCACTTTAGCTCCACCTGTCCCACAGTCACAAGGGCTGGTCCCCATAGGACATTTCCAAGCTGGAGATAGTACTCTGAAAGACTGAATTTGTATGGACCCCAAGATGACCCTTGACAGATGATAAAGCAATGTCATAACCTGGAAACGAGGGCCAGAGTTCTTCATGTTTAGGAAAACCTGACTAGCACAATGCATTCACAAGCTGACTTACTCAGGAATCACAAGCAAATTTTGTGGGTTTTGGCTCCAGGAGTTCTGCAAAGGATACCTGTTGGAGTCCTGTGAGCAGGAGGCCCACATTCTCCCTTAATAAATAGAGGGAAACTTCAGCTTCTAGTGCGTTTCTGCCCATCATGTCCATTGAGAGGGTCAGCAGTGGACCTGAGATATGAAGAATGTGCTTCCATACAATGATCAAGACGTGAGAAAGAGGTCTTGGTACACTATTCAAAAGGCTTTTTGTGCACTGATAAGGTTGTGGAACATGCTGCACTTGTCAGACTGTTCCTTTGATTGAGAGTAGCTCCATCCATAAGGGATGGGAGTCCAGGTAGCTACCCATTCCCACAACACTATAATCTGCCCACCACCAAAGGCTCAGGGACAGGGGGAATAAGATGTCCTCTGGGAAATCAGACTCTGAGACCATGCATCAGGTCAGAAAAGGCTTGGATTCTCACCTCCAAATCAGGGAATCTCGGTTGCTGTAGGGAACAGACACAGGGTCTCCATGTGTGAACTGAGAACAAGTTAGGAAAGCAGCAATGGGAGAGGAATGACTCCAGGGCAAGTCAAAACTGTGCATTCAAATGGGCATGGGAGAAACTGAGGAAAGAGATCCTGACTTTCCCGCCCCCTTGACCCACACAGGAGGTGCGATCCACTCCCAATTTCAGGCTTAGCCTACTCACAAGCATTCTCTCTGGGCACCTTCACACACCCTGGGTATGGGCAGGGCCATATCATTCTGAAACTAAATTGAAGAAGGACCCAATGAAAAATCCCTATCACCATCACAGGCACACCATTAAACCCCCAAGCTGAAACAAGAGGATATTACTCTGGAACACTCTACCGGAATAGTGTCCATGCCAACCCTCTTTCATCAAAAAAGTTCAGGAGTGGCAATGAAGACACACACTGGCAGACTTCTTCACCACATATGGGATTTGGAGAAAGTTGAGAATGAAGTACCGTTCACAGTCTCCTATCAACCAGGTTGTATCCAGAATGAGAAAGGCCTGTGGGATTAGGCCAAAAGCATCCTCTGAAGGACTACACCTGGGAGCTCTGTCAGCAGGAAGACTGCCTTCTTTCTTTAGGAGCCAGGGATTTCTGGCTTGGTCTATCCATGCCACATTTCCCATAAGTTAAGGGAGGCAGCAGTGTTTGAGTTGTAGCTATGGGGTTCTGAGGGCTCTTGCTCAGGAATCTGCAACAAGGACTTGGTTCCCTCATTCCTGGCAAGGGATATTCCAATACTCACACCCTCCTCGTTCATACTGCCCATGTGCAAACTGTGTGCTTCTCAGGATAAAGGCAACCCAGTCATGCAGGTCAGTGAGGCAAGCTGGCTCCCCTTCACCATCGATAGCACAGCAGGCCAAGCACCAAGCACCCAGGAACTCAAGGCCTTCTTTCCTTTGGTAGAGCAGAGCCTGATAGTTCTCCCTGAGTACAGGAGCAGAGCAGGAGATTGCAGCCTAGCCAGGTTTGCCAGCTGAGTGATGGCTTCATGGTGCCTAAGGGAGAAGAAAAATACATTGTCAGACACACAGCAAGGGAAAGTAAATGGGTGCCAGGTGGGCCAAAGCTCGACATTTATGGTGGGAATTGGGATCCACTTGGAAAGATGGCTTTCTTCAGTTGCCTCTGCCCAGGAGTCCTGCTCTCTGCCCAAATCTCTGGCCCAGACTAAACACCAGATGTCCTCTCCCAGTCCCCTTCCAATCCCTGAGCTCTGAATGGCTGCATACTTCTGAAGCCCAGTGAATTAATGAAGAAGTAGCCCTGAGGAACTGTCTCCCACAGTCACAAGGACTGGATCAGACTCCCAGGTGGAATTCAGAGGATAGACTCTTGAGACACTGATTCTGAGTGGATTGCGGGAAGAGCCTTTTTTCTACAAGAGGGCAAAGATGTGTCAAGGTGGATAAGGAGGTCCAGAGATCTTCAGAGCTTGGAAGGTGAATTCTATGGAGTAGGGAGTGCCCAGCACCAACTCCTGGCAACCTGGATGGCCGTGAAGAGAAGAAGAAACAACAGAGAGCTTAAGGCATAAGTGCCCTCTAGAGTCTCCTTCTGGGAGCTCTCTCAGCAACAAGGACTGCTTTCTTCCTTCAGAAGGACCTATAGAACCCGGTACTTGGCTTGCCTTTGTTGCTTTTCCCATTGTTGAATGGAGTGAACAGTGACAGTGTTGTAGCTTGGAGGTTCCCGGAGCTGTGGCTCCAAAGTGTGGGGAGAGGCATTGGTGCCTCTTCAGTACAAAGCTCTTTCTGTGCTGACAAGCTTCTGGAGCCCACTGCTCCTGTGGAAACTGTCTGCTTTTCAGAAGGAAGACATCTCAATCAGGCAGATCATGGAGGTGAGCTGGCTCCCGTGTCCCCTGCCCCTGGCTACAAACAGCCAAGCACCAAACTCAGAGATAGGAAGACTATTCTTCTTTGCGATATCTGATGCTTATGGTTGGTACTGAGTATGGGACTGACTGGGAAGCCGATGCCTGTCCCTGGATGACACCTGCTTAGTGAATGCCAGCTCCAAGGCTCCTGAGAGTGAATGAAGAGGCAGTCAGAAACAGAGAAACAAAGGGAGAGAATATGGCTGCAGCCAGAACCTAAGGGCATTCAATATTTCCATCAAATGTGAATGCAATCATGTGGAATGGAGATGTTTATCTTCATTTCCCATAAGACCACCAAAGGGGCCAGCTTCCCGCTAATATGTCTGGCCCAGCCTCTACACAAACAGCTATCTACTGGACCCCTTCCAAAGCCCTAGTGCTCTGGATGCCCATGTAGTCCTGAAACCAAAAGGCCAGGGACCCTTTGGCTCCACCTGTCCCAAAGTCACAGGGCTGGCCCCATTGGACATCTGCAGCTGGATTTGGTACTCTGAAAGACTGAATTTTTATGTACCTGAAGACGAACCTGATGGATGACAAAGCAATGTCATGAAAGTGGATGCACTGAGGGCCAGAGTTGTTCATGTTCAGAAGAACCTGACCAGCACAATGATTTCATAATGTTCCTTGCTCAAGAATCACAAGAACATTTGGGACCTTTGGCTACAGGAGTTCTCCACAGGATTCCCTTTGGAGCCCTGTGAGCAAGAAGCCCACATTCTCCCTTAAGAAATACAGGGGGGTGGTGGCACCTGAGTGGCTCAGTCAGTTGGGTGACCGACTTCAGCTCAGGTCATGATCTTGCAATTTGTGGGTCCAAGCCCCACATCGGGCTCTGTGCTGAACGTTTGCTCTGAGCCTGGAGCCTGCTTTGGATTCTGTGTCTCCTTCTCTCTCTGCCCCTCCCCCTGCTTGTGCTCTGTCTCACTCTGTCTCTCAAAAATAAATAAATGTACAAAAAGTTTTTTAAAAAGGAAATAGAGGGGAAATTTGGCCTCTGGTGTGCTTCTGCCCATCGTATTAGTAGAGGGGGCAACATTGGCTGTGACACAGGAAGAATGTGCTTCCATGTGATGATCAGATGGTGGGAACGAGGCCTCAGTGCTCTGTTTATTCAAAAGCATTTTTGTGCACTGATCACATCCAGAATCATAGTGCATATGCACAAACTGTTCTTTCAATTGAAGGTAGCTCCCTCCATTAGGGACAGGGGTCCATGTGCCTACCCATTTGCATGATACTGTAGCCTGCCCGCCACCAGGGGCTCAGGTACAGGGTGGGCAGCTGTCCTCTGGGACATCACCTCTGGGAGCTCTGTACTGGGTTGGAAAAGGCTGGGAAACTCACCCCTAAACTGGGGGCCTCGGTTGGTGTAGGTGACAGACAAAGGGTAGGGTAACCATGTGTGAACTGCGAGCAAGTTAGGAAAGCAGCAATGGGGGAAAGGAATGACTAACTACTCAATGACTACAATGAGCCAAAGCTGTGCATTCAAATGGGCATATGGGAAACTGAGGAAAGAGACCATGACCTTCCCTTCCCCTTGCCCCACACAGGAGGTGGGCTCCACCCCCAACCACGGGCTTTGACTACCCAAGAGCATTCTCCATGGGCACCTTCACACACCCTGGGTATGGGCGGGGCCACATCATTCTGAAACCAAATTCAGAAGGACCCAATGCTATACCTCTATCACCATCACAGACACACCACCAAACCTCCAAGCTGAAACAAGAGGATGTTACTCTGAGACACTGTCCCAGAATAGTGTCCATGCCAACCCCCTTTCATTACAAAAGCTCAGGAGTGGCAATGGAGACACACACTGCCAGAGTTCTTCACCACACATGAGATTTGGAGAAAGTTGAGAATGAAGTACCATTCGCAGTCTCCTATCAACCAGGTTGTATCCAGAATAAGAAAGGCCTGTGGGTTTAGGCCGAGGTGGGGCCTCTGAAGGACTACACCTGGGAGCCCTGTCAACAAGAAGCCTGCCTTCTTTCTTTAGGAGCCAGGGATTTCTGGCTTGGTCTATCCATGCCATTTTTTCCCATCAGTTGAGGAAGGCAGCAGTGTTTGAGCTGTAGCTATGGGGTTCTGAGCGCTCTTGCTTAGGAATCTGCAACAAGGACTTGGTTCCCTCATTCCTGGCAAGGGCTCTTCCAATGCTCACCCCTTCCTCATTCATACTGCCCATGTGCAAACTGTGGGCTTTTCAGAATAAAGGCATCTCAGTCATCCAGGTCGGTGAGGCAAGCTGGCTCTCCTTTACCCTCCATAGCACAGCAGTCCAAGCACCAAGTACACCGGGACTCAAGGCCTTCTTTCCTTTGGTAGAGCAGAGCCTGATAGCTCTCCCTGAGCACAGGAACAGAGTGGGAAGTTGTGGCCTAGGCAGGGGTACGAGCTGAGTTAGTGATGACTCCATGGCTCCTAAGGGAGAAAAACAAAACATTTCTCAGACACACAGCAAGGGAGATGAAGTGGGTGCCAGGTGGGCCATAACTTGACATTTCCAGTGCGAATGGGGATTCACTTGGACAGAAGATGTCTTGCTTCATTTGCCCTTGGCCCAGAAAGAGGCCAGCTCCCAGTCCAAATCTCTGGCCTAGCCTACTCACCAAACATCCTCTGCTGGGACGCCTTCAAATTCCCTCAGCCTCAGTATGGCCACATACTTCTGAAACCAAATAAATTAATGAAGAAGGAGCACTGTGGCAAAATCTCACCCTCAGTCCCAAGGACTTAACCACACTCCCAGGTGGAAGACAGAAGATAGGACTTTTTGAGACACTGATTCTGAATGGACTGCGGGAAGAACCATGTTTCTACAAGAGATCCAAGATGTGTCAAGGCGAATAAGGTGGGTCAGAGGTCTTCAGAGTGTGGACGAGGAATTCTATGGAGATGGGAATGCCCAGGCCCTGTTCCTGGCAACCTGGCTGTAAGAAGAAGAACACCAGAGGGCTAAGGCAAAAACACCCTCTAGAGTCTCCATCTGGGAGCCCTGTCAACACCAGGCCTGCCTTCTTCCTTCAGAAGGGCCTAGATAGCCCTGGGACTTGGTTGACTTTTGTTGCTTTTCATGCCATTGCATGAAGTAAGCAGTGAGAGTGCTGTAGCTGGGAGGTGCCCCCAGCTCTGGTTCCAAAGTGTGGAGAGAGGCATTGGTACCCTATTCCTGTAAAGGGTTCTTTCTGTGCTGACCAGCTTCTGGAACCTCCTGCTCATGTGTGGACTGCCTGCTTTCAGAAGGAAGGCACCTCAATCAGGCAGAGCAAGGAGGCGATCTGGCTCCACTCTCTCCACCTCTTGCTACAAATAGCCAACCACCAAGCTCACTGATATGAGGAGTATTCTCCTTTGGGATATCCGATGCTGATGGCTATAACTGAGCATGGCATGGAGTGGGAACCAGATGCCCGTCCTTGGGTGCCTGCTGAGTGAGTGTCAGCTCCATGTCTCCTAAGTGTGAATCAAGAGGCAGTCAGAAACACAGGGAGGCTGAGGAGATGGCTGCAGCCAAGACCAAAGGGCATTCGATATTTCCATCCAATGGGAATGTGATCAATGTGGAATGGAAATGTTTATCTTCATTTCCCTGAGGCCTAGCAAGGGAGCCAGCTCCTGGCCTATACATCTGCCCGAGACTCCCCATGCACAGCTCTCGACTGGACCCCTTCTGATGCCCTAGGGCTCTGGATGTCCATGTAGTCCTGGAACCACAAGGCCAGGGACTCTGGCTCCACCTGTCACACAGTCATAAGGGCTGGTTCCCATTGGACATCTACAGCATGATATAATACTCTAAAAGATGGAGTTTTTATGGACCCCAAGATGAAGCTTGATGGATGATAAAGCAATTTTCTGAAACTGGATGCAACACGAGGGCTAGTGTTCTTCATGTTTAGAAGAACCTGACAAGCACAATGTATTCGCAATCTGGCCAGCACAGGAATCAAAAGAACTTTTGGGGTCTTTGGCTATAGGAGTGTTCCAAAGGATTCCCTTTGTAGCCCTGTGAGCAAGAGACTCACATTCTCCCTTAGGAAATAGAGGAGAACTTTGAATTCTGGTGGGTTTTATCCCATCATATTGGTAGAGAGGGTCAGCAGTGGCTCTGCGATACGAAGAATGTGCTTCCATGTGATGATCAAGAGGTGGGAATGAACCTTGGTGCACTTTTTATTCAAAAGCCTTTTTGTGTGCTGATCATGCCATGGAGCACGGTGTATTTTCACAGACTGTTCTTCCGAATGAGGGTAGCTCCATGTATTAGGGGTGGGGGTCCATGTGGCTCCCATTCCTATGATACTGTTGTCTGCCCAGCCCCAGGGGAGCAGGGACATTGGGGGGTTGCTGTCCTCTTGGACATCAGGCTCTGAGAGCCCTGCATTGGGTCAGGAATGGCTTGGAAACTCACCTACAAACCAGGGATCTCAGTTGGTGGAGGGGACAGACACAGTGTATCACACTGTACTTTTAGGCACCTAACACTAGGCCATTTCCTGGTGCTTCTACACAAGGGTTTAAGAATACTTCTGACTACATATCCTCAAGAAGCTTTCTAAGACCCTCTTGCAGCCAAGGGTACTTTTCATCGGTAAAGCACAAGTGTCTACACAGAGAGGTGGTGAGGAAAGTGTTACTCTATGTGTCTATGAGGGACAAGAATGTCACTTGAAGCACAGTAATGCTTTGGGCACTTAAGCACGGGGCCTTTCCCTATGGCTACTATAGAATGTTTTTTAAAGTTTTTATTTAAATTCCAGTTAGTTAACATACAGTGGAATAATAGTTTCAGGTGTAGAATTTAGTTGTTTCACCCTTCCACACAACTCCTGGTGCACATCACAAAGTGTACTCCTTCATTCCCAATCCTCCCACCCATCTTTCCTCTGGTAACTATCAGTTTGTTCTCTATAGTTAAGAGTATGTTTCTTGTTTTGCCACTTTCTTTTTTCCACCATGATTATTTATTTGTTTTGTTTCTTACCTTACACATAGGAGTGAAATCATACGGTATAAGCCTTTCTCTGACTGACTTATTTCACTTAGCATAATATTCTTGAGCTCCATCCAAATCATTGCAAAGGAAAATTTCATTCTCTTTCATGGCTGCATAATATCCCATTGTATATATATACCACATCTCCATCCATTCCTCAGCCAATGGACATTTGAGCCTTTTCCATAATTGGCTACTTTTCATTGTGCTGCTAAAAACAGTGGGGTGCCTGTATCCTTTTGAATTCTTATTTTTGTATCCTTTGGGTAAATACCTCGTAGGGCAATTGCTGGATCATAGGGCAACTCTAAGTGTTAAAGGGTAAGCAATTTTTTAATTAATTTATTTGAGAGGGAGAGAGTGATAGAGTGAGAGATGGGGAGGGGCAGAGAGAGATGGAGAGAGAATCCCAAGTGCACTCCATGCTGCCAGTGCAGAGCCCAATGAGGGCTCAGTCCCATGATTGTGAGATCCTGACTTGAGTGGCTATCAAGAGTCAGTCGCCTGACTGTGCCACCCAGGTGCCGCAGGGCAGTCCTATTCTTAATATTTGACAAAACTGTGTCTTGTTTTCCAGATTGGCTGCACCAGTTTGCATTGCCACCCACAGTGTCAGAGGGTTTCCCCTTCTTCCCATCCTTGCCAACACCAGTTGTTCCTTGCATTGTGAAATTTAGCCTTTCTGACAGATGTGTGGTGATATCTCATTGTAGTATTGATTTGTATTTCCCTGATGATGAGTGATGTTGAGCCTCTTTCCATGTGTCTTTGGGGAAAGGTTCACCTTGTGTGTTCCCCTGTGTGCTCCTCTCCCTCCCCCTCTTTCCTCAATGAGGGCTCCCTCTCCACTGCAGCGCCCTTGATATATCTCTCCCCCAAACCCCCTCTGTGCTTCCTACCTTCGATATGGATTCTTCTCTCCCTGTAGCTATGGACTTGGTTCTGTCAATCTTCAGGTTGCTTTCTGGGGTATTTAGAATGATTTGCTAGTGATACTAGCTATGTTTAAGGGATGAGACTGCACGGTTGCCATGCTAGCTCTTCCAACACACACTAATAAATAATGTTTCAACAAACTGTGAGATGTATGTGAAAGTCTACATGAAAGACACTTGAGCAGTGTTATTTCAGGCAGTAAATCACAAGGCGTGGGTGGTGTCTAGTGGGTGTTTTGAGGGGTACATGTGTGGTGTGTGTGGTATACATTTGGAGTGGTTTCGGTTCAGTGCATAATCCTGTTCTGTATGGATGGCACGTATGTTGTATATGTGGTTTGTGTCTGTGTATGGTATTTTTGTGGTGAGCGTGGTGTGTGTATGTTGTGTTGGTGGTTTGTAGGTGGTGTATGTGTCTTTCTGTGTGCTGTGTGATATATGTGTTGTGACTGTACTATATATATCATGCGTGTATGCTCCACATATAATGTATGTTCCTGTGTGGTCTTTGTGTGACGTGTGTGTTTTGTATGTGGTACATGTGTGGTTTTGTGGTGTGGTATATGGCTGGAGTTTGTGTAATATAAGTATGGTGTGCGTAGTGTACATAGTGTCTGTATGTCACATACATATGGATTATCATGGTGTGTTTATTATGTTTATTGTATATGTGGTGTCTGTGTAGTATAAGTGTGTTTTGTGTGGTACGTTTGGCATGGATGTGGTGTATATATGGAGTGTGTTTGTGTGGTATATGTGTGTAGGGTGTGTATGTATGTGTGTGTGGTATGTGTATTATGCGTAGAAAATAGTGTGTGGAAGATATCTGTGTGATGTGTATGTGGTGTGTATGTGGTGAATGGGTGAAGTGTTTGTGTGGTATTCGTGTGTCATGCGAGGTATGTGTTTGTACTATCTGTTGCTGTGTGTTTGGTGTGGGTGTGGTGTAGCTGTGTGGTATACAAGTCACATTTGTGTCTATATGTACATTGTGTGCGATGTCTGTGTAGTTTATGTGTAGAGGAGGTGGCATCTGTCTTCTGTATATGTGGTGTAGGTTTGGAGTGTGTGGTGTGTATGTGGAGTGTGTGTGGTATACGGGAGATGGTTTGTTTGGAAATTGTGTGCTGTATATGTGTTGAGTGTGAGATACTGTGGGAGGGTTATAACTGTGGGTGTGTGGGGCATGTGTGATCTGTGTTGGATATGTTTGTGGCATATGCATGGTGAGTGTGTGGTGTATATGTGGTGTGTGTAATGTATGTATGTGTACATGGTATATGTGTGATGTAGGTATGTATGTAGTATTAATGTGGCTAATGCGATGTGCAAGGTGTGTGGTATGTCAGGGTGTGCACGTATGTGTGTTATAAGTGTCTTGAGTGTAATGTACGTGTGGTCGTATGTGGTGTATTTTTCATAAATGTGTTGTGTTTGTGTGTTGTGTATTTGTGTATTGTGTTATGTGTGATACATGTGTGGTGTTTGTGTGTAATTTGTGTGGTTGCATGTATTGCATGTGTGTTATATCTGTGTTGTGTATGTGATTTATATATAGTGTTTGATGTCTGTGTGTGGTGTATGTTTGGTATGTGTTGGTATATCTGTGATGAGTGTGTGGTATACCTTTGCTAGGTGTGTATATGGTGTGGTGTTGTGAAAATATGCTGTGAGTACAGTGTATGTCTGGACTTTGTGAGTTGAATGTTCTGTGTGTGTAAGTGTGTGTGGCATGTGTGGTATGTATTTGGTGTATATGTGGTATGTGTGTTACATATTCCTTTGTTTTCACTTGTGGTGTTTGTGGAAATGTTATATGTGAGGAGTCTGTCAAGTATCTGTTTTGTGTGTGTTGGTGGTATATTTGTGGCATGCTGTGTGTGTCTGTGTGTTGAATGTGTGGTCTGTGTCTTTGGTGTGTGTGCTGCATGTGTGGTGTGAGTGTGAGAGATGAATGTGTTTGTTCTGTGTGGTATATGTTATGTGTGTGTGGTATATATTTGGTATGTGTGTTTTCTTGGTATTGTGTGATGGGTGTGGTGTTTATGTGGTGTGTGGGTGTGGAGTGTGTGTGATATATGTGTATTATTACGTTGTTAGTGCTTGTCTTTGTGTGGGGGTGGGATGTGTACAGAATTCATTATTTCCATGAGCTGTATGGCTTGTGGTGTGTGTGTGTGTGTGTGTGTGTGTGTGTGTAATATAGGCGTGGTGTATGTATTATGTATGTGTGATGTGAGTGTGGATTCAGTGTGGTATGTGTGGTATTTGTGACATATATATGTGTGGTTTCCCTGTCATGTATGTGTAGTGTTTGAGTGGCAAATGTGTGTCCTGTATTATGTATATGTATGTTGTGTGTGTGATATATGCATGTTGTGTGTATGGTGTGTGAGACACATGTGTTCTTTGTGGTGTATATGATGTGTGTGAATGCTATTTGTGTGTGTGCTGTGTATTTTTGGTTAATAGCTGGTCTATGATTTGTGTGTGGTATACACATGGGTACACTGTATGTGTGATATTTTCTGTGTCTTCTATATGTTGTGTTATCAGTGTGATGTGTGTGGTGTATGTACATTTTGTGTGCTGTGTGCGGTGCATGTGGTAATATATGCCTGGTGTCCATGTGGTGTCCATGTGGTTATATGTAGTTTGTCGTGGCAAACAGGTGTGGGAGTTTGTGTGGAATATGTGTGCTGTGTGTGGTGAGAGGTTTGTACGTCATGTGTGTGGTTTATGTGTAGTGTGTATACGTGGTATATGTGGTGTGTGTGGTATCTGTATGGTGAAGATTGGTGCATATGAGGTATGTGTGCATATGTGTGGTAAATGTGTCAAACCTATGTGTTGAAATTGTGGTCCGTGTGGTATGAGTGGTATAAGGGTTGCATGTCTTTTGTGTGTGTTGTGTGTGTCCTTGAAATATGTGTCTTGTATTTGTAATGTATGTGTGGTGTGTGTGGTGAAAGGGTGGTGTGTGGTGTGGGTGCATTGTATGCTTGTCTTGTGTTTGCATGGCTTATATGTGAGGTAGGTGTGTTATATATGCAGTATGAGTGTTGCATGTGTTGCATGTGGGCATGTTGTTGATGTGTGGTGTGTGTGTAGTGTGTGTGTGGAGTAAGTGTGTGCTGTATGTACAGTGTTAGCTGGTGTGTGGGCTCAGATTGTGTTTGTGACACATATGTGGTGTGTGCATCATAATAATTCTATGTGTGTATGTGCAGTGCATGCGTGTGATACATGTGTTGTGTATGAATAGTGTTGTGTTTGGGTATGTATCCTCTGTGTGAGTTTTGCATATGTGTCGTGTGTCAGTGGTGTTTGTGTGAGGGCTGTGTTTTGCGGCAGTCTTTGTGTTTGTGTAATATACATATTGTCTGTGTCTGGTATATGTGTAGGTTGTGTCTGTGGTAAACATGTGGTCTGTGTGTGGAATGTATAGTATATATCTCTTGTGTGTGTATCTATGTGGTGTACATTTGGCCTATGTGCATTCTTTGTAGTGTGTGTGTGTATACATTGAATGTGGCATATTCCTTTTTTTTTTTTTTTTAATTTTTTTTTTTTCAACGTTTATTTATTTTTGGGACAGAGAGAGACAGAGCATGAACGGGGGAGGGGCAGAGAGAGAGGGAGACACAGAATCGGAAACAGGCTCCAGGCTCTGAGCCATCAGCCCAGAGCCCGACGCGGGGCTCGAACTCACGGACCGCGAGATCGTGACCTGGCTGAAGTCGGACGCTTAACCGACTGCGCCACCCAGGCGCCCCGAATGTGGCATATTCCTGATAATGGTGGTTGTCTCCATGGTATGTATTTGATTTGTGTTTTGTGGGGTTGTTTCTGGTGTTTCTGGTTTGTGTTGTGTGTGTGTGGTATGTATAGTCTGTGGTTTGTACGTTGTAGGTGTTCTATTTCTGATATGTGTGTAAGTGGTGTGTGTGTGTGTGGTGTATTTGTCGAGTGTGGATTGTGTTGTATGGATTGTTATTTTATGGGTGGGGCGTGTGTAGTGCATGTGTGCCATGTACGTGCTTGGTGTGTGTGTGCTTTCTAGGTGTGGTCTGTGAAGGGTATATGGGTGGTGTCTGGGGTATATGGGTGGTGCAGCAGTGCTGTATGTGTTGTGTGTTGATTTGCACGTGATAGATGTGTGTGGTACATTTTTCTCATGGAAGTGTGGTATGTGTAGTTGCATGTGGTGTATGTATCCTGTGTGTGCTTTCTGTGTGGTGTGGGTGCTGTTTGCAGGATATGCTTGAGGATCGTGCTGTATGTTTGGTGTGTGTCTAAGTATGTGTGGTGTGTGTCTGAGAATGTGGTGTGTGTATCTATGATTGGAATGAGTGCTTATGTGTGGTATGCGTGGAATGTGTATGTGTTGTATGGGGTGTCTGTAGTATGTACACAGTGTGTGTGTGTGGTATATGTGTGGTGTGTGCGTGCGCTTTATGTGTATTGAGAATGTGGTATATCTATGTAGTGTGTGTGTGTGTAATAGTGTTGGTGTGTTTGTAGTGTTTGAGTGGTGTGTCTGTGTCCATTGTGTATGTGTGGCATGTGTAGTGTATGTCTGTGGATCTATATAAATATATGGTTATTGTGGTGTGTGTGTGTGTGTGTGTGTGTGTGCATGTTGAAAGTACCTGGTTATTGTGTGATGAATGTGTGGTGTGTTTGTGGTATCTCTGTATGGTGTAAGGGTGTTGTGCTTGAGGTGTGTAAAGTGTGTGTGTTTGTGTGTGGCATATGTGTGCTGTACATGTGGTGAAGGTATGATATGTGCTGCATGTGTGGTATATGTGGCATGTTGTAGTATAGATGCAGTGTGTATTGGGTATATTTGTGGTGTGCATTGTACAGAGGCAGACTGCGGTGTGTGTGCAGTATATGCATGGTGTAAGAGTTCTTTTTGTGTTGTGGGTATGTGGAATGTGTGTGTGAAATATAGGTGTGGTGTGTATGTGACGTGTGTGGTGTGTTGAGGTATATGTACAACATGAGCAGTGTGTGGTATGGATTTGGTAAGGTTATTGTGTGTTTTACTTGTGGAGTGAGTGTCCCATATGTGTGGTTATTGTGTAATGTATATGTGGTATGTCTGTGATATCTCTTGTTTGGTATAGGTGTGGTGTGTTGGTGTATTGTTATGTGTGTGGTGTGTGTGGTATCTGTTTAAAGTGGTTATGATTTAAGTGTTTTTGTGTGTTTTGTATGTCTGATACGTGTGGCATATGTAGTGTGTGTGTGGTTATAATATCTGTGTGGTGTGTGTGGAGTGTGCGTGGTGTCTCAGTGCTATGTAGGAGGTTTATGTGTGTTCATGTGTGCTATATGTATGGCATGTGAGTTGTGATGATGGTATATCTCTGATGCATTTGTTCTCCATGTAGAGTTGTGTTTATGTGGTATTTGTGAGGCACACATGCTGTGTGTGGTGTTTGTGGTGTTTGTGCTGTGTATGCACATGTGGTGTGTGTCTATGTCTTATGTATTATGTGTGGATATGCGTGGTGTTGATATTTGTTTTGTAGATTTGCTTGTGTACATTTGTGTGTGTATTTGTTGTTTGTCAGTTATATAGCTCATGAATGTTTGGCATATATGTGGGACATGTGTTGTATATGTGCTATATTTGTGGTGTATCTGTGTCATGATGGGTGAGTGTGTGCTATTTTGTGTAGTTATGCATGTGGTATATATCAGTGTGTTTCTGATATATGTATGGTATGCCTGTGTGTTCAGTGTTTGTGGTGTGTATGAGTGAGTGTGTACTATATGTATGGTGTATATGTGATGGAAGTTTGATATGGGAGGTATATGTGGCATGTATGTGGTGTGTGTGTGTATGTGTGCGCGCACACATGTGTTATATATGTGAGGTATGTGTCTGGTGTGGGTGTGATGTATGTGTGTTTCTGTGTGACATGTATGGTTTGGGCAGTGCATGTAATGTGTGTGTGTGTGTGTGTGTGTGTGTGTGTGCATGTGAATGTGCAGGTGCATGTGGGAGTGTCTGTGGTGTGTGTGGTGTGCATGTGGTATATTTGTGGTGTATGGGCAGTGTGGTGTGGTGTATGTATCATGTGCATATATTTATGTGTATTGTGTTTCTTGTGCATATACTTTGTGTGTTGAGTATAAGTGATATGACATACTGTGTATGCGTCTTTTACGTGCAGGATATGAGTGGTGTGGGTGTTGTGTACATGTGGTGTGTGTACAGTTTATGTGCAGTGTGTGGTATATGTGTGATCTTTGTGTTTTTTGTGATGTGTGTAATATATATTTGTGCTGGAATGCAGCATATGGGTGGTGGGATGGAGTGGAAGTGGTGTAGGTGTGGGTTGTGAAGTGTCTTGTGGTGTGCATGGTGTCTGTTTGGTGTGTGTGTGGTATCATTGTGGTATGTGTGCAGTGAATTTGGGTTGTCTCTGTATGTGTAGGATAGGTGTGTTATGTCTGTGATGTGTGGGAGTAAGTGTGGTGGTGTGAGTTGTGGTATATGTGGGATGTGTATGAAGTATGTGCAGAGTTTTTGTATATGGCATCTGTGTTGTTTATCTGTGTGGTGTGTGAGGTGTATGTGTCATGTATCTGATTGTGCTTGCAGTATATGTGGGCATATTGTGTTTCTTATATGTGGTGTTTACATGTGGTATATGTGGTAAGTATGTGTGTGTGTGTGATATGTGTTTGATGTGTGTGAGTGTGGCATAGGTGAATCAAGTATGTTGTGTGTGTTGTGTATAGGTAATGTGTGTATGGTAGGGGTAGTGTGTTTTGATGTGTAGAATATGTGCGGTGTATTGTGTAATTTGTGTGCTGTATCTGTTGTTTTGGTGTGTGAGGTTTGTGTGTGTGGCATATGTGTGGTTTGTGTGTGGTGTGCATGTGTGAAGTAGATGTGTTGTATATGTGTGGGTTAAGTATAGTGTATATGTGCAATGTGTGTGTGTGTGTGTGTGTGTTGCAATGATGTTGTATATGTTGTGTGTGGTATCTATTTAACATGTGGTTTGGTATAAATGTGATATGATGTGTTTGTGGTGTAACTATGGTGTGTGTGTGGCATATGTCCGTATGTGCTATATATGTGTTGTCGGTTCGGTTTGTGTGTGTTACAAATATTAAATACAGGTTATATAAATTCTGTATGTGGTCTATGTTTGCAGTTGGTAGCATGTTTGGTTTGTGTGTCGTATGGGATATACATATGTTTGATGTTTATGGTATATGTGTGCATGTGTTTTGGCTTATAAGTCACATGTGTGTGATGTGTGTGGTATGCATGTCATATGTATGGTTAACATGTGGTTATATGTGTTGTGTATATATATAGTGTGTTTGTGATGTGTGTGCCGAGTTTCCATGTGTGGTATGTTTTTGATGTATCTGTGAACTTTCACTGTATCTGTTGTTTTTTGATGTGTGGGCATTAGTGTGTATGGCCTACATGTGATAGTTGTGTGGTGTGTGTCTGCTGTTTCTGTGTGAGATATATCTTTTGTATGTGTGGGTTAGGTGTGATTTATGTGCAGTGTGTTGTGGTGTGCATTGGTGAGTGTGGTGAAATTGGGGTGAATAGGTTAAGTGTGCATGGTGTATATTTGTCACGTGGATGGTATATATGTGTGCTATGTGTGGTTTATCCATTGTGCATACATGGTGTAAATCTGTGTTACACTTGTATTGTTTGTGTGGTGTGTGTTTGTCTTTGATATTGTGTGGTGTGTTTGTGGTGCCTGTTTAGTGTGTGTGATGTGTATCTGTTGTGTGTTTTATGTTGGGTGATTTGGTTTATATGTATATGTGGTGTGTGAGTGTTTGGTATGTGTGTGGTTGGTGTTTGTTGTGTGTGTGTTGAGTGTGGTATATACAATCCTTGTTTGAAGTGATTGAGTAATGTGTGCAATGGTCTGTGTGTTGTGTGTGGTGTGTGTATGGTGAGTTTGTAGTTATGTGTTTTTGTGCATTAGGGAATGGTGCATGTAAGGAATATATGCATGTCTTAGGTGTGATGTATGTGAGATATGTGTGCAATATGTGTGGTGTCTGAGTGACATATGTGTATTTTGTATATTTTGATGTATTGTGGTGTGTACGTGGTGTGGTGTATGTGAACTGTTTGTGACATATTTGGTTTGTGTGTCACATGTGTGGTGTATGTGTGGTTGTTGTTTGTGGTGTGTGTGTGAATGTTTGCATGTGTGGTGTGTCTGTGGTATTGGTACTTATGTGTGTGGTGTGTGTTGCTGACTGTATGCTGTGTGTGTGTATGTGTAATGTATGTGTTGTGTATTTGTAGTGTGTGTTTGTTTGGCCTGGGCGTAAAGGGTTTTTCTTTGTGGTTTATGTGAGTGGTGCATGTGGAATGTGTGTGGCATAGATGTAGAATATGTCTATTTGTATCTGTAAGGTTTCTTATTGTGTATTTGTCATATGTGTGATATTTGTGAGTGCAGTGTATCTGTGCTGTGAATGTGGTGTCTGTGTAGTTTGTGAGTGTGTGCCATATGGGTGGTTATCATATGACATATATACTGTTTGTGTGTGTGGTATATATGTTGTGTGTGGCATATGTTCTATGTGTACTGTGGTTGTACATGCATGTTATATGTGTGGTAATGCTGTATGTGTAGTGTGTGTGGCATATGCATGTTATGTGTGTACATTGCTATATGTGTCCTAATTTTTGGTGTTTGTGTGGTGTGTGTGTTTGTGGCATGTGTATAATGTATGTGCTGTGACTTTGTGAATATGTGTTGTGGTGTATATGCTGAGACTCTTGTGTGTGGTGTCTGTGAAATATGAGTGTTGTAGGTGTGCTGCATGGGAGGTATGGGTAGTGTGTGTGGTGAAATTGTGATGTACATGTTGTATGTGTGGTGTCTATGTGGTGGTTCAGTGGAGTATATGTGGTGTGTGTGTATTGCTGTGAGAGAATAGTGTATCTGTGGAGTGTGAGTGGGGTGTATTTTGTGTGTATGGTGCATGTGTTTTCTGTGTGTGTTGTATGTATGGAAAATAAATGGAGTCTGGTATGTGTATATGGAATATGTGTTGTGTATGGTGTGCATGTGCTGAGCATGTGTGAGGTATATGTGTGGTGTATTTGTGGTGAAGCTGTGATTTTGTATGTGTGAGTGTGAAGTATGTGTTCCTGTGAGTGGTATTTGTGTGGTGTATTTGAGTGTGTGTGTGTGTTGAATATGTGCAGTGTGTCTGCAGTGTACGTGTAGGGTTTGTATGTATATTGTGTGTGGATTATCTGTGGTACTCAATGAGTGCGCTGTATATATAGATCTTAGTGAGTTATAGTGTGGTGTATGGGAACTGTTCGTTTGTCTGATATATATGAGTTGTGAACGTGGTTTATATGTGGAGTAAATGCAACGTGAGTGTGGTCTGTGCAGTGTGTGTATGTGTGTGTTGTGTGGCAGTGATTGACATATGTATGGTATGTGTGTTTAAACACACATGTCTAAGTTGTGGTGTCTTTGTGATGTAGATGTGTGGAATTGTGTGTGCAAGGTATATTAGTGAAATATATGTCTTCTGTATGTGGTACATATAAGTGTGTGGTATGTGTGGTGTAAAATTGGAGTGGCTATGTTGTGTGTCATGTATATTTGGCATGGGTGTGGTATAGATGGAGTATGTGGGAGGTATACCTGTGGTGTATGCATGGCATATGTCTGTGTTGTATGTGTGTTGTTTGGTGTGTGTGTCATATGTATTCTGTGTCATATGTATTCATCTGTGTCATATGTATTCTGTGTGTGTAGTATGTGTGGCATGTGTGTGGTCAATGTTTGGCATGTGTGTTGCATGTTTGATGTTTGGCTTAGGTGCTTTCTTACCCTGTGTGTGGTATCTGTGTTTTGTGAGTGGTGTTCCTGTTGTTGTGTGCATGTGGAAACATACGTTGTGTGTCTGTGGTGCGATTTTGCTGTAGAGATTGTATGTATGGTATTTGTGTGTGTGGGGGTGACTTATGTGGTTATTTTGTGGTATATGTGTCATGTGGGTGGCATATATGTTTATAATATGTGTAGTGTGTGTGTCATGTGTGAAGTACGTGTGTTGTAGGCAAGCAGTTTCTGCATGTGTGTGTAGTATATGCATGAAAATGATTGGTGTATGTGTCTTTGTGTGTGGTATTGGTGGTGTGTGTGGTGTATGTGGTGTATGTGTTTTGAGTCTCTTCTGTGTATGTAATGTATATTTGTTTCACATATGCCTTATTTGTGTGCTGTCTCTGTGGTGTATTTGTGGCATATGTGTAGTGTGTGTGTCATATGTTTGTGGGGTGTAGGGGCATATGTGTCCTGTGTGAGGGGTATGGCATGCTGTGTGTGTTGGTATATATGTGGGATGCATGGGTTGTACATGTGGAGTTTTGCATGTGGTATCTGTGCAGTGTATGTGGGCTATGTGTCTACTGTAAGTGTAGCTTTTCTGTGTATGCCTGGCTTGTTTGTGTGTCATATGTGTGGTGTGTGCATGATGTATCATGGATGTTATGGGTGTGGTGTGTGCATAAGGTATATGTGTTGTGTTTCTCTGGTGTACATAGAGTATGAGCTGTGAATGTCTGGTGTATGTGTGTGAGTGTGGTATATGTGTGTATGGGAATGGTATTTGTGTGGTGTAAGTGAGGCTGTGTGTGATGTCTGGGTTTTGCATCTGTGGGGTGTGCAGTGTGTATTTGTGAATTCTGGGTGCTGTATGCGCTGTATGTGTGGTGAATGTATTCATTTATTTAGCATGTATTAGATGGTATATGTGTGGGGTGTATCTGTGCTGTATGGTGGTGTAAGTCAGTTTGATTTCTCTGTGTGTTCTTTGTGTACCATGTGTGAGGTCAGTGTGTGGTGTGATGGTATAGGTATGGTGTGGGTGATGTAGAAGTGTGGTGTGCATGTGCTATGCATGTGTTTGGAATAAGTGAGTTTGGTGGTTGTTCTATGTGTGATGTATGTGTGATATTTGTGTAGTGTGTGAGTGGTGCTTGTGGGATGTCTGGGAGTATTCGTAGTATATGTTGTCTGTGCATGGTTTATATCGTCTGTGTTTTACAAATATGTGATGTTTGGTGTGTATGTGTTATGTATTCAGGGTGTGTGCTGACCAGTGTATGTGCATTATACGAATTCTCTGGTGTGTGTGTGTGTGTGTGTGTGTGTGTGTGTGGGTGTGCATGTTTCTGGTGAATGTTGATTGGGGCATTGTGTGTGTTACATGTATATATGTATTGCATGCTTGGTGAATGTGTGTTGGATGTGTGGTTTATCTGTGATGAACGTGTGGTGTGTGGGGAACATATACCGTGAATCCGGTGTGTTCGTTGGTGTGGTACATTTGAATGGTATGTGTGGTGTGTGTGATGTAGGTGTTATATGTGTGGTGCATGTGTGGTGTGTGTGTATGTGTGTTTGGGTCGATGTGTCATTGTTTGGTGACACTGTTCTCAGTGTGGTGTTTATGGTGTATATGTAATGTGTCTGTTGTGTGCGTGTGATGTGTTTGTAAATTATGTTTCCTAAGTGCGATACATGTAGAGTGTGTGTGCTGTGTGTGCAATGAAATTGTGATTTCTATATTGTGTATCCAAGGTGTATACATGGCATATGTGTGCTCTATATCTATAGTGTATGTCAGTCTGTTTTACATGTGTGTTGTGAGTATGAGATGTGTGTGTGTGGTAGGTGTGTTGTGTTCTATGTCAGTGTGTAAGGTTTGTGTTGTGTTTTTGTTTGACATATGTGTGATTAGTGTATGTTTGATGTGTGTGTGTGTTTGTGATATGTGTGGTGTGTGAATAGTGTTTGAGTGGTGTTTGTGAGTGTGTGTGTAAATGTGTTGTTTGATGTTGGTACTGTGTGTGTGTTTGCCACATATATGCTTGTTGGTTTATGTAAGCTTGGTGTGTGTGGGTCTGTGTGTGATGTGAGTGTGATGTGTGATGTGTGTGTTCTGTGTGGTGTGTGTGTAGTTTGTATCTGGTGAATATGTGAAAGATCACTTTGGTGGCCTGTGTGTTGTATGTGTATATGGAATATACGTGTGCTGTATTTGTGGTCTACATGTGAGAAGTTTATAAAAATGTGTGGTATTTGTGCGATTTATGTGTAATTCTTGTGTGGTGATGGTGGGGTGTGTTTGCTGGCTATATAATTGTGTATGTGTTGTGGGTATGATATGTGGCACACATGTCATGTGGGTTGTGCATATGTGGATTTTGAATTTGTAGTATTTGCAGTGTGTGTGTGTGTAGTTCAGGATTTGGTATGTGTGGAATGTGTAGGGGTTGTGTTTGTTAGGTGGGTGGTGTGTTTATGTATGGGGTGTGTGTATATATGTGGTTTATAAGCAGTATGTCATTGGTGTATGTGTATTTCTGTGGGGAAAGCATGTGTGTGGAATATGTGTGCTGTGTATGTAGTGTGATGTATGTGTGGTGTTTGGTCTGTGTCATATGTTTTATGTATGTGATGTATGTGTGTCTATTTATATGTAAGTTACTGAGGGTTGTGTACATGTGGTGTGTGTCTTTATGTGATTTATAAGCAGGAAAGACCACATGAGAGTTCTACATAAGAAGTGTGACTGTGTGGTACTTTAGGTATGTTGTGGTTTGATTCATAAGTGTGTTATATGTTGGGGGCTAATGCGTTACACAGGCAGTGTGTAAGGATTATGTGTGCTCTTTGTGGTCTATAATGGTATGTGTCTGGTGTGTGTTTGGTGCCTAGATCTTAGTGTGTGTTAGCTACATGTTGGTTATTTTGTGGTGTATGTGAAAGAAGATGTTAGTTTGGTGTGTTAGATGAAAGATTGTTTCCACAAAGTGCTGACAGAGTTGAGTATATGGCATTTTCTGCATAGGCCCTGCTTGGGTTTTCAAACACTTCCAACTTAGTTGAACCTCAGATGTTAGTTGAGAGATGGTTTCTCTACAATGATGTTTCACAAAGTTGCATAAATGGTGCTTTCGTTATACTTCTGGGTCTAGGATTTCAACACTTCTAACTTAGCGAAATAAGATGTTAGTTGAAAGATGGCTCCCCACAGTGTTGTATCACAGAGTTGAATATATGTCACTTTCCACATATTTGCTGCATAGGTTTTCAAACACTTCTAACTCAGTGAAAGAAAATGTTAGTTGAAAGATGGCTTCCCGAATGTGCTGTTTGACGGAGATGAGTATACGGCACCTTGTGCATAAGCCCTGCATAGGTTTTCAAACACTTATAACTTAGTTAACCGAAATGTTAGTTCAAAGAGAGTTTCCCCACAGTGTTGTTTCACAGCATTGTGTATATGGCACCTTGGTGTAGGCACCGCATGCATTTTCAAACTCTTCTAACTTATTGAAACAAGATACTAGTTGAAAGATGGTTTCCCCAAAGTCTGACAGAGCTGAGTATATGGCACTTTCTGCATAGGCTGCACACAGGTATTCAAACACGTCGAACTTTGTGAAACGAGATGTTAGTTGAAAAAAGGTTTTTCCATAGTGTTGTTTCACGAAGTTGAGTATATGGCATTTTCCGCATAGCCCTGCATAGGTTTTGAAACACTTCTTAGAGAAACCAGATGTTAGTTGAAAGATGGTTTTCCCACAGTGTTTCATAGAGTATATGGCATGTTCCTTGTAGGCCCCACACAGTTTTCAAACACTTTTAACTTAGTGAAACCAGATGTTAATTGAAGGATGGTTTCCCCACACTGTTTTTCACAGAGTTGAGTATATGACACTTTCCATATAGGCCCCACATAGTTTTCAAAGAGATCTAACTTAGTGAAACCAGATTCTAGTTGAAAGATGGTTTCCCCACTGTGTTGTTTCCCACAGTTGAGTATATGGCACTTTCTGTGTAGATGTCACATATGTTTTCATACAAATGACTTTGTGAAATGAGATGTTAGTTGAAACATAGTTTCTCCACATGTTGTATGACAGAGTTGAATATATGCCACTTTTTGCATAGGCCCTGCATAGATTTTCAAAAACATCTAACTTAGTGAAATAAGATGTTAGTTTTTTTTCAATATATGAAATTTATTGTCAAATTGGTTTCCATACAACACCCAGTGCTCATCCCAAAAGGTGCCCTCCTCAATACCCATCACCCACCCTCCCCTCCCTCCCACCCCCCATCAACCCTCAGTTTGTTCTCAGACAAGATGTTAGTTTTAAGACAGTTTCCCCAAACTATTGTTTCACAGAGTTGAGTATATGACACTTTCCGCATACACCCTGTATAGTTTTCAAACACTTTTAGCTTAATGAAACCAGATGTTAGTTGAAACATGGTGTCACCACAATGGTGTTTAACAGAGTTGAGTAATTGGCATATTCCATGTAGGACCAGCATAGGTTTTTGAAACACTTCTAACTTAGTGAAACCAGATGTTAGTTGAAAGATGGATTCCCCACAGTGTTCTTTGACAGAGTTGAGTATATAGCACTTTCTTCATAGGCCCTGCATAGGTTTCAAACACTCTGAACTTAGTGAAACCAGTTGTTAGTTGAAAGATCATTTTCCACAGTATTTTTTCACACAGTCGAGTCTATGTCACTTTCCTCATAGTTACCCCAAAGCTTTTCAAAAACTTCTAAGTTAGTGTAACTATATATTAGTTGAAAGATGGTTTCACCACACTCTTATTTCAAAGAGTTGAGTAAATGGCACTTTCCTCATAGTTCCCCACTTGGGTTTTCAAACACTTCTTTTTTTTTTTTTTTTTTAATTTTTTTTCAACATTTATTTATTTTTGGGACAGAGAGAGACAGAGCATGAACGGGGGAGGGGCAGAGAGAGAGAGGGAGACACAGAATCGGAAACAGGCTCCAGGCTCTGAGCCATCAGCCCAGAGCCTGACGCGGGGCTCGAACTCACGGACCGCGAGATCGTGACCTGGCTGAAGTTGGATGCTCAACCGACTGCGCCACCCAGGCGCCCCATCAAACACTTCTAACAATGAAACAAGAAGTCAGTTGATAGATGGATTCCCCACAGTGTTGTTTGACACAGTTGAGTATATGGCAGTTTCTGCATAGGCCCTGCATCATTTCCCTACAATGATATTTCACCAAGTTGAGTAAATTGCGTTTTTTTAATACTTCTAGGTGTAGTATTTGAACACTTTGTTCATCTAAGTTGGAAGTGTTTGAAAACCCATGTGGGACCTACACCAAAAGTGCTATATTCTCAACTCTTTGAAACACTGAGGGAAACCATCTTTCAACTATCATCTTGCTTCACTAAGTTAGAAGTGTTTGAAAACATGCAGAGCCTATGCAGAAAGTGTCATATAATCAACTGTGTCAAACAGCACTCTGGTAAAAACACCTTTTAACTAACATTTTGTTTCACTAAGTAGAAGTGTTTGAAAACCCATGCATGGCCTACAAGGAGGTGCCATATACACAACTCTGTGAAACAGCAGTGTGGGGAAAGCATCTTTCAACTAACATCCTGTTTCACTAAGTTAGAAGTATTTGAAAACCTATGCAGTGCCTATGAGGAAAGTGCCACATACCCAACTCTGTTAAAAGACACTGGGTGGAAATCATCTGTCACATAACATCTGGTTTCATTAAGTTAGAATTTTTGAAAACCAATGCAGGGCCTATGCAGATAGTGCCTTATACTAAACTCTGTGAAACAACACTGTGGGGAAACCATCTCTCAACTAACATCTGCTTCCACTAAGTTAGAAGTGTTTGAAACCTAGGTAGGGCTTACACAGAAAGTGCCATATACTTAAATCTGTGAAACAACAGTGTGCTGAAACCATCTTTCAACCCACTCACATCTGGTTTCATTAAGTTAGAAGTGTTTCAAAAACCATGCGGGGCTTACACAGAAAGTGCCATATACTCAATGCTGTGAAAAAACACTGTGAAGAAATGATCTTTCAACTAACAATTTGTTTCACAAAGTTAGACCTGTTGAAATCTTAGACCTAGAAGTATAACAAAAGCGCCATTTACTCAACTTTGTGAAACATCATTGTAGAGAAACTGTGTTTCAACTAACCTCTGGTTCAATGAAGTTGGAAGTGTTTGAAAACCTATGTGGGTTCTATACAGAAAGTGCCATATGCTCAACTCTGTGAAACAACACTGTGGTGAAACTATCTTTCAACAAACATCTAGTTTCACTAAGCTAGAAGTTTTTGAAAACCTTTTTGGGGAACTATGAGGAAAATGACATACACTCGACTGTGAAAAAATACTGTGCAGAAACAGTCTTTCAACTAACAGCTGGTCTTCCCCTGGGCTGGAAATACTGGTTTGTCAAAGTAAAACAAGTTCATTACCTAGTTTTGTTTCTTCCCATCCTCCTACTGATTTCTTTCAGCCTTCCTATTAGAGTGAGTTCTCATTGCTTCCTAGATAACACAAGGAGAACTCTCTACAACAAAAGCTTCATCAGATTGTCCTTCTGAAGTCCTTTTTCTCAATCTGGGGCAATGCTCCATGACACCTACATGTCCCCACTTCAAGCCCAGTGCTCCCTCACCTGGTGTACATCCACCTAGGCCTACTGTTTTCCAGGCTTTACCAGACACCAGGCACAACAGGGTGAAGCAGGAGAGGAGGAGCTTCTCCATTCTCATACAGACTAGCAAGATGACAGTAAAAAATAAGTAGAACCTACTTATTGGAAAGTCGGGTGGTGATGTGTACCATGAAGAAATATAAACTCAGTAAGGAAGTTTGAGAAATTACTGAAGGCATTTGGGGAGCAGACAATGCAGTGCAGCTATATTTCAGTCTGGGAGAACAGCAAGTGCAAAGACCCTGGGATCAAGATGGACTACATGTGGAGAGTCCAGCTTTTTAGACTGGATTCTGAACTTTGCCTTGAGTAGGAATTTTGCTTCCGTTGGTAATGCTAGGTTTCACTTTCATAGATAATTAACCTGCACCTGGTCACCAGTCACTTGAATTCAGCAAATTCTATTCCAGTGATTCAAATTGAAACAGAGGTCATTTTGGGTCTAGTCAGCACATGGGTATTGAGGGGCCTCCCTTGGCCCAGCACTCTGCTGATGATGAGGAGGCTGTGACATGAGCACAGCAGGCTCTCCACCATGATGACTACAGTTAATGAATTTCCTCCATGTCAGGCCCCTTCCACTGTGCCTACTCATGTCAAGTGGGTCATGACCTCTGACCCTAATTGTCACACTTTGTTGTCTATGTGCAGTAATACCCAGCCCTCTCCACCAATGTGTCCCCCTGCACCTCACAGTGCATATCCCAAACTGACATTCTCTCTGGCATCCATTGAGATCCATCCATTGCCTCCTCTTGCAAACAGAAGTCCCTCTCTTTGGGGTAAACCCCCAAAGTCCCATTCTCATGCCCCAAGGCCACCTCTGCCACATCCTCCAATGCATCGCCTGCAATGACTGCACTTATGAAGGAACCCCTATCATCTTTCCTTCCCCCTTCAGTCTGAAGTTGTGCCTCAACCTCTCTCTCTTTAATAAAGCCCCTTGAGGAATGTACAGTTTCACACTGGGACACTGAGGGCTCATAGGCACTATTGTTGTAAATGAAAAGCAGTTTCCCAGAACGCAGGACAAACAATGGCTCCCCGAGGAGCTGAACTTATGCTATTATGGCTATAAGATGCCAGTAAAGAAGGTCAGGCTGTAGCCCCTTCCCACTTCTCCCGCAGTGTACCTCATATCTCCATACCTTGGTCTGGATGTGCTGTGCCTTTTCATGCTGTGTTAGGGGGATTGCCATTCATTCATGTACTTGCTTGTTCATTTATCATGTATTTGGTGCCTGCTGGGTGCCAGGCTTTGGCTAGATGATAACTACTTCTGGGAATTCCAGGTTAGATGTCACTCCTTCCTTGAAGCCCTTCTTGTCCACACTTTCTCCCTGTACCCTCAGGTACATCTGTGAGCTCTGAGTGTTATGGTCATACTTTTATGATTTTTCCAGCTTGTGGGCTCTGTGATTATATATATATATATACATATATATATATACACACACATATATATATATATATATACATATATACATATATATATATACACACACACACACAATATGTGTGTGTGTATATATATATATGTATATATGTATATATATATATATATATATATATATATATATATATATATATATCACCTCTTATTTACCCATTCATTTGGGCTCTTTCCATAATTTGGATATTATAGATAATGGTGCTATAAACATGGGGGTGTATTTATCCCTTTGAGTCAATACTTTTGTATCTCTTGGGTAAATACCTACTAGATCAGGTGCTGGAACATAGGGTAGTTCTATCTTTAACTGTATGAGGAACCTCCATACTGTTTTCCAGAGAGGCTGCACCAGTTTGCATTACCACCAACAGTGTAAGAAGGTTACCCTTTTCAACATCCTTGCCAACACATGTCATTTCCTCTGTTGATAATTTGAGCCATTCTTACTGGTGTGAGGTGATATATCACTGTCATTTTAATATGTATTTCTCTGATGATGAGTATTTCCCATCTGCTTGCCATCTGTGTTATTTGGGAAAATGTCTATTCATGTCTTTTGTCCATTTGTTAACTGGCTTATTTGGTTTTTGCCTGTCGAATTTTGTAAGTTCTTTAGAGATTTTGGATACTAACCCTTTATCAGATATGTCATTTGCAAATATGACACGTTCCACAGGTTGCCTTTTAGTTTTGTTGATTGTTTCTTTCGCTGTGCAGCAGAAGCTTTTTATTTTGATAAAGGCCCAAAAGTTTATTTTTGCTTTTGTTTCCCTCGCCTTAGATGACATGTCTGCTAAGAAGTTGCTAGAGCTGACGTCAAACAGGTTACTTACTGCCTGTGTTCTCCTCTAGGATTTATATGGCTTCCAGTCTCACATATAGATCTTTAATCTATTTTGAATTTATTTTTTATTTGGTGTAAGAAAGTGGTCAAGTTTCATTTTTGCATGTTGCTGTCCAGTTTTGCCAGCACCATTTGTTGAAGACACTAATTTTTTTATATTGGATGTTACTTCCTGCTTTGTTGAAGATTAACTGACCATAGAGTTATGCGCCCATGTCTGGGCTTTCTATTCTGTTCCACTGATCTATGTTGTGCCAGTACCACACTGCTTTGATCAATTTGGTTTTGTAATATAATTTTAAGTTCAGAACTGTGATGCTTCCAGCTTTCCTTTTCTTTTCCAAGTTGTTTTGGCTATTTGGGGTCTTTTGTGGTTTATAAAAATTTTAGTAATGTTTGTTCTACAATGTATAAAATGCTTTTGGTATTTTGTAGAAGTTATATTAAATGTGTAGATTGCTTTGGGTATGTAGACATTTTGACATTTGTTCTTACAATTAATGGTGTGGATCATCTTTCCATTTCTTTTTGCCATCTTCAGTTTCTTTCTTCAGCATTTTATAGTTTTCAGAGTTTAGATTTTTAACTTCTTTGGTGAGGTTTATTCCTAGGTATTGTATGTTTTTTTGTGCAATTGTAAATTTGTTGATTTCTTGATTTATGTTTCTTTTGTTTCATTATTGTTGTTTAGAAATGGAACAGATTTCTATATGTTGAATTTCTCTCCTGCAATTTTACTGAATTTGTGTATCCATTCTAGCAATTCTTTTGGTAGAGTCTATCAGGTTTTCTATATAGAGTAATATGTCATCTGCAAAGACTTCAAGTTTAACTTCTTCCTTGCCTATTTGAATGCCTCTTATCCTTTGTGTTGTATGAGAGCTGTGGATAGGACTTCCAGTATTATGTTAAAGAACACTGGTGTGTTCCTGAAGGTCATGTTCCTGACTTTTGGGAAAAAGCTCTCAGTTTATCCCATTGAGCATGATATCACCTCTGGGCTTCTCATATATGCCTTTTATTATGTTGATGTATATACCTTCTTACACTACTTTAATGATAGTTTTCATCAAGAATGGATGCTGTACTTTGTCAATGCCTTTTATGCATCTATTGAAAGGATCATGTGATTCTTACCATTTTTTATTAATGTGATATATCATATTGATTTTCAAATATTGTATCATCCTTGCAGCTGAGCAATAAATCCCACGTGACCATGGTGAATGAGTTTCAATGTACTGTTGGTTGCAGTTTGCTAGTATTTTATTGATAATTTTTGCAACCTTGTTCATCAGGGATATTGGCCTGTAATTTTCTTTTTTAGTGGAGCCTTATCTTGTTCTGGTAAGAGGATACTGCTGGCCCCATTGAATGTATTGTGAATTTTTCCTTCTATTTTTTGAAATAGTTTGAGAAGAATAGGTATTAACTCTTCTTTAAATATTTGGTACAATTCACCTGTGAAGGAATCTGGTCCTGGACTTTTGTTTGTTGAGATGTTTTTGATTACTGATTCAATTTCTTTGCTGGGTACAGGTCTATTCAGGTTTTACATTTCTTCTTATTTAGTTTATATGTTTCTAGGAATGTATCCATTTCTTCCAGGTTGTCCAATTTGTTGACATATAGTTTTTCATCAGATTCTCTTATAATTGTTTGTATTTCTGTGGTATTGGTGGTTATCTCTCCTGTCTCATTCGAGATTTTATTTATTTGAGTCCCTTTTGTTTTACTTTTGGTAAGTCTGGAAACGAGTTTATCAATTTTATTATTTTTTTTCAAAGTTCTTCTGTTTCGTCATTTTGGGTAGTCCCTGGGGTGGCTCCCAACTACAGGGCACTTCCCTTGTGCTGTCGGGAGTAACTTGTGTTGGTGGGCAGGGCTGCAGTCACACCCGATGTCTGTCCCCAGCCTACCACTGGGGCCACAGTCAGACTGGTGTGTACCTTATGTTCCCCTCTCCTGGGGGCAGAACTCATTGTGGAGTGGTGTGGCCCCTGTCCAGGCTACTTGCACACTGCCAGGCTTGTGGTGCTGCTTTGATGGGATCTGGTGTATTAGCTGGGGTGGATCTGCGAGGTGCACAGGGGCAGGGGGGGGGTAGGCTTAGCTTGCTTTGCTTTTGTTGGTCCCCTGTAGGAGGGGCCCTGCAGCACTGGGAGGAAGGGAGACCTGTTGGAGGGATGGATCCACAGAAGCACAGTGTTGGGTGTTTGCACGGTGCAAGTTCGGTGATGAGAACTGGTCCCCTTTGGGATTACAGCTGGGGGATGGGAAAGGGAGATGGCGCTTGCCAGCGCCTTTGTTCCCCTGCCAAGCAGAACTCTGTCTTCTCAGGCTCAACAAATCTTCCTCCCGGTGTCCTCTCGCCCTCCTGCTCTCCAAGCAGAGCTGTTGACTTTTAACATTCCAGATAAGTCCCTCTGGCTGTCAGAACTCACAAAGTCCGGCCCCTCCGGTTTTGCAAGCCAGATTTCAGGGGCTCTGCCTTGCCGGGTGGGCTGCACCTCCACTGCCCCGCCTCCCTCCCGCCAGTCCAGGTAGTGTGCACCACCTCTCTGCCCTTCCTACCCTCTTCTGTGGGCCTCTTGTCTATGCTCAGCTCCGGAGAGTCTGTTCTGTTAGTCTTCTGGCAGTTTTCTGGGTTATTTAGGCAGATGCGGGTGGAATCTAAGTGATCAGCAGGACGAGGTGAGCCCAGCATCCTCCTACACCACCATCTTCCTTGCAAACCTAATTTATTTCCAAAGAACCAGCTCCTGGCTGCATTGATCTGTCCTATTGTTTCTATATCACTTACTTCTCCTCTACTTCTTATTATTTCTCTTCTTCTTCCGGCCATAGGCTTCATTATTTGTTCTTTTTCTAGCTCATTTATGTGTGAGTTTAGGTTATTTATTTTAGACTTGGTCCTGTATTGCTATATACTTCTCTCTTAGGATGGCTTTTTCTGAGTCCCAAAGGTGTTGTACTGTTGTATTTTCATTTGTCTCCATGCATTCTTTAAATTTCTTCTTTGATTTCCTGGTTGGCCAATTCCTTGTTTAATAGCATGTTGTTTAAACTCTGTGTATTTGTGGCCTATCCAAATGTTTCTCTTGTGGTTGTCTTCAATTTCATAGTGTTATGGTCAGAAAACAGGCATGTTGTGGCCGGGTGGCTCAGTCAGTTAGGCGTCTGACCTCAGCTCAGGTCATGATCTCACCGTTTGTGGGTTTGAGCCCTGTGTTAGGCTCTGTGCTGACTGCTTAGATCCTGGAGTCTGCTTCGGATTCTGTGTCTCCCTCTATCTCTGCCCCTCCCCTGCTCATGCTCCATCTCTCTGTCTGTCTGTCTGTCTGTCTCTCTTTCAAAAATAAACACTGGGGTTCCTGGGTGGCTCAGTTGGTTAAGTGTCCGACTTCAGCTCAGGTCTCATGATCTCATGGCTTGTGAATTTGAGCCCTGCATCTGGCTCTTTGGTGGCAGCTCACAGCCTGCAGCCCGCTTTGGATTCTGTCTCCCTCTCTCTCTGCCCCTCCCCTGCTCACACTTTGTCTCTCTTAAAAATAAACATTAAATTTTTTTTAATAATTAAACATTAAAAAAATAAAAAAGGAAACAGGCATGTTATGATCTCAATCTTTTTGCACTTGTTGAGGCCCAATTTGTGACCTAGTATGTGGTCTATTCTGGAGAATGTCCCATGTGCTTTTGAAAAGAATGTCAAAATGTTAGGATGTTATCTTCTGAATATATCTCTTAAACCCATCTGGCCAAGTTTGTTATTCAATGACGTTTCCTTGTTGCTTTTCTGCTTAGATGATCTGTCCAGTGATGGAAGTGAGGTGTTAACATCCACTACAATTATTGTATCAATATCAGTGGTTTACTTAATGTTGTTATTGTTTTATATATCTGGGTGCTCCCACCTTGGGTGCATACATACTTAAAATTTTTACATCTTCTTGTTGGATAGATGCCTTTATTATAATAAAGTGCCTTTTGTCATGTCTTGTCACTATCTTTGGTTTAAAATCTAGTTTGCCTGATACAAGTATCATTACTCCTACTTTGTTTGCACCTCTATTTCCAGGACCAGTGCTACTCCATTCCTTCACTTTCAATCTGCAGGAGTCTTTAAGTCTAAAATGAGTGTCTTGTAGGCAGTATAGATCTTGTTTTTGTTTTTGTTTATCCATTCTGACACCCTATGTCTTTTGATTAGATCATCTTGATTTGATCATTCAGGGTAATAATTGCTAGATATGTATTTAGTGTCATTTTATTACTCATTTTGTTATTGTTTCTGGACATTTTCTCTGTTGCTTTCTTGTCTTTATCAGTTTTCTTCTTTCCTTTCCACTCAGAGTCCCCTTTAATATTTATTTCAGGGCAGGTTTAGTGGTAACAGACACCTTTAGATTCTGTTCGACCGGGAAATTTTTCATCTCTCTTTCTATGCAAAATGATAGCCATGCAGGATAGAGTGTTCTTGGCTGAATAGTTTTCCCCTTCAGCACTTCAAATCACTTAGATCTCTGGCCATGACATCATCTTGATCTTTCATTTGAGATGAGTTCCTTTGTCTAGGAATTTGGCTTTAATTGCCTTTAATCAGTCAGGTACTGTGTGGAATGAGAAATTTGATTCAGTGTTTTCATATTTCATTACAAACAATGGTACTAATTATGATAATGATGAGTAAGAACATCAGCGGTAATTTGGAGTACCACAAACTCTAGGAATTTCCACCTTGCTAAAGTCCATCCTGTGCTGGACTTCAGTGAGAGCCAATCAATTCTTAACTCCATTTTCTTTTCAACCAAAAAACCATCTGGTCATCCTGGGAGCAGGCACCAAGTGACAGCCAGCTGTTGAGAAGGTCACTAGTAAGTATCCCAGGACCTCACCGGGATGACTGAACTCATGCACATGGCCTCCCAAAGTAGACCTCCAGCAGCATGTCCAGATATGCTCCCATGAACATTTCCCATGGAATTCTGGAAAAAACTATCAACAGGTGACAGGTAAACAGAACAACCTGTGAAGATGGCACTAGAATGGGTCTGTGACCCAAGGTGATGAGAGTGGACCACCAGGTGACTGTGGGCCCAAGGCTTCAAGTACTCATTGATGGCAAGACAGGTAGGGTCCTCATATTAGCCATCCTGAGAAGGGCCCCAGCTCTGGAGAGGAGACTTGTAGTAATTTTGATGTTCTCACAACTGGAATCTATGTGGAAAGGTGGGAGTACTGGTGCCTTCCCTGTACCTCCATGGCAGGTCCCCAGCTCTAGGTGAGGTTTGGAAATATTGGGAAATGAAAAATGACCACTGGGACCATAAAGAAGGGCACAGGAGCCAGACCTATGTCTTCTTGTGCCCGGCAGCCCCAGTAGGACCCTGTGTGCAGAAGGTCCTAGAGCATGTGGGTTGACCTTTGCCTGACACCCCAGTGACCTGGAATCACAATGCTGGCCTAGCCCTGCACCCTTCTCCAGAGCCACCCTCAGGTGGGTGGATAGTGCACCAATCCTCTGACACCACAGTAATGATCCTGCTAGTGATGCCAGGCTCCTGGACCTCTGCTTCCCTTTCTGCACTGAAATCTTATCCCTTGCCCATTTCCCTGGAGCTCTGGAGGACAAAGCTACCTAAAAGCATCCACCAGGTATCCACAACACCTGAGCAATCATGATCAGGAAGGACATGGATCACTTCTGCTTGAGCCTCGGATCTTCTTCCCAAGCCAAGGACACATGGAGTGTCTCAAGCGAGATCCTGGGTGCCTCTGAAGCAAACCTCATGGCCTGCAAGGTGTGACCCTGGAAGCCTTGGAAATGGACTTGGAAATGTTTTCCAGGAGGTCCTGGGGATGGTAATTTTTGGAGAGATGTTTGCTAAAAAGGTTAGAGTCTCCTGAGTAGAATCTCATGCCTACTGGGACTACTTCCAAGCTCTGGAGGAACATAAAAAATTTCCCAATGCCATGGGAAAGAAGAGGAGAAAATCCCTTCAGAGGCTTCTCAGAGCAAGAGGAGTTGTTCCCAGGCTCCCAGTGGCCTTGGGAAATCTACAGGGGCACGGGTAGGCACGGACTGCAAAATTGAAACCATGAAAGTACTTGAAGAATTGTGTATTTATCATATTTATTTCATAATTCCAGTGTGGAGAACTTTCAAAACATTTTTTAAAACCACTTGGAAGTCATAAGGGAAAGATTGATAAGCTTGACCATACAGAATGTTTGTAATAAATAATCATTAAGTGGGACCAGGGAAGTAAATTGCAGCACATCCATACAATGCAATACTATCCATTTTTGGTTTATTTATATCATTATAATGAGATAGATCTGTAGGTTCTGAGATAGAAACATGTTCATGAACTGCTAAATGAATATAGCAAGTGCTAGAATTGTCAAAGTGTAGACAGAAAAAAAAAGCATATGAAACTTTTTCAAACTTCTATGGAAAGGCAAGGAATTGGAATAGCTTAAACATTTGTGAAGGACAAGAATAAAGTCTTTCCTATATCCTGGTGTCAACAGTCAAAAACAACACTGGCTTCATAAACTATAAGCCACACTTCCTTCTGTCTGCTGTCTCCTACTTACAGTCCTCTGGCAGGCAGCTGACATCCCAGCCCCTCCACCTCCCAGCTCCTTTAAGGCCCAAGTGAACTGGGAGCCAGTAGGACCCTGAAACTTCAGGGTCCCTGTGTCCTCAGCCTTTCCCTTCATACTGGGAGCCCCAGGCAATTCATTCAACTGCCTCAGCCGTCCAGGTCTGGTGCTACCTGTCCCGACCTACACTAAGTGTAGTCCTTCAGTCCAGGAGCCTTAGGCTGCATTCCCAAGGGAAGTTTATTCCTTTGCAGAGCACATAGGAGGGAAGGGTTAACTTTTTGCACCTGGACCCACCATATAGACATTGTGTGCTTTCAACTACCAGTAACCCAAACTTACAGAAGTCTTGGGTTTGTTGGCACAGCCATGGCCATTGCTCTCTCCAAACATGGAGGCACAATAGCAAGTTCAGGAGTGCCAGAAGGAAAGGGGAGATACACACACACACACACACCCTGATGGTTAGTTGGTACTCTTGCCAGGACCTGCAGTGGTGGCAGCAGAAAAGTATTCTTTTAGTTAAAGCAAACTAGCTAAATTTTATTTGCTATTTACTTTAAGGTGAGGACTGGCAAAGTGATAGATCCTGAGGTTTAGAGTAATCATAATAAGTATCACTGTTGTTACTCATCACTCTTGTCATTGTTACCATTTTTGTAGTTAATTGAGGTTGACTGCATAAAATTTCTCTATCCACTGACAGTGTACAATTTATTGAAGACAGTGCAAGAGGGGGTTTCAGTACATGGAATTTTCTGTATCTTTCAGAATGTGAATTGCTTGCTCCAACCTGAGAAGCCCTAACCCACAACCTGAAGCAACCAGCCTTGGAGTTCCTCTCATTTTTAATCCTGATTCTAAGTTAGGAAAACTAACTAATCACATAAAATGCCTTCTTCCAGCCAACCTGCTTCCTGCTTCCCCAGTCACAACCTCTGATCAGGCTGCACATTCCTTTTCACCCTAGAAAGCTTTCTACTTCTCCCTATGCCTTTGAGTCTCTTCCAAAAGAGCACATGGTCATGGCTGAGTCCCTTGCTATTTAGAGCAAGCTCTGAATGAACAGTGTGTGTTCTCATTTGGGTGGTCTTTACTGATGTCTAGGGAGGTTAGTAGACAGGGACCAAATAAAGCGCCCAGAATATATATGTTTTATAAGTTAACTTTTTTTCCCAAATGAGTTATTTATTTATCCATACAGCTTAAAAAAACTGAGATATAATTCACATACCACAAAACCTACTCTTTTAAAAGTGTACAATTCAGTTATTTACAGTCTATTCAGGAAGTTATGCAAACCATCATCATTGTCTAATTCCAGAACATTATCACCACCTCAAAAAGAAACCCAGGTTCAGGGCATCTAGTGTGTAGCATGGTGGTCATATATAACAATACTCTATTGTATACAAGAAAGTTAACTGTAAAAGTAGAGCTTTAATGTTCTCACCATAATGACAACAACAAAATGATAATTATGTGAAAAAAGGATGCCTTGACTAATCTTACAGTGATAACCATTTCACAATATGTACATGTATCAAATCATCACATCGTACATCTTACACTATATAATGTTGTATGTCAACCATATTTCAGTAAAGTTGGAGTGGGGAAGAGAAACCCAGCCCTGATTAAATGATCACTTCCTTTTCCACCCCCCTCCCAACCCCTGGAAATCACCAATATGCTTTTTTTCCCTCTATGGATTTGCCTATTCTGAATATTTTAAGTAAATGGAATAATAAAATATGTAACCATGTATGTCTGCCTTCTTTCTTATGCTTAGCATCATGTATCTAAGGCTCACCCATGTTTTAACATATACCAGTGCTTTATTACTCACCTTAATATTATATGTACATAATATTAAAAATATATATGCACACAGACATATATATATTCATGTGCCACCAAGTCCCTTATTTTTTAAATTGTGGAAAATGTACATAACAAAACACTGGTCATTGCAACACTTAAAGCCTCTGGGAGCCTGGAAAAAGGAAAGCTCTGAGCCAGAAACTCAGTCCCTGGACTAGGGAGTATGGGGGCTGTCAGTGGTGGGGGTGGTAGACACCACAGGGGGAGCTCTGCTGAGGGGGTAGGTGGTGGCAGCGGTCTGAACTAGCTGTGTGGAATAAAAAAAAAAGAGAAAGAATCACCCAAAGCAAGGAAAAGTGGAAAAAGTTCAAGACAAGGACAAGACATAATAGAATCAGGGCTGTGCTATTTATGAGTTGGACCTACAGAGCTTGAAATTATTTCTGAAAAATACTGAAGTTTTGGGCCCTTCACTACTTCCTCATAAGGAAGTATGCTAGAGACAACATGGCACACCGAGCATGACGGTTGACAAATCACTGTCAGTTATTTTGCAGGAATACAAATTGAGGCATTTCAGTTCCTCTGAACTTTGAGTTGAGCCTGACTTCTTTATTGTTGTTTCTGTCCTTAGTCTTCATCTGAATTCTTCACTGATGGTTCTGTCCACTCACCAGACATGATTGACTCATGCAGGTGCATTAGATGGTCATTACACATTTTTTCCTCTCCTGTATCTCAATGTTACTCTCAACTGGAATATTTTAACCTGAACAATTCAGATCGGTTTGCTGTTCCCATGCTGCTTTTCAGACCAGTTTAATATCACATCATCTTCACAGCTAGTGCTCGCTCAGGTTGGCCTGTGAACTCATCTTTGTTAGGACAGTTGACACATTCAGGGCTACACAGCCTGAGAGATGTGCAGAACAGGTGCCTGTCCTGGGAAGAGTAGCCAGGTTTGGGAAATAATCCCCAGAGAGAAAACATTAGAGAACTTGGCATAGCACTAAGATAGAGATAACCAGTTCAAGAGTGGGAAAGGTCCTTGTACTAAAATCCTGGATGGCTATATTCTAGCCTCACAGAAAACAAAGAGGCAAGTGGCTTGCACTGCAGGACATTTTTTGGATAGAACAAGGGAAATTTGATGGCATGGGGTTTTTAGTAAGATGAAGTCTGGCAGTAAAGGATAGTAAAAGGCAGAGTGGTAGAGGGAACGAACAGTCTTTCATCCTGGGGGTTATATAATAAAAATGCCGACTCGTGATTGCCATAAACAATGTCATCTAGCTTCTGTGGTCCTACTTCTTCATCGCTAAAAGTAAAAGACTTACAGATTTAGCCATTTTTAACTATGTGAAATAGATTAGGTGTGACACCTCTTGAAAGAAGTTTCCCCTGCAAGATATGTGGCAGAATATATGTTTCAATGTAACAAAATATTATTGAAGGTCATAACTGCTACTGTGCAACTTTAGTCTTTCTCTAGAAATTTCTGCCCCTTGAATTGTGCACATTGTTATATTTTTCTTTCTTTTATGTTTCAAATAGAGTGTTTAAATTTGACTCGCTTATCCACACAGATCCTGGAAATAAGAGCTTCTTCGGCCCAGCAAAATTTTTTTTTTAAAACTCAATACAGTGCCATTAAGTACTACATTCCTGCCCTGCCACAACTTGCCCCACCCACTCAAAGACAGCAGCACACTCAGAAGACAGCAGCCCAGCCCTTCTTAGGAACCCACTGTGCCACCTAACCTCTGGTTACCAGAAGGCCAGCAGGGAGCCAGTCCTGGCAGTGCTCTCCTACCCATGGGAGTACCAGGGGCTTCCAACACCCTGCTCTCACATCTGAGACTCTTCAGACCCACCCCTGGCCTTGCTCCTGAGACCTGCCCAGATCCAGCATATTCAGGAGCAGGGTGTGGCCAGAGGCATCTGGCTGCGGAGCCCAAGGTCATTGGAGCCCCTCCTGGCCCTCAGTGCAGCCCAGCCTTGGCCCTAACTGCCCCTTTTGCCCAACCCCAACTTGCCTTAACCAAACCACAACCATCATCACAACCAGAAGAACCAACCAGGCCATGCTGCCCTTCCTGGAGTCCCATGTGCCACCCACCCACCCAAACCAGGACCCAGCTAAAGCTATCTTCTCAACAGCAGCCAAAAATGAGAGCTCCAGAGGGAGGGGGGCTCTGAAGAGGAGTGCAGCTCCTGAAAAGGAGGGTGGTCATGCATGGCCTGGGTCAGGACAGGAGGCAGTGCCCTGGGGCTGGCAGTGACCTGAAGGTCCTGAGAAGTGCCATCTCTTAGGGAGGGTTCTACTCTAATTCCTGCCCAGCCTCAAAGTGCAACTGGGATGTGTTTCTGTGTTTCTCTCTTTGCTTTTGAGTTTTGTCTTTATGTCAAGTGACCCTGGGCTTGCTGAGAGTGGCTCGCTGTTTCCTGAGTGCAGCTCCCTGTTTCCCGACAGCAGCAGCAATAAGAGAGACAGTAGGGCCTGAGGTCTGGATCACTCTTGTCTCCTCAAGACTGGATGGGTTTTTACTTGCTCTAGGGAGAAGATGTCTGTCCCTTGGTAAAGCAGCCTGAGTATCATGAAAAGAATGGCTGTCTCTTCATAAGTTGGAGCCTCATCCCAGGGCTTAGATGGTTGGGGTACCAAGTGAATTGCTTGGGGCTCCCAGGATTCCATCGGGAAGAGGTTATAGGGAGCCCCTGGTTGGCCCTGGGTCTGGGTAAGGTTCGAAGGGGAAAGGCTGGGATGCTGTCTGCCCACCCAGTGGTAGGGGGACAGAGATGGCTACAGGGACTGAAGTGGGTAGGTGAAGTTTGGGGGCTGGAGGTAGGGAGGGAAAGAGGCAGGAGGTGTCTGGAGGGAGCCTCACTTGAGGTGCTGACAGCAGCAGCAGAAAAGGGTGGGAGGCATAAGCCTACAGCACCCTATTTTCCCAGGCAGTCTCCCACTCATGTTCAGGGTTGGGTAGCTGAAGTGTCTGGGAGAAAAGCCAAGTGGCTCATTTTCTGTGCTAAACCTGAACTTCTTGCCCTTCTCTTACTCCTTCATGCATTGCTCCACCCAGGCCCTCCTTAAACACTGGTCATACTTCTGGCTTCTGCTCTGTGGATGATACTAACAGGACAGGGTGGAACCACAGTTTCAGCTTCGCAGTGACCAGTGCAGGTGCCTGGCCAGCCCTGCCTCTGATACCACATCTGGCGCAGCATCACTGTGAGGTGGCCACTGGCAGATTCACTTAGGGCTAGGAACTGAGGCTGCAAAGGCCCAAATGACTTGCCTAAGGCCAGTAGAAGGATTAAAACCTAGGTGTGGTGACCCCTAAAGCTGTCTCTAAAGAACAGACCATCTACTACAGAAACAGGTTGTGGAAGAGTAAATGGGTCATGGTGGGGTGGGGGTTGGCTCTTGCCTGGATTGGTCTGTTTCCTCACTTCCTTCCTACTGCCTGGAAGCCCTGTACTTCCATCTCCTTCTAAACATCCTGCACTTTCCTATTGTCCTGTCCAGTCTGAGACAGAACAGAGGGATCTCTGCCTCTGGAGTGAAGATTAAGTTTGTTATTCAGATGTAGAGTCATGTAAAAGGCTCAAAATTAAAATTTAACATAAAAATCATGTAGAATGCTAATGGTTTGGATGAGGTGAAGATGGCAGGAGGTTTCTCAGACTCCTGTTAGTGATTGAGGCTTGGTCCAGGAGGGAGGGAGAAGGGAAAAGAATCTCACCTTTGGTGAATTTGACCCACATTGAGCCTCTGTTTAAAAATTTCATCTATTCAGTGTTTTATCCATAATCACATTTTTCTGAGCCCCTTTCCACATCTGGCCCAGAGTCCTCATAGAGCACACAGGCTGGAGACATCATCAGAGTGTAAACACAGCACTTGGACCTACACAACCTGCCTGACATGCAGCTTTTGATTGCCAAGGTAGCCATTTCAAAGATATCCATTGTGAATACACCCATTGCCAGCTGTTTGACACAGCTACTGGGGAAACAGCTAGATGAGAAACCAGGTCACTGCAACTATGAAATTCCCCTTTTATTAAGCCCTGGATAACTGATCACTTGAGTGACTCCCTTCTTATACTTTAATCCCTATAATTTTCCAATAAAGAGTGAACCTTGAAACCCTAGACACCCCTCCTGAGACTTCAATAAAGGCACACTCCCAAGTCTGCTTTTCTCTCCCTACCTGAGACCCTAATGTGTGGCCCTTGGGTGTGCTGTGTACCCTCCAGGACCTGTGAGTATTTTTTTTCAAAGTTCTTTGGTGGTTGTTGCTGTGGTGCATCTTGCAATCATAATAAGAACCACAAGGGCCAGTCCAGCCTCAAGAGTGGCTCTGGATGGGGAAATGCCTGTGGGTGCTCATCACAAGTAGTACATGCCCAGGTGAGTGCCTCAGGCACTCCTAACTGATAGCATCACTATCAATTGACTGAGACTGACACTAAACAGACTAAGGGACCCAAGTGAGACCATAGAGGCCTGCAGGAGAGAGCGAGGCCCAAGATGGTCTTCATGAAGGAAGTGCCATCTGAGTTGGGTCTACAAGATGAGCCAGGGGCAGCCACTGAGCTGGAACAAAAACATGACAAATGGATGAACAAATGAATGAACGAATGAATGGCTATCCATCTAGCAGAGAATGAAGCAGGGAAGCTCACCCATGCTGAGGGCTGAAACACAGTGCACACTGGGTGTGTTAGTCCATTCAGGTTGCTATAACAAAATACAGCAGACTGGATAACTTATAAAAAGCAACCCTATTTGGAGGCTGAAAGTCAAGATCATGGTACCAGCATGGTTGGGTAAGGGATCTTTTCCTGGTTCATATCTGGTAGCTTCTTGCTATGTCTTCGCAGGGTGGAAGAGACTAGGTGTCAGTGTGGAGTCTTTTTATAGAAGCAAGAATCTCATTCATGAAAGCTCTGGCCTCATTACCTAAACACGTTCCAAGGACCCCAGCTTCTAACAATTTCACATTGGGCATTAGGATTTCAACATATGAATTTGGAGCAGGGGAGGGGACAGGGAATAAACATTCAGATCATAGCACAGACAGAATGGTGGTGAGGCCTATGGTGTAATGCCTGCCTCACTCAGGGAAAGAATGTGGCACTGATGCTTTGGAGGGGAGACAGTGAACACAGCATGTTAGAAGGGGTATGTGCTACAGAGGAAAGATGGGGACTCAGGAAGCTTATAAGTGGGCTGGAGTGGACAGGAGGGGGCTAGGAACAGCAGGAGCAGGGGACAGTCATGTTGAAGAGATTGCACAGGACATCGTGCCCGCTGTGAGGACTTTTCCTCCAGGTGGGGCAGCTTGTGCTGAGCAGGGGTGGGCTCTGAATGCTCTGAAGGTATGAAGTGGGTAATAGCTAGGGAGACTTGGGGTGGGGAAGGCTGTCACTATAGATTGTGAAGGCAGGGAAGCCTTCTCTTAGGAAGTGACATGTGAGCTGATATGTATCTCTTGTATGGACCATGTTTCTAGTTTGCTAAATGTGGTGTTTTAGCATGTGCATCTGCCTACATGTGTACACCGGACACGCCTTGTTGTAACAACCCATTGGTATGTCTGAGTCACTTCATCTAGGCCTCCAGCCTTCCTGCTCACCATTTCAACTTAGAGGAATCATTCTCCAAGGGGTTTCCTTTTCAAATACAAACCAATCCATCCAGTGTCCACAACTCCAACCACTTCATCTATCAGACTCTCACACTTGGGGCCATTATCCACCTGCCCTAATAATGCCAGGGCCATGTACCAGAAAACTAGGGATGACCTCTATGTTCCAGAGTCCTGAAAGTATTCAAACCAGCCAGTCCTAAGCCTGCTTACCTTTTCTACCTGTTCCTTTCTAAGGAAACTACAATAAGGAACTTTCTCACATTTTCCCACCCACTCCCTCTGCCTCCTGACCATCATGGCACATGTGGCCCTGTACAGTGTGATTTGCCCCCTCCTCTGGGAGCTCTGAGTAAAACCTGTCTTTTCAATAAAAGACCACATCCTGATATGTTTACCTTACTATAACACATTTATGAATACACTATATTTTAAAATAGTGAATGACAGAAGACCTCCTAGGCACTTTGAAGAGTGGGCAAATGAGTAAACTATACATCTTTTCATAATAGTCTCAAGTTTAATACCTTAAAATATATTAGAGTTCCTTTCCCCCCTAAAATTTCAGACTTCATAAGAGTGGAGGGCATATAGGAAATTATATGGATCAGACCAGGCATCTGGAGAAGAGACTGGGAAAGCACAAGTGATAGAAGAAAGAACAAGATGAATCCCCCTGGAAGATAATAGCTCCAGACTTGTTTATTTGGGAACATCAATCTTCCAGAGAATTTCCAGAGGAAACCCTCTTGCACTGCTGGTGGGACTGCAAACTGGTGCAGCCACTCTGGAAAACAGTGTGGAGGTCTCTTAAAAAATTAAAAATAGAACTACCCTATGACCCAGAAATAGCACAGCTAGGAATCTACCTAAAGGATACAGGAGTGCTGATGCATAGGGGCACATGTACCCCAATGTTTACATCAGCAGTATCAACAATAGCCAAAGTATGGAAAGAGCCCAAATGTCCATCGATGGATGAATGGATAAAGAAGATGTGGTTTATATATAAGATGGAATACTACTTGGCAATGAGAAAGAATGAAATCTGGCCATTTGAGGCAATGTGGATGGAACTGGAGGGTATTATGCCCTCCAGGGTGAAATAAGCCAGGCAGAGAAAGACAGATACTATATGTTTTCACTTATATGTGGATCTTGAGAAACTTAACAGAAGACCATGGGGAAGGGGAAGAGGGAAAAAAAAGTTACAGATTGGGAGGGAGGCAAACCATAATAGACTCTTAAGGACTGAGAACAGGCTTAGAGTAGATGGTGGGTGTGGGAGAGGGGAAAGTTGGTGATGGGCAGGGAGGAGGTCACTTGTTGGGATGAGCAGTGGGTATTGCATAGAAACCAATTTGACAACAAATTATACTTAAAAATAAAAATAAATAAATAAAAATTTCTCCATTAAAAAAAAGACTTACAAGTAAGTCAAGAAACCACAAATCTCCTAGAAGAAAACATAGCAGTAAGCTCTTGAACATCAATCTGAATAGTATGTATGTATGTATGTATTTTGGATCTGCCTCCTCACACAAGGGAAACAGAAGCAAAAAATGAACAACCTTGATGACATCAAACTAAAAAGTTTTGCACAGCAAAGGAAACCAATAATGAAATGAAAAGGCAACACACTGAATGGAAGAAGATATTTGCAAATGTTGCAAATACGGGAGTTAACATCCAAAATAGATAAAGAACTCACACAACTCAATAAAAAGTAAACAATCCAGGGGCGCCTGAGTGGCTCATTCGGTTGAGCATCAGACTTTGATCAGGTCATGATCTCGCAGTCTGTGAGTTTGAGCCCCATGTTGGGCTCTGTGCTGACAGCTCAGAGCCTGGAGTCTGTTTCAGATTCTGTGTCTCCCTCTTTCTCTGCCCCTCCCCACTCATGCTCTGTTTCTCTCTCTCTCTCTCTCTCTGCCAAACATAAACATTAAAAAAAGTAAACAATCCAATTTAAAAATGAGCACAGCATCTGAATAGATATTTTTCCAAAGAAGACATACTCATGATCAACATGAAAAGATGAAAAGATGGTCAATGTCATCAGAGAAATGCAAATCAAAAGCACAATGAAATATCACCTCACACCTGTCAGAATGGCTATTATCAAAAAAGATTAGAAATAGCAAGTATTGGCGAAGATATGGAGAAAAGGGAATGCTCATGCGCTGTTGGTGGGAATGTAAATTGGTGCAGCCACTGTGGAAAACAGTGTGATGGTTCCTCAAAAAAATTAAAAATAGAACTACCATACAATCCATCAATTACACTCTTGGGTATTTATTCTAAGAAAACAAAAATACTACTTCCAAGAGATCTATGTCTCCCAATGTTTATTGCAGCATTATTGACAACAGCCAAGATATGAAAGCAACCCAACTGTCCATCAATAGATGAATGGATAAAGAAGAATGTAATATACATATATACAATGAAGTATTACTTTAAAAAAGAATGAAATCTTCCCATTTGTGACAAATGGGTGGATCTGGAGGACATTATGCCAAGCGGAATAAGTCAGTGAAAGACATACTATATGATTTCACTTATATGTGGGATTTCTAAAAAATGAAACAAATAAAACAGAATCTGATTCATAGACACAGAGAATAATCTGGTGGTTGACAGAGGGGAGAGGATGGTCGTAGACAAAATGGGGAAAGGGTTATCTTCCAGTTACAAAGGTACAAACTCCCAGTTATAAAATAAATAAGACATGGGGATGCAACATACATAATGAGGAATAGAGTTAATAATGCGTAACAACTCTGTATGGTGACAGAGGGTAGGTAGTGTTACCATGGTGTTAATTTTGCATGTATATTAATGTTAAACTACATTTTGTACATTTGAAACTCATATAATATTGTATGTTAACTATACTTCAATAAAAGAATAAAATACACAATTATAAAATAATCAAAGATGCTGACAAAGATTAATGTACAAAATGTTCACTGTGGTGTGTATAATGGCCAAAAATTAGAAGCAATTTAAATGCCTTATCAATAAGATAATCAGGTATGTATTGTACTATATAATAATTACCATACTGCTTAAAAATCATGTTTCTGAAGAAGTTTGGCACTGTGGGGAGATACAATGAGCTTAGAAATGAGCTTTCTAATGAGGCCTGCTAAACTTCCTAGGTCCCAAAGGGGACTCTCAGTTTGTTCAACAAATCTTATTTCTGCTCCCGTCTTCACTCTAAGTAAAAACTACCATTGTCTTCACAGTTTGAGTCAATAATCTAAAAATTGTTCTTGATTGTTTTCTTCCTCTGTCACTGGATAGTCATTTCCTAGGCCAGTTTTGCAGAAACTACCTTTTAAGACCTCCAGGCCACCCTCTCCTTCCTCCTCTAGTCCCCTTCTCTCCCATCCCCTCCACTTCTCCATTCCTCTGTGCCTTGCCCTCCCTAACCCCCAAATTCCCAGTATACTAGGTCTCCTTTTTCAGATGACCACAGTGACCTACTTCTCCTAGGGAGGGGCCCTGGCTCCCACTCTCCCACCCAGAGCCCACAGCAGCCAGATATGTCTTGCCCAATGGAAGTCGACTATATCAATCCCTGCCGGACCCCCGGCAGGAGTGGATCCCCTGCTCTTCAGAACAAAACCCAAACCCTTTCCTGTGAAACTAAGCTTTGACTAATGAGGGAGATCAGTGGAAACCACTGGCTCAGCAGCCAGGCCCACAGCTCACAGAAGGAGAAAGTTTTATTAGCAGAGCACTTCACCATCAGAGCTGATTGCTTGCCAGGCCCTGAGCTGTGGGATGTTCATTTTTAGAGACACATAGCAAAATGCACCAGTGGGGTGGTCCTGTACACAAAGGGTGCTAGTCCAATCCCTCCCTCCCTACTCTCACTCTCTATCTCTGATCCGATTAACCTAACACTCCAGCTTCCTTTTGTCTAGAATGCCCCTTCTCCATTTCTTGTGTCAAACCCATACACCTGGGGCCCACTAGACACCACCTCCTTCAGGAAGCCACCCTGATACCTCAAGCAGTAGATGAACATATGCTGTCCTTTGAATATCCTTCCCATTGCACCTATGAACAGGTGACTGTACTGTAGTTATGTCCCTGCCTTGTCTTCCTAACTGGCCCATGAATTCTTCAGGTGGGATCTATGTGTGTTTCATCTTGGGGGGGGGGGAGCCCAATGTCATTTGGCTGAATGTCCAGCATATGGGCTTCTCAGAGAGGAATCCACATAGGCAAAGTATCTGTGGGAAAGTGAATGATTCAGTGTGTGCAAGTGCAGGGTGATGGTAAAAAGGTCTTCATGGGGACAGGTAGGAGAGTCCTAAAAGCCCACTAAATGACTGGGACTTGCCCTGAAGGGAAGAAGAGCCATGGATGGATTCTAAGGAGAGCAAAACTGGTTGACCACACATTGAATTGTCCATCATAAAGAAAACCCAAACTCGGTGGGGGGAGCCACAAGACCCCCACTCTGTCCCTAGTACTTTTTCTTGCTTCCCCTGGCCCTGCTGTAAGGGGGGATGGAGCATCTTCTCTGGTCAGATGCAAGGACCATCCCTGGGCAGGGTCACAGCATGTTGAAAGACTGTGCACACAGTGCAGCTGGGCATCACCAAAGCAGTCAGGGGACCTCTTGGAGATTCCTCGTGTTTCTTAGAAGCCCACAGGGTAGCTCCCTGATAGCTATCTGAAACCACAAATTCACTGCCAAAAAAAATGTAAATACCTGTTTTCTGGAAACCAGGCTTTTACAGCCACCTTTCTGGCATCCCCTACATCCCTCCAAGCTGCTGTCTCTTACCATAAATCCCCCAGAATGTCTGGATCCTCATGGAGTGCCCCTTTGAACTTTGAATTGGATAAACAGCCAATACCTCAGGCCTCTTAGAAGGACTGCTCCATGCTACTGTTATAAAAAGGAAAAACCATCACAGTGGAGAGATCCAACTACTGCATTACAGTCAGGAAACTCAGTTGCAAGCTTCAGTGACCCCTAAGCCACTTTGGGGCCCACCCCCACACCACTTCTGACTCCCACACAGGCTGGTTCATGGGACTTTGTTACCCTGTTGTGAACTCTTGGTCACAATTACCACAGGCACAGGACCCAAATGCTCCCCTTGGTCCTTCTGAAAATGTTGGGCAATGTTAGTGTAGGAAGGTAATACACAATCTCTGCATTTCTGCCCTGCAATCCTCTCGTGATAATTCCCTTAAGTCATTTTTCCATTTAGTCGTTCTGGTGACTTCCCAAGTACTACATCACTATACACTCCTCCCACTGGGGCATGCGCAGCCCCAATTCTGTGTGGGGAGGATGCAAAACAGTATCTGTGATACATCTTTCTGGAGCTTTTATTACAGGATTTGGTAGAACTTCCCCCTTTTCCTAAACATGGAAGAAAAGACAGAGAAGAGCAGGGGAGGGGAGAAGTGTTCCAAGAAAAAACCCAGTCACGATGGGGACAGAGGGATGAACCTGCAACTAGAGCGACCTCTCCTCTTGTAGGCCATAGACGTGGGATACCCTCTTGATTTGAATCCCATGCAGAGAACTCCAGAGCAGTTTGCAAGCCTCTCTGTCCATGGAACCAAGTTCTCTTGTCTAAGTGCCCTTGCACACCCAGCGTGTACTTCTTGTACCCCTTCCAGCCTCTGACCAATCTCCTGTACCATGTCGCCAGACTCCCTGGAGCTCAGCATCTTTTTTTCTTTCTGTTTAAAATCTATAGAGTATGGCTCGACCTCCCCAGTATTTGATCCCTGCCTTGGCCATCCCCCATGAGAGGTTAAACTGACTTAACTTTATTTTGTTTGCCATTCTGGTTCTTGCTTGGCAGCCTAAAACACAAGTGTCTTAGAATAAGATATGAGGAACATGATGGCCACTCCATGCCAGCCCTGGCTCTGGCCAAAGGAGGAGGCTGGGGTCATACCATCAAGCTGCCTGGTGTGGAGGAATTTCGTTTTGAGAACACAGTCCAGGGCTTTATTACTGCTGCTAGTGCCTTGGGTGGAGGAGGTACCAGGGCCACATTGGGGGCTGAACTGGAGGCAGAGGATGCTCCAGGGCCACACTGAGATGCTGTGCTGGAGATGGGGGTCTTTCACTTCAGGCTGGGTGGGGAATGGCAGGCACTATGTGCTTCTGCTCTGTCTCCTGGTCCCCTTCAGGCCTCTGTGTTTCTTTACTGAACAACCAGGCAGGTATACCTGGCTCATGCTGGCAGCATTTTCTACTGCCTCTGACACCTGCTGAGCCTCCTGGGTTTGGGAAGGATTGCAGCTGTTGGAGTCAGCAGAAGGGGAGGGCGTTGCTGTGATGGCATGGCCCTCCATCTTGGGTTTCTCAGAACTCAAAATCCAGGAGGTGGCCATACCACTGTTAAACTTCCAGGCTGTTGATGGGTCCTAGATCTGGTCCCACATGTGTGGGAGCCCATGTTCATTATCACCTGAGTCACCTGGGGGTCCTTGGTGTCATGGAGTGGCTCACTGTAAGGCCTGAGTTCCTTCTCCTGCACCACATTATGGATCTCTCATAATATCTTCTAACATTCTTCTGTCACTGGGGTTGAGGACCATCAGTTTTCTCAAGAGGTTTTCACATTCAAGAGGGAAGAATTTTGGATATGGTATTGTCTCCTCAGGGTCTGCTTCCATAGCTGCCAGAAGTCCTCTCCCACAAAAGGCAGGGGCACCAGTGACCATGGTGACAGACTGGTTCCCAGGATCCACACATCCATCACAGGGCCAGAAGAGTTCTGAGGGAGCATAAGTTGGGGGGTGGGGGCTGCCACAGTAGACGTTCAGCTTATGGCTGATGGTGAACTCATTGCTGAGGCCAAAGTCTACAATTTTTATGATCAGGTTAACACCAAAAAGTAGGCTCTCCAGCTTCAGGTCCCTGAAGGCTGATGACCCTGGCAGTACTGCACAGTGCATACTAGCTGCTATAATTTGCCTTGAGACTCTTTCTCTGTCATGCAGCCATGGCCCAGTAAATAACCAAATATGTCACCCCCACTAATGTACTCTGAGATGAGGAAGAGTGTTTCTGTACTGTCAGTCACCTGGAGCATTTTTATGATATTGGTGTGATCCCAGCCCTTCATGCTATGGACTTCACAGAAAAGTCTTAGGAAGCTGGAGGAGGTCTGCTGACTCTTGTTAATGACCTTACTGAAGGAAGACAGCATTTATGACATTTACCCCAATAAGATCATCAGCACAGTCTTCTTCAGCAGCCTCAGAGGCCAAATGACAGTGGGTTGATCTATTCAAAATGTTGGGGAAAAAATGCCAACCAACAATCCTACTCTGGCAAAACTGTCTTTCAAAAATGAGAGATTGTTGATTCATTATATTATACATCTTAAACTAACATAACATCATATGTTTATAAAAGTTCAGAAAGAAAGAGAAAGAGAAAGGGAAGGGAAGGAAGGAGGAAGGGGAGGAAGGGACAAAGGGAGGAAGGGAGGGAGGGGGGCAAGGAAGGAAAGGGAAGGGGAGAAAGGAAAGGAAAGGAAAGGAAAGGAAAGGAAAGGAAAGGAAAGGAGGAAGGTAAGAAAGGGGAAGAAGGGAAGGAAGGAAGGGAACGGAAGGGAAGGGACCAGCAGAAAGGATTTGGAAGGAAGAATGGAATGGAATAAAGGATGGGAGGGAGGGAGGGAAGGAAGGAAGGAAGGAAGGAAGGAAGGAAGGAAGGAAGGAAGGAGAAAAGAAGGAGGGAGCGAGGAAGGAAGAAAAGGAGGGAGGGAAGGAGAAAGAGAGGGAGGGAGAAAAGGAAGGAAGGATGGAAGGGAGGGAGGGAGGATGGAGGGAGGGATTATCCCCCCTCCCCAAGAAAAAACGAGGGATAAATTAAGACATTCTCAGATATGCCAAAGCTTAGAACATTGCTACTTCTAGACCAGCCCTGCAATGAAGGGAGTAGTTCAGGCTGAAATTAAAAGGCAATGGAAAGTAACTCAAAGTCTTATGAAGAAATAAAGATCTCTGGTAAAAAGAAATATATGGATGAGTATAAAAGCTAGTATTATTATAACTTTAGTTTCCATCTCTACTTTTTCCTTTCTACATTAAGAGACTAATGTAGTTTTTTAAAAGAAGTATTACTCTATGTTTTAGACTCAATCCAAAAGTATATAATTTTCTGACATCACTAACTGAAAGGAGGTGGGGTCAGAGCTGTAAAGGAGCAGAGTGTTTCCATGCTATTGAAGTTAAACTAGTATAAATACACATTAGGGTATTATAACTTACTATGTTAATGTACTTCCCATGATAACCATGAAGAAAGCAGCTGTAGAATATACACAAAAGGAGATGAGAAAATAATGTAAACATTTCACTAGAAAAAATCAACTAAACACAAGAGAAGACAGTAATGCAGGAAATAAGGCACAAACAAACAAACAAATAAAAACCCGCTATAAAGCACACAGAAAGCAAACAGCAAAGTGATAGAAACAAATCCCTCCTTACCAGTAATTACTTCAAACAAAAGTGGATTAAACTCTCCAGTCAAAAAGCAGAGATTGGCAGAATGGATTAAAAAATATGATTGAAGTATTTGCTGTCTACAAGAGACTGATTTTAGATCAGAAGACATAAATAGAGTTAAAGGGAAAGTATGGAAAAGATATTCTATACAAATAGCACCCAAAAAGATCAGGGGTGGTTATACTATCAGACAAAATTGATTTTAAATAAAATATATCCACGTTCACAGTAACATAGTAAACAATAGCTAAATGTGGAAGCAACCCAAATGTACATCAATGGATGAATGGATAACCAAAATGTGGTCTATACATACAAAAGAATATTTTCCTGTCTTGAAAAAGAAGGAAGTTAGGCTACAACATAGAAGAACCTTGAGAAAAGTATGCTAAGTGAAATAAACCAGTCAAAAAAAGACAAATAATGTATTATTCCACTTCTAGGAAATACTTAGAAGAGTCAAAATCATAAAGACAGAAAGTAGAACACTGTTTGCCAGGGGCTGAGGACTGGGAGGAATAGGTAGTCTTTGTTCAATGGATATGGTGTCTCAGTTTTACAAGGTGAAAAGAGTTCTGGAGATGGATGGTGGTGATGGTTGCCCAACGTTATGAATGGATTTAACACCACTGAACTGTATACTTAAAAATTAAAATGGTAAATTTTGCTGTATTTTAGTGCAATAAGAAAAACTGGGGGAGGGGAATTTTGTCTCTCTCTTACCAGCTGTCTTGTGACTTTCTGTATGTGTACTCAGGTGGGCAGGCAAGAAAGTGAGTAGGAAAAGCTAGCAGAGAGTAACCAGCACCGGCTAAAGATTCCAGACCATATCTCATACTCCTGAGCAAGATAGACTTCGTTTTCCTGCTTTCATTTACATTAATCTCAATTCCTCTTTCCCACAAAACCATATTATCCTATGAAAACTATGAAATTGAGAAGAACAAATTACTGGCACTGGAAAGCGTGAAAGAGGATTAGCAATGGAAATAACTCTGAGCCATTTATTCACCATGAACAGATGATCTCTGTTAGATTAAAATTCCATGTTAATCCAGCTCAACCTTCAACATCTGCTGAGAAAGGACAAAGGGAACTTGAACAGAACATATACATAAAGTAGTTGAGGACTTTATTTCATAGCCCATCAATTTAACACATCATGCAAGGAAGAAAATCTATTGAGTATTAGACTAACTGGTTAACCTAGGTTTTGTTTGTTAATATAAAATACATCAATATCCTTACCAAGTACATACTGAAGTAGTGAAAATTCACTAAGCACCAAAGAACACAAGAACACAAGTATACTTTATTTCACTTAACTTTATTGCACTTTGCAGATACTGTGGGGTTATTTAATTTTAATTTTTTTTTTTTTTTTTTTTTTTTTTTTTTTTTTTACAAATTGAAGGTTTCTGGCAACCCTGTCAAACAAGTCTATCAGCACCATTTTTCCCCAACAGCATTTGCTGACTTCATGTCCCTGTGTCACATTTTGGTAATTCTCACAGTATTTCAAACTTCATCATTTATCATATTTGTTATAGTGATCTGTGATCACTGAAAGCTCAGATGATGGTTAGCATTTGTTAGCAATAAAATATTTTTTAATTAAGGCATGTGCATTGTTTTAGACATAACTTTAATATTCGCTAGGAGAACAAAATCACATTTTGACTTTGCCTTACTGCAATATTAGGTCTATTGCAATGGTAGGGAACAAAACCTGCAATATCTCCAAGGTATGCCTGTATTTTTGATATGTGAAAAAGACTGGAGAAGCATTGAGACCTCACTCTGAATCCAACAAAATAAATGTAAAGGGGGAATTGGAAATGTTAAAAGCATCTGTACCAGTCAGTGTTCTCTAGAGAAACAGGACCAATAGGATATATATAGATATACAGAAAAAGATTTATTAGGTGGGATTGGTTTACACAATAATGGAAGCTGAGAAGGAAGTCCCACAATCTGCCATCTGCAAGCTGGAGGCCCACGAAAGCCAGTGGTATGGTTCTAGTCCCAACTTTCACACCTGACAACCAGGGGAGCCAGTGGTGTTAAGTCCCAGTCTGAGTACAAAGGCCTGAAAAACGGCAGCATAAATGTCCAAGAGTAGGAGTAGATGGATACCCCAGCTCAAGCACAGGACAAATTTGCCCTTCCTCTGCTGTTTTGTTCTATTAAGGTCCTCAATGGATTGGATGATGCCCAGTCTCATGAGGAATGGCGATCTTCTTTCTCAATCTACTGCTCCAACTGCTAATCTCTTCTGGAAACATTCTCACAGATACACTCAGAATTAAAGTGTTATCGGCTATCTGGGTACCCCTTAACCCAAGTAAGCTGACATATAAAATTAACCATCACAGCATATAATGAATTTGGATCTACCCTTTTTAAAAATTTATTTATTTATTTTTATTTATTTATTTTTTGAGTTGCAGGTGGTTTATTTGCAAGATAATTCCAGAGATAGAGTAGGAAGTTGGCAGAGTGATACAGAGAAAAGCAAAACTAATGGTGCACTATTGAAATATTTGCTTTGAATAGTTAGGGTTAAATTTTTCTAGGATCATAAAGATGTGCATAAAATCATCTCCAACATTGTCTTTCCCAAACACAAGAGGCTGGGGCATTCATCCACCAGGCACTTTTGCTCATTGATTGAGGGTTACCCCCAGCACTGTTATCTTTCCCCATCAATTCTGGGCTTCTCTTGGGTAATGGATGAATGGTATCCTGTGGTTTTGGAGAAGGCCCTGAGGAAAAAATTGGAAAACTCCATGGTGCTCATTTTAGTTTGGAAGAACCCAGGATTACAGGATCAGCTGCAACTGCAGCTGAACTCACTGGTAAGCTGATGTTATAGGCACACCTGCCATAGTCCGTGCTTCCATGAACAAATCTCTCATTAGGCCTTCAAGATGCTGGAATCTCTAAGAGGCAAATTTAATTACCAGGTTTATTGGAACAAACTATAATAGTTGTTATTGCAACTAATCTTAAAGCCCTATTAAGTACTCATCATCTCTTTCTTGGAATTTAATTGTTCTAGTACTTCAGCTAGACTAAGCTATATGGTCCAAACTCCTGCTTACCTTGTCCATGCCAGGTCATTATTATCACCAGGAAAAGAGGAATGGAGACACTTCTTTTTGTTTTATTTTTTTAAATTATTTTTTATTTTTTAAAATTTACATCCAAATTAGTTAGCATATAGTGAAACAGTGATTTCAGGAGTAGATTCCTTAATGCCCCTTACCCATTTAGCCCATCCCCCCTCCCACAACCCCTCCAGGAACTCTCAGTTTGTTCTCCATATTTATGAGTGTCTTCTGTTTTGTCCCCCTCTCTGTTTTTATATTATTTTTGTTTCCCTTCCCTTATGTCCATCTGTTTTGACTCTTAAAACTTCATATGAGTGAAGTCATATGATTTTTGTCTTTCTCTAATTTCACTTAGAATAATACCCTCCAGTTCCATCCACGTAGTTGCAAATGGCAAGCTTTCATTCTTTTGGATTGAAGTAATACTCCAATGTATATATATGCCACATTTTCTTTATCCATTCATCCATCGATGGACATTTGGGCTCTTTGCATAATTTGGCTATTGTTCATAGTGCTGCTATAAACAAGGGGGTGCATGTGTCCCTTCGAAACAGCACACCCGTATCCCTTGGATAAATGCCTAGTAGTGCAATTGCTGGGTTGTAGGGTAGTTCTATTTTTGTTTTTTTGAGGAACCTCCATACTGTTTTCCAGAGTGGCTGCACCAGCTTGCATTGCCACCAGCAATGCAAGAGATCCTCTTTCTCCGCATCCTCGCCAGCATCTGTTGTGGCCTGAGTTGTTAATGTTAGCCATTCTGACAGGTGTCAGGTGGTATCTCATTGTGGTTTTGATTTGGATTTCCCTAACGATGAGTGGTGTTGAGCCTTTTTTCATGTGTTAGTTGGCCATCAGATGTCTTCCTTGGAGAAGTGTCTATTCATGTCTTTTGCCCATTTCTTCATTGGATTGTTTTTTGAGTGTTGAGTTTGATAAATTCTTTATAGATTTTGGATACTAACCCTTTATCTGATATGTCATTTGCAAATATCTTCTCCCATTCTGTTGGTTGCCTTTTAGTTTTGCTGATTGTTTCCTTCGCTGTGCACAAGCTTTTTATTTTGATGAGGTCCCAGTAGTTCATTTTTGCTTTTGTTTCCCTTGCCTCTGGAGACGTGTTGAGTAAGAAGTTGCTGTGGGTAAGATCAAAGAGGTTTTTGCCTGCTTTCTCCTCGAGGATTTTGATGGCTTCCTGTCTTACATTGAGGTCTTTCATCCATTTTGAGTTTACTTTTGTGTATGGTGTAAAAAAGTGGTTCAGGTTCATTCTTCTGCATGTCGCTGTCCAGTTTTCTCAGCACCACTTGCTGAAAAGACTATCTTTATTCCATTGGATATTCTTTCCTGCTTTGTCAAAGATTAGTTGGCCATACGTTTGTGGGTCCATTTCTGGGTTCTCTATTCTGTTCCATTGATCTGAGTGTCTGTTCCTGTGCCAGTACCATACTGTCTTGATGATTACAGCTTTGTAGTATAGCTTGAAGTCTGGGATTGTGATGCCTCCTGCTTTGGTTTTTGTTTTCAAGATTGCTTTGACTATTCACGGTCTTTTCTGGTTCCATACAAATTTTAGGATTATTTGTTCTAGCTCTGTTAAGAATGCTGGTGTTACTTTTTTTTTTTTTCTGTATCAACTGAGGTATTTATTTTTCTATATTAATGTGGCGAATTACATTGATAGATTTTCTGATGAAAATCCTCCTTGCGTAACTAAAAGAAAGCTACTTGATCATGTATTCTGGTTCACACAGTTGGATTCAGTACCACAAGACTGCCTTGCATTACCTTTTTAAGCCACAACTATTCCCTCCCCTGACAACAACTAATATGTTCTCCATTTCTATAATTTTGCCAGAAGGATATATAAATGGACTATAGTCCATTTATAGTATGTGACTTTTTGAATTTTTTTTTTACTTAGCATAATACCCTTTAGAGCCATCCAAATTTTTACATGTGTTAGTAATTTAATCCTTTAAATTGTGGTGTAGAATTCTGTGGTATAGATGCACCATAGTTTGTTTTTAACTATTCAGAGTTTTGTTGTTGTTGTTTTAATCTGTGAGTAGTTTCCAGTTTGAGGATCCTATGAATAAAACGGCTATAAACATTCATGTACATGGTCCTGACTGAAAATAAACCTTAATTTCTATGAAATAAATGCCCAAGAGTACAATCACTGGGTCTTCTGGTAAACCCATTTTTAGTTTTAAAAATTATTGCCAAACTAACTTCCAGCACGGCTATACTATTTTACATTCTCCTTTGTAATGTATGAGAGATGTCATCTCTCCACATGCTTGGCAGCATTTGGTATTATCGTTGTTTATTATAGCCATCCTGATAGATGTGTAGGGATATTTCACGGCAGTTTTAATTTTCATTTCTCTAATGGCTAATGATGTTGAACATCTTTTCACTTGTTTATTTGGCATCTGTATATGCTCTTTGGTGAAAAAACTGTTTCTGGTCTTGTGCCCATTTTCTAATTGGATTATTTGTCTTCTTAATGTTGGGTTTTGAGAGTGTAATATATTCTAGATATTAGATCTCTAATGCTGGTGTTACTTTGATCGGGATTGCATTGAATATGTAGATTGCTTTGGTAGATATCAACATTTTAACAATATTTGTTCTTTCTATCTAGGAGCATGGAATCTTTTTCCATTTTTTGGTGTCTTCTTCAATTTCTTTCATAAGCTTTCTATAGTTTTCAGTGTATAGATTTTTCACCTCTTTGGTTAGATTTATTCCTAGGTATTTTATGGTTTTTGGTCCAACTGTAAATGGGATCGATTCCTTGATTTCTCTTTCTGTCGCTTCATTGTTGGTGTATAGGAATGCAACTGATTTCTGTGCATTGGTTTTATATCCTGCAACTTTGCTGAATTCATGGATCAGTTCTAGCAGTTTTTTGGTGGAACATTTTGGGTTTTCCATATAGAGTATTATGTCGCCTGCAAAGAGTGAAAGTTTGACCTCCTCCTGGCCAATTTGGATGCCTTTTATTTCTTTGTGTTGTCTGATTGCAGAGTCGAAGTCTTCCAATACTATGTTGAATAACAGTGGCGAGAGTGGACATCCCTGTCTTGTTCCTGACCTTAGGGGGAAAGCTCTCAGTTTTTCTCCATTGAGGATGATATTAGCATTGGGTCATTCATATATGGCTTTTATGATCTCGAGGTACGATTGGATCTACCCTTCTATTGCCCACATTGTTACTGATGGTCAGGGCCCCCTTCTCTATTCTGCCTCCCTCCCTCTCTCTGCTGATTTGTCTATTTTCATGTCTCCCTCTGCTTCTTTCCAAGGTCATTCTCTGTCATGCTTACTGGGCGTTTCCAAGTCATCTGCACCCAACCCATCCCCCATCCTCTATTTTACCATCTGTTTGGAACCCAGCTCTCCCTTACTCAACTCCATTTCCCTTGTTCTTCTTTGTCTCTTTTTTCATCTCCCACCCTTTCTGGGCCTTAGCAGAGATGGAAGAAAGATGGCCCTTACCCAGGAAGGCCAATGGGAATATAAACACACCCTGGTAGGTACAGCCAGTTGAATGGGATTGGGGACAGAACACACATTGTCATGGGACAGAAACCACTCATCTTCCCCTGTCCAGGGTTAAGGGCCCTCTCTGTGGGATGGCAGTGAAGGGGTACACCAGGTATCAGCAGCACCTGGCTGAGGGAGGAGGTGGGGTGTGGTCTTAGGAGAGAACTGGGGTCAGCAGTATCCCAGCAAGGGAGAGGGCTCAGCAGCCTCCTGTTGCCCTCCAGAGCCATGAGGGAATAGGCTGGGGCCAGGGAGGGAATCCACCTCCAGAGTGAGGATTTGAGAGTAAAGTGGGAAGGATGGGTCAATGGATGATATATATATATCATCAGTCAATGGACACTTGGGGTGTGGCCATAATTTGACTATTGTAGATAACGTTCCTATAAACATCAGGGTGTATGTGTCCCTTTGAAATAGCATGTTAAACTAACTGGAATTTAAATAAAAAGTTAAAAAAATAAGTATTAAAAAACTAATCTTTGAATGCTAGTTTTGCACCATCCATATTCTACTCATTCTAAACACATTCTGTTTACTGTCTTTGCATACTCATACACACACTGACTCCCCAATTCATAGTAAATTGTGTATAATTCAATCTCTCTGCACATTTCTTTTGCTCTATTCAAACGTCACTCTTTAACCTCCTGTTTTTCATTTGACAATCATCGCTTGCACACTGTGTGCTATTTAATACCTTCTTTGTGCACAATTGCCTGCAGTTCAAGAGTCGCTCTTCACACACTCACTGTGGGTTTTCCAACAGACATTATTTCCACCTCCAATCCAACCTTCACTCCAGGCTACTCATTCAGTGCCATTTAGCTCTACCTGCCTGCACATTCAGTGTCTGTGACTCACAAAACTATGTGTGCAAATGACCAACCTTTCATATATAATCCTTTTGCACAATCCAACTTCCACTCATTAAAACCAACATCATGGTATCCAATACTCACTCTTGGCACACTCACTATCTGCAATAAATACTCTATGTATGTTCGTTCTGTTCCATCCAACTTATAATACCTGCCCACTCATTCTAAGCTATTCAAACATCTCTCACACACTGACTGTGCTTTATTTAACAATTACACTGGATTACTCACCACCACTTGTGATTTAACATCCACTCCTCCCACACTCATTATTGCTATTCCAATGCCACTCCTTGCACTCACATTGTATGCTTTTCAAGAAAAACCTCATACACATTATACTCATTCTGCACCATCCAAATTCCATTCACTACACCCATTGCATGCCATTGGACAATCATCCCTTACATACTCCGTGTGAAATTCCAAAAGTATATGTATTCTTGGCAGGTCCTACCAACCTCCATTCCTTGCAAACCCATTATTTTCCAATTAATAATTGCTATTCACACTGTATACCATTCAACATCCTCTCTGTGCACATTTAGTGTTTCAATAACCACTCTTTCCACAATCACTGTGATTTGCAAACCACTCTTTGGATAATCACAGTGTGCAATTCAACAACTATTCTTTGCACATGCATTATGTACAGCCCAGTCCCTTTCCTAGAACACTCACTGTTTGCTATTCAACAATCTCTCTTAATGCACTCCATCTTTTCCATCCAGTACCACTCCTCTGCCATTCAACAATCACTTCCTGCACACTTGCTCCTTGCGAATCAATAGGCACTCTTTTTTTAACTCATTCTGCACTTTGCAGTTTCCATTCTTTGCACACTGTGCCATTCAACAATAAATCCTTGCAAACTCACTGCGCTATTCTACTTCCACTCATTGTGCGCTCATGTGTAATCTAGCAATCACTCTACAAGTATTCCCTATCACCCAACTTCCACTCCTTGCACACTAAACTTTGTGCATTCAACCACTCTATGCTCACTCACTGTATGATACAACCACCATTCTTTTCACACCCATTCCCCACCATCTAAATGCCATTTCTTTCACACTCAGTCTTGGCTAGTCTACAACTGCTCCTTGAATACTATGTGCTATTCTTTTTTTTTTTTTCAACGTTTATTTATTTTTGGGACAGAGAGAGACAGAGCATGAACGGGGGAGGGGCAGAGAGAGAGGGAGACACAGAATCGGAAACAGGCTCCAGGCTCTGAGCCATCAGCCCAGAGCCTGACGCGGGGCTCGAACTCACGGACCGCGAGATCGTGACCTGGCTGAAGTCGGACGCTTAACCGACTGCGCCACCCAGGCGCCCCCTATGTGCTATTCTTGAGCTTAACCTTGATTTTTATTTTTCTTTAGATTTTTCTTTCTTGACATTGGTCTTGATCTTCTCTTTAATGCTAACTTTGAATGTTCCTTGGCCTTGTTTTGATTCCAACTCAGACAAACTTAACATTTCTTTACTTTTAGCCTTGATTTTAGCTTTGATTATGATCTTGACCTTGAGCTTTCTTGTGACTCACTCATCCTTTCCTATAAAATGTCTAGACAATGTATAGCCCTGAATGTGAAGTTGCATTTAACCTTGAACTTCACCTAAAACTTGATTTTGGCATCAATGTTGGTTTTTATTTTTGATCTGTTAAAAATAAGTACAACTTAAAGTAAGTACAAGCTTAAAGATGACCTGTACTTTTTTTAAAAATTAAAGTTAGTTAACATACAGTGTAGTCTTGGCTTCAGGAGTAGAACCCAGTGATTCATCTCATACATATGACACCCATTGCTCATCCCAACAAGTGCCCTCCTCAATGCCTATCACCGATTTAGCCCATGCATCCAACCAACACCCCTGCAGTAACCCTCAGTTTGTTCTCTGTATTTAAGAGTCTCTTATGATTTGCCTCCCTCTCTGTTTTTATCTTATTTTTCCTTCCATTGCTTTAGGTTCATCTGTTGAGTTTCTCAAATTGCACATATGCGTGAAATCATGTATCTTTCTCTGACTGACTTCACTTAGCATACTGCCCTCCAGTCCATCCACATTGTTGCAAATGACAAGATGTTATTCTTTCTTATCACCAAATGCTATTCCATTGTGTGTGTGTGTGTGTGTGTGTGTGTGTGTGTGTACGTACCACATCTTTATCAATTCATCAGTCAATGGACATTTGGGCTTTTTCTACAATTTGGATATTTTTGATAACATTGCTATAAACACTGGGATGAATGTGTTTCAAATCAGCATTTTTGTATCCTTTGGATAAATTCCTAGTAGTGCAACTGCTGGGTAGTAAGGTATTTCTATTTTTATTTTTTTGAGGAACATCCATACTATTCTCCAGAGTGACTGAGCCAGTTTGCATTCCCACCAAGTGTTCAAAAGGGTTCCTCTTTCTTCACATCCTCACCAACATCTGTTGTTGCCTGAGTTGTTCATTTTTTCCCATTCTGAGAGGTGTTAGGTGGTATCCCATTGCTGTTTTGATTTGTATTTCTCTGATGATGGGTGATGTTGAGCATCTTTTCATGTGTTTGTTACCCATCTGGATGTCTTCTTTGGAAAAGTGTCTGTTCATGTCTTTTGCACATTTCTTCACTGGATTGTTTTTGGATGTTCTTTGTAGATTTTGGATACTAACCCTTTATCTGATATGTTATTTGCAAACATCTTCTCCCATTCCATAAATTGCCTTTTTTTTGTTTCCTTTGCTGTGCAGAAGTTTTTGTCTTGATGAGGTCTCCATAGTTCATTTTTTGCTTTTATTTCCCTTGCCTCCAGAGGCATGTCAAGTAAGAAGTTGCTGCCTGTTTTCTCCTGTAGGATTTTGATGGTTTCTCATTTCACATTTACATCTTTCATCCATTTTGAATTTATTTTTGTGTATGGTGTAAGAAAGTGGTAGTTTCATTCTTCTGCATGTCCCTGTCCAGTTCTCCCAGCACCATTTGCTAAAGGTGCTCTCTATTTTCCATTGGATGCTCTTTCCTGCTTTGTCAAAGAGGAGTTAATTAAAAAATACATGGAAGCAAATGAAAATAAAAACACAAGAGTCCAAACCCTTTCAGTTGCAGCAAAGGCAGACCTTACAGGAAAATACATTGCAATTCAGGCCTATCTCAAGAAGCAAGAAAGGTCCCAAATACACAACCAAACCTTACCCTTAAGAAGCTAGAAAAGGAGCAGCAAATAAAGCTCAAAGCCAGTAGAAAAAGGGAAATAATAAATACTAGAGCAGAAAGAAACAATATAGAATAAAAAAAAACACACATTAAAAAAACAGATCAATGAAACTAAGAGTTGATTTTTTGAAAGACTAAACAAAATTGATAAACCACTAGAAAGATACTTGAAAAGAGGGCCAAATAGATAAAATCACAAATGTAAAAGGGAAGACCACAACCAATACTATAGAAAAATAAATAATTATAAGAGAATACTATGAAAATTATGTACTGACAAGCTGGACAATCTGGAAGAAATGGACAAATTCCTAGACATTCACACACTACCAAAACTCAAACAGGGAAGAAACAGAAAATTTGAATAGGCCCATAACAAGGAAAGAAATGAAGCCAGTTATCAAAAATCTCTCAACAATTAAGAGTCTTGGGCTAGATGGCTTCCCAGGGAAATTCTGCCAGACATTTAAAAAACGGTTAATACTGGGGCACCTGGGTGGCTTGGTCGGTTGAGTGTCCAACTGTGGCTTAGGTCATGATCTCACAGTTTGTGGGTTCGAGCCCCGTGTCAGGCTTTGTGCTGACAGCTCAAGCCTGAAGCCTGCTTCAGATTCTGTGTGTGTGTCTCTCTCTGCCCCTCCCCTGTTCATACTCTGTCTGTCAACAATAAATAAGTGTTAATTAACAATTACAAAAAAAAAGAGTTAATACCTATTCTCAAACTGTTCCAAACAATAGAAATTGAAGGAAAGCTTCTAAACTCATTCTATGAAGGGAGCATTACCTTGATTCCAGAACCAGACAATGACCCCACTAAACAGGAGAATTACAGGCCAATATCCCTGATGAACTTGGATGCAGAAATTCTCAACAAGATGCTAGCAAATCGAATTCAACAGTACATTAACAGAATTATTCACCATGATTGAGTGAGGTTCATTTCTGGGCTGCAGGGCTGGTTCAATATTTGCAAGTCAATCAATGTGATACACCATATGAGTAGATAGGATAAGAACCATATGATCCTTAAAATAGATGCAGAAAAAGCATTTGACAAAATACAGTATCATTTCTTGATAAAAACCCTCAAGGAAGTAGGGGTAGAAGGAACATACTTCAATATCATAAAAGCCATATATGAAAGGCCCACAGCTAATATCATGCTCAATGGGGAAAAACTGAGAGATTTCCCCTAAGATCAGGAACACGACAGGGATGTCCACTCTCACCACTGCTCTTCAACATACTGCTGGAAGTCCTAGCTGGAGCAATCAGACAACAAAAAAGAAATAAAAGGCATCCAAATTGGCAAGGAAGAAGTCAAACTTTCACTCTTCGCAGATGACATGATACTCTACATGGAAAACCTGAAAGACTCCGCCAAAAAACTGTTAGAGCTGATCCATGAATTCAGCAAAGGCACAGGATATAAAATCAATATATAGAAGTTTATACACCAATAATGAAGTAGCAGAAAGAGAAACCAAGGAATCTATCCCATTTACAATTGCACCTAAACCATAAAATACTTAGGAATAAACCTAACCAAAGAGGTAAAGATCTGTCTGATGAAAACTATAGAAAGCTTATGAAAGAAATTGAAGAAGACACAAAGAAATGGAAAAACATTTTACACTCGTGGATTGGAGAAACAAATATTGTTAAAATGTCAATACTATGCAAAGCAATTGACACATTCAATGGAATTCCTATCAAAATTCTTCACAGAGCTAGAAAAAACAATCCTAAAATTTGTATAAAATCACAAAAGACCCTGAAAAGGAAAGTAATCTTGAAAAAGAAAACCAAAGCTGGAGGCATTACAATCCCGGACTTTAAGCTGTATTATAAAGTGTAATCATCAAGCAAGTAAGGTATCGGCACAAAAACAAGACACATAGATCAATGGAATATAATAGAGAACCCAGAAATGGACCCACAAATATATGGCCAACTAATTTTTGACAAGGCAGGAAAATGTGTTTTTTTTAAGTTTACTTATTTATCTTGAGAGAGAGAGAGATAGAGATTGAGAGAGAGATTGAGAGAGTGAGCGCAGGACAGTGGAAGAGAGGGAGGAGAGAGAATCTCAACAGACTCCATGCTGTGAGCACAGAGCCAGAAGCAGTCTCAATCTCACAAACAGTGAGATTATGACCTGAGCCAAAACCAAGAGTCAGAAGCTTAATCAACTTAGCCACCCAGGTGCCTCAAGGATGACCTGTACTTTAAATTTCTCCTTGACTTTGATGTAAACCCTGATTCAGAGCCACTTTATCATGCGTAGCCCAGGCTGTGAACTACAACTTGAACTGGACTTGGACTTTGACCTTATTGTAATGTTGACCCTGATGTGAAGTTTAGTTTGATTTGTCTTTTTAACTGATCTTAGTCTTGAACTTGGCCCAGACTTTGAATCTGAGCTTGAATTTTACTTTGATCTTGACCTTGACACTAAATCAGATTTACTTTTTGCTCCTGATTATAATCCATACTGTGTGTTGCCCAAGTCCTCCTGTCTTTCACCTTTAACATGACCTTAGCACATTGAAATCTGCCTTTACCTCGACCCTGGTTTAGACCACATTCTGACCCAGATTATCATCCAGACCTTCTAAATATAAATTTGATTTTAACCCCGATCTTGACTTTGAATTGGAACTTAACCTTGACTTTTGATCCTGAACTTGAATTTTATCATGACTTTGTTCATAATTCAGACCACCACCTGTTTCAGACTCTCATGTATAGGTCTACTCCAGAATATGAACTTGAAATTGACCTTGATATTAACCTTGAACTATGTCTAGGTCTTAACACATGACCTTAACCTTAACCTTATACTTGACCTTGATGCTGACCTCAATGAAAATCTGTCCCTAATATGTTAATCAAGTTTCACTTCAAACACAAACTTGACCCCTTGATCCTTAACCCATAAGGACTTTGACCTTAAAGTGACCATGAAATTGACCTTGACCTTGATTCAGTTCCTCATCGGGTTGCTGATTGTTGTTCAAGGTAATATCTAGATCAAGCTATGAATTTGACCTTGATCTAGACCTTGTCCATGATCCACACCCAATTCTTTGTCTAATCATCGAGGACATGTGTAGCCATGATTGTGAACTTAAATACAGATCCTCCTCAGTTTATGATGGGGTTACATCCCAATAAACCCATTTTAAGTCAAACATAAGTGAAAAATGCATCGAATACACCTAACCTATCAAACATCAGAGCTTAATCGTTTCCCACAAAGCCTATTAGATAACAAAGTATTGACTATCTCCTATAATTTCAATACTCTTCTGAAAGTGACAAACAGAATGGCTGTAAGGATAGTAATTGTTAGCCCCCACAATTGCTTGGCTGACAGAGAGTTGCAGCTGTTGCTAACTGCCCCACATCACCAGAGAGTATCATACCATACCAATAGCCCGGTAAAAGATCAAAACTCAAAATGTGAAGTACGGTTTCCATTGAATGCAGATTGTTTTCACATCACTGTAAAGTTGAAAAATCAGAAGTCAAATCGTCATACATCAGGGATGATCTGTATGTTCCTGGTCTTGGAACTGATCTTGACCTTAACTATAAATTGACCTTAAACTTGATACTGATGTTGAATTTGACCTTGACTTGCACCTTGATTCAAATCCTCATCGTCTTCCTGTCTATTGTCCAGACCATATCTACATCTGTGAATTAAGTTGGATCTAAACAACCGTGACTTTGACCAAGGAATTGACTTTATCTTTCTGCCTGATTCAGGCCCTTGACACTATCAGCCAGAGCATGTACAGCTTTGGGATGTGAGGTTTAACCGAACCTTGAGTTTGGCTTCAATCTTAAATTTATATTCACCTTGACCCACTTCCTGCCCCTTACTCTTATCAAAACTCCATAGATAAAATTAACCCAGCTACTAACTTCAGTCCCATAGCAGGATTCATCCCAACTAAGATATTCAGCTCCACAACCAGATTTATACCCAATAATTCCTCAGCTTTGTGTGTGGATTTAATCCTGATGGCCACTTCGACACTGTAGCCAGATTCAGCCAGATGTTGACCTCAGTACTGGAGCTGCAGCAGGACTGTCCTTATGAGAACCACCTGGATTTATCCCTGATGGTGCCCTCAATTCTGCAGCTGGGTTCATCACCTATGATGACCTTACCCCATAGGAAAATTCATCCCAGATGCTGACTTCAGCCCCGCATTAGGGATCATTTCCAATGATAACCTTACCTCATCTGGGTTCATCTCTGATGATGATCTCAGACCTGCACATGGATACATCTGTGATGATTTCAATGTGAAAGCTGTATTCAATCCTCATGTTTACCTCCTCTGTACAGAAAAATTCCTCCCCAATGTTGACCTCAACCTGGCAGAAAAATTCATCCCATAAATTTCCCTCATTCTAGCAAGCGGGTATATACCTGGTGATGTCCTCAGTCAAGGAACTATATGCATCTCCAGTGTTGACCTGTCTCACACATGTCTTCATCCAAGATGACATGAATAAGTAAATACCTATTTCACCATATGAAGATAATAATCCTCAACCCAAATCATGGCTAAAGTTGTTATGATGAGTGAATAAGAAACAGGAAGTAAACATCTATTTTAAAAAGTGAGGACATTCTGGGGCAGTGCTTCTCAAATGTAAGAGTGCATCAGAACAACATGGGGCTTGTTAAACCCACCTTGCTGACCCCACGCCAAGACAGGCTGACTGGCAGGCCCAGGGGAAGGAGGATTAACAACTTCCATGTCTAACAAGTTTCCCTGACTTTGATGCTTCTCTGCTAGAGACCACAGTTTGAGAAATAGACACTAGAGAAATGCCAGAGGTATTTGTTACTTACAGACCCCAAGTCTCATGGTTGCATTAACTACCTTTAAAGACACAAAAGGCCAAGTACAATATAATCTATGTTTTATTTTATACTTTTGTGATCACTAAAATCTAAACAGAAGTTTGGCTTCAACATAAAAAAAGAAAAATAGCGACAGGATTAAATACCAAGAGCAGATGACAAGGGTATGCAAGGAAGGGCTGTCCTGGGAAGGGTTGCACATTTGCAGGCACATCAGCAAAATAGCCCATGAAGCTTGGATCTAGTCAGCCTGTGGGTAAGCCACAGCACAGTCCTGAGGTATAGGCACAGAAAGTGTTTCCTTCCTGCTCCTTCCAAGTACAGGCTGTGTGGACACAGAACACTGCCCACACATCCCCCCAGTGCACTGGACATGCCTCTTCCTTCAGCGTCTTCAGGGCAGAGTCCCCTGCTCTCCACACACACACATGCACTTATTTGCACTCACCCAGCACATGAGTACACACTCAAGCCCAGGAGCATGCAGTCACATGTACACAAACACTGCCTCTGATTTCAGGTCTCCTTCACCTTTACAGGCTCAGCTTCCAACTCCAGAGTCAAGATGTGTGAGTGTCCCTGGAAGACTGACAAAGGGTCACTGCAGAATAAGGGTGTTAACCATCCTTCCTGAGGACCTAGTCAGGGAGAAACTGTATTCTGTACCCTGCTGGTGGGAAGGAAAATTCTACTGAGCAAATATGGCTGCCTGGGCTCATTAGGGAGGCCCGGATGCTGGGTCTGAGATGCCATCCAGCCCTGCTTCACTCCTCAATAACCAGTTGATAAGGAAGCAGAGTGTCAGGAGGCCAGTCCCTAGCAGGTCCCCCAGCCCTGTGAGGTAGGGGATGCAGTGGCTGTCTGGATCCAGAGCCTGGTGCCACGCGAGCCGAACCATCACTTCTGCCAGGTACAGCAGAATTGTCACCTGTCATAAGAGCAAGCAGACACAAAAGATGACAACTAAGTCAGAAAGCCAAATGTCACCAAGAAACACTAGATTTCAAAGGCAGATACTAAGGTGGACATGTCAACCCCAGGGAGTCAACCCCATGTCAACCCCAGCTGGACTTCCTCCAGCTTCTCTTGGGGTCAATGCCTAGCTCTGAGCTCATGCAGAGGCCAGAAAGTCCACCCTCATCCACACTTGCCTAGTCTCCCTCCTGTCGTCAGGACCTGCTTGCAGCATCCTGAGGTGGCAGACAGATCGTCTCTGCTACACAGGCTCCTCTCACCTTCCTTAGAAACTCAAGACACAGACTTCAGATAGGGTTCCCTAGAGGGCCTCACTTGAGCAGTTTTGGAGAGTAACCCTTCCCTGGAAGCACCACAGTGCTGGTCTCACTTCAGAGCTCCTCAGTGTCTTGTCACAGGCTGACCGCAGCCCCTCTGTCCCCCTCGGGACAGTTTCTCAAAGTACCCCGCCCTATCCTTCATGATCAGGGACATGCTGCAATTGCAAATGCCCTAACTCAGAGGATTTGAAAACATCAGTCCCTAGTTCTAGCATTGCCCTCCTAGAACGGTGCCCATCAAGGCCCACCGTTATCCCTGTGGACACCCTAGGCCCACCAGGGGCATCTGACAACTAGTCTGGGCAGATAGTCTGCTGAGTACTAGCCACAGGCAGGCACCAGCCTAACCTTTCATCATGCCCTTATCACCACCCAGCGCTGACTAAAAGTCCTTGCGTGTGTTTTAGCAACATCCCAGCAGGGACCTGGTCCCTGCCCACCCTGTCTGTGATGAATGATGTGCATGGCCCAGTTCACCAGCCAGAACCACACATCAGCTTGCTTCCTGGCAACTTGCTGTATCTTCAGGACCATCCTCTGATCTCCTGGTGATAATTGAGCAGTGTGCTATATGCAGTATGGATGGTGCCTTGTGGGAAGTGGAGATTAACGAGTGTGCAGTGTAAAGTGTGTCATGTGCAGTGTGCTGTGTATACTGTGGAGCATGCTGCTTGCAGTATGAAATATGCCCTGTGCAGTATGCAATGTGAAATGCATGCAATGCAGTGTGGTGTGACTTCTGTGTCTGGTTCACACCCTTGAGCTTGAATATGTTGATTCTTGGAAGATGGGGGCCATGCCCTGCCATGTCCAGGAACCCCCCAACCTCACCCCCTCAGCATCTTTCCCAGGTCAGGGAGATAAATCTTGCTGGATGACTAAGCATTGAATGCTGCTTTGATGCTACTAACAGTCATCCTTACCTGCATCAGACTTGCTAGCAGATAGAATACCACAAACATCTTACTTTGTGGGACCAAATGGCCTTCCACCAAGTAAATGATATAGAAGAAAATCAGATGGCCCGGAACCACCAGAGAGAGCAGGACTCGAGCTGATACGGAATTAATTTCTGGAAAAGACAACCATAGAGGTGTGTGTGACTTGACAGGCAGCAGGGACCACCTTGGCATGTTTAGTTTCCCGTGAGGCATCCGCATTCATTTATCTACTACACGAGTGTTTCCTGAGCACCTACTATACTGCAGGTATGTTCTAGCAGATGAGGATATAGCTCTGTCCCTTCCTTCAAGGAACTGACATTTTAGGGAAGAGAAAAAAAAAAAAAACAGACTTGAGTAGCAGAAGCAAACAAGAAAGGTCATTTCAAAGGGTGACCAGTGCTAGGAAGCAGGGTCTTTGTTTTAGAGAACCAGGTGTGTACTAGCAAGATGAGTTAGTGGATACTAAAAGCTCTCTCGAGAAGAGGACAACTAGGCTGAGACATGCATCTGGAAGAGAGTATTCTGGGCAGAGAAAAGAGGATTTGCAAGGGGCTGAAGGTAGAAGAGAGCTCTGGAATGTGGGGGGAATGAAGGCTCAGCATGTGAAGTCTGATCCAGGGAGGGCTGGCACACTCATAGGGGGCCTCAGACAGCCCCTTCCTCACGCTAAGCCTGAGAGATCCATTCAGCACATTCTCTTTTGGCTTCAGCCCTCCAGGAATCCGAGACTCTGCAAGAAGTGTGACTTCCCCGCCCCAACCACACACACTTTTAAGAGCGTCACGTGTAAACGCAAATGACTCTTCAAACAGAAATAGTTTCAGTAAAAAGCCTCCATTTGCCTGAGTTAATATATTTCATCAAATTCCTAAGAAAGAGGGGGGAAATCATATAGCTTAGAAGCCAAAAACACTACCATAAAATAATATGTAGAGAGGGCGAGAAAACACAAGAGCTCCAAAGTCTATTCGTGATGAAAAATTAGACAAGGTATGAGAAGATTCTTTTAAAAAAAGAAAAAGTAGGGGCGCCTGGGTGGCTCAGTGGTTAAGCGGCCGACTTCGGCTCAGGTCATGATCTCACGGTCCGTGAGTTCAAGTCCCACGTCGGGCTCTGTGCTGCCAGCTCAGAGCCTGGAGCCTGTTTCAGATTCTGTGTCTTCCTCTCTCTCTGACCCTCCCCTGTTCATGCTCTGTCTCTCCCTGTCTCAAAAATAAATAAAATGTTAAAAAAATAAAAAAAAATAAAAAAAGAACAAGTAGAAGCAAAATAAATAATTACTAATGGCAGCTGGCACTAAAACTCAAGACAATCTTGAGAGTAAGAATTCAGTAAAATATTTAGGTGCTGCTATACATTGGATGTTTGTCCGTATCTCCCTTGCTTTCACCACCCAGATCCCCATGTTGTAACTTAACCCTGAGTGTGATGGTATTTGGAGGTGATTAAGTCATAAGGGTAGGGTACAGCACTCATGTATGGCATTAGTGCTTATAACTTATAAGCTATAAGAGACTTCAGAAAGTCTCTTCACCCTTTCCGTCATGTGAGCACATAGTGAGAAGACAGCTGTGAAGGAGGAACAGGCCATCACCACAGAATTTGCTAGTGCCTTGATCTTGAAATTCCACCCACCACAACTATAGAAAACAAGTTTCTTGTGGTTATGAGCCAATCATTTTATGCTTGCATTATAGCAGTCTGAACCAGGAAAGGTACAAAAACACAGAAATTGAAATAGATTTTCCAAACACAAGTGACAAATCAGAAAATATAATAGGTACAATCCATCAAATGCACTATTAGGTAGTTACCCAAAGGATACAAAAATAAAGATCCAAAGGGGTACATGCACCCAAATGTTTATAGCAACGTTATCAACAACAGCCAAACTACAAAGAGAGCCCAAATGTCCATAGACTGGATGGATGAAGATGTGGTATGTATATATACATATGTATACACACACACACACACACACACACACACACACACACACACATATATATACACACCATATATACATATGGTGTGTGTGTGTGTATGTGTGTGTGTTTTCATATATATACACACACAGTGGATTATTCAGCCATCAAAAATGAAATCTTGCCATTTATAATGATGTGGATGGAGCTAGAATGTATTATGCTAAGCAAAATAAGTCAGTCAGAGAAAGACAAATACCATACAATTTCACTCATATGTGGAATGTAAGAAACAATACAGATGAACATGTGGGAAGGGGGTGTGGAAAGAGAAGACAGGGAGACAAAGCATAAGAGACTCTTAATGACAGAGAACAAACTGAGGGTTGCTGGAGGCAAGGGGGGTGGGGGTATGGGCTAAATGAGAGATGGGTATTAAGGAGGGCACTTGTTGTGATGAGTACTGGGTGCTTTATGTAAATGGTGAATCACTGAATTCTACTCCTGAAACCAACATTGCATTGATGTTAACTAAAATTAAAATTAAAGAAAAAAAAGATAAAATGTGGTTCCCAGTACTAGAAAAAATAACAGGAATTTCCACGTTAAGACAAGATGGGGTAGACACATCTCTTCCTAATCCTCTCACTAAATACAACTAAAAGTGCTGGACATTATATATAAAATAAACATAAGATTTTAAAAGGTGGAGAGAAAAAGTGGCTGGCCAGGGACCTCAGGATTCAACAAACAACACAGAGGTAAGTTACCTGAGTTGTTGTTTTGGTGTTTTGGTGGGTGGTGCTGGTTTATTTCATATATCCCAGACAGGATGCTGGAGAAGTCAGCAAGCCAGAAATGTCAATCAATGGGCAAGATTCAAAAGAAAAGATTCAACAAAAGCCTGCTCTGTCTAGCCAAAGTTCCAGAAGAGGGACAGCCTAGCAAAGCACAGAACTTCTAGACAACAGCTGCTCTATTCCAGACAAACATCACAGGAAAGACTGCAGCCCCACTTTCATCAGCAAAGGCCAAGTGGGGAGCCTGGACTCTGACCTAATCTATGTGGAATGTGGTGCTCATCCCTTCTGGCTGACGTGGGATAAGAGAAGACTAAGTGGTACTCTGCCTGGTGGTAATGACCTCCCCACTTCATGTTGATGAAGGCCATGTGGGGAGCAGTAATAAGGCATCCCTTTCCCTCTTGGACAAGGTGGGATCAGAAGAACACAGACTCCCTGCCAGTCCACCAGCAATGAGGAGCTCCTCTTCGCCCAGTGTGTGAATAGAGATAGGGGAATCCTGGGCTTCCAGCCCTACCTGGCAGTAAGCAAGCAATGCATTATTCCCTTTCCTTCAGCGGTGCACTGTCAGAGGAGGTGCCTAAAAAGACTTAAAGACTTAAATAAGATCCAGAATTTAATAATCTATACCCCAAATGCCTGGGATTTAATCTAAAATCACTTCTTACAAAAGAAATCTCCTATAACCAGTAAAGAAATAGAATTAGTAATCAAAAATCTCCCAAAAAAACCAAGAGTCCAGGGCTGGGTAACTTTCCAAGGGAATTCTACCAAACATTTAAAGAAGAGTTAACACCTATTCTTTTGAAGCTGTTCCAAAAATTAGAAAAGGAAGGAAAGCTTCCAAACTCATTCTAGGAAGTCAGTATTACCTTGATTTCAAAACCAGACCAAGACCCCACGAAAAAAGGAGAACTCCAGACCAATTTCCCTGACGAACACCGATGTGAAATTACTCAACAGGAAACCGACCAACCAGATACAATACATTAAAAGAATTGTTCACCACGACCAAGTGGGATATATACGCAGGATGCAGGGCTGGTTCAATATCTGCAAAACAATCAATGTGATATATCACATTAATAAAAGAAAGGACAAGAACCACATGATCCTCTCGATAGATGCAGAGAAAGCATTTGACAAAATACAGCATCATTTCTTGATAAAAACCCTCAAGGATAAGAGGATCATACCTGAAGATCATAAAAAGCCATATTTGATATCATCCTTAATGGGGAAAAACTGAGAGCTTACCCCTAAGGTCAGGAACATGACAGGGATGTCTACTCTCGCCACTGTTACTCAATATAGTATTAAAATCAGACAACACAAAGGAGTAAAAGGCATCCAAATTGACAAGGAGGAAGTCAAACTTTTTACTCTTTGCAGATGACATGATACTCTATATGGAAAACACAAAAGATTCCACCAAAAAACTTCTAGAACTGATCCATGAATTCAGCAAAGTTGCAGGATATAAAATCAACGCACAGAAATCAGTTGCATTCCTATACACCAACAATGAAGCAACAGAAAGAGAAATCAAGGAATCGATCCCATTTACAGTTGGACCAAAAACCATAAAATACCTAGGAATAAATCTAACCAAAGAGGTGAAAAATCTATACACTGAAAACTATAGGAAGCTTATGAAAGAAATTGAAGACACAAAAAAATGGAAAAATATTCCTTGCTCCTGGATTGCAAGAACACATATTATTAAAATGTCAATACTACCCAAAGCAATCTACATATTCAATACAATGCTTATCAAAATAACACCAGCATTCTTCATAGAGTTAGAATAAACAATCCTAAAATTTGTATGGAATGATAAAAGACCCCAAATCGCCAAAGATATCCTGAAAAAGAAAACCAAATCTGGAGGCATCACAATTCTGGACTTCAAGCTGTATTACAAAGCTGTAATCATCAAGACAGTATGGAAATCGCACAAAACCAGACACACTCAGATCAATGGAACAGATTAGAGAACCCAGAAATGGACTCACAAACATATGGCCATTTAATCATTGACAAAGCAGGAAAGAAAATCCAACGGAATAAAGACAGTCTCTTCAGCAATCGTGCTGGGAAAACTGGACAGCAACATGCAGAAAAATGAACCTGGATCATTTACTTATACCATACACAAAAATAAACTCAAATGGATGAAAGTCCTAAGTATAAGACAGGAGGCCATCAAAATCCTCGAGAAGAAAGCAGGGAAACACCTCCTTGACCTCGGCTGCAGCAACTTCTTACTCAACACATATCCAGAGGCAAGGGAAATAAAAGAAAAAATGAACTGTTGGGACCTCATCAAGATAAAAAGCGTCTGCACAGCAAAAGAAACAATCAGCAAAACTAAAAGGCAACCAACAGAATGGGAGAAGATATTTGCAAACGACATATCAGATAATGGGTTAGCATCCAAAATCTATAAAGAATTTATCAAACTCAACACCCAAAAAACAAACAATCCAGTGAAGAAATGGGCAAAAGACATGAATAGACATTTCTCCAAAGAAGACATCCAGATGGCCAACTGACACATGAAAAAAGGCTCAACACCACTCATCATCAGGGAAATACAAATTAAAACCACAATGAGATACCACCTGACACCTGTCAGAATGGCTAACATTAACAACTCAGGCCACAGCAGATGTTGGCAAAGATGCAGAGAAAGAGGATCTCTTTTGCACTGCTGGTAGGAATGCAAACTGGTGAGCCACTCTGGAAGCAGTATGGAGGTTCCTCAAAAAATTAAAAATAGAACTACTGTGTTACTCAGCAATTATACTACTAGGTATTTATCCAAGGGATACAGGTATGCTGTTTCAAAGGGGCACATGCACCCTAATGTTTATAGCAGCACTAACAACAATAGCCAAAGTATGGAAAAAGCCCAAATGTCCAATGGATGAATGGATATATATACCAATGGAGTATATATACACAATGGAGTATATATATATATATATATATATATATATATATACATATATATACACAATGGAGTATTACTCAGCAATCAAAAAGAATGAAATTTTGCCATTTGCAACTATATGAATGGAACTAGAGGGTATTATACTAAGTGAAATTAGTCAGCCAGAGAAAGACAAATATCATATGACTTCACTCATATGAGGAACTTAAGACACAAAACAGATGAGCAAAAGGGAAGGGAAACAAAAATAATATAAAAACAAGGAGGGGAAGAAAACATAAGAGACAAATACCGAGAACAAACTGAGCATTGCTGGAGGGGTTGTGGCTGGGGGGATGGACTAAATGGGTAAGGGGCTTTAGGGAGGACACTTGTTGGGATGAGCACTGGGTGTTATACACAGGGGATGAATCACTGCAATTGACAACTGAAATCATTATAGCACTAGAGGCTAATTTGGATGTAAATTTTAAAAAAATGGAAAAAGAAAAAAGTCTCAACATGATGAGAAAATACAACTAACAGACACTAAGAATGAGATAAGGTAGAATTATATGAAAGCAATTTTAATGAATCTATTATAAAAGTGCTTCAACCATCAATTACAAACACACTTGAAACAAATGATAAAAATAGAAAGTTTTGATAAAAAAACAGAAAGTCTCAGAAAAGAAACAAAGATACAAAGAAGAACCATGTTGAAATTTTAGAATGGAAAAAACATAATGGCCAAAAACCCCAAACGACTCAATGAAAGGAATGAATAGCAGAATGGAGAGGACAGAAGAAAAATCTGTGAACTTGAAGGGAAAAACTATGGAAATTAGCCTATCTGAACAAGAGAGGGTAAAATAGGCTGGCACGGGGTAATTGAACAGAGACTCACGGGCTTATGGGACTAGAACAAAAGATCTATCATTCATGTCATCAGAGTCCTAAGGGAAAAGAAGAAGAGAGTGGGACTGAAAGTGTATTTGAAGAAATAATGGCTTACAATTTCCCAAATTTAAAAAAATTTAAATCTATTTTTTCAAAGAGGTCAATGGACCTCAAATGTGGAAAATCCCTAAGAAATAGACATCAAAGTATATCATAACTCATAGTGTAAAACGTAAAGTAAAATTCTTGAAATAAACAAAAGACAAATGACACCTTATGTATACAATAGAAACAATTCAAATGACAGTAATTTCTTATCAGAAGGAAGTGGCACTTTTTCAAATGCTGAAAAGTGAAAAAATACAATACTATATTGAATACTGAAAAAATATAATACTAGATTTTTTGCATTTATGTAATTTTTTTCAAATTCTATTTTACTTCCATCATTTTATTTTAGTCTACTACAGTGTATTCACTTTTTCAAATTTTCAAATGATTTCTTTTTTCCTTTTTTTAATCCTTTTTCTTTTTTGTTTCTTTCCCTTTTTCTTAAATACAGAAAAAGAAAAATTTATCTTTATTTTTAATTTTTATTACAAATATTTTTCTTTAATTTTTTTCTGCTATATTCTTTACTTTTGTATATATTTATTCAAATTCTATTTTACCCCATAATCTCATTTTAGTCTACTTCAGTGTATTCATTTTTGCAAATTCTCACACAATTTCCTTTTTTTTCTCACCCACCCCCCCCCCCCTTTTTTTCCCCCTCTAATCTGTCACACCACTTTCAACACCAAGACCAAAACACACCTAGGATCTAGCATCATCTATTCATTCGATTTTATGTGTGTGTTTTTAATTCTTAATTTTAATATTTTTTTAATTTTAATTTAATTTTCAATTTTCATACCTCATTAATTCCTTTCCTCCCTTCAAAATGACAAAAGGAAGGAATTCACCCCAAAGGAAAGACCATAAGAAATGACAGCCAGGGATATTAACCAACACAGATACAAGCAAGATGTCTGAACCAGAATTTAGAATCACGATAATACG